>NC_135237.1:519668034-520948034 GCF_051348905.1 Ranitomeya variabilis
AGTTGTTAGATAGGAACGTGTTTGTTTAGTAAGTGCCGGACAGGCAAGGATTTATTTTTATGATTTGTTTTCTGTATTTGCTTTCACTTTAATAAACCTGACCTGAGGTCAGTTTACCTGGAAACCTGCTGTCGCCTCAGAGTTTAATGCACAAACCACGTGACCTTTGACCCCAGCAAAGGCGATCCCGGAGTGTTTTGTCACAATACAGTATATGGTGCTTTGAAAAAGTATTCATACCCTGTGAACTTTTCCACTTTTTTTCATGTTACACATATGAATGTATGAACTTAAATACATTTTATTGGGATTTTATGTAATACTAGATGGTGGCCCGATTCTAACGCATCGAGTATTCTAGAATATGCATGTCCACGTAGTATATTGCACAGCCCACGTAGTATGTTGCCCAGCCACGTAGTATATTGCCCAGTGACGTAGTATATTGCTCAGTGACGTAGTATACAGCACAGAGCCACGTAGTATATTGCCCAGTGACGTAGTATAATGCCCAGCCACGTATGTCACAGGTTAAAAAATAAAAAAATAAACATACTCACCTTCCGATCCGAGGGCCCCTTGTAGCTCTAACATACTCACCTTCCGATCCAAGGGCCCCTTGTAGTTCTGTCGCCTGTGCGCGGTGCACGCGGCAGCTTCCGGTCCCAGGGTGTGATGACGTCGCGGTCACATGACCGTGACGTCATGGCAGGTCCTTCTCGCGCAGGCGCGCAGGACCTTTGATGACATCGCGGTCACATGACCATGACGTCACGGCAGGTCCTTGTCGCATACCATCCTTAGCACCAGAACCTGCCACTTGCATGGAGCGGTCACCGGAGCGTGGCGAGGAGCGGGAAAGGCGGCGGAAGGTGAGTATATAATGATTTTTTATTTTTTTTATTATTTTTAACATTAGATGTTTTTACTATTGACGCTGCATAGGCAGCATCAATAGTAAAAACTTGGTCACACAGGGTTAATAGCGGCGGTAACGGAGTGAGTTAACCACAGCATAACGCGGTCCGTTACCGCTGGCATTAACCCTGTGTGAGTGGTGACTGCGGGGAGTATGGAGCGGGCGCCGGGCAGTGACTGCAGGGGAGTAGGGAGGGACTAATCGGACTGTGGCCGTTGCTGATTGGTCGCGGCAGCCATGACAGGCAGCTGGCGAGACCAATCAGCGACTTGGATTCCATGACAGACAGAGGCTGCGACCAATGAATATCCATGACAGACAGAAGGACAGACAGACAGAAAGATGGAAGTGACCCTTAGACAATTATATAGTAGATACCAACACAAAGTAGCAAGTATTTGTGAAGTATAAATGAAATGATAGGTGTTTTTTAAAATATTTAATAAATATAAATCTCAAAATTGTCCCCTGTAGTTTGATACCGTTAACTATAATCCTGAATGAAAAATTGCCTCCAGATGTCACATAATTAGTAAATTGAGTCCAGCTGTGTGTAATTTGTTCTCAGTATAACTACAGCTGTTCTGTGATGGACTCAGAGGTTTGTTTGAGAACATTAGGGGTCAAACATCATCATGAAAACAAAGGAACAAACCAGACAGGTCAAATATAAAGTAAAGCGTAAAGCAGGGTTAGGTTATAAAAAATAGCCCGAGCTCTGAACATTTCACGGAGCATTGTTCAATTCATCATCCAAAGATGGAAGGAGTATGACACCACTGCAAACCTACCAAAACATGGCCGTACACATAAACTAACATGCAAAGCAATGAGAGCAGTAACTGGAAAAGCAGCCAAGAGGTCCATGGTCAATCTGGAGGAGCAGCAGAAATCAACAGCTCAGATGGGTGAATCTGCCCAATGGGCAACTATTAGGCCACTTTCACAAATTCTGTATTTTGTTAGTATTTTACATCAGTATTTGTAAGCTAAATTAAGGAGAGGAACAATCAGACGCAAAGTATAATAAATACATGTCACCACTTCTGCATTTTTCACTCACTCCTGGTTTTGGTTTACAAAATACTGAGGTAAACTGATTTATACTGATCAGAAAAAAAGAATTTTGGCACACAGTCTGAAGAAAACATTGAACCTTCTTCAGCATTTTCTTAGGATATTAATTTACCTCAGAAATGGCCTCGAGGCAGCAAATACCACAATAATTACAAGTATGGACAATAATCTGATCACCACATATAACATTTGGAGCTAAATAAGGGCTCCCAGACGCTTCGTGGAGATACGTGACTCATGTTGGAGCTTACAGACAGCTGGAGAAACATTGAGTCAAGACATAAGAGGCAGTGGGTTGTACAGAAATGTAAAAGACTGGCTTTACATAAACCGTGGTGTACGTTTCCTGCTTTGTATAATAGCAGAAATGTTGAAAATGTCCCCTTTTATTCTGACAATACAGGAAATAAGAAGTCTTCTGTAGTTTTGAATAGCTTGAGAAAATTTATTGCATAGTATCAGGAATTAGACGTGTCAACTCTCCTAAATATTGTGTATGACCAACAGCTCTTTGTGAGGACATGGCCTGGAGATGGGGGAAGTGCAAGAATGGGGAAATTCTACTTCTCTTGATCTTGATAGCCACGTTTAGCTCTAAGAGATGGTCGCGAGCCACAGTCAGCGCCCCTACCATCATATTAGTGACACCTAGAACATGGTATAAAGACAGCCATTAGCATCCAGACCCCTCCCAGCACTTTAACCCCCGAAATGCTGCGATCGAACACGATTGCAGCATTCCGGGAGCTGGTAGAGGGCTGACAACCCCTCTGCCTTTGGATCAGAGACCCCACAGCGTGACGCGGGGTCCCGATCGTTGCCATGGTTACCCGATGTCATCATGATGACATCTGAGTCACCAGACCTAGGAAACTTGCTGATCTTGCCCAGTGCATGATGAGCAAGTTTGTCAGTGCAGAGCTGCTGCATCCCCATGCTGTAGAAGTGATCATCCTGCAAAGAATGATTGTCCCATAGTGGGACAAAGTAAAAAAGTTAGAAAAAAGTAAAAAAACATTTTTTAAATAGTTGTAAAAATATTTTTTAAAAATAAAAAATTATAATAAAAAAATCGAAATATATTGTTTCTCTAAATAAATATTTGAATGATAAAAAAATAAACAATAAAAGTACAGAAATTTGGTATCGCCGTGTCTGCAACGATCCGATTTATAAAACTGTTCCACTAGTTAACCCCTTTAGTGAACACCATAAAAAAAATAAAAAACAAGGAAAAAAGCCATTCTTTATCATCATACTGCCAAACATACTGCTAAAAGTGGAATAAAACAGGATCAAAAAGACAGATATAAAACGTCACCTTGTCCCGCTGAAAATGCTGATACCGCTGAAAATGTCAACTTGTCCCACAAAAAACAAGCCACCCTACAGCTTCATCGGCGGAAAAATAAAAAAGTTATAGCTCTCAGAATAAAGCAATTCAAAAATATATATATATATATTTTTATATAAAATAGTTTTTATTGCATAAAAGTGCCAAAACTTAAAATCTATATATATAATCGTCTAAGGGGCACTTCCGTCTGTTTGTCTGTCTGTCTGTTTGTCTGTCTGTCTGTCACGGAAATCCCAAGTCGCCAGCGGCCGTGACCAATCAGCGACGGGCACAGTCCGGCCACAAAAAACGGCCGCTCCCTACTCCCCTGCAGTCAGTGCCCCCTCCATACTTCCCCCCCCAGTCAGCGCCCGCCGCCCACATAGCGTTTTAGCAGTCCGTTAGACCGACTGCGTTACACCACAGCATAACGTGGTGTAACGCAGTCTGTTAACGCTGCTATTAACACTGTGTAATGAACTTTTTACTATTGATGCTGCCTATGCAGCATCAATAGATAAAAGATATCATTTTAAAAATAATAATAATAATAATGATAAAAAAAATGGTGCTACTCTCACCCTCTGGCATCCATCGATGCGCGTAAGCAGCGAGGCTGCCGCCAGCTTCCATTCCTAGAGATGCATTGCGAAATTACACAGATGACTTAGCGGTCTCGGAAGTTGGCGGCAGCCTCGCTGCTCACGCGCATCGGTGGACGCCGGAGGGTGAGTATATAACTATTTGTTATTTTAATTCTTTTTTTTAACAGACATATGCTGTATACTACGTGGGCTATGTTATATACTGCGTGACTGATATATACTATGTGGGCAGTGTTATATACTGTGTGGGCTGTTTACTGCGTGGGCTGTGTTATATACTACGTGGCTGCTATATACTATGTGGTTGCTACATACTATGTGGCTGCTATATACTACGTTGCTGTGCTATATACTACGCGGCTGTGCTATATACTACGCGGCTGTGCTATATACTACGTGGCTGTGCTATATACTACGTGGCTGTCTGTGTTATATAGTACATGGACTGTGTTATATACTACGTGGCTGTGCTATATACTACGTGGCTGTGCTATATACTACGTGGCTGTGCTATATACTACGTGGCTGTGCTATATACTGCGTGGGCTGTGCTATATACTACGTGGGCTGTGTTATATACTACGTGGCTGTGCTGTATACTATGTGGCTGTGCTATATACTATGTGGCTGTGCTATATACTACGTGGCTGCTATATACTACATGGCTGTGCTATATACTATGTGGCTGCTATATACTACGTAGCTGCTATATACTACGTGGCTGCTATATACTATGTAGCTGCTATATACTACGTGGCTGTGTTATATACTGCATGGGCTGTGCTATATACTGCGTGGGCTGTGCTATATACTATGTGGGCTGTGCTATATACTACGTGGCTGCTATATACTACGTGGCTGTGCTATATACTATTTGGCTGCTATGTACTATGTGGTTGCTATATACTACGTGGCTGCTATATACTATGTGGCTGCTATATACTACGTGGCTGTGCTATATACTACGGGCTGTGCTACATACTACGTGGCTGCTATATACTACATGGCTGTCTGTGTTATATAGTATGTGGCTGTGCTATATATTATGTGGCTGCTATATACTACGTGGCTGTGCTATATAGTACGTGGCTGTGCTATATACTACATACTACGTGGCTGTGCCATATACTACGTGGCTGTGTTATATACTACGTGGCTGTACTATATCCTGCACCCTGAACCCCCGACATCCAGCGCCCCGAACCCCCGACATCCTGCGACCACTCAGCGACAGACCCAGTCCAGCCGCGAATTGACACGGGATTTAAACCACTCTTCGCTGATTGGTCGCGCCTGGCCGGCCGCGACCAATCAGCGATATTGGCACGGGATTTAAACACCGCTTCAGTGATTGGTCGCGCACGGCCGGCTGTGACCAATCAGCGATATTGGCGCAGTATTTAAACACCACTTCGGTCATTGGTCGTGCCCGGCCGGCCGTGACCAATCAGTGACAGGCGCAGTCCGGCAGCAAATTGGTGCCAGTTTTAAACCACGCTTCGCTGATCGGCCAGCCGGGCGCGACCAATCAGCGATATTGGCGTGGAATTTAACCCCCACCCACAGCGCGACGTTCATACATACATACATATTCTAGAATACCCGATGCGTTAGAATTGGGCCACCATGTAGTAAATTATAAATGAGGTATCGCTGTAATCGTAAAGTCAACCAAAATCTGAAAAAATTATAGCTCTCAAAATGTGGTGATGCAAAAACTATTTTTTGCAATAAAAAGCGTCTTTTAGTGTGTGACAGCTGCCAAGCATAAAAACCCCATATAAATCTGGTATCGCTGTAATTGCATCGACCCAAAGAATAAAGTTGCCTAATCACTTATACCGCACGAGGAATGGCAGAAAAAATAAATAAAACCAATTCTTCACAAGCTGTTGATTTTTTCATTCTGCCTTCCAAAGATCGCAGTAAGGCTCGGCGCACATTTATCCCACGCTCTGCCCTGAGCGCTTACATTGAGGTTTCTGTGTACATCTCTGAAATACATGAATCAAATGGAACCCCCAGCAGAAGAGATAGTAATGACACTTGTATTTGTGTTTTGAAAATGCAATAAAAGTTTTAAAATAATAATAAAAAAGAGACGTAGGATCCCCCTTCATTTTTGACAACAAGCCAAGTTAAAGCAGACACATGAGGGCTGGTATTCTCAGGCTGGTAAGGGGCCATTGATATTGGTCCCCAGCCTAAAAACAGCAACCCACAGCCACCCAAAAAAGGCATATCTATTAGATGCACCAATTCTTGTGCTTTGCCCTGCTCTTCCCACTTGCTCTGTAGCGGTGGCAAGTGGGGTTGTTGTCACCTTTGTATTGTCCGGTGACATTAAGCCCATGGCTTAGTAGTGGAGAGGCGTCTATAAGACACCTATCCATTACTAATCCTATAGTTCTATGGTAAATAAACACAGAGCCAGAATAAAGCTCGGACCCTACTTTGTACCAACAGGAAAAATGTTGGGGTCTCGGTGCAGATGCGTTCCTCCTCTGGATTCTGTGAATCTTTGGAGCAGACTTTTTATGCCCATGGAATAGACTGTGTAAACAGCTCTGCAAACGCGCCCATCTGTGGTTCCCCACAGTCAGTTGGCCGGTTGGAGAGTTGTTTCGCAGGGGGAAACAAAGGTAATTGGGGTGCCACCTCTGAGGATTGTAGTGTGTGTGATGTTAAGGTGGAGGAAGAGGAGGAGAGGCCACTTGTTGCAGCATTTGCCATCCACTGGAAATGTGCTCTTTCTGGCCCTCATCTACAAAGAGTACCTCTGTGTGGCTGCCAAAGAAAGGGAGTCAAGTAGCCCATCCAGTAACAGATGTTATCAGTTGTTTTTGGATAGGACAAGACGGCGTTTGTTCAGTATAGCTTACAGTAACATTACCACCTAACCCGCATACACGTTGAACACCAAGCCTATTCCCCTTCCACCACGACCTTGCTTTTTCCCACTTATGTTGTATGTACCCTTCCCCTCTTTTAAACAGCTGTTTGACAACTCTCAGCCCACACCTGTCAGTTATCTGTAACTAAATTAACAATCAGTATTTGCTGAGATAGTGTGCCTGTGCAATATTAGCCCAAACAATTTTGATTAGGAAATGTGACCAGGTTCCTGCACAACAATATTAGCCCAAACGATATTGATTAGGAAATGGGGCCTGGTGCCTGCAACCCAATATTATCCCAAACAATTTTTGATTAGGAAATATGGACTACTGCCTGCACCCCAATATTAGTATACACAGTTTTGATTACGAAATGTGGCTTGTTGCCTGCACACCAATATTTGTCCAAACAATTTTAATTAGGAAATTTTGCCTAGTGCCTGCACAACAATATTAGCTCAAACCATTTTGATTAGGAAATGAGGCCTGGTGCCTGCACTCCATTGTTAGCTCAAACTATTTTGATTAGGAAATGTAACTGCAACACAGTATTAGCCCAAATAATTTTGATTAGGAAATGTGGACTCCGGCGTGCACCTCTATATTATCCCAAACCATTTTAATTAGGAAATGTGGACCAATGCCTGCACAACAATGTTATCCAAAACGATCTTGATTAGGAAATGTGGACTCCTTCCTGCACCCCAATATAAGCACAAACTATTTTGCTTTGGACAGGTGGCCTGGTACCTGCACACCAATATTAGTGCAAACAATTTTGATTAGGAAATTTTGCCTAGTGCCTGCATAACATTGCACCTGTGTTGCCGCCATCTTTACTACATGGGTTTGCTGCATCCTGATAGTACATTTGTTCGGAGACCTGGTCAGGTAAGCACTGCTGCCCCTTTTCTGCTGCATTAATTCTTGAATGCTTTGCTATTAAGTTTAATGTTAGGACTCGCAAGTGTGAGGACCCTTGGCATGGGTTGTAAGCTTGCATATCTTGGCCAAAATATCAACCAATACCTCACATATTTATATGTATTTTTTGCACTCTATTGGTCAGGGTGTAGCCAAGCCCAGCACTTTTGGTCTTGTAAACTGGGGTGTCTGTTCACATGGGATGCATTTAAAAAGTGCTGGGCAGCCCACTTGAATGAATAGTATGGGTGTCACTAATAGGCTGTAAACCAGATACTGTGCATTACCTGTATGTGAACAGCGCCCTATGCAAGCCTCTTTTGTGGAATCATATACTAAGCAGTCACCCCCTAAATGAATTGGTAGGCTGTGAATGGTTGTTTTATCAGTATTTTGCACCTGTGTTCCCATCTTTATTACATGGGTTTGCTGCATCCTGATAATGTATTTGTTCGGAGACCTGGGCAGGTAAGTACTGCTGCCCATTTTCTGCTGCATTAATTCTTGAATTTTTTGAGGATTTTTGGTCCTCTTTTTGTGTCTTCTTTTTATTAAGTCTGGTGCCTGCACAACAATATTAGCTCAATTGATTTTGTTTAGAAAATGGGGTCTGGTACTTGCATCCAGCGTCGGACAGGGGCACCTTGGGCCCACCAGAGAAAATCAATCTTGGGGCCCACTATATAGCTACACAGAAATAAATACAAGACCACCAATTGTGCGGTAAAAAGCGCTAATATCAGGGTATAATATAAGGTAGTACACATCTTAATGATGTATCAGGGGTTGGGGTAGCCCCCTCATAGAAAATAAAATAGTCCCCCTCAGAATATAATGTAGCCCCCTCATAGAATATACAGTAGCCCCCTTCATAGAATATAATGCAGCCTCCTTCATAGAATATAATGCTGCCCCCTCATAGGGTATAATGCAGCACCCCACAAAGTATAATGCAACCCCTCATAAGGTATAATGCAGCCCCCAATAGAATAAATGTAGCACCCTCATAGGGTATAATGCAGCCCCCCCATATCGTATAATGCAGCCCCACTACAGAATATAATGTAGCCCCCTCAGAGTATAATGCAACCCCCTCATAAGGTATAATGCAGCCCCCCATAGGGTATAATGCAGCCCCCAATAGGGTATAATGCTGCCCCCTCATATTGTATGATGTAGCCCCCCAGAATATAATGTAGCTCTCTGAGAGAATAATGCAGCCCCCTCATAGGGTATAATGCAGCCCCCCTCCACCTCCATCATTGTTCCCCTCCTCCACCCCCATCATTGTCCTCATCACCACCTCCATCATTGCCTTCTCACCCCCCACCCCTATCATTGCTCTTTCCACCACCTCCATCATTGCTTTCTCCCCCACAACCCCCATCGTTGCTCATTCCACCACCTCAATCATTGCCTCCTCCCCCACCACCACCATTGTCCTTTCCACCACAACCATCATTGCTTTGTCCCCCACCACCCCATCATTGCCCATTTCAACACCTCCATCATTACCCATTTCAACACCCCATCATTGCCTCTCCACACCACCCCCATCGTACTTTCCATCACCCCATCGTCCTTTCCACCATCATCAACATTGCCTTCTCCCCCACCATCCCCATCACTGCTCTCTCCATTACCCACATCATTGCCAATCTCCAATACACACATCTCCAATACACACTCACAGCACCACACACAAAGCACCGCACTGCATATACATGCACGCAGACAGACACACAGCACCACTCACATCTCAGAACGTTCCCTGCAGCCGCAGCACATCCTGACAGCATCTTCGTTGCCAGCAGCTTTCTGTCTGAAACAGCCACGCGCTGAATGATGATGTCATCCAGCCGCGCTGTGTCAGATAGGAATTGCTGGGCAGCGGGCAGGAAGCAGGACGGCATCGGATCCCTGCAGCTCCGCTCCACTGCCAAGCTGCAGGGATCGCTCCCTGCCCGCCAATTGCCCTAATGATTAACAGCACTGCAGGGGCCCCGATGCAGCTGCACTGGCTTTACATGTAGGCAGTGTTAACCTCAGCCTGCGGCTAACACTGCCCGCTATTAATGTGAAATGAATGTTCACTCCTCTCCATGCCCATGAAAAGTGACCTCCAATTTTTATTAGGAAATGTGGCTTGTTGCCTGCACACCAATATTTGTCCAAACAATTTTAATTAGGAAATTTTGCCTGGTGCCTGCACAACAATATTAGCTCAAACCATTTTGATTAGGAAATGAGGCCTGGTACCTGCACTCCATTATTAGCTCAAACTATTTTGATTAGGAAATGTAACTGCAACACAGTATTAGCCCAAATAATTTTGATTAGGAAATGTGGACTCTGGCGTGCACCTCAATATTATCCCAAACCATTTTAATTAGGAAATGCGGACCAGTGCCTGCACAACAATATTAGCTCAAATAATTTTGATTAGGAAATGTGGACTCCTGCCTGTACAACATTATTAGCACAAACTAGTTAGCTGTTGTAAGGTCGATTTCACACAGGATCCTATCAAACTATATGACAACTTGCAGCAGCAGCTGGAGCAGCCTCTCTGCGCTGTTACTCTGACAAAATGGTGCCAGCAAAAAAACATGTCTGCTTTTATACACAGAGGTACATGTGACTTCGGCAGCCAATGACAGAAGACCTTGTGTCTGGATGTTGTGGATGGTTTCTGCGCCCTGATTTGCTGCTAGAATCTACACATATTAAGTTAATTAAAAAAAACACTCCTCTGACCTCTACTTACCCCCTCCAATGTCCTGCTGCTCATCATACAGCACCACTATCCTAGCCAAAGTCATAACAAAAGCATTAGTGAAAAGGCGGTAATTTAGCGCAAATTCTTCTATGAATTTTAACTATTGTGTGTCAAAGATGGACACCAAGCATATGCTGTCCCTCTATGTCTTCGAGGTGTTAGTTTGCCCTGACGCACTTTCGCCTGTTAGACTCACTCTAATAAAAATGAACAAAGCCTGGATTAGCCCCACTTTTCCACACCATCAGATGACAGCAGCACATAAGGTGTTTTTAATATTCAATATTGAATGAGATCCTCCAGTTGTCATGATCCGTTCCTGGGTTTTATTCCTGTCCGCCCATTTTGGAGAATTTTCTAGGCTGGATTCAGGATGTCCAGGGGCTGATATGGCAGTGCAACGATTGGGGGAGGTGTGGAGGGAGGTCCATAAGAACATTGGGGAGGCTCAGGGCAAACAAACTTTTTGCGGATAAGCGACGTGGGACCTAGATTCCTGGTAGGAGATAAAGTGTGGTTGTCTACCTGGAACATTCATCTTAAGGTTCCTTCAGCTAAGCTAGGTCCCAGGTTTATTGGTCCTTACGAGATCATTGAGGTGGTCAATCCAGTTGCCTTTCACTTGTGGCTTCCTCCGTCGCTTCAGATTCCCAATGTGTTCCATAAGTCCCTTCTTAAGTCATTTGTACCATCCTCTGCTGGGCCTCCATCCCCTCCGCCTCCTGTCTCTGTGGATGGTCAGACCAAGTATGAAGTGGAACAGATTGTGGATTCTCGCATGGTCTGTAGTTCACTTCAGTATTTGGTCAATTGGAGGGGTTACGGTCCTGAGGATCGATCTTGGGTCCCGGCGCGATCTGTCCATGTTGATCGATTGTTTCGGGCATTTCACGCACGTTATCATGGGAAATCTGGAGGTCCGGTGGCACCCCTTGAGAGGAGGGTACTGGCATGATCCATTCCTGGGTTTATTCCTGTCTGCCCTTTTTCTGGGCGGATCATGTCAAGGGTTAACTTTGCTCTGCCTCATTCTGGGTTCAGGTTTGCTATTTAGCTCCCATGAATCTTGCTGGCAGTGTCAGCTATAGTTCTGCCTTCGGCGTGTGAACCTGACTCTGGTAGCTCTTGATTTGTCCTGCTGTGAACCCTGACTTGTCCTGTGTCTGTTAACTCCCTCTGTCTGCCCTTTTCCCAGCGTTTCTCTGTTTGCCTGTTTATCTGCTTGATTCTCCGGTTCTGACTTCTTGGCTATTGACTCCGTTACTGTTTGTCCCTATTGTACCGTATATTGCCCGTTTTGGTTTACTGATCTCTTGCTACATCCTGACTATTCATTCTGTCTAATCCTTTTATACTGTTGTGCTATCTCGTGCTTTTGACTCGGTTTGTCTAACCACTCTCTCGCCACTTGGTGGCGTCTGTTCTGCTGCTCTGTGTGTGCAGTCTCACTTCCCTCTCAAGCTCCCCCTGGTGGAGGTTGCGCTGTACTGCACTGCATCAGCATGACACCAGTTGCTTCCTTCAATGGTGTATGGATGACCCGGCTTGTAATTTTTGGAAGGCTTTGCACTGTGCATACCTTTTTTGAGTGTAAGAGTATCACAACTATACTTTGTTCAGAATATTTGAAGGAGGTACTACACTTGGTGCCTTCAAGGGTATATGGATGACACTGCTTGTAATTTTTGACAGGCTGTGCACTGTGCAGAACTTTTAGAAGTGTAGGAGTACCACAACTATACTTTGTTCAGAATATTTGAAGGAGGTACTACAGTTAGTGCCTTCAACTGTGTATGGATGACACTGCTTGTAATTTTTGACAGGCTTTGCACAGTGCAGAACTTTTAGAAATGTAGGAGAACCACAACTATACTTCGTTCACAATATTTGAATGTGGTATTACAGTTGCTGTCAGAAAAATGTTTACACAGAGTATACACAGAGGTTTTTTGGCAACACAGTATTTCGACAAAGATGGGTGCAGAATACACAAACAGAACCTAACACTCACTCGAGCTGCGTCCTGTGCCTATGCTTATCATAGCACAAAGGTGGCGACACCCGTGATCTGGCATTTATACCATCCGGGTTACATAGTGCCCTGATCAATCACAGCCATGACAATACTTGGCATGGCTGTGATGCTCTGAAAGTGTTTGCAGCCTAAAAGCATGTTGATTGGCTGTGCTGCAGCCTTTCAACTAACTTTATTCAGCTATTTGGCACTGAACCCGAACAGGAAAATGGATTTCGGGGAAAAGTCGATGTTTGAAGTTCGGCATCAGACACTAGGTATCCGGTACGAACCCCAAACTTTACAGTTCGGGTTCGCTGATCTCTAGCTATAATAGCCTTCCTAAAAGATGGGATGTTATCTACAAGCTTTTGGAGGTGTCTGTGGGAAAAACGTGATGAAGCTCCTGACAGGGGTATACTTTTGTGCTGATATTAATACCAGAGGAGGTTTCAACTCTGCAGTTATAGAGTCAGCAGAACGTTGGTGACTTTTGTGGCTACTGCTCCTCAGCACTCAGTGACCCCACTCTGTAACTTTACCTGGTTTCTACTTCGTGGCTATGTTGCTGCACTTCCTTACACGTTTCAGCTATATCAATCACAGGTTATAGTGGAATATTTAGGAGGGAAAAATGTCATGACACCGGTAACTCCTATTATAGGTCTGCACTGGTATCAATTAGCTCTTAACATAAGCCATTCTGTCATAAATGTCTGTAAAGGCCGACCACAGGGAGGGGGACCAGATGTTATACACTAGAGGCAGTAGGATTAAATTAAAAAGCCTGAATTCAGAAATGAAGGCTTTTGTCCCATATAGTGTAAGCCATATGGGTATTAGACTGGCATATTAGATGCTGCTATGCATATTTTGGCCTCTACTTGGACTTGAAGTTATGCTATCCTGTGATCAGACGACTGGTTCGGAATATCATCTAGTACACATCTGATGATGTCCTGTCTGTTCACCTGACCACTGCAGCCAGTCACAGCCTCAGTGGTCAAGTGGTCAAAGAAAGGGACATGTTTACCCCAAGTCTTGGTGGAAAACACTACAGCGGCCTGCGGATGAGGCCACTCTAGACCCATGAATATTACTTTATTTGTTATTTTATACATTTACGTGTCTTTATAAACACTTGTATTTAGGCTGAAGAAACTTTTTAAAGTGAATCTGTCAGCAGCTCTTTGTTATGTTATCTGAGAGCAGCATGATATAGCAGCAGAAACCATGATTCCAGCGATGTATCACTTACTGGACTGCTTGGTGCAGTTCTCATAGAATCCCTGTTTTCCCTGTGTAGAATCAGCAGTGTTATGAATGTTGAGCTGAGTATAACCCCACTCACACCTCTGATTGGCAGTTTCCTGTCTACACTGTACATTGTCAGCAAGCTGCCAATCAGTGGTGGGGGTGGGGTTACACACATTAGCTGGACTGGTCTACACATGAGACCTAGTCCTGCAGTGATAATCTTCTGCTGATAAAACACTGATTGTATTGAATCTACAACACACAATCCAGTAAGTGACACATCTCTGGAATCAGGCTCCCTTGCTCTATATTATGCTGCTTTCATCTTAAACAGCAAAAGCTATTTTAAGCAGACGAGAAAGTTAAAGATGGCTACCTGCATACATATTCTTTTTTGCTGAGTTTTTTGGTGCAGAAACTCCAAGTTTTTGAGAAGCTTGCATTTATAGAGGGTTTTGGCGTGTTTCTACTAAGTATTTGATACGTTTCTGTTGTGAAAAACTTTGTGTGCACATAGTTACTGAAGAACTGTGGCAAGTTTTCCCCCCAAAAAATTATAACAATCTACCTTCCTATCTAAAACTTCTATTTCGACTGCAGTATAAGAGCCAAAGTTTCGACATCACTTATTGATCGTATAGACAGTGAGAAGAATTATTCATATTTATGTATTCATCAAATTTGATGAAAATGTTATTTTCAGTTTTCTAGTTTTGCCCGTTTCCTCTTTTTGAATTTTACTTTTCACCCTGTTGCTTTTTCAATTAGAGATAATTTCTGTAAAATAAAGTAATTTGTCCTCCCTTCCTTAGTTGTAATCAAATGTTTCAGCAAATGGAAATAGCGGTTTCCTTTCAAGCGAATATTAATCAGCTTTGATTTAGACCGCTAATCAGAAAGCACGGCTTGGAAATCTATGTGCAATCCCCAGAGACTGAAGTCAGAAGCGCATCTAATTATTGATATAAATATTTTCATTCCTTGTAATAATAAGTCAGTGATTAGCTAGAATTACACTGATTTATTTTTTAACATTAATGTTGCTTACTGCTTGATATCTGTATACTATTTCCTGGTGCTCAGATGCCTAAGACTAGTGATGTACAGTGATATATATGTAACAAACCTATTATTTTATTTATTAACCCTTTAAGGACTGGCGGATTTTTTTAGGGTTTTTTTGTTCTTTAGTTTTTTCCTCCTCTTTTCCTAGAGCTATAACTTTTTTTTATTTTTCGGCCATCATAGCCATATGAGTGCTTGTTTTTTGTTTTGCGGGATAAATTGGACTTTTGAATATAGTGGGACTTGGCAGCGACACTACAGAAGCAATATGGTGATGCTTGTCAAGTTAGACTTACTGTGATTACAGTAGATAGAATGGTGATCCTTTTTGATGAGTATTGGCGAGTATAAAACGTGGGTCCTTTCCGTGTATATTACACTGATGGGGAACCTGATGTGGAAGATGTACTTGTCTGTAGGATACACCTGTTTATGAATGAGATAGTAATCAATCTAGAGGATCCATCAAGATGAACCCTTTAAGTCTTGTACTTACTGCTGATGCAGTTGCAGACGTAGTATGCGTACTTTCCTGTACTCCTGCTGTGGATGCGGATGTGCTTGGCTTCAAGCTGTAACGGCAGATTTTAGAAGGGGGAATGACCTAGTGTGACAGTGAGTATGTAGAACGCCTTGTAAATAATGATCCGTAAGTAGTACTCACTGGCTGGTCCGCTGGTGGTAAAGGGCTATATGGCGTACCTCAATCCCAGGAAGCTGTGGTGTTTCTGAATGGAGATCGCAGGACTGCAAGTAGAGAGCGTGCGGTCGCCGTGCTGGGAGCAGGCAAGTCCTCGTGTGCCCCAGCCGGAAGCAGCACTGGAGGACGCCGCGGGAGAGGAAGGGGCGGAGTTACAAGGGTGACGTCACCAGTTGGGGGGAAAAAAGGGACAGATGCAACTTAAAGATGCTACGTGTTATAGGAAGTTAACGTATGATCCACTTCATTTCGTATTTCTTTACAGAACCTATTAGATCACAATGGAATAGAAAGAATTCCTCACTGTAGAACATCCTAGGATGCCGTGTTTTTATATGCTATGAAAAGTTTACAAGAATAAAACCACACCTCTGGGCTGTCCAATCTATTACAGCAATAAGAGCCTGTGTGAAATTACTAGATTGGCATTTGAAGGCTTTGGTAGAAATGTTGCTATCATTTATCAAGGACTCAACCAACTGAAAAAGATTGATGAAATTATCTACTAAAAAGACGGCGTTGCAGAATGGAGTGATAGCCTTCCTTATTCAAAATCCCTTTTACCTTGTACAAATCTCACACTTTACCAGCAACAAAGCAACACCAGACCATCACATTACCTCCACCATGCTTGACAGATGGCGTCAGGCACTCTTCCAGCATCTGTTCAGAAATGTTCTTCTGTGTGATCCAAACACCTCAATCTTGGATTCGTCTGTCCATAACACTTTTTTCCAATCTTCCTCTGTCCAATGTCTGTGTTCTTTTGCCCATATTAATCTTTTCCTTTTATTAGCCAGTCTCAGATATGGATTTTTCTTTGCCACTCTACCCTGAAGGCCAGCATCCCGGAGTCGTCTGGTCTCTTAATTTTTGCCAGAGCTCTATATATGTGACTAGAATTCTGTATCCAGACTGCATCTTTAGGATGATATTGTTTATCCAGCATATTGTTCTTTCATGATTCATTATCCCTGTATATGTGTTTTTATTGCTTTTAGGTAAAATATAAATGTAGAAATAAAATAAATATTTTGGTTTTTGTATTTGAGTGTTTTGGGGGTCTTTTTCTATGCTAGGATTATTATTCATTTTACCCACCCACCTTTTCATGGCCTATTGGGCTTTTTGATTGGTTAAAGAGGTCTAGAATGAGAGGGAGAGAATAAGGATCTCGACAATAAAACATTCCTTATCTAAGAACTGGTCCAATATTTATGGAAATAACTGTTTATCACTCATGGTAATTCTGCTTCATGTCACCTGTCTGATCCATGTTTTTTTCAGTTTTTATTTTTTTTTCTGGGCTGTATTGTGCATAAATATGTGATTCTCCAGAATTTCTTTTAGTCTATGCCTGATGAAGAGACCTGTGTAGTCTCGAAAGCTTGCAATTTGTTACCATCTTTTCAATTAGCCATTAAAAGGTATCAACTACTGAGGACTCTCAATTCTAAACATTTTTCTTTCCACTGGCTAACATGGTACCAAGATATATATCTTTCCTCATCAAATCCAATGAGACATCCCGAAAGAAGTGGGATTGGAGATTAATTCAATACAGGGTAACCTGATGAGTAAATTGTCCACAGAAGCATTGGCAAAATGTAATAAAGAACTGGAAGGGGAATTTACTAAGTGGGAAAAGAAGATAATCTCTTCAAAACAAAAAAATATCAGCCGGACATGTTAAGACTTCTCCAATAATCGGGTGTATAGGTGGAGGAAGAAGCAAGGAGTACCTATAGTAACACCCAGACCCCACCGCAACTCTTTCTCTTCAGCTTCATCGATGGATGAAGAGGCATCCATGAGCAGTTACTCTATCATTCAACAGAAGTTGAAGACTTGGTAAACATGCCTTTAAGAAGGATTCAACTTACAATAAGAGGAAACTTACTCCTCCACAGTCGTTGGAAAAGAAGCCCAAAACGACTACAAATCTTGAGGTAATTAACCTTTCTGGGCATGTATTATCAAAGTCCCAAAGGGATGTTCTTAGTCTGGGGTAAACATTTGTCCTCACTAATAACTTTGATTTTTTCCTAGCCATGAAGGAGCTGCAGCTTTTTTTACAGAAGATGATTCTTCGTAAATTTTATATAAGGTCAGCAGGTGCAGATGGCCTTGACAGCACGATGGATCGGGAAGCAGTGGCCATTTTGGAGGAACTTAAAAATGAGAGTACGACCCCAGCCCAAGGTACTTTTCCTGCGTCCGTCTTGCTGAGATCAGCCACGTTCCCCTCCCTTTCTTTGTGTCCACAGATTGAAATATTTAACAAATTGGTCTTGGCTGACTTTAAAACCATCTCTAGGAATAGAGGGAGGGATAATTTAACCAGTGCACAACGACAGGCACTTGGTGAATTACGATCTATGAAGGATGTGGTTATTAAACCAGCAGATAAAGGGGGGAACGTGGTCATCTGGCCGGCAGACTTGTACGAAAAGGAAGCCTGTCGCCAACTCAGGGACAGGGAAGCGTATACCCCTTTACCTAAGAGTCCGATAACAATTTTCTCAGGACTCCTTAATGAAATATTAGGAAAAGGTTTTTTACAGGGTATTATCCCCAAGAAAATCTATGATGACCTATGTGTTAAGAATCCAGTGGTCCCTACTTTTTATTTGCTGCCCAAGATCCACAAGGACCCCCTGACCCCCCCCGGGACATCCGATTGTGTCTGGCATAGAAGGGCTCCGTGATCCAGCGTGCAAATTTATTGAATATTATCTCCACCCATTGATGGAAACGCTGCCCTCTTATGTCAGGGACACGACGGAAGTCCTGACGAAATTAAACGGTTTAACGATGGAACCTGACATGTTCCTTGCCACAATTGACGTAGAGTCGCTCTATACAAGTATTGGTCATCTAGATGGTATAAGGGCTGCCAAATTTTACCTTGAATCCAGCAATTTGGACCCTGCTCTGTGCTTCCTCATCCTGGAACTGCTGGAGTTTGTGTTGACACACGATTTTTTCACCTTTAACCCCTTCCCGACATGCGCCATACTAGTACTGCGCTGCCGGCACTGCATTACTGACAGCCGCAGTACTAGTACGGCGGCTCGATCACCGCGGTCTCGCGCTGAGCGCCGCGGTGATCGGGTGCGGGTGTCAGCTGTATATGACAGCTGACACCCCGCAGCAATGCCCACGATCGGTGCTATCGCCAATCGCGGGCATTTAACCCCTCTGATGCCGCTGTCAATAGTGACAGCGGCATAGAGGGGGATCGCGCAGGGACGGGGGCTCCCTGCGCTCTCCCACCGGAGCAACGCGATGAGATCGCGCTGCTCCGGTGACCTGGAAGGAGTCCCCGGATCCAAGATGGCCGCGGGACTCCTTCCGGGTCATGAGATGACCCTGCTTGCCGGCGTCTGCTGAGAATCCTCATAGCAGGCGCCGGCAAGCCTGTGGAACGTGCCTGTCACATCGGTGATCAGACAGAGTGCTGTGCACACTGTCTGATCACCGATCTGTGATGTCCCCTCCTGGGACAAAGTAAAAAAGTAAAAAAAAAATGTTTCCACATGTGTAAAAAAAAAAAAAAAAAATTTTCCTAAATAAAGAAAAAAAAAAAAAATTCCCATAAATACATTTCTTTATCTAAATAAAAAAAAAATCACACAATAAAAGTACACATATTTGGTATCGCCGCGTCCGTAACGACCCCACCTATAAAATTATATCACTAGTTAACCCCTTCAGTGAACACCGTAAAAAAAAAAAAAAAAACGAGGCAAAAAACAATGATCACGCGATCAAAAAGACAGATATAAATAAGCATGGTACCGCTGAAAACGTCATCTTGTCCCGCAAAAAAAAAGCCGCCATACAGCATCATCAGCAGAAAAATAAAAAAGTTATAGCTCTCAGAATAAAGCGATGCAAAAACAATTTTTTTTTATATAAAATAGTTTTTATTGTGTAAAAGCGCCAAAACATAAAAAAATTACATAAATGAGGTATCGCTGTAATCGTACTGACCCGAAGAATAAAACTGCTTTATCCTTTTTACCAAACGCGGAACGGTATAAACGCCCCCCCTAAAAGAATTTCAGGAATTGCTGATTTTTGTTCATTCCGCCTCCCAAAAATCGGAATAAAAAGCGATCAAAAAATGTTATGTACCCGAAAATGGTACCAATAAAAACATCAACTCGTCCCGCAAAAAACAAGATCTCACATGACTCTGTGGACCAAAATCTGGAAAAATTATAGCTCTCAAAATGTGGTGATGCAAAAACTATTTTTTGCAATAAAAAGCGTCTTTTAGTGTGTGACGGCTGCCAATCATAAAAATCCGCTAATAAACCCGCTATAAAACTAAATCAAATCCCCCTTCATCACCCCCTTAGTTAGGGAAAAATAATACAATTTAAAAAAATATATTTATTTCCATTTTCCCGTTAGGCTACTTTCACACTAGCGTCAGTACGGGGCCGTCGCGCTGCGTCGGCCCGACATACCGACGCATACTGTGCAAGCGCCGCACAACGGGGGCAGCGGATGCTGTTTTTCCACGCATCCGCTGCCCCATTGTGAGGTGCGGGGAGGTGGGGGCGGAGTTCCAGCCGCGCATGCGCGGTCTGAAATGGTGGACCGTCGGCACAAAAAAAGTTACATGTAACGTTTGTTGCTGCCGGCGGTCCGCCACAACACGACGCAACCGTCGCACAACGCTTGCGACGTGTGTCAATATGTCGCTAATGTTAGTCTATGGGGAAAAAAACGCATCCTGCAGATGACTTAGGGTTGGGGTTAGGGCTAGGGTTAGGGCTGGGGTTAGGGTTGGGGTTTCAGTTAGAATTGGGGAGTTTTCACTGTTTAGGCACATCAGGGGCTCTCCAAACGCGACATGGCGTCCGATCTCAACGCGTTTGTTTGCGTTAAAAACGCATGCGTTTTTATAGAAAAAAAACAGAACACACACTGAAAAGTCACCCACCACCATCAAGGTGATAAAGGGATCCAAACCCTAACCCTAACCCTACCCCTAAACTCACCCCTAACCGTTTAATGAACATTTTCTGACAGTCATAGTGCCACGTATTTCAGTGCCACGTATTTCAGTGCCACGTATTTCAGTGCCACGTATTTCAGTGCCACGATATTTCAGTGCCACGATATTTCAGTGCCACGTATTTCAGTGCCACGATATTTCAGTGCCACGTCTTTCAGTGCCACGTATTTAAGTGCCACGATATTTCAGTGAAATACGTGGCACTGAAATATCGTGGCATTTACGTGAAATACGTGGCACTGAAATATCGTGGCATTTACGTGAAATACGTGGCACTGAAATATCATGGCATTTACGTGAAATACGTGGCACTTATATACGTGGGACTTATATACGTGGCACTTATATACGTGGCACTTAAATACGTGGCACTGAAATATTGTGGCATTTACGTGAAATACGTGGCACTGAAATATCGTGGCATTTACGTGAAATACGTGGCACTGAAATATTGTGGCATTTACGTGAAATACGTGGCACTTATATACGTGGCACTTATATACGTGGCACTTATATACGTGGCACTTATATACGTGGCACTTAAATACGTGGCCACTGAAATATCGTGGCACTTATATACGTATATACGTATATAAACGTATTTCAGTGCCACGTTTTTCAGTGCCATGTATTTCAGGTTAGGGTTAGGGGTAGGGTTAGGGTTTTTTGTTTTTTTCTCGTTTTCTTGTGTTTTTCTATAAAAACGCATGCGTCTAAAAAATGCATGCGTTTTACCGCGTTTACATGCGTTTTTTCACACATGCGTTTTTAAAAAAACGCATTTAGATAAAAACGCAAGTGTGAAACCAGCCTTACCCTTGGGAAAATAAAAACGTGGGGGCTAAAATATAATTTTCGTGGAAAAAAAAATATTTTTTATTTTCACGGCTCTGCGTGATAAACTGTAGTGAAACACTTGTTGGTTCAAAGTTCTCACAACACATCTAGATAAGTTCCGTGGGGGGTCTAGTTTCCAATATGGGGTCACTTGTGGGGGGTTTCTACTGCTTAGGTACATCAGGGGCTCTGCAAATGCAACATGACACCTGCAGACCAATCCATCTAAGTCTGCATTTCAAACGGCGCTCCTTCCCTTCCGAGCTCTGCCGTGCGCCCAAACAGTGGTTCCCCCCCAATGTATGGGGTATCAGCGTACTCAGGACAAATTGGACAATAACTTTTGTGGTCCAATTTCTCCTGTTACCCTTGGGGAAAAAAAATTGCGGGCTAAAACATCATTTAGTGGAAAGAAAAAATTATTTTTTAATTTTCATAGCGCTACATTCTAAACTTTAGTGAAACAATTGGGGGTTAAAAGTGCTCACCACACATCTAGATAAGTTCCTTAGGGGGTCTTCTTTCCAAAATGGTGTCACTTGTGGGGGTTTCCACTGTTTAGGCACGTCAGGGGCTCTCCAAACACGACATGGGTTCCGATCTCAATTCCAGCCAATTTTGCATTGAAAAGTCAAATAGCGCTCCTTCCCTTCCGAGCTCTGCCATGCGCCCAAACAGTGGTTTATCCCCATATATGAAGTATCAGCGTACTCAGGACAAATTGCACAACAACTTTTGGTGTCCAATTTATCCTGCTACCCTTGGGAAAATAAAAAATTTGGGGCAAAAAGATCATTTTTTGTGAAAATTAATATTAATTTTTTTTACGGCTCTACATTATAAACTTCTGTGAAGCACTTGGAGGTTCAAAGTGCTCACCACACATCTAGATTAGTTCCTTAGAGGGTCTACTTTCCAAAATGGTGTCACTTGTGGGGGTTTCCACTGTTTAGGCACGTCAGGGGCTCTCCAAACACGACATTGGTTCCGATCTCAATTCCAGACAATTTTGCATTGAAAAGTCAAATGGCGCTCCTTCCCTTCCGAGCTCTGCCACGCGCCCAAACAGTGGTTTATCCCCATATATGAAGTATCAGCGTACTCAGGACAAATTGCACAACAACTTTTGGGGTCCAATTTATCCTGCTACCCTTGGGAAAATAAAAAATTTGGGGCAAAAAGATCATTTTTGTGAAAATTAATATTCATTTTTTTTTACGGCTCTACATTATAAACTTCTGTGAAGCACTTGGAGGTTCAAAGTGCTCACCACACATCTAGATAAGTTCCTTAGGGGGTCTTCTTTCCAAAATGGTGTCACTTGTGGGGGTTTCCACTGTTTAGGCATGTCAGGGGCTCTCCAAACACGACATGGGTTCCGATCTCAATTCCAGCCAATTTTGCATTGAAAAGTCAAATGGCGCTCCTTCCCTTCCGAGCTCTGCCATGCGCCCAAACAGTGGTTTATCCCCATATATGAAGTATCAGCGTACTCAGGACAAATTGCACAACAACTTTTGGGGTCCAATTTATCCTGCTACCCTTGGGAAAATAAAAAATTTGGGGCAAAAAATCATTTTTTGTGAAAATTAATATTAATTTTTTTTTACGGCTCTACATTATAAACTTTTGTGAAGCACTTGGAGGTTCAAAGTGCTCACCACACATCTAGATTAGTTCCTTAGAGGGTCTACTTTCCAAAATGGTGTCACTTGTGGGGGTTTCCACTGTTTAGGCTCGTCAGGGGCTCTCCAAACACGACATGGGTTCCGATCTCAATTCCAGACAATTTTGCATTGAAAAGTCAAATGGCGCTCCTTCCCTTCCGAGCTCTGCCATGTGCCCAATCAATGGTTTACCCCAACATGTGGGGTATCGGCGTACTCAGGACAAATTGTACAATGACTTTTTTGGTCCAATTTCTCCTGTTACCCTTGGTAAAATAAAACAAATTGGATCTGAAGTAAAAATTTTGTGAAAAAAAAGTTAAATGTTCAATTTTTTTTAAACATTCCAAAAATTCCTGTGAAGCACCTGAAGGGTTAATAAACTTTTTTAATGTGGTTTTGAGTACCTTGAGGGGTGCAGTTTTTAGAATGGTGTCACTTTTGGGCATTTTCTGTCATATAGACCCCTCAAAGTCACTTCAAGTGTGAGGTGGTCCGTAAAAAAAATGGTTTTGCAAATTTTGTTGCAAAAATGAGAAATCGCTTTTCAACTTTTAACCCTTATAACTCCCTAACAAAAAAAAATTATGTTTCCAAAATTGTGCTGATGTAAAGCAGACATGTGGGAAATGTTGTTTATTAACTATATTATGTGATATAACTCTCTAATTTAAGGGCATAAATAACGAAAAATTTGAAAATTGCAAAATTTTCATAATTTTCAACAAATTTCTGTTTTTTTCCACAAATAAATGCAAGTCATATCGAAGAAGTTTTACCACTATCATGAAGTACAATATGTCACAATCTCAGAATCACCAAGATCCGTTGAAGCGTTTCAGAGTTATGACCTCATAAAGTGACAGTGGTCAGAATTTTAAAAATTGGCCGTGTCAGTTAGGTGAAAACAGGCTTCGGGGTGAAGGGGTTAAGGACCACTTTTTTCTACTGCAACGTGGCACTGCGATGGTCGCGGCGTGTGCACTATCCTACGCAAACCTCTTTCTCGGGTATTGGGAGAGGGAGGTTTCCGGGGATGGCGCGTGCGCCGCCTCCCATGTGCAGTGCTGGTACTGTTATATAGATGAATATCATCATTATTTGGTAGGGTGATGAGCCTGGGCTTCATGGTTTCCGTGAGCTAAATAGGAACCATTACAGCATTAAATTAACATACAAAATTGCGTCTAGGGAAATAGACTTTTTGGACAACAGGATTTTGGTAGATGACATTGTTAGGGCTAGCGGAATGCACCAAATAATTAGAAAGATAGGGTAAGGTGCGTTCGCAGCCTGGGGTCCACCGTGCAGAGACGGAACCTGCTGCTAAGTAATGATGGACTATATGGCGGTACAATGTGGATACACACACGGGTTAACTTCACCCTGTGTGAAGGAAGCGAACCCTGTTGCATCACAGGGCCACGGTACCGCACCAAGAACGCAAGCAAGGAGTCTCAGAACTCAATCCCAAGACACAGGATTAGAGTTCGTCTAGACTTCTTGCGCTCGACGCCGCAACTGGGGTGTCAGAGTAACTGCAAAAATAACTTAAATGCACAAGAGTGCAATCAGTGCCGCACTGGCGGATGCCACTATCCACCCAGACTTGGGATAGGAATGCGCTCTAATAGCACACGGCGCCTCACTGGTGGTTACAGCAATTAGATGCTGTTTCGTGTGTTTATTGCTGATGGCTCAGCCGGGCACTAGATAGCAGACATCCACCTTACGCGAGCAGTCATACACAAGGGAGGGGATGATTAATGAACGACTTTCACTCAACACACACACAATTTCAAGAATACACTAGCGCATGGCTGAGCGGCCATGCGAACCTTTTATAGCGGCAGTGCTACGAGACCTTCCAGATGGACCAATAGGAGCCGCAACAGGACCTGAGCATGTGACCCCCGACCTCCAATGGGAGGTCGTCCCGTGTGCATGCTCAGAAAGGGAAAAGCAGGACTTAGTCCCAGAAAGACCTGTTCGCTGCTGAACATTGATGGCTACAAGGACAGAGCATGGAAGGGCAGTAGTAATCAGTCGTCCAGTATCAGCCTGAGCTAGACGCTGGGACCAACGTCTCCCTGAGCAGACTCCACTGCGGCTGGAGAAGAATGGGAGACCGCAGCGGAGATGGTTCGAGATTCCCCCTGTGCAGAGGTGGGAACTTGACACCTAACAGACATGGGGGTGTTACCGACCGACGTATTCCGTAAAGAGACGTCGGTCAATGCACTATTACATGCATCAAGCGCGCACATCTCTTCGACTATATGAGCTGTTCCGATTGGGCAGTTCTTGCGAATGAAGAGGCTTTGCTCATTGGGTGGAATTTTGGGGCCCAGACTCGTGATATCTCAAGTAGGTTCCGGGAGAGGGGGTATAGCAATAGGGACATCAAACAAGGGTACCAACGGGCCAGGAGGATATTCTCTGCAACTTCTCTGTATAACAAGAACTAGAGCCAAAAAGGAAACGCCATTGCGTTTTATCACCACATTTAATGATCAATGGGGATCCATTTGTAGTATCTTACAAAGACACTGGCCAGTGCTTAAAACGGAACCTACTTTAAAACGATTGATCCCAGACCTTCCACTTTTGACAGCAAGGAGAGGTAGAAATTTGAAGGATATCTTGGTAAGGAGCCATTATGTGGCAAACCCCCGGAACCCCTTCGGTGTAGGTAAACAGAGGTGGGGCTGTTTTCCTTGTGGATCCTGTGCAGCCTGCAGAAATATTGTTAGAGCTACATAATTCTCATCGGCGAGCGGTGATAGGGGCTACCGAATTACAAGTTACATTACATGCAGCACTACTCATGTGGTGTACTATGCTGTCTGCGCCTGCAATTTAGTTTATATAGGACTTACTTCACGTGAGCTTAGGGTTAGGACACGAGAACATGTGAGGGACATCGTGGTGGCCAGATATTTAGACGAAGATGTGGAAAAAGGATCCCTAGGCACTTCAAGCTGTGCCATGATTCCGATCCAACCACAATTAAAGTTTGTGGGATTGATAAAGTACATTGTGGTGTGAGAGTTGGGGATTATAAACGGATACTGGCACAGCTGAGTGCCGATGGATTGTGACTTTGGGCTCGATGTCCCCACATGGTCTTAATGAGAAATTGTCCTTTGCTCCTTTCCTCTAGATATTTTGCTGCAAATACTTCATGGCTTGGAATATGGAGTGTCACTCTGTGTTCTTTTGGCTATTTGCATTACATGGTTTCTCTTATCTGTGTTGTATGTGTTTAAATTGTTTTCAATATTTTTAATAGTGCCACAACGATAGGAAGGCCTGAAGGTCCATTATCCATCTTTCTACCATTCTGTCCACCTCTTCATTTGAATACAACAGAGAAATACCGATATTATTATCCGGGATGGAATGCTCAATGGAGCAGGTAAGAGGATGTTCACTGATCTCTACATTCCATTAATGAACTTATTAATGCATGAATATATGGATTTTTGTGATCTGACTATTCCTATTCGTTGTGTCCCCCTGCTCTCTTTTTAGATGTCATACTTGTATTGTATCCTTACCTCATACCGCAGTGATTATGTATACCTGGCATGCTTATATTTGGCTGCCCACACTTTTTCCAGCATCCAAAATGGCCACTGCGCTGTGCGCTTGCACAGTGGGTCCCCGGCCGGCTTGCGCTGTTGAAGGCATCCGTCGGGCTCGGCGCAGGTTACTGACGTCACAGGAAGTGTTTTCCTTGACCGCCTCCGTAGCCTGGATTGCCGGATGCAGCATGTTGCATGGCCGCGGGCACACTGCGCATGCACTGCACCTGGTGCACTGATCAGCGGAGGTGTTGATTACGTACAATTGACAGCCTATACCCTATATATATTGAGCATGCTTGGGTGGAATACACAGCCCCCTGAGGAAGCCAACCATGGGAAACGCACGTCGGGGCTAGAGTGTTCTCTCTCTGCCGGGTTCCTGCCCTTCCACATGGGTAAGCACTAGATTTTGTTAGATGTAAATAGCAACATATTTTTCTCTCCTGGGTCCTGTCCAGCACGCGCTGGTTAGACCTTTTGTTCTCTATGGAGAGTTTTACCTGCAAAAACATATGTTTTTTGCTCAGGTTTTGTACTTTTACTTGCTATTGAAACATTAGTGGAGGTTCCTTAGTAGTCTGCGATGTTCGTTGTTTTGTCCCCCCGATTTTATTCTCATCATGTATTTTGTATTTGGGCTACAAGCCTGTAATGATTCCTGTGAGTGAGTTTATATAATAAAGACACTTTTATATTATACTTAAACCTTTTTTTGTGTCTCACTCCTCTTTATATTACAAAATGAGGAGAAAAAAGAGTTTACTCGAATTTTAGAATAACAAAGTACAAATTTTATTTAAAGACAATTAAAAACATACAAAATAGAGCATCAATAATATTCAGGATAGACAATATAGGGTGATGTGCACACAAATGAAAGTACTGGGTAAAAGAGGCATTTAGCTAGTACGCCTCTATAATTATATGGCAGGTGAGCAGTGCTATGAAGTTATTCAGCACAGACAGAGGTAGCATATAAGGTAAAACAGATAGCCGAAGTGGCTCTAATAGATGCAGCATAGGCTCGTATACTGTTGCAAATGCACCCCACGTGTGATATCTGATAGAAACCAAATATAGCAGAGCTTACCGCAGTGTGCACAGCAGACCCGTGTGAAACGGTGGATGACCCGACGCGCGTTTCGTGTCCGCAACTGGACACTTCCTCAAGGGGTATATTTAGGCGCATGTGGGAAAGGACCTTAAAAAGCCATGACAACGTGTCACATGTTGTTTTTAGGCCAATCGCGTAGCGGCACTAATGGCGCATGCGCAGTGCGTACCGCAGAACCTGGCATAGCAACAAGAGTGTCAGGCGTCACAGCGCATGCGCAGGAGAGGTCCTGGACAGGCGAAGGAGACCAAGAGATGCCCGTTGTCATGCTGAGCCTGGGGGCAACACCACGCAAGCGCACGGTCGCATATGGAGTGGGAAGAATGTAGTGTGTATTCATGCATAAAATACCAGGTAGCAGCCATATTGTAAGTACAACGTATATAAACCATACCTATATAAATATAAAGCAACAGAGACTGTAATATAATAGTAATATGTATATAGTGTGGACAAAGCATTATATAGTTAGGTAGATGAAACTAGCGTGACACAGTATACAGCTGAAACATTACAAGGACTCCGTAACGAAGCGATGACGATAAGTCCGGCATAAGGTTCTTGGCCACATGAAATGTCACTGAATAAGAAATAAATTAAAAACAAGTTAAAAACAAAGAAAAAAAACGCATAATACACCGTTAGAAACTTCTGTGATAGAGTATAGGGGCACAAAAAGAGAGTAAGATAATGATGAAAAGAAAAGAATTTTTTTACAAAAATGGGGCAAAGCTAAGAGATTCATTAAGCCCCTTAGGGGTCAGAGTGTCGAGGACCACAATCCATCTGGATTCTTTTTGAGCTAGAATCTTTTTATAGTTTCCGCCACGTATCCCAAAATGGATAGCTTCAATCCCTCTTACCTTAAATGTTGTTGGGTCACAGTTATGATAAGTTTTAAAATGGCGAGGGATAGACTTGAGTTCGGATAGATCAATCACTGTCTTGGCCGCGCAAATGTCCCGCACATGCTCGTGAAGCGCCCCCACACCGCCGCAGGGCCGAGGGGTACCCGGAGCCGGGCCTCTAGGTCTCAGTCCTGGGGTTGTCACGGTGGCTAGACCCGGTCCGTGGCCCTGTCTGTCAATGGGGGACGTCCGGTGCAATAAGTGGTGTGGTAACGGTGCAGGTCGCGGTAAATAACGAGGACACCAGTTTGCAGTCTCTTTACCTCTTTACTGAAGATGTTGGAGACCTCAGTCCAGAGCGCTGTTAACTGGGTTTTCAGAGACCGGCCGGTCCAACGACACATCAGGAGTTCTCCTCACAGGTGGGAATCAGTATCTACCTTCTAGCGCTGTGTGTTGTAGTTCTTCCCTGCTGAGCTCCCGGGATAGTCCTCACAACTGTTTCTTTCTGTCTCTACTGTTCGTTCTCCGTCCTCCAGGTGATATGGTAGGACGCACCCGTATGACGGGGTAGGCCTGGAGTTCTTCCGGGACTCTAGAGTCGCCCCTCTCCCACAGCTGCCTCCGTTGTCTGCTTAGGTGTTAAGTGAGACAGCCAACCTGTAATTAGCTGTCCTGCCGTGGTTTGCAATGTACTTAAAGTCTCTTACTTGCTCGGCGTTCCGGCCACCGATTGTTTGCGCCTCAGCAAGGTGCTGCCTCTTTCAACAAAACCCCTGCTGGTATTCTCCTTTTCTGTATTCCCGTTGTTTGCTGGTTAGTTCTGCTCTGAGGAGTCTGCCAGGATCCCCATCCCTGACAGGTCCTCTCACTAGCTCTTCCCAGCTACTTCTCCCTGTCTTCCTGTCCAACCCCCAGTTTTACCAGAGTTGTGAGGAGTGGCCTACTAGATAGGACCACCCCCCCTGGTGGCCGGAGTGTGAAGTGTGGTGAGAATGTACCTGGTCAGAGAAACTCCTTAGTGCAATCAGACGTACCATAGCTCCCCATAGTGGCGGAGCCACAGTACTGCAACAACCAGGACTCTGGGGTGCTGCACTCCCCCCCGGTTAAATCCAGTACTCCGGGACTGGGAAAACAAGAACAATAATACATGTTAACAGGAAACACACAAACTTTTGAAATAGCATAACAATTGAACATAACAATGCTTCCCTTTACGGGAGGTGAGGATTCTTGAACGTTGCAAAAGTTAGGTCATGCACAGTTTATGACTCTCAGTTCAGTGGTTGAAACAGCGGGGACCCCGGGTAAACAAAGGGGTCCCCCTTATGAAAGTTTTTGAGCAATTCACTGTCCATTACTCTATTGTCCATTTTAACAACCTGTAACAAAAAGATATGCATACAAACATTTTTAATGAAATAGCAGCCCTTATCAATACCTCCACATTTTGTAGCGGAGGGGAGTTTGGTTCTGTGTGCTGCGTGTGGACCTTCGCAGCGCAGGGGTTGCTATTGGCCTAACAGGGCCCGCTATGCTTGCTACCGCTGGTGTAGTGCGCTGTCTTCTAACTACACTTCTAGTGAGTCTGGGTAGCACTGGCAGGTTGGGGCTCTCAGAGCTGCTGCTATCAACAGTGGGTACGGCAGGCTCACTGATAGCAGAGGGAGGATTTGCCGGTTCAACGGTTGGCATGGCTTCTTCAGGCAAGGCTTGTTGAGGTTGCGGGGCCGGATGATCTGGTTCCACCATTGTTTCTGGCGGGTCCGGCTGTTCAAACATTACAACAGGTACCGCAACGGCTTGGTTTATCAGAGTCCAGGACTGGGGAAAGTCACCAAGGACAGTATGGAACATTTTCTCCTTTTCCACCGGCGGGGAGATTTCTGGGGCCGTGCCCCTCTCTTTCAATTTATCGGGGCAGACCTTAAGGTGATCCCTGGATACCGCTGTCGAGGTCTCCCCTTTGTCCTTGCTGATGAGACAGACCTTAGTGTTGTCGAAGTCGGATGGCAAGATGGTATACGGTTCCGCTTCCCATTGGTCATCGAGCTTGTGTAACCTCCTCTTTCGTTTAAGCACTTGCTCACCAGGTGACAGGGGAATCGCAGGAGCGTGTTGGTTGTAGTCCCTTTCTTGCCTCTGCCTAGCCTGGGCGAGACTTCTCTCCACACACTCTTGCACTTCGCGGTACCTTCGCTGCCTTTCTGCATCCCAATCCGCATCCGGCGAGGTATCTTCGGGTACTAGGACCCCCATGTCCAGATCAACGGGTAACCGACTAGACCTTCCTCGCATCAGGTACGCTGGAGTACAGTTGGTGGAACTTACTGGGATGTGGTTGTACATATCCACCAAGTCAGGCAACTTTGTCGGCCACAGATTCCGTTCCTCCACAGGCAAGGTCTTCAATAAATCGATTACTACCTGGTTCATCTTCTCGCACATCCCGTTGGTTTGAGGGTGGTACGGTGTAGTTCTGATCTTCTTACACCCGTACAACTGGCAGAATTCTTGGAATACTTCTGCTTCAAAGGCAGGTCCCTGGTCGGTCAGTACCTTCTCTGGGTAGCCATGGGGCCTACAAAAGTGCTGCTGGAAGGCCCTGGCGGCAGTCCTGGCCGTTAGATCTTTAACAGGCACAACCACCAGAAACCTGGAGTAGTGGTCCACGATGGTAAGGGCGTAGATATAGCCCGACCGGCTAGGTGTCAGCTTCACATGATCCAGCGCGACCAGTTCAAGCGGCCGTTTGGTGATGATAGGCCGCAGGGGGGCCCGTTGGCTGTCACGGTCCTTTCTGCGCAGACTACATGGACCACACTCCCGACACCACTTCTCAATGGTTCTCTTCATGCCAATCCAATAGAACCTCCCTCGGAGTAGCTTCTCCAGCTTCTTCCATCCGAAGTGTCCGGCTCCATCATGGTAGGCTCCCAGAACCATGGGCGCATCTCGCCTTGGCACCACTATCTGCCACACCAATTCATGAGTACGTGGGTCGATGCTCCTCCTGCACAGCTTGCCATCATGGATAAACAGCTTGCTTCTTCCCTTCCACAGCTGTTGGGTTTCTTGTGGATCATCTGGGCCAGGGTGCAACCCAGCCTGCGTCAAGAGCTCCTTCACCTGACGGACCGCGGGGTCACTATCCTGGGTTTCTGCCCATCCGTGGTGGGGCAGGGGATTCAGCGTGGCATCCGGTTGGTTCTTGTGCCTGTTCTTCACATGGTGAGAGCTCTGAGTGGCTTTGGGGCGATGGAAGGCAGGCAGCTCCACCTCTTCAAGTGCCTCCGGGTCTTCTCCCACTTCTGGTAAATTGGGCATTCGGGACAAAGCATCGGCATTGGCATTCTGGTGCCCTGCCCGATATTTGATGGTGAAATCATAGTTGGACAGCCGGGCCATCCACCGCTGTTCCAAGGCCCCGAGTTTGGCGGTATCCAGATGCGTTAGCGGATTGTTGTCCGTGAAGACGGTGAATTTCGCGGAAGCCAGGTAGTGCTTAAACCTCTCCGTCACTGCCCAGACAAGGGCAAGGAATTCCAGTTTGAAGGAACTGTAGTTGTCAGGGTTCCTTTCCGTGGGACGGAGTTTCCTGCTGGCGTAAGCGATCACTCTTTCCTTGCCGTTCTGGACCTGAGACAGCACGGCTCCTAGTCCCACATTACTGGCATCTGTGTACAGCACAAACGGTTGGTCGTATTCGGGGTAAGCCAGTACCTCTTCCCCCGTCAGCGCCGACTTCAAGCAGGTGAAGGATTCCTCCAGCTCTTCGTTCCAATCAAAGGGGGTTTTCCTCCCCTTGGTCTTCTTTGGTTGGCCCACCAGCAGATTTTGCAAGGGTGCGGCCTTCTTGGTGAAATCCTTAATGAATCTCCGGTAGTAACCTACCAACCCGAGGAACTGCCGGACTTCGTGGAGGTCACTAGGCTTTGGCCAGTCCTGGATCACTGTGACCTTGTCGGGGTCTGGGGCCACTCCTTCAGCGCTCACCACATGGCCCAGGTACTGCACTTTAGGTTTCAGCAGATGACACTTGGACGGTTTCACTTTTAGGCCGAATTTGGACAAGGCTTCAAACACCTCGGCCAGGTGCTTCAGATGGTCTTCGTAGGTTTTAGAGAAGACTATGACGTCATCCAGATATAGCAGCACGGTTTCAAAGTTCAGGTGTCCCAGGCAGCTCTCCATCATCCTCTGGAACGTTCCGGGAGCATTGCACAATCCGAAGGGCATGTAGTTGAACTCACAGAGGCCCATTGGCGTCGTGAAGGCCGTCTTTTCCTTGTCCGCCTCCGCCACAGGAACCTGCCAGTACCCACTGGTGAGATCTAAGGTAGAGAAATAGTTAGCAGATTTTAAAGCAGCCAGAGACTCCTCTATCCTGGGCAGTGGGTATGCGTCCTTATGTGTAATGCGATTCAACTGTCTGTAATCAACACACATCCTCATTGTACCATCTTTCTTTTTAACAAGGACTAACGGAGCCGCCCAGGGGCTACAGCTGTCTCTCACCACCCCAGCCTCCTTCATTTCCCGCAACATGTCCTTGGCACACTGGTAATGAGCTGGGGGTACAGGGCGATATCTCTCTTTTATGGGTCGATGATCTCCCGTGGGGATGTGATGTTGGATCCCTTTCACCTGTCCAAAATCTGAGGGGTGTTTGCTGAATACCTGTTCGTACTCGTGTACCACCCTGTAAGCCCCCTGTATTTGATGAGATGGGGTAGAGTCAGTGCCCACATGCAATTCCCGACACCAATCTTTCGAGTGCTCTGCAGAACCTTTGTTCTCCGCCACGTTTGACGGGCCCAAAGGTTCAGGTGTCTGTATTACACTATTATTGACAGTGAACAGTTTGGCGAGCGTAGTATACTTGGTTAGGTGGACCTCTTCCTCCCCACAATTGAGGACACGTACAGGCACTCTCCCCTGTCGGACGTCTACCACCCCCCGGGCTGTCAGAACAGTAGGCCTATTGTCTGAATATACAGGTTCTACCAAGGCCTGGTAGTCCTTACCCCTGAGGCCTATGGCTGCTCGACACCATATTAACATTTCACTCTTGGGAGGTATCGCGATGGGGTTTGAATCACTTACAGTGACACGACCAATCTCACCACCAGTCAGCTCTACCTGCTGTCTCTGCATCAGAGCTCTGATTTCCTTCTGCAGGGCACGTTGCTCACTGTGGCCAGCGTTTTCTGCCACCTGTTGCAACAAAACAATCACTTCTGCAAGACAATTTTCTATAACATTAGTACCAAGAGTCATCATGGGATTACATTCTCGACGATCAATATCTACAATCACAATCCCTTGGGCTTTCAATTCCACCCGCCCCACTTTGATGGTGACCTCCTTATACCCCACTTGTGGCAATGGCTGACCATTACTGGCGATTATGGTGAAATCATCATCAGGGCCACGAGTAATATCAGCGTCCTCCCAATACCGTTTGTAGAGCACGTAAGGTATAGTCGTCACCTGAGAACCGGTGTCCAGCAAAGCATTCAAGGGGATTCCATCAATCACTACAGGGAGAACTGGTCGTCCTCCAATATACTTGGTTCTCCAATGCTGCGGGCCTGACCGTCCTACTCCTGGGGGTTGGCCCTTTGCCCCAGGGGTTGCTCGTTTAAAGGACAGTACCTTGCAAGATGGCCCACCTGGTGACAGCGGCGGCAGATGGGTCGTCCATCCTGGTGGAAGCGATCGTCGGGCCGGCTCCTGGTCGGCGGAGTCCTCCTCTGTCGCATCCAAGGGACATCCTCCGGGCTGGAAGCCAACTGGATCTTCTCTTTGGGGGCCTCCTGTAGGGACTGCACCGTCCGGGCCAGGGCAGCAACGCTCTTGGTTAGCTCTTGCATCTGGAGACGAAGTCCTGCAGGGGAGTCGTCCTCGAAGCTCTGGGCGTCGGCCTCCGCGGCAACTGGGGTATCCGATGCCACCTCCTGGTGGTATGTGAGAGCGGGGCGCCTGGGTGGTACTGCGCGGCTGGGCTGTCGCTCCTGCAATGCCTGGATAGCTTTATCTTTAAACTGCGCAAAAGTCAAGTCTGGATTCTGCATGGCCAGAAAGTGCAATTGGCCCCGCTGGTGACTGCACAGGAGCCCCTCAATGAACCGCTCCTTCAGGATTTTATCTTCATCCTGCATGCTGCCGGGGTCACTCTGCTTAATGGCCCGCATCGCTTCCTGGAGATTAAGGGCATAGTCCCGCAAGCTATCCTGTGACTTTTGTTTGCATCCATAAAAAGTCAGTTTAATCTCTGTAGCAGTGCGAGTGTCAAAGGTGGCTTTAAGCTTGGCAAAAATCTGTTGTGCAGTTCCTTTATCCTCAGCGGGCCAGGATTTCAATTCCCTCAGAGCCGCCCCAAAGAGTTGGCCGGTTATCATATGGACCTTCTGGGGCTCGGTTAGGGGATAGAACTCGAGCAGGCTGCAGAGCCCTTCTTTAAAGTCAGTGAACGTATGCGCCTCCCCAGAGTATCGTGGGAGCCAGGCCGCTCCGGGCAGGTAGGGCATGGAGAAGGGCATTATGGCTTTTGCATTAGCGGCAGTGTCCGACTGGCTGATGGGGGCAGCGGGTTCTGCGGCAGTCAGTGGTGGTATTAGGGCCGCGGCTTCGCCCGCTGCGGGGACCGGAGCTGCCCCTGCGTCCGCGGCTGCGACCGCCACCTCCTCTCCTCCCGACTCGGACATGGCCGTCCCTTCCTCCCACTAACCTGCTGGAGGTTGGAGTTCCTCTTCCGGGATTGGCGCCTCACCGCGCTTTCCGTTCCGCGCTTCTTTTGGCTGATCCCGCCCATGTAGCTAAGGCTCCTCCCTCCGCGCGCGGCAATGGCGAATTTTGGCGGCAAATGGCACAGCAGTCTTTTCAATAAAGTACAGTCCAAGCACAATAACTCACAGTTCCAAGGCACACATGACCTGATTCTTCAGGCTTAAGTAAATCCTGTTTGTGACGCCAAGTTGAAGCGCCCCCACACCGCCGCAGGGCCGAGGGGTACCCGGAGCCGGGCCTCTAGGTCTCAGTCCTGGGGTTGTCACGGTGGCTAGACCCGGTCCGTGGCCCTGTCTGTCAATTGGGGACGTCCGGTGCAATAAGTGGTGTGGTAACGGTGCAGGTCGCGGTAAATAACGAGGACACCAGTTTGCAGTCTCTTTACCTCTTTACTGAAGATGTTGGAGACCTCAGTCCAGAGCGCTGTTAACTGGGTTTTCAGAGACCGGCCGGTCCAACGACACATCAGGAGTTCTCCTCACAGGTGGGAATCAGTATCTACCTTCTAGCGCTGTGTGTTGTAGTTCTTCCCTGCTGAGCTCCCGGGATAGTCCTCACAACTGTTTCTTTCTGTCTCTACTGTTCGTTCTCCGTCCTCCAGGTGATATGGTAGGACGCACCCGTATGACGGGGTAGGCCTGGAGTTCTTCCGGGACTCTAGAGTCGCCCCTCTCCCACAGCTGCCTCCGTTGTCTGCTTAGGTGTTAAGTGAGACAGCCAACCTGTAATTAGCTGTCCTGCCGTGGTTTGCAATGTACTTAAAGTCTCTTACTTGCTCGGCGTTCCGGCCACCGATTGTTTGCGCCTCAGCAAGGTGCTGCCTCTTTCAACAAAACCCCTGCTGGTATTCTCCTTTTCTGTATTCCCGTTGTTTGCTGGTTAGTTCTGCTCTGAGGAGTCTGCCAGGATCCCCATCCCTGACAGGTCCTCTCACTAGCTCTTCCCAGCTACTTCTCCCTGTCTTCCTGTCCAACCCCCAGTTTTACCAGAGTTGTGAGGAGTGGCCTACTAGATAGGACCACCCCCCCTGGTGGCCGGAGTGTGAAGTGTGGTGAGAATGTACCTGGTCAGAGAAACTCCTTAGTGCAATCAGACGTACCATAGCTCCCCATAGTGGCGGAGCCACAGTACTGCAACAACCAGGACTCTGGGGTGCTGCACTCGTGTACTCTGACGCGTAGTTCTCTAGATGTAAGACCAACGTATATCATGGGGCAACCACACGTGGCATAATAAACCACGTTAGTGCTACCGCACGATATACATTGTCGCATTGTATATTGTTTTAAACCGTCTGATGATTGGAAAGTGGAGCAGCGCAGGACATTTGCGCAGGCAAGACAGTGACCGCAAGAAAAACAACCTACAATCGGTCCACGATTACTGAATGGATTAGCCACCTTTGGAGCGTAGTGACTGTTAACGAGTAAATCGTTAAGGTTTTTTGATTTTCTTGATGTCATGGAGGGAAAGTCGCCAATAGATGGACCCAAAGAGGGTTCAGCACCCAAAATGGCCCAGTGTTTTGCTAAAATATCACGCATGTTTTTCCATTCATGATTAAATGTTGTAATAAAGCGAATCTTTTGAGTATCTTTTTTAATCATATCTGCTCGAGGGTATAACAAATCGCTGCGTGGAGTACTTTTAGCTCTATTATATCCCTTCCTAATACACCTATTGCTGTATCCACGATTTTGAAAACGGATTTTAAGGTCCGCTGCTTGTTTTTCAAAACGGTCACTGGTAGAACAGATCCTTTTCATCCTGAGGAACTGTCCGACCGGGACGGCACTAATGGTGGAAGAATTGTGGGAAGAACTAGCATGTATAAGTGAATTAGCTGATGTTGGCTTTCTGTACACGTCAGTCTGTACCAATCTATTAGTATCGATTGACAGTGAAATGTCCAGAAAGTCAACAGCAGCATTATCATAAATGTAGGTAAGTTTGATATTCAGTAAATTGTCATTCAAGATTAACATGAAGTCCTCGAGTTCCTGCGTCGTCCCGTCCCACAAGAATATAACGTCGTCGATATAACGGAGCCAGCACAGCACATGGGAGGCGGCCTGCGCGCCCCCGTCGCCAAACAGAGATCTCTCCCAGTAACCTAGGAAGAGATTAGCATACGAAGGCGCACAGGCCGCGCCCATGGCCGTGCCACACCTCTGAAGGTAAAAATGGTCTTTGAAGACGAAGAAGTTGTGGGTCAGGACAAAACGCAGCAACTCGAGGATAAGTTCCACCATTGCTCCGTCCAGGTCGGAGGTCCCCAGGAAGTAACGGACCGCATCTATTCCGTTGTCATGATTGATACAGGTGTAAAGTGATTCTATGTCTGCTGTAACTAAAATAGTGTTTTCATCCACAAGGATACCGTCAACCCGTGCCAGGACGTCCGTCGTGTCACGGACAAATGATGGTAACGATGTTACAAGTGGTTTTAAATAAAACTCTAAAAATTTACAGATTGGGTCACACAGACCTTCAATCCCTGACACTATGGGGCGTCCAGGTGGGTTGAGGGCATCCTTGTGGACTTTGGGAAGAAGATAAAAGGTAGGTGTTTTGGGATATTTTGTCATAAGGCCCTCAAAAATGTCCTTTGTGATTATATCCTTTTCTAAGGCGGAAAGTAAAATGCGCTGGAGTTCAAGCGAGAAGGAGGTAGTGGGATTATGTGATAATTTACTATAAGTTGAAGGATCTCTCAATTGGCGAAAGGCTTCTTTTTCATATAGTGTGGTAGGCCAGACCACAATGTTCCCTCCCTTGTCTGCTCTTTTAAAAATCACATCAGGGAGTGATTGTAGTTCAGCGATAGCACGGCGTTGTGCCGAAGTCAGATTATCCAATCTACGTCTGGAAGACAATTTTTTGAAGTCTTCGCTGACTAGTTTGGTGAATATTTCTATCGCTGGACTCAGAGACAAGGGAGGGAACTTCTGTGATCTGGGGCGAATGGTAGATGGAAACCTACCTCGATCAGAGGGAGCCTGTTCGTCAAGGAGATCCTGCAAGTTATGAAGTACCTCCCTCTCGATTTCGTCCAGCGGCTCCGCCAATTGATTCTTATTATGTAGTTTTCTCAGTAACAACTTACGGGAAAATAAATTGAGGTCTTTTAGTGCTGAAAAATAATCAAAGGAATTAGTGGGGGAAAATGTTAATCCCTTCTCAAGCACCTGAAGCTGTATATCAGTAAGAATATGGGTGGAAAGATTTAGTACCTGAAGTCCACCCCGGGTTCCACCAGAGGCGAATCTCGCTCCGACATCTTTATTTCTTGTTTTCGTAGTTTGTCTTGTCACTCGTATACTAGATTGCTCCAAAGGGGGCTGTCCACCAGATACAGACGTCTGTGGTTGGATATCATCATCATATGATCTATTGGATTTTATTGAGGCGGATCTTGATCTAGATCGAGATTGATTTCTAAATTGTTGGCGGGAATGCTCATTTGGATTGCGCCACCTGTACACTCTGCCCGTAAGTTTGTCCTGAGTGTCACTTTGGAATTTTTTATTTTTAGTGATTTGAATATCACTAACCCATTTTTGAAGCTCCACATCAATATCTTCATTTAATTATTTTAAAGCATCACCCGTCATCTCCTTATGTACTGTGGTTTGTAAACCATCGATATCTGCTTCAAGGGATTCTAATGAGCTTTGGTTAGTATTTTTCAAAAGCTCTAGGAACCCTTTTGAACAGGTGTGTGGCCAGTTCTTCCCATTTATCTTTAAAGACGTCATCATGTATAGTGAAGGCTGGGAACACCTGAACTCGCAATCCGCGAGGAATGAGATCCTTTTGCAGATATTTCTCTAAATATGCGTGGTTCCACCAGATGCGGGTTCTTTTTTTTAAAAGATCTTTAAATTTATATATAGTCTCTAGTAGATTACTATTGTGCCCATCAATACTCATCGAACTGCTATCCTGAAAGGTATCATTAAGTTGGGCACGCCATGTGCGATCGCGTGCCCGGAAATCCATATAAAGATTGGGAAGCGCTGTAAGAAATACAGAAAAAATCAATATGCAAACAAAAGAACCCAAATACATCATAAATAGTATGCGGAGGAAATGCTAAGTAGCAATCCACCGTATATATATTAATTTGAACTCCATCGACGTTATATTCTTGTGGGACGGGACGACGCAGGAACTCGAGGACTTCATGTTAATCTTGAATGACAATTTACTGAATATCAAACTTACCTACATTTATGATAATGCTGCTGTTGACTTTCTGGACATTTCACTGTCAATCGATACTAATAGATTGGTACAGACTGACGTGTACAGAAAGCCAACATCAGCTCATTCACTTATACATGCTAGTTCTTCCCACAATTCTTCCACCATTAGTGCCGTCCCGGTCGGACAGTTCCTCAGGATGAAAAGGATCTGTTCTACCAGTGACCGTTTTGAAAAACAAGCAGCGGACCTTAAAATCTGTTTTCAAAATCATGGGTACAGCAATAGGTGTATTAGGAAGGGATATAATAGAGCTAAAAGTACTCCACGCAGCGATTTGTTATACCCTCGAGCAGATATGATTAAAAAAGATACTCAAAAGATTCGCTTTATTACAACATTTAATCATGAATGGAAAAATATGCGTGATATTTTAGCAAAACACTGGGCCATTTTGGGTGCTGAACCCTCTTTGGGTCCATCTATTGGCGACTTTCCCTCCATGACATCAAGAAGATCAAAAAACCTTAACGATTTACTCGTTAACAGTCACTACGCTCCAAAGGTGGCTAATCCATTCAGTAATCGTGGACCGATTGTAGGTTGTTTTTCTTGCGGTCACTGTCTTGCCTGCGCAAATGTCCTGCGCTGCTCCACTTTCCAATCATCAGACGGTTTAAAACAATATACAATACGACAATGTATATCGTGCGGTAGCACTAACGTGGTTTATTATGCCACGTGTGGCTGCCCCATGATATATGTTGGTCTTACATCTAGAGAACTACGCGTCAGAGTACGCGAGCATGTGCGGGACATTTGCGCGGCCAAGACTGTGATTGATCTATCCGAACTCAAGTCTATCCCTCGCCATTTTAAAACTTATCATAACTGTGACCCAACAACATTTAAGGTAAGAGGGATTGAAGCTATCCATCTTGGGATACGTGGCGGAAACTATAAAAAGATTCTAGCTCAAAAAGAATCCAGATGGATTGTGGTCCTCGACACTCTGACCCCTTAGCTTTGCCCCATTTTTGTAAAAAAATTATTTTCTTTTCATCATTATCTTCCTCTCTTTTTGTGCCCCTATACTCTATCACAGAAGTTTCTAACGGTGTATTATGCGGTTTTTTTCTTTGTTTTTAACTTGTTTTTAATTTATTTCTTATTCAGTGACATTTCATGTGGCCAAGAACCTTATGCCGGACTTATCATCATCGCTTCGTTACGGAGTCCTTGTAATGTTTCAGCTGTATACTGTGTCACGCTAGTTTCATCTACCTAACTATATAATGCTTTGTCCACACTATATACATATTACTATTATATTACAGTCTCTGTTGCTTTATATTTATATAGGTATGGTTTATATACGTTGTACTTACAATATGGCTGCTATCTGGTATTTTATGCATGAATACACACTACATTCTTCCCACTCCATATGCGACCGTGCGCTTGCGTGGTGTTGCCCCCAGGCTCAGCATGACAACGGGCGTCTCTTGGTCTCCTTCGCCTGTCCAGGACCTCTCCTGTGCATGCGCTGTGACGCCTGACGCTCTTGTTGCTATGCCGGGTTCTGCGGTACGCACTGCGCATGCGCCATTAGTGCCGCTACGCGATTGGCCTAAAAACAACATGTGACACGTTGTCATGGCTTTTTAAGGTCCTTTCCCACATGCGCCTAAATATACCCCTTGAGGAAGTGTCCAGTTGCGGACACGAAACGCGCGTCGGGTCATCCACCGTTTCACACGGGTCTGCTGTGCACACTGCGGTAAGCTCTGCTATATTTGGTTTCTATCAGATATCACACGTGGGGTGCATTTGCAGCAGTATACGAGCCTATGCTGCATCTATTAGAGCCACTTCGGCTATCTGTTTTACCTTATATGCTACCTCTGTCTGTGCTGAATAACTTCATAGCACTGCTCACCTGCCATATAATTATAGAGGCGTACTAGCTAAATGCCTCTTTTACCCAGTACTTTCATTTGTGTGCACATCACCCTATATTGTCTATCCTGAATATTATTGATGCTCTATTTTGTATGTTTTTAATTGTCTTTAAATAAAATTTGTACTTTGTTATTCTAAAATTCGAGTAAACTCTTTTTTCTCCTCATTTTGAAGTATCTATGGAGTTCGAATTAATATATATACGGTGGATTGCTACTTAGCATTTCCTCCGCATACTATTTATGATGTATTTGGGTTCTTTTGTTTGCATATCCTCTTTATATTAGTATATGTACTTGTGAGGGTAATACTCCTTGTTCTCTGTAGGTTTGAATTATTGGTGGAGTTGCGTGTGCCCTCTCAGTGAGGTCCTGGCCCAGGGGCCATCATAATTTCTAATGTGTTTTAAATATAACCATGAAATATTATACAACCTGCTCTTAGGCAACTTGGCCCCAAAAATTAAATTAATGGCGCAATCATAAGGATGAAGATGAGGAAGTTCCTGACACCCCTGTTACGAGAACACATCTTCAGATAGAATCAGATAGGTATTCTGGCAGGGACTGTGTATCAACCCTTGGCTAAATGGGTACCAAAGCAGTGTCTTTGACAGTATTCGTTTCACCTTACTACCTCCTGAATCTGCAAGTCCACCATGGGATTGTGTAACATCAGCCAAGGTAGTCCAAGGACCACAGGAGAGGGCAAGCCCCCTAGGACATAACAATCAATTGATTCTAAGTTCATGGACCCCACCTGCAGATGAATCCCTCGAATTACCTACTGGCTCAAGGGTGCACAATCAATAGCAATTATAGTCATGGATCTAGACAATTTGTGAGGATTGGGACACAAGTTCTGGATGAACTGGGCATCAATTGGATTAAATCTTGCCCCACTGTCCAAAAAGGTTGAAATAACTACCTTACTTTTGCCAAAATGGATCTGGGCTGGTAAAAAGAATTGTGACCTACCCACAGAGGAAATATGTACACCAGGTTTGCTAATCTCACTGCAATTCCGGCACCTTAATTTCTGCCGGCTACATATAGATGGGCAAATACCAGCAAAATGACCCTTCTTACCACAGAAAAAACACACTCCCTGTTTGTGCCGAACTGCAGGAGGATTGGTAAAACTAGTTGTCCCCCTCAAGTGCATGAGTTCCTTGCTAAATTCAGCCCTAGCTTGCATTGTCACCATACCCTTGGAATTAGAGGTGTCTCTTTATGTCTTTGATATAGACTGCCGTCCGCTCGGATTGGTGGAGACATGGCAGACTCCAGGAAAACCAGGGTCTCATACAGAGCAAAGGCATCCTTTACCCACTCATAAGCCCCTGACAGAACTGGCTATGGTGTGCGGGTCATTCCACCTAGTATCCGTAGACCACCTATGGAACTCGGAGAAATACTCCTCCGCTGGCAGGTCTCCCTGCTGCAGATGACATACAGCTCTGGCAAAAATTAAGAGACCACTGCAAAATGTTCAGTTTGTCTGATTTTTCTCTTTATAGGTATATTTTTGAGTAAAATGTAAATAGTTCTTTTATTCTATAAACTTCTGACAACATGTATCGGAATTTCCAAGCAATAATATTTGTATTTTTTTTCTGGCAAAGAAAAATGGTCAACATTAAAACACCCCCAGTGCTTTCAGACCTCAAATAATGCAAAGAAAACAAGTTCATAATCATTTACAAACAACAATACTAATGTTTTAACTCAGGAAGAGTTCAGAAATCAATATTTTGTGGAATAACCATGATTTTTAATCACAGCTTTCATGCGTCTTTGCATGTTTCCACCAGTCTTTCACACTGCTTCTGGCGGAAAAATTTAAGAAGTTCTTCTTTATTTGATGGCTTGTGACTCTCCATCATCCTCTTGATTTCATTCCACAGGTTTTCAATGGGGTTCAGGTCTGGAGATTGGGCTGCACATGACAGGGTTTTGATGAGGTGGTCTCTTAATTTTTGCCAGAGCTGTATATTGGACTTAGCCAGAGAAACATGGTCGGGGTCATCAAAGATAAGACTCAGAGCCAGAAAAAAATTCTCAACCATCTGATGCGACTGAGAATCGGATGGTAGAGAAAATGCTCAGGCTTGAGGGTCACTCTAGGGAAGAGAGATTACTATCCTCACTTGTTGTGCCTCGATACCCAAGGATTTGAGGGCACAATCTAAAATAAAGTTTTCAGGCCATCCTGAAAGCCACAAACTTATCCCGACCCCCAGAGAACCTATCTGGCAAAGAGATCTTGGGCTCCACCAGGGGTTGCCCGGGAGCCGTGGGTTCTAAGACTGGAGACAATAGGCCCTGTAAAGTCACAGAGCTCAAGTCCACCACCTCCAGGCAGAGTTGTTGTAGCTGCTGAGCCAGAGCAGCCACATGATCCATAATGGATCCAAAAAGGTTGGGCCAGTGATAATATCAAGTAGTGACAAGGGTTTGTGAGCACCTGCCTGATCCCTCAAAATAGGGGTGCCCTAGCCTATCCCTATCCCCTGTTTTACTCCTGATGGTTGAGACGCCGAGTTCTCGTATCTATCTATGCTCCTAACTTAACTCTTATCTGATCCCTCCCCCACCCCAGGAGGTGAGGGGCTGAAGTGAATAGGAAGACACTAAACAGACAGACGGGGTTAACAGAAAGGGATAAGAGAAAACTACAATCATACAAATACACTCACAAAACAACAGAGTAGAAAACAGAGGTGGTATAGGAAGGGGAACCAAATGTGGGAGGATAAGGAAAAACACGTAAACCAGCTCCATGCAGCAATCTCCAGAAAAACTCTTCTGCTGTCATCTCCATACATTGAACTTTTTCCTTCACCACCAATCCACAAAGTAGAACTATCACTGGCAACTCCCAAGTGCCAGTGGTGAGCATAAGTACCAGAGGGGAGTGGTCAACACTGAACAGCTAAGACAACTCAAGATGGAGAGCTCCAGGAGATCAACTGAAATGATTACACTTTGCCATGACAGCAAGGAAACCTGCACTGTTTAATAGGATGGTGAAGCAGCTCTAATTAGTGCAGGAGTTTGTATAACCAGACGACGCTATTTTCTAACCCCTCTCGGTCGTGTTATCCCCATGACACCGTGGTTCCCCATCCCACCCCTATTGTCATGGAGTGGCTGTCATTAGTGGCGGTGCATTTGTGGCGCCCCAGGATCTTGTTTGTCACAGTAATGTCGCTTTCCTCCCTGGGAGAGTGATGCTACGTTTGGAGGCAAGAAGGGATAACTGTAACCAGGTACCACAAACATGCAACACATTCACACTCCAGGCCACCAGGGGGAGCTTTTGATCCTATTTACTAGGTGATTCCCCATATATATATAACTGGTAGTCTGTAGGGAAAGTTAGAAAGTTCCAGACATCCGTCTGAGGACAGAGGGTTTATGGAGCTGTGCATGCCCCCAGAGCTACAGCTCCCAGAAAGAGACATTTAGAAAGCAGAACTGATTGCAGCGAGCATGCAGGAGAGGAAGCACAGGAGAGGATACCAGAAGGAGACCAGCCCCGAGCAGGCTGCCTCCTTCTGAGGCGCAGAACGCCGATAGCCAGAACACCGAGATTGTAAGGACCTCCATGCCTTACATCAGAGACCGGCAGGACAGCTAATTTCACATTACCTGTCCGCACCCACGCCCAGGAGGCACAGTGACACCCACAGAGCCGGGTCATCTAAGAGACCCTATAAACAGGCTCAAGTCACCAGTCATACGGGTTTTGTCCTATCCTAACCGGGGGACAGAGAGAAAGAGATAACATCTGTGAGGACCTTATGTAAAGCTTCTAGCAGTAAGGGACTACACCACTACAGCGCAAAGGAAGGCTTCTACTTTCCACCTGGATAAGGGGACTCTGCACTTGCCTTCAAACCGGCTGGACCCTACCTGCCCTGTGATCCAGTGCTCTGGACTGTGGCTGCTGAAGTCTTCAGTAAACGAGGTAAAGAGACTGCAAACCTGTGTCCTCGTTCCTTACTGAACCTCTCACCATACCACCATCTACATACTGGGAAGCCCTGGGGACATACTTCACCTGTGGGAAGGTATACCATCTAGCAGCCATAACATCAGTCCAGCGGACCCCTTAAAGCAGCGTCGGTCACCCTGACCAAATACCACAGGTAGCATAAACTTTATGCCTTTAAAGACCTTTCCCTTTTACATGGGGGCCCAGGGCCACGGACCGGGTCGCAGCCGTGACATCCCTCTGTGAGACAGCAGGACCCTGTACCGAGTACCCCACGGCCCTGGCGGGCAACTCATCTTATTCAGTATTCGTTTTCCATTTAGAAAACCAGTAATTATTAATGAAAAACATTGTGGGCTGCTGTAAAATGTGTTTGTAAATTCCTAATAAACAGTCTTAATGTTTTGTATACACATGGAGTCACTGTCTGCTCTGAACCTCATTAATCTGTAAGAGAAGATCTCATCTTGAGGAATATTTCATATCTCATCATACCTCATCATAGATAGAAATCTCCTGATAAGCCTGAGATACAGAAAAGTGTAAGCGACAGAGGCACAGTGCTAATTTTAGAGTCATTTTGCTGAATCTCAGAGCTGTGAAAGCTCTCCAGAGTCTCAGCACTGATAGAATTTCGAATTTGCATTACAAATTTTCTCTAAGCTTGCTGAATGTAGACAAACTGATTGAAAGGGGATGATGCTCGTTGCCAATGAAGAGCTGTTAAACAGTGTTAATGGGTGTTTATTTTTTAAGAGCAATCAAATCTCAAGAAGATGCATAAAAACTGGTGAATATGACCTGGGCTGTATCCAAATTCTGAAGAAGGGTAGAAGAAATCAAGCTTATTTTATAAGACGACACTTGAACTTTTTCCAAAAGCTGCAACCAACTGTGGCTTGGTCAGTCTTAAAAAGTCTTGGTCAATGGTCTACCACATGTAGCTCTCCTGCTTAGAAGATGACGTTGAGGGCCCTGGTGTTGGAACAGTATCCCTAACATTCCCTAATAATTAGTGTTGAGCATTCCGACACCGCAAGTATCGGGTATCGGCCGATACTTGCGGTATCGGAATTCCGATACCGGGATTCCGATACTTGCCGCGTATCAGATACCGGAATCGGAAGTTCCCAGATTCAAACTGCACAAATTCAGCCAATGAGAATGATTCCAAGTGTGGGCACATCCTGTTCAGCATGGAGGGCATGAAACTACTGGCATGGCTGTGATTGGCTGCTGAAATGATGTCATGATGCAGTTTAAAAGTCGCTGGCGCCATTTTGCGCTCACTCTGCTGCGAATTCAGTTAGTGACAGGACGCTGTTTGCTGACTGAGGGCCAGTTTAGAGATAGCGATTTGCTTCTTTGTGCTTTTCAAAGGCTAATTTAGCAACCGCTGTGTTCACCTACTATTCACCTTGCTTTTGCCTTGTAGCGCTGTTTTCACAGCGATCTGCAAGGTCTGTGTGTGTGTGTGTGTGAGTGCATCCCACTCTCTAGTCTGAGTGCAGCCATAGGCCATCCATAGCTGGTTGTATTCAGTTCAGGGAGGGTGGTTCATTGCCTCATACTGTTTTTTTTTTTTTTTTTTTCAAGTACTGTAGTCTGCTGCTCATTTATTCTAATAATTCCTATTAGTGACTTTCCACCCGTATCCAGCTAACTTGTGGAAAAACACTACATAGGATAAAGTAGAGGAGGGTTTTTGGGCCTTGCAGCGCCGTTTACGGCTGTCTGCACGGTCTCCGTGTGACTGCAGCTCGCCCTGTAGTCTGTGAGCAGCCATAGCCTGATTGTCTCCAGCTCAGGGTTCTTCACTGCGTCATACCGTAAAATCAATTTTCCTTTTGTTTTAAGTAGTGCAGGCTGCTGCACATTTTTTCAAAAAATTCCTATTAGTGTCTTTCCACCCGTCTCCAGCTAACTTGTGGAAAAACACTACATAGGATAACGTAGAGGAGGGTTTTTGGGCCATGCAGCGCCGTTTACGGCTGTCTGCACGGTCTCCGTGTGACTGCAGCTCGCCCTGTAGTCTGTGAGCAGCCATAGCCTGGTTGTCTCCAGCTCAGGGTTCTTCACTGCGTCATACCGTAAAATCAATTTTCCTTTTGTTTTAAGTAGTGCAGGCTGCTGCACATTTTTTCAAAAAATTCCTATTAGTGTCTTTCCACCCGTCTCCAGCTAACTTGTGGAAAAACACTACATAGGATAAAGTAGAGGAGGGTTTTTGGGCCTTGCAGCGCCGTTTACGGCTGTCTGCACGGTCTCCGTGTGACTGCAGCTCTCTCTGTTGTCAGTTCAGTCCCCAAAAAATAAATAAATAATAAAGTTCACCAAACACACCAGTGACACCACTTAACATTTGTGTAGGCCACATTAGCTCATATTAAAGTCTAGTCCACACTTTTGAAAATTAGTGTTTCTTATACCTGTTAGGAGTTGTTCAGGAATAAGCACACAAAGCCGTTAGTACTTTTCTGCTTATCTTTATCAGTCAACCAAGATGAAGAAGGCAGTGAGTAAGGCACGTGGGCGTGGGCGCGGAGCAGGGAGAGGACGTGGGGATTCTGTGCCTGCTGCGGGCACCGGTGACACATCAGCAGCCACTTTCACCAGGGAACAGTCTTTCATGCGCAGCTTTGTTGCAGAGCGCCGTACACCGCTGCTGCGTGAAGACCAAATTGAAGCCGTTGATGGATGGATGGCAGCTAATGCATCAACTTCAATTAGTGCCACATCCTCTCAGACACAGAGCACTGGAGAGCAGCCATCTGTCTCTTTACCACCTGCCAAATTGCCCAGGCAGACAGAGAGCCCAGGACAGGAGCCGTCTCTACTTCTGTTCTCTGAATCTCTTGGCTTGGAAACAGGGGGCCAGCCAAGCAGCATTGGAGAAATGGAAGAAGAGGCAGGGTGCAGTGATGCCCAACAGCTTTTTCTCTCTTCCTCTGAAGAGGCGGGTGGGCCAGTGCTTCCGGTCACCACATCGCAGGCCGCATCCGCTGATGATGACACTCAGGTGCCACTTTCTGGTGCGTGCTCTGCTGCTGAGACTACCCAGGAGGAGCAGTTGGGGGCAGAGGGTAGTGTAGATGATGAGGTCCTTGACCCATCTTGGCGTGAGGGACAGGAAGGTGGTGGGAGCAGCTCTGAGGAAGAGATTCCCCGTACGGCCCAAAGAGGGAGAGGGAGGGGGAAGACTGCGGATCCTGCAGCCTCCGCTTTGGCACCCGTTAGGAGCATGTCTCTTCCAAAAGCCAAAAAGGGCGCTCCCAAGACTTGCAGTGCCTGGTCCTTTTTTGACACAGTTGCAGATGACATTTGCTATGTCAAATGCAAGGTGTGTCATCACAAAGTAAAAAGAGGTCGAAATGTCAGCAACCTCAATACCTCCAACATGTGGAAACATGTGCGCAACAGGCACGCGGCGGAGTTAGAAAAACACACTGAAGAGCTAGGCCAACCAACAGCGGCAGCTACCACCTCTTCAGCTCGTGTTGCCTCTTCCTCCAGCTCACACGCAGCTGGTTCAGCTTCCTCCCAGGATCGCCGTGGAAGAACCTCTGGCCCTGTTGTCCACAGACCCGCTGTAATTCCACCCGCAGCACCACGTTCCCAGTCATCCACACACTCCCAGCCCAGTGTACAACCATCGGTAGTACAGGCATGGGAGAAAAGGCGGCCTTTCTCGTCAAACCACCCACGAGCACAGGCTCTGACTGCAGGCATTGCCAAACTTCTGTCACTGGAAATGCTGTCATTCAGGCTGGTGGAGACTGACAGCTTCCGTGACTTGATGTCATTGGCAGTCCCACAGTACAATGTGCCCAGCCGCTTTTACTTCAGCAGGCAAGCCGTCCCTGCCCTGCACAAGCATGTGGAGGGACACATAAAACACGCGCTACTGAACGCCGTCAGTAGCAAGGTCCACCTCACCACCGATGCGTGGACCAGTCAACATGGACAGGGGCGATACCTTTCCCTCACTGCCCATTGGGTTAATGTCGTTGAGCCGGGTACAGACCGTGCGAGTGGCGCAGGACATGTCCTGCCCACTACAAGGATTGCAGGAATCCATTCTGTACGCATTGACTCCTCCTCTTACACCAGTTCCTCAGAATCATCGCTGCAGGAGCCGTCACAGTCCACCTCCACATGGACCCGTGATGAACGTTTACCTGTTACGACTGACATGAGCACAGCCGTGGCCCAACGTCAACAGGCCGTCTTGAAATTAATTTCTTTGGGGAATCGAAGCCACACAGCGCAGGAGCTCTGGAATGCCATCAAGCAGGAGAGCGATGTGTGGTTTGTGCCAGCGAATCTCCAGCCAGGCATGGTAGTGTGTGATAATGGCCGAAATCTGGTGGCAGCTCTGGGCCTCGGCAACCTCACTCACATCCCATCTCTGGCACATGTGCTCAATTTGGTCGTGCAGAGTTTTTTGAGGGACTATCCGGATCTTGATGCACTGCTGCACAAGGTCCGCCTAGAGTGTGCTCACTTGCGGCGTTCCAGCACGGCAAAAGCGCGCATTGCGGCTCTGCAGCGCCGACACCACCTGCCGGAACATCGCATCATATGTGACCTACCTACCAGGTGGAATTCCACGTTACATATGTTGGAGCGGTTGTGTGAGCAGCAGCAAGCTGTAATGGAGTACCAGCTGCATCAGGCGCAAAGAAGTCGCACTCTGCGCCGTTCAGACTTCACAACCACAGAGTGGGCCACTATGAATGACGTCTGCCAGGTTTTGCGTCCCTTCGATTATTCCACGCGGATGGCGAGTGCAGATGATGCACTAGTCAGCATGACTGTCCCCCTTATCTGCCTGCTTGAAAAATCACTGCAAGCGCTAAGGGATGATGTTGTGGAAGAGGTGGAGGATGATGATTCAGCATTTCCATCATCTTCTGGACAGTCAGCGCCACGTGGTTCCTCACAAACGCGTAGGCAGGGGACAGTTTGTGAGGAGGATGAGGAGGCGTCAATGGAGGAGGAAGACATCCGTCCAGAGGAGGGAGTTACACAATTGTCCAGTACTCAGTGTGTACAGCGAGGGTGGGGTGATGACGAGCGGGCAGAGATCACGCCTCCAGCAGGGGACAGCGTTTCTTGGGCAGTTGGCAGTCTGCAGCACATGGTGGATTACATGCTGCAGTGCCTGAGAAACGACCGCCGCATCGCCCACATTCTCAACATGTCTGAATATTGGGTGTTCACCCTCCTCGATCCTCGCTACCGGGACAACGTAGAAAGCCTCATCACACCGTTGAACCGGGAGCGAAAAATGCGGGAGTACCAAGACACACTGGTCAATTCCATCATCTTCTCCATTCCAAGTGAGAGAAGTGCTGCTAGTGCATTACAAAGCAGCTCAGTGCGTCCAGGCAGTGGTGGAGACTCTGCACAAAGAGGGAGCAGAAGCAGTGCCTCTGCCCAAGGCAAGAGCAGTATGGCCCAACTGTGGCACAGTTTTCTGTGCCCGCCACAAAAGTCAACACCATCACAGATGGCTCCAGTCAGCAGGAGGCAACGGTTCCGTCAGATGGTGACAGACTACATGTCTTGCCCTCTTGCTGTACTCCCAGACGGCTCTTCACCTTTCAAGTTTTGGGTCTCAAAGCTGGATACATGGCCAGAGCTAAGCCAGTATGCATTGGAGGTGCTGGCTTGCCCTGCGGCTAGTGTATTATCGGAACGCGTCTTTAGTGCTGCAGGTGGTGTACTAACTGACCGTCGCATGCGACTATCCTCCGATAACGTTGACCGGCTTACTTTCCTGAAAATGAACAAGGCCTGGATCTCGCAGGAATTTGCCACTCCTCTTCCTGATTAAATAATTAGGTGACTGTCTACGTTATCCAGGTCTCCTGTTGTGTTCATCTTTCTACCACCTGAACTTAAATTCCTGGGCTCCAACACCGCCAGTTGAGGCTCAGAAGTGCCGTCTGCACAGTCAAAACATACGACCCAGTGTTATTGGGTTTCAGTAACGTCAGCTGATCCCCAGCAATGTGTCCTGCGACCGCCACGCTGACACAACAATCGAAATGTAAGGGAACCTGTCCCCCCCCCCCCCAAGGCGTTTGTTACTGAAAGAGCCACCTTGTGCAGCAGTAATGCTGCACAAGGAAAAGGTAGCTATTTTTGTTTAGCTCCTTGCACACGCAGAACTTAACACTTATAAAATGTGTCCACTGATACCGTAAAACCGTCCCGTAGGTGGGACTTTCCTTCGTAATATGACGCAGCACAGCTGTCATTCCTACCCCCTTGGCGCCGTGCCCCGGCTCCTCAGCGTTGTTTGAATCTGTCCCGGAGCCTGCGCTGTTATGTTATCCCTTGGCCAGGCACACTTAGCGCTGCCCATCTTCTGACATCAATTGGTGTCAGGCTGGCTGCGCCTGTGCGGCCGCGCTGGCCGAGAGCCCGCCTCGCATTGTCTTCTGATTTCATCCCACTGGGGGCCTGAGATCCATGGACATGCGCAGTGCATATCTGAACCTCCGCCTCTCACTCATCTCCCTACGCCTTCTTCAGACTGTGCGCCGTCAGCTGATCCCTAATAGCATGCCACGGCCATGACGCCGCACAGTCTGAAGAAGCTGGAAGGAGGGGAGTGAGAGGCAAGGATATGCACTGCGCATGCCCATGGATCACAGGTCCGCAGAGTGATTACATTAGATGACACAGCGAGGCGGGATCTTGGCCAGCGCGGCCGCACAGGCGCAGCCAGCCTGACACCAAATGATGTCAGAAGATGGGCAGCGCTAAGTGTGCCTGGCCAAGAGATAACATAACAGCGCAGGCTCCGGGACGGAATCAAACAACGCTGAGGAGCCGGGGCACGGCGCCAAGGGGGTAGGAATGGCAGCTGTGCTGCGTCATATTACAAAGGAAAGTCCCACCTCCGGGACGGTCTCACGGTATCAGGGGACACATTTTATAAGTGTTTAGTTCTGTGTTTGCAAGGATCATAATGAAAAGAGCCACCTTTTCCTTTTGCATCCTTTGTGCTGCACAAGCTGGCTCTTTCAGCTACAAACGCCTTGGGGGGGGGGTTAAAGGTTCCCTTTTGACTTTCTCCAATCAGGCTTCGGCCTACACTGTGTTCCTCTGCTCCTCCTGCTGTCCCTGGGCTCCAACACCGCTAGTTATTGCCTGGTAGTGCTGTACGCACAGTCAACAGTTGCTCCTCTGTTATTGGGGTTCAGTAACGTCAGCTGTTCCCCAGCTGTGTGTGTGGCAATCCCTCCTATCTCCTACACCTCCTCCTCCTGCTGTCCCTGGGCTCCAACACCGCTAGTTGTTGCCTGGTAGTGCTGCACGCACAGTCCCAACAGTCCCTCCTCTGTTATTGGGGTTCAGTAACGTCAGCTGTTCCCCTGCTGTGTGTGTGGCAATCCCTCCTATCTCCCCCACCTCCTCCTCCTGTCCCTGGGCTCCAACACCGCTAGTTGTTGCCTGGTAGTGCTGTACGCACAGTCCCAACAGTCCCTCCTCTGTTATTGGGGTTCAGTAACGTCAGCTGTTCCCTGCTGTGTGTGTGGCAATCCCTCCTATCTCCCGCACCTCCTCCTCCTGTCCCTGGGCTCCAACACCGCTAGTTGTTGCCTGGTAGTGCTGTACGCACAGTCCCAACAGTCCCTCCTCTGTTATTGGGGTTCAGTAACGTCAGCTGTTCCCCTGCTGTGTGTGTGGCAATCCCTCCTATCTCCCCCACCTCCCCCACCTCCTCCTCCTGTCCCTGGACTCCAACACCGCTAGTTGTTGCCTGGTAGTGCTGTACGCACAGTCCCAACAGTCCCTCCTCTGTTATTGGGGTTCAGTAACGTCAGCTGTTCCCCTGCTGTGTGTGTGGCAATCCCTCCTATCTCCCCCACCTCCCCCACCTCCTCCTCCTGTCCCTGGGCTCCAACACCGCTAGTTGTTGCCTGGTAGTGCTGTACGCACATTCCCAACAGTCCCTCCTCTGTTATTGGGGTTCAGTAACGTCAGCTGTTCCCTGCTGTGTGTGTGGCAATCCCTCCTATCTCCCCCACCTCCTCCTCCTGTCCCTGGGCTCCAACACCGCTAGTTGTTGCCTGGTAGTGCTGTACGCACAGTCCCAACAGTCCCTCCTCTGTTATTGGGGTTCAGTAACGTCAGCTGTTCCCCTGCTGTGTGTGTGGCAATCCCTCCTATCTCCCCCACCTCCCCCACCTCCTCCTCCTGTCCCTGGGCTCCAACACCGCTAGTTGTTGCCTGGTAGTGCTGTACGCACAGTCCCAACAGTCCCTCCTCTGTTATTGGGGTTCAGTAACGTCAGCTGTTCCCCTGCTGTGTGTGTGGCAATCCCTCCTATCTCCCCCACCTCCTCCTCCTGTCCCTGGGCTCCAACACCGCTAGTTGTTGCCTGGTAATGCTGTACGCACAGTCCCAACAGTCCCTCCTCTGTTATTGGGGTTCAGTAACGTCAGCTGTTCCCCTGCTGTGTGTGTGGCAATCCCTCCTATCTCCCCCACCTCCTCCTCCTGTCCCTGGGCTCCAACAACGCTAGTTGTTGCCTGGTAGTGCTGTACGCACAGTCCCAACAGTCCCTCCTCTGTTATTGGGGTTCAGTAACGTCAGCTGTTCCCCTGCTGTGTGTGTGGCAATCCCTCCTATCTCCCCCACCTCCTCCTGTCCCTGGGCTCCAACACCGCTAGTTGTTGCCTGGTAGTGCTGTACGCACAGTCCCAACAGTCCCTCCTCTGTTATTGGGGTTCAGTAACGTCAGCTGTTCCCCTGCTGTGTGTGTGGCAATCCCTCCTATCTCCCCCACCTCCTCCTCCTGTCCCTGGGCTCCAACACCGCTAGTTGTTGCCTGGTAGTGCTGTACGCACAGTCCCAACAGTCCCTCCTCTGTTATTGGGGTTCAGTAACGTCAGCTGTTCCCCTGCTGTGTGTGTGGCAATCCCTCCTATCTCCCCCACCTCCTCCTCCTGTCCCTGGGCTCCAACACCGCTAGTTGTTGCCTGGTAGTGCTGTACGCACAGTCCCAACAGTCCCTCCTCTGTTATTGGGGTTCAGTAACGTCAGCTGTTCCCCTGCTGTGTGTGTGGCAATCCCTCCTATCTCCCCCACCTCCTCCTCCTGTCCCTGGGCTCCAACACCGCTAGTTGTTGCCTGGTAGTGCTGTACGCACAGTCCCAACAGTCCCTCCTCTGTTATTGGGGTTCAGTAACGTCAGCTGTTCCCCTGCTGTGTGTGTGGCAATCCCTCCTATCTCCCCCACCTCCTCCTCCTCCTCCTGTCCCTGGGCTCCAACACCGCTAGTTGCTGTCCAGAAGTGCTGTACGCACAGAGCCAAACACCTCGCCAATGTGTTAGTGGGGTTCAGCACCGCCAGCTGTTCCCCTGCTGTGGATACGGCAACGTGACCTGCCACCGCCACGCAGGCACAACAAGTTAAATTTAAGGGAACCTGTCCCCCCCCCCCCCAGGCGTTTGTTACTGAAGGAGCCACCTTGTGCAGCAGTAATGATGCAAAGGGAAAAAGTGCCTCTTTTCGTGGTGCTCCTTGCACATGCTGAACCTAACACTTATGAAAAGTGTCCCCTCCTACCGTGATACCGTCCGGTAGGTGGAACTTTCCTTTGTGATGTGACGCAGCACAGCCGTCATTCTTACCCCCTTGGCGCCATGCGCCGCCTCCTCAGCGTTGTTTGAATCAGTCCCGGAGCCTGCGCTGTTAGGTTAGCCCTTGGCCATGCACACATTTTGCGCTGCCCGTCTTCTGACATCATTTGGTGTCAGGCTGGCTGAGCCTGTGCGGCCGCGCTGGACGAGATCCCGCCTCGTAGTGTCTTCTGATTTAATCCCACTTGGGGCCTGAGATCCATGGACATGCGCAGTGCATATCTGAACCTCCACCTCTCACTCATCTCCCTACGGCTTCTTGTGCGGTGTCAGCTGATCCCTAATAGCATGCCACGGCCGTGACACCGCACAGTCTGAAGAAGCCGTAGGGAGGGGAGTGAGAGGTGAGGATATGCACTGCGCATGGCCACGGATCCCAGGCCCGCGGTGGGATTACATTAGACGACACTGCGAGGCGGGATCTCGGCCAGCGCGGCCGCACAGGCGCAGCCAGTCTGACACCAAATGATGTCAGAAGACGGGCAGCGCAAAATGTGTGCATGGCCAAGGGCTAACCTAACAGCGCAGGCTCCGGGACTGATTCAAACAATGCTGAGGAGGCGGCGCACGGCGCCAAGGGGGTAAGAATGACGGCTGTGCTGCGTCACATCACAAAGGAAAGTTCCACCTACTGGACGGTATCACGGTAGGTGGGGACACTTTTCATAAGTGTTAGGTTCAGCATGTGCAAGGAGCATAATTAAAAGAGCTAAGTTTACCTTTTCCAGCATTAGTGCTGTACACGATGGCTCTTTCAGCTACAAACGCCTGGGGGGGGGGGGGGTTAAAGGTTCCCTTTCAACTTGCTCCAGTGCAGGCTTCGGCCTACACTCTGCTCCCTCTCCTCCTCCTGCTGACCCTGGGCTCTAACACCGCCAGTTGGGGCCCAGATGTGCTAGCTGCACAGAGAAAAACACCAGCCAATGTGTCAGTGGGGTTCAGCACCGCCAGCTGTTCCCCTGCTGTGCAGCCAGCAACGTGTCCTGCAACAGCCACGCAGACACAAGAACTGAAATTGAAGGAAACCTGTCCCCCCTCCCCCAGGTGTTTCTACATTTTACAGCCACCTTGTACGACAGTAATGCTGCATGTGTGCAAGGTGGCTCAGAAACTTATTCTCCTTGCCCATGTTGAACTGAACACGTCTAAAATGAGTCCTCTGCGACCATTAAAACGTCCCTCAGGTGTGATTTTCCTTTGTATTGACACGCAACAAGCTCCTTGGTAGCGCTGCCCGTCTTCTGGCATCATTGTTTGGCTGCCTGCGCCTCTGCGGCCGCCTTGCCCCACACAACGCCCCTCGGTGTCTTATTTATTTGGACTGCGAGGGTGTGATTGATGGGCATGAACGGTGCATTTCTTCACCTGTCCCTCATCTCCTTCCGCCTTCTTCGCACTGTGCGTCTTCATGGCCGTGGCATGCGATAAGAGATCAGCTGACGCCGCATAGTCTGAAGCGGGTGTAAGGACCCGAGTGTGAGAGGCGAACCTGTTGTGAATTTGGATTCTGGGCTCCCCCGGTGGCCGCTTGTGGAATTGGACTTGTCATCCTCTTTCCTGTTTCACCTGGTTCCATCAGTAGTGGGTGTCGCTATTTAAGCTCATTTCTCTGGTGGTTTCTTGCCGGTCAACAATGTTATCTGATGCCTCTCAGTGCTTGTTCCTGCTTCTGACAACTACTAGATAAGTTGGACTTTTGTCCATGTTTCGTTTTGCCTATTTGTTCCAGTTCACAGCTGAAGTTTTGTTACTGTGTCTGGAAAGCTCTCGTTGATCAGGGATTGCTACTCTGGCGTTATGAGTTAATGCCAGAGTTTAAGGTAATCTCTGGATGGTGTTTTGTTAGTGTTTTTCTGCTGACCATGAAAGTATACTATCTGTCTTCTGCTATCTAGTAAGCGGACCTCAAATTTGCTAAGACTATTTTCCTGCTGCGTTTGTTGTTTCATCTGAACTCACCGTCATTATATGTGGGGGGCTACTGTCTTCTTTGGAATATTTCTCTAGAGGTGAGCCAGGTCTTATATTTCCCTCTGCTAGCTATTTAGGTCTTAGGCCAGAGCTGGGCATCTAGCAATAAATAGGAAATGCTACCTGGCTATTTCTAGTTGCGCGGCAGGCTTAGTTCATGGTCAGTATAGTTCCATCTTCCGAGAGCTTGTCCCTCTATAGGCTTGCTATGATCTCTGCCTGCAGAGATCATGACAGTTTGACCGGCCAATAAAGTGTTAAAGACCCAGGTTGAGAAAGGAGAGTTATAAGAAGTCTGCTGGAATTTTTTTTTTTTTTTTCCTCCAGTTTGCCTTGCTGCAGTCTTTTTTCTCTCTCTCCTCCTAATCTCTGTATTGCTCTGTGTGCACCTGACAATAATGGATCTTCAGAGTGTAACTGCGGGTTTGAATAATCTCATCACGAAAGTACAAAATTTACAAGATTTTGTGGTACATGCTCCAGTATCTGAGCCGAGAATTCCTTTGCCGGAGTTCTTCACAGGGAATAGAGCTAGCTTCCAGAATTTCCGAAATAATTGTAAGCTTTATTTGTCCCTGAAGTCTCGTTCAGCTGGAGACCCTGCTCAGCAGGTTAGGATTGTGATTTCCTTGCTCAGGGGTGACCCTCAAGATTGGGCCTTCTCATTGCCAGCAGGGGATCCTGCGTTGCGCGATGTGGATGCGTTTTTTCTGGCCTTGGGCTTGCTTTATGAGGAACCTCATTTGGAACTTCAGGCAGAAAAAACTTTGATGGCACTATCTCAGGGGCAAGACGAAGCTGAGGTTTACTGCCAAAAATTCCGTAAATGGTCTGTGCTTACTCAGTGGAATGAGTGCGCCTTGGCGGCAACTTTCAGAGAAGGTCTCTCTGATGCCGTTAAGGATGTTATGGTGGGGTTCCCTGTGCCTGCAGGTCTGAATGAGTCCATGACAATGGCTATTCAGATTGATAGGCGTCTGCGGGAGCGCAAACCGGTGCACCATCTGGCGGTGTCTATGGAAAAGACGCCAGAAAGTATGCAGTGTGATAGAATTCTGTCCAGGAGTGAGCGACAGAATTTTAGACGGAAGAATGGATTGTGCTTCTATTGTGGGGATTCTACTCATGTTATATCAGCATGCTCTAGGCGTACAAAGAAGCTTGATAAGTCTGTTTCCATTGGCATCATTCAGTCTAAGTTTATTTTGTCTGTAACCCTGATTTGCTCTTTGTCATCCATTGCCACGGACGCCTATGTTGACTCTGGCGCCGCTCTGAGTCTTATGGATTGGTCCTTTGCCAATCGTTGTGGTTTTGATTTAGAGCCTTTGGAGACTCTTATTCCTCTGAAGGGGATTGACTCCACCCCATTGGCTAATAATAAACCACAATACTGGACACAAGTAACCATGCGTATCAATCCGGATCACCAGGAGATTATTCGTTTCCTGGTGCTGTATAATTTACATGACGATTTGGTACTGGGATTGCCATGGTTGCAGTCTCACAATCCAGTCTTGGACTGGAGAGCAATGTCTGTGTTGAGCTGGGGATGTAAGGGTATTCATGGGGACTTACCTTTGGTTTCTATTTCGTCGTCCATTCCCTCTGAAGTCCCTGAGTTCCTCTCTGATTATCAAGACGTCTTTGACGAACCCAAGCTTGGGTCGTTACCTCCGCACCGTGAGTGCGATTGTGCCATAGATTTGATACCGGGTTGCAAATATCCAAAGGGTCGTTTGTTTAATCTGTCTGTGCCGGAACATGCTGCTATGCGGGAATATATAAAGGAGTCTTTGGAAAAGGGACATATTCGTCCATCTTCTTCTCCCTTGGGAGCTGGGTTTTTCTTTGTCTCAAAAAAGGACGGCTCTTTGAGACCATGTATTGATTATCGGCTTCTGAATAAGATCACTGTTAAGTACCAATACCCATTGCCATTGCTTACTGATTTGTTTGCTCGTATAGAGGGTGCTAAGTGGTTCTCTAAAATTGATCTTCGTGGGGCGTATAATTTGGTGCGGATCAGGCAGGGGGATGAGTGGAAGACCGCATTTAATACGCCCGAGGGCCACTTTGAGTATTTGGTCATGCCTTTTGGTCTTTCTAATGCCCCTTCAGTTTTCCAGTCTTTTATGCATGATATTTTCCGCGATTTTCTGGATAAATTTATGATAATATATCTGGATGATATTCTGATTTTTTCTGATGACTGGGACTCTCATGTCCAGCAGGTCAGGAGAGTTTTTCAGGTTCTGCGGTCTAATTCTTTATGTGTGAAGGGGTCTAAGTGCGTTTTTGGGGTCCAGAAAATTTCCTTTTTGGGGTATATTTTTTCTCCCTCTTCCATTGAGATGGATCCCGTCAAGGTACAAGCTATTTGTGACTGGACTCAGCCCTCCTCTCTTAAGGGTCTTCAGAGATTTTTGGGCTTTGCCAACTTTTACCGCCGATTTATTGCTGGTTTTTCGGATGTCGTTAAACCACTGACTGATTTGACCAGACATGGCGCTGATGTTGCTAATTGGTCCCCTCATGCTGTAGAGGCCTTTCAGGAGCTTAAGCACCGTTTTGCCTCTGCCCCTGTGTTACGTCAGCCTGATGTGAATCTGCCTTTTCAGGTTGAGGTTGACGCTTCGGAGATCGGAGCTGGGGCAGTGTTGTCGCAGAAAGGTTCCGACTGCTCCGTCATTAGGCCTTGTGCTTTCTTTTCTCGCAAATTTTCGCCCGCAGAGCGGAATTATGATGTTGGGAATAGGGAGCTTTTGGCCATGAAGTGGGCGTTTGAGGAGTGGCGCCATTGGCTAGAGGGGGCTAAGCATCAGGTGGTGGTATTGACTGACCACAAAAATTTGATTTATCTTGAGACTGCCAGGCGCCTGAATCCTAGACAGGCGCGCTGGTCTTTATTTTTTTCTCGCTTTAATTTTGTGGTGTCATACCTACCGGGTTCTAAGAATGTTAAGGCAGATGCCCTTTCTAGGAGTTTTGACCCGGACTCTCCTGGTAATGCTGAACCCACAGGTATCCTTAGGGAGGGAGTCATTTTGTCGGCCGTTTCTCCTGATCTGCGGCGGTCCTTGCAAGAGTTTCAGGCGGATAGACCGGATCGTTGTCCGCCTGATAGACTGTTTGTTCCGGAGGATTGGACCAGTAGAGTCATCTCTGAGGTACATTCTTCTGCATTGGCAGGTCATCCCGGAATTTTTGGTACCAGGGATTTGGTGGCAAGATCCTTCTGGTGGCCTTCCCTGTCACGAGATGTGCGAGTCTTTGTGCAGTCATGTGACATTTGTGCTCGGGCCAAGTCTTGTAGTTCTCGGGCTAGCGGACTGCTGTTGCCCTTGCCTGTTCCTAAGAGGCCTTGGACACACATCTCGATGGATTTTATTTCAGATCTGCCTGTTTCCCAGAAGATGTCTGTCATCTGGGTGGTCTGTGACCGTTTCTCTAAAATGGTCCATTTGGTTCCTCTGCCCAAGTTGCCTTCTTCTTCTGAGTTGGTTCCTCTGTTTTTTCAGAATGTTGTCCGATTGCACGGTATTCCTGAGAATATTGTTTCTGACAGAGGTACCCAATTTGTGTCTAGATTTTGGCGGGCATTCTGTGCTAGGATGGGCATAGATTTGTCTTTTTCATCTGCTTTTCACCCTCAGACTAATGGCCAGACCGAGCGGACTAATCAGACCCTGGAGACATATCTGAGGTGTTTTGTCTCTGCTGACCAGGATGATTGGGTTGCTTTTTTGCCATTGGCGGAGTTCGCCCTCAATAATCGGGCCAGCTCTTCCACCTTGGTGTCCCCGTTTTTCTGTAATTCGGGGTTTCACCCTCGATTTTCCTCCGGTCAGGTGGAATCCTCGGATTGTCCTGGAGTGGATGCGGTGGTGGAGAGATTGCATCACATCTGGGGGCAGGTTATGGACAATTTGAAGTTGTCCCAGGAGAAGACTCAGCGTTTTGCCAACCGTCATCGTCGTGTTGGTTCTCGGCTTTGTGTTGGAGATTTGGTGTGGTTGTCTTCTCGTTTTGTCCCTATGAGGGTCTCTTCTCCTAAGTTTAAACCTCGGTTCATCGGCCCTTATAGAATATTGGAGATTCTTAATCCTGTTTCTTTCCGTTTGGACCTCCCTGCGTCCTTTTCCATTCATAACGTTTTTCATCGGTCGTTATTGCGCAGGTATGAGGTACCTGTTGTACCTTCAGTTGAGCCTCCTGCTCCGGTGTTGGTTGAGGGTGAGTTGGAGTACGTTGTGGAGAAAATTTTGGACTCTCGTGTTTCCAGACGGAGACTCCAGTATCTGGTCAACTGGAAGGGTTACGGCCAGGAGGATAATTCTTGGGTTAATGCATCTGATGTTCATGCTTCTGATCTTGTTCGTGCCTTCCATAGGGCTCATCCTGGTCGCCCTGGTGGATCTGGTGAGGGTTCGGTGCCCCCTCCTTGAGGGGGGGGTACTGTTGTGAATTTGGATTCTGGGCTCCCCCGGTGGCCGCTTGTGGAATTGGACTTGTCATCCTCTTTCCTGTTTCACCTGGTTCCATCAGTAGTGGGTGTCGCTATTTAAGCTCATTTCTCTGGTGGTTTCTTGCCGGTCAACAATGTTATCTGATGCCTCTCAGTGCTTGTTCCTGCTTCTGACAACTACTAGATAAGTTGGACTTTTGTCCATGTTTCGTTTTGCCTATTTGTTCCAGTTCACAGCTGAAGTTTTGTTACTGTGTCTGGAAAGCTCTCGTTGATCAGGGATTGCTACTCTGGCGTTATGAGTTAATGCCAGAGTTTAAGGTAATCTCTGGATGGTGTTTTGTTAGTGTTTTTCTGCTGACCATGAAAGTATACTATCTGTCTTCTGCTATCTAGTAAGCGGACCTCAAATTTGCTAAGACTATTTTCCTGCTGCGTTTGTTGTTTCATCTGAACTCACCGTCATTATATGTGGGGGGCTACTGTCTTCTTTGGAATATTTCTCTAGAGGTGAGCCAGGTCTTATATTTCCCTCTGCTAGCTATTTAGGTCTTAGGCCAGAGCTGGGCATCTAGCAATAAATAGGAAATGCTACCTGGCTATTTCTAGTTGCGCGGCAGGCTTAGTTCATGGTCAGTATAGTTCCATCTTCCGAGAGCTTGTCCCTCTATAGGCTTGCTATGATCTCTGCCTGCAGAGATCATGACACGAACCTATGTACTGCACCAGGCCATGAATCCCAGCCCCGCATTGTTTTAACTATGTAAAGACACTGCGTGGCTCGGATTCATGGTCATCGCAAACCGCAACAGCCGACATGAAATGATGTCAGAAGATGGGCAGCGCTAACAGCGCAAGGCCAAGGGATAACACGACAGCGCAGACTCCTGTACAGCAAATAACAACGCTCAGGAGGCTGCGCCCAGCACCAAGGTGGAATTCTTGACATCTATGCTGCGTCTCATTACGAAGGGAACTCTCGCCTCCAACACAGTTTGACTGTAAGGGCCTAAATGTTATACGTGTTCCTTTCAGCGTGTGCAAGGAGAAAAATGAAAAGAGCAACCTTTGACTTGTGCAGCACTACTGCTGCATAAGCTGTGGCTCTTCTAGTTTGTAACACCTGAGGGGGGGTTAAAGTTTACCTTTAACATTGGTTCAATTAGGCTTCGGCCTACACTCTGCTCCCCCCGCAGAGCCTGGGCTCTAACACCGCCAGTTGGTGCCCGGTACTGCTAGCTTCACAGAGAAAAACACCAGCCAAAGTGTCAGTGGGGTTCAGCAACGCCAGCTGTTCCCCTGCTGTGCAGCCGGCAACGTGTCCTGCAACAGCCACGCAGGCACAACAGACCCAAAGCTGCTGCCAGTGCAGGCTTCGGCCTACACTCTGCTCCCTCTCCTCCTCCTGCTGACCCTGGGCTCTAACACCGCCAGTTGGGGCCCGGTAATGCTAGCTGCACAGAGAAAAACACCAGCCAATGTGTCAGTGGGGTTCAGCACCGCCAGCTGTTCCCCTGCTGTGTAGCCGGCATCGTGTCCTGCAAAAGCCACGCAGACACAAGAACTGAAATTGAAGGGATCCTGTCGCCCCACCCCCAGGTGTTTGTGTGTTTTCCAGCCACCTTGTACAGCAGTAATGCTGCATGTGTGCAAGGTGGCTCATAAACTTATTCTCCTCGCACATGTGGACCTGAACACGTCTAAAATGTGTCCTTTGTGACCATTTAACCGTCCCGGAGGTGTGACTTTCCTTTGTAATGACACGCTGCAACCCCCTTGGTAGCGCTGCCCGTCTTCTGGCATCATTGTTTGGCTGCCTGCGCCTCTGCGGCCGCCCTGACCCACACAACGCCCCTCGGTGTCTTATTTATTTGGACTGCGAGGGTGTGATTGACGGGCATGAGCAGTGCATATGTTCGCCTGTCCCTCATCTCCTTCCGCCTTCTTCAGACTGTGCGGCTTCATGGCCGCGGCATGCGATAAGGGATCAGCTGACGCCGCACAGTCTGAAGCGGGTGTAAGGACCCGAGTGTGAGAGGCGAACCTATGTACTGCGCCAGGCCATGAATCCCAGCCCCGCAGTGTTTTAACTATGTAAAGACACTGCATGGCTCGGATTCATGGTCATCGCAAACCGCAACAGCCGACATGAAATGATGTCAGAAGATGGGCAGCGCTAACAGCGCAAGGCCAAGGGATAACACGACAGCGCAGACTCCTGTACAGCAAATAACAACGCTCAGGAGGCTGCGCCCAGCACCAAGGTGGGATTCTTGACATCTGTGCTGCGTCACATTACGAAGGGAACTCTCGCCTCCAACACAGTTTGACTGTGTAAGGGCCTAAATGTTATACGTGTTCCTTTCAGCGTGTGCAAGGAGAAAAATGAAAAGAGCAACCTTTGACTTGTGCAGCACTACTTCTGCATAAGCTGTGGCTCTTCTAGTTTGTAACACCTGAGGGGGGGTTAAAGGTTACCTTTAACATTGGTTCAATTAGGCTTCGGCCTACACTCTGCTCCTCCCGCAGATCCTGGGCTCTAACGCCGCCAGTTGGTGCCCCGAAGTGCTGGCTGCACAGAGAAAAACACCTCGCCAATGTGTCAGTGGGGTTCAGCACCGCCAGCTGTTCCCCTGCTGTGTAGCCGGCAACGTGTCCTGCAACAGCCACGCAGACACAAAGCTGCCGCCAGTGCAGGCTTCGGCCTACACTCTGCTCCCCCTGCTGACCCTTTGCTCCAACACCGCTAGTTGGGGCTCTAGGAAGATAAGCTTGAATAGGTCCCCATCCTGGTTCCAGCACCGTCAGCTGGTTCCGGGCAGAGCCTTTGGCTTAGGTGCCTCCTTCTGGGTATCCGAGTTCCACCAACGTCAGGTGGTCCTTGGTAGTGCTTTCAGGCACGGGTACCTCCTGCTTAGTAACCGGGTTCCAGTAACGTCAGCTGGTCCTCGGTAGTTCCATTGGCTCTTGGACCTTCGGCTACCCATCCGGGTTCCAGTACCGTCAGCTGGTTCTCGGCAGTGTCTTTTGCTCTTGTACCTTCTGCTCCCCATCCTGGTTCCAGTACCGTCAGCTGGTTCCGGGCAGAGCCTTTGGCTTAGGTGCCTCCTTCTGGGTATCCGAGTTCCACCAACGTCAGGTAGTCCTTGGTAGTGCTTTCAGGCACGGGTACCTCCTGCTTAGTAACCGGGTTCCAGTAACGTCAGCTGGTCCTCGGTAGTTCCATTGGCTCTTGGACCTTCGGCTACCCATCCGGATTCCAGTACCGTCAGCTGGTTCTCGGCAGTGTCTTTTGCTCTTGTACCTTCTGCTCCCCATCCTGGTTCCAGTACCGTCAGCTGGTTCCGGGCAGAGCCTTTGGCTTAGGTGCCTCCTTCTGGGTATCCGAGTTCCACCAACGTCAGGTGGTCCTTGGTAGTGCTTTCAGGCACGGGTACCTCCTGCTTAGTAACCGGGTTCCAGTAACGTCAGCTGGTCCTCGGTAGTTCCATTGGCTCTTGGACCTTCGGGTAGCCATCCGAGTTCCAGTTCCATCAGCTGTTTCTCGGCATTTTCTCAGCCTTCTTGTACCTTCTGCTACATTTCCAAGTTCAAGACCCTAAAGACGACGACCCGGAAGACCACCCCTAAGATGACGACGACACCAGAGACGACGACCACTGAGATGACGACGACCCTGGAGACGATGACCCTGAAGACCACCCCGATGACGACGACCCCGGAGACGACGACCCTGGAGACGACGACGACATGGGAGACCGAGAAGCAGAAGAACAAGAGGCTGCAGAACAAAGAGCAGAAGAACATTAAACATAAGACTAAATATCAGAGCAAAAGATATTATCTAAATTATAAGCAGAAGAAGACTAAGCAGTGTATGGGGGTGAGTCCGTTCCTCCTCGTGGTGCCCCTGGATAAAGCCTGATGCTGCAGGCCAAACTGAACGCGGACAAATGTAACTCTTTTGTGACAGGCAGAACGGAAGGTGTAATCTTCAAACTTTTTATAGATAACAACTACGTGAATGCCTGTCACAAATAAGAATATGATGAAGAAGTTGAATATGAAAAAGATAATAGTTAATTAAAAAGAATATGAACAATGTAAAAAAAAAAAATTATAGGTAGAAGAAGAAGATGAATAAGGTGAAGATAGTTGATGTCAAAGAAGCTGATGATGAGGATAATGAAGAAGAAAGTGTGGGAGAAGTAAAAAAGAAGGTGAAGGACGTGGAAGTAGTGAAACATCAATATCTGACAAAATAAAAAAAAAAAATAACATAGTCAAAATCTTTCTAACGCCGAACGTCATAAAAAAAAAACAAAAACCTGCTATTCTATTTGTTTGGGCTAAACCTCTGTGCCTTTAATGTCTCTGCCACCTCCCCCAATACATCCTACATTATTCTTAGTTGTTTTCCTTCATGTAGAATTAACCTACAAGGAAAGAAAGGGTTTATTTTAATTCCGATATTTTCGTCCCATTGACTTGCATTGGGATCGGGTATCGGTATCGGATTAGATCCGATACTTTGACGGTATCGGCCGATACTTTCCGATACCGATACTTTCCGATATCGGAAGGTATCGCTCAACACTACTAATAATATTATATAAAGAACCTTCTTGATGTCTATTTTCCAACTTATAAACCCAGCTGGACTGATACACTGTGTAGCATGGCTAAAGGGTGTGTAGTCGACGGGAGGTATGTGCCACATAAGTGCCTTGTTGCTGTAATGTAGCCCGGAGTATTTCTTTGTTGTATATAACCATGTATATATATGTGTGCTCCAGGACCTGTGGTGATGTCAGACCACATGGCTAATCATGTAATGGGTTACTGGGTGTGGTTAGCTCTATATAAGACAGGCAAATGCTTAACACAGGGGATATGTGTGGAGGTGAAACACTCCTGAGTGTGTTAAGGCTACAGGAGTGAGCCTGGTGGACTGGACACTTTGTTTTTCTTTTCCTGAACTTAAGGCTATTTGTTTGCTGTTATTTTTCCATGTGGTTTATGACGCAATAAACCCTCTGAACTTTAAAGGAACGTGCCTCCTGAGTGTCAGCCGTCGCACCTGAGTGAGTGAAATCCCTACAATTGGTGGTAGACTTGCGGGCAGCGTTCCCAGCGGAGACGAAAAGTCTGTTATTGAATGTCCTGGATCAAGTCTGTTGTAAGCCAGCCGGGGAAAATGGAGGAACTGCTGAAACACTTGGTCCAGTTGCAGTCACAGCAGGAGCAACGGCAGCAAGAGACCAACAGGCTGTTGATGCAGCAGATACAACAGAGCCAGCAGCAGATACAACAGAGTCAGCAGGAGCAACGGCAGAGCCAGCAGGAGCAATGGCAGCAGATGCAGCTTCTGGCAACCGCCATCCAGGGCAAGTCGAGTGCCCCAACCCCAGGTTTGGCTGATGACACCCACGTCCGGAAGACGGTAAGACGCGCATTGCAGAAAATGACCCCCGGGGATGATGTTGAGGCCTTCCTGACGGTGTTTGAGAGGGTCGCTGAGAGGGAAAAACTCCCGCCAGAACAGTGGGCAGAGGTACTGGCGCCATACCTGATGGGAGAACCCCAGAAGGCGTACTATGATTTGACCTTGCAGGATGCCAAAGAGTATCACAAATTGAAAGTCGAGATTCTCGCACGTTTGGGGGTGACACTGACTGTCAGGGCACAGCGAGTTCACAGCTGGGCCTATCACCGGGACAAACCGCCTCGCTCTCAAATGTTTGATCTGTTGCACCTGGTCCAGAAATGGCTGCAGCCAGAGTCGTGTACACCTGCACAGATGGTGGAACGGGTGATGATGGATCAGTTTGTGCATTCCCTCCCGAGGTCCATACAGACTTGGGTTGCCCAGGGTGATCCGCAGAATGCCGACGAGCTGATCGGACTGGTTGAGAGATACCAAGGGTTGGAAGGCTCCTCCGGGAGGCAACCCATGCCGTACTGGGGGTCCCAGAAGGGAGCTGAATCCCAAAAAGGGGTGGCGCGTCCAAGGTCACAAAGGGCGGGGGAGGTGGTGCCCAAGGTCCCTACGGGTGATGTTATTTGTTGGAGGTGCCACCAGCCAGGACATATAGCTGCCCGTTGTTCCCAGACCATTGAGCAGATGGACTGCAGCATGGGACGCCGTTGTTCATACTATGCGTATCCAGCCTGCAGTGTGAACTCTCCGCCCAACGAGGGACCTCAAGCGTGTCCCGTAAAGGTGAACGGTCGAGCAGTAACGGCACTGTTAGACTCAGGGAGCCTGGTGACCCTGGTGAGGGCCACTTTTCCTCTCCACCTGCTCCTGGGAAAGAAGGTTGGAGTGCGGTGCATACATGGTGATGCAAAGGACTACCCTTTGGCCAGGGTGGACATTGAAACGGCGTGTGGCACTGAGTCCCACATAGTCGGCGTCGTGCAGGACTTGTTGCACCCTATAATTATTGGCCGGGATTTCTGTTTGTTTTGGGATTTGTGGGGAATAGGTTCTGAGCTCCCTAGCAAGAGTAGGGAACCAATGAACCCTGGAAGGGTGTCGCCACACCCGGAGTCAGACAGGTTTCCTTTTTGTGTTCTGGTTGGGGATGAGGAGGAAGTGTCCCCTGCATCTGACATTCTGGAGTTAGAGGTAACCGGTGAAAATTTTGGGACTGCCCAACATAGGGACCCCACTCTGAGGGAAGCCTTTAATAATGTCACAGTTATTGATGGGGTGGTACAGGAGCCGGGCGCAGACACAAGATTTCCCCATTTTCTGATGAGTGGGGAGTTGTTGTACCGGGTCACGAAAATAAGGGAGGAGTTGGTAGAGCAGTTGATAGTGCCGGGTCCGTACAGACGGAAGGTGTTGGACATGGCCCATTCCCACATCTTGGGTGGACACCTAGGGGTGGAAAAAACGCAGGAACGGGTTGTGCAGAGGTTCTATTGGCCTGGGTGTCACCAGGAAATAGTGAACTATTGCAAGTCCTGCCCTACATGTCAGCTAACTGCTTCCACTCCTCATTTCCGGAACCCCCTTGTGCCACTGCCCATTATTGAGGTGCCGTTCGAGAGAATTGCCATGGACTTGGTCGGTCCCTTAGTTAAATCAGCCCGGGCCCATCAGTATATATATTAGTCATCCTGGACTATGCCACACGCTATCCTGAGGCAATTCCTCTGAGAAATTCTTCCTCGAAGAATATAGCCCGCGAGTTGTTCCATGTCTTTTCCCGGACAGGTCTGCCGAAAGAGATTCTGACTGACCAGGGGACACCTTTCATGAGCAAGGTGATGAGGGAGTTATGCAAAGCCCTGAAAATCTCCCAGTTGAGGACCTCGGTGTACCATCCCCAGTCAGATGGCCTTGTTGAGAGATTTAACAAGACACTGAAGAGCATGCTGAGAAAAGCTATAGAGAAAGATGGTAGAGACTGGGATTGTCTCTTACCCTACCTGATGTTTTCTATTCGTGAAGTTCCACAGGCCTCCACAGGATTCTCACCGTTTGAGCTTCTATATGGCCGACATCCACGAGGACTCCTGGATATAGCCAAGGAAACCTGGGAAGCCGAAGTCACGCCCCACAGAAGCGTCATTGAGCATGTGGCCCTGATGCAGCAGAGGATTGCAAAGGTGATGCCTATTGTGAAAGAACACCTCCTCCAGGCACAAGAAGCTCAGGCCAGAGTCTACAACCGGTCTGCAAGAGTGAGGCAGTTCAATCCGGGAGACCGAGTTCTTGTGTTAGTTCCGACGGTGGAGAGCAAGTTCGTGGCCAAATGGCAAGGGCCATATGAGGTTGTCGAGAAACTTGGTGAAGTAAATTATAAAATTCACCAACCAGGAAGACGGAAACCATTCCAAGTATACCATGTCAAGATAGAGAGCCGACAGTAACTCCATCGTTGTTAAGCAACCCAGAAGGTGAGGTTGGAGCGGTTACTATAGCAGATACGCTATCGAAGACCCAGAAACAGCAGTGCCGGGAGTTACTCCAGAAAAACAGGGACCTGTTTTCAGAGTTGCCAGGACACACGAAGGTCACAGAGCACGAGGTCCTAACGGAGCCACATGTGCGGGTGAACGTGAAGCCCTATCGTATTCCTGAGGCTCGTCGAGAAGTTATCTCCGAGGAAGTGAAGCGTATGTTGAAGCTTGGAGTCATTGAGGAATCCAAGAGCGGTTGGTCGAGCCCAATTGTCCTGGTCCCAAAACCTGATGGAGAGTGGAGGTTTTGCAACGACTATCGGAAGTTGAATGAGGTCTCCAAGTTTGACGCTTATCCCATGCCCCGCGTTGATGAGCTCATCGAAAGGCTTGGGCACGCCAGATATATATCCACCTTGGATTTGACAAAGGGGTATTGGCAGATCCCCATGGCACAGGAAGCCAAGGAGAAGACGGCCTTTTAGACACCTGATGGATGCTTCCAGTATGTCCGGATGCAGTTTGGCCTACAGGGAGCTCCGGCAACCTTTCAGAGGGCTATGGATAGAGTCCTTGCACCCCATAAGGCCTACGCTGCTGCGTACCTAGATGATATCGTCATCTTTAGCCCGGACTGGGAGAGTCATCTGGAGAAGTCCAAGCGGTGTTTGATGCCCTAAGAGAGGCGGGGTTTACAATAAACCCGAAGAAGTGTGCCTTGGGTAAGGAAGAAGCTAAATACCTAGGCTATTGTTGTGAATTTGGATTCTGGGCTCCCCCGGTGGCTACTGGTGGAATTGAACTGGTGTCTTCATCTTCTCTGTTCACCTGTTCCCATCAAGATGTGGGAGTCGCTATATAACCTTGCTGCTCTGTTAGTTGCTTGCCGGTCAACAATGTTATCAGAAGCCTCTCTGTGCTTGTTCCTGCTCCTAGACAACTACTAGATAAGTTGGACTCTTGTCCATGTTTGTTTTTGCATTTTTGTTCCAGTTCACAGCTGTAGTTTCGTTACTGTGTCTGGAAAGCTCTTGTGAACAGGAATTGCCACTCTGGTGTTATGAGTTAATGCCAGAGTTTTAAAGTAATTTCTGGATGGTGTTTTGATAGGGTTTTCAGCTGACCATGAAAGTGTCCTTTCTGTCTTCTGCTATGTAGTAAGTGGACCTCAAATTTGCTAAACCTATTTTCATACTACGTTTGTTATTTCATCTTGATTCACCGCCAATACATGTGGGGGGCCTCTGTCTCCTTTCGGGGTATTTCTCTAGAGGTGAGCTAGGACTAATATTTTCCTCTGCTAGCTTTATTTAGTCCTCCGGCTGGTGCTGGGCATCTAGAATCAACGTAGGCATGCTACCCGGCCACTGCTAGTTGTGCGTTAGGTTTAGTTCATGGTCAGCTCAGTTTCCATCTTCCAAGAGCTAGTTCCTATATATGCTGATGCTATGATCTCTTGCCATTGAGATCATGACAGTTTGACCGGCCCACTAAAGGGTTAAAATCCTTTGCTGAGAAAGGAGAGTAATAAGTAGTCTGCTGAAATTTTTTTTTTTTTTTTTCTCTCCTTTGAATGGCTCTGTGTCCACCTGTTTGCAATGGATCTTCAGAGTGTAACTGCAGGTTTGAATAATCTCGCCACGAAGGTACAAAATTTGCAAGATTTTGTTTGTCATGCACCTGTATCTGAGCCGAGAATTCCTTTGCCGGAATTTTTCTCGGGGAATAGATCTGGGTTTCAGAATTTTCGAAATAATTGCAAATTATTTTTGTCCCTGAAATCTCGCTCTGCCGGAGATCCTGCACAGCAGGTCAGGATTGTGATTTCCTTGCTCCGGGGCGACCCTCAAGACTGGGCTTTTTCATTGACACCAGGGGATCCTGCGTTGCTCAATGTGGATGCGTTTTTTCTGGCCTTGGGGTTGCTTTATGACGAACCTCATTTGGAGCTTCAGGCAGAAAAAACTTTGATGTCCCTATCTCAGGGGCAAGATGAAGCGGAAATTTACTGCCAAAGATTCCGTAAATGGTCTGTGCTTACTCAGTGGAATGAGTGCGCCCTGGCGGCGACTTTCAGAGAGGGTCTCTCTGATGCCATTAAGGACGTTATGGTGGGGTTCCCTGTGCCTGCGGGTCTGAATGAGTCCATGACAATGGCTATTCAGATCGATAGGCGTTTGCGGGAGCGCAAACCAGTGCACCATCTGGCGGTGTCCACTGAGAAATCGCCAGAGAGTATGCAGTGTGATAGAATTCTGTCCCGAAGCGAGCGGCAGAATTTTAGACGGAAAAATGGGTTGTGTTTCTATTGTGGTGATTCTACTCATGTTATATCAGCATGCTCTAAGCGCACTAAAAAGCTTGGTAAATCTGTTTCCATTTGCACCTTACCGTCTAAGTTTATTCTATCTGTGACCCTGATTTGCTCTTTGTCATCTATTACCACGGACGCCTATGTCGACTCTGGCGCCGCTTTGAGTCTTATGGATTGGTCCTTTGCCAAACGCTGTGGGTATGATTTAGAGCCTTTGGAGACTCTTATTCCTCTGAAGGGGATTGACTCCACCCCATTGGCTAATAATAAACCACAATACTGGACACAAGTAACTATGCGTATTAATCCGGATCACCAGGAGATTATTCGCTTTCTGGTGCTGTATAATCTACATGATGATTTGGTGCTAGGATTGCCTTGGCTGCAATCTCACAACCCAGTCCTCGACTGGAAAGCTATGTCTGTGTTGAGCTGGGGATGTAAGGGGGCTCATGGGGATGTACCTGTGGTTTCCATTTCATCATCTATTCCCTCTGAAATTCCTGAGTTCCTGTCTGACTATCGTGACGTCTTTGAAGAATCCAAGCTTGGTTCGTTACCTCCGCACCGAGAGTGCGATTGTGCCATAGATTTAATCCCGGGTAGTAAATACCCAAAGGGTCGTTTATTTAATCTGTCTGTGCCTGAACATGCTGCTATGCGTGAATATATAAAGGAGTCCTTGGAAAAGGGACATATTCGTCCATCGTCATCTCCCTTAGGAGCCGGTTTTTTCTTTGTGTCAAAAAAAGACGGCTCTTTGAGACCATGTATTGATTATTGGCTTTTGAATAAAATCACTGTTAAATATCAATACCCATTGCCGTTGCTGACTGATTTGTTTGCTCGCATAAAGGGGGCCAAGTGGTTCTCTAAGATTGACCTTCGTGGGGCGTATAATTTGGTGCGAATCAGGCAGGGGGATGAGTGGAAAACCGCATTTAATACGCCCGAGGGCCACTTTGAGTATTTAGTGATGCCTTTTGGTCTTTCAAATGCTCCGTCAGTTTTCCAGTCCTTTATGCATGATATTTTTCGCGATTATTTGGATAAATTTATGATTGTGTATCTGGATGATATTCTGATTTTTTCGGATGACTGGGACTCTCATGTCCAGCAAGTCAGGAGGGTTTTTCAGGTTTTGCGGTCTAATTCTTTGTGTGTGAAGGGTTCTAAGTGTGTTTTTGGGGTACAGAGGATTTCCTTTTTGGGATATATTTTTTCCCCCTCTTCCATTGAAATGGATCCTGTCAAGGTTCAAGCTATTTGTGATTGGACGCAGCCCTCTTCTCTTAAGAGTCTTCAGAAATTTTTGGGCTTTGCTAACTTTTATCGTCGATTTATTGCTGGTTTTTCGGATATTGCTAAGCCATTGACCGATTTGACTAAGAAGGGTGCTGATGTTGCTGATTGGTCCCCTGACGCTGTGGAGGCCTTTCGGGAGCTTAAGCGCAGTTTTTCCTCTGCCCCTGTGTTGCGGCAGCCTGATGTTGCTCTACCTTTTCAGGTTGAGGTCGACGCTTCTGAGATCGGAGCTGGGGCAGTGTTGTCGCAGAAAAGTTCTGACTGCTCCGTGATGAGGCCTTGTGCCTTCTTTTCCCGTAAATTTTCGCCCGCTGAGCGGAATTATGATGTTGGGAATCGGGAGCTTTTGGCCATGAAGTGGGCTTTTGAGGAGTGGCGCCATTGGCTTGAGGGGGCCAGACATCAGGTGGTGGTATTGACTGACCACAAAAATTTGATTTATCTTGAGACCGCCAGGCGCCTGAATCCTAGACAGGCGCGCTGGTCATTATTTTTCTCTCGGTTTAATTTTGTGGTGTCATACCTACCGGGTTCTAAGAATGTTAAGGCGGATGCCCTTTCTAGGAGTTTTGAGCCTGACTCGCCTGGTAACTCTGAGCCCACAGGTATCCTTAAGGATGGAGTGGTATTGTCAGCCGTTTCTCCAGACCTGCGGCGGGCCTTGCAGGAGTTTCAGGCGGATAGACCTGATCGTTGCCCACCTGATAAACTGTTTGTTCCTGATGATTGGACCAGTAGAGTCATCTCTGAGGTTCATTCTTCTGCGTTGGCAGGTCATCCTGGCATTTTTGGTACCAGGGATTTGGTGGCAAGGTCCTTCTGGTGGCCTTCCCTGTCACGAGATGTGCGAGGCTTTGTGCAGTCTTGTGACGTTTGTGCTCGGGCCAAGCCTTGTTGTTCTCGGGCTAGTGGATTGTTGTTGCCCTTGCCTATTCCTAAGAGGCCTTGGACGCACATCTCGATGGATTTTATTTCAGATCTGCCTGTTTCTCAGAAGATGTCTGTCATCTGGGTGGTGTGTGACCGTTTCTCTAAGATGGTCCATTTGGTTCCTCTGCCCAAGTTGCCTTCTTCTTCCGAGTTGGTTCCTCTGTTTTTTCAAAATGTTGTTCGTTTGCATGGTATTCCTGAGAATATCGTTTCTGACAGAGGGACCCAATTCGTGTCTAGATTTTGGCGGGCATTCTGTGCTAGGATGGGCATAGATTTATCTTTTTCGTCCGCTTTCCATCCTCAGACGAATGGCCAGACCGAGCGGATTAATCAGACCCTGGAGACATATCTGAGGTGTTTTGTGTCTGCCGACCAGGATGATTGGGTTGCTTTTTTGCCATTGGCGGAGTTTGCTCTCAATAATCGGGCCAGCTCTGCCACTTTGGTGTCCCCGTTTTTCTGTAATTCGGGGTTTCATCCTCGATTTTCCTCTGGTCAGGTGGAATCTTCGGATTGTCCTGGAGTGGATGCTGTGGTGGAGAGATTGCATCAGATCTGGGGGCAGGTGGTGGACAATTTGAGGTTGTCCCAGGAGAAGACTCAGCTTTTTGCCAACCGCCACCGTCGTGTTGGTCCTCGGCTTTGTGTTGGGGATTTGGTGTGGTTGTCTTCTCGTTTTGTCCCTATGAGGGTCTCTTCTCCTAAGTTTAAGCCTCGGTTCATCGGCCCATATAAGATATTGGAGATTCTTAACCCTGTTTCCTTCCGTTTGGACCTCCCTGCATCCTTTTCTATTCATAACGTTTTTCATCGGTCATTATTGCGCAGGTATGAGGTACCGGTTGTGCCTTCCGTTGAGCCTCCTGCTCCGGTGTTGGTTGAGGGTGAGTTGGAGTACGTTGTGGAGAAAATCTTAGACTCTCGTGTTTCCAGACGGAGACTCCAGTATCTGGTCAAGTGGAAGGGATACGGCCAGGAGGATAATTCTTGGGTGAATGCATCTGATGTTCATGCCTCTGATCTGGTTCGTGCCTTTCATAGGGCCCATCCTGATCGCCCGGGTGGTTCTGGTGAGGGTTCGGTGCCCCCTCCTTGAGGGGGGGGTACTGTTGTGAATTTGGATTCTGGGCTCCCCCGGTGGCTACTGGTGGAATTGAACTGGTGTCTTCATCTTCTCTGTTCACCTGTTCCCATCAAGATGTGGGAGTCGCTATATAACCTTGCTGCTCTGTTAGTTGCTTGCCGGTCAACAATGTTATCAGAAGCCTCTCTGTGCTTGTTCCTGCTCCTAGACAACTACTAGATAAGTTGGACTCTTGTCCATGTTTGTTTTTGCATTTTTGTTCCAGTTCACAGCTGTAGTTTCGTTACTGTGTCTGGAAAGCTCTTGTGAACAGGAATTGCCACTCTGGTGTTATGAGTTAATGCCAGAGTTTTAAAGTAATTTCTGGATGGTGTTTTGATAGGGTTTTCAGCTGACCATGAAAGTGTCCTTTCTGTCTTCTGCTATGTAGTAAGTGGACCTCAAATTTGCTAAACCTATTTTCATACTACGTTTGTTATTTCATCTTGATTCACCGCCAATACATGTGGGGGGCCTCTGTCTCCTTTCGGGGTATTTCTCTAGAGGTGAGCTAGGACTAATATTTTCCTCTGCTAGCTTTATTTAGTCCTCCGGCTGGTGCTGGGCATCTAGAATCAACGTAGGCATGCTACCCGGCCACTGCTAGTTGTGCGTTAGGTTTAGTTCATGGTCAGCTCAGTTTCCATCTTCCAAGAGCTAGTTCCTATATATGCTGATGCTATGATCTCTTGCCATTGAGATCATGACAGGCTATATAGTGGGTCGTGGAGAAATAAAGCCCCAAATCAGGAAAGTGGAGGCAATCCAAACATGGCGAAAACCACTCTCCAAAAAGCAAGTTAAAGCCTTTCTGGGAATCGTGGGATATTACAGGAGGTTCATCCCGAACTTCGCCACAGTGGCTGCGCCTCTGACTGATCTGCTAAAGGGGACAAAATCGGTGATGGTTAAATGGTCCGAAGAGACAGAGTCAGCCTTCCAAGAGTTGAAAGGGGCTCTATGTAAGCAGCCCGTTCTGATGGCCCCAGACTTTAATAAAGAATTTATTCTTCAGACAGATGCCTCAGATGTTGGGGTAGGAGCAGTCCTTTCCCAAGAGCTACATGGGGAGGAGCATCCTGTTCTCTATCTGAGTAGAAAGCTGTCTTCATCTGAGAAGAACTACTCAGTCGTGGAAAAAGAGTGTTTGGCCATAAAGTGGGCGGTGGACACGTTACGGTACTATCTGCTGGGTCGTAAATTCAGATTGATATCTGACCATGCCCCACTAAGATTGATGAGGGAAACAAAGGGTAGAAATGCTAGGGTCACCCGTTGGTTCTTAGCCCTGCAGGACTTCAGTTTCCATGTGGAACATAGGGCCGGAAAGCTGCACGGTAATGCGGATGCCCTATCAAGAATCCCTTGTTTAGTGGGGAAAAGTGCCAAGCCCCACGGCTTTAGGCAGAGGGGGGAGGTATGTAGCATGGCTAAAGGGTGTGTAGTCGACGGGAGGTATGTGCCACATAAGTGCCTTGTTGCTGTAATGTAGCCCGGAGTATTTCTTTGTTGTATATAACCATGTATATATGTGTGCTCCAGGACCTGTGGTGATGTCAGACCACATGGCTAATCATGTGATGGGTTACTGGGTGTGGTTAGCTCTATATAAGACAGGCAAATGCTTGACACAGGGGATATGTGTGGAGGTGAAACCCTCCTGAGTGTGTTAAGGCTACAGGAGTGAGCCTGGTGGACTGGACACTTTGTTTTTCTTTTCCTGAATTTAAGGCTATTTGTTTGCTGTTATTTTTCCATGTGGTTTATGACGCAATAAACCCTCTGAACTTTAAAGGAACGTGCCTCCTGAGTGTCAGCCGTCGCACCTGAGTGAGTGAAATCCCTACAACTGATATATCCAGGTCATAGGTATTGAACAAAAGTACTATAAAAGTTGTTAACACATGTATGTCAAAATAGCCAACTTCAAGGTGTCAAATTAAAACTCATAAACTTTGTTCATGTTTTACAGAGACATATAGTTTAAAGGTGTCTTCCGGGACTTTTGAGGTGAACGAGAGGTGAGATGCAGTAATCAAGAATAGCCATGACACAGTGACTCCGTAAACTGTGAACTTCCAGTGGCTGCAGCTCCAGATTTTAGCTGAGCAGTCGGCATGCCAAATGATGGACGTCCACCAATCTTATATTGATGAATTCTCAATATGATGAAGAGCATCTTTGTCCAGAAAAAAAACTGAAGGGAAACCTGTCTGAAACATAATTTACGATTGTGAAGCCCATTAAAAGATAAACCAGTTGATACCATTCTAACCCTAAAGTGCTGCTTTAACTGCGAGAAATCACATTTTGATGATAAATGCACAAGTGAATTGGAGAGAGACGATGCACTTACAGCTCCTCAGTAGTGTTGAACGATACCGTCCGATACTTGAAAGTATCGGTATCGGAAAGTATCGGCCGATACCGGCAAAGTATCGGATCCAATCCGATACCGATACCAATACAAGTCAATGGGACTCAAGTATCGGACGGTATTCCTGATGGTTCCCAGGGTCTGAAGGAGAGGAAACTCCTTCAGGCCCTGGGATCCATATTAATGTGTAAAAGAAAGAATTAAAATAAAAAATATTGCTATACTCACCTCACCGAGGGAACCGGCAGCGTTCTTTGCTTAAAATTCGCGCGTTTACTTCCTTACGTGAAGTCCCGGCTTGTGATTGGTCGCGTGCCGCCCATGTGGCCGCGACGCGACCAATCACAGCAAGCCGTGACGTAATTTCAGGTCCTTCAGGATTTAAAAATTACGTTCTGGCTTGTGATTGGTCGCGTCGCGGTCACATGGGCGACGCAACCAATCACAAGCCGTGACGTCACGGGAGGCTGGACACCCGCGCATTTTAAAATGCGCGGGTGTCCAGCCTCCCGTGACGTCACGGTTTGTGATTGGTCGCGTCGCCCATGTGACCGCGACGCGACCAATCACAAGCCAGAACGTAATTTTTAAATCCTGAAGGACCTGAAATTACGTCACGGCTTGCTGTGATTGGTCGCGTCGCGGCCACATGGGCGGCACGCGACCAATCACAAGCCGGGACTTCACGTAAGGAAGTAAACGCGCGAATTTTAAGCAAAGAACGCTGCCGGTTCCCTCGGTGAGGTCCAGGCTGCGTCGGAGAGGTGAGTATAGCAATATTTTTTATTTTAATTCTCTCTTTTACACATTATTACATTAATGTTGTTTCGATACCGATACCCGATACCACAAAAGTATCGGATCTCGGTATCGGAATTCCGATACCCGCAAGTATCGGCCGATACCCGATACTTGCGGTATCGGAATGCTCAACACTACTCCTCAGCCTTCATTGTATTTCCGAACTAGCAGCACCCTTTCCAGGTTGATTGACAGATTGTATGCTATGACAAACTGGCAACTGACCTGTCAATCTGCCAGAGGAGGGTGTTTGAGAATACCGTGGAGGCTGAGGAACTGGAAGTGCATTGTCAGAACCCAATGCATTTCCACACAGAACTTGCTGCTGATGCTGCACTTTGGTTTCATAGAGGGAAAGCTTTTAAAAGGCTACATAGTCATATAAATTGGAAATTTCAGGTTACCGACAGGTTTCCTTCACACATATGAAATACCGTATATACTCGAGTATAAGCCGAGATTTTCAGCCCATATTTTTGGGCTGAAAGTGCCCGTCTCGGCTTATACTCGAGTCACGGTCGGCAGCAGGGTCAGCGGGTGAGGGGGAGAGGGCACTGAGGCATACTCACCTAGTCCCGGCGCTCCTGGCGCTCCCCCTGACTGTCACACTGTCTTCGGGTGCCGCAGCTCTTCCCTTGTTCAGCGGTCACGTGGGACCGCTCATTAGAGAAATGAATATGGACTCCACTCCCATAGGGGCGGAGCCGCCTATTCATTTCTCTAATCAGCGGTGCCAGTGACCGCTGACAGAGGAAGAGGCTGCGGCACCCGAAGACAGTGTGACAGTCAGGGACAGCGTCAGGAGCGCCGGGACTAGGTGAGTATTTTATATTCACCTGTCCACGTTCCACCCGCCGGGCGCCGTTCTGTCTTCCCGTCCTCTGGCTCTGACTGTTCAGGTCAGAGGGCGTGATGACGCATATAGTGTGCGCGCCGCCCTCTGCCTGAACAGTCAGTGCAGAGAGATGCCGGGACGGGACGCTGAGGAGCTGCAAGCAAGAGAGGTGAGTATGTGTGTTTTTTGTTTTTTTTTAATGCAGCAGCAGCAATGGCACAGATTTATATGGCACATCTATGGGGCAACGGTGCAGAGCATATAAGGCACAGAATTATATGGCACATCTATGGGGCAACGTTGCAGAGCATATAAGGCACAGAATTATATGGCACATCTATGGGGCAACGGTGCAGAGCATATAAGGCACAGAATTATATGGCACATCTCTGGGGCAACGGTGCAGAGCATATAAGGCACAGAATTATATGGCACATCTCTGGGGCAACGGTGCAGAGCATATAAGGCACAGAATTATATGGCACATCTATGGGGCAACGGTGCAGAGCATATAAGGCACAGAACTATATGGCACATATATGGGGCAACAATGAACAGTGCAGAGCATATAGGGCACAGTTTTATAATGAGCATCTATGAGGCCATAATGAACGGTGCAGAGCATATACACTCACCGGCCACTTTATTAGGTACACCATGCTAGTAACGGGTTGGACCCCCTTTTGCCTTCAGAACTGCCTCAATTCTTCGTGGCATAGATTCAACAAGGTGCTGGAAGCATTCCTCAGAGATTTTGGTCCATATTGACATGATGGCATCACACAGTTGCCGCAGATTTGTCGGCTGCACATCCCAAAGATGCTCCATACAAGGCAGGATGGATCCATGCTTTCATGTTGTTTACGCCAAATTCTGACCCTACCATCCGAATGTCGCAGCAGAAATCGAGACTCATCAGACCAAGCAACGTTTTTCCAATCTTCTACTGTCCAATTTCGATGAGCTTGTACAAATTGTAGCCTCAGTTTCCTGTTCTTAGCTGAAAGGAGTGGTACCCGGTGTGGTCTTCTGCTGCTGTAGCCCATCTGCCTCAAAGTTCGACGCACTGTGCGTTCAGAGATGCTCTTAGGCCTACCTTGGTTGTAACGGGTGGCGATTTGAGTCACTGTTGCCTTTCTATCAGCTCGAACCAGTCTGCCTATTCTCCTCTGACCTCTGGCATCAACAAGGCATTTCCGCCCACAGAACTGCCGCTCACTGGATTTTTTTTCTTTTTCGGACCATTCTCTGTAAACCCTAGAGATGGTTGTGCGTGAAAATCCCAGTAGATCAGCAGTTTCTGAAATACTCAGACCAGCCCTTCTGGCACCAACAACCATGCCACGTTCAAAGGCACTCAAATCACCTTTCTCCCCCATACTGATGCTCGGTTTGAACTGCAGGAGATTGTGTTGACCATGTCTACATGCCTAAATGCACTGAGTTGCCGCCATGTGATTGGCTGATTAGAAATTAAGTGTTAACAAGAAGTTGGACAGGTGTACCTAATAAAGTGGCCAGTGAGTGTATGGCACAGCTTTATAAGGAGCATCTATGGGGCCATAATGAACGGTGCAGAGCATTCTATATGGCACAGCTATATATGGATAATATATGGGGCAATAATCAACGGTATGGAGCATTATATATGGCACAGCTTTATATGGAACCTCCTTTGGGGCAATAATGAACGGTATGGAGCATCTATTTTTATTTTTGAAATTCACCGGTAGCTGCTGTATTTTCCATCCTAGGCTTATACTCGAGTCAATAAGTTTTCCCAGTTTTTTGTGGCAAAATTAGGGGGGTCGGCTTATACTCGGGTCGGCTTATACTGGAGTATATACGGTAAGCACATTTGGACACGGAAGATAAATAAAGAAGGAGGAATACCGTATATTGTTTGGAAAGAGTGAATTTATAATAACATAACAACAGAGATAAAGAGTAAATAACATACATACTCTATGAATGTAAATGAATTGGATGTAGCACAGTAGAAAAAGACACTGGGATCTTACCGCATGTACAGTACCTAGATAACATTTTCATGCCAAGCGAACTTTTCCATACGTTTGCACGTGACACCCACAAACTTAATTGCATTTTATTGAGTTTTTAGGTAATAGATCAACATAAAGTAATAAGTAATTGTGAAGTGTAAAGGAATTGATTCCTGGTTTTCTAAATATTTTAAAAATATAAATCTGAAAATAGTGACGTGCATTTGTATTCAGCCTCCTGAGTCGATGCCTTGTAGGACCATCTTTCACTGCAGTTACTGCTGCAAGTCTTTTGGGGTCTGTCTCTACCAGCTTTGTACATCTAGAGGCTGAACCTTTTGTCCATTCTTCTTTCACACTCGCTCAAACAATTTTCCCATCTTGCCACAGATTCTCAATGGGGTTTAGGTCTAGACTGTGACTGGGCCATTCACACAAATACAAATGCGTTGATCTAAACCATTCTTTGTAGTTCTGGCAGTAAGTTCTGCTTGAAGACAAATCTACTTCCAAGTCTTTTGCAGCTTCTAACAGGTTTTCCTCCAGGATTGGTAGGCACGGCACTGTATAAGGAACGTGCCTCTGACTGCAGAGCCCCTAAGGGACAGCTAGAGGGGAAATCTGTGCAGTGCCAAATTCCCCCCTCCCACTACCTCCCCAGGTGATGTCATGATTGGGACGCCCAGCGGACCAACCGGGGAGAAGAGGTGAGTCAGGCCACACCCTCAGGGGTTAAATTCTAGTGACCGGGCCGGGCTCTCCCTCTTTCTCCCCGGCTGACCCTTGGAAGCTGTTGTCCCGGACATCCTGACGGCGGTGGCTGCCCCTGCGGTCGAGGCCCTACAGCAGGGAGCTGCACAGGAAGGTGAGCAATGGTCGCGATCCCTTAATTCTGGCCTGGGTGCTCACCTTCCTGTGCCCTCTCCTCACCCCCCAGCCTCTCCGTCGTCCCCCAGGGCCCCGTCCCTGGCACAGCCCCCCCCGCCCCTCCTGGGGCCTCGTCCTCGCCCTCTATCGTCGCCCCTGCGCTGCTGGCCCCCGCTCGCCTTCCCATGTTGTCGGTCCCGTCCACTGCAGACCCCGGGGCTCCCGCTCCCAGCCCCCGGGGCTCCCGCTCCCAGCCCCCGGGGCTCCCGCTCCCAGCCCCCGGCACTCCTGCGCCCGTCCTCCCGAGCGCCTGCGTGTCGGAGCGGAGGCGGCGCTGCCGGGCCGCCGTGCTTCTTCCCCTCGCACGGCTCCGGGTGGCGCGGCGGGCGTTGCGGCGCTTGACCCGGGTTCCGCTCCCCGCCGGTCCCGGGCACCCGCGCCAGACTATGAGTGCGCCCGGGCCCCGGTCACTTCCGGTCACCGCTCTGAAGCCCGGGGCCCGGCGCACTTAGTGAATGCCCCCCCCCCTCTCACACAGTCCTGGCCCGCCCTGCCTCCCAGGGTGCAGTGCGGGCCGCGTGGGACACGCCCACTTCCTCCCTGCAGCTCCACAGCTTTTCTGGGGCAGGCAGGGGGCCGCCCGCCGCCCCAGTGTCCTCGGCTGTGCACCAGCCGCTCTGGAGGACCGGGGTGCAGCGCGGGCAATCAGCTCGGGCGCAGCGCCGGTCCCCTGCAGCGGCGGGGAGTCTCCCCTCCCTGATGCCGGCCGAGGACCAAATCAAGCCCCGCACACAAACGCCCCTGTTAGCACAGCGATAGCCTGTGGGCCCCCAGCCCGCCAAATCGTTCGGGGGGGGCGCCTCATTACACCCGGGCCGCACCACGGGGGACCCCTGGCCAGCCCACTCCTGGCCTGCCACGTCCCCCCAGCAGGCACAACAGCGTTGCCTGTGCGGGGGGGCGGGCGGTCAGGGGCCAGAGCCACAGATACGGCTGCAGAGCGTGGTTGACTGGTCTAAACGTACCGGCCAGGACGCTCTGCGGCCAGAAGTGTACGCACCAAGCACGCACACAGTCGCACTAAGCACAAACACAGCTACAATAAATTGTGCTCCTCCAACACCCCCATGGTCACAAACGCAAATCGCAGACAGTTTCCTATCACAACCCCCCCCCCCCCTTTTAAGCTCACCCCGCAGTGCAAGCCTAACAGTCGCTGTGCCTTCCCCGGCTCTACGCCCTGCACCGCCACTCACGCCCCATAACCAAATTAACGTCCCCCCCAATCCCGAATTAAATGTCCCCAACACAACCCCTAGATACGGCAATCACAGGCATAGATGCCGCAGATTGTCCTCACCCTCATCAGTAGATTCCCGCCACCGTCCCCGCTGTCCCTCTAGCTGTTGGCATTCCCACTCCAGACGCCGACACCACTCACACAGGAGCCGCAGGAGCCACTATAGATCCTGCTCCTCCGGATGGCGCTCACCATCCACAACCGGCTCAGAGACATCGGGGAGTTACAACGGGCGGTACCGATCGCATGCCAAAAGACGGAGGTCTCACCGGACACCCAGAGCGGGTACCCGGTGGGAACAGACACTGACACCCCCCGTTACGGACCAGGCAGAGATCGGAGCCCCAGTAGCCTCTCATCCTCGAGCACACGACAGAGGTCATCCGTCACGTGCTCCATCCTGGGCTGACGCACGGGGAGACACGCCATACGTACCTCCCCGGTCCACCAGCCAGCACTGAACCATCAAAACAATAGAAGCCGGAGCACCTCCCTCTCCAGGGGACGCTCGGCACCAGTCACAATACAACAGAATACATCCCCATCCTCGAGCACACGACAGAGGTCATCCGTCACGTGCTCCATCCTGGGCTGACGCACGGGGAGACACGCCATACGTACCTCCCCGGTCCACCAGCCAGCACCGAACCATCAAAACAATAGAAGCCGGAGCACCTCCCTCTCCAGGGGACGCTCGGCACCAGACACAATGCAGCAGAAGACATCCCCGTGCCACGGCGCTGGCCGCTGGCACGCCATCTTCATCCTCTTGGGCGGGCGGCCAGCACCAGGACAGCGCCACGGCAGGAGCCAGAGTACCTCCGTCCGGAGACACTCGGCCCGCATCTGACAGCGGTGAGTTCTTTGATATCGGTGAGCACTCTACAACACAAAATGCGGGAGAAAGCGAGCTGGCAGCCGCTATTACGACCCTAGTTCAGCAGTTGACACGCCCAGGCGTACCAACTGACACTAGCACCACCCAAGCAGCTAGTCTGCTCAAGGATGCATTTTCTGTGGTGTTAGCCCACTAGGAGCGCATGTTGAGTTAGAGACAAAGCAAAAAAAAAAAAATTTGGGATAATGCTGGCGTAGATATATGGTCACTGTTATCGGCCGACCAACAGTTCGTCGACAAGGAAAGGAGAATAGGCGAGCGGTTAAAGCGGCGGAACTGCTATATTTCGGTTCTAAAAACGGCTTTTATATCCCTTTTAAACCCAGACCCTTGCCAAAATACTGCAAATAATTTAAAATCACCCAGAACGTTGTTCCGAATTATTTATTTACCAAGATCTAATATATAATTCATACCGCGCGTTTACAAGATAAGAGCAAACCAAAAAATAGCGCAAACGATGAATAACTGGCTTCAGGCTTTCGCGTTTCTCGGCTGTATCATGGGCCAAAAGCACCCAGAACGCTGTTCCGAACTATTTATCTATCAGGCCCTAATCTATAATTCATATAAGTGTCACGGCGGGTCTGCATGGAAACGGTACGACGAGGAGTTCCGCAGGCGGCTGGCCTTGCAACCAGACTCGGGCTGGGGAGTGAAAGCGACGGATGTATGGCTACGATTCATGCTGTCCCAAAAAACAGCCCCTCTTTTCATCAGCGACCACTTATCACTCAGCAACAGCAGGCCAGAATACAGGGGTCGGACGCGGACATGGCGCCGGCTTACTTTTTAACGACGGATACTGCCGCTTCCAAGGGTCCTGTAAATATAGACACGAATGCTCCTCCTGCGGAGGTGGACACCCTGCATCCAGGTGTACCCGCCAAGCAAACAGAGCGCCTGCGACGTTTAACCCCGGTGAACTTAACCGCAATGGCCCATGGCTAAACCGTTATCCCAATAAGAAGCGGCGCAGCAACCACATTTCTGCTTTAAATACGGCTTCTGTATCCCCTTCGAGCACAGTCCCAAGTTAAAATCAGCACGCGAATTCCCAAGATTTTCAAAAAGGAGTAGAACTAGGCTCGATGGCGGGCCCATTAAAATCATTGTGTGCTCCATCGCTGACTGACAGCCTGAGTGAATCTTCACCCAGGGCTACCAGCCAGTCCAACCAACAGGAGACGGTTTTCATCCTTCAACCGAAGGGTTTACAAATGAGCTACACAGGAGTCGGAGTTCCTCCGTTCGCGGATGTCACTCCTCCTGCGACACGCAATCGGTGTGCATGGTATGATTACTAAGGAATTAATGCCGAAAAAGGTGGTTACTTGAATCGATGCCAAAAAAGGCGGTTAATACAGTTATGACGAATCAATGATAAAGCAATGCCGAACGGGCTTTTATGGCAAATGAGAATAAACTACACTGGAGCAGGAGTTCCTCCATCAATGGGAGTCACTCTGCCAGAAGCAGATAGCGGTGAGTGTTTTCATTTTGGCGAACTCAATGGTCTGGCGGACGGTGGAACAAGCGTCCCTGAGGTGGACTTTACGAATGGGTGAAATATGGTTTCATAATGTGGGCAATGAATACAGGTCCCCGGGAATATGCTCAGAGGACAGTAAATGAGATTATTTACGGGCTTGACATCATACATGCGTTATGGCGCGGGGGACGCCAAACAAAGATTTAGGCCTAAGGGTCGGTGGAAATATTGCAGATGGTTTTGCGGCAATCTACAAGGACCAGTGGTGAAAAGGCCAATGGCCTGAACTATGGACCACGGCCGCATGGGGCCGTGACCCAGCACTGGTAGAGATCTTGGCAGTAGTAACATCAGTCGAGCTATGGGGGCTCATTTGGAAAATACGAACATCCGATTTCTAACCAAACAGCTGAGAACAGCAATAGCCCTAAACAGCATGCCCTCTTCTTCTCAGCCGGCACTCGCGCTGTTGCGCCACCTAGCACTATTATGCCTCAAACACAACATCTGGTGCCGTTACAGCATCTGTAGATGATAAAATTGTTAACTCTTTGTTATCTTCCGATTGGCAGGCATTCAAACTCTTCCTCCCCAAGGCGCAAACATCGGGCCTACAATGTCCTCCTTCCCTCTTGGACATGGTGCCCAATCACTGATGCCCGTGATCCGTGCTTCAGTGACACCGGCTACTTGGCAGGTTTACGGTAAGGCGTGGGAGGAGTGGTGCTCACTAACTCAAGGAACACCAGTCGACAGGTGCGACCGGGCGAGATGCGACGTCTTTGTAGAACTCTTAGAACGGCTCAGGCGTAGAGGTGCGTCAGAGACATTAGCGTACCGTCATTTATCGGGAATAGCCTTCTTCTCTCAGCTGCTGGGGTGGATGGACATAACCAAATATTTTCTCATCAAACAAGCCGTTAAAGGCTGGAAAGGGCTCCAACCTAGTCAGGAATGCCGTCGCCCAGTTTCCTTAAAGCTACTGCATGACGTAGTTGCAATATCTTCATCAGTGTGCAAGTCACAATACGAGGTAACGCTGATATCTGCTGCGTTCACAATCGCCTTCTTCGGGGCGCTTCGCATCAGTGAATTAGTGCCGCAGTCAAAAAAAAAAAAAAATCAGTAGGCGGTTTAATCAACACTTTTTTGTCTCTTACAGGCAGCTGTAGGTCCACAGTCCGGGTAGTGGGGCATTCTTTTGTCTACCGGGCGCGCAAAAGGGCCAAACTGAGTGCCGGGCGGAATCAAGTTTGGCTTCCCCAATCTGGAAGTCAACTAGAGAGGCATCAGAGGGCTCCGGTGGCGGCAGATCTTCCCGGAGATGGTCGACATCACGAAGAGGGCCAAGGGGCCGGTGGTTCTGGTCCTACATGCCGGAGGCAATGATTTTGGGAAGCGGAAAGGGGCCGAGCTGTACACAGTAATGTCAACAGACATCGATCGCTTTGTCTGTTTATTACCAGATATGGCGGTGGTGTGGTCCGAGATAATACCTCGAGCAGTCTGGCACGGAGCTAAGGACGTAAAAGCCATTGAAAACGCAAGAAAAAGGATTAACACAAAGATGTCGAAGTTTGTGTGAGAAAAGTACGACATTGTGGTTCGACACCAAGAGTGAGAAGGGAACAATTTTGCTTTGCTAAGACTGGATGGCATCCACCTCACGGACATCGGGCTCAACATAAGTTTGGAGGGTTTGCGGGATGGTGTTGAACAGGCTCTAAGGATGTTGTGTGGGGGTCGGAGTCTTGTGTAGGTCATACACATGATCCTCCGTGGCGGTAAGTAGAGGGGGGCAAAGGTTCGTGACCTCTCATCGGCTTGCTGGCCCAGCGGTCATCGGCTGGGGCCTTCAGCAATGAGTGCGTCGCGATGTGTAATTGCCTTTCTCTACTTTGCAAATAATAAAACTGTGACCGACCTGTTCAACCCATCCAGGATTGTCGGTGTCTTTTATTACGGAATGGTGGGACGGGGGAAGGCACTGGTTACGACACACGGGTCTCTGCAGTCTGGTAGGCACGGCACTGTATAAGGAACGTGCCTCTGACTGCAGAGCCCCTAAGGGACAGCTAGAGGGGAAATCTGTGCAGTGCCAAATTCCCCCCTCCCACTACCTCCCCAGGTGATGTCATGATTGGGACGCCCAGCGGACCAACCGGGGAGAAGAGGTGAGTCAGGCCACACCCTCAGGGGTTAAATTCTAGTGACCGGGCCGGGCTCTCCCTCTTTCTCCCCGGCTGACCCTTGGAAGCTGTTGTCCCACCCTCCCTCCCTTATAAACTGGTAAATGTACTGTGCAATTACTGTTAAAATGTTTTGAATTTTAAATTTAAAAAAAAAAAAAAAAAAAAAAAAAATCGATTTTTTCTTTATATATGTCACAGCGGTAAGTAGAGGGGGGCAAAGGTTCGTGACTAGTGTTGAGCATTCCGATGCTGCAAGTATCGGGTATCGGCCGATACTTGCTGTATCGGAATTTCCGATACCGAGATCCGATATTTTTGTGATATCGGGTATCGGTATCGAAACAACATTAATGTAAAAATGTGTAAAAGAAAGAATTAAAATAAAAAATATCGCTATACTCACCTGTCCGACGCAGCCTGGACCTCAGCGAAGGAACCGGCAGCGTTGTTTGTTTAAAATTCGCGCTTTTACTTGGTTACGTGAATTCCCGGCTTGTGATTGGTCAGGGCGGCCATGTTGCCGGGACGCGGACCAATCACAGCAAGCCGTGACGAAATTACGTCACGGCTTGCTGTGATTGGTCCGCGTCCCGGCAACATGGCCGCCATTAACCAATCACAAGCCGTGACGTCACGGGAGGCTGGACTTGCGCACTTTTTAAAAAACGCGCGTGTCCAGCCTCCAGTGACGTCCCGGCTTGTGATTGGTCAGGGCGGCCATGTTGCCGGGACGCGGACCAATCACAGCAAGCCGTGACGAAATTACGTCACGGCTTGCTGTGATTGGTCCGCGTCCCGGCAACATGGCCGCCATTAACCAATCACAAGCCGTGACGTCACGGGAGGCTGGACTTGCGCACTTTTTAAAAAACGCGCGTGTCCAGCCTCCAGTGACGTCCCGGCTTGTGATTGGTCAGGGCGGCCATGTTGCCGGGACGCGGACCAATCACAGCAAGCCGTGACGAAATTACGTCACGGCTTGCTGTGATTGGTCCGCGTCCCGGCAACATGGACGCCATTAACCAATCACAAGCCGTGACGTCACGGGAGGCTGGACACGCGCGTTTTTTAAAAAGTGCGCAAGTCCAGCCTCCCGTGACGTCACGGCTTGTGATTGGTTAATGGCGGCCATGTTGCCGGGACGCGGACCAATCACAGCAAGCCGTGACGTAATTTCGTCACGGCTTGCTGTGATTGGTCCGCGTCCCGGCAACATGGCCGCCCTGACCAATCACAAGCCGGGAATTCACGTAACCAAGTAAAAGCGCGAATTTTAAACAAACAACGCTGCCGGTTCCCTCGCTGAGGTCCCGGCTGCGTCGGACAGGTGAGTATAGCGATATTTTTTATTTTAATTCTTTCTTTTACACATTTATATGGTTCCCAGGGCCTGAAGGAGAGTTTCCTCTCCTTCAGACCCTGGGAACCATCAGGAATACCGTCCGATACTTGAGTCCCATTGACTTGTATTGGTATCGGGTATCGGTATCGGATTGGATCCGATACTTTGCCGGTATCGGCCGATACTTTCCGATACCGATACTTTCAAGTATCGGACGGTATCGCTCAACACTATTCGTGACCTCTCATCGGCTTGCTGGCCCAGCGGTCATCGGCTGGGGCCTTCAGCAATGAGTGCGTCGCGATGTGTAATTGCCTTTCTCTACTTTGCAAATAATAAAACTGTGACCGACCTGTTCAACCCATCCAGGATTGTCGGTGTCTTTTATTACGGAATGGTGGGACGGGGGAAGGCACTGGTTACGACACACGGGTCTCTGCAGTCTGCCTTGTATTTAGCTCCATCCATCTTCCCATCAACTCTAACCAGCTTCCCTGTCGTTGCTGAAGAAAAACATCCCCACAGCATGATGCTACCACCACTTTTGACGGTGGGGATGGTGTTTTCAGGGTGATTTGGAGTGTTAGTTTACCTCCACACATAGCGTTTTGTATTTAGCCCAAAAACTTCTACTTTGGTCTCATTTGACCAGAGTATCTTCTTCCAAATGCCAGCCTTTTCCCCTACAAGGCTCTTTGCAATCTGCAAAAGGAACTTCTTATGACTTGTTTACAAAAATGACTTTCCCCTTGCCACTCTTCCATAAAGGCCAGATTTCTAGAGTATACCACTAATAGTTATCCTATGGATAGATTTCTTCCACCTAAGCTGTAGATCTGCAGTTCATCCAGAGTGACTATGGGCCTTTTGACTGCATCTTTAATTAGTGCTCTCCTTGCTTGGGATGTCAGCTGAACAGCCATGTCTTGGCAGGTTTGCAGTTGTTCCATACTCCTTCCATTTTTGGAAGATGGAGTGAACAATATACTCCATGAGCTGTTCAGAGCTTGGGCTCTTTTCTTTTACCCTAACCCTGCTTTTCCTTTCTCCATAACTTTATCCCTGACCTGTCTCGTAGTGTTCCTTGGCTTTCAATATGCTGTTTGATCCTTAATGCTATCAAACAAACCACTGAGGCATTCACAGAACAGTTGTAAAAAATTACACACATGTGTACTCAATTTATTGCATACAAATGCACATCACAATTTTCAGATTAATATTTTTAAAATAATTGGAAAACCATGTGTCACAAACAGTTTGTGTCCCTTCACAAACAGTGATGATAGAGCACTAAAATGTACAAGCGCTCAGTACTAAAGTCGAGCAGGTCGGAACCCTTGGATGTGAACATAAGGATGAATGACCTCGGGGAGATCAAAACATCCAACACCGCGGAGACACCATCACGTGTTTCTCAACGCAGTGATCCAGAACACTGCCCCCATCCCTTATGGGAGATATGCAAATGCATGTAGAAAAGCCGCGGAGACACCATCACGTGTTTCTCAACGCAAGCAATGAATAGCCAGGTCTTTCACCGGGAAGGAACAACCATGGGAAGGGCAGGATGAACCCTTGGATGGGCCTCTTTCAAGTAATGAATATAATGGAAGTCAATAGAAACTCGAGCAATTTTCTGGAAGACCCTACCTGGGGGGCTGGTGGGGGAGGCAGAAAAATTGATCAAATGGATGGAAACAGCGCTCAAATGGAATGGGAACAGCTTGGAGAAGACACGTGGATGCATCTTTGACTCCCAGTTCACTGAAGGGAATAATGTTGTCAGAGTATTTCACAACTGACAATAAAACATACAAAATCGAAAATAAAATGTTAGGAAACATTTTTTCCTTTTTAATGACTTGTATATAAGGAAACATTATAAAGAGAAACAAAAAATAGATCCTCCACCCCTTAACAGCCAGGCCATTTTTCACCATATTTCCCTGTCACCTATGACTACATATACTGTAGTAGATGACATAGTAGAGGGGGAAATAAAACTATATCCACTGGTAAATGTAATTTTAACATTTTACTACCTTATCTTTACATAATGACAGCTCCGGTGTCCGTACACGATTCCCCTTCCTCCTACCGGCAGGTACACCTATGTGCACTCTTACTCACTCTCTATATTCCAGTCCCCACAGTGTCTGCTGCTTCATAGGACCTGCGCATCGTGCGCAGATCATCTGGGAGTGTGCTTAGGGCTTGCACGCATTCATGCTCCCCGCTTCTTAAAGAGGCAGCATGCTTATGAAATGTCCCCAGCCAATAGCTGGGAGATGTCTGATGTTTAAGGCACCCTCTCCCATAGGGAGGTGCCTTAGCAACATTATTGATTAGTGTGATTTCCTGCTACTCAGTTATAAGGTCCCTATACTTATGCTCCCTGAATCTGATCCTGTCTGTCCTAACTGAACTTGATCCTGCCCCTCCTGCTGTACCTGTTCCTGAACCCATCCTGCCTGTACCTAGTCCTGAAGTCTTATCTGCCTAGTTCGCACCATTACCACTACCCTCACCGGTCCAGTCTGAACCTGCACCTTTGATCCTACACCCGAGGCAGTCCAGTGTTCCTGCACCAATCCTGTCAGTTCCTGATCCAGTATCCATAATGTCTATCCGTGGTGCAGCCCTATACTGAACCAGCTCGGTCTAACCAGCGTCCTCCTGTTAACCAGTTCCTGGCCGACTTGATTCTCATAGTCCAGCTCTTCTTCAATGCTCCTTAGGGGCCAGCTGCTGTGTCTCTGGGGTCTATTATGGAGTAGCACCTGGCATGGGTTCAAGTCTAACCACACCATCAGGGGCTCTAGTGAAGAACCAGGTTTTCGCTTAGTTACTCCCCTCTAAACTCTCCCCGGTCCATGGTGCAGTTGTTCCACAACCACCTTCATAACACTGGGCATGTGGTCAGATGCATCCTGTTTTTTAACTTATGAAGGAGGGACTCTGAAACTCTCACAGCCTATGCAGACAATGCAAGAAATGCCAGAAATTAGACAGAAAAGGAACTACGATACTCCCTGTATTAGACATAAAGGAGGTCCTCATATACATTCTGTTAAAATTGTCTGGTAGTGGGACTCCTAGACACATAAAGCCTTTGCACTGAGAGCAAGGGCTGACAAAAATGTTGAAGGAGAGACTGCAATACACCCTGTAAGACAAAACTGTTGAACAAGTGCTGCATGATGACCCTCTAAAAATTTGGAGACATTGACGCATAAAGACCTTTTAAAAATTTTGAGAGAGTGACACATAATGGCCTAGTAAAAATCTGGAGAGAGTGATTATAATGATCCTCAAAAAATTAGAGTGTGACACATAATGACCCTCTAAAAATGAGAGAGAGTGACTCATAATGATCTAAAAATATAGAGAAAGTGACCCATAATATACCAGATAAAAATTTGGAATGAGGGCCACATGATGACCGTATAGGCTTTATGTTTCTCTGCTTTCATCTACTGGGGTTGAGAAGTCTGGGCCAATCCAGACCTTGTTCATTTTGAGTGAGGGCCGCATGATGACCATTTAAAGTTTTTGATTATAGGCTGCCTGATGACCTGATATACATGTTTTCAGTGAGGGCCCCCTGATGACCCTATAAAAATTTTGAGTGAGGGCCACCAGTTGATTTTGTGGAGGAGGAGGAGGAGGAGCACAAGAAAATGAAGAAAACATGAACTGTATATCCTTTTTTGGGGTGGGAAGGGATACATGGGAATACATCAGAAAAAAAAAAACATTTGAATTGGCTTTATGTTCTGCTGCTGTTATCCGGTGGGGTTAACAAGTCTGGGTCAATCCAGTTCATTTTGATAAGCATCAAGTCAGCATGTCAGCATTTTCAGTTGACAGCTGTATGCTCTGATCATTTATTATGCCCCCGGCAGCACTGAAAACCTAACACATATATACCAAGGTCACATCAAATGCAAAATTCAAATAATGGTATTTACTGTATATGTAAAGGACCAAAGCAGTAGGTACTGACTACAGTGTCCGTTACCTTCTAATATAAAGTGGCTAGTTCAATGTCCATAATGCCTAAAGTCAAAGAAAAATGTCTGTAAGCAAAAAATGTGTATCACTAATGTGATCACTATAAGGCATTCAAATATAAAAATGTGATCAAAGGGCCAGATAGAAGGAATATATGTCGAAAAAAGCCATCTTACCCATTGTAATCCGTATGGATTAGAGCCATTTGCAGCCTCATATACAGTGCCTTGCGAAAGTATTCGGCTCCCTGGAACTTTTCAACCTTTTCCAACATATCATGCTTCAAACATAAAGATACCAAATGTAAATTTCTGGTGAAGAATCAACACAAGTGGAACACAATTGTGAAGTTGAACGAAATTTATTGGTTATTTTAAATTTTTGTGGAAATTCAAAAATTGAAAAGTGGGGCGTGCAATATTATTCGGCCCCTTTAACTAAATACTTTGGTGCGCCACCTTAGCTGCGATTACAGCTGCTAGTCGCTTGGGGTATGCCTCTATCAGTTTTGTTCATCGAGAGATTGAAATTCTTGCCCATTCTTCCTTGGCAAACAGCTCGACCTCAGTGAGGTTTGATGGAGATCGTTTGTGAACAGCAGTTTTCAGCTCTTTCCACAGATTCCCGATTGGATTGAGGTCTGGACTTTGACTTGGCCATTCTAACACCTGGATACGTTTATTTGTGAACCATTCCATTGTAGATTTTGCTTTATGTTTGGGATCATTGTCTTGTTGGAAGACAAATCTCCGTCCCAGTCTCAGGTCTTTTGCAGACTCCAACAGGTTTTCTTCAAGAATAGTCCGTATTTGGCTCCATCCATCTTCCCATCAATTTTAACCATCTTCCCTGTCCCTGCTGAAGAAAAGCAGGCCCAAACCATGATGCTGCCACCACCATGTTTGACAGTGGGGATGGTGTATTCAAGGTGATGAGCTGTGTTGCCTTTACGCCAAACATATCGTTTGGCATTGTTGCCAAAATGTTCGATTTTGGTTTCAGCAGACCAGAGCACCTTCTTCCACATGTTTGGTGTGTCTCCCAGGTGGCTTGTTGCAAACTTTAAAGAACACTTTTTATGGATATCTTTGAGAAAAGGCTTTCTTCTTGCCACTCTTCCATAAAGGCCAGATTTGTGCAGTGTCCGAGTGATTGTTGTCCTATGGACAGACTGTCCCACCTCAGCTGTAGATCTCTGCAGTTCATCCCAGAGTGATCATGGGCCTCTTAGCTGCATCTCTGATCAGTAGTTTTGAGCATTCCGATACCGCAAGTATCGGGTATCGGCCGATATTTGCGGTATCGGAATTTCGATACCGAGTTCCGATATTTTTGCGAAATCGGGAATCGGTATCGGGATGCATATTCATGTGTAAAATAAAGAATAAAAATAAAAAATATTGATATACTCACCCCTCCGGCGGCCCCTGCTCTTAGCGGTGCCTCCGTTCCTAAGAATGAGCGCGTGAAGGACCTTCGATGACGTCGCGGCTTGTGATTGGTCACGTGAGCGGTCACATGAGCAGTCACGCGACCAATCACAAGCCGCGACGTCATCGAAGGTCCTTCACGCGCTCATTCTTAGGAACGGAGGCTGCCGGTTGCAGCGGTTACAACCAGGCCGCGTCCGAGGGTGAGTATATCCCTATTTTTTATTTTTATTCTTTACTTTACACATGAATATGGATCCCAGGGCCTGAAGGAGAGTTGCCTCTCCTTCAGACCCTGGGAACCATCCAGGATCACTTCCGATGTTTGTGTCCTATTGACTTGTATTGGTATCGGGTATCGGTATCGGCGATATCCGATATTTTTCAGATATCGGCCGTTACTATCCGATACCGATACTTTCAAATATCGGAAGGTATCGCTCAACACTACTGATCAGTCTTCTCCTTGTTTGAGATGAAAGTTTAGAGGGATAGCCGGGTCTTGGTAGATTTGCAATGGTATGATAATCCTTCCATTTCAATATGATCGCTTGCACAGTGCTCCTTGGGATGTTTAAAGTTTTGGAAATCATTTTGTATCCAAATCCGGCTTTAAACTTCTCCACAACAGTATCACGGACCTGCCTGTTGTGTTCCTTGGTCTTCATGATGCTCTCTGTGCTTCAAACAGAACCCTGAGACTATCACAGAGCAGGTGCATTTATACGGAGACTTGATTACACATAGGTGGATTATATTTATCATCATTAGGCATTTAGGACAACATTGGATCATTCAGAGATCCACAATGAACTTCTGCAGTGAGTTTGCTGCACTGAAAGTAAAGGGGCCGAATAATATTGCACACCCCACATTTCAGTTTTTGATATTTCCACAAAAATTTAAAATAAACAATAAATTTCATTCAACTTCACAATTGTGTTCCACTTGTTGTTGATTCTTCACCAAAAATTTACATTTGGTATCTTTATGTTTGAAGCATGATACTGTATGTGGGAAAAGGTTGAAAAGTTCCAGGGAGCCGAATACTTTTGGAAGGCACTGTAGATGGAGAATGAGGAGGAGAGGGTGCAGGAACTGGTGTAGGTGGTGGAGGAAACTCTGGTGGAACTAGGGCCTGCAATAGTGAGTGTTGGTAGCACGTGTGCCATACCAAAGTCCGACCTGGTCCCAGCCTCCATTAGGTTCAACCATTGTGTCATCAGGGAAATGTAGTGTCCTTGGCAACAAGCACATGTCCACGTGTTGGTTGTTAAGTGGACCTTCCCAGTAACTGTGTTGGCAGGGCACAGTTAATGTTATAGGACACGTGCTGGTGTAAGGTGGGGATGGCACACCGGGAAAAATAGAGGTGGCTGGGGACCGAGTACTAAGGGGCAGCCGCTGGCATGAGGTTGCGGAAAGCCTCCTTGTCCACAAGCCTAAATGGCAACATTTCCAAGGCAAGCAGTCTGGAAATGTGCCCGTTTAGTGTTTGAACCTGTGGGTGGATGGCTGGTTATTTATGCTTGGGGTAGGGACACCTGAACGCTGCACTGGGACAAGGAATTGGACGTGGTTGCTGATGGTGCTTGCAAATGTACAAGAAAAGGTGCAGGGCAGGAGGCATCCATACCTGCATCATGGACAGGGGATTGGCAAGTATGTAAAACAGGGGAAGAGGCAGTCTTGTCACCAGCAGTCACTGATTGTGGATCTAGGCATTTGGCCCACAAAGTTGGGTTCTTTGATGACATGTGACTGAGCATGCTGGTGGTGGGCAGGCTGGTTGTGGTCAGGCTCCTGTTGATCTTGGTACGGGACAGCTTGCAAATGACCAGTCTTTTATACTTTTTTTAAAAAAAGCACCAGACTGGGGAACACTTAACCTTTGGCCTGGGAACTTGACGAGTGTGGATGCTCTGGGGAACAGTTGCCCACCTTCTCTCGTTGGTCACCCCACTGCCTCTTCCTGCCTGTTGCAGTGCTGTGGATACCTACCTCTCTGCACTGCTGGCCTTGCGCTGCATGGCACCTTCCCAAGTTGAGTCAGTGACTTCATCGTCCACCACCTTGTCTTCCACATCTGTACTCTGATCCTCCTGACTTGTTGACTTAACAATATAACTTGTTGGCAACTGTGTCTCATCATCTGCCTTTTGAGACACTAATTGTTGTTACCCCCATTGCCTTATTCTGGTTAGTGAAATTGGGTCGTACAGAAGACAGGGTGGTGCTGGGAAACATACTGGAAGCATTATCAACCAAGTGGGACAGGAAATTAGGTCTCAAGGATGTGCGTGTTTGATGTGCTCCCGCAGCAGGCACAGTTTCACCTGTTCCATGGCCTCAGCTTCTGCGTGCGCCACCAGTAGCATGTCCACTTCCCCGTCCCTTACGGCACGCCTTGCTGATTTTAAATTAGGTATATATGTCTGCAGAAGAGGGTGCGGAACCACTCCCACAACAAAGTTCCACTTCCAACAAAATTTTTGAAACTGCAGAAAAAGGTACCTGAGAGTCTGAGTGACTTCCATGACAATCACCCAGACTCAGCCGCTTGGTAGTCGGTGGGCAGGAAGGGCAGTCCTTTTTCCAATGTCCGGGATATCCACAGTAAAAACACAGCTTTCCTACATGTCGCCGTCTCCTCTCCTACTCCTCGAGGTTGGCAGTCCCCACTTCCATAGGTTCAGACGCAGGCAAAACAACAGGGCCAGCAGGGAGCAACGGAACCTCTCGCTGTGTAACGCCTCTCTCCCACAGCCTTCGATCCATGCGGATTGCCTGAGTCATACCTTCCTCCAATGAGCTGGGAGGAGAATGGAGTGCCAGAGCATCCTTCAGGTAATCCGACATTCCACTCCTGAACTGACATCTCAGCATGTACTCATCCCAGGACACCTCAGTGGACCATCGATGGAACTCGGAGCTGTACTACTCGGCTGAGCGCTTTCCCTGAATCAGACCCATAATAGTGTCCTCTGCCAACCTGACATGGTTCGGTTTGTCATAGATACGTCCTAGGGCCTCAAAGAACCTATCTACCGACATCCGTTCAGGGGCAGTAGGGGGTAGCAAGAAAGCCCAACATTGGGGACCCTCCCTAAGTAAGGAGATAATAATCCCTACCCGCTGAGTCTCATTCCCAGATGATCGGGGTCTAAGGGAAAACAATAATTTACAACCCTCTCTGAACATCCAAATGAAAAAAACTGCAAGAAAAAATTCCAGAAATACTTAAAGTAAACAAAAAATAATTTATTAAATAGCTAGGTACAGACAGAGAAAAGGAGAGGGTTACACCCACTAGCACATGCAAAAAGGGAGATGTGCAATATCTGTGATCACATGTTGTAGCATTGGATATGACCCTTTTAGCTTTTGTCGATAGTCTATATAATGTCCTTTGAGTATCCTTTTTGCATGTGCTAGTGGGTGTAACTCTCTCCTTTTCTCCGTCTGTACCTGGATATTTAATAAATTATTTTTTGTTTACTTTAAGTATTTCTGGAATTTTTTGTCGCGTTTTTTTTCCATTTGGATGTTATGATTAATGCAATTTTTCCTTTATAATGTCCATCAATATATGACCATAGTACTAAAATATCAGATCAGTTGATACAATTACTTTGATGTATGGTGTTTTCATGAGATGGTTTCATTTCAACCCTCCTTGAACGTATGAAATTTATCTTTTTCGCCAGAAAAGGTGTCAGGAAGCTTAATCGAGGGTTCGGGAGAGTACAAAACAACATCTACTGAATCACCAGTTCGACAAGTTAGGCCGGTTTCACATTTGCGGTTGTGTCCACAGCGTTTGTGCTGCAATTTTCTGCATGCGTCGTGTATTCCTATCTTTAACATTAGGGACGCAGGTGTCTGCGATCGGTTGCGTTTTGCCGCGTTTGACGATGCATGCGTTGTTTTGTCGTCTGTGGTTTGGGGTGGTAAATGTTACATGTAGTAATTTTAGAGGCGTCAGTTTGCCGCCTAGAAACGTATGTGGTTGTTAGCGCAAGGAATGCGGCAAAAAACCGCATTACAGTCTATGGGAACGCATGCGTACGCATGTCTTTGCGTACGCATGCGTTTGATGCGCTTGCGTACTTCGGACTGTGCATGTCCAGGAACTGATTTAGACATGCCCATTAAAGACACACCCTCCTCCACCAGGGGGTGCTGGTGAGGGAAGAGAAACTGCACACTCACAGTGCAGCAACACTGAGCAGCCACACAGGTGTCACAGGTAAGAGTGGTTAGATGAGCTGAGTCAGAACCTGTCAGGAGCAGAAGTACCATAAGTAACAGCAACGCACGCAGTCAGAGACAACAGTTAGAGCCAAACAGGAGCCAGCAGTTAGAGCCAAACAGGAGCACGTTATCCAAAACGTGAGACATAAGACGAAGTTGGGGTACAAGCCAGAGAGTCAAAGCCGGCTGGGGAACGTGGTATCAGAGATGAAAAACAAGAGGAGGGGTTCAGATATCAGGCTGAGTCCTACACTGTAGGGAAACAACCAGACGAACTCTAAATCAGCGATAGGGAAAGGGTCTAATGCAAATACGGGAAGTCAGAGGCAGAAGGATCACCAGGGTATACGGGTCCGCTGCTCTAACCTGGAAGCATGACCTATCACTGACACTGGCCAGCAAACTGCAGAGGACTTAAAAAGCCCATTCAGCTCCAAAACGAGGCCGAGGGGATTAACCCCTGCATGACCAGTCCAGAGAGAGGATAGCAGAAAACAAACCCCGAACTGGATCATGACAAACTCTCCCTGAACTTCTTACTGACCACAGTGTGCTAAGCATTGCGTCACTGGTTTTAATACAGTGTAAGACCCCATGACTCGATAAGGCCAGACAATCACAGTAAAGTCCATAGTCAACATTGCTACGGCATTATGATGTATGATGGGCAATCCTCTCAAGTTCATTGGCTGTCTAATAGGTGCCAAACATGCGAGGCAGTTATTTGAGCATGGTGCTCGAAAACCCTCAATACTCTTATCAAGTAATGAGCGTATCCAAAACCTCGATGCTCAATCGATTATCGAGCAGCGACAAGCACACTCGCTCATCACTATTCACAAACACTTGCTTCTATGTGTTGGTATATAGCATAAAATCCCCATAAAATACTTTTAAGTTTGTGGGTGTGTGGCACCCCAGGGTCCTGGTCGTCACAGTGGTATTGCTTTCCTCCAGGGGAGAGTGACACTACGTTTGGAGGCAAGGAAGGATAACTGCATCCAGGTACCACAAACATGCAAAACTTCACACTCCAGGCCACCAGGGGGAGCTTCTGCTCCTATTTATTACGTCACTCCCCTTATATATATAACTGGTAGTCTGTAGGGAAAGTCAGTCAGTCCTTTAGGGAAGCTGTTCCTGGCAGGAGCGAATTCCTGTCAGAGGACAGAGGAGAGGGTTCACGGAGCTGTGCATGCCCACAGAGCTGCAGCTCCCAGAAAGAGACATTGAAGGCCAAATTGTTTGCAGCGAGCATGCAGGGGAGGATGCACAGGAGAGGATACCAGAAGGGGATCAGCCCCGAGCAGGCTGCCTCCTTCTGAGGCGCAGAAACACCGGTAGCCAGAACACCGAGGTTGTGAGGACCTCTACGCCTTACATCAGAGACTGGCAGGACAGCTAATTGCACGTTACCTGTCCGCACCTACACCCAGGAGGCACGGTGACACCCCACAGAGCCGGGTCATCTAAGAGATCCTATAAACAGGCTCAAGTCACCAGTCATACGGGTTTTGTCCTATCCTATCCGGGGGACAGAGAGAGAGAGATAACATCTGTGAGGACCTTATGTGAAGCTTAGCGGTAAGGGACTACACCACTACAGCACAAAGGAATGCTTTTATTCTCCACCTGGACAAGGGGACTCTGGACTTGCCTCCAAACCGGACGGACCCTACCTGCCCTGTGGTCTGGTGCCCTGGACTGTGGATGCCGGAGTCTTCAGTAAAGGTAAAGAGACTGCAACCTTGTGTCCTCGTTCTTCACTGCGCCTTTCACCATCCTACCATCTACACACCGGGAAGCCCTGGGGATACACTTCACCTGTGGGAAGGTATACCATCTAGCTGCCATAACATCACCCCAGCAGACCCCTTAAAGCAGCGTCTGTCACCCTGACCGAATACCACAGGTGGCGTCACGAACATAAACTCTATACCTTTAAAGACCTTTCCCCTTTTACATGTGCGCCCTGGGCCACGGACCAGGTCGCAGCCACCGTAACATCCCCCTGTGAACCGCAGGACCCGGTGCCGAGTACCCCTAGCCGGAGGGGCGACTCAGGTGTAACGTGAAAAAATGTGGAAAAGTTCACAGGGTATGAATACCTATTCAAGGCACTGTAGCTGGTTACGTGTGTAAAAAAACCCACCCTAAATCAGTGGCCTGTCATTACTGCAGGCGGCTCTCAGAAAGATAACACCAGGGTTACAATCCTGATTCCTGATCAATTCCATCTTAGGTTGGTGGTTACCCCTTTAGCCAAGGTGAAAGGCTTAGCAAGTCTTTAGCAAATCTTTGTCCTTCTGCAGATAGGGAAAAGGGGAGGCGTCTGCTGCAGACACTTGTCTTGGGCCAGATTCACTTATCCATCTTTCAGAGTCCGAATACAGACCGTGATGCACGGACCTTAGGCATACAGCTCTGGCAAAAATTAAGAGACCACTACAAAATGTTCAGTTTGTCTGATTTTTCTCTTCATAGGTATATTTTTGAGTAAAATTTAAATTGTTCTTTTATTCTATAAACTTCTGACAACATGTCTCCGAATTTCCAAGCAATACATTTTGTATTTTTTTTTTCTGAAAAAGAAAAATGGTCAAAATGTAAAAAAAACACAGTTCTTTCAGACCTCAAATAATGCAAAGAAAACAAGTTCATAATCATTTAGAAACAACAATACTAATGTTTTAACTCAGGAAGAGTTCAGAAATCAATATTTTGTGGAATAACCATGATTTTTAATCACAGCTTTCATGCGTCTTGGCATGCTTTCCACCAGTCTTTCACACTGTTATTAGCGCAAAAATGTAAGCAGTTCTTCTTTGTTTGATGGCTTGTGACTATCCATCATCCTCTTGACTACATTGCAGAGGTTTTCAATGGGGTTCAGGTCTGGAGATTGGGCTGCCCATGACAGGGTTTTGATGTGGTGGTCTCTTAGTTTTTGCCAGAGCGGTATATCAGGCTGTCAAATTCAGACAAGGAAACCTGCGGCTGGTCTGTGCAGTGCTGTCCGTACTTGGAGGTTTCACAGTCAATTCATTTTTTTCATAGCAGATAAGCAATAACTCACGCAATACAGCATAGCCAGCTACTAAACTTTTTAAAACTTAACATTTAATATGTATACCTAAAAACATCAACAGTCAAGAAATAAAGTGCTCATGATTACCAGGGCTTTGCAAAAAAACTCCCGCCCTTACAAGGGCAGTACCCAAGTATGAGTCTATTTAATGGTGCCCATGATGAATGTAGCCTCCCTGGGAGAGACTTTTGTACCCTCATATAGAGGAATCTTCCACATAGGGAGGTTATATCTGCCACTGCAGGAGACCTCCATAAGCCTGGACAACTTCCCCTGATGAACCCCCTGAACAGGGGAGGAAACGCGTTGGGAAGGGAAGACACATCATCCAGGGAGGCTACATTCATCATGGGCACCATTAAGTAGACTCATACTTGGGTACTGCCCTTGTAAGGACGGGAGTTTTTTTGCAAAGGGCACGACAGGGAAAGTAGGCCCCAAACTCTCCTCCCCTGCCCTCCTTCTTTCCATATTGCGGTCTCACCCATCCTGACACCATATGAACCTTGGGAGAATCAGGAAACGACAAATTGGGTGAGATGGTACCATTTTATTTAAAGCACTGGTAATCATGAGCACTTTATTTCTTGACTGTTGATGTTTTTAGGTATACATATTAAATGTTAAGTTTTAAAAAGTTTAGTAGCTGGCTATGCTGTATTGCGTACTTATATTGGTGGTCAGATTGATCCTGAGCAGATTGTTCAGGTTTTGATTTGCTGAGTATAAGCAATAACTCACTAACAGTAAAACAGCCACATTGACCAAAAACGAATGAAAACCGGATCCAGGAATATTAATGAAAATCACTCAAGAAAAATTGACTTGACCATTCAGTTTTAGTTGCCGGATGACATAAAATAGGAAATAAAGGGAGTAAGTGCTGGGATATTTTTACATTGTGTTATGCATTTATTTGTGTTTAGTTTTCTTTTACATACGAGTCAATTCTGATGATGCATTCCCACTAATCAATGTTTATTCAGCTTTTAGCGTGATATTGCAAGAACTATACAGGTCGGGTGGAACTGTTATTGTTCAGCCTTTGTTTACATGACTCTATATTAATCGTAATGATAGGTCTTACGTCACCATGAAATCATAATAGAAACCTTGAGGAGCAATATAATAAAACAGCTTTCCATCAATACTGGCTGTCACTCCCGCGTCTGTAACTCTTTCTTACGTGCATGTGACAACGAACCACCAAAGACTGCAGTATTTCAAGACATCATCTGTACAGAATCTATATATATTTTACTGAACAACACATATTACTTTGTACTGTGGAAACTGTAGCTCTGGTTAAAGGGGTATTTCAACTTTTCATTATACTGCAGCACTTCATTTTTATAAATGGCAAGGTTTCTGGGCATCGAACATATTCTTATCAAGCATAGATGACCCATTCCTAAGGATTAGCATTTGGTAGTAATGAGTAGGATCTATCACAGTGATCAAAATGAAAAAATAGGAAAAATCCCTGCTGTTTCCAGGTGCCGACCAGCGGATCTTGGCGGCTCACTGTGCATTCGCCTGCCATTTTTTTTCCATGAAGAGTTGTCGGAGGGTCGGGGGATGTAGCTGGAGGGACTGGGGGATGGCGGTGGTACTGAAGGGGGTTTGGGGACCTCATTTTTCTCTCCTGTGAAATGTATATCATGTCAGATGAGTGAAATGTTTTTAATAGCGGGCACAATTTTGTTTTTTTGATTGAAGACCGGAAAAAAACAGCCCTGATCATGTTTTCCGGGGTCTCAGCTACTCCAGGTAGCTGAAACCCTAGAGAATTTCCAATGCAGGGGGTGCTATAATTTTATTCCCGATCACCCTTTTAAAAGGGAATAAGGTCTCTTAATGGCCGCCATTTTAATGTTGTTAAAGGCTTATAAAAGTTCCTATGCTGAGATAATCTTAAAGAAGTTGTCCACTACTTGGACAGAACCCTTCTCATACCCACACTTGACACCAATAAAATAAAAAAGCCTATATTCACCTGCTGTGCCGGCACCGTTCTCGCGGTGTCAGTACTCATTCTTCCTGGGGCTCCTGTGCGGTTGTTGTGACACATGACCCCGACGCCTAATCAGTGCTGGCGTCACTGTTCCCACCTTTGGACAAATTGAACCTGAAGAGGAAGTTGGGGCTGTAGCTTATCTCTGGCTTCCTCGTCATGTTCAATTTGTATGAAGTCGGAGACAGTGATGCTGATCGGCAGGACCGGACTGGCCATCTGGTAATTCTGGCAAATGCGCTAAAGCACTCGCTCCTGTCTGTAATTCCCCGGGAAATGAAAGGAAATCTGAGTGATCTGTACTTACATTGAGTTGCGGTGAGGCGCCCTCTGGTGGATGTTCTCATGAACTGGAGCCTTGGAAAAGTTCCCACACTCGAGTTCATATGAGTTCATCCACCAGAGGGCGCCTCACCGCAACTCAATGTAAGTAAAGATCACTCAGATTTCCTTTCATTTCCCGGGGAATTACAGACACGAGCGAGTGCTTTAGCGCAGCTCCTGCCTGTAAAATAATTAACCCCTTCAGATGGATTACCTCGTTGGACGTGACGGTTCATCAGAGGGTATGTATCTTGTGGGTTTATTATTTTGCCAAGCGAGGGTCTTATGATGGATTGAGAGAACAATAAAATAATAAAACCACCGGTGTGTTTATTTCATTAACCCCTTTCTGACATCTGACGTACTATCCCGTCGAGGTGGGGTGGGCCCGTATGACCACCGACGGGATAGTATGTCATACGCGATCGGCCGCGCTCACGGGGGGAGCGCGGCCGATCGCGGCCGGGTGTCAGCTGCATATCGCAGCTGACATCCGGCACTATGTGCCAGGAGCGGTCACGGACCGCCCCCGGCACATTAACCCCCGGCACACCACGATCAAACATGATCGCGGTGTACCGGCGGTATAGGGAAGCATCACGCAGGGAGGGGGCTCCCTGCGGGCTTCCCTGAGACCCCCGGAGCAACGCGATGTGATCGCGTTGCTCCGAGGGTCTCCTACCTCCCTCCTTGCCGCAGGTCCTGGATCCAAGATGGCCGCGGCATCCGGGTCCTGCAAGGAGGGAGGTGGCTTACCGAGTGTCTGCTCAGAGCAGGCGCTGGTAAGCCTGCAGCCCTGCACAGCAGATCGTCGATCTGACAGAGTGCTGTGCACACTGTCAGATCAATGATCTGTAATGTCCCCCCCTGGGACAAAGTAAAAAAAGTAAAAAAAAAATTCCCCACATGTGTGTAAAAAAAAAATTAAAAAAATATCCTAAATAAAGAAAAAAAAAATATTATTCCCATAAATACATTTCTTTAGCTAAATAAAATAAAAAAAACAATAAAAGTACACATATTTAGTATCGCCGCGTCCGTAACGACCCAACCTATAAAACTGCCCTACTAGTTAACCCCTTCAGTAAACACCGTAAGAAAAAAAAAAAAAAACGAGGCAAAAAACAACGCTTTATTATCATACTGCCGAACAAAAAGTGTAATAACACGCGATCAAAAAGACTGATATAAATAACCATGGTACCGCTGAAAACGTCATCTTGTCCCGCAAAAAACGAGCCGCCATACAGCATCATCAGCAAAAAAATAAAAAAGTTATAGTCCTGAGAATAAAGCGATACCAAAATAATTATTTTTTCTATAAAATAGTTTTTATCGTATAAAAGCGCCAAAACTAGTGTTGAGCGATACCTTCCGATATCGGAAAGTATCGGTATCGGAAAGTATCGGCCGATACCGTCAAAATATCGGATCCAATCCGATACCGATACCCGATCCCAATGCAAGTCAATGGGACGAAAATATCGGAATTAAAATAAACCCTTTATAAACTTGTAGGTTCATTCTACATGAAGGAAAACAACTAAGAATAATGTAGGATGTATTGGGGGACGTGGCGGAGACATTAAAGGCACAGAGGTTTAGCCCAATGTAATAGAATAGCAGGATTTTTTTTTTTTTTATGACGTTCGGCGTTAGAAAGAATTTGACTATGTTAATTTTTTTTTTTTTTATGTCAGATATTGATGTTTCACTACTTCCACGCCCTTCACCTTCTTTTTTACTTCTCCCACGCTTTCTTCTTCATTATCCTCATCATCAGCTTCTTTGACATCAACTTCTTCACCTTATTCATCTTCTTCTTCATCTTCTACCTATTATTTTTTGGGTTACATTGTTCATATTCTTTTTATTTTACTATTATCTTCATCATATTCTACTTCTTCATCATATTCTTATTTGTGACAGGCATTCCCGTAGTTGTTATCTATAAAAGTTTGAAGATTACACCTTCCGTTCTGCCTGTCACAAAACAGTTACATTTGTCCGCGTTCAGTTTGGCCTGCAGCATCAGGCTTTATCCAGGGGCACCACGAGGAGGAACGGACTCACCCCCATACACTGCTTAGTCTTCTTCTGCTTATAATTTAGATAATATTTTTTGCTCTGATATTTTGTGTTATGCTTAATGTTCTTCTGCTATTTGTTCTGCAGCCTCTTGTTCTTCTGCTTCTCGGTCTTCCAGGTCGTCGTCGTCTCCAGGGTCGTCGTCTCCGGGGTCGTCGTCTCCGGGGTCGTCGTCATCGGGGTGGTCTTCAGGGTCGTCGTCTCCGGGGTCGTCGTCATCGGGGTGGTCTTCAGGGTCATCGTCTCCAGGGTCGTCGTCATCACGGTGGTTGTCGTCTCTGGTGTCGTTGTCATCTTAGGGGTGGTCTTCCGGGTCATCGTGTTTAGTCTCTTGAACTTGGAAATGTAGCAGAAGGTACAAGAAGGCTGAGAAAATGCCGAGAACCAGCTGATGGAACTGGAACTCGGATGGCTACCCGAAGGTCCAAGAGCCAATGGAACTACCGAGGACCAGCTGACGTTACTGGAACCCGGTTACTAAGCAGGAGGTACCCGTGCCTGAAAGCACTACCAAGGACCACCTGACGTTGGTGGAACTCAGATACCCAGAGGGAGGCACCTAAGCCAAAGGCTCTGCCCGGAACCAGCTGACGGTACTGGAACCAGGATGGGGAGCAGAAGGTACAAGAGCAAAAGACACTGCCGAGAACCAGCTGACGGTGCTGGAACCCGGATGGGTAGCCGAAGGTCCAAGAGCCAATGGAACTACCGAGGACCAGCTGACGTTACTGGAACCCGGTTACTAAGCAGGAGGTACCCGTGCCTGAAAGCACTACCAAGGACCACCTGACGTTGGTGAAACTCGGATACCCAGAGGGAGGCACCTAAGCCAAAGGCTCTGCCCGGAACCAGCTGACGGTACTGGAACCAGGATGGGGAGCAGAAGGTACAAGAGCAAGTGTCTGCGTGGCTTTTGCAGGACACGATGCCGGCTGCACAGCAGGGGAACAGCTGGCGGTGCTGAACCCCACTGACACATTGGCTGGTGTTTTTCTCTGTGCAGCTAGCAGTACCGGGCCCCAACTGGCGGTGTTAGAGCCCGGGGTCAGCAGGAGGAGGAGATGGAGCAGAGTGTAGGCCGAAGCCTGCACTGGCGGCAGCTTTTGGGTCTGTTGTGCCTGCGTGGCAGTTGCAGGACACGTTGCCGGCTGCACAGCAGGGGAACAGCTGGCGGTGCTGAACCCCACTGACACATTGGCGAGGTGTTTTTCTCTGTGCAGCTAGCAGTACCGGGCCCCAACTGGCGGTGTTGGAGCCCGGGCTCTGCAGGGGGAGCAGAGTGTAGGCCGAAGCCTAATTGAACCAATTTCAAAGGTAACCTTTAACCCCCTCTCAGGGGTTACAAAGTAGAAGAGCCACAGCTTATGCAGCAGTAGTGCTGCACAAGTCAAAGGTTGCTCTTTTAATTTCGCTCCTTGCACACGCTGAATGAAACACGTCTAACATTTAGCCCTTTATACAGTCAAACTGTGTTGGAGGCGCGAGTTCCCTTTGTAATGAGACGCAGCACAGATGTCAAGAATCCCACCTTGGTGCTGGGTGCAGCCTCCTGAGCGTTGTTATTTGCTGTACAGGAGTCTGCGCTGTTGTGTTGTCCCCTGGCCTAGCGCTGTTAGCGCTGCCCATCTTCTGACATCATTTAATGTCGGCCGGTGCGGTTCGCGATGACCATGAATCCCAGCCCCGCAGTGTCTTAACATTGTTAAAACACTGCGGGGCTGGGATTCAGGGCCTGGCGCAGCACATATGTTCGCCTCTCACACTCGGGTCCTTACACCCGCTTCAGACTGTGCGGCGTCATCTGATCCCTTATCGCATGCCACGGCCATGAAGCCGCACAGTCCGAAGAAGGCGGAAGGAGAGGAGGGACAGGCGAACTGATGCACTGATCATGCCCATCAATCACACCCTCGCAGTCCCAATAAATAAGACACCGAGGGGCGTTGTGTGGGTCAGGGCGGCCGCAGAGGCGCAGCCAGCCAAACAATGATGCCAGAAGACGGGCAGCGCTACCAAGGGGGTTGCAGCGTGTCATTACAAAGGAAAGTCACACCACCGGGACGGTTAAATGGTCACACAGAGGACACATTTCAGACGTGTTTTCAGTTCCACATGTGCGAGGAGAATACGTTTATGAGCCACCTTGCACACATGCAGCATTACCGCTGTACAAGGTGGCTGGATAACGTAAAAACGCCTGGGGGAGGGGGGACAGGTTCCCTTCAATTTCAGTTCTGGTGTCTGCGTGGCTTTTGCAGGACACGATGCCGGCTGCACAGCAGGGGAACAGCTGGCGGTGCTGAACCCCACTGACACATTGGCTGGTGTTTTTCTCTGTGCAGCTAGCAGTACCGGGCCCCAACTGGCGGTGTTGGAGCCCAGGGTCAGCAGGAGGAGCAGGGGGAGCGGAGTGTAGGCCGAAGCCTGCACTGGAGCAAGTTGAAAGGAAACCTTTAACCCCCCCCCAGGCGTTTGTAGCTGGAAGAGCCATCGTGTACAGCACTAATGCTGGAAAAGGTCAACTTAGCTCTTTTAATTATGGTCCTTGCAGATGCTGAACCTAACACTTATGAAATGTGTCCCCTCACAGTGTTCAACCGTCCGGTAGGTGGAACTTTCCTTTGTCATGTGACGCAGCACAGCCGTCATTTTTACCCCCTTGGCGCCGTGCGCCACCTCCTCAGCGTTGTTTGAATCTGTCCCGGAGCCTGCGCTGTTAGGTTACCCCTTGGCCATGCACACATTTTGCGCTGCCCGTCTTCTGACATCATTTGCTGTCAGGCTGACTGCGCCTGTGCGGGTGCGCTGTCCGAGATTCAGCCTCGCGGTGTCGTCTAATGTAATCCCACCGCGGGCCTGGGATCCGTGTCCATGCGCAGTGCATATCCTCGCCTCTCACTCCCCTCCCTACGGCTTCTTAAGACTGTGCGGTGTCACGGCCGTGGCATGCTATTAGGGATCAGCTGACACCGAACAGTCTTTAGAAGCCGTAGGGAGGGGAGTGAGAGGCGAGGATATGCACTGCGCATGGCCACGGATCCCAGGCCCGCGGTGGGATTACATTAGACGACACCGCGAGGCTGAATCTCGGACAGCGCACCAGCACAGGCGCAGCCAGCCTGACAGCAAATGATGTCAGAAGACGGGCAGCGCAAAATGTGTGCATGGCCAAGGGGTAACCTAACAGCGCAGGCTCCGGGACAGATTCAAACAACGCTGAGGAGGTGGCGCACGGCGCCAAGGGGGTAAAAATGACGGCTGTGCTGCGTCACATGACAAAGGAAAGTTCCACCTACCGGACGGTTGAACGCTGTGAGGATACACATTTCATAAGTGTTAGGTTCAGCATCTGCAAGGAGCACCACGAAAAGAGGCACTTTTTCCCTTTGCATCATTATTACTGCTGCACAAGGTGGCTCCTTCAGTAACAAACGCCTGGGGGGGGGGGACAGGTTCCCTTAAATTTAACTTGTTGTGCCTGCGTGGCGGTCGCAGTACACGTTGCCGTATACACAGCAGGGGAACAGCTGGCGGTGCTGAACCCCACTAACACATTGGCGAGGTGTTTGGCTCTGTGCGTACAGCACTTCTGGACGGCAACTGGCGGTGTTGGAGCCCAGGGACAGGTGGAGGAGGAGGAGGTTGGAGGAGGTAGGAGGGATTGCCACACACACAGCAGGGGAACAGCTGACGTTACTGAACCCCAATAACAGAGGAGGGACTGTTGACTGTGCGTACAGCACTTCTGGACGGCAACTGGCGGTGTTGGAGCCCAGGGACAGGTGGAGGAGGAGGAGGTTGGAGGAGGTAGGAGGGATTGCCACACACACAGCAGGGGAACAGCTGACGTTACTGAACCCCAATAACAGAGGAGGGACTGTTGACTGTGCGTACAGCACTTCTGGACGGCAACTGGCGGTGTTGGAGCCCAGGGACAGGTGGAGGAGGAGGAGGTTTGAGGAGGTAGGAGGGATTGCCACACACACAGCAGGGGAACAGCTGACGTTACTGAACCCCAATAACAGAGGAGGGACTGTTGACTGTGCGTACAGCACTTCTGGACGGCAACTGGCGGTGTTGGAGCCCAGGGACAGGTGGAGGAGGAGGAGGTTGGAGGAGGTAGGAGGGATTGCCACACACACAGCAGGGGAACAGCTGACGTTACTGAACCCCAATAACAGAGGAGGGACTGTTGACTGTGCGTACAGCACTTCTGGACGGCAACTGGCGGTGTTGGAGCCCAGGGACAGGTGGAGGAGGAGGAGGTTGGAGGAGGTAGGAGGGATTGCCACACACACAGCAGGGGAACAGCTGACGTTACTGAACCCCAATAACAGAGGAGGGACTGTTGACTGTGCGTACAGCACTACCAGGCAACAACTAGCGGTGTTGGAGCCCAGGGAAAGGAGGGGGAGGTGGAGGTGGAGGAGATCGGAGGGATTGCCACACACACAGCAGGGGAACAGCTGACGTTACTGAACCCCAATAACAGAGGAGGGACTGTTGACTGTGCGTACAGCACTTCTGGACGGCAACTGGCGGTGTTGGAGCCCAGGGACAGGTGGAGGAGGTTGGAGGAGGTAGGAGGGATTGCCACACACACAGCAGGGGAACAGCTGACGTTACTGAACCCCAATAACAGAGGAGGGACTGTTGACTGTGCGTACAGCACTTCTGGACGGCAACTGGCGGTGTTGGAGCCCAGGGACAGGTGGAGGAGGAGGAGGTTGGAGGAGGTAGGAGGGATTGCCACACACACAGCAGGGGAACAGCTGACGTTACTGAACCCCAATAACAGAGGAGCGACTGTTGACTGTGCGTACAGCACTTCTGGACGGCAACTGGCGGTGTTGGAGCCCAGGGACAGGTGGAGGAGGAGGAGGTAGGAGGGATTGCCACACACACAGCAGGGGAACAGCTGACGTTACTGAACCCCAATAACAGAGGAGGGACTGTTGACTGTGCGTACAGCACTTCTGGACGGCAACTGGCGGTGTTGGAGCCCAGGGACAGGTGGAGGAGGAGGAGGTTGGAGGAGGTAGGAGGGATTGCCACACACACAGCAGGGGAACAGCTGACGTTACTGAACCCCAATAACAGAGGAGGGACTGTTGACTGTGCGTACAGCACTACCAGGCAACAACTAGCGGTGTTGGAGCCCAGGGAAAGGAGGGGGAGGTGGAGGTGGAGGAGATCGGAGGGATTGCCACACACACAGCAGGGGAACAGCTGACGTTACTGAACCCCAATAACAGAGGAGGGACTGTTGACTGTGCGTACAGCACTTCTGGACGGCAACTGGCGGTGTTGGAGCCCAGGGACAGGTGGAGGAGGTTGGAGGAGGTAGGAGGGATTGCCACACACACAGCAGGGGAACAGCTGACGTTACTGAACCCCAATAACAGAGGAGGGACTGTTGACTGTGCGTACAGCACTACCAGGCAACAACTAGCGGTGTTGGAGCCCAGGGAAAGGAGGGGGAGGTGGAGGTGGAGGAGATCGGAGGGATTGCCACACACACAGCAGGGGAACAGCTGACGTTACTGAACCCCAATAACAGAGGAGGGACTGTTGACTGTGCGTACAGCACTTCTGGACGGCAACTGGCGGTGTTGGAGCCCAGGGACAGGTGGAGGAGGAGGAGGTTGGAGGAGGTAGGAGGGATTGCCACACACACAGCAGGGGAACAGCTGACGTTACTGAACCCCAATAACAGAGGAGCGACTGTTGACTGTGCGTACAGCACTTCTGGATGGCAACTGGCGGTGTTGGAGCCCAGGGACAGGTGGAGGAGGAGGAGGTTGGAGGAGGTAGGAGGGATTGCCACACACACAGCAGGGGAACAGCTGACGTTACTGAACCCCAATAACAGAGGAGGGACTGTTGACTGTGCGTACAGCACTACCAGGCAACAACTAGCGGTGTTGGAGCCCAGGGAAAGGAGGGGGAGGTGGAGGTGGAGGAGATCGGAGGGATTGCCACACACACAGCAGGGGAACAGCTGACGTTACTGAACCCCAATAACAGAGGAGGGACTGTTGACTGTGCGTACAGCACTTCTGGACGGCAACTGGCGGTGTTGGAGCCCAGGGACAGGTGGAGGAGGAGGAGGTTGGAGGAGGTAGGAGGGATTGCCACACACACAGCAGGGGAACAGCTGACGTTACTGAACCCCAATAACAGAGGAGGGACTGTTGACTGTGCGTACAGCACTACCAGGCAACAACTAGCGGTGTTGGAGCCCAGGGAAAGGAGGGGGAGGTGGAGGTGGAGGAGATCGGAGGGATTGCCACACACACAGCAGGGGAACAGCTGACGTTACTGAACCCCAATAACAGAGGAGGGACTGTTGACTGTGCGTACAGCACTTCTGGACGGCAACTGGCGGTGTTGGAGCCCAGGGACAGGTGGAGCAGGAGGAGGTTGGAGGAGGTAGGAGGGATTGCCACACACACAGCAGGGGAACAGCTGACGTTACTGAACCCCAATAACAGAGGAGCGACTGTTGACTGTGCGTACAGCACTTCTGGACGGCAACTGGCGGTGTTGGAGCCCAGGGGCAGGTGGAAAAGCAGAGGAACACAATGTAGGCCGAAGCCTGAGAAAGTCGAAAGGGAACCTTTAACCCCCCCCCCAAGGCGTTTGTAGCTGAAAGAGCCAGCTTGTGCAGCACAAAAGATGCAAAAGGAAAAGGTGGCTCTTTTCATCATGCTCCTTGCAAACACAGAACTAAACACTTATAAAATGTGTCCCCTGAAGCCGTGAAACCGTCCCGGAGGTGGGACTTTCCTTCGTAATATGACGCAGCACAGCCGTCATTCCTACCCCCCCGCCGCCGTGCCCCGGCTCCTCAGCGTTGTTTGATTCCGTCCCGGAGCCTGCGCTGTTATGTTATCCCGTGGACAGGCACACTTAGCGCTGCCCGTCTTCTGACATCATTTGGTGTCAGGCTGGCTGCGCCTGTGCGGCCGCGCTGGCCGAGAGCCCGCCTCGCAGTGTCTTCTGATTTAATCCCACTGGGGGCCTGGGATCCATGGACATGCGCAGTGCATATCTGAACCTCTCACTCCCCTCCCTATGGCTTCTTAAGACTGTGCGGTGTCACGGCCGTGGCATGCTATTAGGGACCAGCTGACACCGAACAGTCTGAAGAAGCCATAGGGAGATGAGTGAGAGGTGGAGGTTCAGATATGCACTGCGCATGTCCATGGATCCCAGGCCCCCAGTGGGATTAAATCAGAAGACACTGCGAGGCGGGCTCTCGGCCAGCGCGGCCGCACAGGCGCAGCCAGCCTGACACCAAATGATGCCAGAAGACGGGCAGCGCTAAGTGTGCCTGGCCACGGGATAACATAACAGCGCAGGCTCCGGGACGGAATCAAACAACGCTGATGAGCCGGGGCGCGGCGCCGGGGGGGTAGGAATGACGGCTGTGCTGCGTCATATTACGAAGGAAAGTCCCACCTCCGGGACGGTTTTACGGTATCAGTGGACACATTTTATAAGTGTTAAGTTTTGCGTGTGCAAGGAGCAAAACCACAATAGCTACCTTTTTCCTTGTGCAGCATTACTGCTGTACAAGGTGGCTCTTTCAGTAACAAACGCCTTGGGGGGGGGGGACAGATTCCCTTACATTTCAGTTGTTGTGTCAGCGTGGCGGTCGCATGACACATTGCCGGCTACACAGCTGGGGATCAGCTGACGTTACTGAAACCCAATAACACTGGGTCGTATGTTTTGACTGTGCAGACGGCACTTCTGAGCCTCAACTGGCGGTGTTGGAGCCCAGGAATTTAAGTTCAGGTGGTAGAAAGATGAACACAACAGGAGACCTGGATAACGTATACAGTGACCTAATTAGTTAATCAGGAGGAGGAGTGGCAAATTCATGCGAGATCCAGGCCTTGTTCATTTTCAGGAAAGTAAGCCGGTCAACGTTATCGGAGGATAGTCGCATGCGACGGTCAGTTAGTACACCACCTGCAGCACTAAAGACACGTTCCGATAATACACTGGCCGCAGGGCAAGACAGCACCTCCAATGCATACTGGCTTAGCTCTGGCCATGTATCCAGCTTTGAGACCCAAAACTTGAAAGGGGAAGAGCCGTCTGGGAGTACAGCAAGAGGGCAAGACATGTAGTCTGTCACCATCTGACGGAACCGTTGCCTCCTGCTGACTGGAGCCGTCTGTGATGGTGTAGACTTTTGTGGCGGGCACAGAAAACTGTGCCACAGTTCGGCCATACTGGTCTTGCCTTGGGCAGAGGCACTGCTTCTGCTCCCTCTTTGTGCAGAGCCTCCACCACTGCCTGGACGCACTGAGCTGCTTTGGAATGCACTAGCAGCACTTCTCTCAGTTGGAATGGAGAAGATGATGGAATTGACCAGTGTGTCTTGGTACTCCCGCATTTTTCGCTCCCGGTTCAACGGTGTGATGAGGCTTTCTACGTTGTCCCGGTAGCGAGGATCGAGGAGGGTGAACACCCAATAATCAGACATGTTGAGAATGTGGGCGATGCGGCGGTCGTTTCTCAGGCACTGCAGCATGTAATCCACCATGTGCTGCAGACTGCCAACTGCCCAAGAAACGCTGTCCCCTGCTGGAGGCGTGATCTCTGCCCGCTCGTCATCACCCCACCCTCGCTGTACACACTGAGTACTGGACAATTGTGTAACTCCCTCCTCTGGACGGATGTCTTCCTCCTCCATTGACTCCTCCTCATCCTCCTCACAAACTGTCCCCTGCCTACGCGTTTGTGAGGAACCACGTGGCGCTGACTGTCCAGAAGATGATGGAAATGGTGAATCCTCATCCTCCACCTCTTCCACAACATCATCCCTTAGCGCTTGCAGTGATTTTTCAAGCAGGCAGATAAGGGGGACAGTCATGCTGACTAGTGCATCATCTGCACTCGCCATCCGCGTGGAATAATCAAAGGGACGCAAAACCTGGCAGACGTCATTCATAGTGGCCCACTCTGTGGTTGTGAAGTCTGTACGGCGCTGACTGCGACTTTTTTGCGCCTGAAGCAGCTGGTACTCCATTACAGCTTGCTGCTGCTCACACAACCGCTCCAACATATGTAACGTGGAATTCCACCTGGTAGGTAGGTCACATATGATGCGATGTTCCGGCAGGCGGTGTCGGCGCTGCAGAGCCGCAATGCGCGCTTTTGCTGTGCTGGAACGCCGCAAGTGAGCACACTCTAGGCGGACCTTGTGCAGCAGTGCATCAAGATCCGGATAGTCCCTCAAAAAGCTCTGCACGACCAAATTGAGCACATGTGCCAGACATGGGATGTGAGTGAGGTTGCCGAGGCCCAGAGCTGCCACCAGATTTCGGCCATTATCACACACTACCATGCCTGGCTGGAGATTCGCTGGCACAAACCACACATCGCTCTCCTGCTTGATGGCATTCCAGAGCTCCTGCGCTGTGTGGCTACGATTCCCCAAAAAAATTAATTTCAAGACGGCCTGTTGACGTTTGGCCACGGCTGTGCTCATGTCGGTCGTAACAGGTACACGTTCATCACGGGTCCATGTGGAGGTGGACTGTGACGGCTCCTGCAGCGATGATTCTGAGGAACTGGTGTAAGAGGAGGAGTCAATGCGTACAGAATGGATTCCTGCAATCCTTGGAGTGGGCAGGACACGTCCTGCGCCACTCGCACGGTCTGTACCTGGCTCAACAACATTAACCCAATGGGCAGTGAGGGAAAGGTATCGCCCCTGTCCATGTTGACTGGTCCACGCATCGGTGGTGAGGTGGACCTTGCTACTGACGGCGTTCAGTATCGCGTGTTTTATGTGTCCCTCCACATGCTTGTGCAGGGCAGGGACGGCTTGCCTGCTGAAGTAAAAGCGGCTGGGCACATTGTACTGTGGGACTGCCAATGACATCAAGTCACGGAAGCTGTCAGTCTCCACCAGCCTGAATGACAGCATTTCCAGTGACAGAAGTTTGGCAATGCCTGCAGTCAGAGCCTGTGCTCGTGGGTGGTTTGACGAGAAAGGCCGCCTTTTCTCCCATGCCTGTACTACCGATGGCTGTAGACTGGGCTGGGAGTGTGTGGATGACTGGGAAAGTGGCGCTGCGGGTGGAATTACAGCGGGTCTCTGGACAACAGGGCCAGAGGTTCTTCCACGGCGATCCTGGGAGGAAGCCGAACCAGCTGCGTGTGAGCTAGAGGAAGAGGCAACACGAGCTGAAGAGGTGGTAGCTGCCGCTGTTGGTTGGCCTACCTCTTCAGTGTGTTTTTCTAACTCCGCCGGGTGCCTGTTGCGCACATGTTTCCACATGTTGGAGGTATTGAGGTTGCTGACATTTCGACCTCTTTTGACTTTTTGATGACACACGTTGCATCTGACATAGCAAATGTCATCTGCAACTGTGTCAAAAAAGGACCAGGCACTGCAAGTCTTGGGAGCACCCTTTTTGGCTTTTGGAAGAGACATGCTCCTAACGGGTGCCAAAGCGGAGGCTGCAGGATCCGCAGTCTTCCCCCTCCCTCTCCCTCTTTGGGCCGTACGGGGAATCTCTTCCTCAGAGCTGCTCCCACCACCTTCCTGTCCCTCACGCCAAGATGGGTCGAGGACCTCATCATCTACACTACCCTCTGCCCCCAACTGCTCCTCCTGGGTAGTCTCAGCAGCAGAGCACGCACCAGTAAGTGGCACCTGAGTGTCATCATCAGCTGATGCGGCCTGCGATGTGGTGACCGGAGCCACTGGCCCACCCGCCTCTTCAGAGGAAGACAGAAAAAGCTGTTGGGCATCACTGCACCCTGCCTCTTCTTCCATTTCTCCAATGCTGCTTGGCTGGCCCCCTGTTTCCAAGCCAAGAGATTCAGAGAACAGAAGTAGAGACGGCTCCTGTCCTGGGCTCTCTGTCTGCCTGGGCAATTTGGCAGGTGGTGAAGAGACAGATGGCTGCTCTCCAGTGCTCTGTGTCTGAGAGGATGTGGCACTAATGGAAGTTGATGCATTAGCTGCCATCCATCCGACAACAGCTTCAATTTGTTCTTCACGCAGCAGCGGTGTACGGCGCTCTGACACAAAGCTACGCATGAATGACTGTTGCCTGGTGAAAGTGGGTGCTGATGAGTCACCGGTGCCCGCAGCAGGCACAGAATCCCCACGTCCCCTCCCTGCTCCGCGACCACGCCCACGTGCCTTACTCACTGCCTTCTTCATCTTGGTTGACTGATAAAGATAAGCAGAAAAGTACTAACGGATTTGTGTGCTTATTCCTGAGCAACTCCTCCTAACAGGTATAAGAAACACTAATTTTCTAAAGTGTGGACTAGACTTTAATATGAGCTAATGTGGCCTACACAAATGTAAAGTGGTGTAACTGGTGTGTTTGGTGAACTTTATTATTTATTTATTTTTTGGGGGATGAACTGACAACAGATAGAGCTGCAGTCACACGGAGACCGTGCAGACAGACGTAAACGGCGCTACAAGGCCCAAAAACCCTCCTCTACGTTATCCTATGTAGTGTTTTTCCACAAATTAGCTGGAGACGGGTGGAAAGACACTAATAGGATTTTTTTGAATAAATTAGCAGCAGACTACACTACTTGAAAAAAAATGAAAATTGATTTGGCGGTATGACGCAGTGAACAACCCTGAGCTGGAGACAACCAGGCTACGGCTGCTCACAGACTACAGGGCGAGCTGCAGTCACACGGAGACCGTGCAGACAGCCGTAAATGGCGCTGCAAGGCCAAAAAACCCTCCTCTACGTTATCCTATGTAGTGTTTTTCCACAAATTAGCTGGAGACGGGTGGAAAGACACTAATAGGAATTTTTTGAAAAAATGTGCAGCAGCCTGCACTACTTAAAACAAAATGAAAATTGATTTGGCGGTATGACGCAGTGAAGAACCCTGAGCTGGAGACAACCAGGCTATAGCTGCTCACAGACTACAGGGCGAGCTGCAGTCACACGGAGACCGTGCAGACAGCCGTAAACGGCGCTGCAAGGCCCAAAAACCCTCCTCTACTTTATCCTATGTAGTGTTTTTCCACAAATTAGCTGGAGACGGGTGGAAAGACACTAATAGGATTTTTTTGAATAAATTAGCAGCAGACTACACTACTTGAAAAAAAAAAAAAAAAAAAAAAAAAACAGTATGAGGCAATGAACCACCCTCCCTGAACTGAATACAACCAGCTATGGATGGCCTATGTGGCTGCACTCAGACTAGAGAGTGGGCTGCACTCACACACACACACACACAGACCTTGCAGATCGCTGTGAAAACAGCGCTACAAGGCAAAAGCAAGGTGAATAGTAGGTGAACACAGCGGTTGCTAAATTAGCCTTTGGAAAGCACAAAGAAGCAAATCGCTATCTCTAAACTGTCCCTCAGTCAGCAAACAGCGTCCTGTCACTAACTGAATTCACAGCAGAGTGATCGCAAAATGGCGCCAGCAACTTTTAAACTGCATCATGACATCATTTCAGCAGCCAATCACAGCCTTGCCAGTACTTTCATGCCCTCCATGCTAAACAGGATGTGCCCACACTTGGAATCATTCTCATTGGCTGAATTTCTGAATTTTGAATCTTGGAACTTCCGATTCCGGTATCCGATACGCGGCAAGTATCGGAATCCCGGTATCGGAATTCCGATACCGCAAGTATCGGCCGATACCCGATACTTGCGGTATCGGAATGCTCAACACTAGCCAAAACATAAAAAAAATGATATAAATGAGATATCGCTGTAATCGTACTGACCCAATGAATAAAACTGCTTTATCAATTTTACCAAATGCGGAACGGTATAAACGCCTCCCCCAAAAGAAATTCATGAATAGCTGGTTTTTGATCACTCTGCCTCACAAAAATCGGAATAAAAAGCGATCAAAAAATGTCACGTGTCCGAAAATGTAACCAATAAAAACGTCAACTCGTCCCGCAAAAAACAAAATCTCACATGACTCTGTGGACTCAAATATGGAAAAATTACAGCTCTCAAAATGTGGTAGCGCAAAAAGTATTTTTTGCAATGAAAAGCGTCTTTCAGTGTGTGACGGCTGCCAATCATAAAAATCCGCTAAAAAACCCGCTATAAAAGTAAATCAAACCCCCCTTCATCACCCCCTTAGTTAGGGAAAAATAAAAAAATTAAAAAATGTATTTATTTCCATTTTCCCATTAGGGTTAGGGTTAGGGTTAGGGCTAGAGTCAGGACTAGAGTTAGGGCTAGGGTTAGGGTTAGGGTTAGGGCAAGGGTTAGGGCTAGGGTTAGGGTTAGGGCTAGGGTTAGGGCTAGGGTTGGGGCTAGGGTTAGGGCTAGGGTTAGGGCTAGGGTTGGGGCTAGGGTTAGGGTTAGGGCTAGGGTTAGGGCGAGGGTTGGGGCTAGGGTTAGGGCTAGGGTTAGGGCTAGGGTTAGGGCTAGTGTTACGGCTAGTGTTAGGGCTAGTGATAGGGCTAGGGTTATTGCTAGGGTTAGGGCTAGGGTTAGGGCTAGGGTTGGGGCTAGGGTTGGGGCTACATTTAGGGTTGGGGCTAAAGATAGGGTTAGGGTTTGGATTACATTTACGGTTGGGAATAGGGTTGGGTGTGTCTGGGTTAGAGGAGTGGTTAGGGTTACTGGTGGGATTAGGGTAAGGGGTGTGTTTGGATTAGGGTTTCAGTTATAATTGGGGGGTTTCCACTGTTTAGGCACATCAGGGGCTCTCCAAACGGGACATGGCATCCGATCTGAATTCCAGCCAATTCTGCGTTGAAAAAGGAAAACAGTGCTCCTTCCCTTCAGAGCTCTCCCGTGTGCCCAAACAGGGGTTTACCCCAACATATGGGGTATCAGCGTACTCAGGACAAACTGGACATCATCTTTTGGGGTCCAATTTCTCCTGCTACCCTTGGGAAAATACAAAACTGGGGGCCAAAAAATAAGTTTTGTGGGAAAAAAAGGATTTTTTATTTTCACGGCTCTGCGTTGTAAACTGTAGTGATTCACTTGGGGGTTCAAAGTTCTCAAAACACATCTAGATAAGTTCCTTGGGGGGTTTGGTTTCCGATATGGGGTCACTTGTGGGGGGTTTGTACTGTTTGGGTACATCAGGGGCTCTGAAAATGCAACGTGACGCCTGCAGACCAATCCATTTAAGTCTGCATTCCAAATGGCGCTCCTTCCCTTCCGAGCTCTGTCATGCGTCCAAACAGTGGTTCCCCCCCACATATGGGGTATCAGCGTACTCAGGACAAATTGGACAACAACGTTTGGGGTCCAATTTATCCTTATACCCTTGTGAAAATACAAAACTGGGGGCTAAAAAATCATTTTTGTGAAAAAAAAAAGAATTTTTATTTTTACGGCTCTGCGTTATAAACTGTAGTGAAACACTTTGGGGTTCAAAGTTCTCACAACACATCTAGATAAGTTCCTTGGGGGGTCTAGTTTCCAATATGGGGTCACTTGTGGGGGGTTTGTACTGTTTGGGTACATCAGGGGCTCTGCAAATGCAACATGACGCCTGCAGACCAATCCATTTAAGTCTGCATTCCAAATGGCGCTCCTTCCCTTCCGAGCTCTGTCATGCGCCCAAACAGTGGTTCCCCCCCACATATGGGGTATCAGCGTACTCAGGACAAATTGGACAACTTTTGGGGTCCAATTTATCCTGATACTCTTGTGAAAATACAAAACTGGGGGCTAAAAAATCATTTTTGTGAAAAAAAAAGGATTTTTATTTTCACGGCTCTGCGTTATAAACTGTAGTGAAACACTTGGGGGATTAAAGCTCTCAAAACACATCTAGATAAGTTCCTTAGGGGGTCTACTTTCCAAAATGGTGTCACTTGTGGGGGTTTTTAATGTTTAGGCACATCAGGGGCTCTCCAAACGCAACATGGCATCCCATCTTAATTCCAGTCAATTTTGCATTGAAAAGTAAAATAGCGCTCCTTCCCTTCCGAGCTCTGCTATGCGCCCAAACAGTAGTTTCCCCCCACATATCGGGTATCGTCGTACTCAGGACAAATTGCACAACAACTTTTGTGGTCTAATTTCTTCTCTTACCCTTGGGGAAATAAAAAAATGGGGGCGAAAAGATAATTTTTGTGAAAAAATATGATTTTTTATTTTTACGGCTCTGCATTATAAACTTCTGTGAAGTACTTGTTGGGTCAAAGTGCTCAACACACATCTAGATAAGTTCCTTAAGGGGTCTACTTTCCAAAATGGTGTCACTTGTGGGGGGTTTCAATGTTTAGGCACATCAGGGGCTCTCCAAACGCAACATGGCGTCCCATCTCAATTCCAGTCAATTTTGCATGGAAAAGTCAAATGGCGCTCCTTCCCTTCCGAGCTCTGCCCTGCCCCCAAACAATGGTTTACACCCACATATTGGGTATCAGCGTACTCAGGACAAATTGCACAACAATTTTTGGGGTCTATTTTCTCCTGTTACCCTTGGTAAAATAAAACAAATTGGAGCTGAAATAAATTTTGTGTGAAAAAAAGTTAAATGTTTATTTTTATTTAAACATTCCAAAAATTCCTGTGAAACACCTGAAGGGTTAATAAACATTTTGAATGTGGTTTTGAGCACCTTGAGGGGTGCAGTTTTTAGAATGGTGTCACATTTGGGTATTTTCTATCATATAGACCCCTCAAAATGACTTCAAATGAGATGTGGTCCCTAAAAAAAAATGGTGTTGTAAAAATGAGAATTTGCTGGTCAACTTTTAACCCTTATAACTCCGTCACAAAAAAAAATTTTGGTTCCAAAATTGTGCTGATGTAAAGTAGACATGTGGGAAATGTTACTTATTAAGTATTTTGCGTGACATATGTCTGTGATTTAAGGGCATAAAAACTCAAAGTTGGAAAATTGCAAAATTTTCAAAATTTTCGCCAAATATTCATTTTTTTCACAAATAAATGCAAGTTATATCGAAGAAATTTTACCACTATCATGAAGTACAATATGTCATGAGAAAACAGTGTCAGAATCGCCAAGATCCGTTGAAGCGTTCCAGAGTTATAACCTCATAAAGGGACAGTGGTCAGAATTGTAAAAATTGGCCCGGTCATTAACGTGCAAACCACCCTTGGGGGTGAAGGGGTTAAAATACTTTTTAATAATGTGTGTGTGTGTTTTTTAACCCTTTCAGACAATTGGATTAATAATGGATAGGTGTCATAATTGACGCCTCTCCATTATTAATCTGGCTTAATGTCACCTTACAATAGCAAGGTGGCATTAACCCTTCATTACCCCATATCCCACCTCTACAGGGAGTGGGAAGAGAGTGGCCAAGTGCCAGAATAGGCGCATCTTCCAGATGTGCCTTTTCTGGGGTGGCTGGGGGCAGATGTTTGTAGCCAGGGGGGCCAATAACCGTGGACCCTCTCTAGGCTATTAATATCTGCCCTCAGTTACTGGCTTTACCGCTCTGGCGGAGAAAATTGCGCGGGAGCCCATGCCAATTTTTTCTGCCATTTAACCCTTTATTTTAACAGCTACAGCGCCCAAATTTTGCACATACACACTACTAACATTAGTAATGTGGAATATGCAAAAAAAAAAAGGGGATATGAGATGGTTTACTGTATGTCGGGTTTGTGAAGGAGAAATGAAAAGCCGGCAATTGAATTACCGGCTTTTCACATATATCGCGCTGAATGAACTATAACTACAGAATATATGTATATGTGTGTCTCAATGATATATATATATATATATATATATATATATATATATATATATATATATATACTGTATATATGTTTTACCGAACATTTGAGCACATAAATCCATTAGATGTCGGTTTTGCAAGCCTGCGAGAAAATCTCGCAGTACGGATGCCATACGGATTACATACGGAGGATGCCATGCGCAAAATACGCTGACACACCCTGCCTACGGATGACATACGGATCACTATTTTGGGGACTTTTCTGCGTATTACGGCCGTAAAATACGGACCGTTTTTTTATACGTTGTGTGTGTCCCCGGCCTTAAGACTAGTATTTTATACCCTATTTATAAATCATGTCATCTCTCTCTTTTCTGTCTCCGACGAGAAGACCATTCATCCTCTTTTACGCTTGGTGAACGCGGCATAAACTTTAGATTTTCTATACAAATTTTTGGCACAGAATGATTTGCCACATTGCCTAGCCCGGTTAAATCTAGTGAAAATCATTTTATATATTCTTCCTGTAGTGTATATGTAATGTATAAGATAACAGGAGACATTTACATGAAAACTATACTGGTTTTGGGGCACAAATTAGTAAATCTCCTCCATTTCATTTTTTTGTATGTTTTTATCTTTCAGTGATTTTTTTTTTTTACATTTGGACATGATATGTCTGTATTACTGATTTATTTTTATTATTTCAGTATTTCCAGCTGAACTATTTACCCTGACACCACAAACATCATAATCGCCTCGCTATTATCTGAAAAAATCATATTGCATCAGATCTCAATCCTGCAGAACAACAAACCGTATACACTTTTCTACATGCACACTTCCTGACCTGACATTCTCACATTTCCAAGGACAATTTACTGGTGTTGCTGAGCAACTCCAGCTGGATGGAAATGTTTGGTTGTAATCATGAATACTCTACTCTACATGATGTTATCTACCAGGTACTGAATGTGGCTGAAATTCAGCCCTGGCATTTGAAATCACACAGGCCCATGTTGTCCCCGTTCCCAAGCACCAGATGGGATATATTACTAATATTACCCTGGATGGAGGAATGGAAGATTTTCCACAAGACCAATATTTCTAATGATACCCATGGGCTACTGGGGTAAGTGATGGAGTCAGCGACTTTGTGCTCCATCACAACTCTTAACAGTATGGGTATCTTGAGAACAACAATTCTGTTAACAATGTGGCAGGCAAGGCAGCCCATCACCAGACAGGCCCTTCTGGCATTTGCCAGAATTGCCAGATGGCCAGTCCGGCCCTGTTATCTACTATGTTAGATGCTCCATTGTATCATTTTGTGTTATTTTTGACTAGGTAGAGAATTTTTCATGCAGTCATAAGAGTAGAGCAAAAAATTCCCAGTATCCTTGACTAAGTGATGTTTACTTGCTACTCCTTGAACATGCCTAGTATACAAGGCCGGTTTTAGAGAAAGTGGGGCCCTGGGCAAAAGTTTAAAGTGGGGCCCCAAATGCTCACATATTCCACATCACACAAATATTTTGGTTGTATTTACAGGTGCAGAGTTCAGGCTGTTAATCAAGCATGATCGACAATAATGAAGTCGTTCAATACTTGCTCCCGAGTTTCTTTACACCGACTGAGAAAGAATGATGGCGACAGATAGTCCTCAATACAGTATAATGCAGGTCCAATATAGTACCTATAGTATAGTGCACTCCACATGGTCCTTGATAGAGTATACTGCAGTTCCCCTCAGAGTATACTGCAGCCACACACACGTACAGTATAATGCAGCCCCTCCCCCCACACACAGTATAATGTAGCCCCTCCACACACAGTATAATGCAGTCCCTATCCACACACAGTATAATGCATCTCCCCACACACAGTATAGCAGTATAGTGCAGCATCCCCCCCCACACACACACACTATAATGCAGCCCCCCTGTTGTGAACTCTGTTTTCGGGCTCCCTCTTGTGGTCACAGGTGGTATTGTGTGAGTTTTATTTTTGGGCTCCCCCTGGTGGCTTTGTTTGTTATCTTGCGGTTCTGTGGCTGGATCAGCTGCCTCGTTATTCACTAGGGAGGTTCCTATTTAGCTCAGCTTCACCTCCACTTGTTGCCGGCTGTCGATGTATTCAGTGCTATTCTGATTACTCCTGACTATCTTCGTTTTCTGTCTCTTCATGAGAAGCTAAGTTCTGTTTGATTATTTTTTGCTCATCTGTCTGCAATATGATTTCTGTTTATGATGAGTTTAGTCCAGCTTGCTAATATGTGATTTCTTGCTGCTGGTAAGCTCTGGGGTACGGAGTTGCTTCCCCCGCACCATTAGTTGGTGCGGGGGCTCGAGCAATCTCTGCGTGGATATTTTGAATAGGGTTTTTCATTGACCGCACAGTTTCCTTCCTATTTTCTGCTATCTAGTGTTAGTGGGCCTCATTTGCTAAATCTATTTCATCTCTGCGTTTGTGCCTTCCCCTTAACTCACTGTTAATATTTGTGGGGGGCTTTTCTATATCTTTGGGGTCATTTCTCTGAGGCAAGTGAGGACTTACTTTCTCTCTAGGAATAGTCAGTTTCTCAGGCCGTGACGAGACGTCTAGGATTTCCAGGTGACGTTCCACGGCTACCTATAGTTGTGTGCAGATAGGATCAGGTTGCGGTCAATCCAGTTACCACTTCCCCAGAGCTAGTCTTCGGTTCAGTTTCTTAGCTAGTCAGATTGGCGATCCTTGCCACTAGGATCATAACAGTACAGCCGGCCTTAAAGTGTTAATTGCATGGCAGAAGCAGGAGAAGAGAAGCATTGAGAATTTTTTTTTTTTTTGCTTTTTGCTGCCGTGTGTCTAGCTGCTGTGGGTCCAGCTTCTCTCCTCCTCTTGATCTTGATGTGGCTCTGAGTTCAGCTGCTGACATGGATATCCAGAGTTTGGCCTCCAGTGTAGATCATCTTGCTGCAAGGGTGCAAAGTATTCAGGATTTTGTTGTTCACAGTCCTATGTCAGAGCCTAGAATACCTATTCCGGAGTTGTTTTCTGGAGATAGATCTAGGTTCCTGAATTTCAAGAACAATTGCAAATTGTTTCTTTCTTTGAAACCTCGTTCCTCTGGTGATTCCGTTCAGCAAGTTAAGATTATTATTTCTTTCTTGCGCGGCGACCCTCAAGATTGGGCCTTCGCATTGGCGCCAGGGGATCCTGCATTGCTCAGTGTGGATGCATTTTTTCTGGCTCTTGGATTGCTCTATGAGGAACCTAATCTTGAGAACCAGGCTGAAAAAGCTTTGTTGGCCCTCTCTCAGGGGCAAGATGAAGCAGAGGTGTATTGCCAGAAATTTCGGAAATGGTCGGTGCTTACTTAATGGAATGAGTGTGCCCTGGCTGCAAATTTCAGAAAAGGTCTTTCTGAAGCCATTAAGAATGTCATGGTGGGGTTCCCTACGCCTGCAGGTCTGAATGAGTCAATGACTCTGGCCATTCAGATTGATCGGTGTTTGCGGGAGCGCAAACCTGCGCACCATTTGGTGGTGTCTTCTGAACAGACACCTGAGTCTATGCAATGTAATAGAATTCTGACCAGAAGTGAACGGCAAAATTATAGACGGCAAAATGGGTTGTGCTTTTACTGTGGTGACTCAGCTCATGTTATCTCAGCATGCTCTAAGCGCACAAAAAAGATTGATAAATCTGTCACCATCGGTACTTTACAGCCTAAGTTCATTTTGTCTGTTACCCTGATTTGTTCCCTGTCATCTTACCCGGTTATGGCTTTTGTGGATTCAGGTGCTGCCCTGAGTCTGATGGATTTGTCATTTGCCAGGCGCTGTGGTTTTGTTTTGGAGCCTTTAAAAATCCCTATTCCACTAAGGGGAATTGATGCTACACCATTGGCTATGAATAAACCTCAGTACTGGACGCAAGTGACCATGTGCATGACTCCTGTTCATCAGGAGGTGATTCGCTTTCTTGTACTGCATAATTTGCATGATGTTGTCGTGTTGGGTCTGCCATGGTTGCAGACTCATAATCCAGTCCTGGATTGGAAAGCAATGTCTGTGTCAAGTTGGGGTTGCCAGGGAATTCATGGCGACGCTCCTGTGGTGTAAATTGCTTCATCCACTCCTTCTGAAGGCCCTGCGTTTTTGTCGGACTACCAGGATGTATTTGATGAGCCCAAACTCAGTTCTCTACCTCCTCATAGGGATTGTGATTGTGCTATAAATATAAATTTGATTCCTGGTAGTAAGTTTTCTAAGGGACGACTTTTCAATTTGTCAGTGCCGGAGCATGCTGCTATGCGGAGTTATATAAAGGAGTCTTTGGAGAAGGGACTTATTCGCCCCTCCTCCTCCCCTCTTGGTGCGGGGTTCTTTTTTTGTGGCTAAGAAGGATGGTTCCCTGAGACCTTGTATTGATTATCGCCTTCTAAATAAGATCACGGTCAAATTTCAGTATCCTTTGCCATTGTTATCTGATCTGTTTGCTCGCATTAGGGGGTCTAGTTGGTTCACCAAGATAGATCTTCGTGGTGCTTATAACCTTGTGCGTATTAAGCAGGGTGATGAATGGAAAACTGCATTTAATACGCCCGAAGGCCACTTTGAGTACTTGGTGATGCCTTTTGGACTTTCTAACGCTCCTTCTGTCTTTCAGTCCTTCATGCACGACATCTTCCGCGAATATCTGGATAAATTTATGATTGTGTATCTGGATGATATTCTGTTTTTTTCTGATGATTGGGAGTCCCATGTTAAGCAGGTCAGGATGGTGTTTCAGGTCCTGCGTGCCAATGCTTTATTTGTGAAGGGCTCAAAATGTCTTTTTGGAGTCCAGAAGGTTTCTTTTTTGGGTTTCATTTTTTCTCCTTCTACTATTGAGATGGACCCAGTCAAGGTTCAGGCTATTCATGACTGGACTCAGCCTACATCTGTTAAGAGTCTTCAGAAGTTCTTGGGTTTTGCTAATTTTTACCGTCGCTTCATCGCTAATTTTTCTGGTGTTGTTAAGCCTTTGACGGATTTGACCAAGAAGGGTTCTGATGTTACTAATTGGTCTCCTGCGGCTGTGGAGGCCTTTCAGGAGCTGAAGCGCCGGTTTTCTTCGGCTCCGGTCTTATGTCAGCCAGATGTCTCTCTTCCTTTCCAGGTCGAGGTTGATGCTTCTGAGATTGGAGCGGGGGCTGTTTTGTCGCAGAGAAGCTCTGATGGCTCTGTGATGAAGCCATGTGCTTTCTTTTCAAGAAAGTTTTCGCCTGCCGAGTGGAATTATGATGTCGGTAATCGGGAGTTGTTGGCTATGAAATGGGCATTTGAGGAGTGGCGACATTGGCTCGAGGGAGCTAAGCATCGTGTGGTGGTCTTGACTGATCACAAAAATCTGATTTATCTCGAGTCGGCCAAGTGGCTGAATCCTAGACAGGCTCGTTGGTCGTTGTTTTTCTCTCGTTTTGATTTCGTGGTCTCGTACCTGCCTGGGTCGAAGAATGTGAAGGCTGATGCTCTTTCTAGGAGTTTTGTGCCTGACTCTCCTGGTGATTCAGAGCCGGCTTGTATCCTCAGAGAAGGGGTGATTTTGTCTGCCATCTCCCCAGATTTGCGACGAGTGCTGCAGAAGTTTCAGGCGGATAGACCTGACCGTTGTCCACCGGAGAGACTGTTTGTCCCAGATAGATGGACCAGTAGAGTCATTTCCGAGGTTCATTCTTCGGTGTTGGCGGGCCATCCTGGAATATTTGGTACCAGAGATTTGGTGGCCAGGTCCTTTTGGTGGCCTTCCTTGTCGCGGGATGTGCGTTCCTTTGTGCAGTCTTGTGAAATTTGTGCTCGGGCTAAGCCTTGCTGTTCTCGTGCCAGCGGTTTGTTGTTACCTTTGCCGGTCCCGAAGAGGCCTTGGACGCACATTTCCATGGATTTTATTTCAGATCTCCCTGTCTCTCAGAGAATGTCTGTCATCTGGGTGGTGTGTGATCGTTTTTCTAAGATGGTCCATTTGGTGCCCTTGCCTAAGTTGCCTTCGTCCTCCGAGTTGGTTCCGCTGTTTTTTCAAAATGTGGTTCGTTTGCACGGGATCCCTGAAAATATTGTTTCCGACAGAGGATCCCAGTTTGTGTCTAGATTTTGGCGGACCTTTTGTGCTAAGATGGGCATTGATTTGTCTTTTTCGTCGGCCTTCCATCCTCAGACGAATGGCCAAACCGAGCGAACTAATCAGACCTTGGAAACCTATTTAAGATGTTTTGTTTCTGCTGATCAGGACGACTGGGTGACTTTTTTGCCATTGGCCAAGTTTGCCCTTAATAATCGGGCTAGTTCTGCTACTTTGGTTTCGCCTTTTTTTTGTAATTCGAGGTTTAATCCTCGTTTTTTCCTCGGGTCAGGTGGAGCCTTCTGACTGTCCTGGAGTGGATATTGTGGTGGATAGGTTGCATCAGATTTGGGATCATGTGGTGGACAATTTGAAGCTGTCACAAGAGAAGGCTCAGCGCTTTGCCAACCGCCGTCGCTGTGTGGGTCCCCGACTTCGCGTTGGGGACTTGGTGTGGTTGTCTTCTCGCTTTGTTCTTATGAAGGTCTCCTCTCCTAAGTTCAAGCCTCGGTTTATCGGTCCTTATAAGATTTTGGAAGTCCTTAACCCTGTGTCATTTCGTTTGGACCTCCCAGCATCGTTTGCTATTCATAATGTGTTCCATCGGTCGTTGTTGCGGAGGTATGTGGTGCCTGTGGTTCCTTCGGTTGAGCCTCCTGCCCCTGTGCTGGTTGAGGGTGAATTGGAATACGTGGTGGAGAAGATCTTGGATTCTCGTATTTCTAGACGGAGGCTTCAGTATTTGGTTAAGTGGAAGGGCTATGGTCAGGAGGATAATTCCTGGGTTGTCGCCTCTGATGTTCATTTGGTTCGTGCCTTCCATGTGGCTCACCCTGATCGCCCTGGGGGTTTTGATGAGGGTTCGGTGACCCCTCCTCAAGGGGGGGGTACTGTTGTGAACTCTGTTTTCGGGCTCCCTCTTGTGGTCACAGGTGGTATTGTGTGAGTTTTATTTTTGGGCTCCCCCTGGTGGCTTTGTTTGTTATCTTGCGGTTCTGTGGCTGGATCAGCTGCCTCGTTATTCCCTAGGGAGGTTCCTATTTAGCTCAGCTTCACCTCCACTTGTTGCCGGCTGTTGATGTACTCAGTGCTATTCTGATTACTCCTGACTATCTTCGTTTTCTGTCTCTTCATGAGAAGCTAAGTTCTGTTTGATTATTTTTTGCTCATCTGTCTGCAATATGATTTCTGTTTATGATGAGTTTAGTCCAGCTTGCTAATATGTGATTTCTTGCTGCTGGTAAGCTCTGGGGTACGGAGTTGCTTCCCCCGCACCATTAGTTGGTGCGGGGGCTCGGGCAATCTCTGCGTGGATATTTTGAATAGGGTTTTTCATTGACCGCACAGTTCCCTTCCTATTTTCTGCTATCTAGTGTTAGTGGGCCTCATTTGCTAAATCTATTTCATCTCTGCGTTTGTGCCTTCCCCTTAACTCACCGTTAATATTTGTGGGGGGCTTTTCTATATCTTTGGGGTCATTTCTCTGAGGCAAGTGAGGACTTACTTTCTCTCTAGGAATAGTCAGTTTCTCAGGCCGTGACGAGACGTCTAGGATTTCCAGGTAACGTTCCACGGCTACCTATAGTTGTGTGCGGATAGGATCAGGTTGCGGTCAATCCAGTTACCACTTCCCCAGAGCTAGTCTTCGGTTCAGTTTCTTAGCCAGTCAGATTGGCGATCCTTGCCACTAGGATCATAACACCCCCCACACAAACACAGTATAATGCAGCCCCCCACTCACAGTATAATGCAGCCCCTCTACACACAGTGTAATGCATCTCCCCCCACACACAGTATAGTGCAGTCCTCCCCACACAGTATAGTTCAGCTCCCCCCCACACACAGTACAGTGCAGCTCCCCAACACACAGTACAGTGCAGCTCCCCAACACACAGTACAGTGCAGCTCCTCCCAATACGCAGAACAGAGCAGCTCCCCATCACACAGTACAGTGCAGCTCCCCAACACACAGTACAGTTCAGCTCCTCCCAACACACAGTACAGTTCAGCTCCTCCCAACACACAGTACAGTGCAGCCCCCCAACACACATTTCATTGCAGCTCCCCTAACACACGGTACAGTGCAGCTCCTCCTAACACACAGTACAGTGCAGCTGTTAGACTCTATTTCGTTTTGACCACCCGCCATCTTGTTGTGGTTTTCAGGCTGATGGTCTTTTTCCCCTGGTGCTGGGTTTGTCCTAGGTCAGGTGATTGTATCACCCTATATTACCCAGCACATGCCTCACAGTCCTTGCTGGACAACAGTGTTAATCCGCTAGTGTTCTGGCTTGGTGCCTTGTTAGCTTTCTGTGTATTCTATTATGCAGTTCTGGGATCTCTAGTTCTGCCAGTTTAGTTTTTGGTTTTCCATTCGTTTCTGCAGCTTCGTCTATTTTCCTACTAGGAGGTTATCTGTTTTTGCTCCCAGTCCCTAGATTGTTCATGGATACCCTTCCCCCCTACCTGTAGGTCTTCATTTGAGTTTGGCCTAGGAAACATAGGTGGGTCTATTCACAAGGAATAGGTCGCCCACTCCATCGTAGGGTTTCAGCCTAGTCATAGTTCAGGGTCAGCTTTTCCTTATTCTACCCTAGTCCTGAGTTGCAGATCTGTAACAGCAGCTCTCCCCCACACAGTACAGTGCAGCTCCCCCAACACACAGTGTAGTGCAGCTCCCCATCACACAGTATAGTGCAGACCCCACAACACACAGTATAGTGCAGCTTCCCCCCAGCACACAGTGTAGTGCAGCTCCCCAACACACAGTATAGTGCAGACACACATACTGTATAGTGCAGACACAGATACACACAGTAAAATGCATACATTTACACACACACAACTCACCTCTCCTCCTTGATCCCTGCGCTGCTCCAGTCTCATCGGCTCCACAGCATGGCGCACGATGAAGTTGTAAGGTTTTGTCCTGAAGAAGAGGTCCTGCATGACCTTGAAACGCATTGACTATTAACTTGTTTGAAATAAAGCTTTGAAGAATATCATCCGCTATTCATCTCAGCAGTGCAGATTTGGACACACACACCCTGTTTCATTATTATCCTCGGTCTCTGGACCCGTGTCCTGCAGCAGCTGATCCATGCTTTTTACATGTTGCTCAGTTGCAACAAAACAAGGTGAGCATATCTGTCCCCGGTGCACCCCATGTTTTTAACCAGTTAAGACCCTAATTGCGCTTTATTTGCTCTCCAGATTTTCTACTTCTATACCTGTCTGGTCTTTCACAGTGTTGGTATTTTAGTTTGGTCCCAGGTTTGGTATTTTTAGGCGGTCTGTTCTGTGGTCAGTATATATTTACAGGTTTGAAGTCTTTATTTATTGTGGGAGATGGATTGTGTTCTCCATTAGTTTAGGGAGATCTTCATTTATTTGTGGGTTTGTACTTATTTATGGGGTCTGGTGTGTGGTTTTTATTCATTTTGGGCTGTGCTGAAAGCGATCGTATGTATTAAATTTGGATGCCCCGTATTATACTGAGGGCATATTGCTCAAATTTTGTATTAGCCTCTTTTTAATTTCTTCACCTCACCTCTTAAAATTATGCCTTTGCTTCCGTCATACTTTCTAAAGTTATTGCAAAAAATGTTTTTACACCAAAAATGTGTGACCTGATCAAAAGTCTACGGATTTAGCTCATCCTTAATAATTTTCTGCACAGTACATCAGTTTTTGCAGGGTGATTTAGCCTATTTTATATATTACAAGCTCCTACAAGAAATTATGGAATCATTATATGGCCGGTGCATTACTGTATAGCTCCATCTGCTGGGACTACGTAGATATATGCGTGTGGCTAAGGCTTACGTGAAATGTTTGCGTTCTTCTGTCCTTTCTACTATTCAATCATCCTATACAATATGGAAGGATATAACAATCAGCTGGCCCCTCAATACTTTTGGAACAGGTTAACCATACTGTATGTCATCATGACATTGAGGCTGAAATTCAACCCTGGTATTTATTTCATTTATTTTACTAACTTAGGCCCCCTTCACACGTCTGCTTAAAAAAACGTACGCGTGAGATGGTCCATTTTTACTATTGGTGAGGTTTTCTGTTTGCCATCCTTGTGAATTGGATAGATAGATCATGACATTAGATTCTGGTGCTTCGCCTTCGCTCTTCCCGATTGCCCTGGTGCGGTGGCAATCGGGGAAATGGTAGTTGGGGTTGATGTCAGCTGTGATTTGTCCAAAATCAAGGCTAGCATAAAGTCCTGATGTTAGTAATGGTGAGGCATCTATCAGACCCCTCCATTACTGACCCAGTAATAAAAAGAACCTCACACACAAAAAATACTTTATTTGAATAAACACTCCCAGACACTTTCCCTGGTTCACAAATTTATTAAAAATAAGAAAACCCATGCAGGTCCAGCATTGTCCTGGGAATCCGATGTAGTCCACAAATGGACGTGCCACTCCACAATGTCTGCCACCTTGCCCCCTGTTACAGGTCCCAGGAGTGAGACTAACACCAATCTAACAAATGTCACCCATCCAGAGGATAGATAATCACTTTTGGGGACTGGATTATCTCTGTGTGAGCAGTATGTACACAGGATGGCTGAAGCTACATAGAGAGAGGCAGTGTCTGCACCTCGCGGTTAGTTGGAGGTTCTTAGTATTGGTGCGACACGGAGTACTGTGCAGTACCTCCTTATAACATCAACTTTATATTGAAGTATATAGACGAAAATCGTGTTTGTGCATCCATTCTGGAGAAAAATATGTAATGTCTTACATATAGTTCACAGCAGCATATGGTTACAAGAAAGGACCCAACAGCACACTAAGGCTATGTTCACACTTTGCGGTTTTTGCTGCGAATCCGCAGCGGATTTGACACTGCGGATCCGCAGCAGTTTTCCATGCAGGGTACAGTACAATGTTACCCTATGGAAAAAAATAACCGCTGTGCCCACTTTGCGTTTTTCCGCTGGAAAATCCGCGCGGATTTTCTGCAGAAAAAAAGAAGTAGCATGTCAATTCTTTCTGCGGATTCCGCAGCGGTTTTCCACCTGCACCAATAGGAAAGTGCAGTTGGAAAACCGCAGTGGAATCCGCAGTAGAAACCGCACAAAAAACCGCAGTGAAAACCACTGCGGTTTTGCACTGCGGTTTTTGCAAATCCGCTGCGGAAAAATCCGCAGCTAATTCCGCAAAGTGTGAACAAGCCCTAAAACAGCAATAAGGGACTCCATACAAGCTTTGTGACCATGTTCTGGCTTGGGCATGAGGCCTGACAATAAATATATATATATATATATATATATATATATATATATATATATATAGTATCAACAAAGAAGGCAGCACTCCATTTCTTCAAAAAGTGTAGGTTTTAATCAGACCCACATACGTGTGACGTTTCAGCTCTACTGAGCCTTTCTCAAGCCTTGAGAAAGGCTCAGTAGAGCTGAAACGTGCTGCCTTCTTTGTTGATACTATGGAATGTGGACGACCAGTGGACGGGTTGTGTGGAGGCTTTGCACCCAGAGATAAGTAATAGTGGTGTGCTGTTCCTTTTTTACAAATATATATATATATATATATATATATATATATATATATATATATATATATATATATATATATATATATATATATATATATATATATATATATATATACAGTGTAAAGAAAATATACATTTATGTGTGATGCAAAACTGTGTAGAATCCAACAAGCTCTGGTTTCTTGGTAAGTACGAAGAATCCAGCAAATAAATGTATAACATTGAGTAAACACTTCTTCTGTGACATTTTCTAGAAAATGATGTAGCTCCATAATTATATTTTATGTCCTGGTGGCATTTCAAATAGATTCCTTCACTTGTCACAGACTAACACAATGTTTAATAGCAGGAAGAACAGGATAATTACTTACTTTCACAAGACGCACATGTGAATATCATTCATTACTTAGACACGGGTGGCACTAAATGGTCTGAAGAGGTTTAAATTAAACTTTCACGAAAATAGTTCATTAGTTGACAAATGAGCTTGTAAATGACTAACAAGACTCACTGAATCATACCTCAAGAAATGATAGGAAAGGAAGATGGTTAATTGAACATATTAGTGTAAAAAAGTATAACAAGCTATAGGGGAATCTTAGAATCCTTCACATTTTACGAAGTAAAGCTATGTTCACATGTTGCATTTTTGCTGCATTTTTTAAAATGCAAATTAAAAGCGTTTTTTTACAGTAACAGCAAAAGCTATAAGATTTAAGAAATCTCATGCATACGCTTGTTTTTTTTCCTGACAACTTTTTTCCTATCAGTTATTGCAGCATTTTTCATGAGAAAATGCAGGTACAGCAGCAAGTGAATCCCATTTATTTTTGTGATTTTGTTTCTCCTGACTCCTGGTTTAATTTAAACCTCTTCAGACCATTTAGTGCCACCCGTGTCTAAGTAATGAATGATATTCACATGTGCGTCTTGTGAAAGTAAGTAATAACTCAAATACAGTTTAATTAAATTAGTGATACGTGTTAAGTAAACCATGTCCTACCAATTCAATGCCCTACCAATGTGTGTAAGTAAACAATGCCCTACCAATGTGTAAAAGTGAACAAGGCCCTACCAACTCAATGCCCTACCAACGTGTGAAAGTGAAAAATGCCCTACCAATTCAATGCCCTACCAATGTGTGAAAGTGAACAATGCCCTACCAACTCAATGCCCTACCAATTCAATGCCCTACCAATGTGTGAAAGTAAACAATGCCCTACCAATGTGTAAAAGTGAACAAGGCCCTACCAACTCAATGCCCTACCAATGTGTGAATGTGAAAAATGCCCTACCAATTCAATGCCCTACCAATGTGTGAAAGTGAACAATTTCCTACCAATTCAATGCCCTACCAATGTGTGAAAGTGAACAATGCCCTACCAACTCAATGCCCTACCAATTCAATGCCCTACCAATGTGTGAAAGTGAAAAATGCCCTACCAATTCAATGCCCTACCAATGTGTAAAAGTGAACAAGGCCCTACCAACTCAATGCTCTACCAATGTGTGAAAGTAAACAGTGCCGTACCAATGTGTGAAAGTGAACAATGCCCTACCAATTCAATGCCCTACATACATGTGAAAGTGAACATTGCCCTATGAACTCAATGCCCTACCAATGTGTGAAAGTGAACAATGACCTACCAACATGTGAAAGTGAATAATGCCCTACCAATGTGTGAAAGTGAACAATGCCCTACCAACGTGTGAAAGTGAATAATGCCCTACCAACTCAATGCTCTACCAATGTGTGAAAGTGATCAGTGCCCTACCAATTCAATGCCCTACCAACTCAATGCCCTGCCAATGAGTGAATGTGAACAATGCCCTACCAATGTGTAAAGTAAATAGTGCCTTACCAATTCAACTTTCCCCTGCTGGTTTTAAGTTTGCAATCGTGTATTTTTTTCATGGACTCATGTAACCTTAGTTCTCGGTGGTGTTTCATACATGAATTCAGCTGTTTTGTACAGAATAGTCATTATTTTTTCAGATATAAAAAACTTCCCATAAACAATTTGATCACATTGGTCTTTTCCCCCAAATGTTCAATGGTTTCACATAAATCTTACACTGATGGCCTAACACGTGGTATTGTTCATGCTTGCAAGGCGGAAGCAAGCTGAACTTTGGGATCCTGAAAAACACAGCAAAAACGCTGCAAGAAAAGCAGCAAAAAAGGCAGCAAATCCTGAATTTTGGCTGCAAGGGCTCAAAAGATAAGCTGCCAATACCACCTCCAAAGCAGGGAGAATTGTGTATTGTAATTAGTTATTGGACCGCAAAGGGCCCATATATTGTTCTTGCACTAGGGCCCTTTTCTGTCTGTGTCGGTTAGTGAATCATGCGGTCAGGCTTTGTTTTGTTCTGCCCTTGGTTTTCGCAGCATGAATATTGCAATAGATTCCCTTTAAGAGGCGGTTGTGCAGTAGGGGACAACTCCTTTAACTATGCTAATAAGGTCTGAGATAGTTTTAGGAATTGCAGTTTTTTAAAAAGTTATAGAAAAATGTTTAAATTCTCACTCCAATAGCGATTGTAGTGGTGTAAAAAGTGGAAAGCATCTCTAAACAGAAGTTCTGTCTGTGATATAAAGCACCAAATGTATACAACACTTTGATAGATTTGCCAAAAATATGCAGTCACAAACACAAAACTGACTTCTTCAATTCCTCTCATGATAACTTCCAGAATTGGAACTTCTATCTTATCCTGTGCAGAAACAGTCCCAGCAATTAAGTTGAACTCAAGCTAAGGTGACATTGTGAGACAAGTCTGAAATAAAACTGGAGCAGACAGATTGTGCTGATATAAGCAAGGCCATGAGACAACTTGATAAAAGCGCAGAACTGAGACAAGAACCATAAAACCAAGACAGCAATCAGGATTGCAGCCAGCAGGAGTCAAGCAAGACATGAAGCGGATACAGACGACTGAGGGTCCCTGAACAAAAAAATATTTGCAATAATGTATGCCCTTGGGAATGGTTTTCAACAGTTTCCACACCCTTTTTCCAGGCCAAGCCCCACCACATATTCCACACTCCTTCACATCTCTTCTGTGTTCTCTTCACATCTCTTCAGTGCTTTCTTCACATCTCTTCCGTGCTCCCTTCACATCTCTTCCATGCTCTCTTCACATCTCTTCTGTGCTCTCTTCACATTTCTGCGATGCTACTTTCACATCTCTTCCGTGCTCCCTTCACATCTCTTCAATGCTCCCTTCACATCTCTTCCATGCTCCCTTCATATCTCATCTGTGCTCCCTTCACATCTCTTCTGTGCTCTCTTCACATGTCTTCCGTGCTTTCTTCACATCTCTTCCGTGCTCCCTTTACATCTATTCTGTGCTATCTTCACATCTTTTCCGTGCTCCCTTCACATCTCTTCCATGCTCCCTTCACATCTCTTCCATGCTCCCTTCACATCTCTTCTATGCTCCCTTCACATCTCGTCTATGCTCCCTTCACATCTGTTCTGTGCTCCCTTCACATCTCTTCCATGCTCCCTTCACATCTCTTCTGTGTTCTCTTCACATCTCTTCAGTGCTTTTTTCACATCTCTTCCGTGCTCCCTTCACATCTCTTTCGTGCTCCCTTCACATCTCTTCAATGCTCCCTTAACATCTCTTCCATTCTCCCTTCACATCTCTTCCATTCTTCCTTCAAATCTCTTTCATTCTCTCCTCACATCTCTTCTGTGCCCCCATCAAAGGAGAAACATTTGAAGAAACCCTCGTTTGGAAAGATTTGGCCTTTGACAACTCTTCTGGTAGATTGGAAGTTTTCCTTTTTTTATAGGAGCCCCTTAGAGATTGGTGGGATATGGAAGTGAATGGATTAAAAGGGTTGTCCAGGCACAACAAATTGATGAGCCATCCATGAGATAGGTCCTCAATATTGAATTGGAGGGTGTTCAACACTGACACCCCACTGCTTAGCTGTTATTTCCTCTGGTGCCAGGGCTGTCTGTTAATTTTGCGAGCTTTGGTATGTGTGAGAGGGGCAAGAGATTCCAAAGCTGCAGCTATTGTGGTGTTATATAGAGCGGCAGCGTCATCCGCATTGTGTAGGGAACTTATGTCTGTGAGAGGGAGGAGGGATTCAGAGAGTGAATGTAGATCAAGATCTTAAAAGTTTCTGTGAGGGCGTGCAAGTTTGTGGGGTGGGGATTGTAGACAAGGAGTGGAGAGGGAAGAGAATGTGAGTAGATTATGGTCAGAAAGAGGAAGAGGTGAGTGAGTTAGAGAGGTTAGATAGGGAGCAGAGGCGGGTGAAGATGAGATCCACTGTGTGACCATCTTTGTGAGTGGCTGCAGAAGACCATTGAGTGAGGCCGAAGGAGGAAGTGAGAGATAGAAGTTTAGTGGCAGCTGAGAGGGAAGTGTCAATGGCTATGTTGAAGTCGCCCATGATGATAGTGGGGATGTCCGCAGAAAGGAAATGAAGTAGCCAGGTGGTGAAGTGGTCAAAGAAGGTGGTGGCTGGCCCTGGGGGGCGGTAAATGACAGCCAGTTGGAGGTTGATGGGGGCATAGATGCGCACAGAGTGCACCTCAAAGGGAAGGAGGGTAACAGAGGGTGGCAGTGCGATTGGGATCTGTCAATCAGGCTACGGGCTGGGGGAGATTAGGTTTAAACTTTTGCAAATGATTATACAGCCAGTCTTACATGGATTGCCTGAGTAAGTACACCAGCCTCATCAGATTTACAGGATCTGTTTAAAAGGAATCTGTCAACATGTTTTGGCTATGTAATCCGAGAACACCATGATCCCTATTCCAGTGATGTGTTACTTACTTGGCTGTGTTTTCCTGTTTCAATACAATCAGTGCTTTATCAGCAGTAGATTATCACTACAGGACTAATTGTCTTGTGCCTCCTGGTCCAACCTCGCTCCCACCACTGATTAGCAGCTTTCTGCTTCCCATACATTGTACAGAGAAAGCTGCCAATCACTGGTGTGGGCGGGGTTATACAGGGCTCAGCGTTCCGAGTTCTGCTCGATCTGCAGCAGAGAAAACTGTGATTCTATCACAACTGCTGCACTCAGTAAACTAGGTGATACATAACTGGAATCAGGGTCTCTGTCTCTACATCATGTTGCTTTCAGATTACATAGCACAAAGCTGCTGACTGATTCCCTTCAATAATATATGCAGTTTGCATTGTGAATTATGGTAACAGATCCACTTTAATAGGGTTATAAACAATTACTTACAGGGTCAATTCACAGCAGACACGATTGCTATATATTTTGTGGGCTTCAGTAGTGGACTAGAGAAGCAGAAAAGTGGATGAAATTATACAAACCTCACCCACGTGCTGTGAACTTTTTTTTATCAGCAGAAACATGGGCAGATTTATTTTAGAAATGGATTTGCAGGTCCCTTGTCCAGCGGCCACATCAGTAATCTGTGGCTGCCATTTGGGAACTCCGCGAGCTCCTCCTATCTTCTGGTATCCTCTTCCGATTAGGTAGCTTGGCACTTCGCCATATGTGTTTGCCCCAGGCAAGATGGTGGTAGTAGGTTGTTTGCAGGGTTCCTGTCTGGCAGCCACTGATTGCTGATGTGGCTTCTAGACCAGGGTAAATTTATTATCTCCTCTTTACAGATATAGCGGTTCCTTTCAATGGCGGTCATACTTTTTACTTTCTAGTGACTTTTATGTAAAAAGTATCTCTCAACCAAAATAATTGAAACATTAATCTGTGGTCTAATGACATAAATGAGAGCGGAGAAGTCAGTCTCAAGGAGTTTCTTGTATAGATAAAATGTGTCAGATCAGTATTTTTCGCAGTATTTTAAATGCCATCCGTTCAATTAAGTGTATACGGCCTGGCGATAATTTCCAGAACAATATATTTTCGGCTGTGAGGGGCGCTGTGGTGTGATAGGCATTCCTATCTGAGGGGGATCTGTAATCAGTGTGAATTAATAGGCAATTAATACTAATGACTTCCATTCTCTCCTTCCAATGTCACTTCTAATCTACGTCTTCCAGAGACATTTTGAAGATTATATTCTTCTTGGTGGAAGTGTCAATTGAAGTTCAGTTTGCAAAGCTGCAGTTTTTTTCCTGTGGCGTTCCTATGTGAAAATCGTGGGTACGATGGTCCTATTAGTTTTGCTTTCTGAACCATCTCTTTTTTCGGCTCGTGAAGAAATATGGATCTACCACCACGTGTCACAAGTCAGCAGGAAATCTCTGATCATGTGCAGCTCGCTGCATGTCATTAGCAGATAAATAACCGAGTTTAGAGGAAGGGGTGAAGGTTCAGAAATGCTGACAAAGGCAGCACGAGTTTACAGACTGAACTAAATGTATTTCCAAATTTTCCTCCAGAATGATTGCACAAAAAATGTTGGTTGATTTGATTTGGAAAAGAACCTTCTGATGATCAATGTGGAAAATTTTTAATACATAGGTATGGAGCGCCCCCACACCGCCGCAGGGCCGAGGGGTACCCGGAGCCGGGCCTCTAGGTCTCAGTCCTGGGGTTGTCACGGTGGCTAGACCCGGTCCGTGGCCCTGTCTGTCAGTGGGGGACGTCCGGTGCAATAAGTGATGTTGTAGCGGTGCAGTTGTGGGGTGCAGGTCGCGGTAAATAACGAGGACACCAGGTTGCAGTCTCTTTACCTCTTTACTGAAGCTCTCTGGGTCCTCAGTCCGGAATACGGCTCACCAGGCTGCGCAAGTCCGGCCGGTCCAATGGCACTTCCAGAGCTCTCTTTGCAGGTGGAAATCGGTGCCTTCCTTCTAGCGCTATGTGTTGCAGTCCTTCCCTGCTGTGCTTACGGAAAGTACCCCACAACTGTTGTGTCTGTTTCTCGTGTTCCCTCACAACAACTTAATTCGCAATGATCTTCCTCGTCCCTCCAGATACTATGGTAGGAACGCACCCGTATGACGGGGAGGCTCGGAGATCTTCCGGGACTCTATCTGCGCCCCTCTCCTGTTGGTACCCCCCTTTGCCTTCCTGGGTGATGCGTGAGACAGTCCGCCTCAAGCTAACTGCCCTGCCGTAGGTCTGAGGTATGGCTTGAAACTCTTTACCTCCTCGGCGTTCCGGCCACCGGTAGTGCGCCTCAGTAAGGTGCTGCCTCTTTCAGCACAACCCTCACTGGTAACTCCTTTCGCTTGATTTCGTTTCTCACTCAGCACAATCTATCTCGCTTCTTAGTCCTTCCTTGGGCACCGCCGCTATGCTGAGCAGGCACGGTCCCTTTACGTTCTTTCCATGCCAAGCCTCTGCCAGGATCCCACCCCTGGCAGAGACCCTACAGTCTCTCCCTTCACAACACCCTCTGCCACCAGGTGTTGCTCCGTTCAATCCCGTCAGCGTTCTCTCTAACTTCCTGCCTGACCCCCAGTTTACCCACTATGGTGGGGAGTGGCCTAATGAATAGCACCCTTAGCTCCCCCCGGAGGCCCAGCTGTGAAATGTATTGGTGACTGTGATACCTGCTCAGAGAACTCCTTCCGTGCCATCGAACGCAGCATGGCCCCCCTTAGTGGCTGAACCATGCTACTGCAACGACCAGGACTCTGGGGCGCTGCACTCCCCCCTGGTTAAACACAGTACTCCGGGACTGGGAAGAAAAACAACAATACAGGTTAGCAAAAAGACATACAATTTTGTTGAGTGCAAATAACAATAAGTATACTTAAGTAGGCTTCCCTTTATGGGAGGTGAGGACACTTGTAACGTTACAAACATAATTAACCTTATAATTTACAGAGTATAAATAACTTCTGTTACCCAACCGGGTATTCTATTTAGTACAATTTTTGAAATAGTAACTTAACATTGCCTTTAAGAAACTCACACTCTTAGTCTATCAAAGGCCTTCCTATAATCACATTATAAGGCATTTCAACTTTACATTCTCCTTCTTGTGAACCTGCAGGACCGCCTGTCCCTACGGCACCAGGCCTACTGCCTCTCCTTTCTTCTACAGGACCGCCCTGTTCAGCCAGGGCCTACTGCCTTTCGCTACTATACACAGTATAGACATAACATTCCTTTCGGTTGAAGAACTCTGAGCCAGCTCTACTCGGCCCCTTTAAGGACTCACTCTCTAACCCCTACGGGTTCACTCTCTGTCCTTAGCAATAAAGTAACTTTTCAATGGGGACGCAGGGTTTACCTTCTATCCTCACCCTCATTATTACTTCTCTTACTTTCAACTGTGCAGACCTCTACTTCTACCCCTACGGGCTCTCTGCATCTTTCCTGTCTTCAAAACATTATTCAAATTTCACATTTTAACAAATTCAACACATATAACTTAGCATGTAAAACAGTTACATTTCTTTTCAAGGCATCATTATGGCATTACTGTTCTGCAACAGTATCTCTCTCAAGTTCAGTTTCTCACATCCCCTTTAAGAGGAGACCAAGTCTTTCTAAGGTAGCTCATCTCCTCAGCCTACCGGCCCATGCAAAGGTTCCGGCATGGTATCTTCGCAAAGTGTCTTTAATTAGAACCGGTAGGAAAGGTATCTTCGCAAAGTGTCTTTAACTCAAACAAATAGGGCAAATATCTTCGCAAAGTGTCTTTGGCTAAAACCAGTAGGGAGCACCTTTAAGAAGGTGCAAACTATTTACAAGGGAAGTTCGAATCATGCACAGTCCATGATTTCTGCAGTTCTTTAAACTTGTGCAAAAATTTTAGGAAAGGAAAACAAACAAAGAGGATCCCGGGTGAACAGAGGGATCCATTAACCCTGGGCGGGTTTAGCAGCAACTTAAAGGAATAAAAGACAAACAGTAACTATTTACATTTTCCATGGTATCGAGGTTTATTCTTCTTCTGGTGGCTTGGGCTCCTGCCCCCCAGCCACCGTGGTGCCAGCGTCCGCGGTTCGAACGTGAAGATGAACTCGACTGGCCAACTCGGTGGCCGCAACCAGGCGCACCGTTGCGATGGTGACAAGATCGGGTGCTCCTGGGACCAGGTCCGAGGCGGTAAGGGTCGCGGCTCCAGACATACACCGCCGAACATTCCGTGCATACCACCCGAGCGGGTTCTGGTGGCGGCTGTAGGTCACCGACTCCCCCTTTTGCAATGGTTCTCCACTTCGGCCACAGCAGGGAGCCCTCACGTTACAATGCGCAACAAAAACGTCAGTATCCAATCCTGGCTCGTGTATGAGGCCCCACCCTCTTCTTGCATGGTAGGCCAACACAGTGCCCCGCCTTGTCACATCTCTGTCATCCCATGCCGGAGGGGGTTGTTGTACTTTCGATGGGCCCATCGACTCGGCCTCTTTCCGGCCTTTCCACTGTAGAATCAAGCACTGTCTATATTGTTCCCATGTAAGCACCGCAAGAGTGGACCCGTTCTCCCGGGATCCATCTGCTCTAAACCAGGGGGTGTCCCACCGAAGAACTACTCCATCTAAGCTCACATCCACAGGCTCCCCCACTCCAGTCGACAGCGGTGGCACCATCCTTCCCAGGTCATCGGGGGATAGCACCATTAGCCCTGCCGAGATAAGTCGCTCCCTACTGCGATGGAGGTGGGCCATGGAAGCGGGCTCGTGAAGGGGAGCAGGGGCGTCGGCCATACCTGCGTCTAATGTGGTTCCATCGGTGTCGCTCCGGTCCGTTAACGAGGACGCTAGAGTCTGCTGCAGCCCGGACCGGGGCTCCTCCAATGGGATGCTCGGATTCGGCTCCGCTGGCTGTGGTTCCTCCTCCTCTAACTCCGAGGTCGGGATTGGTGGACGTAACTCCGCTGTCGGATCCGCATGCTTCCGGTCCATCTCCGGTGAAGAAAGGCAGGCCTGAACTGCTTCTTCCTCGCTCAGGCACTCGCCGTTCATCATCGCCGCCTGATAGTCGCTGGCAGTGCATGCACCTAACTCCGCCATTTCTCTGAGGTCGGGCTTCTCCATCACCCGCTTCCCGCCGTTGCATCTCAGGGGGTTGTCTTCTGTTTTGGGGCAGGTCATCTCTTTGCAGCCAGAAGTGCAGGGGGCGGTAGCCATTTCTCGCGCCACACTGAGAGTCTCCGCCCATAACACACCCTCCTTCTCCTGGGGTGTAGCAATGGCGGCGCCTTTTGGCGGGAACTTCTGGCGGCCAATGGCGCAGCACAATCTTGCAATAAAGTACAGTAAATCACAGTCTCTAGGCACACATGACCTGATTCTTCAGGCTTAAGTAGATCCTGTTCGTGACGCCAACGTTGGAGCGCCCCCACACCGCCGCAGGGCCGAGGGGTACCCGGAGCCGGGCCTCTAGGTCTCAGTCCTGGGGTTGTCACGGTGGCTAGACCCGGTCCGTGGCCCTGTCTGTCAGTGGGGGACGTCCGGTGCAATAAGTGATGTTGTAGCGGTGCAGTTGTGGGGTGCAGGTCGCGGTAAATAACGAGGACACCAGGTTGCAGTCTCTTTACCTCTTTACTGAAGCTCTCTGGGTCCTCAGTCCGGAATACGGCTCACCAGGCTGCGCAAGTCCGGCCGGTCCAATGGCACTTCCAGAGCTCTCTTTGCAGGTGGAAATCGGTGCCTTCCTTCTAGCGCTATGTGTTGCAGTCCTTCCCTGCTGTGCTTACGGAAAGTACCCCACAACTGTTGTGTCTGTTTCTCGTGTTCCCTCACAACAACTTAATTCGCAATGATCTTCCTCGTCCCTCCAGATACTATGGTAGGAACGCACCCGTATGACGGGGAGGCTCGGAGATCTTCCGGGACTCTATCTGCGCCCCTCTCCTGTTGGTACCCCCCTTTGCCTTCCTGGGTGATGCGTGAGACAGTCCGCCTCAAGCTAACTGCCCTGCCGTAGGTCTGAGGTATGGCTTGAAACTCTTTACCTCCTCGGCGTTCCGGCCACCGGTAGTGCGCCTCAGTAAGGTGCTGCCTCTTTCAGCACAACCCTCACTGGTAACTCCTTTCGCTTGATTTCGTTTCTCACTCAGCACAATCTATCTCGCTTCTTAGTCCTTCCTTGGGCACCGCCGCTATGCTGAGCAGGCACGGTCCCTTTACGTTCTTTCCATGCCAAGCCTCTGCCAGGATCCCACCCCTGGCAGAGACCCTACAGTCTCTCCCTTCACAACACCCTCTGCCACCAGGTGTTGCTCCGTTCAATCCCGTCAGCGTTCTCTCTAACTTCCTGCCTGACCCCCAGTTTACCCACTATGGTGGGGAGTGGCCTAATGAATAGCACCCTTAGCTCCCCCCGGAGGCCCAGCTGTGAAATGTATTGGTGACTGTGATACCTGCTCAGAGAACTCCTTCCGTGCCATCGAACGCAGCATGGCCCCCCTTAGTGGCTGAACCATGCTACTGCAACGACCAGGACTCTGGGGCGCTGCAGGTATATATTACAGATTAATTAATTCGCAGGGCACAAGTCCAGCTGCCATGTCAGTTGTTCAATGGCTGATGGATGAACCGTGTCCTACCTGCAGGAATACAGAGCACCACTTCCGATCTGTAGCCTTGGCGCAACATCATCGTTGTGGTGTGATGCATGCGTGACATCGCCCCAGGATTAATAATCAGAGGGGCCACCAGGGATGTCAGGGCTCCCATCTGGCAGATAGGGACTACTGTTGGCCGAATTGATTTGCTCATCTCTAATATGTCATATATATACCTATATGATTGTGCTGATGGCAGGAGTATGTTTCTTATATACCGTATATATATATATATATATATATATATATATATATATATATATATATATATATATATATACTGTATATATATATATATATATATATATATATACACACTAGATGGTGGCCCGATTCTAACGCATCGGGGATTCTAGAATATTTATGTATGTATGTACGTCGCGCTGTGAGTGGGGGTTAAATTCCGTGCCAATATCGCTGATTGGTCGCGCCCGGCTGGCCGATCAGCAAAGCGTGGTTCAAATCTGGTGCCAATTCGCGGACTGCACCTTTCGCTGATTGGTCGTGGCCGGCCGGGCACGACCAATGATCGAAGCAGTGTTTAAATACCGCGCCAATATCTCTGATTGGTCGCGGCCGGCCGTGCGCAACCAATTGCTGAAGTGGTGTTTAAATCAATGCGGTGTGGCATGGAGGCAATCAGCCTGTGGCACTGCTGAGGGGTTATGGAAGCCCAGGTTGCTTTGATAGCAGCATTCAGCTCGTCTGCATTGTTGGGTCTGGTGCCTCTCATCTTCCTCTTGACATTACTACATAGATTCTCTATGGGGTTAATGTCAGGCGAGTTTGCTGGCCAGTCAAGCACAGTGATACTGTTGTTTGTAAACCAGGTATTGGTACTTTTGGCAGTGTGGACAGGTGCCAAGTCCTGCCAGAGACTGAAATTTCCAACTCCAAAAAGCTTGTCGGCAGAGGAAAGCATGAAGTGCTCTAAAATTTCCTGGTAGACGGCTGCGCTGACTTTGGTCTTGATAAAACACAGTGGACCTACCCCAGCAGATGACATGGCTCCCCAAACCATCACTGATTGTGGAGACTTCACACTAGACCTCAAGCAGCTTTGATTGTCTGTCTTTTCACTCTTCCTCCAGACTCTGGGACCTTGATTTCCAAGGTCTAGCACTCACAGACTGAGGCTTGTGCTGACATTACATTGACAAACCAGTAGCTTCTCTTCCACTCTGCTCTGATGACAGGGCGAGGCTGCCGGTGCCATGCTGATTGACAGCCAGCTAACCCCTGCTAATGGCGAGGAGTCATCTGTTAATCATCGACAAAGCAGCCCAGAAGAGGAAGATCTGCCCTGCTGACATGAAACAGCAGAATCACTGGCAGGGGCGGTCAATGATCACTTTGTGCCAGCTCTGGGTAGAACAGGCAGGAAGTTTGCAACTATACATAGTAAAAAAAATAGTCCTGGATAACCTTTTAAATACATCTATATATACACTGTTTGCAGAATTATTAGGCAAGTTGTATTTTGATCACATGATACGTTTTATACATGTTGTCCTACTCCTTTTCTTTTCAATGTTCTTTTTATTGAAGAGTAATGCACATATACACAAATAATGACAATAGTTGAATAACAGTTGAAAAGTATAACAATTAACTTTTGGATTCTTAACAATGACAAAGAGTCTCCTTTTTACAGCGTATTCAGCTTGAACAAGAGCAGTAATAAAATTGGAGCAGTCATCTTCATCAAGAATAACACATATAACAAGAGTCTTTGTAATATAATAATTATAGGACAGTAAAGAAAGAGAAGGGGGGGGGGGAGTTGTCCTACTCCAAGCTGTTCAGGCTTGAGAGCCAACTACCAATTAAGTAAATCAGGTGATGTGCATCTCTGCAATGAGGGGGGGTGTTGTCTAATGACATCAAAACCCTATATAAGGTGTGCTTAATTATTAGGCAACTTCCTTTCCTTTGGCAAAATGGGTCAGAAGAGAGATTTGACGGGCTCTGAAAAGTCCAAAATTGTGAAATGTCTTGCAGATGGATGCAGCAGTCTTGAAATTGCCAAACTTTTGAAACGTGATCACCGAACAATCAAGTGTTTCATGGCAAATAGCCAACAGGGTCGCATGAAGCGTGTTGGCCAAAAAAGGCGCAAAATAACTGCCCTTGAATTGAGGAAAATCAAGCGTGAAGCTGCCAAGATGCCATTTGCCACCAGTTTTGCCATATTTCAGAGCTGCAACGTTACTGGAGTAACAAAAAGCACAAGGTGTGCGATACTCAGGGACATGGCCAAGGTAAGAAAGGCTGAAAAACTACCACCTTTGAACAAGAAACATAAGATAAAACGTCAAGACTGGGCCAAGAAATATCTTAAGACTGACTTTTCAAAGGTTTTATGGACTGATGAAATGAGAGTGACTCTTAAAGGGCAGAGAGCTCCACTCCGACTCAGACGCCAGCAAGGTGGAGGTGGGGGACTGGTATGGGCTGGTATCATCAAAGATGAACTTGTGGGACCTTTTCGGGTTGAGGATGGAGTGAAGCTCAACTCCCAGTCCTACTGCCAGTTTCTGGAAGACAACTTCTCCTAGCAGTGGTACAGGAAGAAGTCGGTATCGTTCAAGAAAAACATGATTTTCATGCAGGACAATGCTCCATCGCATGCCTCCAACTACTCCACAGAGTGGCTGGCCAGTAAAGGTCTCTAAGAAGAAAAATTAATGACATGGCCCCCTTGTTCACCTGATGTGAACCCCATAGAGAAGCTGTGCTCCCTCATAAAATGTGAGATCTACAGGGAGGGAAAACAGTAAACCTCTCGGAACAGTGTCTGGGAGGCTGTGGTGGCTGCTGCACGCAATGTTCATCGTAAACAGATCAAGTAACTGACAGAATCTATGGATGGAAGGCTGTTGAGTGTCATCATAAAGAAAGGTGGCTATATTGGTCACTAATTTTTTTGGGTTTTGTTTTTGAATGTCAGAAATGTTTATTTCTAAATTTTGTGCAGTTATATTTGTTTATCTGGTGAAAATAAACAAGTGAGATGGGAATATATTTGGTTTTTATTAAGTTGCCTAATAATTATGCACAGTAATAGTTACCTGCACAAACAGATATCCTCCTAAGATAGCCAAATCTAAAAAAAAAAACACTCCAACTTCCAAAAATATTAAGCTTTGATATTTATGTGTCTTTTGGGTTGATTGAGAACATAGTTGTTGATCAATAATAAAAATAATCCTATAAAATACAACTTGCCTAATAATTCTGCACACAGTGTAATCAGCGCCTCCGTTTTATACATCCATATGTCATCCGTGTGTCTATTTTATACATCCATATGTCATTCGTGTGTTCGTTTATACATCTATATGTCATCCGTGTGTCCGTTGTATACATCCATATGTCATCCATGTATCCGTTTTATACATCCATATGTCACCTGTGTGTCCGTTTTATACATCCATATGTCACCTGTGTGTCCGTTTTATACATCCATATGTCACCTGTGTGTCCGTTTTATACATCCATATGTCACCTGTGTGTCCGTTTTATACATCCATATGTAGGAAGATGGACTGGGCCGGTGATACCTCTCTCATATCAGTTCCGGATCTATCGGGTCTGTCACCATTGTTGCTGGGGGGAAAGCTTTCTGACCCGGACAAACCTTTGCACTCAATTGTAGGGGGCATGTCAGGGATAAAAGGGATGGTGCATGGGAAAGAAGGACACTTGGCGGGAAGACAGAGTGCACAGCAGGAGAAGGTTGATTCACTCTCCGTGGGGCAACGCCATAATACAGGCCTACGCTGCAGCTCCCCAGCCCTTGCGCACACTGACTATGAGGAATGTATATCTGTGTGCCCTCTCATCCCTGTCACTGGGAATCCGTCCCGCATCATTCCGCTGACTGCCGCGTGCGCGCGGCCTAAGTCTGTTTAGGTGAATCATAAAGAGCCGGGTAGCTTGACCCCCACCTCCACCACTGAACTGAGTCACATTCCGGCGGTATCACAGACTACATCGCAGCATGGACATCACCCCGGTAATCCAGGACCTCGCCTCGGAGAGCCAGGATGCAACGCTTGCGTCAGTAGACAGTGCATCAACTTCCTTCAGGATCAGGCCAGAGACTTCACATGCCACCACCGTGGGATTTCAAGCTTCCACAGCCTGGAAACCATCAGACTGATAAGTTTACCTGTTTTGTAACCATTTGTTCTTCCCCTGACACAATATTAAGTTTCACTTCCCCCATAACCCTTTCTCTCCCTGCGTGGAGTATCCCCTGTAATAAACCTTTTAACTCTTGCTCCGTCTCCTGTTCATCACTGTATCCTGTGTTCCTGCTATTCTATAATTGGCATAGTTGGCAGGATGCAGTCTAACAGCATGGAGGCGGCAGACCAAGCAGTTGGGGAGAGCCCCAGGTCCAGTATCTCTCTGGGGGCAATGTTGAACAATCTCCCTTAGTTTACGGGGAATAATACCATGTTATGGAGCTGGACTGAGCGCATGAGTGGGATGATGCGGATGCATCCCATTACCCCTGCATTAGAGGCTGAGGTGGCCATGATGGCTATAGGTGGAGAAGCCAGAGACTCTGTCATGTTACAATCCCCAGGAAAGAGACACCTTTAATAAGGTGCTACAGATTTTGGAGGAGACTCATGGGGACCCCACGGATGTAGGGGAGTTAAGGATACGCTTTTTTAGCTGTATGCAAAGGGAGGGGGAGATGGTGACTCATTACATGAACGCTCTCCAGGAGATCCATACTGCTATCATTAGAAAAGACGGCATAGGCATAGGACTGACTGACGTATTGTTGCGGGATCAGTTGGTGACACGCTTGCGGGACGTGCTGTTGAAATAGGCTTTGCGGGAGCACTTGCGGTTAAATCCTCACATGACCTTTTCTGAGATAGGAAGCGAAGCACGCACATGCGAGCAAGAGCAGTGGGTGACAGTCCTGATAGGGAAGGTCTGGAGCGGAGAGGTATCTGTAAACATGATCACCGAACCACAATGGGTGAAGGAATTGCGGAAGGAAATTCAGGATATTTGAGGAGAGTTGGCTGATGCAAAGAAAGAATCAGTAGTAACTTCAAATCCACCAGGGGGGCAGAGATGGTCCCGAACCTCACCGCAAAACAAGGATGTTCCGTCGAGAGAGACCCCTCACCTGTTATAATTGTAGAGAAGTTGGACATTTGGCTCAGGGGTGCCCATGATGGCGTAGGCCCATTCAACGTCACCCATTAAACTAGAGGGCTCTGAGCCTGGGGGACGCCACATGGATCCTGAACAGTCACGAAGGAGTAACAGAAGTCCCACAAATCTAGTCTCTACATGTCCTCTCGTCTGAGCCGAACTGGACAGTCGAGCAGTACCTTGTCTGGTGGATACTGGCTCATAGGTGACTATGATGCCTGAATCTTACTTTCGGTGACACTTTCCTGAAATAATGCAGCCTGAGTGAGGCTCAGTGATAAAATTGACAGCTGCCAATCACTTGCCCATCCCGGTCACAGGGGTGGTCTGGATGCAAATAACCATCTGCGGTAAAGATCTGTGTCGGAAGGGAGTAGTGTTGACCATTGGAGAAGCTGGTAATGGACATGCCGTCACCCTGGGAATGAACGTGCTGAAGGAGTTCGGGAGTCTCCTCGCCAATGTAACCTTGAAGCAGTGGAGTCCACACACTCCCCATGAAGAGTGTTCCAGCAGTTAATCCACATGGCTCAAGCTCAAGAATCCTCTAGTGGAGAAATGTTGGGAAAAATGATTGTCCATGCCTCTGCTAAACTCGTTTTGCCACCAGGACAGACCGTGCTTACCCTGCCTGTACGTGCATATACCCCTCTAGAAGGGGTCGAGATCCAGATCGAAACAGCTACTATGGAACAACTACCCCCAGGGCTCCTTGTGGCGTGAACGCTAGCCTTTGTACGAGACAGGACGGTTCCAGTACGCTGTGTCAACTTGGGAGAAGGTAACGTCATGCTATCTCCCAGAAGTGAAGTGGCTCGAATTATGGGCATGCCGGAAGACATGATACCACCTCAGGCAGTGCAGTTGATGGTGAAGCAGGGAGACCTTTGGACCATGGCTGTGGATACGTCTCTGACACTGGAACTCCATCAAATCCGTGAAGGGCGTCATATATTGGAGCAGATGCGGGCTGAGCTGACAAACCTTACTCTGCTACAGATCCAACAGGTGGAAGATCTAGTAGGGCGATATCAGGACATGTTCGCACGCCATGAGGATGATTTCGGCTGCACTACAGCAATTACACACGAGATACCAACTGGGTAATGCTGCAACCATAAGAGAGCAATATCGACAAATTCCGCCACAGCTATTTCAAGAGGTGAAAGGTATGCTAACTCAGATGGTGCAGAAGGGCATCGTAATCGAGAGTCAAAGTCCATGGGCCGCCCCCATTGTTCTAGTGCGAAGCAATTATGTCACTCTGCGTTTCTGTGTAGTCTATCCTAAACTCAATGCCTGCACTGTGCGAGCTTCCTATCCGTTACCAGGATTGAAGAATCCTTGTCTGCACTAGAAAATGCGAAATACTTTTTTGTCGCTGGATCTAGCCAGTGACTACTGGCAAGTACCGATGTAGGAGCAGGACCGGCGACAGACAGCCTCTATACTTCCTATGGTATGAATTCAACAGGATGCCGTTCGGTTTGGACAATGCCCACAAAACGTTACAACGATTGATGGAGAGGTGTCTAGGTGATTTAAACTTTGAAGCCACACTCATCTACTTAGACGACATCATAGTTTATGCCGCTTCGTTTGAGGACGATCTACAAAGACTGGAAAAGATGTTGAGTCGCCTTCAAAGACACGGTCTAAAAGTGAAGCTTCAGAATTGTCATCTATTTTCGCACTTAAATAGAGTACCTGGGTCACGTCGTTTCTGATGAAGGGGTGAAACCGTCTCAGGAGAAAATTGCTGCAGTACAGAATTGGCCTACTCTGATGACGGTGAAAGATGTCCGAGCATTCTTGGGGTTGACCAGGTATTATCAGCGCTTCGTGAAGAATTTTACCCGCATAGTGAACAATCTGCTAGAACTGTTAAAGGGAGTACCCTCAGGTGCCAAAAACAGGACTATTCAATGGGAAGAACGTCAGGAAAAGGCATCTCAAGATCTGAAGAATGCGTTGACAGAAGCAAAAGAGGGGAGAAGCCAGCACTGCTTATGGTCAGAACGCAATACATAAAGTGCACATGCACATACTAATTTCTAACTGTATTTCAAAATGAGACATTTAGCAAACAATTGATCAATTCTTTGAGCTACCCCGCCACGTCACGGCATTCTCATAATGGGGCAGTCCTACTCTACGTTTTTTATATTCGCTGTGCCATAAAGGCCTCCTAAAAAGCAAGACCACATTAAATGCAAGCTGTACCTGAAGCATTTCTGAATCACTCCCATGGTGCCAGAAAAGGCAAGCGCAGATGAAGGTTGACCAGGTCCAGCCATAGACATTTCAGGTTTAACCCCCACACTGCCCAACCAGCACCACGGATAAAGGGTGAGACAGGCTGAGACACAGGTGCACAATTAAAAAGCGCCTAGGGCAGGGCAGGGCTGCTGTGTGTGTGTACAGCAGCCTATCAATCACAGTGAACACAGAAAGAATGGCGTACATAACCCAGCATGCGCGGCAACAGTGGTGGTCAGCCACATACCAATGTAAAAGCAAAAGAGGGGAGAACCCAGCACTGCTTATGGTCAGAACGCAATACATAAAGTGCACATGCACATACTAATTTCTAACTGTATTTCAAAATGAGACATTTAGCAAACAATTGATCAATTCTTTGAGCTACCCCGCCACGTCACGGCATTCTCATAATGAGGCGGTCCTACTCTACATTTTTTATATGGCTTCTCCCCTCTTTTGTTGACAGAAGCACCTGTTTTGACTTATTCACACTTCTCTCAACTGTTCATTCTCCACACGGACGGAAGCTTGCATGGACTTGGGGCTGTGTTGTCGCAGATGCAGGACGGGAGAGAGAAGGTGATCGCTTATGTTAGTTGGACAATTACAGTTCCCTCAAGCTAGAACTGCTAGTGTTGGTGTGGGCTATGATGGAGAAGTTTGCAGAATACCTATCCGGGTCTGAAGAACTGGTAGGTAGCGATAACTACCCGTTGGCTCATTTAGAAAATGCGAAACTAGGAGCTCTGGAGCAACGATGGGTGGCTACAAAAGAGAGGCTGAGAATACTCATGTGGATGCCTTATGCAGGGTGAAACATGGACCACCGAGGCAAAACAGAGATGAGGAATTACAAGATGAGGAGATCTCCAGGTTCCAAGATTCTGCCAGTATGGTGGTAGCTACTCAGGAACACATGCAGGTATTGGCCCGGGAGGGTGTCTTAGGACGATCCCGTGATGAGTGGGTTCGGTTACAGCAGGAAGATGGGGAACTTGTCCAACTAAGACAGTGGGTGATGTCTAAGCAACTTCCCAGTCAAGGAGAGAGAAATGCCCTGTCTCCGGAAACTCTGCGGATTCTTCAACAATGGGAAAGACTCCAAATGAGGAATGGACTGCTGTATCGGAAGGTCCAACTACAACGGCAACTAGGTGTCACCTGGCAGGTGGTAGTTCTGGAGACACTGTTATCTAAAGTGGCTACAGAGGAACATGAAAGGGGAGCACACTTCGGTCAAGAGAAAACCTTTCAGTGGTTACAGCGATTAATATACCATTCTCAACTGAAGGCCGCAGTGGAAGAGACCTGTAGGCTATGCAGAAGTTGTGAGTTGGCAAAACCACCTGCGCAGAGAGCTCCTACACAAACCATCATGACTTCTGGCACTCTGTAGGTGCTAATGATAGACTATATGACTATTGGGCTGGCTCATCAAGGGTACGAGCATTGTTTGGTGATGACGTACCACTTCATGAAGTTTGCTGTTGTGACACCAACACGTGATCAGACTGCTGAATCCGCTTCACATGCCATCTGTAAGAATTTCATTCAAGTATATGGCTGCCCAAAGTTCAATCATTCTGACCAGGGGGCCTGTTTTCTGGGGAAAGTGATTGAAGAATTGCACCATCTGTACCAGATCGAGAAATCTCGCACTATGCCGTATCACCCTCAGGGAAATGGAGCCTGTGAATGATTCAACTACACCCTAATTAAAATGCTGAGAACACTGGAAGAAGACCGGAAGGCCCGATGGCCTGAGTTCATAGCTGAGTTAGTGTGGGTGTATAACAACCGCACACATAGGACTACCGGTTATACTCCGTATACCTTGTTATTTGGTCGTTCAGGAAAAGAGATCACCAAGCTGGAGCTGGATCCAGAGGAGGACTACCAATGGACAGGGGTGTCCACTTGGGTTCAAGAACATCGACATCATTTACAAACTTTGTACCGCCTAGTGCAGACCAGATTCCAGGAATTTGAGCATGCAGAAAAAAATCCGCTGCTGGGAACAGATCTCCAAGCTGGGGACCGTGTACTAGTATGAGAAAAACGGCCTTCGAGTCAAACTAGAGTACCTGTGGGAGAGGAACCCGTATCAGGTGAAACGGTGAATCAGCTCTGAAGGGCCCGTTTACAAAATCCAGCAAGCCGAGGAGGGGTGGAGTGAAGGAACAGAGGCAACGCCCATCGGACCGGACCAAACAGATTAACATACAGCGTGGGACAAATAAAAAAGGTTTTTATGGGTGATGCATGGGGTATCAGGGGTTTCAAATGTAGATGTGTAATGCATACCTGACAATCAATTAAATGATATTTTTAGCTGATAGAGCAAAAAAGTGGTGACAGGTTCCCTTTAAAGTCACTTTTCTTTTTTGTGTAATACTTGTTAATGATTTTGTATCAAAATCTTCAAAATGGTGGAAGTGCTTACATTTTTTTCTGGAAAATAAAAAAAATATTCTTTATTATTTTCTTTAAGCTGGTTTGCAAATTTTTAACACAAAAAAAAATTGTATGACCTTCCATTGTCAGAAAATTTGAGGCAAAAATGCGTGGGTCAGACGAAAACATCTGGAAGCCCCTAAACAATGATGAACAAAGTAAAAAAACAAATGAACATGTATAAAATAGAGTATAAAACATGTGCAAATTAATATAAGAATACGGCAAAAATGATAAAGTTGTGCAAAACACTAAAAACTGGACCAAAAATAAGCAATGAATTGGACCTTTTGACTTTAAAGGAATTGTCCAGGGTTGGGGATCAAGTCTGCAGTCACTGTAAGTCTGCAGACTTGTGAATCCTCGCAGTGCGTGCTGTCAGGATTTTCCGGTTCAGGGAGTGGGCAGGCGTATGACTGCAAGTAAGCAATTTTCATACATGCAGTCACATCCCGACTAGATGTGCATTTCTTGCTCAATAGAAGTGAATTGAGCAAGGCCGGACACGTCTAGTAGGAATGTGGCTGGAAGTATACACATCTCTGATTGCTCACGCCAGCAGAAGAACCTGACAGCTGGAACTGTGCACGCTGTGAGGATTGACAAGTCTGCAGACACATAGATTGACTGCAGACTTTATCCACAAGCCTGGACAACCATTTAATGTTGCCTCTTTACATCACAGAATAATATGTCTATGCTTTCAACTGCAGTGAGGAAACATAATTTCCAACTAGAATTACCTTATATTGCTGCATTACTTGTGCAAATGTTGAAATTTACTTATTTTCTGATATCTAAAGACACAAAATGCCACATTATTAATCAATAACCCCTATGTAAATCATATATCCGACACCTTTGGCTCCTTAGAAATGAGTTCACAACGAGTCTATTCCAAAAATTGCCACAAGGGGGCGCCCTAATGTTGTGCTTTATAGCAATGATTAAATATTTACAACATGTAATGTATTGCTTTGTTGTATGTGTCTCATCAGTCCTTCTGACCTTTTTATATGTTTTTTTGTTTTGACTATTTTCGATACAAAAAAAATAAAGAATTTACAGCTGGAATAGTTTGCTGTAATATCTTTGCATAGTTTCCGTATGACAACTTTTCTGAGATGCCAAGGAGACTCTATTACATTGTACATTTTACTGAGGGGCAGTAACACTGTGGGGGGTGCAAAGACGGGCAAATTACAGTGTTCTGAGCTGGAGAGCTGTTATTTTTGGAATAGCCAAAAATAATAGCTAAAGGGACAGTGTTTGGGGGATGTTACTACATGCTAGGTACAGAAATGTGGGCATTTTGAACAGCATGGACACATACCCTAATTGGGACCCCACAATAGTGATTTCATTACATAGTAATATCCAGGGAGGGACAGTTTATTGCTGAGCCAGTCACTGTCACATGTTATAAAAGTCTTCTTACAAGGCTCCTGCTGCTCCCATATCTGCACCTGTTTGTTGTCCACCATGCCTGAACTTTCCCTTATCCCAGGTTCACACGATCGTATCCAAAATCGTCTGTTTTCTGACCAGAAAAAAACAAATGATATTTCATCTGTATTGTCATCCGTGTGTCTGTAAACAGGTGCTTGGATGCAATGGGGCAGAAGATGGAGACGCAGGGGAAGCTTGAACCAAAGATTTATTAATGCCATCAGATTGGGCGATCAGGGAACAATGTTCAGGGGCTAACAAATGATTGGAATACGGTAAAGTAGTTTATGAATATGAACATATCAGTCTAACAATACAACTCTTTTATGTAAACAAATAAATGATTACTGTAATTAATCGGCATGTCTCGGTCTAATATCCTGGTCTATAATACTTCGGAGTCTGCCTTGTTTTTGTTACCATCATCGCTTGCTCAGTATGTCTGCTATAATAATAATAATGAAAATTATAAAATAAATAATAACTTATAATCATAGTACAGACTAACTTGAGTCAGTGATGCTGCTTCGTTAGTCTCTTGCCAATGAGTTGCTTTAACGATGCGTTCCTCTAACTATCTCTGTCACCTGAAGCACAACCTCGACCCCCTCTGTACCCTAATATACACCCCAGGTCAGAGCTCAAATAATTTTCCAAATTCCTGTATTCAGTCTCTAAGTCCTCTGGGTTCCTTTTGTCAGTTCTTCCGAATAGTCTCTTATGGTTGTCTTGATCCTTCTGGTAGGTTCTTACAGTCGTCTCGATCCCTCTGGTCAGCTCTCACGGTTATCGCTATCCCACTGGTCGACTTTCACATTCCTCTCTAGCCCTCTGATTGCTTCTCACGGTTATCTCGATCCCTCTGGTTGGCTCGCTCTTTTGGTCATTCTTCTTTACTCAAGCTTGAGGCCCCTCTTCCTTGATTTGTCTCGAGCTGGTGATTTCAGCCATAAGGCAGCTCTGATGCTTCCGTACGTCTGTCCTGACACAGGTTCAGGCGTCGACTCCTCTCCTTCTCTGCTCTCCTGGGCCTTTTATAATCCCTAACTGCGAGACAGCTGTCGCATGACCTGGTGTGTCCTACTCATTCTCCATACCCGGGAACACACGCTCTACTTCATGGTTTCTGCTGAAACAATTCCTTTCTACTTTTCCCTTCTTATAGCCTTTGGCTGCAGAAAGTGGTGTTCATTCACAAAAGCTTGGTTAGGTTCTCCACCTCCTTTCATGCCCATTTTTTATGTCCGTATCGTCATCCATATTTCCATTTTGTACATCTGTACAGCGTCCATGTTTTACATGGACACTGTAACAAAGGATAAATACAGTTTCCGGTCTTTAGAATTGTAATATATCCATGAAAAACACGTGTCATACGGATGATAGGTGGTGACACGTATGTGATCCAATCTTTACACGCCCATTGACTATAATGGGCAAGAATGATCTGGGGCAATGCAAATGAATAGTCAAAGGCAAGGATCGAGGTCAAGCAGCACAAAATCAAAACAGCAGCTGGACTATCCCTAATAAGGATAGTGAGTACACTGCAGTACCTCATTGGGCAGCTGGACTATCCCTAATCATGATATTCAGCACTCCCCAGCCCCTGATTGGGCAGCTGGACTATCTCTAATGAGGATATTCAGCAGGCCTCAGCCTTTGGTTGGGTGGCTTGTATATATCTAATGAGGCTAGTAAGCATGCTGCAGTCCCTGACTGGGTGGCTGGGATGTCCCTAATGAGGATAGTCAGCACGCCCCAGGCCCTGATTGGGCAGCTGGACTATCTCTAATGAGGATATTCAGCAGGCCTCAGCCCCTGATTGGGTGGCTTGGCTGTCCCTAATGAGGATAGTAAGCATGCTGCAGCCCCTGATTGGGTGGCTGGGCTATCCCATACACATTACTGACAGCCCAATATGCCTCTGTCATCTATTGGTTGGCCGAGCTGTCACTCACTGTGTACCTAGGACACAGTGAGCAGCAGATTTGTGACAGTGCCTTTTAAAAACACTGCACCAGATTTAATTAACCAAGTTCTCTTCATGGTTGAGCGTCCAGACCTCAGAGACTAGTGGCCCATTTAGATAATAAGGGTATGTGTCCACGGTCAGGATGGCCGGCGGTATCACCGGAGCGGCGAAGCCACTCGGCGCTAAGCCCCGCCCCCTTTCTGGGACGCGATGATGCCGGATGTGTTAACTGTACACATCCGGGATCATCGCACCCCTCCCATAGGGCCCTGTGTTATGCCTTGCGGGGACGCAGCGTCCCCGCAAGGTGAACGGACATGCTGCGATCTGAAAAGACGCGCAGCATGTCCGGAGTCGCAGGCCCGCCGCGTGCGGGTTTCCACGCATAGTGGACACGGGATTTCAAAAAATCCCCTCCACTATGCTGGAACATCTGGACGCAGCGTTTCCTGACCGTGGACACATACCCTTTATTGGCTGACAAACACCTGATGAACGAGCAAATTGCTCGCTCGCCTGATGTGATGATTCAAATTCCAGCTTATAGGTCATCGTTGTTGGCAGCATGTAGCTTCATGTGCTGCCGAATACACAATATCCTATGGGGACCAATTATTATAAATACATTTTGTGCGCTGGAGCGTTTGCCGGCCGATCTATATTGGCCATTAACCATCTGTCCATCAGCTTGTGTATAGATGATCAGTGGTCACTTAATGGCATTCATTGTGCCGTGTAAATCCAGCATCAAGCTTATTAAAGGGGGTGGATTACTCTCCCTCACTTTGGCCTTGTGCACACAACATTTTTTAAGCTCAGGTGAACCTGATGAGTAAGGAGAAGGAAACTGGAGTTTTCTTTCCCTGAAGCGTCTTTTTGGGTTTTTTTCAGTCGTTTCCTGAGTGTTTTTCTTACAGTTTTAGCCAGCCGTGTTTTTTTTAGCAGATATTTCCATTCGTTTTAGAGACATCTTTTTTAGTGTCATTTTACTGTGTTTTTTTTTTCCTCTGCAATCAAAAATGGGGAAAACACTAGATATGATTGCAAAACGCTCCAAAAAATGTCTTTTGAGCTTTCTCATTGACTTGTCTTGTAAAAGTACAGAGCATCTTCTGAGCAGAAATTACCATAAGAGTGGTCAGATCTCTTCTTCTGGCAGATTTAGAAACTTGAAGCGGTTGGAAACCTGAACATCTGCCCAGCGAGTCATCTTCACACACCAATACAAGTTTTCATTCTTTTGAACGTTTTCTGCTGTGGAATCGGCCTGAAGAAGACATCACGTGCGCATAGCCACAATCATGGTCTGTTGCGGAGTTTTCCAACTTTCAAAGCTATACAGGTCCTTCTCAAAAAATTAGCATATAGTGTAAAATTTCATTATTTACCATAATGTAATGATTACAATTAAACTTTCATATATTATAGATTCATTATCCACCAACTGAAATTTGTCAGGTCTTTTATTGTTTTAATACTGATGATTTTGGCATACAACTCCTGATAACCCAAAAAACCTGTCTCAATAAATTAGCATATTTCACCCGTCCAATCAAATAAAAGTGTTTTTTAATAACAAACAAAAAAAACCATCAAATAATAATGTTCAGTTATGCACTCAATACTTGGTCGGGAATCCTTTGGCAGAAATGACTGCTTCAATGCGGCGTGGCATGGAGGCAATCAGCCTGTGACACTGCTGAGATGTTATGGAGGCCCAGGATGCTTCAATAGCGGCCTTAAGCTCATCCAGAGTGTTGGGTCTTGCGTCTCTCAACTTTCTCTTCACAATATCCCACAGATTCTCTATGGGGTTCAGGTCAGGAGAATTGGCAGGCCAATTGAGCACAGTAATACCATGGTCAGTAAACCATTTACCAGTGGTTTTGGCACTGTGAGCAGGTGCCAGGTCGTGCTGAAAAATGAAATCTTCATCTCCATAAAGCATTTCAGCCGATGGAAGCATGAAGTGCTCCAAAATCTCCTGATAGCTAGCTGCATTGACCCTGCCCTTGATGAAACACAGTGGACCAACACCAGCAGCTGACATGGCACCCCACACCATCACTGACTGTGGGTACTTGACACTGGACTTCAGGCATTTTGGCATTTCCTTCTCCCCAGTCTTCCTCCAGACTCTGGCACCTTGATTTCCGAATGACATGCAAAATTTGCTTTCATCAGAAAAAAGTACTTGGGACCACTTAGCAACAGTCCAGTGCTGCTTCTCTGTAGCCCAGGTCAGGCGCTTCTGCCGCTGTTTATGGTTCAAAAGTGGCTTTACCTGGGGAATGCGGCACCTGTAGCCCATTTCCTGCACACGCCTGTGCACAGTGGCTCTGGATGTTTCCACACCAGACTCAGTCCACTGCTTCCTCAGGTTCCCCAAGGTCTGGAATCGGTCCTTCTCTACAATCTTCCTCAGGGTCCGGTCACCTCTTCTCGTTGTACAGCGTTTTCTGCCACATTGTTTCCTTCCAACAGACTTACCATTGAGGTGCCTTGATACAGCACTCTGGGAACAGCCTATTTGTTGAGAAATTTCTTTCTGGGTCTTACCCTCTTGCTTGAGGGTGTCAATGATGGCCTTCTTGACATCTGTCAGGTCGCTAGTCTTACCCATGATGGGGGTTTTGAGTAATGAACCAGGCAGGGAGTTTTTAAAAGCCTCAGGTATCTTTTGCATGTGTTTAGAGTTAATTAGTTGATTCAGAAGATTAGGGTAATAGGTCGTTTAGAGAACCTTTTCTTGATATGCTAATTTATTGAGACAGGTTTTTTGGGTTATCAGGAGTTGTATGCCAAAATCATCAGTATTAAAACAATAAAAGACCTGACAAATTTCAGTTGGTGGATAATGAATCTATAATATATGAAATTTTAATTGTAATCATTTCATTATGGTAAATAATGAAATTTAACACTATATGCTAATTTTTTGAGAAGGACCTGTATTGTATTGCATTTCCTTGCCATTCTGCACGACCTCTGCTTGCAATCAGTGAATGAAAACATTTATATCTAGAGAACGGGGGACAGTATCAGGTCAATCCTGTACTGCTGGGTTAAAACAGCTTATGATATCACTCTTTCTGCTCTGTTTTCTTTAAATCTAGTTGGTAAGCTTATATATACGATCTATGGCTGCAGAATTCTCTCATGGCGGGGGTCAGATGTCATACAGCATTAGTAGATATCATGATGACTATTGGCTAGTAACGGGTTCACAAACTGAATTCAGCTAGAGCACCAAAAAAAACAAAACAATCCGGATCACAAACAGATCATCTTTATTGCTTCTGATTTATACGTTGCACTTATTAACATAGGAAATGATTTGGTCTTGTCCATTTTTTTAAGTGTTAACTTATAAAAAGAGAAGTGATATAGATGTCATAGCAATGTAAAAAAAATAAAAAGCCATATAGATGACAAGGAAGACAATAAGACTATTTTTTTCAGGATGAAAAACAGAAGATTTCTCCTACACTCTCCTGAATCTGTCCTGAATGTTATATCCTATTCTGACCACTAGATAGGGATGTTGAGTTGCTGATGGCGCTTTTGTCACTTTCCGTAACTTCTGCGGTTGATTTTCTGTGACCCATGCGCTTTTAGACAATATTCAGGAGATTCATGGAAAGACAATGCTTGTTCTTTAATTATCATTTACAAATTAGTTTATTTTTATTTGGCCAGTGAACTTTTTATTTTAACATAACTTAAAAAAAAACAACAAATGCATCTACTTCAACTTTTGTGATTGCAGCCAATTTTGTCTCAACTGGAAAAAAAAATGTCCTTCCTGATTCCACAAGAAAGTGTGGATCCATATAACACCATTCTCCCACATATTGTTCATAACACACTGTTGATTATAAAGACGAGCTGAGATTCCTGATCTTTATTTAGTGCTGCTATGATTGCTCGTGTAAGGGCAGTCTAAGGCTGGACTGCTCTTACTGTAAAGAACCCTTTCTCTACTGGTCCATTCAATCAACCAACCAGATACAGTGGCATGTATAAGTTTGGGCACCCCTGGTCAAAATGATTGTCATTGTGAATAGTTAAGCAAGTTGAACATGAAATCATCTCTAAAAGGCCTAAAGTTACAGATGACACATTTCCTTTGTATTTTAGCAAACAATATATATATTTTCACCTTTTACATTTTAAAAATTACAAAAAGCAAAATGTCCAGATGCAAACGTTTGGGCACCTTGCACGGTTAGTACCTACTAGCATGCCCTTTTGCAAGTATAACAGCTTGTAAACGCTTTTTGTATCCAGACAAGAGTATTTCAATTCTTGCTTGAGGGATTTTCATCCATTCTTCCTTGGAAAATTCTTCCAGTTCTGTGAGATTCCTGGGTCGTCTTGCATCTTCTGCTATTTTGAGGGCTAACCACAGATTTTCAATTATGTTAATATCAGGGGATTGTGAGGGCCATTGTGAAACCTTCAGCTTGCGCCTTTTGAGGTCGTCTATTGTAGATTTTGTTGTGTGTTTAGGATTATTATCCATTTGTAGAAGCCATCCTCTTTTCAACTTCATCTTTTTTACAGATGGTGTTATGTTTCCATCAAGAATTTGTTGAAATTTCATTGAATTCATTCATTCCTCTACCCGTGAAATGTTCCCCTTGCCATTGGCTGCAACACAACTCCAAAGCATGATTGATCCATCCACTGTTAGGGATAGCGGAATGCACCAAATAATAAAGAGGTAGATATGAGGTGCGTTCGCAGCCCGGGGTCCACCGTGCAGAGATGATACCTGCTGCTGAGTAATGGCGGATGGACACTTGTTCACAGGTGGGTTAGACTTCACCCCATGTGACGTCTCTGCTGAGCAGGCTCCACTGCGGCTGGAGAAGAATGGGAGGGCAGCGGAGGTGGTTTGAGATTCCCCCTGTGCAGCAGTGGGAACTCAACACCTAAAATGGCCCCCCCTCCTTTGACCTCGCTACGTTCAAAGGCAGCAATGAGCTGCAGAGCCCAAATGTGCTCAGCAGGCTCCCAAGACCTGTCCTCTGGGCCATAACCCTTCCAATCCACCAAATAAAATTTTTTGCCACATACCACCTTACACCCCAAGATAGCGTTCACCTCATAATCATCCGTAGATGAACCCGGTTTCCTGGCAGATGACTCAAAAAACCGGGACATGTGAATGGGTTCTAGAAGGGACACATGAAACGTGTCGGTGATACCTGAGCATGGAGGAAGGGCCAGATGGTAGACCACAGGGTGAGCCTGTTCCAGGACCTTGAAGGGACCCAAGTAGTGAGGTGCAAACTTAGTGGACTCAACTCGCAGCCTAATTTTTCGGGCGGAGAGCCACACCAGGAGCAAAGGTCGGAGCAGGGCGCCGATGTGCATCAGCGGAGGGCCTCATTCTCTCCTTGGAAGCCCGGATGGCATCCTGTGTGTGGTCCGAAATGTCCTCCACAGCCCAGTCTGCCACCTTGGAATCGGTGGAAGACACAGGCATAGGCACAGGAACCCGTGGATGCTGGCCTTAGTTAAGGAGGAATGGGGTTTGCCCAGTGGAGTCGGCTACGGCGTTGTTCAGCGCAAACTCTGCCCATGGTAGCAAGGATGTCCAGTCATCTTGCCTGGCTGAAACAAAATGTCGCAGATATGTGACCAGAGTCTGGTTGGCCCTCTCTACCAACCCATTCGTCTCGGGATGGTATGCTGAAGAGAGATTCAGCTCGATGCTGAGTAGACGACAAAGCTCTCTCCAGAACTGAGATGCAAACTGGGGACCCCTGTCACTGACAAGTTTGTCAGGCATACCGTGTAGGCGGAAAATGTGTTTAATAAACAATGCTGCCAAGACCCGTGCAGAAGGTAGCTGTGGAAGAGGCACCAAGTGCACCATTTTGGAAAAATGGTCGGTGATTACCCAAATAATGGTGCAGCCATGGGACTTGGGTAAGCCCACCACAAAGTCCATCCCGACCATCTCCCAGGGCCTGTCCGCCACTGATAAGGGGTAAAGTAACCCAGCTGGCCATTGTCGAGGAGACTTATTCTTGGCGCAGGAGACACACACCCGAATATAGTCTCCAACGTCACGGGCCATATGCGGCCACCAGTACTTCCTCGCCAGAAGCTCAGATGTCTTTTTGGTCCCAAAGTGTCCACCCTGGATGAGTGAGCCCAAGAGAGAACCTCCGGTCGCAAATTTGATGGCACAAAAGTCTTGCCCGGGGGCACAGACTCTAGCGAAGCCGGAGCCATGGTCCTCAGGCTCTCTGAAGGGACAATTAACTGAGGCTCCTCCTCCTCCACTGATGATACTACGGAGCAAGAGAGAGCATTGGCATGGATGTTCTCCCCAGACAGATAATGGAGAGTGAAGTGGAAACGGGAGAAGAACAAGGACCATCTAGCCTGGTGAGAATTTAGCCGCTGGGCAGTCTGCAAGTAAACCAAATTTTTGTGGTCGGTATAGACTTGGAAGGAAAAACGAGCCCCTTCCAGGAGGTGTCTCCACTCTGAGAAGGCCAACTTCATAGCTAGCAACTCCCTGTCCCCGATGGAATAATTCCTCTCCGCCGGTGTGAAGGTCTTAGAGAAAAAGAAGCAAGGATGCTTCCGACCTTGAGCATGCTTTTGGAATAGGACTGCTCCAGCACCGACTGTTGCTTCACGGAGCCGCCAAAATACGCTGTACCCTGTTAACAGACACAGGGTGCAGCTGCAAGACACTAGTGGGATCCCTATGCATCACCCCCACTAATCTGGTGATTGGACTCGCTCTGACCCTCGGTGGCTTTTGAGCCCGCACGTGAGGATGCCCCGAGTTAGATGCAGAGTCCAAGCGGGAATTCCCACCCTACACTGACAGGCTGTCAGGAAAGTGCACTGATTGCGCACGGTGCCTTATAAGCGGGCACTGCAAAAGGCACTGTAACGTGTGCTAGGTGTGCAGGTAGCACTGTCGGGCGCTAGATAGCTTTCACCATTCGCGAGCAGTTAACAACACTAGGAATGTGAATGATTAAGGAGCTTTCATCCATCCACAGTCATTCATCTAGACACACACACGTTATGCCGTGCGGCAATGCAAACCTTTTATAGTGGAAGCTCTCCGGGACCTTCCTAGTGGTCCAATAGGAGCTGCTACAGGGCCTGAGCATGTGACCCCTGACCTCCAATGAAAGGTCTTCCCTTGGACGTGCTCAGTAGAGGAAAAGCAGGACTTAGTCCCAGGAGGGTCTGCTCACCGCTGAACAGTGAAGGTTACAATGGCTGAACCTGGAAGGGCAGCAGTAACCAAGCGCACAGTATCTGCCTGAGCCAGACGCAGGGAACGACGTCTCTGCTGAGCAGGCTCCACTGCGGCTGGAGAAGAATGGGAGATGGCAGCGGAGGTGGTTTGAGATTCCCCCTGTGCAGCAGCGGGAACTCTACACCTAACATGGCCCCCCCTCCTTGGACCTCGCTATGTTCGAAGGCAACAATGAGCTACGGAGCCCGAATGTGCTCAGCAGGCTTTCAGGACCTGTCCTCTGGGCCATAACCCTTTCAATCCACCAAATACATTTTTTTTCGACACCTAACATCCACATGCTTAATAGTTTGCGAGATGTTCTTTTCCGGAATTTCTGTGCCCTTTTTCTCTCCACACATACCTTTGATCATTGTGGCCAAAGAGTTCTATTTTAACCTCATCGGTCCCCAGGACTTGTTTCAAAGATGCATCAGGCTTCTTTAGACGTTCTTTTCAACACTTCTGACTGACTTTTATGGTGAGGACGCAGGAGAGGTTTTCTTCTGATGACTCTTCCATGAAGGTCATATTTGTGCAGGTGTCTTTGAATAGTAGAACAATGTACCACAATTCCAGAGTTTGCTAAATCTTTCTGAAGTTCTTTTGCAGTCAAGCGGGGGTTCTGATTTGCATCTCTAGCAATCCTATAAGCAGCTCTCACTGAAATTCAGCCTGGTCTTCTAGACCTTATCTATTCTTGACCTCCTATTAACTGCCATTTCTTAATTACATGTCAAACTGAGGAGAGGGCAACTTGAAAACGCTTTGTTATCTTCTTACAGCCTTCTTCTGCTTTGTGGGCCTCCACCATTTTCACTTTCAAAGTGCTATTCAGCTGCTTAGAAATCTCCAAGGGTGCCCAAAATCTGCAAGTCAATCTGTGTAGCAGGGTGAAAATACAACATAAATCAAAGCAGGAAAAGACCAGACACAGTTGGGCATGCACACCTGTTTCAATACTCAGAACAAGATAATAATAAAATATATAGCTTTATCTAAATATAAGGACCCACAAATCCACAAACAATAAAAACAATTAAAAACACATATACATCATGGCGGTCAGACCGCACCCTTCAATGTTCAAGGTGACAAACCGTCAGCTTTAATGCCCCCCCTGACGAAGCCAATGCGAAACACGCTTTGGGACAGCACGGTGTGGGTCCAGATAGACCACATGATGGGTAAGGAATCATATTGTACGGGATGGTCTAAGATATACAGGGCATTGGGCTCTAAGCACTTACTACTTAGTATTATCTCTATGTACCCCCCTATCTCCTGGTTCTTTTTCCACTGATATAATTGCAATGCACTAAGCACTTTACTAAATTAAGGATGTTGCACTATCTGGCTGACATACCATTATCTATCTGACTTTCTTGCTGATCATGTATCGTTGTTATTGTTGCTCTACTATTTGTAATTTATCGCTATTATGTATGTAATAAATTTATACCTTTTCACTATTTTTTGTTTAAAATGTCTTCATTACTTGGTACAGGAAAGAAATATATCTTGGTACCGTGTTAGCCAGTAGATAGAAAATTATTTAGAATTGAGAGTCCTCAGTGGTTGATACCTTTTAATGGTTACCATCTTTTCAGTTAGCCATTAAAAGGTATCAACCACTGAGGACTCTCAATTCTAAATAATTTTCATTACTTGGTAGCATCTTTGTGTGGTTTATAGTGACATAATGATAGAATATACACAGTGGGGAAAAAAGGTATTTAGTCAGCGACCAACTGTGCAAGTTCTCCCACTTAACAAGATGAGAGAGGCCTGTAATTGACATCATAGGTAGACCACAAAGGTAGACCACAACTATGAGAGTCAAAATGACAAAACTGTTCCAGAGAATCACCTTGCTGATTTGGCAAGACTTATTTAGCAAAATATGGTGGAAAATAAGTATTTGGTCACCTAAAAACATGCAAGATTTCTGGCTCTCACAGACCTGTAACTGCTTGGTGAATCAGGTCCATAGTTCTCTGCTGGACTACAACTCCCATCACTTGGAGAACAGGGGTTGTGACACGATTAGAAGCTGGTAATTATACAGCGCTCATTAGGCATCGCCTTGTGCCAAGCACTGAAATGCGCTGATAGAATAAGTCGGACGGTGCATTGTGTGCTTGGTGGTGATAGGGCTCAATCCCTCGCGCTGCTGCTTGTAGCACACGAGTCCTGCTATGTCCTGATAGGCGCACACAGACCTCTGCTACATTCATGCTTCAGCGTTCCGTGCGGCTCTTTCCTTTTTTCTACAAAACTTTATTTTGGCTGAATTATCTATATGGGAAAAAAGATATAACCAAGCTGAGTTTGTCCATTTATCACAGTATTTACCACCTGGTATGAGCGCCGTCCTGGATCTGATAGATGTCATATATACATTTTATTATACATTCCTATACATGTTATCGGTTACATGAGAAGGAGAACGCGGTGGAAGATGCTGTCCCGTAGCCATATCTAATAATTAAGAGATACTCGAATGATCATTATCGGATCAAATTTCCCTCAAATTCTGGATTCTAGAGAATCCAAAGATATCACGGCAGGATAGGAAAGGGTTAAAGGGCAAACGTTCATTATACTCACCTGTACTTGATTTTGATCGATTTCATTACGACCAAATTGAATCTTCTGGCCGATTAAAGCTACAGGTAAATAAGAATGTAATATTTTGGCAATTGTATTTAGATATATTGAGTATACATAGTTACATATATAGTTGCCTAGTTGTATAGGCTGAAAAAAGACACAGATCCATCAAGTTCTACCTTTCTCTATCAGTTATAGATTATCGCTAGATTATTTATAACTGATATTGATAATGCCATTTGTTGTGAGAAAAGCATCCAGCCCTTTTATAAAAGCTAGGAACAGAAAAAAAAATCCCAAATATATTATATATGTCAATTATACTACAATATGTGGACCAAAATTTCACAAGAAGGACAAAATAGAAGCCATTCCAAAAAGACATGATACACAGGAGAAGAAAACTGGCATTTAAATGGTTAACAAATGTACTTTATTATTATTATTAGTAGTAGTAGTAGTAGTAATAATAATAAAGTACATTTTTAACCATCTAAACTCCAATTATCTTTTTGTATTTCTCTTTTATAAAAGCTGTTATAGTGTCGGCCATTACTACCTCTTGTGCTCGGCATTCCACATTCTGACTGCTCTAACTGTAAAGAACCCTTTCCTATTTAGCTGCTGGATATGCCTTTCTTCCATCCGTAATGAGGGCCCCCCATTCCTTAGTATGTTCGTTGGAAGGAATAAGTCATGTGCCAGTCCTCTGTACTGAACCCACATATATTTATACATGGAAATGAGATCTCCTCTGAGGCGTCTTTTTTCTAAGCTTAACAATCCCAACGTTTCCAACCTCACATCATATGACAGTCCTCCATCCCTTGTAATAATCTAGTTGCCACCTTTGACCTGACTCTAATTTCCTCCCGCACGGTAACAGTTAACAGCCGCCAGCCAATCACAGGCCAGCAGCTGACGTCAGCGTGTACGTCTCCGATGTATGACGTCACTGTCATATGCCGGAACGACTCTCATGCTTCAGCCGAATCAGAGAGGAGGACAGCGCTGGAGCTCGGCCAGGTAAGGAAAATCCTTTTATTTTGTTGTAAAGCCGCAGAATAGGGCATATTATACTACTTTGGGGGGAAGGAGGAAGAAGGGGATGCATTATACTATGGGGTGCATTATATCCCTATGAGGCTGCTGCATTATACTATTGGGTGCATTATATCCCTATGAGGCTGCTGCATTATACTATAGGGTACATTATATCCCTGTGAGGCTGCTGCATTATACTATGTGATGCATTATGACCCTATGAGGCTGCTGCATTATACTATGGGGTGCATTATATCCCTATCAGGCTGCTGCATTATACTATGGGGTGCATTATATCCCTATGGGGATGCTGCATTATACTATAGGGTACATTATATCCCTGTGAGGCTGCTGCATTATACTATGTGATGCATTATGACCCTATGAGGCTGCTGCATTATACTATGGGGTGCATTATATCCCTATCAGGCTGCTGCATTATACTATGGGGTGCATTATATCCCTATGGGGATGCTGCATTATACTATGGGGCATTGGGGTGCATTATATCCCTATGGGGATGCTGCGTTATACTTTGAGGTGCATTATACTATGTGACTGCTGCATTATACGTTGGTTCTTTGGGGTGCATTATATCCCTATGAGGCTGCTGCATTATACTATGGGACTGCTGCATTATACTGTGGGGCATTGAGGTGCATTATATCCCTATGGTGTTGCTGCATTAAACTATGGGACTGCTGCATTATACTATGGGCCTGTTGCATTATACTATGGGTGTATTATACTATGGGGCTGCTGCATTTTACTATTGGTGCATTATACTGCTATGGGGGTTAATTATACTGCTCTGGGGTGCATTATATTATATGACTATGGGATACATTATATTATTATGGATGACTAGGGGCAATATGGAGAGACATGAGGGAAGTATGGAGAGACATAAGCAGGATGGGAGGACACGTGGGGTCCAGAATGTGGGATATTGTTACTGTAGGGGCTAATTATAGGACATTATTTTTGAGGATACTGTTTTCAGTGTTGGTGAGGAGATGTCCTGTTACTGTGCAGGGCGACATGGTCGCTTATTTTCTACATCTAGTGTAGTGTGGAGATTGATGAACAATTGAGGAATGTGCCCTAGATAACTGTGCTATTTTCTACAGAGATGAGTGCTGGCTGGAAAAAGTGATGGCAGTGTGCACTGGATGAAGATGAAAAGCGAAGAAAAAGGACTTCAACTAGAGATGTCACCTATGAGTCAGTGTGTTACCTGTACACTGACACTATACACTGTATACTATATATAGAGCTCCTGTGTATAATGTCACTGGTGATCATTGTATTACCTGTACACTATGCTCTATATACAGGGCTCCTGTGTATAATGTCACCAGTGATCACTGTATTACCTGTACACTGACACTATATATAAAGCTCCTGTGTGTAACATCACCAGTGATCACTGTATTGTTTGTACACTGACACTATATACAGAGCTCCTGTGTATAATGTCACTGGTGATCACTGTATTACGTGTACCCGGACAGTGTATACGAAGTACAGATCTCCTGTGTATAATGGCACTAAATGGTGATATTAGTATTGTGTTTTTTTTAATTAATGATCAGTATTGTAGTATTCGGTCACTATGTTGTGGTAATATGTGATCTGGTCCTGGTGTGGCAGTATTTGTTCCTTGTGTTTGCTATTATCCGGTCACTGTGGTGGTAATATGTGTTCTGGTCATGATGTGGTGGTATTTGTCCCTTGTATGTGGTATTATAGGTCACTATGTGGTGGTAATATGGAGTCTGGTCACGGGGTGGCGGTATTTGTTCCTTGTTTGTGATATTATTGGTAATTTTAAAAATTGAAAAATAAATAAAAATATACCTAAATTGTATGGGATATTTTAACAAATGTTTAGTACGTTACAGTAGAGTAGAGTCGACCTTGTCATGGTGGCAGATTAAAAAATCTTTTGGCCAAAACAAAAGCTACTGGTTATGTATGTGGTGCTGGGAACTGTAAATGTGTGACTGGTGAGGACGTGGTGCCAAAGTGGAGTTTTTCCAAGAGAGGGTGGTGGGACTGTGAATGGATTGAGGGGTAGAGGCGGAGCTGGGGTGGAGCCTGGGCAGAGACTCATGGGGTGCCCCGAAATTCCTAGTGGTACCCCTTGTCCCCACTGGTCCCAGTACAGATCCTTGTGGTCCCCACTGCTCCCTTTGCTGATCATTGCAGTCCCCACTGTTCCCAGTACTGATCCTTGTAGTCCCCACTGCTACCACTACTGATGCTTGTGGTCCTCACTGCTCCCAGTACTGATACTTGTAGTTCCCTCTGCTCTCAGTACTGATCCCTGCGGTCCCCACTGCTCCCAGTACATATCCTTGCAGTCCCCACAGCTCCCAGTACAAATCTTAGTGCTCTCCACTGCCCTCAGTACAGATCCCTGCGGTCCCCACTGCTCCCAGTACTGATCCCTGCAGTCCCCACTGCTCCCAGTACAGATCCTTGCGGTCCTCACTGCTCCCAGTACAGAAACCTGTGGTCTCCACTGCTCCCAGAACAGCACTGGTTTTTAACATATCGTGTACTGACTAACTGCTAAAACCGACCTACCATTACTATTCTCCAGGTCTTTACGAGTTCATAGACACCAAACATGTCTAGGTTCTTTTTTATTCACATGGTGAAAAAAATACAAACTTTGGTAAAAAAAAATGGTGCCATTTTTTGAGACCTGTAGCTCTCCATTTTTCGTAGATTTGGGGCTGGGTGGGGGCTTATATTTTGTGCACCAAGCTGACGTTTTTATTGATTCCATTTTGGTATAGATACGATCTTTTGACAGCCCATTATTGCATTTTATTGTAATGTAGCGGAGCCCAAAATAAGTAATTCTGATATTATATATACACTGCTCAAAAAAATAAAGGGAACACTTAAACAACAGAACTCCAAGTAAATCAAACTTCTGGTAAATCAAACTGTCTACTTAGGAAGCAACACTGTTTGACAATCAATTTCACATGCTGTTGTGCAAATGAAATAGACAACAGATGGAAATTATTGGCAATTATCAAGACACACTCAATAAAGGAGTGGTTCTGCAGGTGGACCACAGACCACATATCAGTACCAATGCTTTCTGGCTGATGTTTTGGTCACTTTTGAATGTTGGTTGTGCTTTCACACTCATGGTAGCATGAGACGGACTCTACAACCCACACAAGTGGCTCAGGTAGTGCAGCTCATCCAGGATGGCACATCAATGCTTTCTGTGGCAAGAAGGTTTGCTGTGTCTGTCAGCGTAGTGTCCAGAGGCTGGAGGTGCTACCAGGAGACAGGCCAGTACACCAGGAGATGTGGAGGGGGCTGTATGAGGGCAACAACCCAGCAGCAGGACCGCTACCTCAGCCTTTGTGCAAGGAGGAACAGGAGGAGCACTGCCAGAGCCCTGCAAAATGACCTCCAGCAGGCCACAAATGTGCATGTGTCTGCACAAATGGTTAGAAACCGACTCCATGAGGACGGTCTGAGTGCCCGACGTCCACAGATGGGGGTTGTGTTCATAGCCCAACACCGTGCAGGAGGCTTGGCATTTGCCACAGAACATCAGAATTGGCAAATTCACCACTGGCTCCCTGTTCTCTTCACAGATGAAAGCAGGTTCACACTGAGCACATATGACAGACGTGACAGAGCGATGGAGAGCGATCTGCTGCCTGCAGCATCCTTCAGCATGACCAGTTTGGCAGTGGGTCAGTAATGGTGTGGAGGGCCGCACAGCCATCCATGTGCTTGCCAGAGGCAGCCTGACTGCCATTAGGAACCGAGTTGAGATCCTCAGACCCCTTGTGAGACCATATGCTGGTGCGGTTGGCCCTGGGTTCCTCCTAATGCAGGACAATGCCAGACCTCATGTGGCTGGAGTGTGTCAGCAGTTCCTGCAAGATGAAGGCATTGAAGCTATGAACTGGCCCGCCCTATGCTCAGACCTGAATCCGATTGAACACATCTGGGACACCATGTCTCACACCTTCCACCAATGTCACATTGCACCACAGACTGTCCAGGAGCTAGCAGGATATTACTGGGTATGGACTGTTTTATGTTATAGGGTACTTATGTAATTCTATTCCTCTTTTTTTGCCTTTCATCTTTACTAAATGCATGTTCTGCAAAATAGATGTTGGCTATGTGTTAGAGGATTTATTCTTTTGTGTACCCCTTTATTTGCATATTATTATGTCTTTTAGCCCTCTCCAATTATTGCACAATGGGGGTTTCTCTGTATTGTTCTGATGTTTCTTGTTTTCCCCTTTCTTAATGTGTTTTTTAAAAACATTATTTAATAAAAATGTATACATTTTTACCATATTGGTTTTGTATGTCCTATTTTTTCACCCTTTTCTTTGAGGAGGTATCATTAGTTCTTAAGGGTGATTTTTTGTCTGTATATTATTTAATATAGTAGTTGTATTTAGTTGATCATATTTAGGTTTTATTGTTCTCATCAGATTCCACTATGTAATGAATAAAGATTTACAACTGGAATATGTCATTCAGTGATGTCTAGGATGTGGGATTTTAGTGTTCCCTTTATTTTTTTGAGCAGTATATTTTAAATATTTTTAAAAACTTAGTTGTCTGATCGCCTCTGCTACACACAGGCGATGATCAGATCGCCTGTGTGTAGCAGAAATGCTCACTTGCTATGAGCGATGACCATGGGAGAAATGCTGGAGACCTCTGGTTGTCATACCAACCCATCGGTGACCCGTGATCATGTGATGGGGTCACCGATGGGCGGGATTTATGATGCGCTTCCGGTAAGCGCGAGTTAAATGCAGTTGTCAGAGATTAACAGCTGCATTTAACTCATTAACAGCAGCAGGTGGATCGCGAGTCCACCCTCGGCTGCTGCGTGCGCATGTCAGCTGTACAGATCAGTTGTCATCTGCCCGGAAAGGTGCGAGCTCAGCACCGGAGCCCGAACCAAACAGACGGAGTCTGACATCGGCATACTATTACGACCGATGTCGGAAAGGGGATAAGCAAACCTCGAAATGACTGAAAAATATCAGATGTAAATATTAGACTATGTTTATTGTGCAGGCACAGATGTAGCAGAGGTGAATTTGCTATTTAGCATGATGAGTTATGGTATCACAATTTTTTATTTTTCTTGGTGCTTCAGTCCTGCCATGTATCAATTGTCACTTCCATCCCATTTTAATATGGTTAATTGTGATTCAGAATATACTATCCCTGCTCACAAAGTAATGGAGTGAAAGGAAGTCAATCGGTAAACACTGATGTGAACAGAACCTTACAGGAACCATGACAGGACTGTTGTAATGGATTCTTATTGCATCTACGGACTTCATCTACTTTTTTGTCATGTGAGTTTACAGACCATAGATGCAAAATTTCTATGTTTTGTTCACTGTGTTACTTAGTTATCACTTTTGCTTTGTGACATTGTCTTCATCATGCTGGAAAAAGCATTGTTCATCCCTAAATTGCTCCTGGACCCTCAGGAGAAGTTGCTTTTGGAAGGTGTTTTGATACCATTTATTTATTCAAGGCAGGGTTCTTAGACAAAATTGTGAGTCCTCTCCATGGATGAAAAGCCCCCACACATAAATGGTCTCAGGATGCTTTACTGTTGACATAATACAGGAATCGCAGTACCGCTCACTTTTTCTTCTCAGAACAATCATTCTTCCAGATATCCCAAACAGTCTAAAGGGGGCTTCATCAGAGAAGCAAAACTTTACTCCTGTCTTCTGCCATTAAAATCCCAGAGCTTCTTCCAGAATTTCAGTCTCCTACTTTTCTTCCAGAGAAGTAGCTTCTTTGATGTCCTTCTTGACACCTCTAAAAGCCATCCCCTCATTGTACGTGTAGATGCACTGACACCTGCCTGCTGCTATTCCTGAGCAAGCTTTGCAGTGGTGTTGAAACAGTTCAGTCGATTCTAGCTGAATTCTCTTTAGGATATGGTTCTGGCTCATGCTGGACTTTTTGAGGCACCCTAAAGCAGAGGTGTCAAACTGCATTCCTCGAGGGCCGCCAACAGGTCATGTTTTCAGGATTTCCTTAACATTCCACAAGGTGCTGGAATCATTCTGTGCAGGTGCTTAAATTATCACCTGTGCAATACAAGGAAATCATGAAAACATGACCTGTTGGCGGCCCTCGAGGAATGCAGTTTGACACCTCTGCCCTAAAGCCTTTGTGTCAACAACTGAAATAATTTGTTCACATACTTGATAATGCGATTCTAATTAATTTAGGTTCAAGTTTACAAACAGCAATGTCCTTGCCTGTAAAGCCCATTTGATGCAAAGCAATGATGACTACAGGCATTCCCTTGTAGGTAACAATGGATAACAGAAGAAGGCGCAATGATTTCAAGCACCAGCCTTTGAAAGCAACCAGTCACCTCTTAAATTCAACCTGCACAGCAGAGTGATATCAGCTGCCTTGTCTTCATTAACACTTTCTTATGAGCTAACAAGAAGATCACTGAAATTATATAAGCAGGTCATTTTGTAGAATGGATGAAATTCAGTTGAAATGCTGTTTTTGGGAAATGTTTTTCTCATTGTGTAAGCAGGTTGTCGGATGCAGTGACAGACAGGAGGCAGAGCAAGGGTTAACAAATATAACAATTTTAATTTAACAAGGGGTTAACTCCTCGCTTGGGAGGTGCAGGGTTAAAGTGGGGAGAATAACAGTCCAATTGAAAGGATATTTAGAGCTAAGGCAGAATGAATCAGATAACAGCAGTTCTTGTGGATGCTGCTGGGGGAGTCAATAGCGCCTACAACGGCAGGTGCGGTGCTGGTACAAGAGAAGGTTCAGCTGGTAACGGTGGTCCGTCTTCTGGTGGCAGCGGTCAGTCTCCGGTACCTTCCGCTGAGCCCCTAATCCATAAACATATGCGGCTGTAGCAAACAAGCCTCAGCATGATCAGGGTCTCCCTTGGGCAGTAAGGTATATGCTGGTAAGGTGGGGTGAAAACATCTGTCCAGTACCCAGTTCTCTCTTTGCAGCAGGTGCGCTGTACTCATCGTCACGAAGCACACAGCACCTCGCTCTCTCAGCTACCGGGCGCGCTGCACTTCTCTCTCTGTGCTGCACACTGCCTGTTCCCGCCAAGACTGAAGCACCGACAACAGCTGGTGTGATGTTTCTCCAACGAGGTCCTGCAGACCATGGTCCGATGACGAGGGCAGCAGCGAACAGTTCTGAACTCTGCCCTGACTCTTAGTTTGGTGTGCAGCGCTTAGCTGAACAGGGCTCCTGGCTCTTTCCTTATTACTGCGATGGGCTCCGGCAGCGTCCCGGCATCAGATCGTCTGCGTGTCATTGCAGCCTGGCTGCGCTCCCATCAGAGCCCGCTTCGCATGCACCTTGCCTCTGTCACCGCCGGCGGGAAATGGCCCGACACTGCGCATGCTTTTACTTATAACCGTGCCCCCAGTTTACGGGTCAGGGAACCTGTCCGGGCCTTTTTGCCTTCCCCCGGACAACATGGGACGCAGCCTCAACAGTTCCAGACCCGGTCTAGCACAGGTACCCGCAGTCTGATCTTCCTCCTTATACTGGCAAGGAATGACTTTGCAGTTTTTTGCAATTCATCTGATGACCCTTCATAACAATCTTATGAAAATTGCCACTAAAAAACTGAAGAAGCAAACTTTGTGCACGCAACATGCCATGAGTGGCTGCTTCTGCAGAAGTCTTGTCATTCACTGCTTCACCTTCTATGGCTCTGCAGAACGATCATTAAATACTTTTTTTTTAAAGTATTTGTTTTAGCTGATGCCAAGATTGTAATGTAGAAAGTCCCTTACTCTCGATAAAGTTATGCCAGAGGCGTAGCTAGGGTTTTGGCTCAGGAAAGGGGCGAAGCTTCTGAGTGGGCCCCTAACCAGGTAACCTTGATTACAACTCAGTGACGCGCCCTAATAGTGGAGCAGAACCTCAGCAGATGATCGTGCTGTTACTGAAGATAATCTCTATATAAAGACCAACATGGATATTACCGCCATATGGTCAGTGGTAGATTCCAGCCCTACAGAACATAGATCACAGCACAGTTAGATAATGTCTTACCTCTGACGTTCTTTCTGATGGAGTCGTCACTTTTCACGTCTTTTCCATCTTGCCCAGACCGACATGACAACTTCTTCCAACCAGGACTCGTCTGCAGACAATACAACAAAGACACATTTCACTTCTCATAATCCAGCCCCATCACCATCTATTCCCAACATACACAAACTCCTCATCCTGCTGATAACCCAATACTGAGCCGCTGCTGCCGTATGTGTCCCTATTACTGCCCCTGATACCCCAATACTGAGCCACTGCTGCCGTATGTGTCCCTATTAGGCTACGTTCACATTTGCGTTGTTGGGCTCAGCGTCGTCGACGCATACCGACGTATGCGTCATGCGCCCCTATCTTTAACATGGGGGGTGCATGGACATGCGCCGGTATGCGTTGTCTAGCGTTTTGTGACGCATGCGTCATTTGGGCGCAACAGTCAGGGCGCAGGCGATACTACATGATGCAGTTTTTCTGCATCAAATTTAAGGTAATTGTTGAACGCATACATCACAAAAAGCTGCGTTGTGTATGCGTTGTGCGTTGCGTCGTCGACGCTGCGCCCAACAACGCAAATGTGAACGTTACCTTACTGCCACTGCTGTATGATTCTCTGTGCCCTCTTAATTCTAAGGCACCCCTCTATAATATAGTAATGCCGGGTGCAAGTGCCCTAGAAAACAGTGCCCATATTTTGCCCCCTAGAAAGTAATATTGCCCTGTGTGCGCCTTTGATAGTCACAGTAAGCTGAGTTCCCCTATAACAACAAGTGCCCACATTACATTTAATAATGTCCCGAGTCTCCCCCTGTACAGCTCCCCTATACACAGCATGATGCTCTCTTATACACAGTATACTGACACCTTAGTAGCCTCCAAACTGATGGCTCCAGCACTGTAATCCCCACACTGTATGATGCCCCTCTAGATAGCCTCCATATAGTAGAATGCACCAGATCGCCCTCAATATAGTATAATGCACCAGATAGTCCTCAATATAGTATAATTTACCATATAGTCCTCAATATAGTATAATGCACTCCCCATAGGCCTACTCTAAATTGTATAATGCACCCCCTATAGGCAGACTCTATAGCACAAGGCAGCACCCATAGGCAGACTCTGTAGTATAAGGCAGCACCCCATAGGCAGACCCTATAGTATAAGGTAGCACCCGCAGGCAGACCCTGTAGTATAAAGCAGCACCCCTATAGGCAGACCCTATGGTATAAGACAGCACCCCTATAGGCAGACCCTGTACTATAAGGCAGCACCCCTATAGACAGACCCTGTACTATAAGACAGCACCCCCATAGGCAGACCCTGTACTATAAGACAGCAGCCCAAAAGGCAGACCCTGTAGTATAAGGCAGCATCCCCATAGGCAGATCCTGTACAATAAGGCAGACCCCTCATAGGTAGACCCTGAAGTATAATGCAGACCCCCAAAGGCAGACCCTGTAGTATAAGGCAGACCCTCATAGGCAGATCCTGTAGCATTAGGCAGACCCCCCATAGGCAGACCCTGTAGTATTAGGCAGACACCCATAGGCAGACCCTGTAGTATAAGGCAGACCCCTGTTATGATCCTTAGTGGTTGAGGATCACGAATTACTCCAGCTAAGTAACAAACATAGGACAAGCTCTAGGGAGGTGGCAAACTGGACTGACCGCAAATCTGAACCTATCCAAACACACTAGAAGTAGCCGGTGAACGTGCCTAAAAAATTCCTAGACGTCTCGAGCCAGCCTGAGGAACTAACTACCCCTGGAGAGAAAGAAAGACCTCTCTTGCCTCCAGAGAAATAATCCCCAAAGATATAGAAGCCCCCAACAAATATTAACGGTGAGGTAAGAGGAAGGCACATACACAGGGGTGAAAACAGATTCAGCAAATGAGGCCCACTAATACTAGATAGCAGAAAATAGTAAAGGGGTCTGTGCGGTCAGTAAAAAACCCTTACAAAATATCCACACTGAGATTCAAGAACCCCCCGCACCAACTAACGGTGTGGAGGGAGAAACTCAGTCCCCTAGAGCAAACAGCAAGCGAGGAGATCACATCCTAGCAAGCTGGACAAGAAACATGATGAATGCTGATAATCCAAAAATGAACGGACAAAAACTTAGCTTGTCTTGGAGAGGCTGGGAGCAAGGTAATCACAAGGAATCTGAAGAGCACTGAATACATTGATAGCAGGCAAGGAACTGAGTATCCAGGTGGGCTAAATAGGAAACCAACCAAGGATAACGAACCAGCTGATGAAGCAACCTGCAGAAAGACAACACTACCCAGTACCGCTTGTGACCACCAGAGGGAGCCCAAAAATAGAGTTCACAACAGACCCCCCCATAGGCAGACCCTGTAGTATTAGGCAGACCCCACCATAGGCAGACCCTGTAGTATAAGGCAGACCCCCATAGGCAGACCCTGTAGTATTCGGCAGACCCCCCATAGGCAGACCCTGTAGTATTAGGCAGACCCCATAGGCAGATTCTGTACTATAAGACAGCACCCCTTAAAAAATAAATACTCATCTCTCTACTTCCTGGTTCCTGCGCTGCTCCCGCTCATCTCTTGGCGCCAGGCAGTGACTCATCGCGCCCCTGTCAGCGTCGCTGACGTCAGACGCTGACAGGGGGATGATGGGGGAATGAGAGCAGCGCAGTGCTCCTTCCCTCATCATTGCAGTCAGCTGTATCGGTTAAATGCCGGTACAGCTGACCCTGCGATGACAGGCGGGGGGCCCACTGCTGGCACTGGGCCCCTCTTCCTGCTCAGGGGCCCCATAGTGGCCGGGCAGCAGAGCAGGGAGATCGATTCTCCCTGCTCTGCCGCAGAAGGTAACTGTATCGGCGTGCTGCGCGTGCCAATACAGTTACAGTAGCGTAGCTCCGGGTGGGCCCCCTCAGAGCTCAGGGCCTGGGACGCCTGCACCCCGGTAGCTACACTACTGAGTTATGTGCTACATGTAAAAGAGCTGCTTTTTCTAGTAGATTTATTTTTGCTTTCATTTACACCGGAAGTGGATCTATTTTTCTTCTGACTGAAAAGTCATCTTCTCAAACTGCATATATGGGCATTTACACACGTGGTCAAAATTGTTGGTACCCCTCCGGTTAATGACAGAAAAACCCACAATGGTCACAGAAATAACTTGAAATAACAGAACTAACTTGAATCCATCCTCCCAGTGGATGGCCATGGAGCAAGGAGGTGGAATAAGATTCTGCAGGTGAACAACTAGCTACGTCGATGGTGCCATCAGCAAGGATTTGGATTTCTGGATCATGGAGTGAATTACCTATACAATGGACTGCTTGCTAGACATGGGGTGCACCTTATGAAGACTGGAAACATGCATTTGGAAGTCGCCTTGCTACACTCATCAGGAGAGCTTTAAACTAGAACAATGTGGGAAGGGAAGCAAAAGGCCAGAAAAAGTCATACACCTGACAAATACTTTTGAGAACTCTGATATTTGAAGTGGAAAGGAAGAACAAAGACAAAAAAATCTAAATAATAAAAATATTGGAGGAAGAGAAACCAATCACAAACTAAAATGTTTCTATACAAATGCACAAAGCATGTGCAACAAACAAGGAGAATTGGAATTGCTAACACAGGAGAAGAAATATGATGTCATTGGAATCACTGAAACTTGGTGGGACGATACACATGATTGGAATACAAGGCTAGAAGGATACAACTTATTTGCAAGAAACAGACTTGATAAACGAGGAGAAGGTGTCGCATTGTATGTTAGAAAAGCATATATCTGCACCGAGATTGAAGCTTCAAAGACTGGGAGTTCTGTGGAAACTGTTTGGGTAAGAGAATACAAGGAGAGAACAACGGAAAAGACACCATTTACAGGCCGCCTGTAGTAGATATGATATATGGATGTTCTCTTTATGCATCAAATGGCCAAGTTCTCCAAAAAATATGACATAGTGGTCATGGGAAATTTCAACTATTCAGAAATTTGTTGGGAATCTCTCTCAGGTAAAACTAACAGGTCAAGCAAATTCTTATCCTCTCTTGCTGACAACTTTATCTTCCAAAAGGTAAGGGAGAAAACAAGGGGATCTGCTACCTTGGATCTAATCCTTATAAACAGGAAGGAAATGGTTGAGGAAATAAGAGTGGCTGGGACCCTAGGAGGTAGCGACCATGCTATTTTAGAATTTTGGATAACTAGAGGAGGAAGACCTGTGAAGACTCAGACGTCAAGGTTAGATGTCAGAAAGGTAGATTTTAACCCCTTAATCCCATATGACGTACTATCCCGTCGAGGTGGGGTGGGCCTTAATTCCCACCGACGGGATAGTACGTCATATGCAATCGGCCACGCTCACGGGGGAGCGTGGCCGATCGCGGCCGGGTGTCAGCTGACTATTGCAGTTGACACCTGGCACTATGTGCCAGGAGCGGTCACGGACAGCCCCCGGCACATTAACCTCCGGCACACTGCGATCAAACATGATCACAGTGTTCCGGTGGTATAGGGAAGCATCGCGCAGGGAGGGGGCTCCCTGTGGGCTTCCCTGAGACCCTCGGAGCAACGCTATGTGATCGCGTTGCTCCGAGCGTCTCTTACCTCCTCTCCCTGCAGTCTCCGGATCCAAAATGGCCGCGAAGCTGCATCCGGGTCCTGCAGGGAGTGGCTTACCAAGTGCCTGCTCAGAGCAAGCGCTTGGTAAGCCTGCAGCACTGTAAGTCAGATCGCCGATCTGACAGAGTGCTGTGCAAACTGTCAGATCAGCGATCTGTGATGTCCCCCCCGGGACAAAGTAAGAATGTAAAAAAAAAAAATTTCCACATGTGTAAAAAAAAATAAAAAAAAAATCCTAAATAAAGAAAAAAAAATATTATTCCCATAAATAAATTTCTTTATCTACATAATAATAAAACAATAAAAGTACACATATTTAGTATTGCCGCATCCGTAACGACCCAACCTATAAAACTGTCCCTTCAGTGAACACCGTAGGAAAAAAAAAAAAAAGAGGCAAAAAACGCTTTATTATCATACCGCCGAACAAAAAGTGGAATAACACGTGATCAAAACGACGGATATAAATAACCATGGTACCACTGAAAACGTCATCTTGTCCCACAAAAAACGAGCCGCTATACAGCGTCATCAAAGAAAAAATAAAAAAGTTATAGTCAGAATAAAGCGATGCCAAAATAATTATTTATTCTATAAAATAGTTTTTATCGTATAAAAGCGTCAAAACAAGTAATCGTACTGACCCGGAGAATAAAAATGTTTATCAATTTTACCAAACGTGGAACGGTATAAACGCCCCCCCCCAAAGAAATTCATGAATAGCTGTTTTTTTGTAATTCTGCCTCACAAAAATCGGAATAAAAAGCTATCAAAAACTGTCACGTGTCCAAAAATGTTACCAATAAAAACGTCAACTCGTCCCACAAAAAACAAGACCTCACATGACTCTGTGGACCAAAATATGGAAAAATTATAGGTCTCAAAATGTGGAGACGCAAAAACTTTTTTGCTATAAAAAGCGTCTTTTAGTGTGTGACAGCTGCCAATCATAAAAATTCGCTATAAAAAATGCTATAAAAGTAAATCAAACCCCCCTTCACCACCCCCTTAGTTAGGGAAAAATAATAAAATTAAAAAAATGTATTTATTTCCATTTTCCCATTAGGGGTAGGGTTAGGGCTAGGGTTAGGGCTAGGGTTAGGGTTAGGGCTAGGGTTAGGGCTAGGGTTATGGTTAGGGTTAGGGTTATGGCTAGGGTTAGGGTTAGGGCTAGGGTTAGGGCTAGGGTTACGGTTAGGGTTAGGGCTTGGGTTAGGGTTAGGGCTAGGGTTACTGTTAGGGCTATGGTTAGGGTTACAGTTAGGGCTAGGGTTAGGGCTAGGGTTAGGGCTAGGGTTACGGTTAGGGCTAGGGCTAGGGTTAGGTTTGGGGCTAGGGTTGGAGCTAAAGTTAGGGTTAGGGTTGGGGCTAAAGTTAGGGTTAGGGCTAAAGTTAGGGTTAGGGTTTGGATTACATTTATGGTTGGGATTAGGGTTGGGATTAGAGTTAGGGGTGTGTCAGGGTTAGGGGTGTAGTTAGGGTTACCGTTGGGATAAGGGTTAGGGGTGTGTGTGGATTAGGGTTTCAGTTAGAATTGGGGAGTTTCCACTGTTTAGGGACATCAGGGGCTATCCAAACGCGACATGGCGTCCGATCTCAATTTCAGCCAATTCTGCACTCACTGAAAAAGTAAAACAGTGCTCCTTCCCTTCCGAGCTTTCCCGTGCGCCCAAACACAGGTTTACCCCAACATATGGGGCATCAGCGTACTCGGGACAAATTGGACAACAACTTTTGGGGTCCAAGTTCTCTTGTTACCCTTGGAAAAATATAAATTTGGGGGGCTAAAAATCATTTTTGTGGGAAAAAAAAAGTTTTTTTATTTTCATGGCTCTGCGTTGTAAACTGTAGTGAAACACTTGGGGGTTCAAAGTTCTCACAACACATCTAGATAAGTTCCTTGGGAGGTCTACTTTCCAATATGGGGTCACTTGTGGGGGGTTTCTACTGTTTGGGTACATCAGGGGCTCTGCAAATGCAACGTGACGCCTGCAGACCAAACCATCTAAGTCTGCATTCCAAATGGCGCTCCTTCCCTCCCAAGCTCTGCCATGAGCCCAAACAGTGGTTCCCCCCCACATATGGGGTATCAGCATACTCAGGACAAATTGGACAACAACTTTTGGGGTCCAAGTTCTCTTGTTACCCTTGGAAAAATATAAATTTGGGGGGCTAAAAATCATTTTTGTGGGAAAAAAAAAGTTTTTTTATTTTCATGGCTCTGCGTTATAAACTGTAGTGAAACACTTGGGGTTCAAAGCTCTCAAAACACATCTAGATAAGTTCCTTAGGGGGTCTACTTTCCAAAATGATGTCACTTGTGGGGGTTTTAATGTTTAGGCACATCAGGGGCTCTCCAAACGCGACATGGTGTCCCATCTCAATTCCAGTCAATTTTGCATTGAAAAGTCAAACGGCGCTCCTTCCCTTCCGAGCTCTGCCATGCGCCCAAACAGTCGTTTACCCCCACATATCAGGTATCAACGTACTCAGGACAAATTGCACAACAACTTTTGTGGTCCAATTTCTTCTCTTAGCCTTGGGAAAATAAAAAATTTGGGGCGAAAAGATCTTTTTTGTGAAAAAATATGATTTTATATTTTTACGGCTCTGCATTATAAACTTCTGTGAAGCACTTGTTGGGTCAAAGTGCTCACCACACATCTAGATAAGTTCCTTAAGGGGTCTACTTTCCAAAATGGTGTTACTTGTGGGGGGTTTCAATGTTTAGGCACATCAGGGGCTTTCCAAACGCAACATGGCGTCCCATCTTAATTCCAGTCAATTTTGCATTGAAAAATCAAATGTCGCTCCTTCCCTTCCGAGCTCTGCTATGCGCCCACACAGTGGTTTACCCCCACATATGGGGTATCGGCGTACTCAGGACAAATTGCACAACAACTTTTGTGGTCCAATTTCTTCTCTTACCGTTGGGAAAATAAAAAATTGGGGGCGAAAAGATAATTTTTGTGAAAAAATATGATTTTTTATTTTTACTGCTCTGCATTATAAACTTCTGTGAAGCACTTGGTGGGTGAAAGTGCTCACCACACATCTATATAAGTTCCTTAGGGGGTCTACTTTCCAAAATGATGTCACTTGTGGGGGGTTTTAATGTTTAGGCACATCAGGGGCTCTCCAAACGCGACCTGGTGTCCCATCTCAATTCCAGTGAATTTTGCATTGAAAAGTCAAATGGCGCTCCTTCCCTTCCGAGCTCTGCCATGTGCCCAAACAGTGGTTTACCCCCACATATGGGGTATCAACGTACTCAGCACAAATTATACAACTTTTGGGGTCCATTTTCTCCTGTTACTATTGGTAAAATAAAACAAATTGAAGCTGAAATAAATTTTTTTGTAAAAAAAATTTAAATGTTAATTTTTATTTAAACATTCTAAAAATTCCTGTGAAACACCTGAAGAGTTAATAAACTTCTTGAATGTGGTTTTGAGCACCTTGAGGGGTGCAGTTTTTAGAATGGTGTCACACTTGGGTATTTTCTATCATATAGACCCCTCAAAATGACTTCAAATGAGATGTGGTCCCTAAAATAAAAATGGTGCTGTAAAAATGAGAAATTGCTGGTCAACTTTTAACCCTTCTAACTCCCTTACAAAAAAAAAATTTTGGTTCCAAAATTGTGCTGATGTAAAGTAGACATGTGGAAACTGTTACCTATTAAGTATTTTGTGTGACATATCTCTGTGATTTAAGGGCATAAAAATTCAAAGTTGGAAAATTGCGAAATTTTCAAAATTTTCGCCAAATTTCCGTTTTTTTCACAAATAAACGCAAGTTATATTGAAGAAATGTTACCACTATCATGAAGTACAATATGTCACGAGAAAACCATGTCAGAATCGCCAAGATCCATTGAAGCGTTCCTTAGTTATAAATAACCTCATAAAGGGACAGGGGTCAGAATTGTAAAAATTGGCCCGGTCATTAACGTGCAAACCACCCTCGGGGCTTAAGGGGTTAAGGGACTCAGAAAGAGAATCGGAGGGATCCAATGGCTGGATATCCTTAAGGACAAAAATGTCCAGTAAGGTTGGGAAATCTTGAAAAATGAGATTCTCAAAGCACAATCGTTAACAATTCCAAAAAGAGGGAAGAATTCAAAGCATTTAAAGAAACCAGGATGGATGAAAACAGAACTTAAACACATGCTAAAAAGGAAGAAAGAAATGTTTATCAAATGGAAAGAGGGAGGCATACATAAAGAAGAATATAATGCTGTCTGCAGAACCTGCAGGGCATGAATCAGATTATCTAAAGCTGACAATGAATTAAGGCTTGCAAGAGACGTCAAAAGCAGTGAAAAAGGATTTTGGAGATATGTCAAAAGTAAAAGAAAAGTCAAAGATGCTATAGGATTTTTACAGGATGAAAATGATGAAATGGTAAGAAAGGATGTTGAGAAGGCCAAACTTTTAAATTCCTATTTTGCATCTGTTTTCTCTAAGAAAGGAAATGTAGCATGAACTGATCTTCACTGTCCTATTAAAGGAGTAGAAGAATCCAGGATATCTATAAACAGAAAGATAGGAAACACGTAGCTAACATACTGTACATGAATTCAAGTCTCCAGGTCCAGATGAATTACACCCCAGAGTACTGAAGGAGATAGCAGAAGAAATTTTTGAACCACTCTCCAAAATATTTGAAAATTCTTGGAGAACAGAAGTCCCAGAAGACTGGAGAAGGGCAAATGTTGTTCCTATCTTCAAAAAGGGGAAGAAGGTGGACCCAGGGAACTATAGGCCAGTGAGCCTGACTTCCATACCAAGAAAGATCTTAGAACAAATTATTAAACAACATGTATGTAAGTACATGGATAAGAATGAAGTGATTAACCAGAGTCAGCATGGGTTTGTAACTAATAAGTCTTGTCAGACTAACGTAATTTCCTTCTATGACAGAATCGCTAGCTGGGTGGATCAGGGAAATGCTGTAGATATAGTATATCTTGACTTCAGCAAAGCATTTGACAAAGTATCTCACACCATCCTTATTGAAAAAAAGACTAAGGGTACCGTCACACAGTGCCATTTTCATCGCTACGACGGCACGATTCGTGACGTTCTAGCGATATCGTTACGATATCGTTGTGTCTGACACGCTACTGCGATCCGGATCCCCGCTGAGAATCGTACGTCGTAGCAGATTGTTTGAAACTTTCTTTCGTCGTCTAGTGTCCCGCTGTGGCGGCATGATTGCATCGTGTGACACAGGTTGTATACGATGTGCGCACAGTAACCAACGGCTTCTACATCGCAAATACGTCATGAAATTATCGCTCCAGCGCCGTGTATTGCAACGTGTGACCGCAGTCTACGACGCTGGAGCGATAATCATACGACGCTGCAACGTCACGAATCGTGCCGTCGTAGCGATGAAAATGGCACTGTGTGACGGTACCCTAAGTATGAAATGGACAAGGCAAATGTTAGGTTGATTCATAACTGGCTTAGCGATCGGACCCAAAGAGTGGTCGTAAACGGCTGCACATCCAGTTGGAAGAATATCTCAAGTGGGGTACCACAGGGTTCTGTCCTGGGCCCTGTATTGTTCAACATCTTTATCAATGATTTAGATGATGAAATTGAGGGTACACTAATTAAATTTGATGATGACACAACGCTAGGATGGATAGCTAATACTAGAGAAGACAGAGAGAAGATTCAAAAAGATATAAATAAACTGGAGCAGTGAGCAGCAACTAATAGAATGGGTTTTAACAAGGAAAAATGCAAAGTACTAGATCTGGGCAATAAAAATGAAAAAAGCATATACAGAATGGGAGGAATAGGGCTAAGCAACAGCACATGTGAAAAAGATTGGGTATACTAATAGATCATAAACTGAACATGAGTCAACAGTGTGATGCAGCAAAAAGGAAAATGCAATTGTGGGATGTATTAACAGAAGCATACAGTCTAGATCACGCAAAGTCATTATTACCCTCTACTCCTCTTTGGTCAGACCTCACCTGGAATAATGTGTCCAGTTTTGGGCACCACATTTTAAGAAAGACATCAACCAACTGGAGCAAGTTCAGAGAAGAGCGACCAGCATGGTGACCGGTCTGCAAACCATGTCCTATGAAGAATGGTTACAGGATTTGGGAATGTTTAGCTTGCAAAAAAGAAGACTGAGAGGACACTTAATAGCTGTCTACAAGTATCTGAAGGGCTGTCACATTGTAGAAGGATCATCTTTATTCTCATTTGCACAAGGAAAGATTAGAAGCAATGGGATGAAACTGAATGGAAGGAGACACAGATTAGATATTAGAAAAAACTTTTTGGCAGTTAGGGCGATCAATGAGTGGAACAGGCTGCCACGAGAGGTGGTGAGTTCTCCTTCTATGGAAGTCTTCAAACAGAGGCTGCACAGACATCTGTCTGGGATGATTTATTGAATCCTGCTTTGAGCAGAGGGTTGGACCAGATGACCAAGGAGGTCCCTTCCAACTCTATCATTCTATGATTCTATGACAAAAGTAATAAAAAATAACAGATCCATGAAAATGAACAAATGAAAGTCAGATATTGCTTTTCAACCATGCTTCCACAGAATTAAAAAAATAAATAAAACTCATGAAATAGGCCTGGACAGAAATGATGGCACCCCAGAAAATATTGCCACTAAAGAGACATGTTAAATCAAGGTGTGCCCACTAACCAGCATCACAGGTGTCTACAATCTTGGAATCAGTGAGTGGGCCTGTATATAGGGCTACAGATACTCACTGTGCCGTTTGGTGACATGGTGTGTATCACACTCAACATGGACCAGAGGAAGCGAAGGAAAATCTTGTCTCAGGAGATTAGAAAGAAAATTATAGACAAATATGTTAAAGGTAAACGTTATAAGACCATCTCCAAGCAGCTTGATGTTCCTGTGACTACAGTTGCACATATTATTTATCATTTATTTAGAAATTTAAGAACCAACCTCCCTGGATATGGCCGCAGGAGGAAAATTGATAACAAATCAAAGAGATGGATAATACGAATGGTAACAAAAGAGCCCAGAAAAACTTCTAAACAGATTAAAGGTGAACTTGAAGCTCAAGGAACATCAGTGTCAGATCGCACCATCCATCGTTGTCTGAGCCAAAGTGTACTTCATGGGAGACAACCAAGGAGGACACCATTGGTGAAAAAAACCCCATAAAAAAAACAAACTGGAATTTGTCAAACTTCATATTGACAAGCCACAAAGCTACTGGGAGAATGTCTTATGGACAGATGAGACAAAAATGGAACTTTGTGGCGAGGCACATCAGCTCTATGTTCACAGAAGATAAAATGAAGCATATCAAGAAAAGAACACTGTCCCTACTGTGAAACATGGAGTAGGCTTTGTTATGTTCTGGGGCTGCTTTGCTGGCATCTGGCACAGGGTGTCTAGAATCTGTGCAGGGTACAATGAAATCTCAAGACTATCAAGGGATTCAAGAGAGAAATGTGCTGCCCAGTGTCAGAAAGCTTGGTCTCAGTCGCAGGTCATGGGTTTTGGGACAATGACCCAAAACACACAGATAAAACACCCAAAAATGCCTAAGAGGAAAACATTGGACTATTCTGAAGTGGCCTTCTATGAGCCCTGACCTAAATCCTATTGAGCATCTTTGGAAAGAGCTGAAACATGCCGCCTGGAAAAGGAACCTTCAAACACGAGATTACTGGAGCAGATTGCTCTTGAAGAGTGGGCCAAAGTACCTGTCGAGAGGTGCAGAAGTCTCATTGACAGTTACATGAATCGTTTCATTGCAGTGATTGCCTCAAAAGGTTGTGCAAAAAAATATTAAGTTAAGGCTACCATCATTTCTGTCCAGGCCTATTTCATGAGATTTATTTTTTCTAAAATTCTGTGGAAGCATGGTTGAAAAGCAATGTCTGACTTTCATTTGTTCATTTTCATAGATCTATTATTTATTATTACTTTTGTCGTAGAATCGTAGAATGATAGAGTTGGAAGGGACCAGAGTGGGGACCATTTCTGACCATTGTGGGTTTTTCTGTCATTAAATGAGGGGTACCAACAATTTTGACCACGTGTGTAGGTCTTGAAATGTAAATCCATCAACACCTTTACACCTGCCATCTGTTGTTGCATTCCCAAATAATTAGCATCTTAAGTCATATGCAACTGAGGTGCTAAGTGCTATAGATATTGCAGAGCACTTCCTGGGCATCTGCCTCTGTTTCCCCACCCAGCACCAACCTCTTTAGCTTGATTGATAGCTAGAGGAGCAATCTTGGGATGCAGAGGCTTAGAAGTGCTTTAGTCACACCCAGAGCATTTAAAGGGGTTGTCTAGTATGTTTGCATTGATGAACTGTCCATGGGATAGGCTATCAATACCAGATCAGTGGTAGTGCACCTCTGCCTATCAGCCATTCCCGGTGCCGACCAGAAGTGTTTACCGGCAGATCAGAAAAGCTCAGCTTCTTCAATTGCACAATGGCCACAGTGGGATGCTGCAGATCCATGCCTATTCATGTAAATAGGGAAGAATGTGTAGTACCCTTCCATGACCACCATGCAGTTGAAAGAGCTGTGCCCTGCAGCACAACTGATTACACCTGGCCTCAGCGTGCACCAGAAATAGCTGATGGACAGCAGCGCTAGGTGTTGTACCCCTACCAATATTGTATTGATGACCAAACTTAAGGATTGTTCATCAACAAAAAAGTACAGGAAAACTCCTTTAATGCCTCATTTGCAAATGGCTGAAAACTTAAAAGCCTCGGAAATGCAGCGACATATAGAAGATATATTAGGTGTTGATGGATTTACATTTGAAATACCTGCATGCTTGTATTTGTGGTTCGTGGGTTAAGGTTTCCATTCTCCAAAGCAAGCAGTAATCTTGAAAGAAATGAAGAATTGAATTATTTTTCACACTTTCTCCTCACTTCATTTTGATTAAATATCTCAGTGAATGACTCTTGTCCCCGATGCCCCATTAAGACACATATTACATTTCCCATTTAATTGGAAAAAATATATTATTATACCCCCAAATTCTTCAGTGCAATCAATAAACTTTCCGGTAATCACAGGTGTTTTTCACTGAGGAAATTTTACAAAGCGTCTGAGCAAATAATTGGCGCTGGGATGATACAGTCACACTTTGCTTTAATAAAAGACGATGGAGCATGATTTCATCTTGGCCCCATTTCTCCGCGACGTGGATATTAATGTTCTAGACATTTAGGTAAATGGTTTTCGTGAACCGCACATCAAAGGTGAACCAGCGCCAATCCTACTTTATGCAGACCATGCTGTTTCTTTTGTTATAATCCTTCTAGGACTTCAAAGACTACTAGAAACCTTCTACCAAGCATGTTCATCTTGTGAGCTTAACATAAATTATGCTAAGACAATGATCATCTTGTAGAGTGAACGGCACATACATAGGAATACTATAGGAAGGATTATATGCATGTAATTTACATTAAACTGAGCGGGGAAAAAAGAGGGACATGTTGACCCACGGAGATATACACTGTGCTAATATTTATTATGGAGAATGAAGTGAATATTGCTCGTGGTCATCTCGACACATGGAACAGACATGCATTGGTTATCCTGCATAATGTACGGTATTTGGATCTGTGATCCTAGTCCTGTTTTATAGCACATAAATCTCATGTATCAAAACGTCCTAAAATACAAACTGCAGCCAATCACTACACAACTTTCATTTATTAACCCCTTAAAGGGAATCTGTCAGTAGGATCCACCCTTCTGAGCTATCTATAAGAGCATGAAGGTCATTGAAGAATAAAATGATACCTTGATATCTGCGATTTGATATCTCATTCCAAAAAAACACACATTTTTCAAAATTTGTAAATGATCTGTTCAGATCTATGGGCCGGGCATACAGTGGTGTGAAAAAGTGTTTGCCCCCTTCCTGATTTCCTATTCTTTTGCATGTTTGACACACTTAAATGTTTCAGATCACCAAACAAATTTAAATATTAGATAAAGATAACACAAGTAATCACAAAATGCAGGTCTTTATTATTAAGGAAAAAGAAATCCAAACCTACAGGGCCCTGTGTGAAAAAGTGATTGCCCCCTTCTTGATTTCCTATTCTTTTGTAGGTGTGTCACACTTAAATGTTTCAGATCAACAAACAAATGTAAATAATAGACAAAGATAACCCAAGTAAATACAAAATGCAGTTTTTAAATGAAGGTCTTTATCATTAAGGGAAAAAGAAATCCAAACTGTCAGGGTCCTGTGTGAAAAAGTGATTGCCCCTTAAAACCTAATAACTGGTCGGGTCACCCTTAAGGTACCTTCACACGAAGCGACGCTGCAGCGATAGCGACAACGATGTCGATCGCTGCAGCGTCGCTGTTTGGTCGCTGGAGAGCTGTCACACAGACCGCTCTCCAGCGATCAACTATGCCGAGGTCCCCTGGTAACCAGGGTAAACATCGGGTAACTAAGCGCAGGGCCGCGCTTAGTAACCCGATGTTTACCCTGGTTACCAGCGTAAAATCTAAAAAAAACAAACAGCACATACTTACATTCACGTCCCCCTGCGTCCACTTCCTGACTGACTGAGCGCCGTACAGTGAGAGCAGAGCGGTGACGTCACCGCTGTGCTGCTTTCACTTTCACTTTGCGGCGCTGAGGCAGAGGAGGAAGCAGACTGCAGGGGACGCAATGTGAGTATGTGCTGTTTGTTTTTTTTACATTTTACGCTAGTAACCAGGGTAAACATCGGGTAACTAAGCGCGGCCCTGCGCTTAGTAACCCGATGTTTACCCTGGTTACCAGTGTAAAATATCGCTGGTATCGTTGCTTTTGCTTTCAAACACAACGATACACAGCGATCGGACGACCAAATAAAGTTCTGGACTTTATTCAGCGACCAGCGACATCACAGCAGGATCCTGATCGCTGCTGCGTGTCAAACGAAACGATATCGCTAGCGAGGACGCTGCAACGTCACGGATTGCTAGCGATATCGTTATAATGTCGTTTCGTGTGAAGGTACCTTTAGCAGCAACAACTGCAATCAAGCGTTTGCAATAACTGGTACAATGCTCTGGAGGAATTTTGGAGGGTTTCCAAGCATGTTAAGGTCATGCCACAGCATCTCAATCGGATTAAGTTCAGGATCATCAAGGTGTTTTCTGGCAAAACCAAGACGAGCCTTTATGTTCTTATTGCTCCAGCAGTGGTTTTCGTCTTGGAACTCCAGAATTTTTGATAAGCTATCCTGAAAAGCAAAATATCAAGTTAGTAACACTGGATTAGTTGTAGTTTTGGAGGACGCCATTCAATTTATCGCAAAATGTCCTGAAAAAAGTGAAAAAAAATTCCAAGTGTGATGAAATGGTGAAATAAATTCCGCAATTATATTTTGAATTTTGTTTTAACGGTGTTTTGGAAGTTAAAATGTCAATGTGATTTTTCAGGTCAACATGATTCAGGAGATACCTAATTTGATATCAAAATATAAAAATAATTAATCTGATTGGTAAGCAGAAGTTCAAAATGTCAAAAATTGTGGTTTTCAGTCACTGAAATACCACAAAAAATACTGCAACAAGTGACCAAAATGTTCTATCTGTTCCAAAATGTATTAATAAAAACGTTGTCTCACCACACAAAAAATAAGCCATCACACGGCTTCATCGACTGAATAATTAAAACGTTACAGGTCTTGGAAAATGGTGACACAACAACAAAATTTGGGGGGGCAAAATTCTGATATATGTTCACTACTAAAATAATAAAAAAACTGGACATGTTGGATATCCACGTAATTGTACTGTTGAGGAGAATTATATTGCAAGGTCATTTTTATCACAAAATGTACACCAGAAAAACAATTCCCCAAAAAGTCAAAAAAATGTCAGAATTGTGTTTTTTTCACAATTTAACCGCACGTGGAAGTTTGTTCCACTTTTCCAGTACACTCAATGGTAAAATGAATGGTGTCATTCAAAAGTACAACTTGTCTCGCATAAAACAAGCCCTCATATGTTTGGGGAGTTAATTTAAAGATATTATACATTTATAATAATAGTATCTATTTCTTGTAAGCTGAAAAAATAGTCCTTATTCCTGTTCCCACAAGGGTAGTCACCAACCTTTAACAAAAAAAAAAAATCGAAGCCAGCTCACCATGATGACTCATTGGCATGGAACTTCGTTGTGACCAAATGTGGATGAGCCAAAGAAATCAAAGAAAGTTTGTTCCAGCTCCTTCTAAAATGTAAAACTTTGTTATAGTATAATTTAAAAACTAGATTCTACAGCTCTGGCAAAAATAAAGAGACCACTGCAAAATTTTCAGTTTGTCTGATTTTTCTCTTTATAGGTATATTTTTGAGTAAAACGTAAATTGTTCTTTTACTCTATAAACTACTGACAACATGTCTCCGAAGTTCCAAGCAATACATTTTGTATTTATTTAGTGAAAATGAGAAATGGTCAAAATAACAAAAAAATGCATGGCTTGCAGACCTCAAATAATGCAAAAAAATCAAGTTCATAATCATTCAGAAACAACAATACTAATGTTTTAACTCAGGAAGAGTTCAGAAATCAATATTTTGTGGAATAACCATGATTTTTAGTCACAGCTTTCATGCGTCTTGGCATGCTTTCCACCAGTCTCTCACACTGCTTTTGGGTGACCTTATGCCACTCCTGGTACAAAAATGTAAGCAGTTCTTCTTTGTTTGATGGCTTGTGACTATCCATCTTCCTCTTGATTACATTCCAGAGGTTTTCAATGGGGTTCAGGTCTGGAAATTGGTCTGGCCATAACAGGGATTTGATGTAGTGGTCCTTCATCCACATCTTGATTGACCTAGCTGTGTGTCATGGCGCATTGTCCTGCTGGAAAAACCAGTCCTCAGAGTTGGGGAACATTGCCTGAGCAGAAGGAATCAACTGTTTTTCCAGGATAACCTTGTATGCGGCTTGATTCATATGTCCTTCGCAAAGATTAACCTGCCCAATTCCAACCTTGCTGAAGCATCCCCAGATCATCACTGATCATATTTCACAGTAGGTGCAAGACACTGTGGCTTATACGCCTCTCCAGGTCTCCGTCTAACCATTAGACGACCAGGTGTTGGGCAAAGCTGAAAATTAGACTCATCAGAGAAGATTACCTTACTCCAGTCCTCTATGGTCCAATCCTTATGGTCTTTGGCAAACTTCAGCCTGGCTCTCCTTTGCTTCTCATTGATGAAAGGCTTTTTTCAAGCTTTACATGAGCTTTTCTGAGCCCTGCCTCTAGGAGCCTGTTACGAACTGTTCTTGCCGTGCACTTCACCCCAGCTGCCATTTGCCGTTCCTTTTGTAGGTCACTTGATGTCATCCTGCGGTTGGTGAGTGACATTCGAATAAGATGACGGTCATCCCGGTCAGTGGAGAGTCGTTTTCGCCCTGTGCCGTTCTCTAGTTTTGTTGTCCCCAATGTCTGCTGCTTGACCTTGTTGTAATGAACTGCCATCTTAGAAATTTCAAGGATGAAGGCAACATGAAGGCAACATGATGCCTTCATGATGTCCCTCTGCTAGTAAAGCCAGAATTGAGCCCTTCTTTTCCTCACTGAAGACTTTTCTTTTCAACTCCATGGTTTAAAGTTATTCTTTAATTCCTATTACATTTGGGTATTACTAGCACTTGTTTTGCCATCCAGCTTGCAAGAGGATTGTGAACAACCACAGCAGGGTTTTTTATATTTTCTTCGTTAAATAAAATTTCGATCAGGTGATCACCTAATCAGAAGCACATTAAGAAGAATGAGGTGTACTCTGATTGGAATTCAACTGACACTGGAATAGAATGGCTGTCAGACATGTAGAGAAGATGATTTTTATAAAACTGCGGTGGTCTCTTAATTTTTGCCAGTGCTGTATATTATGGGAGGTTATAACATGTCAACACGTTTCGAACCCACGTCGACGTTCTTTATTTGAGCCAGAGACAAATTAGGTCAGAGTGCATTAGAAACGCGTTGCCATTTTTTTTCTCCCATGATATGGAATCTATTTTATAAGTCATCAAGCTGTCCCCTAATCCAAATCTGCCATCTGTTCCCAGTATATCACCATCTCCAATCCAGCACTTTTTTAAAAAATCCTAAATAAAGTAATTATTTTCCAATTTCACCAACAATTTTGCAGTAATCACGGATATTTCTAGATTTAATGGAAGAACTTAAGCCAGAGAATAAACACTTCTCAGCATTATTGCCACTCGTGGAGTAGAAGCGGAAATTAACATGTAGGAAATGTTAGTTGAAATAGTGAAATTAATATTTCACAGCTATGTAAAGGAATGCATTATCAAAGCATTAAGATATGATTAAACTGACATTTCTTAAGGAAAGGGAAGACGCATTAGAAAGCTATTCTAAAAGGACTGAGTGCTACATACTCTAGATTTTATCATCAGTGCTTACTCAGGGATCTTTAAAGAAGCTTATTACCAAGTACCCTAAGAAGGGATGTGTACAGATCAGAGGAATGTACGTTAATTCACCTGACAGATTCTCCTATCATACCGAGCATGTCAATCAGTATTCAGACTTTGCAAACTGCTTCTTATATTGTATTTTATTCTGTGATGGCTACATGTTGTAACATTGCTCTACTGAAATATCACAGCCCTGAAGTAATTAGTGTAAATACAAACATATATAGGTAAACATAGAAATACAGTATATACAATGAGAACCTTATTTTAGAAGACCACCTAAGATTGCACTGAAAAGTGGTCTTCTAGGAGGTGGTCTTCTCAAAGATAGTCAGTATGCATAATAAACTATTAGTGGAGTAGCACAGTTGACAGGCAAGTATTAAACTCCTTGACCAAGTAAGAGCTTGTGCAGGCAACAAAACATCAGATGACATTCAGCCCGATGTTATTCTATGGAGCCATGCACATACAGTATATGATTTTCTTCCTTGGGCCGAGTCCGTCCAGGAAAAAAAAAATTCACAGTAAGCACAATTCACATCCTTAAATTGGATCGAACTCGGCCATGCAAGTCTATGCGTACATAAAAAAAATTAAAAAAATTACCACTTTAGATGACATCTGAGTGTGATCCGATTTTCATGGACTGATAGAATGGAGAAGATGGAGAAATGTTTTTTCCCATCTTCTCAGAATCTGAGAAAATCAGATCACACTGTGATCAAACTCTGATCAGAATGTCATTAGCATAATTGGAAGAGAGAAAATATGGTCATGTTACCTTAGGCTGATAATGCCCCCTTTTAATTAAGGTTGACCCTCTGAGAGTCTCTTCCAAAAATAATAATGCAAAATTTGTGCCACCCTAGTTAAAAAATAAAGTCTATATGTTGAGTAGGGTTGAGCGAAACGGATCGTTCATTTTCATAAGTCGCCGACTTTTGGCAAAGTTGGCGTCTCATGAAACCCGACCCGATCCCTGTGTGGGGTCTGCCATGCGGTACGCGACTTTCGCGCCAAAGTCGCGTTTCAATGACGCTAAAAGCGCCATTTCTCAGCCAATGAAGGTGGACGCAGAGTGTGGGCAGCGTGATGACATAGATCTCAGTCCCCACCATCTTAGAGAAGGGCATTGCAGTGATTGGCTTGCTTTCTGCCGCGTCACAGGGGCTATAAAGGGGCGTTCCCGCCGACCGCCATCTTACTGCTGCTGATCTGAGCGTAGGGAGAGGTGCCGCTTCGTCAGAAGCAGGGATAGACAGTGTTAGGCAGGGTACATTCACCCCCAAACCGCTTGTGCTGTAGCGATTTCCACTGTCCAACACCACCTTTTGTTTGCAGGACAGTGGAAGCTACATTTTTTTTCCTCAGCGCTGTAGCTCATTGGGCTGCCCTAGAAGGCTCCCTGATAGCTGCGTTGCTGTGTGTACGCCGCTGTGCAAACCAACTGCTTTTTTCAAAGCACAAATCCTGTTGTTCCTTTCTGCACAGCTATCTTGTATGTTTGTCCACACTTTTGTGTGCAGCAGTCCTTTATATAGTTGCCTGCCATACTTTTCTGAGATTACTGCAGGGAGATAAAGATTGGCAAGTCTGCCTCTGTGCCATTGCTGTGTGTGGCATCTGTCTCTCATTGTGTGCCACCGAAAACCACTGTGTAATACTGGGCCATTTTTTTTGGGGGGGGGTAAATTCTCCCTGTAAAAAAAAAAAATATTAGTGGGAGATAAAGATTGGCAAGTCTGCCTCTGTGCCATTGCTGTGTGTGGCATCTGTCTCATTGTGTGCCACCGAAAACTGTTGTGAATCCGCTTTTTGGGCTCCCCTGGTGGTTGCTGGTGGTACTGGTGACTTGTGTGTGCTTTTCTGTCTCAGTTCACCTGCTCCCATCAGTGTTTGGGAGTTTCCTATTTAGCCTTCCTCTACAGTCATTTCCTTGCCGGTCATCATTGTAACCAGAGCCTTCGGTTGCATGTTCCTGCTACTAGTCTGCTGATCAGCTAAGTGGACTTTGTCCTTTTGTTTTGTATCTTTTGTCCAGTTTGCAGTTTTTGTTATTCTCTGTAGCTGGAAGCTCTTGCGGGCTGAAATTGCCACTCCTGTGTCATGAGTTGACACAGGAGTCTTAAAGTAATTTCAGGATGGTTTTTTGAAAGGGTTTTCAGTTGACCGTGAAGTCCTCTTTTGTATCCTTCTGCTATCTAGTAAGTGGACCTCTCTTTGCTAAATCTACTTTCATACTGTGTATGTCTTTTCCTCTTAACTCACCGTTATTACATGTGGGGGGCTGCTATCATCTTTTGGGGTATTTCCCTAGAGGTAAGCCAGGTCTGTTCCTTCCTCTACCAGGCGTAGTTAGTCCTCCGGCTGGCGCGTGGCATCTAGGAAGTCGTAGGTATGCTCCCTGGCTACTATTAGTTGTGTGGTAGATTTAGCTCACGGTCAGCTCGAGATTCCATCACCCAGAGCTCGTCCGTTATTTTTGTGTTCTGATGTTTCCCTGCCATTGGGAATCATGACAGTATGACCGGCCAATGTTAAAGTTATTGGCAGAAGAAAGGAGAGAAAAAAGAAGTCTGTAGATTTTTTTTTTTTTCCCCCCCTATGCTTGCTCCATAGTTGGATCAGTTGTATTTCAGCTCTAATTACAGCCTTTGCCTTTCTCTCCTTCTAATCCTTGAATGGCTCTGATCTCACCTGTTTAAAGATGGACCCTCAGAGTTTGGCTGTAGGTTTAAATAATCTTGCTACCAAGGTTCAAAATTTACAAGATTTTGTTATACATACTCCGATGTCTGAACCTAAAATTCCTACACCAGAGGTGTTTTCCGGAGATAGATCTCGGTTCCTGAATTTCAAATATAATTGTAAATTGTTCCTTTCTCTCAGACCTCACTCCTCTGGAGATCCTGTCCAGCAGGTTAAGATTGTAATCTCTTTGCTGCGAGGTGACCCTCAAAATTGGGCATTTTCATTGACACCAGGGGATCCTGCGTTGCTCAATGTGGATGCGTTTTTTCTGGCTTTAGGGTTGCTTTATGAGGAACCTAATTTGGAGATTCAAGCTGAAAAAGCTTTGATAGCCCTATCTCAAGGGCAAGATGAAGCTGAGATATACTGCCAAAAATTTCGTAGATGGTCTGTGCTTACTCAGTGGAATGAGTGCGCCCTAGCGGCAAATTTCAGAGAGGGCCTTTCTGATGCCGTTAAAGATGTTATGGTCGGGTTCCCTGCGCCCACAGGTCTGAATGAGTCCATGACAATGGCTATTCAGATTGATCGGCGTTTGCGGGAGCGCAAACCCGTGCACCATTTGGCGGTATCTTCTGAAGATACGCCAGAGAAAATGCAATGTGACAGAATTCTGTCCAGAAGCGAGCGGCAGAATTATAGGCGTAAAAATGGGTTATGCTTCTATTGTGGTGACTCTGCTCATGTTATATCAGCATGCTCTAAACGTACAAGGAAGGTTGACAAGTCTATTTCAATTGGCACTTTACAGTCTAAATTTATTCTGTCTGTAACCTTGATTTGTTCATTATCAGTTATTACCGTGGATGCCTATGTGGACTCTGGCGCCGCTCTGAGTCTTATGGATTGGTCCTTTGCCAGGCGCTGTGGGTTTGATTTAGAGCCTCTGGAAATCCCTATACCTCTGAAAGGTATTGATTCTACGCCTTTGGCTTGTAATAAACCACAATTCTGGACGCAAGTGACTATGCGTATGACTCCAGACCATCAGGAGGTGATTCGCTTCCTTGTGTTGTACAATTTGCATGATGTTTTGGTGCTTGGATTACCATGGTTACAATCTCATAACCCAGTCCTTGACTGGAAAACAATGTCTGTGTTAAACTGGGGATGTCGGGGGGCTCATGGGGACATACCTTTGGTTTCCATTTCGTCATCTATTCCCTCTGAGATTCTGGCATTTTTGTCTGATTATCGTGATATTTTTGAGGAGCCTAAAATTGGTTCACTCCCTCCCCACAGAGATTGTGATTGCGCCATAGATCTGATTCCTGGCAGTAAATTTCCAAAGGGTCGTTTGTTTAACTTATCTGTACCTGAACATGTTGCTATGCGAGAGTATATTAAGGAGTCCCTGGAAAAGGGACATATTCGTCCTTCTTCATCTCCTTTAGGAGCTGGTTTTTTCTTTGTATCTAAAAAGGATGGCTCTCTGAGGCCTTGTATTGATTATCGACTCCTGAATAAAATTACAGTCAAATATCAGTATCCGTTGCCTTTGCTGACTGATTTGTTTGCTCGCATAAGGGGGGCTAAGTGGTTCTCTAAGATTGATCTTCTTGGGGCATATAATTTGGTGCGAATTAAGCAGGGGGATGAGTGGAAAACCGCATTTAATACGCCTGAGGGCCATTTTGAGTATTTAGTAATGCCTTTCGGCCTTTCTAATGCACCTTCAGTCTTTCAGTCCTTAATGCATGATATCTTCCGTGAATATTTGGATAAATTTATGATTGTGTATTTGGATGATATTTTGATTTTTTCTGATGACTGGGAGTCTCATGTTCAACAGGTCAGGAGGGTTTTTCAGGTTTTGCGGGAGAATTCTTTGTGTGTAAAGGGTTCAAAGTGTGTTTTTGGGGTTCAAAAGATTTCCTTTTTGGGGTACATTTTTTCCCCTTCTTCTATTGAGATGGACCCTGTCAAGGTTCGGGCTATTTGTGACTGGACGCAGCCTACTTCTCTTAAGAGTCTTCAGAAATTCTTGGGCTTTGCTAATTTTTATCGTCGATTTATAACTGGTTTTTCTGGCGTTGCTAAACCTCTGACGGATTTGACCAAAAAGGGTGCTGATGTTGCCAATTGGTCCCCTGCTGCTGTGGAGGCCTTTCGGGAGCTTAAGCGCCGCTTTTTGTCTGCCCCTGTGTTGCGCCAGCCTGATGTTTCTCTTCCCTTTCAGGTTGAGGTCGATGCTTCCGAGATCGGAGCGGGGGCGGTTTTGTCGCAGAAAAATTCCGACTGCTCAGTGATGAGACCTTGTGTGTTCTTTTCTCGAAAATTTTCGGCCGCCGAGCGAAACTATGATGTTGGTAATCGGGAGCTTTTGGCCATGAAGTGGGCATTTGAGGAGTGGCGTCATTGGCTTGAGGGTGCCAGACATCAGGTGGTAGTTTTGACTGATCACAAGAATCTGATTTATCTAGAGTCTGCCAGGCGCCTGAATCCTAGACAGGCACGATGGTCGTTGTTTTTTTCTCGGTTTAATTTTGTGGTTTCATACTTACCGGGTTCTAAAAATGTTAAGGCAGATGCTCTTTCTAGGAGTTTTGAGCCTGACTCTCCTGGGGATTCTGAACCTGCTGGTGTCCTTAAGGATGGGGTGGTTTTGTCTGCTGTCTCCCCAGATCTGCGACGTGCTTTGCAAGAATTTCAGGCGGATAGACCTGATCGTTGTCCGCCTGGTAGACTGTTTGTTCCTGATGATTGGACCAGTAGAGTCATCTCGGAAGTTCATTCTTCTTCGCTGGCAGGTCATCCTGGAATTTTTGGTACCAGAGATTTGGTGGCTAGATCCTTCTGGTGGCCTTCCCTGTCTCGGGATGTGCGTGTTTTTGTGCAGTCTTGTGATGTGTGTGCTCGGGCCAAGCCTTGTTGTTCTAGGGCTAGTGGGTTATTGTTGCCCTTGCCTGTTCCGAAGAGGCCTTGGACGCACATCTCTATGGACTTTATTTCTGATCTCCCTGTTTCTCAGAAGATGTCTGTTATCTGGGTGGTGTGTGACCGTTTTTCTAAAATGGTTCATTTGGTACCATTGCCTAAGTTGCCTTCCTCATCTGAGTTGGTCCCTCTATTTTTTCAAAATGTGGTTCGCTTGCATGGTATTCCGGAAAACATCGTTTCTGACAGGGGAACCCAGTTCGTGTCTAGATTTTGGCGGGCATTCTGTGCCAGGTTGGGCATTGATTTGTCTTTTTCATCTGCATTCCATCCTCAGACTAATGGCCAGACGGAGCGAACTAATCAAACTTTGGAGACTTATTTGAGGTGTTTTGTGTCTGCGGATGTGTCTGTTTTGTGTCAGCAACGCTACATCCCTTCCCTCACTGTAAACCCACCATTTCCCGCACCACCTGCAGTATCTGTGCAGCTTTCGTCGCCAGGCCAAAGCAGTCAGGGAATCACCAGGTTTGCAGTAGGAAACACTGCATGTAGGGCACCGGCAAGAATACCATCTCCAACCCTCTCTCAGTCACCCATGTCCACCGGCACCACCGCTAGTTCCACGATCTCCACCTCTCCAGTCCAGCTCACCCTACATGAGACTCTTGTTAGGAAAAGGAAGTACTCATCCTCGCATCCGCGTACACAGGGTTTGAACGCCCACATTGCTAGACTAATCTCATTAGAGATGATGCCCTACCGGTTAGTTGAAAGCGAAGCTTTTAAAGCGCTGATGGACTACGCTGTACCACGCTACGAGCTACCCAGTCGACACTTCTTTTCTAGAAAAGCCATCCCAGCCCTCCAACAGCATGTTAAAGACCACATCGTCCATGCACTCAGGCAGTCTGTGACTACAAAGGTGCACCTGACAACAGATGCATGGACCAGTAGGCATGGCCAGGGATGTTACGTGTCCATCACGGCACACTGGGTGAATGTGGTGGATGCAGGGTCCACAGGGGACAGCAATATTGGGACAGTTCTGCCTAGCCCACGGTCAAGGAAAGAGTTGGCTGTAGGCGTTCGCACCCCCTCCTCCTCTTCCTCCTCCTCCTGCAGAAGCGAGAGCTCGTCCACAGACCGCAGTCGCACATCCACTCCATCCGCAGCTGCCACTGTTGCACACCAGGTGTGCCATTATGGGACAGCTAGTGGCAAGCGTCAGCAGGCTGTATTGGCAATGAAGTGTTTGGGCGACAACAGACACACCGCGGAAGTTCTGTCCGAGTTCTTGCAGAAAGAAACTCAGTCATGGCTGGGCACTGCACATCTTGAGGCAGGCAAGGTAGTGAGTGATAACGGAAGGAATTTCATGGCTGCCATAGCCCTTTCCCAACTGAAACACATTCCTTGCCTGGCTCACACCTTAAACCTGGTGGTGCAGTGCTTCCTGAAAAGTTATCCGGGGTTACCCGACCTGCTCCTCAAAGTGCACAGACTTTGCTTGCATATCCGCCGTTAGCCCGTACACTCCAGCCGTATGCAGAACTATCAGCGGTCTTTGAACCTTCCTCAGCATCGCCTAATCATCGACGTTGCAACAAGGTGGAACTCCACACTGCACATGCTTCAGAGACTGTGCGAACAGAGGCGTGCTGTTATGTTTTTGTGGGAGGATACACATACACGGGCAGGCAGTTGGATGGCAGGCATGGAGTTGTCAGGTGTGCAGTGGCCAAAGCTACAAGACCTGTGTCAAGTCCTTCAGCGTTTTGAGGAATGCACATGGCTGGTTAGTGCAGACAACGCCATAATAAGCATGAGCATCCCCCTAATGCGTCTGCTGATGCAAAGTTTGACGCACATAAAGGAGCAGGCGTCTGCAGCCGAGGAAGAGGAAAGCCTTGATGACAGTCAGCCATTGTCTGGTCACGGCCGTGTAGAGGACGCGGTAGCGGGCGAAGAGGAGGAGGAGGACGAGGAGGATGATGGGGATGAGTACTTTTTTAATGAGGAAGCTTCTCCTGGGCCAACAGAAATTAGTGGCGTTGCAAGGCCGGGTTCTGTTTTTTTAAGGGAGACAAGTGATGTAGATTTGCCTGTAACTGCCCCTCAAACCAGCACAACCGCAGATTTGACAACTGGAACTTTGGCCCACATGGCGGATTATGCCTTACGTATCCTCAAAAGGGACCCACGCATTATTAAAATGATGAGCGATGACGATTACTGGTTGGCCTGCATCCTTGACCCTCGCTATAAAGGCAAATTGCAAAATATTATGCCACATGAGAACCTCGAACAAATATTAGCAACCAAACAAGCTACTCTTGTAGACCGTTTGATTCAGGCATTCCCAGCACACAGCGCCGGTGATGGTTCTCACACGAGCTGCAGGGGGCTACAGGGCAGAGGTGTTAGAGGTTCACAAATCAGAAGTGGCGTTGGAGAGAGGGGTTTTCTGACCAGGTTGTGGAGCGATTTCGCAATGACCGCAGACAGGACAGGTACTGCAGCATCTATTCAAAGTGACAGGAGACAACATTTGTCCAGTATGGTTACTAACTATTTTTCATCCCTTATCGATGTTCTCCCTCAACCGTCATTCCCATTTGATTACTGGGCCTCCAAATTAGACACCTGGCCTGAATTGGCAGAATATGCATTGCAGGAGCTTCCTTGCCCAGCAGCTAGTGTGCTATCAGAAAGCGTATTCAGTGCTGCTGGTTCAATATTAACCGAAAAAAGGACTCGTCTGGCTACCCAAAATGTGGATGATCTCACCTTCATTAAAATGAACCACTCCTGGATTTCAAATTATTTTGCCCCACCTTTCCCGGCTGACACCTAGCTTTCCTATAGAAAGGTCTTGCTTGTGGACTGGTCTTACTGAGTGTTCCAATCTCTTAATTTGCAGCAGCTGTTTGTCCAGCATACGACATGTTTACACCTCCCTCAATGGGAAAACTCCCCCCACGGGGCTGTGGTCTCGCCACTTGGCGCAAGCACCCGTTAGAGTGTTGTTTGTCTGAAGAGGTGGGTGTGCCCGCTTTTGGTCGACGGCACTGCCACTGGGTCCCTCATAGTACAATAAAGTGTCTCTGGCGGTGGTGGCGCGCACCCAACGTCAGACACACCGTTGTAACATGAGGGGCCCTGGGACGGTACCGCCGGCCACAAGAGAGTTCCCCCCCCCCCAGCTCAAACTGTGCTCTACCACGTGCAAAATTATCTCGCACAGCTCCACCAATGTTTAGTCTATGCGCTGACATCATTCAATGCCTGGCACTGACAATACCAATTTGTTGACATCTATGATGCTAGTTAAAGTAGTCTGGGTCAGTGTCCTATATTGACACCAGTAAATACTTACTGCCAAATTACTTTGTCAGAAACTCAGCAGATGAGCCCACCCCTGTACCTAAGTATGCCACACTTGTTTTTTTTGTTGTTTTGCGAGACATTAACATCTATTTATTTTTTGTGAGTACTAACTGTGTCAGACACTCCTTGCAATCCTTCTCCTCCGCTGACCACAATGCTGCCTGTGTATCCATGTAACCGATTTAAAACTGCCTTGAGCCTATTTTTTGTTATTTTAGGCCTTCGTTAGCCTGTCTGTGGTCCCTCCTAGCAATCCTCCTCCTCCGCTGACCACAATGCTGCCTGTGTATCCATATAACCGATTTAAAACTGTGTTGAGCCTATTTTAAGTGATTTTAGGCCTAGTACGCCTGTCTACGGTCCCTCCTTGCAATCCTCCTCCTCCGCTGACCACAATGCTGCCTGTGTATCCATATAACCGATTTAAAACTGCCTTGAGCCTATTTTAAGTGATTTTAGGCCTAGTACGCCTGTCTGCGGTCCCTCCTTGCAATCCTCCTCCTCCGCTGACCACAATGCTGCCTGTGTATCCATATAACTGATGTAAAACTGCCTTGAGCTTTTTTTTGTTATTTTAGGCCTTCGTTAGCCTGTCTGCGGTCCCTCCTTGCAATCCTCATCCACTGACCACAATGCTGCCTGTGTATCCATGTAACCGATTTAAAACTGCCTTGAGCCTATTTTTTGTTATTTTAGGCCTTCGTTAGCCTGTCTGCGGTCCCTCCTTGCAATCCTCATCCACTGACCACAATGCTGCCTGTGTATCCATGTAACCGATTTAAAACTGCCTTGAGCCTATTTTTTGTTATTTTAGGCCTTCGTTAGCCTGTCTGCGGTCCCTCCTTGCAATCCTCATCCACTGACCACAATGCTGCCTGTGTATCCATGTAACCGATTTAAAACTGCCTTGAGCCTATTTTTTGTTATTTTAGGCCTTCATTAGCCTGTCTGTGGTCCCTCCTTGCAATCCTCATCCACTGACCACAATGCTGCCTGTGTATCCATGTAACCGATTTAAAACTGCCTTGAGCCTATTTTTTGTTATTTTAGGCCTTCATTAGCCTGTCTGCGGTCCCTCCTTGCAATCCTCCTCCTCCGCTGACCACAATGCTGCCTGTGTATCCATATAACCGATTTAAAACTGCCTTGAGCCTATTTTAAGTGATTTTAGGCCTAGTACGCCTGTCTGCGGTCCCTCCTTGCAATCCTCCTCCTCCGCTGACCACAATGCTGCCTGTGTATCCATATAACCAATTTAAAACTGCCTTGAGCCTATTTTAAGTGATTTTAGGCCTAGTACGCCTGTCTGCGGTCCCTCCTTGCAATCCTCCTCCTCCGCTGACCACAATGCTGCCTGTGTATCCATATAACCGATTTAAAACTGCCTTGAGCCTATTCTAAGTGATTTTAGGCCTAGTACGCCTGTCTGCGGTCCCTCCTTGCAATCCTCCTCCTCCGCTGACCACAATGCTGCCTGTGTATCCATATAACCGATTTAAAACTGCCTTGAGCTTTTTTTTTGTTATTTTAGGCCTTCGTTAGCCTGTCTGCGGTCCCTCCTTGCAATCCTCATCCACTGACCACAATGCTGCCTGTGTATCCATGTAACCGATTTAAAACTGCCTTGAGCCTATTTTTTGTTATTTTAGGCCTTCGTTAGCCTGTCTGCGGTCCCTCCTTGCAATCCTCATCCACTGACCACAATGCTGCCTGTGTATCCATGTAACCGATTTAAAACTGCCTTGAGCCTATTTTTTGTTATTTTAGGCCTTCGTTAGCCTGTCTGCGGTCCCTCCTTGCAATCCTCATCCACTGACCACAATGCTGCCTGTGTATCCATGTAACCGATTTAAAACTGCATTCAGCCTATTTATATATTTTATTTAATATTAATAAAACCATGATGGACTACGCTGTACCACGCTACAAGCTAACCAGTCGACACTTCTTTTGCGAGAAAAGCCATCCCAACCCTCCACCAGCATGTAAAAGACCGCATTGTCCATACACTCTGGCAATCTGTGAGTACAAAGGTGCACCTGACAACAGACGCATGGACCTGTAGGCATGGCCACGGAAGGTTACGTGTCCATTACGGTGCAATGGGTTAATGTGGTGGATGCATGGTCCACAGGGGACAGCCTACTAAGTCTGTCTGCAGTCCCTAATTAAAATTGTCCTCCACTGTCTAAATCTGAGCTTCAACCTTCTGGCTCTCATTAAGTGCTGTTTTTTAAAAAACTTGGTGGTTACGGCCTACTAACGGTGTCTGCCGCTCCCTGGTGTGGTCCTCAACTGAATAAATCTGAGCTTCAACCTTCTGGCTCTCATTAAGTGCTGTTTTTTAAAAAACTTGGTGGTTACGGCCTACTAACGGTGTCTGACGCTCCCTGGTGTCGTCCTCAACTGAATAAATCTGAGCTTCAACCTTCTGGCTCTCATTAAGTGCTTTTTTAAAAAAAATTGGTGGTTGGGGCCTAATAACTCTGTTTGCCGCTCCCTGGTGTTGTCCTCAACTGTATAAAGCTGAGCTTCAGTCTTTAGGCTTTCGGCCTAAAGTATCAGATAATAAACTGCATTTGGCCTTCAACTTTGGTTACGGCCTACTAACCGTGTCTGCCGCTCCCTGGTGTTGTCCTCAACTGAATAAATCTGAGCTTCAACCTTCTGGCTCTCATTAAGTGCTGTTTTTTAAAAAACTTGGTGGTTACGGCCTACTAACGGTGTCTGCCGCTCCCTGGTGTTGTCCTCCACTGTATAAAGCTGAGCTTCAGTCTTTAGGCTTTTGGCCTATAGTAGCAGATATTAAACTGCATTTGGCCTACTAGTGTGGTTGGGCCCTTAAAACAGTGTCTGCTGCTCCTGGGTTTGCTACTCCACTGAACAAAGCAATGCCGCCTGTTTAGTCCTGTTACCAATTTTGAACTGCATTTAGCCTACTTTATTCTTTGGCCCTATATCTGTGTTTCCTCCTCATCCTGCCCATTGCCCAGCCACTGCTAGATGAGTCTGCTGGTACATTGACCTAGACCACTACATTCCCCTTGCACTCTACACAGCCAGAATCTGACCCTGCTGAAAGTAAGGTTCCACTTCCCGCATGTTATACCACCTTACACAGGGACAAAGAGGAAGGTGCAGATGAAAGTGCAGGTTCCTTCATCAGGTGGGGGGCATACTTGTTGGCGACATCACTGGCACAGGGCCCCTCAGAGTACGCAAAAGTGTCGCTGCCGGTGGGAGGCGCCCCCGCCGTGCAAACACACCACCGTACTTTGAGGGGCCCTGTGCCAGTGCCAATGCGAACGAGTGGGCCTCCCTGCTTGCTCAGGATCACAGCACTTGCAAAGTTGAAATACTTACCTCTCACTGCTCCACCGCCGTGACGTAGTCCACGTTTCCTGGGCCCAGTAAAACATTGAACCAGCCCTACCCCCCACAACTTTTGCCAAATGACCCCCAATTTCCAATGCCCAACTATTATTATAAAGTTAATTAAGATTGACAAGCTTCAGAAACAAGAATGGATGTTTTTGGCATTAAAATGGGCACTGTAGGTGTTTTCCTGGCCTCCACTCACTGCCGACTATGCTTCCCCATTGACTTGCATTGGGTTTCGTGTTTCGGTCGATCCCTGACTTTTAGCGATAATCGGCCGACTGCACTCGACTTGACTCTGGACAAAGTCGGGTTTCGCAAAACGCGACTCGATCTTAAAAAAATGAAAGTCGCTCAACCCTAATGTTGAGCCCTGCAGGTCAGGTGTCACAAATGTCTATGAACTCTGATGGTGTGAGTAGACAGCTCTTCAGCCATTTTTACAAGCACACATGTGTAAGCATACCTCCCAACCGTCCCGGATCCCGCGGGACTGTCCTGATTTTGACAGTCAGCCCCGGGATCCAGGGAGGGACATTAGTTGTCCCGCACTACGTGCCTTGGGCGGGGACAATGCAGGGGGCAGCACCTGTGTAACTTAGGTTTGTGGCTGTTTTTTTTTTTCATGTGTGTGATGCTGCGTGTGTGTGAGCTGCATGTGTGTGAGCTGCGTGCGTGTGTGAGCTGTGAGCTGTGTGTGTGCTGCGTGTGTGTGAGCCGTGTGTGTGAGCTGTGTGCATGTGTGTGAGCTGCGTGCCTGTGTGTGATGTTGTGAACTCTATTTTTGGGCTCCCTCTAGTGGTCACAAGCGGTACTGTGTAGTGTTGTCTTTCTGCAGGTTGCAGCATCAGCTGGTTCGTTATCCTTGGTTGGTTTCCTATTTAGCTCACCTGGATACTCAGTTCCTTGCCTGCTATCAATGTATTCAGTGCTCTTCAGATTCCTTGTGTCTACCTTGCTCCCAGTCTCTCCAAGACAAGCTAAGTTTTTGTTTGATCATTTTTTGATTATCAGTGTTCATTATATTTTTAGTCCAGCTCGCTAAAATGTGATTTCCTCGCTTTCTGGTTGCTCTAGGGGACTGAGGTTCTCCCCCCACACCGTTAGTTGGTGTGGGGGTTCTTGAAATCTCAGAGTGGATATTTTGTAAGGGTTTTTTACTGACCACATAGATTCCCTTTTCTATTTTCTGCTATCTAGTATTAGTGGGCCTCATTTGCTGAATCTGCTTTCACCCCTGTGTATGTGCCTTCCTCTTACCTCACCGTTATTATCTGTTGGGGGCTTCTATATCTTTGGGGATTATTTCTCTGGAGGCAAGAGAGGTCTTTTCTTTCTCTCTAGGGGTAGTTAGTTCCTCAGGCTGGCTCGAGATGTCTAGGATTTTTAGGCACGTTCACCAGCTACTTCTAGTGTGTTTGGATAGGTTCAGATTTGCGGTCAGTCCAGTTTGCCACCTCCCTAGAGCTTGTCCTATGTTTGTTACTTAGCTGGAGTAATTTGTGATCCTCAACCACTAAGGATCATAACAGTGTGAGCTGAATGCCTGTATGTCATTATATTGTATGGAGAACTGTGGTCATTATACAGTATGGAGCATCATGTGCAGTCATTATACAGTATGGAGCATCATGTGCAGTCATTATACAGTATGGAGCATCATGTGCAGTCATTATACAGTATGGAGCATCATGTGCAGTCATTATACAGTATGGAGCATCATGTGCAGCCAGTATACAGTATGGAGCATCATGTGCAGCCAGTATACAGTATGGAGCATCATGTGCAGCCAGTATACAGTATGGAGCATCATGTGCAGTCATTATACAATATGGAGCATCATGTGCAGCCAGTATACAGTATGGAGCATCATGTGCGGTCATAATACAGTATGCAGCATCATGTGTGGCCATTATACAGAATGGAGCACTGTGTGGCCATATTTTTTTGTTTATAATTATTGTATATGAAACAGTGTGATCGACAGTGCTAAATGGGTGTGGTTGGGACGTGGATATGGGTGTGACTAATTATGAATGGGTGTGGTCAGAGGCGCGGCCTAAAATTTGCCGCGGGGCGCGTTGCGCGCCGCAAACTTTGTCCCTCTTTCCCCTCTTCAAAAGTTGGGAGGTATGGTGTAAGGGCTGTTGTGAGGTGTGGCACACACATGGTTAAAATTGTTGGTACCCCTCAATGCATTACGGAAAAACTCACAATGGTCACAGAAATAACTTGAATCTGACAAAAGTATTAATAAATAAAAGATCTATGAAAATGAACAAATGAAAGCCAGACATTGCTTTTCAACCATGCTTCCACAGAATAAAAAAAATAAAACTCATGAAATAGGCCAGATTAAAGTTATTTCTGTGAATATTGTGGGTTTTTCTGTAATTAAACGAGGGGTACCAACAATTTTGACCACGTGTGTAGATAGCAGCCTCTATAGGAGAACTACCGATCCCAGGAGAAGCAACCCTGCACCCCTGGGATTTAGTGGTGCTGGAGATCAAGGCGGCCTGCCAGTGCCTTTGCTGTGGCATGGGGTACAGTGTCCCGCACGGTTGAAGAAGTGCCCAACAGCCAGACGACGTCAGTTAGGGATCAGAGGAGAGATGTCTTGATACAATTCTTAGTTGCCAATCGGTGGGAAGAGAGCTGAGGTATTTTTCTGTAAGCCTGAGGTGCCCTGGATGCCAAGATCCATGCCGAGGGGAGAAATTTTAGTGCACGTATAGTGCTATATGCAGCGGGCATAAGGAGAGCCACTACACATTGCCGGAAAAGAGTCGGGGTCATCATGCCATGAGGGGCTGTTGGCTCAGGATACTGAATAATTATGGAGAGCTGTAACCACCATCATCATCAACTGCTCTATTAAAAGTGAGTTTTTTTCCTGTTGCACCTGAGGGCCGGACATTGCTTATTGAGACGAGCTGATCCTGCATCCCTTCCACAACTTACCCCTTTTTATTCTGATGAAGATGGCCCACCAGCTGGTAAGATCATCGTGATCGTTGGCCACCATTACACCTTGATTCAGTGGAGGCCATCCCAGGCATATACTCACCTAATCCAAGAAACAAAGTCATCTTCTCCATTGTAGATACAGCAGGCAGGCAGAGGTGCCACAATGCAGTGATGTTGGTACCATCAACGCTGGGACACAATCCACAGGACCCAGCAGTGTGGCAGGGACCATAAAAATTACCTGCTCTAACACAGGATCCTATAGTACCATTGATGCTAGTAGAGTTGAAAATGGCCTTTACGCAGAGATCTGGAGCACCTGACCACAAGTCTTCAGATGCCATTGAAACTTTTTTTTTCACCATTGAAATTACACCCCTTTAAGAATTTTGTGCCCATGTGCCACCCAAGCAAAGCCACTGTATAATAGATATGCATATCTGTCAATTTAATAGCAAAATCATCTTTTCACTAACTAATTGCTAACAAATTTCATGGCTCCCTAATACTAGTGGGTTGTTAGAAATGCCTGATGCTCTAGGTGGGCTACATATTGGGCTGTTGGAGAAAAAGAAGCTCATATATACAGGATCCCTCAACTGTGTCCAGTCCTAAGCGAAGAACCTGCAGTGACATCATGATTATGTGATCACCCATGTGCAGGTCCAGCAATTAAATGGGAATCTAGTGACTTGAAATTAACAGAAAGGGAAGTAAAAGAGGAGCCTGGGGTGCTCTCCTGACACCCTCTGTCTCACCTGGAGCATCATCCAATCTGTGCTCTCTGTTGGGCCTTGGGGAATGCTGCTGCCAGTGGGGATGGGTGGTTAGAAGATAAATGCTGTCAGATGCAGACTACTGAGTAAAATACTGATGCAGTACACCAATGCAGGAGTGATGGGAAAGGGGATAATACTGTTGCTAGCTGGGCCAATTTTAAGCAAAGTGGGGCCCTGGGCAAAAGTTTGCTAGCATATTGCACATCACACAGAAGCATTTTGGTTGCATTTACAGTCCAGGCCACTAAACGAGTATGATCGACAACATTGAAGTCATTCAACACTTATTTCCCAGCCTCTTTGCACCGGTTAAAGAACAATGATGGGGACAGAATGATTACTAGTTGATCAATTTGTCCCCGTACAGTATCATGTTATCAGCAGCATATCTGCAGTTTTCACTGGGCGATGTGCTGCTGAGAGCAATGATTTTTGTTCCAGCATAAACAATCCAATCACTCGATGAATAGACAGCATTTTGCTTGTTTAGTATAGTACACCCCATAGTCCTTCACACAGCATAATGGACCCCATAGTCATCCACATAGTATAATGCACTCCATAGTCCTCTATATAGTATAATGGCAACCACAGTCTTCCATATTGTATAATGCATGCCCCATAGTCTTCCATATAATATATTGTGCCCTATAGTCCTCCACATAGTATAATACACTCCCCATAATCCTGCATATAGTATAATACACTCTCCATAGTCCTCCATATATTGTAATACCCTCTCCATAGTCCTCCATACAGTATAATACACTCTCCATAGTCCTCCATATAGTATAATACACTCTCCATAGTCCTACATATAGTATAATACACTCGCTATAGTCCTCCATATAGTATAATACATTCCCCATAGTCCTTCATATAATATAATACACTCCTTATAGTCCTCCATATAGTATAGTACACTCTCCATAGTCCTCCATATAATACAATACACTCTGCATAGTCCTCCACATAGTATAATGCACCCCATAGTCCTCTATATAGTATAATATGCACCACGGTCCTCCATGTTGTATAATGCACAGCCCATAGTCCTCCATATAATATGATATGCCCCATAGTACTCCATATAGTATAATATAGTCTCCATATAGTATAGTAAACTCCCTATAGTCATCCATATAGTATAATACACTTCCCATAGTCCTCCATATAGTATAATACACTACTCATAGTCCTCCATATACTAAAATACACTCCTCAGTCCTCCATATAGTATAATACACTCCTCAGTCCTCCATATAGTGTAATACACTCTGCATAGTCCTCCATATAGTAAAATGCATCCCCATAGTCCTCTGTATAGCATAAAGCACCCCCATAGTTCTCCATATAGTATAATGCACCCCATAATTCTTCATATAGTACCGTGCATTCCTCATAGTTCACGATACAGTATAATGCAGGTCCCATATAGTACATATAGTATAATGCACTGCCCATAGTTCGATAGAGTATAATGCAACCCCATATACTATAATGCAGCCCCCCCAGAGTATAATGCAGCCCCCCACAAAGTTTAATGCAGCTCATAGAATATCTATGATGCCGATACAGGTGAATGCAGTGAGATGGGATGGAGCGGGCTCCCCTGATTCACGAACCCCATAGCGGCCGCGAGGTGTGCCACTGGGGGAGCGGGTGGCCTAGGCAGCTGCCTAGTCTGCCTGCCCCTAACGCTGACCTTGGAGGCTAATAAGGAGACGTGGAAAGAGAAATAGTGCTCCTGCCAGAGTTGAAATTTAGGACAATACTAGTAACAATAAACAAAGTTTTAAAAGGAAGACTAAGCTGCTGCCAGTGGGAGAAAGGTGGAAAGTAGAGCAAGGTGCAGTCAGGGAAAGAGGGTCAGAAAGGTAGTATTCTGCTGCCAAAGTTGTAAGAGTGGAAATTATGACTGTGCAGATGTAAGAAGAAGACAATCTGTCACCAAGTTTTTGGTATACCATCAGTGAGCAGCATGATATAGGGACAGAGACCTTGATTCTAATGATGCACTACTTTCTGGGCTGCTTGCTGCAGTTTTGATAAGATCACTGTTTTATTTGCTGCAGATATACCAGTTCTCTGAATGCTGAGATTTGTATAACCCCGCCCAGAGCACTAATTTGCCACTTTCTATGTACACTGTGCATAGGCAGAAAGCTGCCAATCACTGCTGTAGACGTAGTTGCACTATCGGGCAGCAAGTCAAATAGTCCTGTAGTGATAATCTCCTACTGATAAAATGGTGATTTTATAAAAGCTACAGCAATGAGTCCAGTAAGTAACACATCGATGAATACAAGGTCTCCGTCTCTATATTATGCTATTTTCAGATTAAGGAGCAAAAACCTGGTGACAGATTCCCTTTAAAGACAGGTAGAAAAAATAATCGTGCTACTATCAAAGCCAAAGCTCAGAAGGGGAAGAACGCTGTTGCCAGTGGTGGAGGGGTATGTAGAGAAACAATGCTGCTACTAGTAGGGCTGCTTTTTTCTTGTTCCCAGTAGATTTTATTTGTGCTGTAATGTAGAGAAGTTAGGTTGTGCTGCATTATGTTATATGTTGCTATTAGGGAACTATGTTGTCACCGTTGGCACTGCTGGGGATGTATGTGGTGCTATGTGGTGTATGAGATGCTAGACCTGGGGCCTCCCCCAACTGCTTGGTCTGCCTTTCCGCGCTACCGTGTGACATCCTGCCGACTACGCCAAGTGTAATAGGGTGCAGGGTAGAGTATGTCACCACGGAACAGACAGACCAACTGTTGAGGGGGATTTATTAACAGGAGTAAGATTCTCCTCGCATGGAGATAACAGTAGGAAATAAACTGATGATATAACCGTGCAAATATATGGGAAGCAGTATAAGTTCCCAGACAGTCAAACAGTATAACAGTAGTAAATGGAATTTCTTGAAAAAAAACTTATCAGTCTGATGAGGACTTGCTTGTAGGGTCGTCTTCTCCAACGTAGGCGCCAAGAAACAGCGGCACTTGTCGTCCCTCTGTTATCCGTGGGCTGTGTAGTCTCTAGGAACCCGCAACCTGGGTTTTAAGGGGTTACTGTGGTGGGCAGAGGGGATGCTAGGCAAACGGGGTCCTCTGTGCTCTGAGTCTTTTGCTTCAACAATACAGCCTATCCCGGGAGAACGATGTTCAGTCTATTATTGAGTCTCTCAACAGGAATCAGGGGCTCTGCACTATACCGTGGGTACCAGGGGCCACTGTCTCTGCTCTGTCTCCTGGGAACTGGAGACTCCGGGGTTAAATCTTTTGCAGCCTTTTCTTAGAGCGAAACTGGAAGCAGGAAGTAGGAAAGTCACACTGCTGCAGGAGTCTCTGCATGTTAGGCTGGCAGTCTCTCTGTAGTAGCGATGCTACACACACACAGGGCAGCTTACTTGTCACACTCAGGGAGTCTTGGCTTGTCACTGCGGTCACCGGGGCTGCGCGCTCAGGTCACTGTCTCTGCAATGTCAGGGGAAAAGTCTTCTCTGATTACGGAGGCTTCCGAGTCCACACCCTCACTTACGGCCTTCACTATGGTGGGTATCTCAGCCTCAGTGCCCTCATGGGGAGCACTCTCTTGTGGGGAGAGTGGCGCTGCAGCCTGCTTTCTCTCTGGTGCGCTGTCCCCTCTGTCCCGCGCGCTATGCTCTCCCGCTCTTTTCTGACCACACTCCTCTCTCTTCCTCTCCGCCCCCAGCAGTCACATGGTCTCCTCTGTCCAGAGAAGAAAGTCATCCCCACAACAACACAGCTGTCCAACTAAGTGGTTCCAGGTAAGGAGCAGGGAAAGCATCCTCCTTTGGGCTCATCTTCCTCTTGACCCCCTTACAGGCCCAAGGACCCAATCCACACCGTTCAATGCCTAGGGTTCCGACTACACCTCTCAAGGCCCGAATCCCAGACCAGCGCTGGTCGAAACTCAAAGCCCAGAAGACATCAGTCAAGAGTCAGAGCCCAGCCCTCATCCTTTTGGACCCGAGAGACACCCACCGATGGTCAAGCACCGAAGATTGGTGAGGACGCCTGCAGTGGTGATCAGACAGCACAAGTGAGTTAGGCTGTTGCTTCCAACACTTACTTATGATACAAGGGTTGGCCTGGGCTAGGACAGCAGAAAGGGTGGGGGTCAATTGAAGCAAAGGAGACCCAGCGTGCTTTGGTAGACTTTGTCAGGAGCACTTGCAGCCTAGCAGGAAGAACTGGTGACCGCCACTAGGACCATTGCTTTAGGAGGAGCCAGCAAAGTAGCTCCCACAGGAACAGGTGTATCACCCCTGTTAGAAGGGCATAAATATAATCCCTAAGAGACTTGCCTAAAATTAAAAATGATCTCTAAGACTCATCATATGTTCCGCATTGTATAATGTACTTGTTATTATTTTGTTTCATGCTTTTTAACTGTTTCCATAACTGTTGTAAGTTCTCCCCATATCAAAAGAAGTAAATAGTTAATTGGCTCTTCCTGCCTCATGTCCATCTACGTGTTGCATCCGGTCATCTGCTTTACAGCTGCATTAGTAATGTGGGCGCAGCATTTGTATGCTGGTAAGACCCTGGCATCATCATAAATTGGCTGGGTAAGGCTTGAGAAGATACAATCTGGAAAGCCCAGCGGTAGACAAACATCATCAATCAGAAGTTATTGTACCAGATAGCACATTGATGTTCATCATAGCACTTTTCCAAATGCATGGTATCTGAGGCTCTTTCTGTACATGTACTATATATGCTTATTTGATCTCCCATATAAATGCAGAATATTACTGATGAGCAGATCTTTTAAAATTCGAATTCACTAACATTGCCGAATTTCCCCCCCAAATATAATTAACTGCAAATAAATTAAGGCAAATTTCGATACTGAAAAGCATGTACAGTTGGGAAAAACTTATTTAGTCAGCCACCAATTGTGCAAGTTCTATCACTTAAAAAGATGAGAGAGACCTATAATTGACATTATAGGTAGACCACAACTATGAGAGTCAAAATGAGAAAATAAATCCAGAAAATCATCTTGTCTGATGTGGCAAGATTTATTTTGCAAATTATGGTAGAAAATAAGTATTTGGTCATTAACAGAAGTTCATCTCAATATTTTGTAATATATCCTTTGTTGGCAATGACAGAGGTCTAACGTTTTCTGTAAGTCTTCACAAGGTTGGCACACACTGTTGGTGGTATGTTGGCCCATTTCTCCATGCAGATCTCCTCTAGAGCAGTGATGTTTTGGGCCTGTCACTGGGCAACATGGACTTTCAACTCACTCCAAAGGTTTTCTATGGGGTTGAGATCTGGAGACTGGCTAGGCCACTCCAGGACCTTCATATGCCAGTTACAAAGCCACTCCTTCGTTGCCCTGGCAGTGTGCTTGGGATCATTATCATGCTGAAAGACCCATCCACGTTTCATTTTCAATGCCCTTGCTTATGGAAGGAGATTTGTACTCAAAATCTCACGATACATTACCCCATTCATTCTTTCATGTGCATGGATCAGTCACTCTGGTCTCTTTGCAGAGAAACAGCCCCAAAGCATGATATTGTCACCCCCATGCTTCACAGTAGGTGAGGTGTTCTTCAGATGCAACTCAACATTCTGTCTCCTCCAAACACGACCAGTTTTGTTTCTACCAAACAGTTCTATTTTGGATTCATCAGACCATATGACATTCTCCCAGTACTCTTCAGGATAATCTAATTGCTCTCTAGCAAACTTTGGTTGGGCCCAGGCATGTACTGGCTTAAGCATGGGGACACGTCTTGCACTGCAGGATCTGAGTCTCTGGTGGTGTAGTGTGTTACTGATGGTAGCCTTTGTTACGGTGGTCCCAGCTTTATGCAGGTCATTCACTAGGTCCCCCCGTGTGGTCCTTGGATTTTTTCCTCACCGTTCTTGTGATTATTTTGACCCCACAGGGTGAGACTTGCATGGATCCCCAGATCGAGGGAGATTATCAGTGGTCTTGTATGTCTTCCATTTTCTAATTACTTCTCCCATAGTTCGTTTCATCACACCAAGCTGCTTGCCTATTGCAGATTCAGTCTTCCCAGCCTGGTGCAGGTCTACAATTTTGTTTCTGTCTTCCTTCAACAGCTGTTTGGTCTTCATCATAGTGGAGTTTGGAGTGTGACTGTTTGAGGTTGTGGACAGGTGTCCTTTATACTGATAACAAGTTCAAACAGGTGCCATTACTACAGGTAAAGAAGAAGTTACAGGTCTGTGAGAGCCAGAAATCTTGCATGGTTTTAGGTGACCAAATACTTATTTTCCACAATATTTTGCAAAATAAATCTTGCCAAATCAGACAAGGTGATTTTCTGATTTGCTTTCTCATTTTGACTCTCATAGTTGTGGTCTACCTATGATGTCAATTACAGGCCTCTCTCATCTTTTTACGTGGGAGAACTTGCACAATTGGTGGCTGACTAAATACTTTTTTCCCCACTGAATTTGTTGGAAAAATACACGTGAGAGAGGGCCCCGCTAAGCGTAAGAGCTAAGACTCTACAGGAAAGAGAGAGGATCTCGCTGACCCTAAGAGCTTAAGGCCCCGTCTCACATAGCGAGATCGCTAGCGAGATCGCTGCTGAGTCACAAGTTTTGTGACGCAACAGCGACCTCCATAGCGATCTCGCTATGTGTGACACGTACCAGCGATCAGGCCCCTGCTGCGAGATCGCTGGTCGTGTCGGAATGGCCTGGACCTTTTTTTGGTCGTTGAGGCCCCGCTGACATTGCTGAATCGGTGTGTGTGACACCGATCCAGCGATGTCTTCACTGGTAACCAGGGTAAACATCGGGTTACTAAGCGCAGGGCCGCGCTTAGTAACCCGATGTTTACCCTGGTTACCAGCGTAAATGTAAAAAAAAACAAACAATACATACTCGCCTTCTGATGTCCGTCAGGTCCCTTGCCGTCTGCTTCCTGCTCTCACTGACTGCCGGCCGTACAGTGAGAAGTGAGAGCACAGCAGTGACGTCACCGCTGCGCTCTGCTCTCAGTGTACGGCGGCTCAGTCAGTCAGAGCAGGAAGCAGACGGCAAGGGACCTGGACACCGAAAGGCGAGTATGTACTGTTTGTTTTTTTTGGTAACCAGGGTAAACATCGGGTTACTAAGCGCGGCCCTGCGCTTAGTAACCCGATGTTTACCCTGGTTACCCGGGTGCTGCAGGGGGACTTCGGCATCGTTGAAGACAGTTTCAACGATGCCGAACTCGTTCCCCTGATCGTTGGTCGCTGGAGAGAGCGGTCTGTGTGACAGCTCCCCAGCGACCACACAGCGACTTACCAACGATCACGGCCAGGTCATATCGCTGGTCGTGATCGTTGGTAAATCGCTAAGTGAGACGGGGCCTTTACACTCTACAGGAGAGAAAGAACCCGCTGATCTTAAGAGCATATACTCTACATCAAAGCGAGATGACCCCACTGACCATAAGAGCTTATACTCTACGGGAGAGAGAGAGGACCCCACTGGTAATAAGAGCTTACACTCTACATGAGAGAGAGAGAGGACTCCACTGACCACAAGAGCTTATACTCTACAGGGGAGAGAAAGAGAGAGAGCACCCCACTGACCATAGAAGCTTACACTCTACCATTGAGAGATACAAGAACCCTGCTGCTCATAAAAGCTTACAATCTACAGAGGATGGAGAGGACCCCACTGTCCATAAGAGTTTACAATCTACAGGAGAGAAAAGAACCAGCTGATCATAGGAGCCTACACTATCAGAAGTGAGAAATAGAGGAAACCAAGACCCTGTTTTATACTCTACAGGAGAGACTTACCCAGTGACTATGGGGATGGAAAATGACTGTGCTGTACAAACTGTGCTCCTCTGGGAACCACTGATCTGTGATGGCCCCAGGTACCGACCACCACTGTTAGTCCATGAGCCGGGCCAGATATCGGTACCACCCGGAGTGACTAATTTTCTTTGGTATTTTTAGGTAGATGCATGTCTGTAGTTTATTTTTTGATATGATAGCCCTTACATATACGTAGCTTATTAACCCCTTCAGCCCTAGGCCTATTTGTACCCAAGTGCCTAAGCCAATCTGACCTGTGCCACTTCATGGGCTAATAACTTTGGAACGCTTTCACCTATCCAAGCCATTCTGAGATTGTTTTCTCGTGACATATTGTACTTCACGTCAGTGCTAAATGGGAGTCAATATATTTTACCTTTCTATATAAAAAAATGCTAAATATTCGGAAATTTTGGAAAAATCGGCAATTTTTTAACTTTGAAATTCTCTGCTTTTTACAAAAATACTGATACCCCCCATAATAGTTATTAATTTACACTCCCCACATGTTTACTTCATATTGGCATCATTTTGAAAATGAAACCTTATTGTTTTACGACGTAATAGGGCTTATAGTTTTATGCGCAATTTTTCACATTTACAGCAAAACCCACTTTTCAAAGGACCAAGTCACTTCTGAAGTCACTTTAAGGGGCTTACATAACAGAAACCACCCATAAATTACCCCATTTTGCAAACTACACCCCTCAAGCTGTTCAAAACTCATTTTTAAAAACTGTTAACCCTTTAGGTGTTCCACAGGAATTTTAGCAGAATGAAGGCGAAATTTCAAAATTTCATTTTTTTTCCAGATATTACATTGTAATCCAATTTTACCTGCAACCTAGCAAGGGTTAACGGCAAACCCAAACTTGGTTACCCTAATTCTGCAGTTTATAGAAACACCCCACATGTACTCGTAAACTAAAGTATGGGCACACAGCACAGCTCAACACGGAAGGAGCGCTATGTGGTTTTTGGGTGGCGGATTCACTGGAAGAAATCTAGGGGGCCATGTCACATTTGAAGGCTGCCTGAGGTACCCCCACAGTGGAAACCCCAAAAAGTGACCCTATTTTGGAAACTACACCCCCAAGGAATCTTTTAGGGGGTATAGTGACCACTTTGACCCAACCAGTGTTTCACAGTAGTTGGAAACACTTGGTTGAGAAAATGGAAAAAGTGCATTTTTTACATGAAGGTGTCATTTTAGGCTCATTTTTTTATTTTTAAGAGGTGTACCAGCAAAAAATGCACCCCACTATTTGTTCACCAATCTCTCCCGAACACAACAACACCCGATATGTTGTCGTACACTGCAGTATTGGGGAACGGCAGGCCTCGGAAGGGAAGGAGCGCCAAATGACTTTTGGAGTGCAAATTTTACTGGAAGAAATCTAGGGGGCTATGTCACATTTGAAGACACCCTGAGGTGCCCCAACACACGCACACACACTGACACATACACGTTCTGTGCTGAACAGGACTCTCCGGTCTTCTCTGCAGAGCTCCTATCTCCCTCTGTAGAGGCTGACACCTCCCAGGCTTGTGACTGATCACATGGCCGTGACATCACCACAGGTCCTGTAGTCCTGTACTGTGTGCTGCTGCTGGTAAGGAACTTGTGGAGAGAGGGGGAACAGTCACCTAGCACCAGCGCTCCCAGCTCTAAGAACGAGCGCCTCATGAAGGTGGGCCCCTGCCTCCTCCTTCCCTGCGCGGCGGCCTTTCCCCCCGGCGGCTGTATTCGGCGTATAAGACAACCGCCCTCTTGGAGCCATGTTTTTCATGGCTAAAAAGTCGTCTTATACGCCAGGAAATACGGTAAATAAAATTTTAATGTTTTTCTTTGTGTTTGCAGGTGTTTACTGACTATCTAACGGCATGATGGAAGTACCAGCAAGGAAGAAATCACGGATCGACTGTATCATACACTGCTCTAATGATGACAGCGATGATCTGGCGTCCCTTAAGGATTTGGACTCCTGGAAAACATTGCTTAGGGCTGCAGAGATCAGGCAGCATGAATCAGTCCTGGTAGCAGCTAAGGGCCTTGAAGAAGGAGAAATACCACACATACAATATCACCGTAAATGTCGTAGTATCTTTACAATGAAGAAGTCACTGGATTCTATCCTTGGCAAGGGTGTCAATGTCGAAACAGCAAGCAAAATCTCCATGAGGAAGCTACCGAGGGGTGCCCCCAGTGATAGCAGGGTGTATGCCAAAGTATGTATCTTCTGTGAGAAGTCAAGCAAGTACCTAAAAGGAAAACAAACAAGGGAGCCAATTGTCCAGTGTGTTGAGCTACGAGCAGATGAGACGATCCGCAGAGCAGCGATAAGGAAAGGCACACAGAGAATACTTGGTTTACTTAGCAGAGACCTTGTTGCTGCAGAGGGGCACTACCACAAGTCGTGCTACAAACTATTCACAAAAGATGATTCCCAAGTGGCCTGTAGGTCTAGTGCAGCTGAAAATCAGGTCGAAAGCGAGGAAGTACGCTACGAAGAGGCAGAGAAAGAGGCCCTTGAAGAACTCTTCTTGTATATAAGGACTAAATTGTTCCCAAACCCAGAAGTACTGCCTATGATAAACCTCACATCTAGGCTTGAGAGATTAATGATATCCCGTGGTATCATCCAACTGAAACCATCGACAAAGAAACATGTTCGACGAAAACTTGAAACAGAGATTGGGGAATCACTCCGCTTTCTCTCAGATGAGAAAGGTAAGCTTCTAGTCTATCCATGTAGCCTATCAATGGACGACCTTGTCCGGCAAGTACACAGCATGACAAAAGATCTGCAAGAAGCAAGAGCTGCTAACTCTGGAGATATCGTAACCAAAGCAGCAATGCAGCTAAGGAATGAGATCAAGAAGCAAGATGTGAGTCAGCCATGGCCTCCCAATACAGATCAGAATGTCGTTCCTGCATTAGTCACTCAATTCCTGCAAACCCTGCTTACAGGAGATTGTGAGTGCCAAACTACCTGTGAAAGAGCTCAACGTCTTGCCACATCCTTCGGCAGTGACTTGGTTTTTGCTGTTACCAATGGAAAGACAAAGCCACCAAAGCACGTACTGCTATCCTTTGCAGTTAAGTCTTTGACCGGCAATACAGAACTGATTCGAACTCTGAATCGTCTTGGCCACTGTGTGTCATATTCAATGGCTGAGGAGATCGATACAGCCCTTTGTATCCAGAAGTTGGAATGTTCAAAGGATGACATCCCAATGCCAGCAAGTATCTACCCAGGTGTGTTCACAACCCTGGCCTGGGATAACATTGACAGACTTGAGGAGACACTAAGTGGAGCAGGTACATCTCATAGAGTCAATGGCATTGCTGTTCAGTCCAATGTTGCATGCTCTGTGACAAAGAAAGTCCTGCCAGATGTAACCAAGTCGAAGAAAAGAAGCATAACTCTGACAGAATTAATGCTACCGATATACAATGTTGGGCAGCGGGGAGAGCCACCCAGGATTGAGACTTCGAATGTTAACACTACCAAGGAGGTCCAGGATTCAAAAACCAAAAACCATATCTGGCTTCTGGCTAGAATGTCAGACCATGAGGATCAGACCACCAGCAGTTGGACTGGGTTCAACATAAAAATCCGCAGCGACATTGTAGTGGCCCAGGACACTGTAAGCTACCTGCCCACTATCAATGCTCCTGCAACAGCCATGTCCACTGTGAATGAAGTCTTGGAGCAAACACATGCCATCATGCAGACCCTGAAGCTTAACAGAATTGTGTGTGTGTTTGATCAAGCACTCTATGCCAAAGCTGCCGAGGTTATCTGGAAACAGGAGAAGTTCAAGAACATTATAATTAGAATGGGTGTCTTCCACACAATCTGTAATCTCCTCTCTATCATAGGGAACAGATTTCAGGATGCAGGCCTTAGAGATCTGTGGTAGAGTCAAGTCAACTCCCTCCTTGCCAGGACTGCCTTTTCATGCATGCACTGCGTGCAAACTACCAGGCTGCGATCTGGAGGAGAAGTCTGCAGAGCCAGCCATGGGTTGCAAACCCAACAGACTGCGGTTGGATGATAGATAACGACGGAAAGCTTGTTGTCAAGTGGATGCAAGGGGCACCAGCACCAGAAGCTATTATACAGCTACTGTCCTGCAAGTGTGTGCGGTCATGTGAACTTCCTCAGTGTACTTGCCTCAGCAATGGCCTGAAGTGCACAGACATGTGCAGATTACAGACATGCCAGAACAAGGGTACTGAAGACGAGCCAGTAGAACAACAGTCAGATTCAGAGTCCGATGTTGAAGATATTATGGAGTAACATATATATATATATATATATATATATATATATATATATATATATATATATGCACATGACATGTTCAGTGTGTATTTACATAACTTGGATTAAATTTTGTTACAAATACTACATCTAGTCACTCCGGGTGGTACCGATATCGTCATATTTGGTTCTTGGCTCATGCTAAAATTCCTGTGGAACACCTAAAGGGTTAACAGTTTTTAAAAATGAGTTTTGAACAGCTTGAGGGGTGTAGTTTGCAAAATGGGGTAATTTATGGGTGGTTTCTGTTATGTAAGCCCCTTAAAGTGACTTCAGAAGTGACTTGGTCCTTTGAAAAGTGGGTTTTGCTGTAAATGTGAAAAATTGCGCATAAAACTATAAGCCCTATTACGTCGTAAAACAATAAGGTTTCATTTTCAAAATGATGCCAATATGAAGTAAACATGTGGGGAGTGTAAATTAATAACTATTATGGGGGGTATCAGTATTTTTGTAAAAAGCAGAGAATTTCAAAGTTAAAAAATTGCCGATTTTTCCAAAATTTCCGAATATTTAGCATTTTTTTATATAGAAAGGTAAAATATATTGACTCCCATTTAGCACTGACGTGAAGTACAATATGTCACGAGAAAACAATCTCAGAATGGCTTGGATAGGTGAAAGCGTTCCAAAGTTATTAGCCCATGAAGTGGCACAGGTCAGATTGGCTTAGGCACTTGGGTACAAATAGGCCTAGGGCTGAAGGGGTTAATAAGCTACGTATATGTAAGGGCTATCATATCAAAAAATAAACTACAGACATGCATCTACCTAAAAATACCAAAGAGAATTAGTCACTCCGCTTGGTACCGATATCGTCAAATTTGGTTCTTGGCTCATGGACTATGTACAAGGTACGATAATACAGTAGATCTCATAGCTGCAGGACATTATGGGGAGACCTGTGTAGCAGTGCAAAATTACGTTAGCCTGTTCTCTGTTGCTTCAGCAGTGTGGGAAATGGACAAGATTTTTGTTTTTAATTTCAAAATGTTTGAATTTTGTGTGAAACCATGAATTTCAGGAAATTGCGTCTAAAACTTCATCCTCTGCGGTTCAATCCTCTCATCTCTACAGTGTATATGTAGCGCCCCCACTGCCGCAGGGCCGAGGGGTACCCGGTACCAGGCCTCTGAGTTTCTGCTCTGGGTTTGTCACGGTGGCTAGGCCCGGTCCGTGACCCTGCTGAGGGGCGTACAGTGATAGGTATGATGGATGGTGGTGGTGGTGCGGTGCAATAAATAACGAGGACACCAGGTTGCAGTCTCTTTACCTCTTTACTGAAGATCTCTGGGTCCTCAGTCCGGAGTCCAGATCACCAGGCTGCGCAAGTCCGGCCGGTCCAATGGCACCTCCAGAGTTCCCTTAACAGGTGGAAATCTGCGCCTACCTCCTAGCGCTGTGTGTTGCGGTCCTTCCCTGCTGTGCTTACGGAAAGTCCCCACAACTGTTGTGTCCGTTTCTTAAGTTCCCTCACAACTCGATTAGATGATGTTCTGCTAATCCTCCGTCCCTCCCTGATGTTACGGTTGGAACGGCACCCGTATGACGGGTAGGCTCGGAGCTCTTCCGGGACCCTAGAGTCGCCCCTCTCCACAAGTTGCCCCCCAAGACTGCATAGGTGATTTAAGTGAGACAGCCCGCCTTAGACTGACTGTCCTGCCGCTGTTTAGAGTATTGCTTGAAGCTGAATATTGTAATACTCCCTCGGCGTTCCGGCCGCCGGTTGTGCGCCTCAGTAGGATGTTGCCTCGGTCTTACAGCACGACCCCTACTGGTATTCTCCTTGTTGCTTTGATCTCGTTTCTCACTCAGCACAATCTATCTCGCTTTCAATCCTTCCTTGGGTACCGCCGCTATACTGAGCAGGCACGGTCCCGTTACGTTCGCTCAAGTTGCCAAGCCTCTGTCAGGATCCCACCCCTGACAGAGACCCTACCGAATCTTCTCCCGCAACACCCTCTGCCACCAGGTGTTGCCTGGTTCCAACCCAGTCAGCTTTCTGTCTAACTTCCTGCCTGACCCCCAGTTTTACCAGTGTGTGGAGAGTGGCCTAATGAATAGAACCCTTAGCTCCCCCTGGAGGCTGTCATGATCTCTGCAGGCAGAGATCATAGCAAGCCTATAGAGGGACAAGCTCTCGGAAGATGGAACTATACTGACCATGAACTAAGCCTGCCGCGCAACTAGAAATAGCCAGGTAGCATTTCCTATTTATCGCTAGATGCCCAGCTCTGGCCTAAGACCTAAATAGCTAGCAGAGGGAAATATAAGACCTGGCTCACCTCTAGAGAAATATTCCAAAGAAGACAGTAGCCCCCCACATATAATGACGGTGAGTTCAGATGAAACTACAAACGCAGCAGGAAAATAGTCTTAGCAAATTTGAGGTCCGCTTACTAGATAGCAGAAGACAGATAGTATACTTTCATGGTCAGCAGAAAAACACTAACAAAACACCATCCAGAGATTACCTTAAACTCTGGCATTAACTCATAACGCCAGAGTAGCAATCCCTGATCAACGAGAGCTTTCCAGACACAGTAACAAAACTTCAGCTGTGAACTGGAACAAATAGGCAAAACAAAACATGGACAAAAGTCCAACTTAACTAGTAGTTGTCTAGAAGCAGGAACAAGCACTGAGAGGCATCAGATAACATTGTTGACCGGCAAGAAACCACCAGAGAAATGAGCTTAAATAGCGACACCCACTACTGATGGAACCAGGTGAAACAGGAAAGAGGATGACAAGTCCAATTCCACAAGCGGCCACCGGGGGAGCCCAGAATCCAAATTCACAACAGTACCCCCCCCTCAAGGAGGGGGCACCGAACCCTCACCAGATCCACCAGGGCGACCAGGATGAGCCCTATGGAAGGCACGAACAAGATCAGAAGCATGAACATCAGATGCATTGACCCAAGAATTATCCTCCTGGCCGTAACCCTTCCAGTTGACCAGATACTGGAGTTTCCGTCTGGAAACACGAGAGTCCAAAATTTTCTCAACAACGTACTCCAACTCACCCTCAACCAACACCGGAGCAGGAGGCTCAACTGAAGGTACAACAGGTACCTCATACCTGCGCAATAACGACCGATGAAAAACGTTATGAATGGAAAAGGACGCAGGGAGGTCCAAACGGAAAGAAACAGGATTAAGAATCTCCAATATTCTATAAGGGCCGATGAACCGAGGTTTAAACTTAGGAGACGAGACCCTCATAGGGACAAAACGAGAAGACAACCACACTAAATCTCCAACACAAAGCCGAGAACCAACACGACGATGACGGTTGGCAAAACGCTGAGTCTTCTCCTGGGACAACTTCAAATTGTCCATAACCTGCCCCCAGATGTGATGCAATCTCTCCACCACCGCATCCACTCCAGGACAATCCGAGGATTCCACCTGACCGGAGGAAAATCGAGGGTGAAACCCCGAATTACAGAAAAACGGGGACACCAAGGTGGAAGAACTGGCCCGATTATTGAGGGCGAACTCTGCCAATGGCAAAAAAGCAACCCAATCATCCTGGTCAGCAGAGACAAAACACCTCAGATATGTCTCAAGGGTCTGATTAGTCCGCTCGGTCCTGGACAGAATTCTATCACACTGCATACTTTCTGGCGTCTTTTCCATAGACACCGCCAGATGGTGCACCGGTTTGCGCTCCCGCAGACGCCTATCAATCTGAATAGCCATTGTCATGGACTCACTCAGACCTGCAGGCAAAGGGAACCCCACCATAACATCCTTAACGGCATCAGAGAGACCTTCTCTGAAAGTTGCCGCCAAAGCGCACTCATTCCACTGAGTAAGCACAGACCATTTACGGAATTTTTGGCAGAAAACTTCAGCTTCGTCTTGCCCCTGAGATAGTGCCATCAAAGTTTTTTCTGCCTGAAGTTCCAAATGAGGTTCCTCATAAAGCAAGCCCAAGGCCAGAAAAAACGCATCCACATCGCGTAACGCAGGATCCCCTGCTGGCAATGAGAAGGCCCAATCTTGAGGGTCACCCCTGAGCAAGGAAATCACAATCCTAACCTGCTGAGCAGGGTCTCCAGCTGAACGAGACTTCAGGGACAAATAAAGCTTACAATTATTTCGGAAATTCTGGAAGCTAGCTCTATTCCCTGTGAAGAACTCCGGCAAAGGAATTCTCGGCTCAGATACCGGAGCATGTACCACAAAATCTTGTAAATTTTGTACTTTCGTGATGAGATTATTCAAACCCGCAGTTACACTCTGGAGATCCATTATTGTCAGGTGCACACAGAGCATACAGAGATTAGGAGGAGAGAGAGAAAAAAGACTGCAGCAAGGCAGACTGGAGGAAAAAAAAAAAAAAAAAATTCCAGCAGACTTCTTATAACTCTCCTTTCTCAACCTGGGTCTTTAACACTTTAAGGGCCGGTCAAACTGTCATGATCTCTGCAGGCAGAGATCATAGCAAGCCTATAGAGGGACAAGCTCTCGGAAGATGGAACTATACTGACCATGAACTAAGCCTGCCGCGCAACTAGAAATAGCCAGGTAGCATTTCCTATTTATCGCTAGATGCCCAGCTCTGGCCTAAGACCTAAATAGCTAGCAGAGGGAAATATAAGACCTGGCTCACCTCTAGAGAAATATTCCAAAGAAGACAGTAGCCCCCCACATATAATGACGGTGAGTTCAGATGAAACTACAAACGCAGCAGGAAAATAGTCTTAGCAAATTTGAGGTCCGCTTACTAGATAGCAGAAGACAGATAGTATACTTTCATGGTCAGCAGAAAAACACTAACAAAACACCATCCAGAGATTACCTTAAACTCTGGCATTAACTCATAACGCCAGAGTAGCAATCCCTGATCAACGAGAGCTTTCCAGACACAGTAACAAAACTTCAGCTGTGAACTGGAACAAATAGGCAAAACAAAACATGGACAAAAGTCCAACTTAACTAGTAGTTGTCTAGAAGCAGGAACAAGCACTGAGAGGCATCAGATAACATTGTTGACCGGCAAGAAACCACCAGAGAAATGAGCTTAAATAGCGACACCCACTACTGATGGAACCAGGTGAAACAGGAAAGAGGATGACAAGTCCAATTCCACAAGCGGCCACCGGGGGAGCCCAGAATCCAAATTCACAACAGGAGGCCCGGCGGTGAAATGTATTGGTGTCTGTGATACCTGATCAGATGAACTCCTTCAGTGCCATCAGACGTACCATAGCTCCCCTTAGTGGCGGAGCCACAGTACTGCAACGACCAGGACTCTGGGGCGCTGCACTCCCCCCCGGTTAAATCCAGTACTCCGGGACTGGGAAGAAAACAACAATACAGGTTAGCAAAAAGACATACAATTTTGTTGAGTGCAATAACAATAAGTATACTTGAATAGAGCTTCCCTTTATGGGAGGTGAGGACACTTGAACGTTACAAACATGGTTAAATATCATAGCAACATGCTATAAGTAACTTTTCTTACCCAACCGGGTATTCTACTTAGTACAAATTCTTGAACAATAATTTAACATTGCCTTTAAGGACGTACACTCTGAATCCGCTAAAGACCTTCTTATAATCACATTATAAGGCATTCTAACTTTTACATTCTCCTTCTTTAAATCTGCAGGACCGCCTGTACTAACGGCACCAGACCTACTGCCTCTCCTTTCTTACAGGACCGCTCCTTTCAGCCCGAGCCTTCTGTCTTTTCAACTACTATACACAGTATAGAACATAACATTTCTTTCAGTTTAAGAGCACTGAGCCATCTCTATATGGCTCCTAAGAGGACTCAGGGTTCACCTTCTGTCCTCGTTGTCTATCAACATTATCGAACATTTTCTGTATAACATTAAACCTTCTCATTATTTTCTTACTGACATGTATGCTGGACACTACGTCTACCCCTACGGGCCCACTGCATCCTTCTTCTAGCTTTCACTTTCTTTTCAGGGAACATTATCAGCATTTCTTTACAATTAACTAGTTGGATACATATAACTTTCTTATACAAACATTATCATCACTTTCCTTCTGTCAAAACATTATTGCTACCTGTCTTAAAGCAATATCACCATTTAAGTGCAACAAATGAACATCCCCTTTAAGAGGGGACCAAGTCTCTATGAGGTAGCGTATCTTCTCAAACTACCAGTCCATACTCAGCAAAGGTTCCAGAGTGGTATCTTCACAAAGAGTCCTCTTTGAAGTAAAACCAGTAGGAAGCACCTTTAAGAAGGTGCAAACTATTTACAAAAAGTTTGTATCATGCACTGTTCATGATTGCGGCAGTTCTGGAAACTTTGTGCAAAACTTTGGAAAAATCAAACAAAACAATAGGGATCCCGGGTCAACAAAGGGATCCCTTTAAGAGTTAACCCTGAACGGGTTTAGCAGCAAACAGCAGAGAAACAGTTAACTATTTACATTAATAAAGCATTTATGCTCACTCAGTCTTCTTGTGCAGGGGACGGCCTTCTTCCAGGCCTCACCCGGCCAACGGGTCGCCTTGGGGTAGCAAGGGCCGGTCCTGGCTCCAGCAGCGACAGGATCCCACGCCGGGATGCCCTCCTTGCTTGTGGGCGAGCGCGACCCAGAGGCACGCGGTGGACCCGGACCTCCGGAGATTCCTCGGGGGCTGGTTCCGGCATCTTCTCTGCAGAAGGCCCATCCTCCAGCGTTCCAGTAGCAGCCTGCAGGGCGACGCACCGCTGGACGCCCCGCGCTATCCAGCCGGTTCCACCCGCTTCCTTCCTCCACCGGGTGTAGGTCACGGTGTCGCCAGGCTCCAGGTCGGAGTCATACCTCCCTCCACAGGGCTCGACTTCCTCGCGGTCAACACGGATCTGCAGTGGCTCCCCGATCTCCTGGATAACTCCCCTTCCGTGTCGGGAGTTAAAGGATACCACCACGCCCCAGTGCGACGGTGGGGTCTCTTCCACACTGGTTAGATCAATCTGGGCCGCAGGCTGAGGCCTGCTCCGCCAGGCTGCCATTAGGCGTCGCAGATGTTGTGTCTCTGGCATGATCCTCAGGCCCTGCGCCCGCAGCATACCTTCAGCCGCGGCCGGGTTGGGCGGAGCAGGGGACACCGGAGACAAGCGGACCTCCGTGGGCTGGCCCAGCCGAGCAAGCACGCGGGCATCAGCCTCCAAGCGGCGTGCTATCTGTCGGGCCTCGGCTGCAGCCGCACACTCCTCAGACAGTGGCAAGGGGGGTCGGCCCATCGGTGACTCTGCGAGGGTCAATCCCCGCAACGTTGGTGCCTCTGGGGCTGTGTCGGGTCGTGCAGCCTCAGACCGAATCGGGTCAGTCCCACGTGGTGTTCCCGGCGTCGCCATCTTCTCTTCTTCTCCAGCATCCTCTTCCCGCGGTCTCTTTCGTGGGCGGCCCCGTCTCCATGGTCTCCACCCTCCAAACAAGATCAGGAGGCGGACCTCGGCGGTTGACGGACACGTCCTGAGGACACAGAAATATTTAGACTGGGCGGCCATTGTCCTTCGCGCTCTCCAGCTTGCCTACGCCCACTCCACGCCCCTCTTCTCCTCCTGCGCTCTCCTCAGCGCTGTAATGGCGGCGGATTTTGGCGGTAAATGGCGCAGCACAGTCCTTGCAATAAAGTACAGTCCAAACACAATAAATCACAGTTCCAAGGCACACATGACCTGATTCTTCAGGCTTAAGTAGATCCTGTTCGTGACGCCAAGTTGTAGCGCCCCTTCTGCCGCAGGGCCGAGGGGTACCCGGTACCAGGCCTCTGAGTTTCTACTCTGGGGTTGTCACGGTGGCTAGGCCCGGTCCGTGACCCTGCTGAGGGGCGTACAGTGATAGGTATGATGGATGGTGGTGGTGGTGCGGTGCAATAAATAACGAGGACACCAGGTTGCAGTCTCTTTACCTCTTTACTGAAGATCTCTGGGTCCTCAGTCCGGAGTCCAGATCACCAGGCTGCGCAAGTCCGGCCGGTCCAATGGCACCTCCAGAGTTCCCTTAACAGGTGGAAATCTGCGCCTACCTCCTAGCGCTGTGTGTTGCGGTCCTTCCCTGCTGTGCTTACGGAAAGTCCCCACAACTGTTGTGTCCGTTTCTTAAGTTCCCTCACAACTCGATTAGATGATGTTCTGCTAATCCTCCGTCCCTCCCTGATGTTACGGTTGGAACGGCACCCGTATGACGGGTAGGCTCGGAGCTCTTCCGGGACCCTAGAGTCACCCCTCTCCACAAGTTGCCCCCCAAGACTGCATAGGTGATTTAAGTGAGACAGCCCGCCTTAGACTGACTGTCCTGCCGCTGTTTAGAGTATTGCTTGAAGCTGAATATTGTAATACTCCCTCGGCGTTCCGGCCGCCGGTTGTGCGCCTCAGTAGGATGATGCCTCGGTCTTACAGCACGACCCCTACTGGTATTCTCCTTGTTGCTTTGATCTCGTTTCTCACTCAGCACAATCTATCTCGCTTTCAATCCTTCCTTGGGTACCGCCGCTATACTGAGCAGGCACGGTCCCGTTACGTTCGCTCAAGTTGCCAAGCCTCTGTCAGGATCCCACCCCTGACAGAGACCCTACCGAATCTTCTCCCGCAACACCCTCTGCCACCAGGTGTTGCCTGGTTCCAACCCAGTCAGCTTTCTGTCTAACTTCCTGCCTGACCCCCAGTTTTACCAGTGTGTGGAGAGTGGCCTAATGAATAGAACCCTTAGCTCCCCCTGGAGGCCCGGCGGTGAAATGTATTGGTGTCTGTGATACCTGATCAGATGAACTCCTTCAGTGCCATCAGACGTACCATAGCTCCCCTTAGTGGCGGAGCCACAGTACTGCAACGACCAGGACTCTGGGGCGCTGCATATACATCTCCGTCTTGTGCAATTTTATCCCCTCTGGCCTCCATTTCTAAACAAAACAGTATTGAAAATTAGTAGACTGTGATTTTCATTACAGAAAAGAGGTATAAAACATACTATCCAAATATCCAACAAGAGGACATTTCTTGGAATACAATACATTCAACCTCTACATCAGGAGAGCTTACACAACTTTGGAATAGAGGAAGAAAGCTGTCATAATTTTCTAATCCTTGTCATTCCCTTTAAAAAAGTAATCAATTGACCGTTAGCATGTAAAAGGACCTTGGCACATAATTTTAACCAATCATTTTCAAATTTTTTGACCATTTTTTGCTGTCATGGGGTTAGTGACCCTCATTCAGTATATAATTTTTATATACTGTAAAAAGAAGTGGTTTTTAAACCTAGAGCTGTTTTTGAGCTCATGTAATTACAAGATTTTTTCATTTGTGTGATCTCATTTGCTTCCATCCTTTTCTATATAAAAAAGTATGAAAAAACTGTATCTAATAAAAGGTGGAATATGAAATGATAGGAGAATCCTGCCGAGTTTTATACATTTGTTGTAATTACGTGTCTACATCAGCATATATTATCTTGATTATTTTGCTGCATTTTTTTTCTTTCTCCATGGAATTACCCCATAATCACCACTGGTAAAAGATAATAAAATGGAAGATACAAAACATTGTTTAATAAATTAAAGTTGGCCATTAATTTAAACGCAGGTGGTCATTAACAGAGAAGACTATCTAAAAAGCAATTAAGGTGAAGCTTTCATTAAGGTCAGTATGAATAGGGAAATAAAATGCACCTATCTGAATCACAGGTGTAACAATAATTAATTCCCCAGTAATGTGACACAACATCGAGAACACTTTTTTTTTTGTTTCATCTATTTATAACATTTGCAACGAGAGGCACATACAATTTTTTAACAAATCGTTTCAACATTAAAAGCACTTACTTGAATTTTGAGAAGGAACATGTGAGGAGAGCATTTTTCCCCCATTCCTTAATATCTGAGTGTCTAATGATGCTAGGAAACCCAAAGCAGATAATGAGTCTCTAAGGCACAAGTTATAATGAGGACTGGAAAAAAAAGGAGCATTTTATGACAATTTTTTTTTTAGAAAAGTTTTCCAACCTAATGTCTTCTATTCCATCCTCTTTAACAAGTTAAAATAAATTGAACTCTGCTGAAAGAGGATCTCTCACTGTTAGGAGTCAAGTTCCCACCGCTGCACAGGGGGAATCTCAAACCATGTCTGCAGCAGTCTCCCATTCTGCATCAGCCGCAGTGGAGCCTGCTCGGCGGAGACGGCGGTTCCAGTGTCACTGAATCTGATACTGTGATTACTGCTGCCTCTCCAGGTTCTGCTATTGTACCCTGCACTGGTCTGCGTCGAGCAGGCTTTTCTGGGACTAAGTCCTGCTTTGCACACACTGAGCATGCCCAGGGTAAGATCTCTCAATGGAGATCAAGGGTCACATGCTCAGGTACTGCAGCAACTTCCATATGTCCTCCAGGAAGGCCCTGTACCTGATCAAGTTCTGTGGCAGTCTTCCATTGGTCCTTCAGGGAAGGTCCTGAAGTTGCTGCAGCTATAAAAGGTTCTCATGACCGCACGGCCATGCGCTAGTATCAATTTATGTATGAGCTCAGCGCCAGTGTGGTCGTGTTTGTATGCAGTCAGGGACCCGGCTGAAACAAGCCCATAGAATGCTGGCACCTCCGGCGAGGAGTTTCATGTGAGTGGATTCAGGGCTGTCGTACAGCCATAGAATTCTGGCTCCACCGGAGAGGAGCTGCGTGCTTGCATTTGACTGCATGACCACTACCTGCTCTACTAAGTACCTGTGTTCCTCTGTGAGCTAAACAGGGCACAGCGTTCTCTTTGCTAACAGACTCTGTGAAGTAACAGAGGTTGTTCATACTACTATTTTGTACCGCCATATCTAGCAGCAGGTTCTTTCCTGCACGGTGGATCCCAGGTTGCGAACACACCTACTATTTCTAATAAATATATATTCGGTGCATTCTGCCAACCCTAACAGTATACTAGCGCCAGGATCTGGATAAGTAATGGTGCATGAACAGCGATTGCAGGGGTACACCCAGCTGCTGGAGGGCCGGTTGGCGTCTCTCGAGCGAGCAACCTCGGCGGTGGATGTTACCGCAATAGCTGTTCAGGCTGCTAGCGTGGCTGCAGCAGCTTTACCCACTGCCACCTCTGTTCCGACCTTATCTCACCTCCCGTTGCCTGAAAAATACTCTGGGGACAGTAAGTCCTGTAGGGGTTTCGTAAACCAGTGTGGTATACATCTCGAGCTCCTGGCTGCACATTTTCCCACAGAGCGGGCAAAGGTCGGATTCATAATCTCTCTCCTGTCGGACAGAGCTTTGGAGTAGGCTACGCCGCTGTGGGAGCGCAACGATCATGTGGTGCAGAGTGTTCCTCGGTTTCTGGGCACTCTGAAACAGGTCTTTGTAGGACCTCAAGTCACCCATGATACGGCGCTCCAACTGCTGGTATTGACTCAGGGTTCGACCATGGTCAGCCAATTTGCCGTCCACTTCCATACATTAGCGTCTGAGTTGGAGTGGCCAGATAAAACCCTCATCCCTGTATTTTGGAGGGGGCTGGCTGACCATGTGAAGGACGCTTTGGCCACTAGGGAGATTCCCGCCACACTGGAGGAGCTCATAGCTGTATCAACTCGCATAGACCTTCATTTTCACGAGCGAAGGTTGGAGCGAGCCCAGTGTAGGCAGAGGTTTTGGCTGGCTCCCACCTTCGCCAGACCTTTGGAATCTCTGGTCTGGGCACCTGAGTCACATGAGGTCATAGAGGGGTCACGAGCGGGGTCCAAGTCCCGGTCTGCTCGTGCACTTAAGGTCTGTCATGTTTGCCGGCTGTCAGGACATCTTGCCTCCAAGTGTCCTCAGCGGTCAGGGAAACGTCAGCATCTAGTGGCAGTTGGAGGAGGTACACTAGACACGGCGACGTTTGCCTCTAAGTTGTCCTTCAATGGGACAATTACCATAGGCCCATCCACTCTTATGGTAGAGCTATGCATGGACTCTGGGGCGGAGGGTAATTTTATGTCATCCGCTTTCGCCCTGCGACACGCAATACCCCTGGTGATGCTCGCCAAACCAGTAACCGTTCGAGTGGTAAATGGGTCGACACTACCCTCACAGATTACACACCAAACCATTCCTTTCACTCTTTCTGTGTCTCCATCACATCAGGAGATTATCTCTCTATTAGTCCTTCCTGAGGGAGTTGATGAGGTCCTGTTGGGGATACCATGGCTACGCTATCATTCTCCTCATATAGAGTGGTCCTCAGGGAGAATTTTGGGATGGAGTAAATCCTGTGAGGGTAGATGTCAGAGGGAGTGCGTTCAGGTTGCTACAACAGAGGTATCCGCAGATCCTTCCTCTCTCCCCAAGCACTATTGGCCCTATGCGGACGTGTTCTTCAAAAGGGCTGCGGAGACCCTTCCGCCTCATCGCCCCTATGACTGTCTTATCGACCTCTTGCCTGGTGCTGAGCCTCCCCGGGGTCGAGTCTATCCATTATCTCTCCTGGAGATGGAGGCAATGTCTCAGTACATCCAAGAGAATCTGGCAAGAGGATTCATTAGGAAGTCAGTGTCACCTGCAGGGGCTGGGTTCTTCTTTGTGCAGAAGAAGAGTGGTGAATTTCGTCCATGCATAGACTACAGGGGTCTTAACGCCATCACCATTAAAAACAAGTACCCACTACCCCTGATATCTGAGCTCTTTGATAGGCTACGGGGAGCTAGGGTATTTACTAAATTAGATCTGCGGGGTGCTTACAACCTGATTCGCATCTGTGAGGGGGACGAATGGAAGACGGCTTTTAACACCAGGGATGGGCACTATGAATATCTGGTGATGCCCTTCGGGCTCTGCAATGCCCCAGCTGTTTTCCAAGACTTTGTGCACAACATCTTCCGGGATATGCTCACCACCTCGGTCGTAGTCTATCTGGATGATATTCTCATCTACTCTCCAGATATTGACTCCCATCGGAGAGATGTTCGCAAAGTCTTCGACCTCTTATGGGCAAACTCCCTCTACACCAAGTTGGAGAAGTGTGTGTTTGAGCAGGAGTCCTTGCCTTTCCTTGGTTATATCATATCTGCCCAGGGTTTGGCTATGGATCCTGCCAAGCTACAGGCTGTGATGGACTGGCAGGATCCCCATTCACTTAAAGCGGTGCAGCGCTTTATGGGGTTCATTAATTACTATCGCCAGTTCATTCCACACTTCTCAACTTTGGTAGCTCCCTTGGTTGCCCTCACCAAGAAGGTAGCAAATCCCAATTTGTGGTCAGAGGATGTCTCCAAGGCCTTTCTCTCGATTAAGTCACACTTTGCTAGCGCTCCCATTCTACATTGCCCTGATGTAGATAAGCCATTTATTATGGAGGTGGATGCCTCATTCGTTTGTGCTGGAGCAGTCCTTTTCCAAAAGGATGCTCAAGGTCGGAAGCATCCTTGCTTCTTCTCCAAGACCTTCACACCGGCGGAGAGGAATTATTCCATCGGGGACAGGGAGTTGCTAGCCATGAAGTTGGCTTTCTCAGAGTGGAGACACTTCTTGGAGGGAGCTCGCTTTCCCTTCCAGGTATTCACTGACCACAAGAACTTGGTATATCTACAGACAACCCAGCGGCTGAATTCTTGCCAGGCTAGATGGTCCCTGTTCTTCTCCCGGTTTCATTTTACTCTCCATTTTCTCCGGGGAGAAGAACATTTGTGCCGACGCTCTCTCCCACTCCGTAGTGTCATCTGAGGAGGAGGAGGAGGAGCCTCAGCTTATTGTCCCTTCCAAGAGCTTGAGAACTGTGGCTCCGGTTTCGCTAGAGTCTGTGCACCCGAGCAAGACTTTCGTGACAGCAAATTTGCGACCGGAGGTTCTCTCTTGGGCTCATTCGTCCAGAGTGGGTGGGCATTTTGGGACCAAAAGGACATCTGAGCTATTGGCGGCCGCATATGGCCTGTGACGTCGGGGACTATATTCGGGCGTGCGTTTCCTGCACCCAGAATCGGTCTCCTCGGCAATGGCCTGGTGGCTTGCTTTACCCCCTGCCGGTGGCAGACAGGCCCTGGGAGATGGTCGGGATGGACTTCGTGGTGGGCTTACCAAAGTCTTGTATCTGCACCCGTTATCTGGGTTGTCACCGATCATTTCTCTAAGATGGTGCACTTGGTGCCGCTTCCACAGTTACCTTCTGCACGGGCCTTGGCGGCGTTATTCATAAAGCATATTTTCCGTTTACATGGAATGCCTGATAAAATTGTCAGCGACCGAGGTCCCCAGTTCGCGTATCGGTTTTGGAGAGAGCTCTGCCGTTTACTCAGCATAGAGTTGAATCTCTCCTCTGCATATCATCCCGAAACGAATGGGTTGGTAGAGAGGACCAACCAGAATTTATCACTCCTTACTGACATATGCTCTCACCACTACCGGAGCTACAGCCTCAACCAACACCGGAGCTTCTGCAACACTCAACCTACTGTCTCCTTCCCCACCATCCTCTAGAATGTAAGCCTGCAATGGCAGGGTCCTCGCCCCTCTGTATCAGTCTGTAATTGTTAGTTTGCATACTGTAAGTGATATCTGTAATTTGTATGTAACCCCTTCCAATGTACAGCACCATGGAATCAATGGTGCTATATAAATAAATAATAATATGTCATACAGTTACATCTTATGCTGGCTCCCTAACTTTGATGAGGCTTGCAACCCGCGTATCTTTCCTGGCAGATGATTGCTGTGAAATTCAGCCATCATCTTCCTCTAACAGCTGCAGGTGGATCAGAGCTTCACCTGCAGATGCATAATCTGTCACCTTACAAACAAACAGTGTCCCAGTCTATATGTGTTGTGCTGTGAAGTTTTCCTTGCACTCACTTGTAGGCCGGAAGCTTCTGCTGCATTCACATCCTTGGTTCCAGGATCAGCTGCCCAGACACCAGGGGACACCCGGTTTGTTTTAACAAGATCAACTTTACTGGACAGTTCAAGTGTCACAGTTTCATAACTGACTGTGGCTTAGTGACGCTGTGAGTGACAGTTCAGCCTCCATATAGAATCTGGAGTGTGCTGGACTGTCAGTTTTTTTGTGTGACAGTGTGATACACCAGGTTCCTGGTTGTCACAGTGGCATTGCTTTTCTCATGGGGAGAGTGATGTCACGCTTGGAAGCGAGGAAGGATTCCTTTTATTAGGTATCACAAGCATGCAACATGTTCATACTCCAGGCCAGAAGTGGGAGCTCTGATCCAGCTTGTGATTGGCTCCCCTATATATATTCTGGTCTGGAGGGAAAAAAGTGGAGTGAATGCCAGACAGCAGACTGGAGCGGTCTGAGGCAGAGAGTGTTAGGAGTCGAGTTCCCGCCGCAGCACAGGGGGAATCTCGAACCAGGTCTGCTGTGGTCTCTCATTCTGCATCAGCCGCAGTGGAGCCTGCTCAGTGGATATGTCGGTCCCAGCGTCTTGCTCAGTCTGATTCTGTGCAAAGGGTTACTGCTGCCTTTCCAGGCTCTGCCATTGTAGCCTGTACTGATCAGCGGCGAGCAGACATCTCTGGGACCAAGTCCTGCTTTTCCTCTTCTGAGCATGCCCAAAGGAAAACCTCTCAATGGAGGTCTGGGGGTCACATGCTCAGGTACTGCAGTAGCTCCTATTGGTCCTCTAGGAAGGTCCTAAAGTTGCTCAGTTACTGTAGCAGTTCTCATTGGTCCTCTAGGAAGGTCCTGAACTTGCTGCAGCTATAAAAGGTTTGCATGGCCGCATGGCCATGCACTAGTATACACTTTACGTTTACGTGTGTGTGTTGTGAGTGAAAGTTGCTTTTGAATCTTCCCCTCCCTTGTGTTTGAATGCTTGCGTAAGGAGGATTATTGTAATCTAGCGCCCGACTTGTTACCAACACAAGTACACAAACAGCGTCTATTGCTGTGACCGCCAGTACGGCGCCGTGCGCTATCACCGTGCTTTCCAAACCCATGTCTGGGTGGTTAGTGGCATCCGCCAGTGTGGCACCGCATGCACTCTCGTGCTACTTTACTATTTCTGTTACGTGCGGTACTGCGGCCCTGTGATTCAACAGGGTTTGCTTCTTTCACACAGGGTGAAGCTAACCCGTGTGTGTATCCTCATTGTACCGCCATATAGTCCGTCATTGCTTAACAGCAGGTTCCATCTCTGCACGGTGGACCCCGGGCTGCGAACACACCTTATTCCTTTTCTCTAATTATTTGGTGCGTTTTCGCTAGCCCTAACAGAGAGTCTGAGTGAGGGGCCGTGCAGCCACGAGGGTGCTTCAGCTCCTGGAAGGAGAAAGAACAGAAAGCTGAGCAGGCAGTAGAGAGCATGGAGGGGAAAAGAAGCACAGGATAGAGAAGAACTAGGGGGGTTAGCTGCAACTGAGCTGCCGCCCTACTGAGCACAGATACCGGTAGCCGGAAGACCGAGGTTGTGAAGCACTCCACGGCTCACAGCAGGACAGCTGGATTACATGTCACCTGTCCGCGATTGAAACCTGAGGACACAGTAGCGCATAGAGCCCGGGTCGTGATAGTGACCCTGAAAAAAGGCTCGAGCTACCTGTAATATAGGTAGTGTCCTACCTGCAAGGAGGACAGAGAGAGAATACATGAGGACCTTGTGAGAGGCCTAAGGCAGCAAGGAACTACACCACAGCACTTGAAGGAAGGCTTCTAACTCCACCTAGTAAGGGGGACTCCCAACTCGCTTCCAAGCAGGTAGGACCACACCTGCATCCGTGATCTGGTAACCTGGACTGTGGCTGCTTGAATTCATCAGTAAGGCTGGTTTCACATTTGCGGTTGTGTTCGCAGCATTTTGGATGCATACATCCGCATGCGTCGTGTATTCCTATCTTTAACATTAGGGACGCAGATGCCTGCGATAGGTTGCGTTTTGCCGCGTTTGACGACGCATGCGTCGTTTCGTTGTCTGCGGCGTGGTGCGGTAAACGCTACATGTAGTAATTTCAGAGGCGTCAATTTGCCACCTCGAAACGTATGTGATTGTTAGCGGAAGGAATGCGTCAAAAAAACGCATTACAGTCTATGTGAAAGCTGGCGTTCGCAAGCACAAGCATTTCTTTGCGTTTGTGAACGCATGCGTTTTACCACAGGAAAACCTGCCTAGACACTGATTAGCCACCCCCCACATACAACCTGCTAAAAAGAGGGAGTGGGCATTTGCAGGTCACTACTCAGCAGACTGGGAACAGGAGAACAAGCTCTGAAGCTGTGAGGAAACTACACTCTGAACAATGTGAGTATCAAAGCCAATGTCTTTATTTTCTTTTTTCTGTCTCTATATGTAATATATATAATTTCTGTCTTTTTTTTTGCTGCATGCATCAGAATGTTTTCTTCTTCTGAGGAGCAACATCTTGGCCCTGCACAAGGTGGAAATGAAAGTGAAGTGAGTACTCACCTCTTCAGATTGGTAAGTACTGTATCCTCTGTCACATCTACACATGTGACAATTTTTTTTTTCTTTTAATTTTCAGAACAGTTCTTCAACTGCGGCAGAGGCCGAGCAGGAGCAGCGTGGACACGGTCGTGTGGCAAGGCGGCGTGTAAGTATACCTGACTGATTGTCCTCTGTTTAAGGTATCTTGACTTTGCTATTCTTCACTGTTCATTTCTTTACTTTGCTTTTTTCTTTACCTTTTTCTTCTTGACTCCTTTTTTTGCTTCTTGACTTTGAACATTCTTGCCTGTTTTCTGTCTCTGTTGTTTTCTTTCTTTTCCTTATGTTAATGTCTCAAACATTAATGTTTTAATTATTTTATAGGTTCCAGAACGGGATGAGAACCTCATTGACCATGATATCCTCATCTCCCTGGTCCATCACTCGGACAACGTGACGATCCGGCGGCTATGGAATGAGGTGGCCCAAGCGATGTGGGATGGCTGGGAAAACGCCCCGACTCGGGTCCACAATGCATTTCGTAAGTATTGCAATGCAGTGTGATGCAGCAGTGAACTTGGCCGGGATCACACAACTGTGTGTGATGAGAGAAACTCCTGAGAGATACTCTCATCAGACACAGTTGTGTGATCACGGTCAAAAGTGCATTGTCTAACCATAATTTTATTTTTCAACAGTGCTCAAAGTCAAAACCCGTTGGCGCTCGATGAAGGATCGCTTCAACAAGGACCTTCGTCAAGAGAGCCTGGTTCCTAGTGGTTCTGGAGCAAGGATCCGAAAATATAAATATCACCGCATCCTGGCATTTTTGAGACCGGTCTTTGCCCAGAGAACGTAAGTATTTTTTGTGGTGTATTGGGTTGTGTTGTATTGCCTAATCTGTATTTTTCTATTCCACAGGAGTTGGCGCTTTTACTATTGTAAATGTTTGGTACTAATGTTTTGGTTTTTTTCACAGCACATGGAGCAGCACTCTTGACCCTGGTTCTGGAGCGGTCCTTTATCAAACAGCCACGGATCCGTCCCAGCCATCCAGCAGCGCTGCAGCAAGTGGGCCTCCAACACAGACTGGAGACCAGAAAGCTGGTCCATCAGGTATTCCCCTGTCCCAGTCCTCTGCCTCTTTTTTTGGGGCTCTTCCCGGCAGCGTCAGAGGGCCTCGGACAGGTCACTCATGCCCGAGTTTCTGCACTTGAGCTCGGTCTTTCATGATGGACTCAAGGCGGAGGGTGACCGACTGGATAGTGCCATAAACCATATGAATACACTTATCCAGGATGTCACCAGAAGCCTTGACCAAGTGAAAGCCGACCTCCAGAGGCCAGCACATAATTTTTTCAATCAAATAGAGAAGGGCATGTCGGAACACCTTACTCCTGATCTCCAGCTTAGTGTCATGCAGGCCTGCAATGCTGCTTACGTGCAGGCTATGCAGCAGAGTCGGTATTTTCAGCAGCCAGTGGTGGCATTTCCACCTGTGCCAACACTGTCACTCTTGACCTCAATGCCGAGCTCTGGTGCATACCACTGCACGGCCATCACCATTCCAAACACTGCCGGACACAACTACATCGCCACCACCATGCCGAGTGCTGTTGGACAGCCCACCGCCACCACCATGCCAACTGCTGCTCCTGCTTGGACATCCTCCACTGCCACCACCATGCAGCAGCAGCAACAGCAGCACCCGGACCCTAGCATGGCCTTCCGCACAACCATGTAGCAGCAGCTGGACCCTAGCACGGCCTTACCCACCACCACCATGCAGCAGCAGGACGCTGTCATGGCCTTTCGCACCACCATGCAGCAGCATGACCCTGGCATGGCCTTCCGCACCCCCATGCAGCAGCAGCCGGACCCTGGCATGGCCTTCCTCACCACCATGCAGCAGCAGGACCCTGGCATGGCCTTCCGCACCACCATGCAGCAGCAGTCGGACCCTATCACAGCCTTCCCCACCACCCCAACTATGCAGCAGCAGGACCCTGGCATGGCCTTCCGCATCACCATGCAGCAGCAGCCAGACCCTGGCACGGCCTTCCCCACCACCACAACCATGCAGCAGCAGCAGCAGCACACGGACCCTGACAGGTCGGCCACACCACAAGAAATGAGCCCACTGAGGCTCCCCAGACCGCAGCACCGATCCCAAAAAGGGAAAAAAATAAAAGCAGCAGACTATCTGTATTCCTCCCCCCTCAACTCCCAATGTCTCTGTGATGTCAGGTTTGTCTCACCCTTCCAGTATGTCTCTGCCTTGTCCTCATGTGTTTAGCACCGTCCCGAACTCCCAGACCCCACTACTTTAATTGTCCCTTCTCCTGCAACCCCTGCATCGTCGACAGTTAGCCAGGCCTCACAGCTACAACCCCCCAGTTCCGTCACTCTACCCCAAGCAGGCGCAGTTAATTTTTTTTATTGTTTATAAATAAATGTTAATGTTTTTGCCCCCAATACTGTTTGGTTATTTGTGTATTTCGCCACCGACAACACACACCATGCGCCGAATAAACAAACTGCGCCGTACACTTTTTTTGCCACCTCACAGCTCCAGTAGTTATTAAGTACAACACTGCAGCTTTGTGTGTTTGGTATGGAGCTATGAGTTGTCAAAAAATATTACTTTTATTTTCTCCATAATCCCTTCAGTCTGCTTAATCTGTGTTGCAGACTGAAGAGACAATGGCGGTAATACAAAGCAGAACTATACTCAACAGGTCATGTGTCAAAAAACTCATTATTTATTACACCTGACCTGGTGAGTAGAGAACTGCTTTGTATAACCACCATTTTCGCTTCAGTCTACGTAATCTATTTCACACAAACTGAAGAGACAATGGATGTCATACAAAGCATATCTATACTCACCTGGACAGTTGTCAGAAATAGTGAATTCACGAGGCTGGGTTTTGTGCTCATGAAGTCATTATTTCTCACACATGACTTGGTGAGTATAGATCTGCTTTGTATTATACCTCCATCGTCTCTACAGTCTGTGTCCAATAGATGCTGCAGAACAGAATCAGGATGTAATGACGTCAACTACCTTACCACTATAAACCTAAGTGGTTTTTAGAGGAAATACATATGAGACTCGGTACAGATATCAAAACATGTTGTTTAACAACAAAAAATATTAGTAACATTTAAAACATAACTGATACAGACCCAAACCCAACAGCACATTTTACACAATATTATCTTGCCATGCCACACATCCAATGTCAGAAACAAAATGGGCAGCAAATTGGTCCGCATGTGGCCAACTTCAACAGTTGACCACAGCGGATGATGCTGGTAATCTGGCAATGGGTTTGCAACTGGTTCATCCAGTTCAATGTTGGGTCGCTCCTTAGCCATTATGTAATCGTGGAGAACCACACAGGCTTTGACCACCTCATCGACTGTCTCCATTTTTAGAATAATGGCTGTCCCAAGAATGCGCCATTTTGAGACAAGAATCCCAAAGGTACACTCCACTGTTCTTTGGGCCCTGGTCAGTCTGTAGTTATAAATCCTTTTAGTGTGGTTCAAGTCCCAACTGGAATATGGCTTCAGTAGGTGTTCACACATCTGAAAGGCCTCATCCCTAACCATACGTGTGCCATACACACGTCGGCCCATATCCGAGTTCTTGAAAGTCTGGAAGTCATTGCCACGGCCAAAAGCTCCAATGTCCACGGCGATAAAGTGTCAGTCCGCATCTGCTATTGCCATGAGCACTACAGAAAATATTTTTTTTGTAGTTGAAGTACTCAGATCCAGTTCTGGTGGGTTTGGTAATGCGTATGTGCTTTCCATCCACCGCTCCCAAACAGTTGGGGAAATCACACACACTCCAGAATTTTTTGGCAATTTCCATCCATATGTCCGCGTTGGGTATGGGGATAAATTCACCCCGGAGAACGTTCCACAAAGCCCGGCAGGTGTCTGCAACTATTCCAGACAAGGTGGAAATTCCAAGCCGGTACTGAAAGAGGAGCGATGATAAGCTCTCTCCGGTAGCCAGGAATCTGAAATAAAATAAAAACAAAAAATTACAAACAATTATATTTATCGTGGTGTTTAGCTAAAAGCAAAAAGGAAAATTCAAATAATACATGGCAGACCAACAATAATTATGACTGGCATTTGTTTAGAATTATTACGTACCTTAATGTGACCAAGAGACGTTCCTCTGCAGGAGTTGGTCTATGGAGCTGGGTGTTCTGTCTCCGGATGGCTCCTTGGACACGACCAAGCAAATCCCTAAAAGACTCTTGAGACATCCTGGAATTTGTCCGAGTTGGCATTAAGCTCGCCATATAGCATGTGGTAGGCTCCACTGCTCTCCCGGAGTTCAATAATGGGGTGTCTCCAAAAACGCCTACGCCGTGTCCTTCTCTGTTGTTCCCTATTTCTTTGTTGCTCCCAAGCAAATGCACAGGCAAGAAACAGCTTGATACTTAAATCCAGGTTGAAATAAAAGCTCTCCATGCGAAGATCCATCATGACACAGGATACAGTAGCAAACTGTGAAGATTTCAGCAGTACAAGGGTCTATATAAAGATATCCCATAATACACGCCCACTGTAGTCCCATTGGCGGTGTCTGTTTATCTAGATTTTTCTCCTGTTAAATTTTCCACCATGCGCACAGAAAATGCAAACGCATGCAAACCACATGAAAAAGCGTGCAAACGCAGCGTCTTTTTCCCGCATGCGTTACCTTATGCTTCTAAAAACCGCTGCGTTTGTACGCGTTTGCATGCGGTTTATGGTGCATTTCAGTTTGTGGATTAAACGCTGCTGATTCCACCGCAAATGTGAAACTAGCCTAAACTAGGTAAAAAGACTGCAAACCTGTGTCCTCCGTTTCTTGCTACACCACCCACCATCGTTATCACTACATCGGGAGCCCTGGGGAGCCAGCTTCACCTGTGGGAAGCTATACCATCCCTGCTGCCACAATATCACCCCAGAGGACCCCATTAAGCATTGACGGTCACCTCTGACCGAATACCACAGGTAGCATCATGAACACATTTTATTCACATAACCCCTTTAAAGGCTTTTCCCTTTTACATGGGCACCCAGGGCCACGGACTTGGTTGCCGCTGCCGTGACACATCCCTTTAAGTACTGGACCCCGTACCGAGTGTTCCCTAGGCCCTGGCGGGTGTTCCAATTGTCCACTCATCCAATCTGATCCTGGGGCATGCTTGGCAGCATTTTGATTGGCAGCCCATCTGCTTAATCTGGTCTAGTTTGCGGACGTTTCTCCAGGTGCCTCCCATACTTAAGCTCTTATGGTCATCAGGGTCCTCTCTCTACTGTAGAGTGTAAGCTCTTATGGTCATCAGGGTCCTCTCTCTACTGTAGAATGTAAGCTCTTATGGTCAGCGGTTTTCTCGCTCACCAGTAGAGTATAGGTTCTTATGGTCAGCGGGGTCCTCTCTCTCCTGTAGATTGTAAACTTTTATGGTCAGCCGGGTTCTCTTTCTTCTGTAGAGTGTAAGCTCTTACAAACAACATTGTCATTTCTGCATATTTATGCTGCATATCAAATTTTGGGGGAAAATTCAGCTAAGTTGGCAAATTTGAATTTCAAAAGATCTGATGCTCATCACTACTCAGTGAAGTCCTTCATATAGTAATGGTATATACCTTTTTACGATTACACCTCAAAGTCCTCTTAGCCTAAAGGCTTATGACAATTTATTAGCTATTAACCTCAAACCAAATACTCAATCGTGGTCTAGAGGAACAAAGAAGAAATAAACATCTGAGGGAATATTCACGATAAAGACAAACGTATTGGAGAACCTCCGCATTACACCTACAGCTGCTTTTATGATCCCCCATTCTAAATTCATAGGCATAAATATAGAGTTGGTCTCCCATTTGCAACTATAATGGCTTCCACTCTTCTGTAAAGGATTTCTACAAAATGTTGGCTTTTGTCTAGAGAAATTTTACCCGTTCATCGAGAAAAGGTTTGTTGAGGTTAGACACTCATGTTGAAGGAGAAGACCGAGCTCACAATCTTCTGTCTTGTTCGTGCCAAAGATGTTGGATGGAGTTGTGGTCCATGTTCAAGTTCTTCCTAGAACCAAGCCTTTATGGACCTTTCCCTACCTTTATGGGCACAGTCATGGGGAGTAGAAAAGGACCTTCCGCAAACTGTTCCCACAAAGTTGGAATCTACAGTTGTTCAAAATGTCTTGTGCTGAAGCATTAAGATTTCCTCTCACTTGAATTAAGTGTGTAAGCCGACCCCTGAAAAACAAGCCCATAGCTTTGTGATTTACATACATACAGAACTGCTCTAGATTAGAAGCCTCATCTTACCAGACTTACTGCAAATCGACTGATTTCAATATTTTTAAGTGAAGGGCAACATTTTATTTAAGTGTAAAATTAGCTGCAAAAAGATATCAGAGAAGGAGAAATTTCAAGGAAAGGAAAGTTTTGGTCAAATAGGATTTGTCTGAGGTTGGAAATGAGAAGAGAAAGCGACTGTGTGATGAATGCGGAATGGCCAAGGCAAAGATATCATAAAGCAGAGTGTGAAGAAAGTGAGAGTGAAGAGGAAAAGCTGCAATGTGCATAGTTCTCCCATAATAAATATCCTGTGAGTGACTCTTCTCAGCCGAGCGTTTTGATGTATTTAGCTGGGGATATTGCTCGTCAGGTTTATGTTATAAGTAGTGTTGAGCGATACCGTCCGATACTTGAAAGTATCGGTATCGGAAAGTATCGGCCGATACCGGCAAAGTATCGGATCCAATCCGATACCGATACCCGATACCAATACAAGTCAATGGGACTCATGTATCGGACGGTATCCCTGATGGTTCCCAGGGTCTGAAGGAGAGGAAACTCTCCTTCAGGCCCTGGGAACCATATTAATGTGTAAAATAAAGAATTAAAATAAAAAATATTGCTATACTCACCTCACCGAGGGAACCGGCAGCGTTGTTTGCTTAAAATGCGCGCTTTTCCTTCCTTCCGTGACGTCACGGCTTCTGATTGGTCGCGTGCCGCCCATGTGGCCGCGACGCGACCAATCACAGCAAGCCGTGACGTAATTTTCAGGTCCTTCTAGGCATTCAGCATTTTAAAATTACGTTCCGGCTTTGTGATTGGTCGCGTCGCGGTCACATGGGCGACGCGACCAATCAGAAGCCGTGACGTCACGGAAGGAAGGAAAAGCGCGCATTTTAAGCAAACAACGCTGCCGGTTCCCTCGGTGAGGTCCAGGCTGCGTCGGAGAGGTGAGTATAGCAATATTTTTTATTTTAATTCTTTCTTTTACACATTAATGTTGTTTCGATACTGATACCCGATACCACAAAAGTATCGGATCTCGGTATCGGAATTCCGATACAGCAAATATCGGCCGATACCCGATACTTGCGGTATCGGAATGCTCAACACTAGTTATAAGTATTGCACAAATCTAATTAAAGCTGTTTGTAGTTGTAAATGATGAAATCATCAATTTCTGGTTTGTTTGCTAAAGGTTACATTGCAAGGTTTAGTTGGAATAAATTGGAAGATTGTATATTAATGTGTACCTTTTTCTCTATGGCAACATCAAAGAAAAATATATGTGCTTTTCTTTATCTTTATGTGTTTTTATGGCCCGAGACCATAGACTAGTAGTATGGGAAATGTACTAGTATGTATGGGGGGATGATCCGTCACTGCAGGATGGGGTGCAGCTTATAGGATACAGGAGCCAGCGGTGTACCCTAGGAACCCTACTTACACGAAATATGGTTATCATTGCTACGCATTTTGCAACATATTAGAAGAGGTGTTCAGTACCTGTCATAGAAGTCAAAGGTGGGGTTCACGCATATACAATTTGCAACCATTTTCTATAGTTTCAAAAATAAAGAATAAGGCAACTTTGCAAGTACTCCTTCTGCTTTGTTTATGCAGCTCTTATCCAGAGTTATGTGTTTCCAGCTATAAAGGTCTATATTGTTGCATTAGGCCCTCAAAGCCTAGAGATCTGCTTCTTCCCTAGACCATGTCTATCTGTGGTTACTAAGGCCCAAAAATATTCCGTCAGGTGAATATTACAGTATCACTGTCCTTGCTACCAGATCAGGTCCTGTTTGTCATGACTCTGGACGGGGTGGTTTTGGCTCTGTCCTGGTCAGGTCAGGGTCAAGGTAGTTCGCCTCTCTTTGGTTCTGGGGCGGCTATTTAATGCTTGTAGTTTCTGGGTCCAGTGTCGGTGATACTTCCGTTTACTCGGCTAGGGATTTCTGACCCAGGTTACTGTAATTGTTGTGCCTCTGTGCGTGTGAGCTTTTCTGTGTATGACCCCGTTTGTCCCCTGACTTCTGCTTCTGTGTTCTGCTCTGTACTGCCCTGTCCTTTCTGGTTCTCTGACCCCTTGGCTCATCTTGGTTCTCTCGCTGTCTCATCCCTAGGTACCTCTCTCTCGCTTGGCTTTGACCCTTGGCTCTCCATTTGACTACGTTACGTTTTGTGCCCCGTATCCATCGCTCGCTGCTGCTTCCCCATCCTCACACATGGTAGCTCTGCCCCTGCAGTCACGTGACTGTTTAGTGTCAGGTCCTGCGCACACTGTGTGATTTAGCTCTCACACTCCCTGCGCTCGATTCCGGGCTCCCTGCAAGCGCCCCACTAAGCTCCTCTGGTGACACACCATGTGTCATTACATTGTTTAGCTCCACTGTCCCACTAAATCCTGACCACCTTCAGTATCTCTGTATGTGACATCTTTAAAGTTTACTATCATCTACAGTGGGGGAAATAAGTATTTGATCCCTTGCTGATTTTGTAAGTTTGCCCACTGACAAATACATAAACAGTCTATAATTTTAAGGGTATGTAACATTGAGCGATAGAATATCAAAAATAAAATTCAGAAAATCACATTGTATAATTTAAACTTGTTAATGATCTCAAGGCAGCTGAGACCACAGTCACCAAGAAAACCATTGGAAACACATTACGCCGTAAAGGTTTGAAATCCTGCAGTGCCAGAAAGGTCCCCCTGCTCAAAAAGGCACATGTGCAGGTCCATCTGAAGTTTGCCAATGAACACCTGGATGATTCTGTGAGTGATTGGGAGAAGATGCTGTGGTCAGATGAGACAAAAATTTAGGTCTTTGGTATTATAATTATACAATTATAATTTATACAATGTGATTTTCTGGATTTTATTTTGTATATAGTTTTAGATGCTGCACATCTCGTCTCGTAAGGCAATTGTCTATGCTGTGAAGATACGAGATGTGCAGCATCTGAAACAATGGATACTGGAAGCCTGTGCTAGCATTTCTTCTGCAGTGTTGCTATCAGTGTGTCAAGAGTGGGAGAAGAGGGTTGCATTGACAATCCAACACAATGAACAGCACTTTGAACACATTTTATAAGTGGTCATAAACTTGTAAATAACAAATGAAAGAATAAAGTTACATTAAAACCAAGCACTCCATTGTTTTTCTTGTGAAATTCTCAATAAGTTTGATGTTTCACATGACCCTCTTCCCATTGGAAAAAATAAAGTTGGATCCAAAATGGCCAACTTCAAAATGGCCGCCATGGTCACCACCCATCTTGAAAAGTTTCCCCCCTCCCATATACTAATGTGCCACAAACAGGAAGTTGATATCACAAACCATTCCCATTTTATTTAGGTGTATCCATATAAATGGCCCACCCTGTATTATCTATCTATCTATCTATCTATCTATCTATCTATCTATCTACCTATCTATTATCTATCTGTTATCTATCTATTGTGAGGCAGTGACAGGTATTATATGCATCCCCCAGGATGTGCATAAAAGCGTTTTGAGGCCGCGGAAGTGCATTTGAGTCACAGATATAGCTGTGGTTGGAATGCAGAATAAAAGTAAGTGTGGTCTTGGACAAGCTATTTGCCCAAGGCAGATTTAAGAAAACCCGGCATGGGCATTTATTTTTGGAGCGAACTACAGGATGGTAGTGGGACAGTTTTCTCCCTCCAGGCCGGGTCTTACAAGTGGCCCATGACCACACATTCCATTTAAAAACCGTGCAGTAAAGGGTTTGGGTATGTCCGTCTTGGTTTGCAAACTGCAGAGAAGGTGGCTCTGCAAAGTTCAGCCTGTATGAAGTAACATGGAGCCAAGTGAAATCAAAAGGTCTTACACCCCTCAGCGTGACACGGTGGTGCAGCCGCCCACCGCAATCGGTCTCGGATGTGGACTGTCTTGACTCCCAGGTGCGATCCAGAGGATATCATTTGTTTTCCATTTGTGAGTTACGTTGGACATTAAAGATAATTTGTTTTGAACCTTCCTGTGGTCACTGCCTATCTGTCACACTGCACCAACCCACTGCACAACACTATCTATTATCTATCTATCATCTATCTATCATCTATATATCTATTATCTATCTATTATCTATCTATCTATTATCTATATATCTGTTATCTATCGAGCTATCTATTATCTATCTACCGTATATACTCGTGTATAAGCTGAGTTTTGCAGCACATTTTTTGTGCTGAAAACTCCTCCCTTGGCTTATACCCTTAGTCCCAGAAATCGGCGGGGGAGGGGGAGCGGCAGAGCGGCGGGTGACAGAGGCAGGAGCCGGTGTCTGTGGCTAAAGCCTGTGTCGCTGCTGTAATAGCACACAGTGCCAGCCATCGGCTTCCAGCACACATCCTACTCACCTACCGGCGTGCCCTCGCTGGCACTGCATCTCCTTCGTTCTGGCGCCAGCAGCTCTTCCTGTGCCGAGTGATCATGTGGCCCCGCTCATTAAGGTAATGCATATGCACGTATCTCCACTCCCATAGGCGTGGAGTGCATATTCATTACCTTAATGAAAGGGGTCACATGATCGCTCGGCCGGTAGACAGAGCTGCTGGCGCCAGAACGAGATGCATCAGGGCGCGCAGGAAGGTGAGTAGGATGTTTGTTTTTTTTAACGTGAAACATGCATACAAGGACATGGACCAGGGAGCCATGCATACAACGATAGGGACCGGGGAGCCATGCATATAAGGACAGGGATGGGGGAGCCACGCATACAACGACAGGGATGAGGGAGCCATGCATACAATGACAGGGATGAGGAGACATGCATACAATGACAGGGAAGGGGGAGCCTTGTATACAATGACAGGGACGGGGAGCCATGCATACAAGGACAGGGACGGGGTAGCCATGCATACCAGGATGGGGATGTTGGGACAATGCATACCCAGCTTATACTTGAGTCAATAAGCTTACCCAGTATTTCGTGGCAAAATTAGGTGCCTCGGCTTATTCTCGAGTCAGCTTATACTCGAGAATATATGGTATATATCTATTATCTATACATCTATCTATCTATCTATCTATTATCTATTTATATATCTATCTGTTCAAAAAATGAAGGCAGCACTCCAAGGTCCAATTTTAATGGTGGTTTATTGACCCATGGTCATAATGGTGACGTTTCATTCCAAGTATGGAACTTTCTGTCTTTGATAAAGTTCCACACTTGGAACGAAAAGTCGCCATTATGACCATGGGTCAATAGACCACTATTAAAATTGTAAACCTTGGAGTGCTGCCTTCATTTTTTGAATATATATTCTGAGGTTTGGTTTTGCCTGGGAGACTTTGCATCCGCTGTTTTTCAGCTTAGACCACTGTTGTCCCTACATTTTTGTAGTTATAATTCTTCTACCTACTTCCAGAGATTGGATGCAGCACACCATTCAGAGCGAAAAAAACTTCAGTTTAATGGACCATCATGACAACGTTTCTCAAGGCTTGAGAAAGGTTCTCACTAGGGAACCGAAATGTCACCATGAATGGGGTGCTGCCTCCAATCTCTGGAAGTATATTGAAGGTTTGGTGGATCCCTGGGGGGCTTGGAACCCAAATAGAATATACTAGTGCTCTTGCTTTTTCTATCTATCTATCTATCTATCTATCTATCTATCTATCTATCTATCTATCTATCTATCTATCTATCTATCTACACATAAACACATAAATGTAACAATTTCCTTTTAAAAAGCAGATAATCTTTATTACAATTCCATTACTGCCACCTCTATAAGGTAATGTTAAAAAAAAAATGTATATTTTTTTACAATTACATGGTCATTATTTATTTACATGAGCGGAGTAATTACTCGCAACCCAAAAGCTGCATCTTTTCAATATTCATCAAATCTCTCTCCAGACAGGCACGGCGAGAGGGAGAAAGAATAGACGCGTGTTCTGCAGTTTACAAGATACAGATATTATCTCCAATAAAGAAAAGGAAACAGGAGAGATGTAAATACGATTCTCTGAATAGGAAAAACATAGAAATAACACAAGCGGTCTAATCAATGTTTTCCAGAACTGGCAAGTGACACTGCTTTGTTTTTCTGGAAAATAACAGGAGAACATCACAATATAAAGCGCTATCTCCGCAGGCAAGGTAGATTTGGAAACGTAGTAATGTGTACACTTCCTGCCGGCACATAGATCAGTAGGTGGAGATCTAAAGTCATGCAAATCGTATAGTAAATGCAGACAAACCAATTTCTAATTACAGCGTATCAGCAGATTGGGGTGGAATATAATTTATTTAAAAGAGCGCAGTTTATGATCACCAGACCCCGTCTATAACTGTTTAGGATTTCAATACAGCTTGATCTAATCACAAAATCAAAATATTCATGAAATACAATGATATCTCTCTTAAGCAGCCAGCAACCATTAATTTCAAAATTCGGGTTATTAACATTTATCTGTAGACGCTACTACGACTGAGCGTAAGCAATAAGGTGAGAAGCGAAAAAAAAGCAATTTTTTTTTAACACTGATTCGGAATGATTTATAAGAGGTTTCTTTAATTTAGGTCAGAAATTCAATTAAAATGTAGGTGTAGTTTTGTTTCAAGATCTGTAGTTAAAAATTCTATTAAAATTCTTATTTCCTATTTCCATTAAAAGAATCTGATATCTGAGAATTCCAACACTTATCCCCAAGGCACCATCAATTCATTCAAGATTCATTTGTGTTCAATAATTCAATGCCGGGGCTTGTAATCAGAAAATATTTCACAGATATAAAGGTACATCTAATTGCAATATACACTGCTTCGTTTGGCTAGGACATGTCCAATTTAAAAGAAGCAGAGATAATTTGAAAAGTGCAGGGTAGTCACTTGGTCAGAATTGATTGACCAAAACGGAAAGTCTACCTTTTATCATAGGTTTGTTATGCCAGCACATCTACTTGCTTGTATTTTTGTAGGTGGAGGAGCACTTAGAGGGGCATCTTTTAACACCATTTGCTTTTATCTTCAAAGATCCAAAATTATGTATTGATCAATTTCACAATATATCTTTGGAGCTCCACATCCTTGGCGACCCTCCACCCTACATGGCAAATATGAATATTAGAGATGAACAAATCTGTTACGATTTTTCCAAAAGATTTGTGATTCTGGAGAATCCAACATTTTTGGCACTCGATTTGCACAAATGCAGTTTGACACCATTTTGCTGTCTTCTTTTCTGGGCTAGGAAGGGGTTAAAATAGCAAAGTCTTCATTTGAGTGGTGCTTCCTCACACGCATGACTCACACGCGAAACATCAGTCACATTGTCACCACAAACTCTGTTTGGAATCACAAAATAAAGCTTATTTAACACGCAATGGTGAGAGCCCCATTTTCTCCTTACAATGTGAAATGGACTTTTTGCTGCACCATCAAGACGGTTTATTAGCTGCTGTATTTACACAAATTTTTCATTGCTGTTTAATGCATATAATGTGTATGGAAGCAGTACCAGGTCACTGTTTTCTACCTTTAATGGACTTAAAATAATAAAATCCATTATTCTCACCTGTCCTAGCTACTCACCTGTCATTATGCTGCCACTTCAGCTCCAAAATCATCAGTTTGGCCTCTGAGGTCAATCACATGGGGGAGGCAAATAACCTGACTGTGTATGGTGAATCCATGGGCTCTGCACTGGAAATGAGCACTGGAACAACCGAAGATCGTATAGAGGGCCATGAGAGTTGAGGGCCAAACAAGTACCCCTTCCTTGCCCTCTATTTATTATGCTATGGGATCTGACAAGACCTCATAGCATATTAAACATCTGTTCATTGTAATCGAGGCATTTTCAATTCGGACCAAGTTTATTGGGACCAAATTGAATCTGTCGGCCAAATAGAGCAAATTTGACCAAAGCGAATTGGGGAAGTCACGCTCATCACTCTTGATTATGCATTTCTTTCCGTAAATGAGGTGTGGCTCAGACTTACCACAATGCTCCCCATACTTCTGAAGCAGCCATTTTGGCCACGAAGTGAATAGCACTCCAAAAGAAAGAGAAGCAACACAGTATAGGCTATATTAGCTATAGTGACTGTACATTAGAATGTCAAATCACATGTATTATGGGAGAAGAAGGATATTTTTATTTGTCCAATTGGAAGACCCATTTCCGCCCAAGCTTTACCTTCCTGGCTGATGTCTTGAGATGTTGCTTCAGCATTGCCACATAATCTTATTTTCTCATGATGCCATCTATTTTGTGAAGCGTACCAGTCCCTCCTGCAGCAAAACAACACCACAGCATGATGCTGCCACCCCTGTGTTTCACGGTTCGGATGATGTTCTTAGGCTTCCATGCTTCTCCCTTTTTCCTCCAAATGTAACGATTGTCTTTATGCCCAAAAAGTTCAATTTAGGTTCATCCGACCGCATGACATGTCTCTGAAAAATAAGGTTTTTGTTCCTGTGTGCATTTACAAACATTAATCAGGCTTTTTTTGGAGTGTAGGTTTCTTTTGGAGTAATGGCTTCTTCCTGACAAAGTGACCTTTCAGCCCATGTTGATAAAGTACTTGTTTCACTGTGGATATTGACTAGTCAATCAAATTGGAGTACTCGGGTACTCGGCCAGAACAACGAGCCCAATGTAAGTCTATGGGAGACCCGAGTATTTTTACCGCGATCCCCTCTGGGGGTCCTTTTAAGGTCTAAAAACATCTGAAAATGATGAAAACACTGCTCAAATGACACAGGGACATCATGGGGATCGCCCCTGGAAGCATTCCTGACTCCTAGTTCACAGCTTTTTTATGGGATTCATGCCATTTTTCCCGGTGCTACAAAAACACATGAAAACGAAACCAAAACAGGTTTTGCTTGGAAATATGTCAAGGTACATCCTTTGCAGGTTAATGACTTGCCTGTATGGCCAAATATTTAACCCCAGACCGAAAATTTCCTCTCCCACAGACGCAGCTTTTTGAAGCGTTTTTCAACTTTAACATTGCTTTCAACCACTACAAATGCATTCACTGGGAAATGTCATTGTAACATTTAACAACCCTAGCTGGCCATGTGGTGTGTGACACATAAGCAGACCCATCTTGTTACATTTACGAAGGAGGGACTCTTAAAGTCACAGAGCCTATTTTTACTGGTGCATCAGGCAGCATTAATCTTCTTAAAGGGCCATTATGAAACAGAGGGTCTCCTAAGCTGTTGTAGCCTATGCTGTGAGTGGATGGGCTCCCAAGAATTACGACGCACCACAATACCCCTGTCATAAGTTGTCCAGGGGGGACTCCTGAAAAATAGTTGCATTGAATTCAAGGCCTGCCCTGCTACCAATTCCTATGCACCCCAAAAAGCCTTTGAACCCACATAGTGGATGGGCCCATGAAAATCCAGTTCACAATATGCATTTTGTGCTCCATACTCCTTTGTTTTATACATTGGCAGGAAGGCCAGCCCTGCTGCATAGTCAGTCATATGCACCCCATTAGGCCTTGGAACCCACATACTGGATGCACCCAGGAAAATTCACTCGTATTTTTTAATGGTATGATGGTTCCCTCTTGGCACAATTATTTACAGGAGAATGTGGCAATTTTATTTGACACGTTTTTAACACTAAAAACTTTTTGGTTAATACTTGCAACACAAGGCAATTTTATTGCAAACTACAAAATTCAAGGAATAGTATGATTGAATAGTGTGAGTGTGTACACTTTTGTATGTGTTAACATACACAGGCTAATAAGTACATATAAGGATAGTGATTACGTATATATGAAGATTAACTATATACAGTATAGTTAGATCATCACCAAGAGGCTTTTAAGCATCATCCGTCTGGAATATCAGAGAAGCAACACCAAGACAGAGAACACCTGGGAGATTACCTACACTACATGGGCGTCCCCAATTATGCAGGTATCAGCACACAGTACATGTACAGGTACCCCAGTTTTGGCATCTGTCTTAGTCACATCTTCAAGTGGCCACTTTTCAAGGTTGGATGAAACAGAGATATCATGGAGTCATCAGACGAGGGGCCATAAACCCCAAGAAAATAAAAGCCACAAGGATTTAGATCAAACCAACTCCGGCATAGTTTCAGTAAACCTTAATGTTTTACAATGAGAAACAGCAAACATATATTTTGGCCCAATGTAATGTAATGCCCAATTCCCCAATGTGGGGTCCTGTTTTTACAAAATGAAATAGTGACTTCACAGACCCCGTGCCCAAAAATCAGCGGCCTATAACAGTACTGAGCATGTGCACCCTGGTCATCTAGTGGCAGTTAAAGGACACATTGCAGGAGACAGACTTAAGAAGTAGGCCCAATGTAATGTAATGCCCAATTCCCCAATGTGGGGTCCTGTTTTTACAAAATGAAATAGTGCCTTCACGGCCCCCGTACTGAAAAATCACCGGCCTATAACAGTATTGAGCACGTGCACCCTGGTCATGTCGTCGGAGATAAGGAAGAGACATTGCACGAGACAAAGTTAAGAATTAGGGCCAATGTAGTGGTGTGGCTCTCTGAGACTTTTAATGCAGTGCATGATCTGCCAAACATTTCCCCAATGGGGTTACTTTTTTAAAAAAATACACTAGTGCCATCGCATGCCCCTAGCCCAAACTTAATCGGCCTATAACAGTACTGAGCACGTTCACCCTGGTGATCTACTGGCAGGTACATTTTAGATTGCAGGAGACCGAGTTAAGAAGTCGGCCCAATGGATGTCATGCCCAATTCCCCAATGTGGAGTCCATTTTTAAAAAAAATAAAAGTGTCATCACAGCCCCCTTGCCCAAAATGCACCGTACAGAGCACGTTAACCCTGGTGATCTAGTGGCAGTTAAAGGACACATTGCAGGAGACAGAATGAAGAAGTAGGCCCAATGTAAAGTCATGCCCAATTCCCCAATGTGGGATCCATTTTTAAAAAAATAAAACAGTGCCATCACAGCCCCCTTGCCCAAAATTCACTGGCCTATAACAGTACAGAGCACGTTCACCCTGGTGATCTACTGGCAGGTACTGGCAGGTACATTTTAGATTGCAGGAGACCGAGTTAAGAAGTTGGCCCAATGTAATGTCATGCCCAATTCCCCAATGTAAAATCCTTTTTCTTTAAAAATAAAAGAGTGCCATCACAGGCCCCTTGGCCAACATGCACTGTACAGAGCACATTCACCCTGGTGATCTACTGGTAGGTACAGGACAGATTGCAGGAGACAGAGTTAAGAAGTAAGACCAATGTAATGCCATGCCCAATTCCCCAATGTGTTGTCCTTCTTTTAAAAAATAAAAGAGTGTCATCACAGCACCCTTGGCCAAAATGCACTGTACAGACCACGTTCACCCTGGGGATATAGTAGTTCTGGATGAGGAGGATGAGGTAAGGAGGAGGATAAAAACAACAGACCAAATTTGGAAGTGAATACCCATGTGTGGTTGTGTAGAGGTGCATGAGAATACACCTCCCCAAAAGAGAGAATGTATTTGAGGTTATGTTTCACTGTTTTCACTTTTTGGTGTACAGAAGTCTTTCCCAATCCAGGCCTTGTTCATTTTTATAAGAGTCAGCCAGTCAGCATTTTTAGTTGACAGGAGGATGCGCTTATCTGTTATAATTCCACCAGCGGCACTAAAAACCCTCTCTGACAGAACGCTAGCAGCAGGGCAGGCCAGGACCTCCAAGGCATAGAGAGCCAGTTCATGCCACGTGTCCAGCTTGGATACCAAATAATTAAAAGGCACAGAGGAATCACGGAGGACGTTTGTACGATCTGCAAGGTACTTCCTCACCATCTTCCCAAACATTGCACTTCTTGTGACAGCACCCCTTGCCTCTGTGCCGCCACGATGGGAGGGTCTGAGAAAACTGTCCCAGAACTTCGCCATTGTTCCCCTGCCTGAGCTGGATTGTACTTCTGTCTCTCTCGCATGGAGTCCATGGTTGTACAACAAACTCTGATTTCTGCTGCCAACATCCTCACATGGGAATTTTCTAAGTAATTCTGCTACAAGGGCTTTGTGGTACTGCAACATTTTTGTACTCCTCTCTGCCTCAGGCAGAAGACATTGAAAGTTGTCTTTGTAGCGTGGGTCTAGAAGTGTCACCTATCAGTATTGAGTGTCACCCAAAATTTTGATAATCCGAGGGTCACGTGAAATGCAGTTCAGCATAAAGTCAGCCATGCATGCCAGACTGCTAACAGGCAAGACTTCCGTGTCCTCACCAACAGGACGACTGATCATGCTGTTCTCCTCCTCCTCATTCTCCTCCTCCCTGTCCTCAGGCCATCACCGCTGAACAGAAGCTATTACAGATGTGTTTGTAGTACCGTTTATAGTGCATGAAAGTAGCTCCTGTTCCTCCTCCTCCTCCTCATTGCCTATCAATCCACGTTGAGAAGACATGAGGCAGGGCTGAGTGTAGTCCCTCTGTATGTTTCCTTGCTCCATGTCCTCGTGCTCCGCCTGCAATGCATCCTCTTTGATTGTGAGCAGAGAGTTTTTCAGAATGCTGAGAAGTGGGATGGTGATGCTAATTATGACATCATCGCCACTCACCATCTTGGTGCAGTCCTCAAAGCTTTGGAGGATGTTACATATGTCTTATGTGTGGAGTCTGACCTGAAATTCGACGGCCTTGTTGATGTTTGTAGTCAACAACGGCCCTCTTCTGCTCACAAATCCTTTCCAACATATGCAGAGTAGAGTTCCAGCGAGTGGGGACATCACACAACAGTCGGTGTGCTGGAAGCTGAAATCGCTGCTGAAGCATGGCAAGGGTGGCTGAAGCTGTAGCTGACTTTCTAAAATGGGCAGACAGACGGCGTACTTTCACTAGCAGATTCAGCAGCTCCGGGTAGCTTTTCAGAAAACGTTGAACCACGAGGTTAAGCATATGGGCTAAGCAAAGTACGTGTGTGAGCTCACTTTGCCTCAGAGCTGCCACCAGGTTACAGCCACCAGGTTACGGCCATTGTCACACATGACCTTGCCTGGCTGTAGGTTCAGCGGTGTCATCCAAACATCTGACTGCTCTTTCAGCGCTGTCCACAACTCTTCTGCATTGTGCGGTTTGTCACTTATGCAGATTAGCTTCAGCATAGCCTGTTGCCACTTGGCTGAGGCAGTGCTGCAGTGCTTCCAGCTTCTGACTGATGTGTTGATTTCAGAGGAGGATGAAGAAGAGGAGGAGGTGCAGGAGCAGTAGACTGTGGGGGCAAACCTGATTGACTTAGGGCCAGCAATCCTCGGCGTGGGGAGGATGTGTTCCATCCCAAGGTCCTACTGGGTCACGGCTTCCACTATGTTAACCCAGTGTGCCATCATTGAGATGTACCGTCCCGGCCCACAAGCACTTGTCCATGTGTCCGTGGTTAGGTGGACTTTCCCAGTAACAGCATTGTTGAGGGCATGGGTAATGTTGTGGGACACATGCTGGTGTAATGCCGGTACGGCACACAGGGAGAAATAGTGGCGACTGGGGACCGAGTATCTTGGGATGGCCACCGCCATCAGGTTGTGGAAAGCTTCCATCTCAACAAGCCTAAAAGACAGCATTTCTAGCGCTATTAGAATTGAGGACTGTGGCCTGTGGGGCGTTGGCTGGGTATTTCCGCTTGCGTTCCAAAGACTGGGTTATAGACAATGCTGTGCTGGGACAAGGACGTGGACATGCTTGCTAATGGTGCTGCTTGACTGTGGGCCACAACAGGTGCAGGGCTAGAGGCATCTTCACATGCACAGTGTACTGGGGATTGGCTTCTACGCAAAACAGTGGAAGAAGCAGTGGTGTGACCAGCAGGCTGTGGTCCTGGATCCTAGGGTTCAGCCCACAAAGTCGGATGCTTTGCTTGCATGTGCCTGATCATGCTGGTGGTGGTCAGGCTGGTTGGTTTGCTACCCCTGCTGATGCGGGCATGGCAGGTGCTGCAAATGGCCTGTTTGGGGTTATCGGCAGAGTCTTTAAAAAATAGCCAGACTCAGGAAGTTCTCACAGGTGGAATGGCAACTTCACTCATGTTGGTGATACGAGGAACGGATGCACGCCTTCCGTCTGTGGCCACCACACTGCTTCTTCCTGCCTGTTGGGGGAATATGCCTCCATCCCCATTTGTGCTGCTGTCGTCGCTATGCATGTCGTCCTGCCAGGTTGGGTCAGTCACTACCTCCTCTTCCACATCCGCACCCTGCTCCTCCTCCTGACTTTCTGGCAATTTTATCTCATCATCGTCCACCTCTTGTGACACTTTCCCACCATCGCCTTCATGTGACCGGGGCTGGTCAAAGCTTTGGGCAGCTCTACATGCGATCTCATCTTTCCCCACTTCAAGTTGACCGGCAGAGATTTCTGAATCTTGAAATGGAATACTGAACAGCTCTTCAGAGTGTGGGATCAGTTGTCTCAGGGTACTCGGCATGGTGGGAGGAAGGAGGATCAGGGTGAGGAATATCCTGGCCACATTCACGACTACTCTGACTTGACCATGTGAAAGACAAGGTGGTGGTGGTGGCTAAGTGACTGGAAGCATTATCCGCTATCCAACCAACAACCATTTCACACTGGCTTCAATAGTGGTGTGCTGCAGTCCCCCAGAAACTGGGACAGGAAGGTCGAGCGAGAAGATGTGGGTCTTTGTTGTTGCCCATTTTCACCTTGCCCACGGCCTCGTCCTCTGGATGCACCATCAGCATCACATCCACTTCCATTTCCCTTGCCTTAACCTTTTTAAATGGACTACTGCACTACTTCAAATGCTCAACACAAATGTCTATTAGTAGCTAAATAATATGTGATCAGTGTGCCTGCAAATCTACGATTTTTCAAACCCAAACACCAGGCAGGCCTCAGCCTGTCCTACCAGACTGTATTCAATTTTTTTTTAAAGTTAATTTATGCTAAATAAAGCTGTATAGAACTTAAGTATCACACAGCCACAAAATAAGTACACCGGCCTCCAATGTCCAAACTTAGAGCACAGAGATATATGACGCTGTAACGGAAATACCACACTGACAAATCTGTGGCCTTTCAATTTCTTTTTATGCTAAATAGCGCTGAATAGAACTTGAGTATCACACAGCCACAAAATAAGTACACCGGCCTCCAATGCCCAAACTTAGAGCACAGAGATATATGACGGCTGTAACGGAAATACCACACTGGCAAATCTGTGGCCTTTCAATTTTTTTATGCTAAATAGCGCTGTATAGAATTTGAGTATCACACAGCCACAAAATAAGTACATCGGCCTCCAATGTCCAAACTTAGAGCACAGAGATATATGACGGCTGTAACGGAAATACCACACTGGCAAATCTGTGGCCTTTCAATTTTTTTATGCTAAATAGCGCTGTATAGAATTTGAGTATCACACAGCCAAAAAATAAGTACACCGGCCTCCAATGACCAAACTTGGAGCACGCAGGTATATGAGGTCTTTTTCGGTGAATTTAAAACACCAAAAAAAAAAAAAAAAGCGGCACGAGGGTAACACACACAACTATGCTACGTATGCCTGACAAACTATCACTTTTCAACAGGCCTCAGTGAGTCAGAACAGACTGTATTTTTTTTTTTTTTTTTTTGGGGGGGGATTTGTGGAAAAAAAGAAAAAAAAAGGTATACAGACAGTAAATAAGGTGCAACAGCAGCAGCAGACAGTTATGGAGCTTTGGGAACGATGCAGTGGGACCAATGTACGCACATACAGTGCCTGCAGGCCTTGCACTGATGTGGATATGCTGTGCCCTGCCTACCTAGCGCTGCAATATCGGGACCTACGAATTAGCCCTAAAAAAGACTGTTGGTTTCTCAACAGTTGTGGATGTAAGAGTTGCAGACCTACACTAACTCTAAAACCACGATTCTGACCCTATCTCGGCATCAGCTCTCCCTACTCTCGCTGAAACAGGAACAGAATGTGGCGAGCAGGGCGACGCCTGGTCTCTTATACTCGGGATGATGCTGTACGGCCCAGCCAATCACTGCACGACCACAACAAAGATGGCTGCGGCATTTCATGGCCTGGCAGACAATCCCTGCACCATGGTTGGGTCTCTAAAGTCTGCCAAAAACATGGGGTGGAGACTGCAGTTACCGCCGAATAATCCCGGAAATGCTCGCTGCTCGGCAAGTACCCCGAGTACCCCGATATTCGAGCGAGTAACGAGTAGTGGCGAGCACGTTCCCTCATCACCAATATTGACACAATCTTACCAGCTTCCGACATCATCTTCACAAGGTCTTTTGCTTTTGTTCTTGGGTTAATATGCACATGTCGGACCAAAACAAGTTCATCTCTAGGACGCAAAACTCATCTCCTTCCTGAGCGGTATGATGGCTGGACATTCCCATCTTGTTTGTACTTGCATATAATTGTTTGTGCAGATGAATGATGCACCTTCTGGTATTTTGAAATTGTACCCAAGGATGAGCCAGACTTGTGCAAGTCCACAATTCTCTTCCTGATATATTGGCTGATTTCTTTAGACTTTCCCATGATGCTACACAAAGAAGCAGTGTGTTTCAGGTGTGCATTAAAATACATCCACAGGTGTGTCTCTAATTAACTCAGATGTTGCAAAAAAAGAATCAGAAGCTTCCAAACACATGACATCATCATATGGGCAGTCCAGAATTGTTTAAAAGCATAGTAATCTTAGTGTATGTAAACGTTTGGCTTTGCATTAATAAAAATGCCTTAAAACATTCTCTTTCTCTCATTATTCTGGCATTTGGCAAATAGTAATAATTATGGTAATCCTATTTGATTTCATGTCAGATATTGAGAAAAACATGCATATGTGTCTTTTTATAAAGTGTATGTAAACTTCTGGTTTTAACTGTATATATATAAGACTACAAAAGCAAATCCAGCTTTTCGGGTCAACTATCCTCTTCTAAGTAAAAGAATACATGACAATACAACTACTCTTTTTTATGTGATTTTTGTAAACATGTTTATTTTATATATATATATATATACACTCACCGGCCACTTTATTAGGTACACCATGCTAGTAACGGGTTGGACCCCCTTTTGCCTTCAGAACTGCCTCAATTCTTCGTGGCATAGATTCAACAAGGTGCTGGAAGCATTCCTCAGAGATTTTGGTCCATATTGACATGATGGCATCACACAGTTGCCGCAGATTTGTCGGCTGCACATCCCAAAGATGCTCCATACAAGGCAGGATGGATCCATGCTTTCATGTTGTTTACGCCAAATTCTGACCCTACCATCCGAATGTCGCAGCAGAAATCGAGACTCATCAGACCAAGCAACGTTTTTCCAATCTTCTACTGTCCAATTTCGATGAGCTTGTACAAATTGTAGCCTCAGTTTCCTGTTCTTAGCTGAAAGGAGTGGTACCCGGTGTGGTCTTCTGCTGCTGTAGCCCATCTGCCTCAAAGTTCGACGCACTGTGCGTTCAGAGATGCTCTTAGGCCTACCTTGGTTGTAACGGGTGGCGATTTGAGTCACTGTTGCCTTTCTATCAGCTCGAACCAGTCTGACCATTCTCCTCTGACCTCTGGCATCAACAAGGCATTTCCGCCCACAGAACTGCCGCTCACTGGATTTTTTTTCTTTTTCGGACCATTCTCTGTAAACCCTAGAGATGGTTGTGCGTGAAAATCCCAGTAGATCAGCAGTTTCTGAAATACTCAAACCAGCCCTTCTGGTACCAACAACCATGCCACGTTCAAAGGCACTCAAATCACCTTTCTTCCCCATACTGATGCTCGGTTTGAACTGCAGGAGATTGTCTTGACCATGTCTACATGCCTAAATGCACTGAGTTGCCGCCATGTGATTGGCTGATTAGAAATTAAGTGTTAACAAGAAGTTGGACAGGTGTACCTAATAAAGTGGCCGGTGAGTGTATATATATATATATATATATATATATATATATATATATATATATATATATATATACACATATATATATATGTATTTTTTTTTAAGAGCTATAGCAGTAGTAGAAATATTAAACTAAAGAACAGCTCTTTCCATCATGTCACTTACTTAATTTTTCTTCTCCAAAAATTGCCCACCAAAGCCATCTCATTAATAACAGGTCAGATGAATAGTGTGTTCTGCGCAGAGATTAACGGTGGATGACAAAATATCAACTTCCTAGTGCTCAATTGCATGCGGTATCTACACAACTGGTAATTACTTTTAATTTAATTAGGTCCCCTGGTATTGTTTCTATCTCATAGATTGCATTATAACATGTGATATGTTAAAGCTACAAGCTACAAACAGGAGCAAAGAATAGAAGAGGTTTTTTTCCATCTCCAATTAATTAAATGGAACACTGATTTGGTTCTGTGAAACTTTTTCATGTGAATATTCTTCTATAGCCATGTGATTACTCTGTCACAGTAGTTCAATCCTCATATCTTCCTGTTCTAGTTTCTGCAAAAAAACTAAATAGTTTGACACCCTATTTTTAGATACCTTATTATTTCATATAGATGCAATAATGAAGGGGTCCCCTACTCTAGACCCTCTTCTATAAGCCAGACCAGAGAGCTGCTAAAAGCATTTGATTTCTCAGTGACAGAAATGACCATGTATTACATTTTAAAGTGAACCTGTCACCAGGTTTGACCGATATGAGATAACACCACCACCTTTCAGGACTGATATACAGCATTCTATAATGCTTTCCCCAACCCGACCTGCAAGACAAGAAAAAGACCTGTCATTAAACTCACCTTTGGGGCAGTCCGGTCTGATGGGTCTTGGTCTGGTGCCTTCCATCTTCTTGCGATGCCTTCCTCCTTCTGTGCTTCGTATGGATGATGCGTACTATTCCGTCCATGTGGGGTGGGCACTACTTCCCAAGGACGGAATAGTACGTCCAGCACGATCAGCCGCGCTCACGGGGGGAGCGCGGCCGGGTGTCAGCTGACTATCGTAGCTGACATCCGGCACTATGTGCCAGGAGCAGTCACGAACCGCCCCCGGCACATTAACCCCAGCATACTGCGATCAAACATGATCGCAGTGTTCCGGCTGTACAGGGAAGCATCGCGCAGGGAGGGGGCTCCCTGCGTGCTTCCCTGAGATGATCGGTACAAGGCGATGTGCTCACCTTGTACCGAGCGTCTCCTCCCTGCAGGCCCCGGATCCAAAATGGCTGTGGGGCTGCATCCGGGTCCTGCAGAGAGGTGGCTTCACAGCGCCTGCTCAGAGCAGGCGCCGGTAAGCCTCCCTGCTGTGCATGTCAGATCGCTGATCTGACACAGTGCACAGCAAAGTGTCAGATCAGCGATCTGTCACTTTACTGTGATGCCCCCCCACCTGGGGCAAAGTAAAAGTGTAAAAAAACATGTGTAAAAAGAAAAAAAGTCCTAAATAAATAATAATAATAAAAAAATATTGTTCCAATAAATACATTCCTTTAGCTAAATAAAAAAAAAACAATAAAAGTACCAATATTTAGTATCGCCGCCTCCGTAACGACCTGACCTATAAAACTGTCCCACTAGTTAACCCCTTCAGTGAACACCGTAAAAAAAGAGGCAAAAAACAACGCTTTATTATCATACCGCCGAACAAAAAGTGGAATAACATGCGATCAAAAAGACAGAAATAAATAACCATGGTACCGCTGAAAACATCATCTTGTCCTGCAAAAAACGAGCTGCCATACAGCATCATCAGTGAAAAAATAAAAAAGTTATAGTCCTCAGAATAAAGCGATGCAAAAATAATTATTTTTTCTATAAAATAGTTTTTATCGTAAAAAAGCGGCAAAACATAAAAAATGATATAAATGAGGTATCGCTGTAATCATACTGACCCGAAGAATAAAACTGCTTTACCATTTTACAAAACGCGGAACGGTATAAACGCCCCCGAAAAAAGAAATTCATGAAAAGCTGGTTTTTGGTCATTCTGCCTCACAAAAATTGGAATAAAAAGTGATCAAAAAATGTCACGTGCCCGAAAATGTTACCAATAAAACTGTCAACTCGTCCCGCAAAAAACAAGACCTCATATGATTCTGTGGACCAAAATATGGAAAAATTATAGCTCTCAAAATGTGGTAACGCAAAAACAGTTTTTGCAATAAAAAGCGTCTTTTAGTGTGTGACAGCTGCCAATCAAAAGTCCGCTAGAAAACGTGCTATAAATAGTAAATCAAACCCCCTTCATCACCCCCTTAGTTACGAAAAATTGAAAAATAAAAAAAAATGTATTTCCATTTTCCCATTAGGGTTAGGGCTAGGGTTAGGGTTAGGGCTAGGGTTAGGGCTAGGGTTAGGGTTAGGGCTAAGGTTAGGGCTAGGGTTAGGGCTAGGGTTAGGACTAGGGTAAAGGTTAGGGCTAAGGTTAGGGTTAGGGCTAGGGTTAGGGCTAGAGTTAGGGTTGGGGCTAGGGTTAGGGCTACAGTTAGGGTTAGGGTTGGGGCTAAAGTTAGGGTTGGGGCTAAAGTTAGGGTTAGGGTTTGGATTACATTTACGGTTGGGAATAGGGTTGGGATTAGGGTTAGGGGTGTCTCAGGTTTAGGGGTGTGGTTGGGGTTACAGTTGAGATTAGGGTTAGGGGTGTGTTTGGATTAGGGTTTCAGTTATAATTGGGGGGTTTCCACTGTTTAGGCACATCAGGGGCTCTCCAAACGCGACATGGCGTCCGATCTCAATTCCAGCCAATTCTGCACTGAAAAAGTAAAGCAGTGCTCCTTCCCTTCCGAGCTCTCCCGTGGGCACAAACAGGAGTTTACCCCGACATATGGGGTATCAGCGTACTCAGGACACATTGGACAACAACTTTTGGGGTCCAATTTCTCCTGTTACCCTTGGGAAAATACAAAACTGGGGGCTAAAAAATAATTTTTGTGTGAAAAAAAGAATTTTTATTTTCACGGCTTTGCGTTGTAAACTGTAGTGAAACACTTGGGGGTTCAAAGCTCTCACAACACATCTAGATGAGTTCCTTAGGGGGTCTACTTTCCAAAATGGTGTCACTTGTAGAGGGTTTCAATGTTTAGGCACATCAGTGGCTCTCCAAACGCAACATGGCATCCCATCTCAATTCCAGTCAATTTTGCATTGAAAAGTCAAATGGCGCTCCTTCCCTTCCGAGCTCTGCCATGCGCCCAAACAGTGGTTTACCCCCACATATGAGGTATCAGCGTACTCAGGACAAATTGGACAACAACTTTTGTGGTCCAATTTCTTCTCTTACCCTTGGGAAAATAAAAAATTGGGGGCGAAAAAATCATTTTTGTGAAAAAATATGATTTTTTATTTTTACGGCTCTGCATTATAAACTTCTGTGAAGCACTTGGTGGGTCGAAAAGTCAAATGGCGCTCCTTCGCTTCCGAGCTCTGCCCAAACAGTGGTTTACCCCCACATATGGGGTATCGGCGTACTCAGGACAAATTGTACAACAACTTTTGGGGTCCATTTTCTCCTGTTACCCCTTGGTAAAATAAAACAAATTAGAGCTGAATAAATTTTTTGTGCAAAAAAGTTAAATGTTCATTTTTATTTAAACATTCCAAAAATTCCTGTGAAACACCTGAAGGGTTAATAAACTTCTTGAATGTGGTTTTGAGCACCTTGAGGGGTGTAGTTTTTAGAATGGTGTCACACTTGGGTATTTTCTATCATACAGACCCCTCAAAATGACTTCAAATGAGATGTGGTCCCTAAAAAAAAATGGTGTTGTAAAAATGAGAAATTGCTGGTCAACTTTTAACCCTTATAACTCCCTAACAAAAAAAAATTTTGGTTCCAAAATTGTGCTGATGTAAAGTAGACATGTTACTTATTTAGTATTTTGTGTGACATATCTCTGTGATTTAATTGTCTAAAAATTAAAAGTTGGAAAATTGCGAAATTTTCAAAATTTTTACAAATTTTCATTTTTTTCTCAAATAAACGCAGGTAATATCAAAGAAATTTTACCACTATCATGAAGTACAATATGTCACGAGAAAACAATGTCAGAATCACTGGAATCCGTTGAAGCATTCCAGAGTTATAACCTCATAAAAGGACAGTGGTCAGAATTGTAAAAATTGGCCCGGTCATTAACGTTCAAACCACCCTTGGGGAAAAGGGGTTAAATGTTGTTTTTTTCCTTTTAGTCCAGCAAGAGTTAATGTCTGTCTCTTGGTGATGTTGGCTGGTAACCACTCTCACCTTCCTTTAAATAGTCACATGACCCATCAGTTAATTGTCGTTAATAGTGTTTTTCTGTGCAGACCAGCTAGGGGTGAGGAGCTCTCCTGTGTCGGTAGTGTTGCTGCTCTGAGAGTTCAGATTCCTGGTGCCGTTTTCTATGTTGGTGTGGGGCTTAGCAGCAGAGCCTGAAGCTGAATATTTCTTTCTTTCTTTCTCTTTGTCTGTCCCATGTTTGTCTCTTCCCCTGTGTGTTACCATCTGCAGCGGTGTGGCTAGCGTCCTTGCTGGCCAGTGCACTAGCCAGTGTGCATTGAGGTGGCAATCACTAGGTACATGATGGTGGCTGGGGGAATGACTAAGTTAGGGGAGCTTAGGGACATTCACAGGTTGATGTCAAGAGTTGTCCCATCATTCACTCACTACTAGTGTTGAGCGATACCGTCCGATACTTGAAAGTATCGGTATCGGAAAGTATCGGCCGATACCGGCAAAGTATCGGATCCAATCCGATACCGATACCCGATACCAATACAAGTCAATGGGACTCAAGTATCGGACGGTATTCCTGATGGTTCCCAGGGTCTGAAGGAGAGGAAACTCTCCTTCAGGCCCTGGGATCCATATAAATGTGTAAAAGAAAGAATTAAAATAAAAAATATCGCTATACTCACCTCTCCGACGCAGCCTGGACCTCAGCGAGGGAACCGGCAGCGTTGTTTGTTTAAAATTCGCGCTTTTACTTGGTTACGTGAAGTCCCGGCTTGTGATTGGTCAGGGCGGCCATGTTGCCGGGACGCGGACCAATCACAGCAAGCCGTGAAGAAATTACGTCACGGCTTGCTGTGATTGGTCCGCGTCCCGGCAACATGGCCGCCATTAACCAATCACAAGCCGGGACGTCATGGGAGGCTGAACACGCGCCCATTTTAAAAAGCGCGCGTGTCCAGCCTCCAGTGATGTCCCGGCTTATGATTGGTCACGGCGCCATGTTGCCGGGACGCGGACCAATCACAGCAAGCCGTGACGAAATTACGTCACGGCTTGCTGTGATTGGTCCGCGTCCCGGCAACATGGCCGCCATTAACCAATCACAAGCCGTGACGTCACGGGAGGCTGGACACGCGCGCTTTTTAAAATGGGCGCGTGTCCAGCCTCCCGTGACGTCCCGGCTTGTGATTGGTTGCGCCGCGGTCAACCAATCACAAGCCGGGAGGCTGGACACGCGCGCATTTTAAAATTTTAAAATGGGCGCGTGTCCAGCCTCCCGGCTTGTGATTGGTTGACCGCGGCGCAACCAATCACAAGCCGGGACGTCACGGGAGGCTGGACACGCGCCCATTTTAAAATGCGCGCGTGTCCAGCCTCCCGTGACGTCGCGGCTTGTGATTGGTTGCGTCTCCCATGTGACTGCGACGCAACCAATCACAAAGCCGGGACGTAATTTTAAAATCCTTAAGGACCTGAAATTACGTCACGGCTTGCTGTGATTGGTTGCGTCGCCCATGTGACTGCGACGCAACCAATCACAACGCCGGAACGTAATTTTAAAATCCTGAAGGACCTGAAATTACGTCACGGCTTGCTGTGATTGGTTGCGTCCCGGTCACATGGGCGGCACGCAACCAATCACAAGCCGGGACTCACGTAAAGGAAAGAAAAGCGCGAATTTTAAACAAAGAACGCTGCCGCTTCCCTCGGTAAGGTGCAGGCTGCGTCGGAGAGGTGAGTATAGCAATATTTTTTATTTTAATTCTCTCTTTTACACATTTTTACATTAATGTTGTTTCGATACCGATACCCGATATCACAAAAATATCGGATCTCGGTATCGGAATTCCGATACAGCAAGTATCGGCCGATACCCGATACTTGCAGTATCGGAATGCTCAACACTACTCACTACCGTTAGGGCCTTCCTCTCCCTTTTCCATCCCTTCGTATTTGTATGCTGTGTCGTCCGCTAGACCTACCCATGTCTGAGGGTGACATTATTACCTACCATACCATTTTCCAGAGATCTTATGGCTCAAACAAAGGCTTTTGCATGCCTTATTCAGACCCTCACGGATGAGGCTACAGAGTTGCGGTCTCAATTGGTGCAGCAGCATTAGCTTATGTCTGGGTTCTTGGTCTCGGCTCATGCCCAGGCTCAACCAAAACCTAAGGAGGGAGAAAAAAATGTATGGTTTTTAAGGAAGCCTGTAAATTATATTTCAGGCTCCATCCTTGTTCCTCAGGGAGTGAGGAACAATGATTGGGTTTGTAGTCTCACTTCTTAAGGGTGATCCCCAGTCCTGGGCCTTCTCCCTATTGACCGACTCTCCATCTTTGCAGTCGGTGGATGAGTTTTTATGTGTCTTTGGCGCTGGTGTATGGTGATCCTGATGGTGTCTCCCTGGCTGAGTCTAAACTCCGTAAGATCAAGTGGGTGGGGCGAGCGACTGAGGAGTACTTCTTGGAGTTCCAGAGATGGAATGCCCTGCACTTTGGAGTCATTTTTGTCAGTGTCTGTTATCTAGGCTTCAGGATTGTCTGGTGCAATATGTTACTCCAAGGTCGTTGGAGGCTGCCATGGCTGTCATGGCTGCTCCTTCTGCGGCCGTGCCTGCTACCGGGACCACCGCCGCTCTCTCCGTTCATACTTACCTGCCGCAGCGCGTTCCCCCTGTCACTCCTGCTGCTGGGTCCATCGCCATCCCCGCTCATACTTACCCGCGGTGGTGCGCTTCTCCTGCGGATGCGTATCCTCTTCTTCAGTCTTCTCCACTCCCCAGTTCTCGTCGGGTGCGCGTGCGCACCACCCACTCCAGCACTCCTCTGCGCACGCGCACTTCCTCTTTCTGATTAACTGGCACTCTGTATCTCCTCTTTGTGATCCTGGAGGACTATGACCCGGAAGTCCTTCTGCACGCCATGTATTTAAGGTGATTTCTTCCTCTGCTCCTTGCCTGTCTGTCATTTGTTCGTCTGTGACTCAGGTCCACTTTTGTCTTTGCGCTGCCTGTTCTTAGTCTCTGCTCTATTCAGTCAGTTCAGCTTCTCTGCCTTTCCCAGTCTTCCTTGCCTCCTCGTCCAGTCCAGCCTTCCTAGTGTCCTCTCTGTACCCTGTCAGTCTGGTGTCTCTGTCCTTTTCCGTTTCCTTGTGTCGTCCCCTTCCCAGTACTCCTTTGGTCTCACCGGAACACAGCTCATACCAAACCATACTCCATCTTACCCCGTTCTGTCCGTCCTACGCCCATCTTCTCTATTCAGTACCTCCTACTACCTGTCTCCGGGTTCCAGCTTCTGCAGCAATAGTCTCCCTTGGGCCTGCCCCTAACGCTCCCTGTATAGGGGGTGGTCTACCTGGTCAGCTCACCCTTGGGAGGTTCGTTGACGTGGGTCTGCGGGTCCACTCCAGGAGTTCCAAAAGTTCTTACAATGGCCCTTGCTATCAGGGTTTATAGACACCTCAGGGAGAGACATACACCGCCTCTGCCCCCTGTTGTTCTTCCTAGGGAGGAAAACACACAGGTGCTGACAGGTGAACTCATGCAATTGGGGGGAGTCTCCTCTCATACTAGGTTGCCTGCAGTCCATCGTGGGATGGGGACATGTTTTTACTGTGGTCTTACTGATCACTACATTAAAGTCTGTTCATCTCGAGACAAAATTGGAACTTCATCACAAAAGAAATGTTCCCCTGGCCGTTTGATGTGGAGGTGTGTGCATTTCCTCCACTTTTTCGTCTCAATTTACCATTTCAGCTGAAATAGTGGTTGGTGGGAAAACTGAGACTATTCCGGTTCTTGTGGACAGTGAGCTTTAGTCAGTTTGGTGGATTCTCATTTTGCTCAGACTCATAGTCTGATTAGTAGGATGCTGGCAAGACCCATTCCTTTTCATGCAATTGATTCTGTTCCTCTCAGTCAGATAATGTGAACTTGCGCATAGGGTCTCTTCATGAAGAGTTCCTGTCGTGCTACGTCTTGGACGGTATGCCTACTCCCATCGTCTTAGGCCTACCCTGGCTGTGATTGGCAGTCCAGAGAAGTAGTCAGTGGGGCAAGTTTTGTAAAAACGGTTGCCTGTGAGCTACGATCTCTGCCGTCCTTGTTAAATATACCCCTCCTTTTACTGTGGAGGTAGCTAAGGTGCCACTGTGGAAGAGGAGCAAGACTCTACCCACACTGCAGGTTAACTCTGAATTTCGGTGTCCTCCCGAGAAGATTGATCAGGGAAGGGTGGCGGTTTCCTCTGAGTATCCTGAGGATATGTGTTTGGTGATACGGGGGACACCTCTATTATGTATACCTCATGGAGAGTTCCATCTGGTGCCAAATGTACGCATTGTAATAAACGTTCAGGTCCGGACTTGTGTGTCAATGAGTACATGTGGGTGTCCAATAAAAACATCAGGTGGAAGTACACATCTGAGATATTGATGCCGAGATCTCAATCTGCGCATGCGCTGCCCCCCCGGCAGCCATTTTCCTGGAGTCCACCACATAGGAAACCATACAACTGCGGGGGCTCTGGGCTTTCACAAAATGTTATCAGAGCCCCCGCAGCAGCGAATACCCGCAGCGGAGCACTGCACATCCGAAGCACCCCCTCATCTCAGCCTGCGGCCTGCAGCAATGCTCCATTCTTGCCTCCTCCAGCAGCGACCCTGGGACACCGCTTCACTGCAGCCACCACCCCCGGTAAGCAATAAGACGCGTGGATTATAAGAAGCACCACCATTTTATTAAAAAAGGATTTTTTTCCTATTTTTCTCCTCAAAATTTGAGGTGCATCTTATAATCCGGTGAGTCTTATAATCCGCAAAATACGGTAAGTGTCTCGTTATCATATTATTCGGGAGATTTAATTTGGCATGAGCATAGTCTAATGGGTTGGTCTACTTCTAAACAATTCCATGGGGTGGACCAACCAGTTATTGTTGCTCAGCAATATACACTTATTGGCCATAACATTAAATCACCTATATGTGCCTGATATTTCTATCTCTTGTGCCACCGACACAGCTGTTCTGGTTCCAGTAACACTTAGGAGAATGGTCATGTGACTGTCATCTAGAGAGAACACAATTGAGACCACTGGATACTAGTTAGTGCTGTTGGCTTCCCTGTATAAACAGCTCTAAACTGAGCTTTGTGTGTAAAGCAAATGGGAAGGCAGAAATGGTTAAATACCGTTTCTGTCTTCTATTGTGCGTCATTGGTTGTCTCTACACTACCAAAGGCTTCACAATTTAATGTTCAGCTAGAAAAGTCTTATTATTATACAGCAACCTGTGCGTCAGAATGTACTCTGACCCTCAGGAGCTTCCCTAAATAGGGACCAACAATTTCAGCAGGGTAGGCAAAAATACATTTAAAACATAACCTTTACTAATATCTTAAAAAAAAGTTGATAGCTACAATGCATAAATGAACAACTAAACAAAACCTATAAAGTGCTCCAAATCAACTGTGCTCAAGATAAAAAATTTGTATGATCTCACCAAAGTAGACCATCCTTCATGCCAGTTGTATAGATGTTCCTTCACATAGGAATAAGAAGTCCTTTTCCCTTTAAAACAGACAATAGGGAATAGGCAAAGAAAAATAGGGGTAGTATTCTTAGTTTTACCACTCCATGTTGTGCCCCTGCATTGCTGCCACCCTAACAACGGCAGTACCCTAGTGTAAACCTGGCAATAAGTTACCCATAGTGTTATGTAGCCTCCCCAACGTTTTTCTCCTTCTTTTCGGGGGGTTCATCAGCGGATGTGAGAGGAAAGTTTTTAATACATATAGCAATGTATATGGGCCCTATATAATGCTGCATATAGTATAGGATTGGCCCCATACAGTATAATGAGCCCCATATATTGCTCCATACAGTATAACAAGTTCCATAAAACGCTTCATACAGTATATGATGGGCCCATTTATTGCTCCATACAGAATAGGCCCCATATAATGCCCCACACAGTATATGATGGGCCCCATATATTGGCCCAATCAAAATGGGCCCCATATAATGCTCTATATATAATGAGTCCCATATAATGCTCCATATATAATGGGCCCCATAAGATGCTCGATATATAATGAGCCCCATATATTGTTCCATACAGAATAATGGACACCATATAATGCTCCATTCAGTAAAATGAGCCCCATGTATTGCTCCATACAATATAATGAGCCCCATATATTGCTCTATACAGTATATAATATGCCCCATATATTGCTCCATACAGAATAATGAGCCCCATATATTGCCCCATACAGTATATAATAGGCCCCATATATTGCTCCATACATAATAATGAGCCCCATATTTTGCTCAATACAGTATATAATATGCCCTATATATGGCTCCATACATAATAGGCCCCATATAATGTTCCATACGATATATGATGGGCCCCATATAATGCTGTATACAGAATGGGCTTCATATAATGCTCCACACAGTATAATAAGCACCATATATTGCTCCATACATAAAGGGGCCCATATAATGTTCCATACAGTATATGATGGGCCCCATATATTGCACCATATATAATGGGCCCCATATAATTCTCCATACAGTATAGGATGGACCCCATACAGTATAATATGCCCCATATATTGCTCCATACAGTATAGTGAGCCTTATATATTGCTCCACAGGTTATGGGCCCCATTTAATGGTCCATAGAGTATATGATGGGCCCCATATAATTCTCAATATAGAATGGACTCCCTATAATGCTCCAATATATGATGGGCCAAATATATTGCTCCATATATAATGGGCTCCATATAATGCTGCATACAGTATAGGATGGACCCCATACAGTATAATGAGCCCCATATATTGCTCCATACAGAATAACAAGTTCCATATAGCACTCCATATGATATATGATGGGCCCCATATAATGCTGTATACAGAATGGGCTTCATATAATGCTCCATACAGCATAATAAGCACCATATATTGCTCCATACACAAAGGGGCCCATATAATGTTCCATACAGTATATGATGGGCTCCATATATTGCACCATATATAATGGGCCCCATATAATTCTCTATACAGTATAGGATGGACCCCATACAGTATAATATGCCCCATATATTGCTCCATACAGTATAGTGAGCCCCATATATTGCTCCATAGATTATGGGCCCCATTTAATGGTCCATAGAGTATATGATGGGCCCCATATAATTCTCAATACAGAATGGGCTCCATATAATGCTCCAATATATGATGGGCCAAATATATTGCTCCATATAAAATGGGCTCCATATAATGCTCCATACAGTATAACAAGTTCCATATAGCACTCCATACAGTATATGATGGGCCCCATATTGCTCCATACAGAATGGGCCCATATAATGCTCCATATATAATGGGTCTCATTTAATGTTCCATATATAATGGGCCCCATATAATGCTCCATACAGTATAATGAGCCCCATATATTGCTCCATACAGAATAATGAGCCCCATATATTGCTCCATACAGTATATAATATTCCCCATATATTGCTCCATACAGAATAATGAGCCCCATATATTGATCCATACAGTGTATAATAGGCTCCATATATTGATCCATACAGTATAATGAGCCCCATGTATTGATTCATACAGTATATAATATGCCTCATATATTGCTCCATACAGTATAATTGGCCCCATATATTGCTCCATACAGAATGGGCCCCATATAATGCTCCATATATAATGGGTCCAATTTAATGCTCCATATATAAAGGGCCCCATATAATGCTTCATATATAATGGGCCCCATTAGATGCTCCATATATAATGAGTTCCATATATTGCTCCATAGAGAATAATGGACCCCATATAATGCTCCATACAGAATAATAAGCCCCATGTATTGCCCCATATAGTATATAATAGGCTCATATATTGCTCCATACATAATAATGAGCCCCATATTTTGCTCAATACAGTATATAATATGTCCTATATATGGCTCCATACATAATAGGCCCCATATAACCATATAATGTTCCATACAATATATGATGGGCCCCATATAATGCTGTATACAGAATGGGCTTCATATAATGCTCCATACAGTATAATAAGCACCATATATTGCTCCATACAAAAAGGGGCCCATATAATGTTCCATACAGTATATGATGGGCCCCATATATTGCACCATATATAATGAGCCCCATATAATTCTCCATACAGTATAGGATGGACCCCATACAGTATAATATGCCCCATATATATGTCTACATACAGTATAGTAAGCCCTATATATTGCTCCACAGGTTATGGGCCCCATTTAATGGTCCATAGAGTATATGATGGGCCCCATATAATTCTCAATACAGAATGGGCTCCATATAATGCTCCAATATATGATGGACCAAATATATTGCTACATATATAATGGGCTCCATATAATGCTGTATACAGTATAGGATGGACCCCATACAATATAATGAGCCCAATATATTGCTCCATACAGTATAACAAGTTCCATTTTAGCACTCCATACAGTATATGATGGGCCCCATATTGCTCCATACAGAATGGGCCCATATAAAGCTCTATATATAATGGGTCTCATTTAATGTTCCATATATAATGGGCCCCATATAATGCTCCATACAGTATAATGAGCACCATATATTGCTCCATACAGAATAATGAGCCCCATATATTGCTCCATACAGTATAGAATAGGCCCCATATATTGCTCCTTACAGAATAATGAGCCTCATATATTGCTCCATACAGTATATAATATGCCCCATATATTGCTCCATACAGAATAATGAGCCCCATATATTGATCCATACAGTATATAATAGGCTCCATATATTGCTCCATACAGTATTGTAGCGCCCCCACCGCCGCAGGGCCGAGGGGTACCCGGTACCGGGCCTCTGAGTCTCTGCTCTGGGGTTGTCACGGCAGCTAGGCCCCGGTCCGTGACCTGTTGTGATTTTGCTTTTTGCTCCCTCTAGTGGTCATTAGTGATTTGACTCTGGAGCGTCTGTCTTTTCCTATATCCTCACCTGGGCCGTTAGTTCAGGGGCGTTGCTATATAAGCTCCCTGGACCTTCAGTTCAATGCCTGGCATCGTTGAAATCAGAGCTAATCTGCTGTGCTCTTGTCCTCTGATCCTGGTTCCTGTTTTTCAAGCTAAGTCTGCTTCTTTACTTTTTGCTTTTGTTTTGTTTGGTATTTTTGTCCAGCTTGTTCCTATCTGTATCCTGACCTTTGCTGGAAGCTCTAGGGGGCTGGTGTTCTCCCCCCGGACCGTTAGACGGTTCGGGGGTTCTTGAATCTCCAGCGTGGATTTTTATAGGGTTTTTGTTGACCAGATAAGTTATCTTGCTATATTCTGCTATTAGTAAGCTGGCCTCTCTTTGCTGAACCTGGTTCATTTCTGTGTTTGTCATATCCTCTTACCTCACCGTTATTATTTGTGGGGGGCTTGTATCTTGCTTTGGGGTCCCTTTCTCTGGAGGCAAGAGAGGTCTTTGTTTTCTTCTCCTAGGGGTAGTTAGATTCTCCGGCTGGCGCGAGTCATCTAGCGATCACCGTAGGCATGATCCCCGGCTACTTCTAGTGTTGGCGTTAGGAGTAGCTATTTGGTCAACCCAGTTACCACAGCCCTATGAGCTGGATTTTTGTATCTTGCAGACTTACACGTTCCTCTGAGACCCTGTCCACTGGGGTCATAACAGTGACCCTGCCGTGGGGCGCACAGTGAATAGAGGGATATGGATGATGGTAGTGGTGATGGTGATGCTGTGGTGCGGTGCAGCAAATAACGAGGACACCAGGTTGCAGTCTCTTTACCTCTTTACTGAAGATCTCTGGGTCCTCAGTCCGGAATACAGTTCACCAGGCTGCGCAAGTCTGGCCGGTCCAATGGCACCTCCAGAGTTCCCTTCACAGGTGGAAATCGGTGCCTTCCTTCTAGCGCTATGTGTTGCAGTCCTTCCCTGCTGTGCTTACGGAAAGTCCCCACAACCGTTGTGTCTGTTTCTTAAGTTCCCTCACAACTCGATTAAATGATGTTCTTCTAATCCTCCGTCCCTCCCTGATATTCTGGTTGGAACGGCACCCGTTTGACGGGTAGGCTCGGAGCTCTTCCGGGACCCTAGAGTCGCCCCTCTCCACAGGTTGCCCCCCAAGACTTCATAGGTGATATGTGTTAGACAGCCCGCCTTAAACTGACTGTTCTGCCGCTGTTTAGAGTATTGCTTGAAGCTGATTGTTATAATACTCCCTCGGCGTTCCGGCCACCGGTAATGCGCCTCAGTAGGGTGTTGCTCCGGTCTTACAGCATGACCCCTACTGGTATTCTCCTATTGCTTGATCTCGTTTCTCACTCAGCACAATCTATCTCGCTTCTAGTCCTTTCTTGGGTCCCGCCGCTTCCCGGAGCTGGCGCGGACCCGTTACGTTCTTTCAAGTTGCCAAGCCTCTGTCAGGATCCCACCCCTGACAGAGACCCTACTGTCTCTTCCTCCACAACACCCTCTGCCACCAGGTGTTACTTCGTCCAATTCAGTCAGCTTTCTCCTCTAACTTCCTGCCTGACCCCCAGTTTACCCACTATGGTGGGGAGTGGCCTAATGAATAGAACCCTTAGCTCCCCCCGGAGGCCCAGCTGTGAAATGTATTGGTGTCTGTGATACCTGATCAGATGAACTCCTTCAGTGCCATCGGACGCACCATGGCTCCCCATAGTGGCGGAGCCACAGTACTGCAACGACCAGGACTCTGGGGCGCTGCACTCCCCCCTGGTTAAACACAGTACTCCGGGACTGGGAAGAAAACAACAATACAAGTTAGCAAAAAGACATACAGTTTCATTGAGTGTAATAACAATAAGTATACTTGAACAGGCTTCCCTTTATGGGAGGTAAGAACACTTGAACGTTACAAACATGGTTAACATTATAAATTACAGGCTATAAATAACTCCTGTTACCCAACCGGGTATTCTACTAAGTGCAAAATTGTTGAACAATAATTTAACATTGCCTTTAAGGACTCACACTCTAAATCCACTAAAGACCTTCCTATAATCACATTATAAGGCACTTTAACTTTCTCATTCTCCTTCTTTAAATCTGCAGGACCGCCTGTCCTATCGGCACCAGACCTACTGCCTCTCCTTTCTATTACAGGACCGCCCCGTTCAGCCAGGGCCTACTGCCTTTTCAACTACTATACACAGTATAGAACATAACATTACTTTCAGTTTAAGAGCACTAAGTCATCTCTACATGACTCCTATGAGGACTCAGGGTTTACCTTCTATCCTAACTTTCTATCAGCATTATCAAAACATTTTCTATCAAACATTAAGCCTTCTCATTATCTTTCTTCCTTTCATGCATGCTGGACACCACATCTATCCCTACGGGTCCACTGCATCCTTCTTCTATCTTTCACCTTTTTCTTCTCAGATAACATCATTAACATTTCTTCACAATTAACCAATTGAACACATATAACTTCCTCGTACAAACATTATCATCACTTTTCTCTCATCAACATTATTGCTACTTGTCTTAAGCAATATTACTATCGAGGTGCGGCAAATGAACATCCCCTTTAAGAGGGGACCAAGTCTCTGTGAGGTAGCGTATCTTCTCAAGCTACCAGTCCATACTCAGCAAAGGTTCCAGTGCGGTATCTTCGCAAAGAGTCCTTCTTTAAGTAAAACCAGTAGGAAGCGCCTTTAATAAGGTGCAAACTATGTACAAGAAGTTCGGATCATGCACTGTTCATGATTTCAGTAGTTCTGTAAACGTTATGCAAAAACTTGGAAGACAAACAAGAAAACAAAACAATAGGGATCCCAGGTCCATAGAAGGATCCCCTTTAGAGTTAACCCTGAACGGGTTTAGTAGACAAACAGGAAACAGTAACTATTTACAGATTCATGGTATCGAGGTTTATCTTCATAGTAAATCACAAGACATCAGCCGAAAGTGGGCACCTTCCGACTGTGCAGACTTTGATCCTAGGTCAGCAGCTGATGCCGCACCAGTATCACCAATGGATTTCCCTGGTGCAGTCAGACCACCCGATGTCTGGACCCGAAGGCGGACTCTAGCCGCCAGCTCAGTCGCTGCAATGAGACGTACGGCGGCAATGTTGGTAAGATCCGTTACGTCTGGTTCCATCATGGTTGAAGTACCAGATGACGCTCCCCCAAGCTCACAACGGCGCACGTCCCGGGCATACCACCCGTATGCATTCCGATGACGGGTGTAAGTCACCGGATCTCCCCTTTGTAGCGGATCACCACTTCGGCCACAGCAGGGAGCCTTCACGTTGCAGCTGGCAACGAAGATGTCAGTTGGCAGCCCCGGTTCCTGTATGGAGCCCCATCCTCTCTTCGGGTGGAAGGCCAACACAGTGCCCCGCCTCACCATGTCCCGGTCATCACATGCAGGAGGTGGTTGTCGTACCCTCGGTGGGGCAGTCAGCTCTGCCTCTTTCTGCCTTTTCCAATGTAGGATCAAGCATTGTTTGTATTGGTCCCAGGTAAGCACAGCAAGGGTGAATCCTTCTTCCCGAACTCCATCTGGCCTAACCCGGGGGGTGTCCCACTGGAGGGTCACCCCGTCTGGGCCTACGTCTACGGGTTCCCCCATCCTAGTCGGCAGCGGTGGCACCAGCTTCCCCATTGTATCGGGGGGTAACACCACTAGCTCTGCCGATAGTAGACGGCTTTTACTGGGATGAGGACCGGTCGCGGGAGCGGGATCGAGCAGGGGAGCAGGGGCGTCTCCCATACCTGCGCCTGATGTGGTTCCACCGATGTCGATCCGGTCCATGTCATGAATCCCAATGGCTAGGGATAGCAAGGGACAAGCAAAGTAATACAAAATATCGGACGAGCTCTAGGGTGATGGAACCTGGGCTGACCGCTGCCCTACGCCTGACAAACGCAACTAGAGATAGCCAGGGAGCGTGCCTACGTTGGTTCTAGACGCCACGCACCAGCCTAAGAGCTAACTAGTACTGCAGAGAAAATAAAGACCTCACTTGCCTCCAGAGGAATGAACCCCAAAAGGTATAGTTGCCCCCCACATGTATTGACGGTGAAATGAGAGGAAGGCACACACATAGAGATGATATATATAGGTTCAGCAAATTGAGGCCCGCTGTAAACTAGAAAGCAGAACGATACAAAAGGGGTCTGAGCGGTCAGCAAAAAACCCTAATCAAAAAACCATCCTGAGATTACAAGAACCCATGTGCCAACTCATGGCACATGGGGAGAACCTCAGTCCACTAGAGCTACCAGCTAGCATAGAGACATAATAAGCAAGCTGGACAAAAAAACCAACAACTGAAAATCAGCACTTAGCTTATCCTGAAAGATCTGGGAGCAGGTAGGCAGGAACCAAACAGAGCACATCTGAATACATTGATAGCCAGCAAGGGAATGACAGAAAGGCCAGGTAAAATAGGAAACACCCAGCCTCTGATGGACAGGTGGAAACCAAAGGCCGCAACCCACCAAAGTCACCCAGTACCAGCAGTAACCACCAGAGGGAGCCCACAAACAGAATCCACAACAGGTCCATTAACGAGAACGCTGGAGTCGGCCGCAGCCCGGACCGCGGCTCCTCCAATGGGGTCCCCGGATGCGGCTCCGCCCACCATGGTTCCTCCTCCGCTGGCTCCGAGGACGGGATGGGTAAGCTCAGCTCCGCGGCCGGTTCCAAAGAATTCAGATCTTTCCGCTGCAGTGGACATAGGTCCGCCTCTGGTGAAGGAGGGCAAGCCGGAATCGCTTCTTCCTCGTTCAGGCACTTGCTGCTCGTCATCGCTGCCTGATAGTCGGTGGCAGTGCATGCACCTGACTCCGCCATTTCTCCAGGGCCGAGCTCCTTCTTCACCTCGTTCCCGCCGTTGCAGATCAGGGGGCGGTTCCTCTCCGCTGCTGGGCAGGTCGTTCTCTCGCAGCAGGAGTCGGAGGGGGCGGTCGCTACTTCTGGCGCCGCTTTGGTAGTCTCCTCCCATGGCACGCCCTTCTTCTCCCTCTGCGCTCCCTGTGGCGCTGCAATGGTGGCGACTTTTGGCGGGAGTTTTGGCGGTAAATGGCGCAGCACAGTCTTTACAATAAAGTACAGTCCAAGCACAATAAATCACAGTTCCAAGGCACACATGACCTGATTCTTCAGGCTTAAGTAGATCCTGTTCGTGACGCCAAGTTTGTAGCGCCCCCACCGCCGCAGGGCCAAGGGGTACCCGGTACCGGGCCTCTGAGTCTCTGCTCTGGGGTTGTCACGGCGGCTAGGCCCCGGTCCGTGACCCTGCCATGGGGCGCACAGTGAATAGAGGGATATGGATGATGGTAGTGGTGATGGTGATGCTGTGGTGCGGTGCAGCAAATAACGAGGACACCAGGTTGCAGTCTCTTTACCTCTTTACTGAAGATCTCTGGGTCCTCAGTCCGGAATACGGTTCACCAGGCTGCGCAAGTCTGGCCGGTCCAATGGCACCTCCAGAGTTCCCTTCACAGGTGGAAATCGGAACTAACTACCCCTAGAGAGAAAGAAAGACCTCACTTGCCTCCAGAGAAATAATCCCCAAAGATATAGAAGCCCCCAACAAATAATAACAGTGAGGTAAGAGGAAGGCACATACACAGGAGTGAAAGCAGATTCAGCAAATGAGGCCCACTAATACTAGATAGCAGAAAATAGAAAAAGGGGTCTGTGCGGTCAGTAAAAAACCCTTACAAAATATCCACACTGAGATTTCAAGAACCCCCGCACCAACTAACGGTGTGGGGGGAGAAACTCAGTCCCCTAGAGCAACCAGCAAGCGAGGAAATCACATTTTAGCAAGCTGGACAAGAAACATGATGAATGCTGATAATCAAAAAAAAAAAAAAAAAAAAACTTAGCTTGTCTTGGAGAGACTGGCAGCAAGGTAGTCACAAGGAATCTGAAGAGCACTGAATACATTGAGAGCAGGCAAGGAACTGAGTATCCAGGTGAGCTAAATAGGAAACCAACCAAGGATAACGAACCAGCTGATGCTGCCAACCTGCAGAAAGACAACACTACACAGTACCGCTTGTGACCACTAGAGGGAGCCCAAAAATAGAGTTCACAACAGTACCCCCCCCCTTGAGGAGGGGTCACCGAACCCTCATCAAGACCCCCAGGGCGATCAGGATGAGCCACGTGGAAGGCACAAACCAAATCGGCCGCATGAACATCAGAGGCGACAACCCAGGAATTATCCTCCTGACCATAGCCCTTCCACTTAAACAAATACTGAAGCCTCCGTCTAGAGATACGAGAATCCAAAATCTTCTCCACCACGTACTCCAATTCGCCCTCGACCAGCACCGGAGCAGGAGGCTCAACAGAAGGAACCACAGGTACCACATACCTCCGCAACATAGACCTATGGAACACATTATGAATGGCAAACGATGCTGGGAGATCCAAACGAAAAGACACCGGGTTAAGGATTTCTAAGATCTTATAAGGACCGATGAAGCGAGGCTTGAATTTAGGAGAGGAGACCTTCATAGGAACATACCGAGAAGACAGCCACACCAAATCCCCAACACGAAGTCGGGGACCCACACCGCGGCGGCGGTTGGCAAAGCGCTGAGCCTTCTCCTGTGACAACCTCAAATTGTCCACCACATGGTTCCAAATCTGCTGCAACCTATCCACCACAGAATCCACCCCAGGACAGTCAGAAGACTCAACCTGACCCGAGGAAAAACGAGGATGGAAACCAGAATTGCAGAAAAAAGGCGAAACCAAAGTAGCAGAACTAGCCCGATTATTAAGGGCAAACTCGGCCAATGGCAAAAAAGTCACCCAATCATCCTGATCGGCAGAAACAAAACATCTCAAATAAGTTTCCAACGTCTGATTAGTTCGCTCGGTTTGGCCATTAGTCTGAGGATGGAAGGCCGACGAAAAAGACAAATCAATGCCCATCTTAGCACAAAAAGTCCGCCAAAACCTGGACACAAACTGGGATCCTCTATCAGACACAATATTTTCAGGAATGCCGTGCAAGCGAACCACATTCTGAAAAAATAGAGGAACCAAATCGGAGGAAGAAGGCAACTTAGGCAAGGGCACCAAATGGACCATCTTGGAAAAACTATCACACACCACCCAGATGACAGACATTTTCTGAGATACTGGAAGATCTGAAATAAAATCCATGGAAATGTGCGTCCAAGGCCTTTTCGGAATAGGCAAAGGCAAAAGCAAACCGCTGGCACGAGAACAGCAAGGCTTAGCCCGAGCACAAATCCCACAAGACTGCACAAAGGAACGCACATCCCGCGACAAGGAAGGCCACCAGAAGGACCTAGCCACCAAATCTCTGGTACCAAAAATCCCAGGATGACCCGCCAACACCGAAGAATGAACCTCGGAAATAACTCTGCTGGTCCATCTATCCGGGACAAACAGTCTCTCTGGTGGACAACGGTCAGGTCTATCCGCCTGAAATTTCTGCAGCACTCGTCGCAAATCTGGGGAAATGGCAGACAAAATCACTCCCTCTCTGAGAATACCAGCCGGCTCAGAAACTCCCGGAGAGTCAGGCACAAAACTCCTAGAAAGTGCATCAGCTTTCACGTTCTTCGAACCAGGCAGGTATGAGACCACGAAGTTGAAACGGGAGAAAAACAACGACCAACGAGCCTGTCTAGGATTCAGGCGCTTGGCAGATTCAAGGTAAATCAGATTTTTGTGATCAGTCAAGACCACCACACGATGTTTAGCTCCTTCGAGCCAATGTCGCCACTCCTCAAATGCCCACTTCATAGCCAACAACTCCCGATTACCAACATCATAATTCCGCTCGGCAGGCAAAAACTTTCTTGAAAAGAAAGCACATGGCTTCATCACAGAGCCATCAGAGCTTCTCTGCGACAAAACAGCCCCTGCTCCAATCTCAGAAGCATCAACCTCGACCTGGAAGGGGAGAGAGACATCTGGCTGACATAAGACTGGAGCTGAAGAAAACCGGTGCTTCAGCTCCCGAAAGGCCTCCACGGCCACAGGAGACCAATTAGTCACATCAGAACCCTTCTTGGTCAAATCCGTCAAAGGTTTAACCACGCTAGAAAAATTAGCGATGAAACGACGGTAAAAATTAGCAAAACCCAAGAACTTCTGAAGACTCTTAACAGACGTGGGCTGAGTCCAGTCATGAATAGCCTGGACCTTGACTGGGTCCATCTCCACAGTAGAAGGAGAAAAAATAAAACCCAAAAAGGAGACCTTCTGTACTCCGAAGAGGCATTTTGAGCCCTTCACAAATAAAGCATTAGCACGCAGGACCTGAAACACCATCCTGAGCTGCTTCACATGGGATGCCCAATCATCAGAAAAGACCAAAATGTCATCCAGATAAACAATCATAAATTTATCCAGATATTCTCGGAAGATGTCATGCATGAAGGACTGAAACACAGAAGGAGCATTAGAGAGTCCAAAAGGCATCACCAAGTACTCAAAATGGCCTTCAGGCGTATTAAATGCTGTTTTCCATTCATCTCCCTGCTTAATGCGCACAAGGTTATACGCACCACGGAGATCTATCTTGGTGAACCAACTGGCACCCTTAATCCGAGCAAACAAATCAGACAATAGTGGTAAAGGATACTGAAATTTGACTGTGATTTTATTCAGAAGACGATAATCTATACAAGGTCTCAAAGAACCGTCCTTCTTGGCCACAAAAAAAAATCCTGCACCAAGAGGGGAAGAGGATGGGCGAATATGTCCCTTCTCCAAAGACTCCTTTATATAACTCCGCATCGCGGCATGCTCTGGTATAGACAGATTAAAAAGTCGTCCCTTAGGGAATTTACTACCAGGAATTAAATTTATAGCACAGTCACAATCCCTATGAGGGGGCAGGGCACTGGACCTGGGCTCATCAAATACATCCTGGTAGTCAGACAAAACCTCAGGGACCTCAGAAGGAGTGGAAGAAGCAATAGACACCAACGGAGCATCGCCATGAATTCCCTGACAACCCCAACTTGACACAGACATAGCTTTCCAATCTAAAACTGGATTATGAGCCTGCAGCCATGGCAGACCCAAAACGACAACATCATGCAAATTATGCAGAACAAGAAAGCGAATCACCTCCTGATGTACGGGAGTCATGCACATGGTCATTTGCGTCCAATACTGAGGCTTATTCTCAGCCAATGGCGTAGCATCAATTTCCCTCAGAGGAATAGGAAATTCCAAAGGCTCCAGGATAAAACCACAGCGCCTGGCAAACGACAAATCCATCAGATTCAGGGCAGCACCTGAATCCACAAAAGCCATAACCGGGTAGGACGACAAAGAACAAATCAAAGTAACAGACAAAATAAATTTAGGCTGCATAGTACCAATGGTGACAGGTTTAGCGATTTTTTTAAAGTGTTTAGAGCATGCTGAGATAACATGAGTAGAATCACCACAGTAAAAGCACAACCCATTTTGACGTCTATGACTTTGTCGCTCAATTCTGGTCAGAGTTCGGTCACATTGCATAGACTCAGGTCTCTGTTCAGAAAATACCGCCAAAGGATGAGCAGATTTGCGCTCCCGCAAACGCCGATCAACCTGAATGGCTAAAGCCATAGAATCACTCAGACTTGTAGGGGTGGGAAACCCCACCATAACATTCTTAATGGCCTCAGAAAGACCTTCTCTGAAATTTGCAGCCAGGGCACACTCATTCCATTGAGTAAGCACCGACCATTTCCGAAATTTTTGACAATACACCTCTGCTTCATCCTGACCTTGAGAGATAGCCAGCAACGCTTTTTCTGCCTGATTCTCAAGATTAGGCTCCTCATAAAGCAGTCCAAGAGCCAGGAAAAATGCATCTACATTAAGCAATGCAGGATCTCCTGGCGCCAGAGAGAAAGCCCAATCTTGAGGGTCGCCACGCAACAAGGAGATAACAATTTTAACTTGCTGAGCGGAATCACCAGAGGAACGAGGTCTCAGAGATAGAAATAACTTACAATTATTCTTAAAATTTAGAAACCTAGATCTATCTCCAGAAAACAACTCAGGAATGGGTATCTTTGGTTCTTACATAGAGCTATGAATAACAAAATCCTGAATACTTTGCACCCGTGCAGTAAGATGATCCACACTAGAAGTCAGAGTATGAACATTCATGTCTGCAGCTGAGCTCAAAACCACCCAGAGTTCAAGGGGATGAAAGAAGCTAAACAGACTGCAGCAAAGGAAAAGCGGGAGGAAAAAAAAAAAAAATGTACTCAGGTCTTCTTTTTATCCCACTTCTGCGATGCATTAAACACTTTTTGGCCTGCTCTACTGTTATGATCCTTAGTGGTTGAGGATCACAAAATACTCCAGCTAAGTAACAAAACATAGGACCAGCTTTAGGGAGGTGGTAAACTGGACTGACCGCAAATCTGAACCTATCCAACACACTAGAGGTAGCCGGTGAACGTGACTAAAATCCTAGACGTCTCGAGCCAGCCTGAGGAACTAACTACCCCTAGAGAGAAAGAAAGACCTCACTTGCCTCCAGAGAAATAATCCCCAAAGATATAGAAGCCCCCAACAAATAATAACGGTGAGGTAAGAGGAAGGCACATACACAGGGGTGAAAGCAGATTCAGCAAATGAGGCCCACTAATACTAGATAGCAGAAAATAGAAAAAGGGGTCTGTGCGGTCAGTAAAAAACCCTTACAAAATATCCACACTGAGATTTCAAGAACCCCTGCACCAACTAACGGTGTGGGGGGAGAAACTCAGTCCCCTAGAGCAACCAGCAAGCGACAAAATCACATTTTAGCAAGCTGGACAAGAAACATGATGAATGCTGATAATCAAAAAATAAACAAACAAAAACTTAGCTTGTCTTGGAGAGACTGGGAGCAAGGTAGTCACAAGGAATCTGAAGAGCACTGAATACATTGAGAGCAGGCAAGGAACTGAGTATCCAGGTGAGCTAAATAGGAAACCAACCAAGGATAACGAACCAGCTGATGCTGCCAACCTGCAGAAAGACAACACTACACAGTACCGCTTGTGACCACTAGAGGGAGCCCAAAAATAGAGTTCACAACACCCCATATATTGCACCATACAGAATAATGGACCCCATATAATGCTCCATACAGTGTAATGAGCCCCATGTATTGCTACATACAGTATAATGAGCCCCATATATTGCTCCTGCAGTATATAATAGGCCCCATATATTGCTCCATACATAATAATGAGCCCCATATATTGCTCCATACAGTATATAATAGGCCTCACATATTGCTGCATACAGAATAATGAGCCCCATATTTTGCTCCATACAGAATCATGAGCAACATATATTGCTCCATACAGTATATAATATGCCCTATACAGTATATTGCTCCATACAGAATAATGGACCCCATATAATGCTCCATACAGTGTAATGAGCCCCATATATTGCTACATACAGAATAATGAGCCTGATATATTGCTCCATGCAGTATATAATAGGCCCCATGTTTTGCTCCATACAGAATCATGAGCCCCATATATTGCTCCATACAGTATATAATATGCCCCATATATTGCTCCATATAGAATAATGAGCCCCATATATTAATCCATCCATTATACAGTATAATAGGCTCCATATATTGCTCCATACAGTATAATGGGTCCCATATATTGCTCCATACTTTATAGTGGGCCCCATATAATGATCCATAAATAATAATGAGCCCCATATATTGCTCCAAACAGTATAATGAGCCCTAGATAATGCTCCATGCAGTATAGTGAGCCCCATTTATTGCTCCATAAATTATGGGCCCATATAATGGTCCATAGAGTGTAGGATGGGCCCCATGTAATTCTGCATACAGAATGAGCTGAATATAATACTACAGTATATGATGGGCCCCATATATTGCTTCTTATATAATGGGCCCCATAAAATGCTGCATACAGTGTAAGATGGGCCAAATACAGTATAATGAGCCTCATATATTGTTCCATACAGTATAGCAAGTTCCAAATAACGCTCCATACAGTCTATAATGGGCCCCATATATTGCTGCATACAGAATGAGCCCCATATAATGCTCCATACAGAATAGGCCCCATATAATGCCCCATACAGTATATGATGGGCTCCATATATTGCTCCAAACAGAATGGGCCCCATATAATGCTCCATATATAATGGGTCCCATATAATGCGCCATATATAATGGGCCCTATATAATGCTCCATATATTATGAGCCCCAAATATTGCTACATACAGAATAATGGACCCCATATACAGTGGGAAAAAGTATTTAGTCAGCCACCAATTGTGCAAGTTCTCCCATTTAAAAAGATGAGAGAAGCCTGTAATTGACATCATAGGTAGACCACAACTATGAGAGTCAAAATGAGAAAACAAATCCAGAAAATCACCTTGTCTGATTTGGAAAGATTTATTTTGCAAAATATGGTGGAAAATAAGTATTTGGTCATTAACAAAAGTTCATCTTAATATTTTGTTATAAATCCTTTGTTCGCAATGACAGTGGTCAAACGTTTTCCGTAAGTCTTCACAAGGTTGGCACACACTGTTGGTGGTATATTGGCCCATTCCTCCATGCAGATCTCCTCTACAGCAGTGATGTTTTGGGCCTGTCGCTGGGCAACACGGACTTTCAACTCCCTCCAAAGGTTTTCTATGGAGTTGAGATCTGGAGCCTGGCTAGGCCACTACAGGACCTTCATATGCTTCTTACGAAGCCACTCCTTTGTTGCCCTGGCGGTGTGCTTGGGTTCATTATCATTCTGAAAGACCCATCCACGTTTCATCTTCAATGCCCTTGCTGATGGAAGGGGATTTGCACTCAAAATCTCACGATACATGGCCCCATTCATCCTTTCATGTACACGGATCAGTCATTCTGGTCCCTTTGAAGAGAAACAGCCCCAAATCATGATGTTGCCACCCCCATGCTTCACAGTAGGTATGGCATCCTTTGGATGCAACTCTGCATTCTGTCTCCTCCAAACACAATGAGTTTTGTTTCTACCAAACAGTTCTACTTTGGTTTCATCAGACCATATAACATTCTCCCAATACTCTTATGGATAATCCAAATGCTCTCTAGCAAACTTCAGACAGGCCCGGACATGTACTGGCTTAAGCAGAGAGACACATCAGGCACTGCAGGATCTGAGTCCCTGGCGGCATAGTGTGTTACCGATGGTAGCCTTTGTTACAGTGGTCCCAGCTTTATGCAGGTCATTCACTAGGTCCCCCCATGTGGCTCTGTGATTTTTGCTCACCGTTCTTGTCGTCATTTTGACCCCACAGGGTGAGATTTTGCATGGAGCCCCAGATAAAGTGAGCTTATCAGTGGTCTTGTATGTCTTCCATTTTCTTATTATTGCTCCCACAGTTGATTTCATCACACCAAGCTGCTTGCCTATTGCAGATTCAGTCTTCACAGTCTGGTGCAGGGAACAATTTTGTTTCTGGTGTCTTTCGATTGCTCTTTGGTCTTCATCATAGTGGAGTTTGGAGTCAGACTGTTTGAGGTTGTGGACAGGTGTCTTTTATACTGATAACAAGTTCAAACATGTGCCATTACTACAGGCAATGAGTGGAGGACAGAGGAGCCTCTTAAAGAAGAAGATACAGGCCTGTGAGAGCCAGAAATCTTGCATGATTTCAGGTGACCATAATAATTCTCCACCACATTTTGCAAAATAAATCTTGCCAAATCACACAAGGTGATTTTCTGATTTGTTTTATCATTTTGACTCTCATTGTTGTGGTCTATCTTTGATGTCAATTACAGGCCTCTCTCATCTTTTTAAGGGGGAGAACTTGCACAATTGGTGGCTGACTAAATACTTTTTTTCCCACTGTAATGCTTCATACAGTATAATGAGCCCCATGTATTGCTCCATACAGTATATAATAGGCCCCATATATTGCTCCATACATAATTGCTCCATACATAATAATGAGCCCCATATGTTGCTCCATACAGTATAATGAGCCCCATAAAATGCTCCAAACAGTATAATGAGCCCCATATAATGCTCCATATAGTATAATGAGCCCCATATATTGCTCTATACAGTATATAATAGGCACCATATATTCCTCTATACAGAATAATGAGCCCGATATGTCGCTCCATACAGTATAGACTAGGCCCCATATATTGCTCCATGCATAATTATAAGCCCCATATTTTGCTCAATACAGAATCATGAGAAACATATATTGCTCCATACAGTATATGATATGCCCCATATTTTGCTCCATACAGAATAATGAGCCCCATTCATTGATCCATGCAGTATATATTAGGTCCCATATATTGCTCCATAGAGTATAATGAGCCACATCTATTGCTCCAAACAGTATAATGAGCCCCATATAATGCTCTATACCAGGGATCCCCAACCTGTAGCTCGGGAGCCACATGTGGCTCGCGGTCCCATGAATTGTGGCTCGCGGCTGTCTGCCAGCTTGGTGCATTAGCTCCAGATCTAACAAACAGGTATGAAGATCACATTTTAAAATTATGAATGTTGTGAGCAGCCCTGCACAGAAGAGCAGATGTGGATGCACATATACTGGTCTTTCGTTTAGATATAGTTTAAGTATGGTAAGCTGAGAACTGGATGATACTACCTGGGAGAGGAGGTGCTTGAAGCTATATGCAACCATGTTTTGGGAGTGATTGATGGGAGAATACTGAAGGGGTATTGTGATAACCCCTGGATCTTGGTATTATGCTTTGGGGTGATTTATGTGGAAAAGCTTTGATTATCATCATACCCATAATGAGGCTTTGGTTGCCATTATTGTAAGGGAGTCGAGACTTGGATGTGGCTCGCGACCCTCTCCCAGAGCTGAATGTGGCTCGCGACCCTCTCTCAGAACTGAATGTGGCTCTCAAGGTCAGAAAGGTTGGGGACCATTGCTCTATACAGTAAAATGAGCCCTATACATTGCTCCATTCATAATGAGCCCCATATAATGTTCCATACAGTATATGATGGTCCCCATATCTTGCACCATATATAATGGGTCCCATATAATTTTCCATACAGTATAGGATGGGCCCCATTCAGTATAATAAGCCCCATATATTGCTCCATACAGTATGAGTCCCATATAATGCTCCATACAGTATAGTGAGCCCTATACATTATGGGCCCCATATAATGCTCCATACAGAATAGGTCTCATGTTATTCCCCATACAGTATATGATGGGCCCCATATATTCCTCCAAATAGAATGGGCCCCATATAATGCTCTATATATAATGGGACCCCATAAGATGCTCCATATATAATGGGCCCCACATAATGATCCATATATAATTGGCCCCATAAGATGCTCCATATATAATGGACCCCATAAGATGCTCCATATATAATAGGCCCCATACCATGCACCATATATAATGGGCCCCATATAATGGTCAATATACTGTATAATTGGCCACATAAGATGCTCCATATATAATGGACCCTATATAATGCTCCACATATAATGAGCCCCATCTGATGCTCCATATATAATGAGCCCCATATAATGCTCCATATATAATGGGACCCATATAATGCTCCATAGATAATGGGCCTTATATAATGCTCCATATATAATTGGCCCCATAAGATGCTCCGTATATAATGGGCCCCATATGATGCACCATATATATTGGGCCCCATTTAATACTCCATATATAATGGGCCCCATATTATTTTCCATATATAATGGGACCTATAAGATGCTCCATATATAATGAGCCCCATATGATGCTCCATATATAATGGGCACCATATGATGTTCCATATGATACTACATATATAATGGCCCATTTAATGCTCCATATATAATGGGCCCCATATAATGCTCCATGTATAATAGGCCCCATAAGATGTTCCATATGTAATGGACCACAAATAATGCTCCATATACAGTGCCTTGAGAAAGTATTCGGCCCCCTGGAACTTTTCAACCTTTTCCCACATATCATGCTTCAAACATAAATGTAAATTTTTGGTGAAGAATTAACAACAAGTGGAACACAATTGTGAAGTTGAACAAAATTTATTGGTTATTTGAAATTTTTGTGGAAATTCAAAAACTGAAAAGTGGGGCGTGCAATATTATTCGGCCCCTTTACTTTCAGTGCAGCAAACTCACTCCAGAAGTTCATTGTGGATCTCTGAATGATCTAATGTTGTCCTAAATGCCTAATGATGATAAATATAATCCACCTGTGTTTAATCAAGTCTCCGTATAAATGCACCTGCTCTGTGATAGTCTCAGGGTTCTGTTTGATGCACAGAGAGCATCATGAAGACCAAGGAACACAACAGGCAGGTCCGTGATACTGTTGTGGACAAGTTTAAAGCTGGATTTGGATACAAAATGATTTCCAAACCTTTAAACATCCCAAGGAGCACTGTGCAAGCGATCATATTGAAATGGAAGGAGTATCATACCACTGCAAATCTACCAAGACCCGGCCGTCCCTCTAAACTTTCATCTCAAACAAGGAGAAGACTGATCAGAGATGCAGCCAAGAGGCCCATGATCACTCTGGATGAACTGCAGAGATCTACAGCTGAGGTGAGACAGTCTGTCCATAGGACAACAATCAGTCGTACACTGCACAAATCTGGCCTTTATGGAAGAGTAGCAAGAAGAAAGCCATTTCTCAAAGATATCCATAAAAAGTGTTGCTTAAAGTTTGCAACAAGCCACCTGGGAGACACACCAAACATGTGGAAGAAGGTGCTCTGGTCAGACGAAACCAAAATCGAACTTTTTGGCAACAATGTCAAACAATATGTTTGGCGTAAAGGCAACACAGCTCATCACCATGAACACACCATCCCCAATGTCAAACATGGTGGTGGCAGCATCATGGTTTGGGCCTGCTTTTCTTCAGCAGGGACAGGGAAGATGGTTAAAATTGATGGGAAGATGGATAGAGCCAAATGCAGGACCATTCTTGAAGAAAACCTGTTGGAGTCTGCAAAAGACCTGAGACTGGGATGGAGATTTGAGACAATGATTCCAAACATAAAGCAAAATCTACAATGGAATGGTTCACAAATAAATGTATCCAGGTGTCAGAATGGCCAAGTCAAAGTCCAGACCTCGATCCAATCGAGAATCTGTGGAAAGAGCTGAAAACTGCTGTCCACAAACGATCTCCATCAAACCTTACTGAGCTCGAGCTGTTTGCCAAGGAAGAATGGGCAAGAATTTGAGTCTCTTGATGTACAAAACTAATAGAGACATACCCCAAGGGACTGCAGCTGTAATCGCAGCAAAAGTTGGCGCAACAAAGCATTAAGCTAAACGGGCCAAATAATATTTTACGCCCCACTTTTCAGCTTTTGAATTTCCATAAAAATGTAAAATAACCAATAAATTTTGTTCAGCTTTGCAATTGTGTTCCACTTGTTGTTGATTCGTCACCAAAAATTTACATTTGGTATCTTTATGTTTGAAGCATGATATGTGGGAAAAGGTTGAAAAGTTCAAGGGCACAAATACTTTTGCAAGGCACTGTATAATGGGCCTCATAAGATGCTCCATATATAATGGGCCCTATATAATGTTCCATATATAATGGGCCCCATATGATGATCCATACATAATGGGCCCATAATGCTCCGTATAGTTAATGATGGGCACCATATATGATGCTTCAGTGTATGATGGACCAAATATAATGCTCCATATATAATGGTCCCTATTTGATGCTCCATACAAAATAGACCCCATATAATGCTCCATACAGTATATGATGGGCACCATATATAATGCTCCATATATAATGTGCCCATATAATGCTCCATACAGAATGGTCCCTATATAATGCTGCATATATAATGGTCCCTATTTGATGCTCCATACAAAATAGACCCCATATAATGCTCCATACAGTATATGATGGGCACCATATATGATGCTTCAGTGTATGATGGACAAATATAATGCTTCATATAAAATGGGCCCATATATGATGCTCCAGTGTATGATGGGCCCCATATAATGCTCCATATATGATAGGCCCCATATGATGGGCCACGTATATTGCTTCAAACATAAAAAAGTAAAAATTAAATACTCACCTCTCCTCGCTGGCTGCTGCTCTGCTCCAGACTCCTCAGCTTCGTCATCTTCTGGTTCTCTGCACTGTGACTGTTCAGGCAGAGGGCGCACAGATGTGACATCATAGCGCCCTTTGACCAGAAACGTCACAGTCAGAAGACGCGGAAGATGCTGCAATGGAGGAACGAGGAGAGGTAAGTATTGCAAGTGCCGGCGCCCTAAACAAGTGGCAGGGGGGCCCACTCACTGATGCCAGCACTGGCACAGGCTCTGGGTCCCCATAGCACATCAGTGTCCCTGACAGCAAGTGGGCCGCGCTTGCTCAGGGCCTTGGCACTTGACCAGGTGTGTAGCGTGCTGACGCCAGCACTTGTCAGGTGGATGCTCTAAGCCTCAGGTCCACTTGGGCACACGGACCACGTGCACATGGGAAGTGAAAATTTTGCACACTGAGGAATCTTGGGAACAGCAGAATGAATAAAGTTGAACTCAGCAGAGTTTGAACAAGTTAAAGCATGGCGTGCAAACAACAAACAAAATTCTTAAGTCCCAATCATAAGACACAGGTGTGTATCCTAATGGTACTTAAGTAGGATTAGGGAAATAAAGTCACAGAGCCACGCCGAAAGACCTGCAAAACCCGACGTGGAGCACAATTGAGGGCAGAGGACCGAGGTGAAGGAAGCAAAGCCTGGGATACAGGACCTGTAACACCCATTTGCCAGTTTTCTGGCACACAATACTTTGAAATGTCACAAAATCTTTGCATATTGCAATGTTTGGCATTTTACTCCAGTCCTGGGCAGCTTCGCCAAAATGGGTAGAACTGGGGCATGACAGGGTGAAGTTAAGCCCACCTGTCTAATTTTTCATAAGTTATGCACGCCAGTTGCAAGATTGATTTAATTCATTAAGTGGCATGCACCTCTTAATGAATTAAACTCATCTTACTCCAGCACACTTATAGTTAAGATTCGAATGCCAGTTTTAATGAATTGGGACCAATAAATATTGCTTGCAACATTTAAGTGATCAAATCTTAATGAAAAGTAAAGTTGGAATAGTAAACTTTTAAGAACTAAGTCATGTTCGTTTTCCCTTGCCGCCCTAAGAGGAGAATGACCACCGCTAGTGCCAATCAGCAGAGTGTGAGCTAGGAGCGCCACCTTCTATCCGTCGGATCCATTACATGTACATAACGTAAAAAGCATAGCAAACCATTGCTTGGCAGGATTTTTGTTAATGCTGTGAATGTTGCCTGCTTGCTTTGCTTTTCAGAATTGATCTTTTCACTCACCTCACCAGTAAAGTTTTGAAGAAGAACTCGAACAGCAAAAAACTTATCTGAATTATTCCACACACATTGTCGAAAATTCACAATTTGGAACAGAAATTTAGAAGGTTAGACATGGAATTATTCATAACCCCAGCTGGCATGTGAATTTTCAAGGCAGTTAGCCAAGCAGACTATATCTCCACGCACAGGTGAAACAACATCCCCAATCTTAAAAAATGAAAACATTCATAAATCAAAACAGAAAATTCTGTGCGAGAAATCCTGATATATGTGCCAACTTTTTCCGCTGAATTGGACAAGAGTCAGCTGACTTCTCTGACAGACGCACATGCTCAGTTTGACAATATCAATTAACATCCCAGGTAAATGTGTTCTAGACGTGATATTTCAATTTTGTCTATCTCTTGGCTACAAGTAAGCAACTCTAATTGTAGTGAAAATGGTGATCAGCAAGAAAAACTTTACTTGCAAAAATACTTGTGGCATTTGCTTGAAAGTGTTTCCACTTTTATGGAAAGAACACACATTAGGTTATACATGGTAATATACTGCAAATGGAAATTTGAAACTAAATCTTGGGGAGTCAATAAATTTCACTAGTGTCTTGAAATTATCAGAAAAAAATATTTGGGTGAATTCACAGAACATTTAAATGGAGCTTTCAAAAACACCATGATTTTCATGCATTATTACATGTTTTTTGCTGAATTTTTATTCAGACCTTTTTATACGCTCTATTTCCAGATTTAGGAGCCTCTTGGAAAATGCATGCATGAAAAAATAGCACATCTAAAATGCACTGTTTTTTTTTCTTCAAAACACCAAAAGCGAAATTTTTAGAACAAAAGTTTTCCTAGAAATGTTACTTGTGAAACCAACCTTGGGGTATATGTACACAATGACTTTTTCAGGAAGATTCGACCTGAAATAGTGCCACAGAACTATATTTTACACCATAGTAGCGAGCTACTTCATAGCGGAAGCAACCCAAATAATGGCCATGTTGCCTTTTTTAACCGATTCATGGTTTCCAACATCTGAAGAGGTTAAACAAGTGTACAACAAGCCACGTTTACAATGTGGTGCAATACGTTCAGTTTTAACAGCTCTGTAGCAGGTGGCAGAAACATCAGTTTCATACAGTACTATTGGTAGAAACATGTTAGGAAAGTAACACAGGTAGTTGATCAATTGACCCACAGTAGAACCTTTTATAATGACACAGAAGCAGTCAGCCATGGCCCATGCATGAGGTATTAGGAACTGGGCCAGCATTTACAGCTTGGAACTGAGGTTTCAATGAAGACCTGGTGGTTAAGGGAGTGGTGTAAGGCTTCATAGCTGGGAGCCCTGATACCTCATGCAGCACCTTCATTTTTTTATTCCAGCCACACACTGATGGCACAAACATTAGTTTCGTACGGTACTATTGGAAGAAAAATGTAAGGAAAGAACCCAGTTTGTTGACTGATCAATTGACCCACGGTAGTGAAAGGGCCGAGCGGGGTAGTCATCGTGGCCACCAGCATTTGTAACAATGTGCCCTGACCTCACATCACACAGACACGCTGCCCATCACACAGCATACCTGTAGCGTCTTCACAGTCACAGAGTCACAGTCCATTCCAACTTTAAGAAAAACGTCTTTACTTGGGCTTGTGCACAGCATGAGATTCTTTACAGCATTGTCATCATCAGGGCACACAGCAATAAACTCCTCTTCTGTCCCTTTCCTTCTCTTTCTACCGCTAAGCTCGCTTCTAGGATGAACCTTACCCTTTGATCCCTCAGCGTCCTCTCTGTCCAGCATGCTTGCCTTATATGGGGGTTCCCTCAATAGCTGCTTCACCTCAGCTCTGAGGGCATCAGCCCATCCAATCATCCACCATCAACCTTTGTGCAGCATTATATGGGGCATAATATTCTATGGAGCATCTTATGGGGCCATCAACCTTTGTGCAGCATTATATGGGGCATAATATTCTATGGAGCATCTTATGGGGCCATCATTAACCTTTTATGCAGCATTATATGGGGCATATTTTAATATGGAGCATCTTATGGGGCCCATCATGAACTGGATTCAATATGGATATTCAAAAACACTTAACCTACTGATGTCTTAATCAATTTTACTTTTATTGGTATCTATTTTAATTTTTGAAATTTACCAGTAGCTGCTGCATTTCCCACCCTAAGCTTATACTCCAGTTAATAAGTTCTCCCAGTTTTTTGAGGCACAATTAGGGGTCTCGGCTTATACTCAAGTATATACGGTACCTTGTTCCAGAAGTTTTGAGGCTTGTCTCTATGCTGTTTTGCGTATTGTAGGCGAGATACTTTGTGGCGTTTGCGCAGTAATGGCTTTCTTCTGGCAACTCGACCATGCAGCCCATTTTTCTTCAAGTGCCTCCTTATTGTGCATCTTGAAACAGCCACACCACTAGTTTTCAGAGAGTCCTGCACTTCAGATGATGTTATTTGTGGGTTTTTCTTTGCATCCCGAACAATTTTCCTGGCAGTTGTGGACGACATTTTTGTTGGTCTACCTGACCATCATTTTGTTTTTACAGAGCCCCTGATTTTCTATTTGTTAATCACAGTTTGATCACTGCTGACTGGCATCATCAATTCCTTGGATATCTTTTTGTATCCCATTCCTGTTTTATACAGTTCAACTACCTTTACCTGTAGATCCGTTGGCAATTCTAGTGCTTTCCCCATGACTCACAATCCAGAAATGTCAGTGGCTGGATGAAAGATGCAAGAATCTGTCTGGATCCCAGAAACTCACTCAGCTTTTATGCTCACACACTGATTATAAGCAAACAGGTCACAGGTGAGAATGTTACCATTAGTCAGGGCCGTATTTGCCACTAGGCACTTGAGGACACGTGCCTAGGGCAGGACGATGCAGGGTGGCGGCACCTGAGCAAGGTTTTTTTATTATTTTTTTAAATTTATTTAAGTCCTGGGTAACCTCCCAACCGACTGCCCCCCAGCCCTCCCCCCGGCTGCTCACCTGCCTGCCTGCCTGCCCGCCCACCTACCCACCCACCCTCCTTGAAGACGTCATACTCACCCTGCTCCAGCGATGCCTGGTCTCAGTGTCTGCAGCTCGTCCTGAGTGAGCGGTCATGTGGTACCACTCATTAAGGTCATGAATATGCGCATGTTCATGATCTTAATGAGCGGTACCACATGACCGCTCACTCAGGAAGAAGGTGCTGCGCCGGGAGTCAAGACAGAGCCAGAGGGATGTTCGGCACGTCCGCGTGGTGTGGGAAAGGTGAGTATGAGGGACGGGGGGACAGGGGACGGGGGGATGAAGGAGGACAGTAAGTCAAGCCATGCAAGATGGGAGCAGTAGCATTGAGAGATGAGCCATGCATACGGGGGGGGGGAATATGAGCCATGCATACAGGGGGGGAATATGAGCCATGCATACAGGAGGGGGGAATATGAGCCACACATACAGGAGGGGGGGGTGAATATGAGACATTCATACAGGAGAGGGGAAATATGAGCCATGCATACAGGAGGGGGAGGGGAATATCAGCCATGCATACAGGGGGGGCATATGAGCCATGCATACAGGGGGGATATGAGACATGCATACAGGAGGGATGGAATATGAGCCATGCATACAGGAGGGGGGGAATATAAGCCATGTGCAGCACTCCAGGGTCCTGGTCATTGCAGTAACATCATTCTTCCACCAGGGGGAGTGATGTTACATCTGAAGGCAATAAAGGAGATCTTCTTACCAGGTATCACAAACCACACAACACACTTCACACTCCAGTCCACCAGGGGGAGCTATGCTCCTATTTATTAGGGCACTCTTCACAACTAGGTAAAACTGGTGGTCTGGATAGGAATTTAGGCAGAAGCTGACTGGGCTTCTCCCAGGCAGCACCTGTCAGGCAGCCAGAGGGGAAGGAGGAACATCTAAGCGCTACAGACAGAGAGGTCCCTGACAGGGGTGGGATCCTGTCAGAGGAATAGACAGAAGGCCACGGAGCTGCGCCTGCCCCATGTGCAGCAGCATCCTAAGAAAGAGACACGACAGCGAATTGTATTGCAGAGGGTGAGAAACGAAGTCATAGCAAAAGGCAGAAGGAGTTCTGCCCTGCAAAAGGCTGCCTCCTTTCTGAGGCGCAGGATCTGGTAGCCGGAACACGGAGGGAGTAATCGTCTCCAAGCCTTGCTTCAGAGACCGGCAGGACAGGTAATTCCACGTTACCTGCCCGAACCATACCTAGGAGGCACAGTGGCAACTTGTGGGGGCTGGGGCGTGCTAGAGTCCCTGTAAAAAGCCTCAGACCACCAGTCATATGGGTTTGTCCTATCCTTACCATCGGGGGGACAGAGAAAGAGACATAACATCTAGAACACCAACATCAGTTGTGAGGACCATACCGAGATGCTCAGCAAGGAGGTACTACAACACCCAGGCGCTAGAGGAAAGCTACTGATTTTCACCTGGATAAGGGGACTCTGGATTTGCCTTCAGACCGGCCGGACTCTGCCTACCCTGTGGTCTGTACCCTGGACTGTGGATGCTGAAGCCATCAGTAAAAAGGTAAAGAGACTGCAACCTTGTGTCCTCATTCTTCATTGCACCTCACACCATCCACCATCTACACTCTGGGAAGCCCTGGGGATACACTTCACCTGTGGGAAGGTATACCAACTAGCTGCCATTACATCACCCCAGCGGACCCCTAAGCAGCGTCGGTCACCCTGACCGAATACCACAGGTGGCGTCATGAACATTATCCCTTTAAAGACCTTTCTCCTTTTTACAATGGATGTTCCTAGGGCCACGGACCGGGTCAGCCACCGTGACATCCCCCTTGAGAATCGAATGGCCCGGTACCAAGTACCCCATAGCCCTACGGGGGTGCTCCATATGCATACAGGAGGGGGGGAATATGAGCCATGCATACAGGAGGGGGGAATATGAGCCATGCATACAGGAGGGGGGATTATGAGCCATGCATACAGGTGGGGGGGAATATGAGCCATGCATAGGGGATGAGCCATGCATACAGAGGGGGAATATGATCCATGCACACAGGAGGGGGGAAATATGAGCCATGCATATAGGATGGGAGGAAGATGAGCCATGCATACAGGTGGGGGGGAATATGAGCCATGCATATGGGATGGGAGGGAGATGAGCCATGCATACAGGAGGGGGGATATGAGCCATGCATATGGGATCGGAGGGAGATGAGCCATGCATACAGGTGGGGGGGAATATGAGCCATGCATATGGGATGGGAGGGAGATAAGCCATGCATACAGGAGGGGGGATATGAGCCATGCATAGAGGAGGGGGGAATATGAGCCATGCATATAGGATGGGAGGTAGATGAGCCATGCATACAGGTGGGGGGGAATATGAGCCATGCATATGGGATGAGAGGGAGATGAGCCATGCATACAGGAGGGGGGATATGAGCCATGCATATGGGATCGGAGGGAGATGAGCCATGCATATAGGTGGGGGGGGAATATGAGCCATGCATATGGGATGGGAGGGAGATGAGCCATGCATACAGGTGGGGGGAATATGAGCCATGCATATGGGATGGGAGGGAGGTAAGCCATGCATACAGGAGGGGGGATATGAGCCATGCATACAGGAGGGGGGGAATATGAGCCATGCATATAGGATGGGAGGAAGATGAGCCATGCATACAGGTGGGAGGGAATATGAGCCATGCATATGGGATGAGAGGGAGATGAGCCATGCATACAGGAGGGGGGATATGAGCCATGCATATGGGATCGGAGGGAGATGAGCCATGCATACAGGTGGGGGGATATGAGCCATGCATACAGGATTGGGGGGAGATGAGCCATGCATACAAGATGGGAGGGGGCATTATACAGTATTGAGCATCATGTGGGGTCATTATACAGTAAGGAGCATCATGTGTGGCCATTATACAGTATGGAGCATCATGTGTGGCCATTATACAGTATGGAGCATCATGTGTGGCCATTATACAGTATTGAGCATCATGTGGGGTCATTATACAGTATTGAGCATCATGTGTGGCCATTATACAGTAAGGAGCAACATGTGTGGCCATTATACAGTATTGAGCGTCATGTGGGGCCATTATACAGTATTGAACATCATGTAGGGTCATTATACAGTATGGAGCATCATGTGTGGCCATTATACAGTATGGAGCATCATGTGTGGCCATTATACAGTATGGAGCATCGTGTGTGGCCATTATACAGTATGGAGCATCATCTGTGGCTATTATACAGTATTGAGCATCATGTGGGATCATTATACAGTATGGAGAACTGTGTGTGGCCATTATACAGTATGGAGCATCATGTGTGGCCGTTATACAGCATTGAGCATCATGTGTGGCCATTATATAGTATTGAGCATCATATCTGGCCATTATACAGTATGGAGCATCATGTGTGGCCATTATACAGTATGGAGCACTGTGTGGCCACTATACAGTATGGAGCATCATGTGTGGCCATTATACAGTATTGAGCATCATGTGTGGCCATTATACAGTATGGAGCACTGTGTGTACATATTTTTTTTTGGTTATAATTATTGTATATGAAACAGTGTGATCAGCAGTGCTAAATGGGTGTGGTTTGGACGTGGATATTGGTGTGACTAGTTGTGAAATGGGTGTGGTCAGAGGCGTGGCCTAAAATTTGCCGCCGCGCACTGCACGCGCCGCAAACTTTATACCTCTTTCCCTTCTTCAAAAGTTGGGAGGTATGATACCGCATTTGCCAGATCACGGCAAGTGCCGCAAATCCCATAGGGAATGAATGAGGCCGAATGCAGTGTTGCCGTAAGTGATCAGTTACGTGGCAGATGCAGAAAAACTGCCCGATCTGCTGCAAAAGGCTACTTTCACATCAGCGATTCTTCCCAAAGTAACTGCCGATAGTGTCATACTCACCAAAGGGGAAGGCAGCACTAAAAGTGCCTAGGGCAGCAGAAACTCTAAATACGGCCCTGCCTTTAGTAGCCATACAAACCCATTTGTGTCAAGTTGTGTGCATGTTATCAGGCCAAAATCACCAGGGTATGTGAACTTTTGATCAGAGTCATTTGGATGTTTTGGTTTGTCATTATGATTTAAAAAGAAAAAACACAGTAGTTAGACAATAAATGACTTCACCCAACCTGTAACCATGAGTGGAGAAAAAGTTTTGGTGTTATCAATCATATTCTCTGAAAAAAGGCCAAGAAAGCAAAAATTCTGCAGGGGTATGCAAACTTTTGAGTACAACTGTAGCTAAGAAGGATTCAGTTAGTCTATTTGAATCATGTGATGTCATAGACATAAAGGAAAAGAAAAAAAATAAGTTGGTAGAAAGTCAAAATGAGCAATTGTAAGTATGATTGATGATAGCAATATAATAAGAGCATAAAAACTTTGATGGGAGGAGAAGTGCTTCTTTAAGGTGGACTTTAAATGCTGTCTTTGTTTTGTTTTCAATACTATGAAATTATAACATTTCTGCATAGGAATTCCATCTGCTAATCCACCTTCAACGTGCATCCACTTCTGCTCAATGCACCTCTCGCTGCTGACAAAATATAATGGAAATAAATGAATAGAGAGGCTTGGAGGAAACTGGATGCCAGGAGATCACAGTCTGTAATTGCATGAGTGCAACACAATGTTTAAAATAAGTTCAAGAACAGTGATAAGGATGAAGATGATGTTATCTGCGGGATAAGAGAGGCCATTAACATACAACAGAGTGTTTTCAATCACTTAATCAGAAAGCTCTTTTCCTGAGCACTGTCTTTTGTCTATGTGCCATGAACAAACATAAACATTTTGGCTTTCCTCGCATCCTTCACTGATAATAAACTATTACGCAAAGGCTCATCCCACCTCAAAGAAGAAAAAAGGAATAGATGGAAAATCAGTGTAGAGAGATATAGTGACACAATCTGTCAACATTTACTGTATGATGTTAAGTTTAAACAAATTATTTTGTTTTATTAAGACCCTGATTCATTAAGACGGTTATTTTGACGTTTATTATGATGAATTTGTTGGGCGTCCTTGACCACACTGTCCCCATCTCAAGTCATCTCTGCTCATTTTTCAAAAAAGTTGGTGGAGCCACTGTAAAAATACAAAAAAAGTTACAACATATTTGTGCGAGTTTGAGTTGCTCAAAATATTTGTAACATTTCAAGCTATTTTATGCCATAAAAGTGTTGAAAAACTGCTTGATGGATTAGGCGTACAATCTACAAACACATAGGAAAAGTTGAGATCACTTAAAGGGAATCTGTCACCCCAAAAATCGTATCTGAGCTAAGCCCACCGGCATCAGGGGCTTATCTACATCATTCTGTAATGCTGTAGATAAGCCCCTGATATAACCTGAAAGATGAGAAATAAAGGTTAGATTATACTCACATAGGGACGGTCCTGCTGCGGTCTGAGTCCGATGGGCGTCGTGGTCCGGTCTAGCACCTCCTATCTTCTTACGATGACGTCCTCTTCTTGTCTTCATGCTGTGGCTCCGGCGCAGGCGTACTTTGTCTGCCCTGTTGAGGGCAGAGCAAAGTACTGCAGTGCGCCGGCGCTGGTCCTCTCTGACCTTTCCCGGCTGCCCATGTTAAACCGGTGTCCTTCCTTACTTTTCTTCATTGCTCAGGATATCCTGAGATAAACAAGTAATTCTTGAAAGAAATATGAGTTTGCATTACTCTGTTGGGAGAGGTTTGTGCTATGTACATGTTTGTGCCTTCTGTACCTGTTAGTGCCTTATTTTTTGCTCATGTTTAATGTATTTGTCTATATTTGCCCCCTTTTCACATGTGAAGCACCATGGAATAAATGGCGCTATAATAATGTATAATAATAATAATGTTTGGCCCTTTTTTGAGCAATTGGAGTCCTTAACCCAAATCAAGTAAAGGTATTACTTGTCACATCTGTACATACCTGGCCTGAGTCTGCTAAAGAGAGGACCTCTTCCTGTTTGCAGCTTTCTGCTGTGGCTCGCAGAAGGGGGTACTGAGTGCTAAACCACTTCTATATTGACCAAAAAGAGATATATTGTGACACAACCCTGTGAAGATAAGTTGTTGCAGCTCACGTATCTAGAGTTACTCAACAGTCCCAGATCCATAGCCAGGAACTGCTCCTGTCTCCCATTTCCCTTTGAGCAGTCCTCAACCAGTTTTCTAAGTGATCCAACAAAATCCTTTGACATCATCACCCAAGACCTTTGAAGGACAACTCGGACACCCTGTGTTGTCTGTGAGTAAAAAGCTAGCTTTGCATTCTGTTCCATGTATAATTCTGGAGTTTGTCTCTCCATACAGTACTCTCAGCTGGTTAATAATCTCTTTAACAAACTCCTGCTTGTTCATCATCTATCTGCAGTGCACTTGAGGGGGTTGTTATAAAAACACAAACCACATTACTCACCCTCACCAGGTCCATTTCTGCTCCAGGTATCTGATATTGGCTGCAGTACTGACAGCGCGGTTGCCAGTCACTGAGCTAACCGGCTCTACCCAGGTAGACATCCCATGGAGAGGAGTGGGCACTAAATTGCATTGGGTTGTGAACGTCCTGGTCCTGATATAACATTACCAAATGTGGAAAAGTCTATTTTGCCTCCTGGTGACCATAAGAAAAGTAAATATACAGAATGCCATGTTTTTGTTTGGATCCTCAGGTTTTCATGATTTCCATTTTTTTTTTTAATTTGTCATAATCTATTGATCAAATGGAATGTGTCATCATCACCTGTACAGCCACTAAGCCATCTTTATACTGTTACACAGACTGATCATGAATTCTAAAGATGGTAGACATATTGGACTCACCTTGATGAGCCTGATGCTGCTGGAGCTGACTTGCAATGACATAAACATCTTTGAGAGACATTGATCAAACCAGTACTGCGTGACTCACAATAAGACTGGGTCTACCCACTGGATTAGTGCAGATACATATGTTTTGGAATACATATGTTTATTCCATATGTGTGTATTGGAACAACACAAAAAAACGGAGAAAAAAAAGACAAACTGGGCATAATTTCGTGCAATTCCCCATAAATAAACTGGACAAAATTGTTGGCACCCTCAACCTACTATTTGGTTGCATACCCTTTAGAATTAATAACTGCAATCAAACGTTTCCTAGAACCATCAACAAGCTTTTTACGCCTCCCAATTGGAGTTTTAGTCCACTCTTCATTTGCAAACTTCTCCAGGTCTCTCATATTTGCAGGCGCCTTCTCCCAACTTAAATTTTAAGATCTCTCCACAGGTGTTCAATGGGATTTAGGTCCGGACTCATTGATGGCCACTTCAGAACTCTCCAACACTTTGTTTCTATCCATTTCTTGGTGCTTCTTGAAGTATGTTTAGGGTCATTGTCCTGCTGGAAGACCCATGACCAGGACAATTTTGGTTCTCCCTTTTTGGGCTTGGACTTTTGTGTTTCCCATGGATGGGTGTCTGAACAGTCGTGTCTGGGTCCTGCCCTGCGCCATCTACATTGAAATCTGCTGACACATGATGAGGTTTAATACTAAAGATAGGACCGTCCCGATGTGTACACCTTGGGTATATTTTATGCTTTTTTGATCAAAACTGTGCCAATTAAGCATCCTATGTTATTTTCATGTACTGTTACTATTTATTATCTATGACTAAGGGCTTCGTCCACAAACGCGCGTCAGGGTGGGCAATATTCTTCAATTTTCTGGACATCCTTTTTTTAACCATGTGAAATTTATATATTTTTTATTCATATGTGAATCCTTTTCTTGTCTATTTATTTAGTTACTACAGGGTATTTGCACATTTTGTTTTGATCTTAGGTTTTATAATTCCTACTTGGTTGTGCCATCGAATTCTCAATCTCGAAATCATTCTAGTCATTACTATGCACTACATAAGCTTTGGCATACAGTTTTTCTTCATTTTGAAATTGACCAATCATCCATATAAGCCATAATGAACAGGGACGGCAGCCATATTATGTTGAACTTAACTTCCCGACTACCGTACAGATTCCGTGTGGCTTCAAGTACATCTTTATGTCATTTGTCCACGAGACTTCCATTAACATAAAAATGCCACTTCTTCCGCTGAGTTACTGTACATTATCACCTTAATTAACATAATTTTATTTCCTAACAAAGTTGTGTGTGAATCACATCACAATCTCAAGGCTATTCCAAGATGAGCCAACTCCGAGAGTAAATGACCTCTTCATCTCAGTGATAAAATTCTAGCCAAAATATTCTATTGGCCTGAGACGTGATTCATTAGAAATATGTGTATGGTGTGGAGCTGCTCTCTCTATCTGGCAGAGTCCGGCTTGCAGACTGATAAGAAGCAAATGCAAATGTCCTGATAAGAACTGAATGCAAATATTTATGATATGATATTCCTTGGGAATTATGTGTAGATAAAACAAAGTGTATTATTTTCCCGCTTCTCTTTCAGGTTTGCCAAAATGCCCTTTTTCGCTTTCGGAATTTGCATTTCTTCAAAATTGATTCGGCTTGCGTATTATGTTAAGCTATTTGTTTGCTAAGGATGGTAATTAGTTACTGTAATTACAGAAATGACAGTTGCTAAATTGTTTTTAAAGCATTACAGTGAGCCTGTGCCAGAAGATTGCAGTACTTTTTTTTTTTTTGGATTTAAGTACAGGCTGGAAAAACTCCCACTCTAAGGCTAACATGGGATTTTCAACTACAAAGCTGCCTTTTACTGATTGAAATATATTTTTATTAGTATTTTTTTTATTTATTAAAAAAAAATGACAACAACATTAATTTGCATTGATTGCAGCTCTACTTTTTAAGTGCTATTTTTTTACTACTTTTTTTTTGCTTAGATCACACAATTATTAGTGATAAAGGGGCCTTGTGGGGGGAAATAAAGGAGAGAAAAAAAATCAATCAAAGTCAATAAAAAAATATAAAAGCTAAATTATTTATTGACTGCTGTTTAATTAAACCCCTTTTTTCTTCTAGAAACAGACGGTTTGCAGTTGAAAAAGTGGAAGTGAAAGTCATATCAAAAACTTTTTGTAAACTTTTGAAATTTACATTTTTCTTCTCTCATAAGTGAAGTTTATAAGAAATGACTGTCAAAAGTAAAGCCTCATTCAGATGTTACATTATTTTTGCTTGTGAAATAAAATAAAACATTTTTAATCAGTGTGTTGGAACCGATTTTTATCCATTTTGGTCCATGTATCTGTTTTACCATCTGTTTATCCCGTATGAAAAAAATAAATTTTCCAAGCTTTTCCTACCCATTTAAACAGGAAGCAACAGACAGCACTCAGATGAAAAACAGATGACATTCGGGTGCCTTCCGTTATGTCACGGACCCATTCTGGTAATTATAATCTGTGACTCGAATCGAAAGCATACATATCCCTGATTTTTTTTTAAAGAAGCACTTGGTCCACAAAAAATACAGACACGTGAACAGCCCCATCCACTATAAAGGGTATATGTGCTATCCATGAAAATCATGGCAAATGGAAAATTTCTCTGCAGAAATCCTATGTTGACACAGATTTCTTCCCCAGATGTGCCAAAGGATCTGATGAAAAATTAACCCAATTGTCAATTACTGGTGTTAGTTAAAATGAATTGTTTAGATGCATATTAAATTTGTGTTGAAGATTTGAAGATTCACTGGACACGGAAAATTTGAAATATTCGAGATTCGATTTTAACAATCGCCAAATATGCCCACTGCTATTTTGCACACTGCAGAAGATTGTATCAGCCACAGAAGGTTCACATGACTTTGGGTGTGATCGGGCCATGCAGTTATTAGTTCAAAAATTATAGCACAACCAATCATAGCCTGTATAAAAGCCAAGGTATGGAATGCAGTGCAACAATCACTTTGGGCTATATCTGTCTAGTAAGAGAATGTCGCAGCTCACGGCTTAGCAATACAAATAGGAAGAAAAAGCCAAAAACCTCTAAATATACTGCACAGATCACACTGACAAAACAGCAGTGAAGAACGGCTACAATCCGTTTACCCATAGACATGAACAATGGCATATACTGTAAACGTGCTGGTCAAAATTACTGTTATTGTGCAGTTAAGTAAGTTGAAGTTTAAATGATCTCTGAAAAGGTCTAAAGTTAAAGATGCCACATTTCCTTTGTACTTTAGAGAAAAAAAATTGTAATTTGTAATATTTTCAAAATTACAAAACAGAAAATGAGCAAATGAAAAAGTTTGGGCACTCTTGGAGAAAACTTTGCCCAAAGTTTTAGACTTTAATTAGCCTGTTAGTGTTATGGCTTGTTCACTATCATTAGGAGAGGCCAAATGATGCAAATTTGCCAGTTTTATAAAAATCCAGTCTCATCTAAACTTGTGACAAAAACAGCAGTCATGGGTAGAGATGGGTGAACCTGAATGGTAAAGCTCTGGGTCCATACCGAACACCCAGTGCCCATGCACGGACCCCGAACATGGACTTCTCCTTAAAGTCCATGTTACTGTTCAGGTTTGGCAACCTGAACATCTGGTGTTTCCCACACTGTTATCTGTGTGACAGCTCGATAAACACTGGCTCTGATCAGCGGCATTGCTGTTTTTTTCATTTACTAAAGGCTGGCTTCTGCCCCAAACTGTCTGCTTTCCCTTGGCTGGTAATCAAAAAATAAATAATTAATAAAAAAGTAGTGTACAGCCAAACTTCCGTGCTATAAAATGGCTGTAAAATGATGATAGTAAGGGGTAAGGTGCTGCAAAAGGAAGAAAAATGGAGGTAAGAACAAACATTTTTCTTTTTTCAAAGAAAGTTACTTAAAATAACATTGACAAAAAAGCAAAAGTAAGAAAAAAATTGAACCTTGAAGTAGAGGTCCAAGTGGAGGATGGAGTGGATTAGGGGCTAGAGGTAGACATGGAAGGGGAGCAACAATTTTTTTTGTTTTATAGGAAAATTGCACATAAGATGAGAGATTGGGGGCCTAGCACCAAACAATATCTCATATGGGGATAGGCCATGTTTTGCCTTAGGGGTAGTATGAATGTGGTACATTATAATGGGTAGGAGCTCTGGCCATGGAGCCGTAGTCTCCTGCATCATTTTGGTCAATTGTCCCTTTAGTGTGCTGTTCAGCCTCTTAATTTTCCCACTGGATTGTGGATAGTACAGATTATGGAGGGCTACAGTGGATCCAAGCATTATCAAAACCTTCTGATACATATGAGAAGAAAAGGCCGGGCCTTGGTCACTTTCAATGACTTCTGGAATACTATATCTGCATATGATTTCCTTCATCAGTTTCTTTGTTGTAGTTTTTGCAGTCATGTTGGTAACGGGGAATGCCTCTGGCCAATTGGAGAATATGTCGACAACCACCAGATAATATTTATATCTTTCAGACTTAGGCAACGTGATGTGGTCCATTTGGGGTCTTTGGAACAGATAGTCGGGGTTAGCAAGGTGTTTCGGGGGTACACGTTGAAGTTGACCGGGATTGCAGGTCTGACAGATATTACATGCACGGTTGAGTGTTGTCAGGATTGTAGAAATATCTGGAGTCCAGTAGAATTTTTGTATCAGGGCTAGGGCCTGTTTTTTTTTTTACCTTGATGTGTGGGTCCATGTGTCTACATGGTAATAGCAGGGTATATCCGTTTAGGGAGACACACAAGTTGGTCCTTTTTCCAGAGACCATTGTCCATATATGCTCCATCAGCCTTTTATTGTTTCACCTTTTCCTTTGGGGATATTTTTTGTATCGTCATTAAGTGGTTTCGTGGGGTCCGGTAGAAAACTTTAGTTTGTCGTGGATTATCAGGTTCTTGTAGAGTCAGTGTTTCTTGTAATTGTTTATGCTGAGAGCGTGTGGTTACCATAGTTGGTATGATCATTTCAACGGGTAGGAGATTAGCAGCTTTTGCTTGCATATCCGCAAAGGCGTTACCAACAGTCTGTGGACTGTTCTTAGGACCATGTGCCTTGACCTTGATAATGGCTACCTGGGTAGGTAATTTGATTGAGTGTATGAGGGTTTTAACAGTTTCAGCATTTTTCATTGGAGTCCTGGCAGTAGTAATACATTTTTGATTGGCCTATAGGGCTCCGAAATCATGAGCAATACAAAATACATATTGTGAGTCCGTGTATATATTAGTCCGTCTGTTTTTGGCTAGAATACATACAGTAGACAGAGCTTGAAGTTCTACTTCTTGTGCTGACAGTGAGGGAGGGAGGGCAGCTGCGTGCACTACACCGTATCCAGTGTGGAACCTACCAAAATCATCAGCATATCTTGAACCGTCTTTCAGGGCATTGTAGAGAGGTTGCATTATACGAGATGTGTCCGATATCCATTGATGATAATAAGTATATAGTCCAAGAAAATGCTGGAGTTCAGTTTAATCTTTCGGAAAAGGAAGGGAGCTGACGGCTATTATTCCTTCTTTTGTGAGGTGTCTGACATCTTGAAGGAGACAGTGACCCAAAAATATTATTTGATCAAGGTAGAATGGAAGTTTCGAGGCCGAAACTTGACAGTTCAGATCTGCCAGATATTTGAGGAGGTTAACAGTGGCAGCAATGGCTTCCTGCTCTGTTCGTGCACACAACAAAAGATCATCCACATTATATTCATCTGCATAGGGGTTATATAACGTAAGGACCATCTGACCATCATCTTGGAATTGTATTCTGGAGTGGAACTGTGATAATAAATCTTTCCCTAGTAAATTTACCGGACATACGGGAGAAATTAGGAATTGAACAGTAACTTTAGGGAAGGGTCCCAATGGGATGGGTTTTGTAAGAGTATATTTATTGGGTCTGCCATCTATTCTAATTAAAACAAACTCTTGATCTGAGAATTGACATGGTGGGGCTGGGGAGTGAGATTTCCAGACATAGGGTTAAAAGGGGTATTGGAGAACTGAATTTGTGTAGGGTGGGAGAGCTGGAGCTGAAGTTTGTTACGTGGGCCATTGATAAGGAACGGAGCTGCGTCCTTGCAGCTGTGAGGGGGGGCTGTATTTGGAGCGGGAATTACTGTGGCTACTGGTTTAACCTTTGCCTTTCCTGCTGATGCAGAACGGGCTAAGTTTTTTTGAAAACTTTTTATTATTTTTAATGCATCATCTGAAGTGGAAGTCTTGATGTCAGGTCTAACTGACATTATTGTCTCTTTCAATTCAGATTTAAGGCCAGATATTAAAGTTGCCATAAAAAGATGTGAATGGGCTTTATTATACAATGAGAATCCCAAATCTTTAAACATTACTATAAGATGCCCATAAAATTTTTTGGCAGTCTTCCCCTTGTTCTGTGTGATATTTGTGAGGGAGGTAGCTTGGTCCGCTAATCTATCTTGTGTCCAAACTTTTAAAGTATTATAGAAATTAACACCACTTTCATATGTTCCTCCGTCCAAATTCATATTATACATTATGTTACCCTCAATAATTGGAAAATATCCTTCCCCAGCCTTCATTTGGAGTAAGTGTAACAGATTTTTTCGGGGAGTGGAATCAATTTTTTGATTTGCTGCTATTTGTCTATAGAAGGCAATGGGGGAGGTTTCTGGGTCGGGTAACTGGTTATAAAGGGTGTCTATTTGGGATGGAGAAAAGGGGGTATACTTTGGCCTGTTAGGAGTAGTTTTCACATCATTTTCAAACTTTGATATTATTGATTCGGGGGTGGGAGGAGGTGGCGGTAGTATGGGTACAAGAGGCATCTGCTGTAGAAGCGGGGCAGGAGGCTCTGTTAGTTATAGATTGTATTGATTGATGGGCTGTTAGGCGGCTGTCGAGGACAAATCGGACCTTCTCCAATTTTATGGGGTTTTCCTGTATATAGCGTTCTACTGCTGATATTATAATTATGGTGGTATCTTTTTTGGGATATTGAAAGATACTGGCAGAGATTAATGGTTTTGGCCATTGTACGTTGAGGCATCGTGCCATGAGGAACGGAGGAGGCATACAGGATTGCGTTCTGGACAGCCTCAGTAAGTAACTGTTGGAACCTGGGAATGTTGGTAGGATTATATCGTGGTCCCACTGCATATATTACATATTGACATGGCAGCTGTCCTTCTCTGGTCGCTATGACCTATCCTGTTTTTACCTGGCCATAAGTTTGTATATATGAATTAGATTTTTCCTGTATTATAGGTTTACCTTTTTGTGAAATCATTTCAGCCAGTCCTCCAGCATGGTGGAGTTGATTATTTGCGGCATTTACTATGGTCCCAACATGTTATTTTGTGAGATCCCCTGTCCCTATCTTAAAGAGTATATTATGATAGTGGGGTCTAGGAATAACATTAGAATGCATTTCCTGGAAATGTTCTATCTTCTTTGTATATCCTGTCTCTGACTGAGTGACTAAGATAGGTGGGGGCGGTGTTGTGAATTCCGTTCTCTGACTCCCTCCTGTGGTCATGAATGGTACTTTGGTTGGTTCTGCTCTTGGACTCCCTCTGGCGGCTTCGAGCGGAACTGCTGGTCACTGCGGTTGGCTTTATCAGCTGCTCTCGTTTATTGCTATGCTGACTTCCCTATTTAACTCCACTCAGATCGTTACTTCATGCCAGCTGTCATTGTTAAGTATTGGTTCAGATCTCTCTTGGACTTCTCTGAGGACCTGTCTACTCCAGCAGAAGCTAAGTCTTTGCTAGTTCATTTGTTGTTACTGCTTCCTGAATATATTTCTTAGTACTGCTAATTTCTAGTCCAGCTTGCTATCTGATATTCCCTTGCTAGCTGGAAGCTCTGGGGGTGCAGAGTGGCACCTCCACACCGTGAGTCGGTGTGGGGAGTCTTTTTGCTTACTCTGCGTGGTTTTTGTAGTCTTTTGTGCTGACCGCATAGTTCCCTTTTCTATCCTCTGACTATTTAGTGAAATCTGGCCTCCTTTGCTAAAACCTGTTTCATTCCTGTGTTTGTGACTTTCCTCTTAACTCACAGTCAATATATGTGGGGGTCTGCCTTTACCTTTGGGGAATTTCTCTGAGGCAAGGTAAGGCTTCTATTTCTATCTTTAGGTGTAGTTAGCTCTTAGGCTGTGAAGAGGCGTCTAGGGAGAGTTAGGTACGCTCCATGGCTATTTCTAGTGTGTGTGATAGGAGTAGGGTTTGCGGTCAGCAGAGTTCCCACTTCCCCAGAGCTAGTCCCGATTTTGAGTTTACTCATCAGGTCATTCCGGGTGCTCCTAACCACCAGGTCCATAACAGTACAGCTGGCCAAAAAGTGTTAATGCATCTCAAAAGAGGGATAAGAGAAGTTCTGAACCCATTTTTTTTTCTTTGCAGTGTGTTTTGTCTCTCTTTTCCCCTTAACCTCTGGGTGGTTCAGGACTCAGGTGTAGATATGGATATTCAAGGTCTGTCCTCTTGTGTGGATCATCTCACTGCTAGGGTACAAAGCATTCAAGATTATGTAGTTCAGAATCCGATGTTAGAGCCTAGAATTCCAATTCCTGATTTGTTTTCTGGGGATAGATCTAAGTTTCTGAATTTCAAAAATAATTGTAAACTGTTTCTTGCTTTGAAACCCCGCTCCTCTGGTGACCCCATTCAGCAAGTAAAAATTATTATTTCTTTGTTGCGTGGTGACCCTCAAGACTGGGCATTCTCCCTTGCGCCAGGAGATCCTGCATTGCTTAATGTAGATGCGTTTTTTCTGGCGCTTGGATTGCTTTATGACGAACCGAATTCAGTGGATCAGGCAGAGAAAATCTTGCTAGCTTTGTGTCAGGGTCAGGATGAAGCGGAGATATATTGTCAGAAGTTTAGAAAATGGTCTGTGCTTACTCAATGGAATGAGTGTGCCCTGGCAGCAATTTTTAGAAAGGTACAAATAAATAAATCACCTGCGCTTGTGGAGTGGTAGTACTGAAAGGTATCCTACATACTGCCTTCCACCATAAGGAAGTGCTGAAAGTTGGCAGACACTGTAGTTAAATGATAAGCCTGGATCCTTAAAGGATTATACACATATGAATACTGACAAGACCTCCCCGAATAATCCACCCGATAGTAGCCCGTAATGCAAGCGTGCTAATTACTGTAAACACATGTACTCACTAGGTGTAGAAGCAGGAGTGAACACAGCGTAGAAGGTAACAGTCGTCCTGCTTGAGAGCGGTTTTATATTGGGCTTGATAAGTGCGGGCTGCACCGTAGGGCTGCGGGGTAATGTCGGGGCCGGCTAAGCTGAAAGAATGTCCGCTCACTCAGCTATGTGTGTGAGCGGGGACCGCGAACTCCTAGCGTGCCCCGGCCGGAAGCAACGCCGGAGCCGTAGCGGTGTTTGTTGTGGGCGTGGTACCTGACGAAGAAGGTGTGTAACCTGGGTTGTTGCCTCCGATGTCCATGCTGCCGATTTAGTTCGTGCCTTTCATTTGGCTCGTCCTGATCGGCCTGGGGGCCCTGGTGAGGGTTCGGTGACCCCTCCTCAAGGGGGGGGTACTGTTGTGAATTCCGTTCTCGGACTCCCTCCTGTGGTCATGAATGGTACTTTGGTTAGTTCTGCTCTTGGACTCCCTCTGGTGGCTTCGAGCGGAACTGCTGGTCACTGAGGTTGGCTTTATCAACTGCTCTCGTTTATTGCTATGCTGACTTCCCTATTTAACTCCACTCAGATCGTTACTTCATGCCAGCTGTCAATGTTCAGTATTGGTTCAGATCTCTCTTGGACTTCTCTGAGGACCTGTCTACTCCAGCAGAAGCTAAGTCTTTGCTAGTTCATTTGTTGTTACTGCTTCCTGAATATATTTCTTAGTACTGCTAATTTCTAGTCCAGCTTGCTATCTGATATTCCCTTGCTAGCTGGAAGCTCTGGGGGTGCAGAGTGGCACCTCCACACCGTGAGTCGGTGTGGGGAGTCTTTTTGCTTACTCTGCGTGGTTTTTGTAGTCTTTTGTGCTGACCGCATAGTTCCCTTTTCTATCCTCTGACTATTTAGTGAAATCTGGCCTCCTTTGCTAAAACCTGTTTGATTCCTGTGTTTGTGACTTTCCTCTTAACTCACAGTCAATGTATGTGGGGGTCTGCCTTTACCTTTGGGGAATTTCTCTGAGGCAAGGTAAGGCTTCTATTTCTATCTTTAGGTGTAGTTAGCTCTTAGGCTGTGAAGAGGCGTCTAGGGAGAGTTAGGTACGCTCCACGGCTATTTCTAGTGTGTGTGATAGGAGTAGGGTTTGCGGTCAGCAGAGTTCCCACTTCCCCAGAGCTAGTCCCGATTTTGAGTTTACTCATCAGGTCATTCCGGGTGCTCCTAACCACCAGGTCCATAACAGGGCGGATATTCATAACCATTAGCAATATTAGGTATAACAGGAGCTGGTGTTGGCGGTGGCCGATAATAGGTGCCGTCAGCGTTTAGCAAGGGAAAGGTGGGGGTTATGACCCCGGATTTCCTCGCTCTACAATTGTAAAAGACCTTTCTCCATTGAGAATTAGTAACTCCGCATACATCATAAATCCACCCGGCAGGACTAAGTTTTGGCAACCCAGAATATATTGTTGCTTTGGGATTGAGGGGCACGGAGCTTACAGTCGGGAGGAGAGGCTTGATTTCCTGGGGAGGGACCATATCATCTAACAGGGAGACCACTGTCCCAAATTTTTGATTGTTTGCTTTTCTGACATATTAATTTTAGTCACTTTTTTAGTTCTTTTTAGTATCACAAAATATCCATTTTTTTGTTATAGTAATAGACAATTTTTCCTTTTCAATGTGATAAAACAATTAGAATTCATGTCCTCTGTTGATCCTTAATTTGTTATATATTAATCATTTAATTTGAAGCAGGTGTTTTAAATAAAATATAAATTTCCCAGTGCGTATTATACCAAGAAAATATAGAGAAATTTAGAATGTAGTTACGTTCTATTTTAGCTTTATTTTAGGGATATAGAGATAAGAAAATCGCAGTATTCCTCAGTATAGAAAGAAGAAAGCAATAGCGCAGCTGTTTGACCCTTCCTATTTAGTATCTTAGAAATTTTACACAGAAATGGAATATAGCAGTTCTTAGACAAAATTAATTTCTACAAAACCTTTATCATACAATTTATATATTAGAATACCTTAGAAAAACCAATGATTGAGATATTTTCCTTGTATTCCTGATAGATTTTTTTTCCTGTCTTTGGGCTAACAATATCAGATTTATTACACAAATTCAAAGTCTTTTTTTTCTTCCATGGAAATTGATTCTTTTTTAGAGTTAAATATCCTTACTTTGTCGTGTATAGTATTAGAGCGGTCGTTTAGTTTATTTCATTAGGTTTACCTGTTTTTTGTTGGGATAATTCAAAATCGTGGTACTCAGCGAACGGAGGAGGGCGTCTCAGATTTTCTTTCCGGATACCTTTGGAAATACACATATATATTTATATATTGTTGAGTTACGCATCCTACCTATCTTCGATCACCTTACTGCGCCTGATTCTAACAGTGATCAGGAATTCAGGATATTTTGACTATAAAGAGAATTACATTACTGGTTAATTCGGGGTGTCTGTTCTTTATGAGGTATGGTTCGAGTACTGGGCTTCCAATGGAACTACACCTCTATATGATTCCACCCAAGAATCACCCCACTATCTGGGATAAACCTCAGATCTTTTTTGCAGCAACAAACATAGGAAAACTACACCAATCGGTCAGTCTGGACAGTATAACTGCCAACTTACTGTGGTTGTTGTGGGGGATGATCAGTCCTAATTTTCCAGTGCCTGTGTCCGGTGCAAGGGTCCTTTGTCTTGTTGTCTTCCAGGGGGCAGAGGCGTTCCTGCTTGGGGCCCCACGTTGGGCGCCAACTGTTGAGGGAGGATCTAAAGTGATCCTTCATGGTTAACTCAGTGATTTCCAAATTAATCTACAAGGCATTGCTGGCAACTGAAAATGACCAGACGGAGACGTGTGTCTCTGTTTGGGGGGGATCAAGCTGATCTCTCTGGCCCCCGTTTATTGTGTATGAATTTTCATAGTCATAGAAATTATACTTCAACCAATCAGCATAAGAACACGCTTACAGTTCTTTACCTATAAGAATACAGGAACAGTCTGGACGTCAAAGTCTCGTAGAACAATGCACCCTCAGTCTCATGTTCTGTTTAGATTGTAACAATCAAGGTCTCATAACAGCTGTAAACTTTAGCCTACTAACAAAATTTATATCAAAACAACAAAATGGAGTCGAAAAGCACAAAATGGAGAATCTTTCTTAATTTATCTCTTCACAGTATCAGCGTATTCAGGAGAAATTGCATAACAAATTTTGTGGTCCATTTTCTCCTGATACCCTTGTGAAAATAAAAAAAATGGTTTGAAAGTAATTTTTTTGTGAAATTTTTTCCTTCCACATTGCTTTAGTTCTCAGGAAGCACCTGAAGGGTAAATAAACTTCTTGAATGTGGTTTTGCGCACCATGAGTGGTGTGGTTTTGCGCACCATGAGTGGTGCAGTTTTTAGAATTGTGTCACTTTTTGGTATTTTCTGTTATATTGACCCCCCAAACTCACTTCAAATGTGAGGTATTCCCTAAAATGGTTTTGTAAATTTTGTTGGAAAAATGAGGGAATCCCTGGTCAACTTTTAACCCTTGTAACGTAGTAACAAAAAAAATATGTTTCTAAAATTGTGCTGATGTAAATTAGACATGTGCAAAATGTTATTTATTAACTATTTTGCGTGACACCACTCTCTGATTTAAGGGTGCAAAAATAAAAAATTTGAAACTTGCAAAATTATCAAACTTTTTGCCAAATTTATGTTTTTTTCATAAATAAATGCAAGTTATATCGAAGAAATTTTACCATTCACGTGAAGTACTATATAGCACGAAAAACCATTCTCAGAATCAGTGGGATACGTTGAAGCATTCCAGAGCTATAACCTCATAAAGTGACAGTGCTCAGAATTTTAATAATTGGCTTGGTCATTAAGTAACAAATTGGCTCTGTCACTAAGGGGTTAAAGTAAGAGAGACAAAAAACCCCAACAGAAATAAAAAAAAATTGAACCATGAGACAGAGGTCCAAGTGAAGGAGGGGTTGGAGGTGGATGTGAGAGCAGGGAGGGGGCCAACTTTTTTTTTTCTATTAAGGAAAATTACTTAAAATAACAGAGACAAAAAACCCCCAAAATAACCAAAAATAGAACCATGAGGGAGAGGTCTTAGTGGAGAGGTAAAGGAGAGGGTGGAGGTGGATATGGAAGAGAGAGGGGGCAAACACTTTTATTAAACTTGGTTTTAGCTTCACCCCTTTCTGACGTCGGACGGGATAATAAGTCCGACGTCAGTATCCCTGCTTCGAGGTGGGCTCCAGTGGTGAGCCCACCTCAAAGCCGCGTCATGTCAGCTGTTTTGAACAGCTGAAATGTGCCTGCAATATTCTATGTGTATATATGTATTCTATCTTTTCAATTCTAACCTGTCAGTGTGATTTTATATTAGCCGCATATGAATTGCCAGCTTTTCAAAGGACACCGCTGAGTAAAAAAAAAAAAAAATCGCACAGCACTCACATGGTACGAATGCTGTGTGATTTTTTTCTCGCACCCATTGACTTCTATTGCGGATTGCGATCCGATTTTGGATGACAATCGCAGCATGCTGCGATTTTTTTTCCAACCCGATCATGATCCAATCCAAGCTTGAAAAAAAAACGCAGATGAACACACAATCATAGATTAACCCCTTAATCCCGTATGACGTACTATCCCGTCAAGGTGACCTGGGACTTAATTCCCGGTGACGGGATAGTACGTCATACGCGATCGGCCGCGCTCACGGGGGGAGCGCGGCCGATCGCGGCCGGGTGTCAGCTGCCTATCGCAGCTGACATCCGGCACTATGTGCCAGGAGTGGTCACGGACCGCCCCCGGCACATTAACCCCCGGCACACCGCGATCAAACATGATCGCAGTGTACCGGCGGTATAAGGAAGCATCGCGCAGGGAGGGGGCTCCCTGCGGGCTTCCCTGAGACCCCCGGAGCAACGCGATGTGATCACGTTGCTCTGAGGGTCTCCTACCTTCTTCCTCCCTGCAGGTCCCGGATCCAAGATGGCCGCGGCATCCGGGTCCTGCAGGGAGAAAGGTGGCTTACCGAGTGTCTGCTCAGAGCAGACGCTGGTAAGCCTGCACCGATGTAAGTGAGATCGGTGATCTGATAAAGTGCAGTGCACACTATCAGATCATCGATCTGTGATGTCCCCCCCTGGGACAAAGTAAAAAAGTTAAAAAAAATTTTTTCCACATGTGTAAAAAAAAAAAAAAAAAATCCTAAATAAATAATAAAAATATATATATATTATTCCCATAAATACATTTCTTTATCTAAATAAAAAAAACAAAACAATAAAAGTACACATATTTAGTATCGCCGCGTCCGTAACGACCCAACCTATAAAACTGCCCCACTAGTTAACCCCTTCAGTAAACACCGTAAGAGAAAAAAAAAAAAAAACGAGGCAAAAAACAACGCTTTATTACCATACCGCCGAACAAAAAGAGGAATAACACGCGATCAAAAAGACTGATATAAATATTCATGGTACCGCTGAAAACGTCATCTTGTCCCGCAAAAAACGAGCCACAATATAGCATCATCAGCAAAAAAATAAAAAAGTTATAGTCCTGAGAATAAAGCGATACCAAAATAATTATTTTTTCTATAAAATAGTTTTTATCGTATAAAAGCGCCAAAACATAAAAAAATGATATAAATGAGGTATCGCTGTAATCGTACTGACCCGTCGAATAAAACTGCTTTATTAATTTTACCAAACGCGGAACGGTATAAACGCCTCTCCCAAAAGAAATTCATGAATAGCAGGTTTTTGGTCATTCTGCCTCACAAAAATCGGAATAAAAAGTGATTAAAAATGGTCACGTTTCCGAAAATGTAACCAATAAAAACGTCAACTCGTCCCGCAAAAAACAAGACCTCACATGACTCTGTGGAGCAAAATGTGGAAAAATTATAGGTCTCAAAATGTGGAGACGCAAAAACTTTTTTGCTATAAAAAGCGTCGCTGGTTTCACACTTGCGTTTTTGTCTGCAGCGTTTTTTGCACAAAAAAACACATGCGTTTTTTCCCTATATTTAACATTGAAAACGCATGCGTTTTTTTGTACGCGTTTGGTCGCGTTTTCAAACGCATGCGTTTTTTTTCTGCATGTGTTCATTTTCAGAAATACAGCCTGCAGTATTTTCTTGCGTTTTTAAGCACATGCGTTTGCGTTAAAAACGCATGCGTTTTTATCGAAAAAAAAACAGAAAACACACTGAAAAGCCACCCACCACCATCAAGGTGATAAAGGGATCCAAACCCTAACCCTAACTCTACCCCTAACCTCACCCCTAACCGTTTAATGAACATTTTCTGACAGTCATAGTGCCACGTATTTCAGTGCCACGTATTTCAGTGCCACGTATTTCAGTGCCACGTATTTCAGTGCCACGTATCACGTATTTCAGTGCCACGTGTTTCAGTGCCACGTGTTTCAGTGCCACGTATTTAAGTGTCACGTATTTCAGTGCCACGTATCACATATTTCAGTGCCACATATTTTAGTGCCACATATTTAAGTACCACGTATTTCAGTGCCACGTATTTCAGTGCCACATATTTCAGTGCCACATATTTCAGTGCCATGTATCACGTATTTCAGTGCCACGTGTTTCAGTGCCACGTATTTCAGTGCCACGTATTTCAGTGCCACGTATTTCAGTGCCACGTATCACATATTTCAGTGCCACATATTTTAGTGCCACGTATTTAAGTACCACGTATTTCAGTGCCACGTATTTCAGTGCCACGTATTTCAGTGCCACATATTTCAGTGCCACGTATCACGTATTTCAGTGCCACGTATTTCAGTGCCACGTATTTCAGTGCCACGTATCACATATTTCAGTGCCACATATTTTAGTGCCACGTATTTAAGTACCACGTATTTCAGTGCCACGTATTTCAGTGCCACGTATTTCAGTGCCACATATTTCAGTGCCACGTATCACGTATTTCAGTGCCACGTGTTTCAGTGCCACGTATTTCAGTGCCACGTATTTCAGTGCCACGTATTTCAGTGCCACGTATCACGTATTTCAGTGCCACGTATTTCAGTGCCACGTATTTCAGTGCCACGTATTTCAGTGCCACGTATCACGTAGTTCAGTGCCACGTATTTCAGTGCCACGTATTTCAGTGCCACGTATTTCAGTGCCACGTATTTCAGTGCCACGTATTTCAGTGCCACGTATCACGTATTTCAGTGCCACGTATTTCAGTGCCACGTATTTCAGTGCCACGTATTTCAGTGCCACATATTTCAGTGCCACGTATTTCAGTCACGTTTAGGGTTAGGGTTAGGGGTAGGGTTAGGGTTAGGGCTAGGGTTGGAGGTAAAGTTAGGGTTAGGGTTGGGGCTAAAGTTAGGGTTGGGGCTAAAGTTAGGGTTAGGGTTTGGATTACATTTACGGTTTGGATTAGGGTTGGGATTAGAATTATGGTTGTGTCAGGGCTAGGGGTGTGGTTAGGGTTACCGTTGGGATTAGGGCTAGGGGTCTGTTTGGATTAGGGTTTCAGGTAGAATTGGGAAGTTTCCACTGTCCAGGCACATCAGGGGCTCTCCAAACGGGACATGGCGTCCAATCTCAATTCCAGCCAATTCTGCGTTGAAAAAGTGAAACAGTGCTCCTTCCATTCCGAGCTCTCCCGTGCGCCCAAAAAGGGGTTAACCCCAACATATGGGTTATCAGCGTACTCGGGACAAATTGAACAACAACTTCTGGGGTCCAAGTTCTCTTGTTATCCTTGGGAAAATAAAAATTTGGGGGGCTAAAAATCATTTTTGTGGGAAAAAAAAGATGTTTTATTTTCACGGCTCTGCGTTATAAACTGTAGTGAAACACTTGGGGGTTCAAAGTTCTCACAACACATCTAGATAAGTTCCTTGGGAGGTCTAGTTTCCAATATGGGGTCACTTGTGGTGGGTTTGTACTGTTTGGGTACATCAGGGGCTCTGCAAATGCAACGTGACGCCTGCAGACCAATCCATTTAAGGCTGCATTCCAAATGGCGCTCCTTCCCTTCCGAGCTCTGTCATGCGCCCAAACAGTGGTTCCCCCCCACATATGGGGTATCAGCGTACTCAGGACAAATTGGACAACAACTTTTGGGGTCTAATTTATCCTGATACCCTTGTGAAAATACAAAACTGGGGGCTAAAAAATCATTTTTGTGAAAAAAAAAAGAATTTTTATTTTCACGGCTTTGCGCTATACACTTTAGTGAAACACTTAGGGGTTCAAAGTTCTCAAAACACATCTAGATAAGTTCCTTGGGAAGTCTAGTTTCCAATATGGGGTCACTTGTGGGGGGTTTGTACTGTTTGGGTACATCAGGGGCTCTGCAAATGCAACGTGACGGCTGCTGACCAATCCATTTAAGTCTGCATTCCAAATGGCGCTCCTTCCCTTTCGAGCTCTGTCATGCGCCCAAACAGTGGTTCCCCCCCACATATGGGGTATCAGCGTACTCAGGACAAATTGGAAAACAAATTTTGGGGTCCAATTTATTCTGTTACCCTTGTAAAAATACAAAGCTGGGGGCTAAAAAATCATTTTTGAGAAAAAAAAAATAAAATTATTTTCACGGCTCTGCGTTATAATCTGTAGTGAAACACTTGGGGGTTCAAAGCTCTCAAAACACATCTAGATAAGTTCCTTAGGGGGTCTACTTTCCAAAATGGTGTCACTTGTGGGGGGTTTCAATGTTTAGGCACATCAGGGGCTCTCCAAACACAACATGGCGTCCCATCTCAATTCCAGTCAATTTTGCATTGAAAAGTCAAATGGCGCTCCTTCCCTTCCAAGCTCTGCCATGCGCCCAAACAATGGTTTACACCCACATATGGGGTATCAGCGTACTCAGGACAAATTGCACAACATTTTTTTGGGTCCAATTTCTTCTCTTACCCTTGTGAAAATAAAAAATTGGGGGCGAAAAGATCATTTTTGTGAAAAAATATGATTTTTTATTTTTACGGCTCTGCATTATAAACTTCTGTGAAGCACTTGGTGGGTCAAAGTGCTCACCACACATCTAGATAAGTTCCTTAGGGGGTCTACTTTCCAAAATGGTGTCACTTGTAGGGAGTTTCAATGTTTAGGCACATCAGGGGCTCTCCAAACGCAACATGGCGTCCCATCTCAATTCCAGTCAATTTTGCATTGAAAAGTCAAATGGCGCTCCTTCCCTTCCAAGCTCTGCCATGCGCCCAAACAATGGTTTACACCCACATATGGGGTATCAGCGTACTCAGGACAAATTGCACAACATTTTTTGCGGTCCAATTTCTTCTCTTACCCTTGGGAAAATAAAAAATTGGGTGCGAAAAGATAATTTTTGTGAAAAAATATGATTTTTTATTTTTACGACTCTGCATTATAAACTTCTGTGAAGCACTTGGTGGGTCAAAGTGCTCACCACACATCTAGATAAGTTCCTTAGGGGGTCTACTTTCCAAAATGGTGTCACTTGTAGGGGGTTTCAATGTTTAGGCACATCAGGGGCTCTCCAAACGCAACATGGCGTCCCATCTCAATTCCAGTGAATTTTGCATTGAAAAGTCAAATGGCGCTCCTTTCCTTCCGAGCTCTGCCATGTGCCCAAACAGTGGTTTACCCCCACATATGGGGTATCAGCGTACTCAGGACAAATTGTACAACAACTTTGGGGGTCCATTTTCTCCTGTTACCCTTGGTAAATTAAAACAAATTGGAGCTGAAATAAATTTTGTGTGAAAAAAAGTTAAATGTTCATTTTTATTTAAACATTCCAAAAATTCCTGTGAAACACCTGAAGGGTTAATAAACTTCTTGAATGTGGTTTTGAGCACCTTGAGGGGTGCAGTTTTTAGAATGGTGTCACACTTGGGTATTTTCTATCATATAGACCCCTCAAAATGACTTCAAATGAGATGTGGTCCCTAAAAAAAAATGGTGTTGTAAAAATGAGAAATTGCTGGTCAAATTTTAACCCTTATAACTCCGTCACAAAAAAAAATGTTGGTTCCAAAATTGTACTGATGTAAAGTAGACATGTGGGAAATGTTACTTATTAAGTATTTTGTGTGACATATGTCTGTGATTTAAGGGCATAAAAATTCAAAGTTGGAAAATTGCGAAATTTTCAATATTTTTGCCAAATTTCCATTTTTTTCACAAATAAACGCAAGTTATATCGAATAAATTTTACCACTAACATGAAGTACAATATGTCACGAGAAAACAATGTAGAATCGCCAAGATCCGTCAAAGCGTTCCAGAGTTATAGCCTCATAAAGGGACAGTGGTCAGAATTGTAAAAATTGGCCCGGTCATTAACGTGCAAACCACCCTCGGGGCTTAAGGGGTTAACATTGGTGAGAATTTCAAATTCAATCCAATTTTTTATCGGATTGAATTAGTCCAATTTCATCGCAAGTGGGCATGAGCCCTAACACTGATAAGGGTATGTGCACACGTTGAGTAAAATTTCTGCAACATTTCTGCATCTCTTGGCAAGAAAAACACAGATGGAAAAATGCATGTTTTTTTCTGTGTTTTTGCCTACGTTTTTGATGATTTTAGCAAAGTCAATGGTGAATAACGCAGGGAAAAAAAAGCACAGAGAATTGACATGCTGCATATTATTTTCTTCACCAAATCTGTAAGTCAAAAATACAGTGTGCATGACACTTTAGGTTTCTCATTCACTTTGCTGGCATTATGTTTTGTCACAAATCCAAGTAAAAAAGCGACAAAAACGCGCCAAATCTGCAATGTGTGTACATACCGAACATTCTGAAATCTACCCAAGAATATGTAGAATTATATAGATGAGCAATATATTGTACCGATCAATTTTTTTAACAAGTTTTTTAAAGTTTATATATCACTGAAGTCTACCCAAAATATGTGAAAGTGAAGTGTATGGATGAGCAAAATAATACCAATACATTTTTCAACAACTTTTTGATGCTTATATGGCAATGAATTGTACCCAAGAATATGTGATACCCTATGGGTGAGCAATATGATACCGTTGAATTTTTGAACAAGTTTTTTGAGGGTTATATATCAACAAAATGTAATGCAGACCATGGAATAGTCTATGAGTGAGCAATATAATAGCGATAAGAGTATGTGCGCACGTTTAGTAAAATTTCTGTACCATTTCTGCAGCACTTGATAGGAAAAATGCAGCTGCAAAGCGCATGTTTTCGGTGCGTCCTTGCCGCATTTTTGGTATGATTTTGTTTGCGTTTTTGATTGATTTGAGTGAAGTCAATGGTGAAAAACGCAGAGCAAATACGCACAGAAAATTGACATGCTCCAGATTATTTTCTGCACCAAATCTGCAAGTCAAAAACACTTAATGTGTTCATGAGACTTCAGGATTCTCATTCACTTTGCTGGCATAAGGTTTTGCTTAACGTTTTGTCACCAAAAAATGGCAGAAAATTAAGACACCAAATCTGCAAAGTGTGCACACAGCCTAAAATTTTTTGAAACTTAAATAGCAACAAAATGTACCCAAGAAGATGCAATACTCTATGGATGAGCAATATAATACTGATAAATTTTTGAACAAGGTTTTTGGGACTTATATAGCAACAAAATCTACTCAAGATATGTAAAAGTCTATGGATGAGCAATATAATACCAATACATTTTTGAACAAGTGTTTTGAGGATTATATAGCCTTAAGGGTTATGTACTAAAAAAATGTACCCAAGAACACGTGATACCCTATGGATTAGCATTATATAATGCTAATTACTTTTCAACAATTTTTGAAGGCTTATATAGCAACAAAATGTCCCGAAGAATACTTTATACTGTGTGGATAAGCAATATAATACCAATAAATATTTGACCATGTTATTAGAGGCTTTTATATCAATGAAATCTACTCAAGAACACATTATACTATGACGATGAGTAATATAATACCAATACATTTTTGACCCAGTTTTTGGAGGATTTTATGCGAATGAAATGTACTCAAGAACATGTAATACTCTATGGATGACTAATATAATACTGAAAAAAGTTTGAACAATTTTTTGGATGGCTAGATGCCACTGAAATGCATCCAAGAAGTCATAATATCCTATGGATGTATAATATAATACCAATACATTTTTGGTGGTGGTGAGGCGGCAGCTCGGGTGGTGGTGACGTGGAATGGTTATTGCAGGCTGTAAGCTTTCCTGAAGAGATGGGTTTTCAGGTTCCATCTGAAGGATCCGAGGGAGGTGGATAATCGGACTGACTTGTTGAGGCGTGGAATTCCAGAGGATGGGGGATATTCGGGAGAAATCTTGGAGGCGGTTGTGTGAGGAACAAATATGTGTGGAGGAGAGTAGGAGGTTTTGGGAGGATCAAAGATTAATTGAGGGGAGATATTGGGAGATTAGTTCAGAGATATAGGGAGAGGACAGGTTGTGGATGGCTTTGTAGTTTATTAGTAGTTTGAACTGGATTAGTAGTGTTAGTAGTTTGAACTGTAGTAGTGTTGGTAGTTTGAACTGGATTCATTGGGGAATTGGGAGCCAGTGGAGGGATTTGCAGAGGGGAAAAACAGGGGAGTAGCGAGGAGAGAGGTGGATTAGTCGGGCAGCAGAGTTGAGGACAGACTGGAGTGGTGCAAAAGAGTTGGCGGGGAGGCTACAGAGGAGGGTGTTGCAGTAATTGAGGCGGGAGATGATGAGGGCATGCACAAGAGTTTTAGTAGATTGAGGGCTGAGGAAGGGATGAATTCTGGAAATATTTTTGAGTTGGAGGCTACAGGAAGTGGCAAGAGTTTGGACGTGTGGTTTGAAGGACAGGGCAGAGTCGAGAGTTACTCCGAGGCAGCGGATTTCAGGTGCGGGAGAGAGCGTGATGCCATTTACCATAATAGATAGATCGGGTAGGGAAGATACGTGAGATGGAGGAAAGATGATGATGAGTTCGGTTTTGTCTACATTGAGTTTTAGGAAGAGAGAGGTGAAGAAGGAGGATATGGCTGATAGACACTCCGGGATTCAGGACAGCAGAGAGGTGACATCTGGGCCAGAGAGGTAGATCTGAGTGTCGTCCGCATACAGATGATACTGGAAGCCATGAGTTGTCCTAGGCCAAGGGTATAGATGGAAAAAAGAGCCTTGAGGGACTCCACCAGAGAGAGGGCGGGATGAGAAGTTAGTGTGGGAGTTGGAAACGCTAAATGTGCGGTTGGAAAGGTAAGAGGCGATCCAGGACAGGGCAAGTTCTTTGATGCCAAGGGAAGAAAGAATCTGTAGCAGTAGGCAGTGGTCGACTGTGTCAAAGGCAGAGGACAGGTCGAGAAGGAGGAGGATGGAAAACTGTCTGTTAGCTTTGGCTGTAAGTAAGTCATTAGTAATTTTGGTCGGGGCAGTTTCGGTGGAGTGGTGGGGTGGAAGCCAGATTGGAGGCTGTCAAGGAGAGAGTTAGATGAGAGTTGGGAGGAAAGTTGAGCATGGACATGCTGGTCAAGGAGTTTGGAAGCAAACGGGAACAGTGATATGGGGCAATAGCTGGGCATAGCAGTTGGGTCAAGGTTGTTTTTTTTGAGGATGGGTGTGATGGTGGCATGTTTGAAGGCAGAGGGGAAGGTACGAAAAGATAGCAATTGGTTGAAGAGATGGGTTAGGGCTGGAATGAGCGTGTTAGTGAGGTTGGGGAGCAGGGGAGGTTGGGGAGCAGGTGGGAAGGGATGGGGTCAAGGCACAGGTGTTGAGGTGTGATTTGGAAAGGAGGTGAGTAAGCTCTCCTTCAGTGACGTTGGAGAGTGGGGTTATTAGGGAAGGGTTGAGGTCTGGTATATGGAGTTCTTGGGGACGTGGAACAGTAAAGGTTTCCCTTGTTTGGTCTTATTTTTGAAGTAGGTGGCAAAGTCCTCGGCAGAGATGAGGGGAGATGGAGGTGGCAGTGGTGGAGAGAGTTGAATGTGCTGAACAGTTGTTTTGGGTTGTAGGATAATGAAGATACAAGGTTTGTGAAATAGGTCTGTTTAGCAGAGGTGAGGGCTACTTTGAAGGCAAGTGTAGCTTGTTTGAAAGCAGTGAAGTCATCTGGCAGGCCTGTTTTCTTCCAACGCCGCTCCGTGACCCTGGATGATTGTCAAATTTTTTGGTGAGATTGTTGTGCCAGGGTTGTCTATTGATTCGTCACACTTTGCCATGCGTAAGAGGGGCGACTGAGTCAATGGCTGATGTGACGGTGGCATTATAGAAAGAGGTGGCACTGTCCGTGTCGTGGACTGAAGATATGGAGGACAGAGGTAGAAGAGAGTCTGAGAGTCTGTGAATGTCTAGGTGTGCGAGGTTTCTGCGGAGGATGTGCTAGTGGCTGGACATGGGGGGCAGGTGAGGAGGACAGGGATGAGAAGGTGAGTAGGTGGTGGTCAGATAGGGGAAGGGGAGAGGTTGTGAGATTAGATAGGGAACAGAGGCGGGTGAAGATGAGGTCTAATGTATGTCCATCTGTGTGGGTGGCTGTGGAGGACCACTGAGCAAGTTCAAATGATGAAGTAAGTGATAGCAGTTTGGAGGCTGCTAGCTGGCGGGTGTCAGTAGGGATATTAAATTCACCTATGATGATGGTGGGGATATCAGCTGAGAGAAAGTGAAGAAGCCAGGTGGAAAATTGGTCGATGAAGGCAGTGGCAGAGCCCAGTGGTCGGTATATGACAGCCATTTGGATATTAGAGGGAGAGTAGATACAGACAGAGTGGACTTCGAAAGAAGTGAGGATAAGGGAAGGTGGGGGTTGGATAGGGTTGAAGGAGCAGTTTTTAGAAAGAAGGAAACTCACTTCTCCGCCATGTCTGTTGCCAGAGCGAGGAGTGTGGGTAAAGTGGAGGCCATCATAACTCAGTGCAGCAGGGGAGGCTGTGTCGGGGGGTGTCAACCAGGTCTCAGTGAGGACCAAGAAGGAAGGGAGTAAAGAGATCGTGGATCACGTGGAGCTTGTTGCAGATGGAGCAGGCATTCCAAAGTGCTCCAGAGAGAGGAAGGAGGGGGGTGGGGTCAGTGGCACAGATTTTAAGTGCGAGGGATTGCGGTTGTTTCTCTTAGTGTGAGAAGTATAGGGGTGAGGATTAGTGGGCTGTATGAGGTGGGGGGGGGGGCAGGATTGGGGCATATGTCGCCAGCAGTGAGAAGGAGCAGAGAAAGGGAAAGCAGGTGGGTGAAGGAGAGTGACCAGCTTATATTATATTTTAGTAGGAGAGGTCTGAGGTTAAGGAGCAGGTCTGCAGATGAAGTGTATGGGAAAGTGTATGGGAAAGAAATGCAAACTGCCAAAATATTTAAATGCTTTTTTGGAGTGTTATGTAACCAAGAAATGTAACCCAGACCACAGAATAGTATATGGGTAGGAAATGTAACCAAGCCAAATTTTTAAAGTTTTTTTGTACTGTTATATACCAGAAACAGACAGAAAGTGCACAACAATCTTTAGATAGGTAATCTAATCCTGAAATATTTTTCAATATTTTTCAACGTTTTTTGTGAGTTTTACATGCCACAATAACAGTGTTAAACTATATGGATAAGTCGTTGAATCCACAAAAAAACTTAGAATGTAAATATTTTGAAAGTGTAATTGATGTACTTATACAGTCATAAAGACTTTGCAGAAAGTGCAAAGCCAGGCAAAAATTAAAAAAATTATAAAGACGGTCATATATAGACCCCTGAAAGGCAACAACTGGCAGGCCTTATTCAAATATTGAATATTAAAAACACTATATGTGCTGCAGTCATCTGGTGGTGGGGAAAAGTATGGGCTAATCCAGATTTTGTTCATTTTTATCAGTGAACCTGTCAGCATTCTCAGTTGACAGGAAAAAGCGCTTGTCTATTATGACCCTCCCGGTGGCACTAAAAACCTGCTCAGACAAGACACTAGCGGCAGGGTAGCACAATACCACCAATTCATAGAGCTCATGCCAGGTGTCCAACTTTGAAACCCAATAGTTAACAGTCGCAGAGGAAGTAGGCAGTACACTGACTTGGTCAGACAGGTATTTCTTGACCACATCTTTAACCACTTCCCGATGTAAACATATACGGCACTGTGGGAACTCCATTCCCACAAAAACCTCCATATAGGTACAATGCCGCAATCGTGCTGACTCTTGCTAAGTGCCACCGCAATTTAACCCCTCTGCTGCTGTTGGTCAATAGTGATAGAGACATTGAAGAGGTGGCTTGTGAGTATGTGCTAAGAAAAGGAGCTGACATGCCTCCTTCCTGCCTGTCAGATGCTGCTCTGATGCTCTGCAGTAAAGAAGCATTGCAGGTAGTGTTGAGCATTCCGATACCGCAAGTATCGGGTATCGGCCGATACTTGCGGTATCGGAATTCCGATACCGGGATTCCGATACTTGCCGCGTATCGGATACCGGAATCGGAAGTTCCAAGATTCAAAATGCAGAAATTCAGCCAATGAGAATGATTCCAAGTGTGGGCACATCCTGTTTAGCATGGAGGGCATGAAACTACTGGCAAGGCTGTGATTGGCTGCTGAAATGATGTCATGATGCAGTTTAAAAGTCGCTGGCGCCATTTTGCGATCACTCTGCTGTGAATTCAGTTCGCTGTTTGCTGACTGAGGGACAGTTTAGAGATAGCGATTTGCTTCTTTGTGCTTTCAAAGGCTAATTTAGCAACCGCTGTGTTCACCTACTATTCACCTTGCTTTTGCCTTGTAGCGCTGTTTTCACAGCGATCTGCAAGGTCTGTGTGTGTGTGTGTGTGAGTGCAGCCCACTCTCTAGTCTGAGTGCAGCCACATAGGCCATCCATAGCTGGTTGTATTCAGTTCAGGGAGGGTGGTTCATTGCCTCATACTGTTCTAATAATTTCATTGCCTCATACTGTTTCTAATAATTCCTATTAGTGTCTTTCCACCCGTCTCCAGCTAATTTGTGGAAAAACACTACATAGGATAACGTAGAGGAGGGTTTTTGGGCCTTGCAGCGCCGTTTACGGCTGTCTGCACGGTCTCCGTGTGACTGCAGCTCGCCCTGTAGTCTGTGAGCAGCCATAGCCTGGTTGTCTCCAGCTCAGGGTTGTTCACTGCGTCATACCGCCAAATCAATTTTCATTTTGTTTTAAGTAGTGCAGGCTGCTGCACATTTTTTCCAAAAATTCCTATTAGTGTCTTTCCACCCGTCTCCAGCTAATTTGTGGAAAAACACTACATAGGATAACGTAGAGGAGGGTTTTTGGGCCTTGCAGCGCCGTTTACGGCTATCTGCACGGTCTCCGTGTGACTGCAGCTCGCCCTGTAGTCTGTGAGCAGCCATAGCCTGGTTGTCTCCAGCTCAGGGTTGTTCACTGCGTCATACCGCCAAATCAATTTTCATTTTGTTTTAAGTAGTGCAGGCTGCTGCACATTTTTTCCAAAAATTCCTATTAGTGTCTTTCCACCCGTCTAGAGCTAATTTGTGGAAAAACACTACATAGGATAACGTAGAGGAGGGTTTTTGGGCCTTGCAGCGCCGTTTACGGCTGTCTGCACGGTCTCCGTGTGACTGCAGCTCGCCCTGTAGTCTGTGAGCAGCCATAGCCTGGTTGTCTCCAGCTCAGGGTTCTTCACTGCGTCATACCGCCAAATCAATTTTCATTTTGTTTTAAGTAGTGCAGGCTGCTGCACATTTTTTCAAAAAAATCCTATTAGTGTCTTTCCACCCGTCTCCAGCTAACTTGTGGAAAAACACTACATAGGATAACGTAGAGGAGGGTTTTTGGGCCTTGCAGCGCCGTTTACGTCTGTCTGCACGGTCTCCGTGTGACTGCAGCTCTATCCGTTGTCAGTTCAGCCCCCCAAAAATAAATAAATAATAAAGTTCACCAAACACACCAGTTACACCACTTTACATTTGTGTAGGCCACATTAGCTCATATTAAAGTCTAGTCCACACTTTAGAAAATTAGTGTTTCTTATACCTGTTAGGAGGAGTTGCTCAGGAATAAGCACACAAAGCCGTTAGTACTTTTCTGCTTATCTTTATCAGTCAACCAAGATGAAGAAGGCAGTGAGTAAGGCACGTGGGCGTGGGCGTGGGCGCGGAGCAGGGAGGGGAAGTGGGGATTCTGTGCCTGCTGCGGGCACCGGTGACTCATCAGCACCCACTTTCACCAGGCAACAGTCATTCATGCACAGCTTTGTGTCAGAGCGCCGTACACCGCTGCTGCGTGAAGAACAAATTGAAGCCGTTGTCGGATGGATGGCAGCTAATGCATCAACTTCAATTAGTGCCACATCCTCTCAGACACAGAGCACTGGAGAGCAGCCATCTGTCTCTTCACCACCTGCCAAATTGCCCAGGCAGACAGAGAGCCCAGGACAGGAGCCGTCTCTACTTCTGTTCTCTGAATCTCTTGGCTTGGAAACAGGGGGCCAGCCAAGCAGCATTGGAGAAATGGAAGAAGAGGCAGGGTGCAGTGATGCCCAACAGCTTTTTCTCTCTTCCTCTGAAGAGGCGGGTGGGCCAGTGGCTCCGGTCACCACATCGCAGGCCGCATCAGCTGATGATGACACTCAGGTGCCACTTACTGGTGCGTGCTCTGCTGCTGAGACTACCCAGGAGGAGCAGTTGGGGGCAGAGGGTAGTGTAGATGATGAGGTCCTTGACCCATCTTGGCGTGAGGGACAGGAAGGTGGTGGGAGCAGCTCTGAGGAAGAGATTCCCCGTACGGCCCAAAGAGGGAGAGGGAGGGGGAAGACTGTGGATCCTGCAGCCTCCGCTTTGGCACCCGTTAGGAGCATGTCTCTTCCAAAAGCCAAAAAGGGCGCTCCCAAGACTTGCAGTGCCTGGTCCTTTTTTGACACAGTTGCAGATGACATTTGCTATGTCAGATGCAAGGTGTGTCATCAAAAAGTCAAAAGAGGTCGAAATGTCAGCAACCTCAATACCTCCAACATGTGGAAACATGTGCGCAACAGGCACCCGGCGGAGTTAGAAAAACACACTGAAGAGCTAGGCCAACCAACAGCGGCAGCTACCACCTCTTCAGCTCGTGTTGCCTCTTCCTCTAGCTCACACGCAGCTGGTTCGGCTTCCTCCCAGGATCGCCGTGGAAGAACCTCTGGCCCTGTTGTCCAGAGACCCGCTGTAATTCCACCCGCAGCACCACTTTCCCAGTCATCCACACACTCCCAGCCCAGTCTACAGCCATCGGTAGTACAGGCATGGGAGAAAAGGCGGCCTTTCTCGTCAAACCACCCACGAGCACAGGCTCTGACTGCAGGCATTGCCAAACTTCTGTCACTGGAAATGCTGTCATTCAGGCTGGTGGAGACTGACAGCTTCCGTGACTTGATGTCATTGGCAGTCCCACAGTACAATGTGCCCAGCCGCTTTTACTTCAGCAGGCAAGCTGTCCCTGCCCTGCACAAGCATGTGGAGGGACACATAAAACACGCGCTACTGAACGCCGTCAGTAGCAAGGTCCACCTCACCACCGATGCGTGGACCAGTCAACATGGACAGGGGCGATACCTTTCCCTCACTGCCCATTGGGTTAATGTCGTTGAGCCGGGTACAGACCGTGCGAGTGGCGCAGGACGTGTCCTGCCCACTCCAAGGATTGCAGGAATCCATTCTGTACGCATTGACTCCTCCTCTTACACCAGTTCCTCAGAATCATCGCTGCAGGAGCCGTCACAGTCCACCTCCACATGGACCCGTGATGAACGTGTACCTGTTACGACCGACATGAGCACAGCCGTGGCCAAACGTCAACAGGCCGTGTTGAAATTAATTTTTTTGGGGAATCGTAGCCACACAGCGCAGGAGCTCTGGAATGCCATCAAGCAGGAGAGCGATGTGTGGTTTGTGCCAGCGAATCTCCAGCCAGGCATGGTAGTGTGTGATAATGGCCGAAATCTGGTGGCAGCTCTGGGCCTCGGCAACCTCACTCACATCCCATGTCTGGCACATGTGCTCAATTTGGTCGTGCAGAGCTTTTTGAGGGACTATCCGGATCTTGATGCACTGCTGCACAAGGTCCGCCTAGAGTGTGCTCACTTGCGGCGTTCCAGCACGGCAAAAGCGCGCATTGCGGCTCTGCAGCGCCGACACCGCCTGCCGGAACATCGCATCATATGTGACCTACCTACCAGGTGGAATTCCACGTTACATATGTTGGAGCGGTTGTGTGAGCAGCAGCAAGCTGTAATGGAGTACCAGCTGCTTCAGGCGCAAAAAAGTCGCAGTCAGCGCCGTACAGACTTCACAACCACAGAGTGGGCCACTATGAATGACGTCTGCCAGGTTTTGCGTCCCTTTGATTATTCCACGCGGATGGCGAGTGCAGATGATGCATTAGTCAGCATGACTGTCCCCCTTATCTGCCTGCTTGAAAAATCACTGCAAGCGCTAAGGGATGATGTTGTGGAAGAGGTGGAGGATGAGGATTCAGCATTTCCATCATCTTCTGGACAGTCAGCGCCACGTGGTTCCTCACAAACGCGTAGGCAGGGGACAGTTTGTGAGGAGGATGAGGAGGAGTCAATGGAGGAGGAAGACATCCGTCCAGAGGAGGGAGTTACCGAATTGTCCAGTACTCAGTGTGTACAGCGAGGGTGGGGTGATGACGAGCGGGCAGATATCACGCCTCCAGCAGGGGACAGCGTTTCTTGGGCAGTTGGCAGTCTGCAGCACATGGTGGATTACATGCTGCAGTGCCTGAGAAACGACCGCCGCATCGCCCACATTCTCAACATGTCTGATTATTGGGTGTTCACCCTCCTCGATCCTCGCTACCGGGACAACGTAGAAAGCCTCATCACACCGTTGAACCGGGAGCGAAAAATGCGGGAGTACCAAGACACACTGGTCAATTCCATCATCTTCTCCATTCCAAGTGAGAGAAGTGCTGCTAGTGCATTCCAAAGCAGCTCAGTGCGTCCAGGCAGTGGTGGAGGCTCTGCACAAAGAGGGAGCAGAAGCAGTGCCTCTGCCCAAGGCAAGACCAGTATGGCCCAACTGTGGCACAGTTTTCTGTGCCCCCCACAAAAGTCTACACCATCACAGACGGCTCCAGTCAGCAGGAGGCAACGGTTCCGTCAGATGGTGACAGACTACATGTCTTGCCCTCTTGCTGTACTCCCAGACGGCTCTTCCCCTTTCAAGTTTTGGGTCTCAAAGCTGGATACATGGCCAGAGCTAAGCCAGTATGCATTGGAGGTGCTGTCTTGCCCTGCGGCCAGTGTATTATCGGAACGTGTCTTTAGTGCTGCAGGTGGTGTACTAACTGACCGTCGCATGCGACTATCCTCCGATAACGTTGACCGGCTTACTTTCCTGAAAATGAACAAGGCCTGGATCTCGCAGGAATTTGCCACTCCTCCTCCTGATTAAATAATTAGGTCACTGTATACGTTATCCAGGTCTCCTGTTGTGTTCATCTTTCTACCACCTGAACTTAAATTCCTGGGCTCCAACACCGCCAGTTGAGGCTCAGAAGTGCCGTCTGCACAGTCAAAACATACGACCCAGTGTTATTGGGTTTCAGTAACGTCAGCTGATCCCCAGCTGTGTAGCCGGCAATGTGTCATGCGACCGCCACGCTGACACAACAACTAAAATGTAAGGGAATCTGTCCCCCCCCCCAAGGCGTTTGTTACTGAAAGAGCCTCCTTGTGCAGCAGTAATGCTGCACAAGGAAAAGGTAGCTATTTTGGTTTAGCTCCTTGCACACGCAGAACTTAACACTTATAAAATGTGTCCACTGATACCGTAAAACCGTCCCGGAGGTGGGACTTTCCTTCGTAATATGACGCAGCACAGCCGTCATTCCTCCCCCCCCGGCGCCACGTCCCGGCTCCTCAGCGTTGTTTGATTCCGTCCCGGAGCCTGCGCTGTTATGTTATCCCGTGGCCAGGCACACTTAGCGCTGCCCGTCTTCTGGCATCATTTGGTGTCAGGATGGCTGCGCCTGTGCGGCCGCGCTGGCCGAGAGCCCGCCTCGCAGTGTCTTCTGATTTAATCCCACTGGGGGCCTGGGATCCATGGACATGCGCAGTGCATATCTGAACCTCCACCTCTCACTCATCTCCCTATGGCTTCTTCAGACTGTTCGGTGTCAGCTGGTCCCTAATAGCATGCCACGGCCGTGACACCGCACAGTCTTAAGAAGCCGTAGGGAGGGGAGTGAGAGGCGAGGATATGCACTGCGCATGGCCATGGATCCCAGGCCCCCAGTGGGATAAAATCAGAAGACACTGCGAGGCGGGCTCTCGGCCAGCGCGGCCGCACAGGCGCAGCCAGCCTGACACCAAATGATGTCAGAAGATGGGCAGCGCTAAGTGTGCCTGGCCAAGGGATAACATAACAGCGCAGGCTCCGGGACGGAATCAAACTACGCTGAGGAGCCGGGGCGCGGCGCCCGGGGGGGAGGAATGACGGCTGTGCTGCGTCATATTACGAAGGAAAGTCCCACCTCCGGGACGGTTTCACGGTTTCAGGGGACACATTTTATAAGTGTTTAGTTCTGTGTTTGCAAGGAGCATGATGAAAAGAGCCACCTTTTCCTTTTGCATCTTTTGTGCTGCACAAGCTGGCTCTTTCAGCTACAAACGCCTTGGGGGGGGGGTTAAAGGTTCCCTTTCGACTTTCTCAGGCTTCGGCCTACATTGTGTTCCTCTGCTTTTCCACCTGTCCCTGGGCTCCAACACCGCTAGTTGCCGTCCAGAAGTGCTGTCCGCACAGTCCCAACAGTCGCTCCTCTGTTATTGGGGTTCAGTAACGTCAGCTGTTCCCCTGCTGTGTGTGTGGCAATCCCTCCTATCTCCTCCTCCACCTCCTCCTCCACCTGTCCCTGGGCTCCAACACCGCTAGTTGTTGCCTGGTAGTGCTGTACGCACAGTCCCAACAGTCCCTCCTCTGTTATTGGGGTTCAGTAACGTCAGCTGTTCCCCTGCTGTGTGTGTGGCAATCCCTCCTACCTCCTCCACCTCCTCCTCCTCCACCTGTCCCTGGGCTCCAACACCGCTAGTTGTTGCCTGGTAGTGCTGTACGCACAGTCCCGACAGTCCCTCCTCTGTTATTGGGGTTTAGTAACATCAGCTGTTCCCCTGCTGTGTGTGTGGCAATCCCTCCTACCTCCTCCACCTCCTCCTCCTCCATCTGTCCCTGGGCTCCAACACCGCTAGTTGTTGCCTGGTAGTGCTGTACGCACAGTCCCAACAGTCCCTCCTCTGTTATTGGGGTTCAGTAACGTCAGCTGTTCCCCTGCTGTGTGTGTGGCAATCCCTCCTACCTCCTCCACCTCCTCCTCCTCCACCTGTCCCTGGGCTCCAACACCGCTAGTTGTTGCCTGGTAGTGCTGTACGCACAGTCCCAACAGTCCCTCCTCTGTTATTGGGGTTCAGTAACGTCAGCTGTTCCCCTGCTGTGTGTGTGTGGCAATCCCTCCTACCTCCTCCACCTCCTCCTCCTCCACCTGTCCCTGGGCTCCAACACCGCTAGTTGCCGTCCAGAAGTGCTGTCCGCACAGAGCCAAACACCTCGCCAATGTGTTAGTGGGGTTCAGCACCGCCAGCTGTTCCCCTGCTGTGCAGCCGGCAACGTGTACTGCGACCGCCACGCAGGCACAACAAGTTAAATTTAAGGGAACCTGCCCCCCCCCCAGGCGTTTGTTACTGAAGGAGCCACCTTGTGCAGCAGTAATGATGCAAAGGGAAAAAGTGCCTCTTTTCGTGGTGCTCCTTGCACATGCTGATCCTAACACTTATGAAAAGTGTCCCCTCCTACCGTGATTTTGTACGGTTGGTGGAACTTTCCTTTGTGATGTGACGCAGCACAGCCGTCATTCTTACCCCCTTGGCGCCGTGCGCCGCCTCCTCAGCGTTGTTTGAATCAGTCCCGGAGCCTGCGCTGTTAGGTTAGCCCTTGGCCATGCACACATTTTGCGCTGCCCGTCTTCTGACATCATTTGGTGTCAGGCTGGCTGCGCCTGTGCGGCCGCGCTGGCCGAGAGCCCGCCTCGTACTGTCTTCTGATTTAATCCCACTGGGGGCCTGAGATCCATGGACATGCGCAGTGCATATCTGAACCTCCACCTCTCACTCATCTCCCTATGGCTTCTTCAGACTGTTCGGTGTCAGCTGGTCCCTAATAGCATGCCACGGCCGTGACACCGCACAGTCAGAAGAAGCCGTAGGGAGATGAGTGAGAGGTGGAGGTTCAGATATGCACTGCGCATGTCCATGGATCTCAGGCCCCCAGTGGGATTAAATCAGAAGACAGTACGAGGCGGGCTCTCGGCCAGCACGGCCGCACAGGCGCAGCCAGCCTGACACCAAATGATGTCAGAAGACGGGCAGCGCAAAATGTGTGCATGGCCAAGGGCTAACCTAACAGCGCAGGCTCCGGGACTGATTCAAACAACGCTGAGGAGGCGGCGCACGGCGCCAAGGGGGTAAGAATGACGGCTGTGCTGCGTCACATCACAAAGGAAAGTTCCACCTACCGGACGGTATCACGGTAGGAGGGGACACTTTTTATAAGTGTTAGGTTCAGCATGTGCAAGGACCATAATTAAAAGAGCTAAGTTTACCTTTTCCAGCATTAGTGCTGTACACGATGGCTCTTTCAGCTACAAACGCCTGGGGGGGGGTTAAAGTTTCCCTTTCAACTTGCTCCAGTGCAGGCTTTGGCCTACACTCTGCTCCCTCTCCTCCTCCTGCTGACCCTGGGCTCTAACACCGCCAGTTGGGGCCCGGTACTGCTAGCTGCACAGAGAAAAACACCAGCCAATGTGTCAGTGGGGTTCAGCACCGCCAGCTGTTCCCCTGCTGTGCAGCCGGCAACGTGTCCTGCAACTGCCACGCAGGCACAACAGACCCAAAGCTGCCGCCAGTGCAGGCTTCGGCCTACACTCTGCTCCATCTCCTCCTCCTGCTGACCCCGGGCTCTAACACCGCCAGTTGGGGCCCGGTACTGCTAGCTGCACAGAGAAAAACACCAGCCAATGTGTCAGTGGGGTTCAGCACCGCCAGCTGTTCCCCTGCTGTGCAGCCGGCATCGTGTCCTGCAAAAGCCACGCAGACACAAGAACTGAAATTGAAGGGAACCTGTCCCCCCTCCCCCAGGCGTTTGTACGTTTTTAAGGCCACCTTGTACAGCGGTAATGCTGCATGTGTGCAAGGTGGCTCATAAACGTATTCTCCTCGCACATGTGGAACTGAAAACACGTCTAAAATGTGTCCTCTGTGTGACCATTTAACCGTCCCGGTGGTGTGACTTTCCTTTGTAATGACACGCTGCAACCCCCTTGGTAGCGCTGCCCGTCTTCTGGCATCATTGTTTGGCTGCCTGCGCCTCTGCGGCCGCCCTGACCCACACAACGCCCCTCGGTGTCTTATTTCTTGGGACTGCGAGGGTGTGATTGATGGGCATGAGCGGTGCATCACTTCGCCTGTCCCTCATCTCCTTCCGCCTTCTTCAGACTGTGCGGCTTCATGGCCGCGGCATGCGATAAGGGATCAGCTGACGCCGCACAGTCTGAAGCGGGTGTAAGGACCCGAGTGCGTGAGGCGAACATATGTGCTGCGCCAGGCCATGAATCCCAGCCCCGCAGTGTTTTAACAATGTTAAGACACTGCGGGGCTGGGATTCATGGTCATCGCGAACCGCACCGGCCGACATTAAATGAGGTCAGAAGATGGGCAGCGCTAACAGCGCTAGGCCGGGGGATAACACGACAGCGCAGACTCCTGTACAGCAAATAACAACGCTCAGGAGGCTGCACCCAGCACCAAGGTGGGATTCTTGACATCTGTGCTGCATCTCATTACAAAGGGAACTCGCGCCTCCAACACAGTTTGACTGTATAAAGGGTTAAATGTTATACGTGTTTCATTCAGCGTGTGCAAGGAGCAAAATTAAAAGAGCAACCTTTGACTTGTGCAGCACTACTGCTGCATAAGCTGTGGCTCTTCTACTTTGTAACCCCTGAGGGGGGGTTAAAGGTTACCTTTGAAATTGGTTCAAGTAGGCTTCGGCCTACACTCTGCTCCCCCTGCAGAGCCCGGGCTCCAACACCGCCAGTTGGGGCCCGGTACTGCTAGCTGCACAGAGCCAAACACCAGCCAATGTGTCAGTGGGGTTCAGCACCGCCAGCTGTTCCCCTGCTGTGCAGCCGGCAACGTGTCCTGCAACTGCCACGCAGGCACAACAGACCCAAAGCTGCCGCCAGTGCAGGCTTCGGCCTACACTCTGCTCCATCTCCTCCTCCTGCTGACCCCGGGCTCTAACACCGCCAGTTGGGGCCCGGTACTGCTAGCTGCACAGAGAAAAACACCAGCCAATGTGTCAGTGGGGTTCAGCACCGCCAGCTGTTCCCCTGCTGTGCAGCCGGCATCGTGTCCTGCAAAAGCCACGCAGACACAAGAACTGAAATTGAAGGGAACCTGTCCCCCCTCCCCCAGGCGTTTGTACGTTTTTAAGGCCACCTTGTACAGCGGTAATGCTGCATGTGTGCAAGGTGGCTCATAAACGTATTCTCCTCGCACATGTGGAACTGAAAACACGTCTAAAATGTGTCCTCTGTGTGACCATTTAACCGTCCCGGTGGTGTGACTTTCCTTTGTAATGACACGCTGCAACCCCCTTGGTAGCGCTGCCCGTCTTCTGGCATCATTGTTTGGCTGCCTGCGCCTCTGCGGCCGCCCTGACCCACACAACGCCCCTCGGTGTCTTATTTCTTGGGACTGCGAGGGTGTGATTGATGGGCATGAGCGGTGCATCACTTCGCCTGTCCCTCATCTCCTTCCGCCTTCTTCAGACTGTGCGGCTTCATGGCCGCGGCATGCGATAAGGGATCAGCTGACGCCGCACAGTCTGAAGCGGGTGTAAGGACCCGAGTGCGTGAGGCGAACATATGTGCTGCGCCAGGCCATGAATCCCAGCCCCGCAGTGTTTTAACAATGTTAAGACACTGCGGGGCTGGGATTCATGGTCATCGCGAACCGCACCGGCCGACATTAAATGAGGTCAGAAGATGGGCAGCGCTAACAGCGCTAGGCCGGGGGATAACACGACAGCGCAGACTCCTGTACAGCAAATAACAACGCTCAGGAGGCTGCACCCAGCACCAAGGTGGGATTCTTGACATCTGTGCTGCATCTCATTACAAAGGGAACTCGCGCCTCCAACACAGTTTGACTGTATAAAGGGTTAAATGTTATACGTGTTTCATTCAGCGTGTGCAAGGAGCAAAATTAAAAGAGCAACCTTTGACTTGTGCAGCACTACTGCTGCATAAGCTGTGGCTCTTCTACTTTGTAACCCCTGAGGGGGGGTTAAAGGTTACCTTTGAAATTGGTTCAAGTAGGCTTCGGCCTACACTCTGCTCCCCCTGCAGAGCCCGGGCTCCAACACCGCCAGTTGGGGCCCGGTACTGCTAGCTGCACAGAGCCAAACACCAGCCAATGTGTCAGTGGGGTTCAGCACCGCCAGCTGTTCCCCTGCTGTGCAGCCGGCAACGTGTCCTGCAACTGCCACGCAGGCACAACAGACCCAAAGCTGCCGCCAGTGCAGGCTTCGGCCTACACTCTGCTCCATCTCCTCCTCCTGCTGACCCCGGGCTCTAACACCGCCAGTTGGGGCCCGGTACTGCTAGCTGCACAGAGAAAAACACCAGCCAATGTGTCAGTGGGGTTCAGCACCGCCAGCTGTTCCCCTGCTGTGCAGCCGGCATCGTGTCCTGCAAAAGCCACGCAGACACAAGAACTGAAATTGAAGGGAACCTGTCCCCCCTCCCCCAGGCGTTTGTACGTTTTTAAGGCCACCTTGTACAGCGGTAATGCTGCATGTGTGCAAGGTGGCTCATAAACGTATTCTCCTCGCACATGTGGAACTGAAAACACGTCTAAAATGTGTCCTCTGTGTGACCATTTAACCGTCCCGGTGGTGTGACTTTCCTTTGTAATGACACGCTGCAACCCCCTTGGTAGCACTGCCCGTCTTCTGGCATCATTGTTTGGCTGCCTGCGCCTCTGCGGCCGCCCTGACCCACACAACGCCCCTCGGTGTCTTATTTCTTGGGACTGCGAGGGTATGATTGATGGGCATGAGCGGTGCATCACTTCGCCTGTCCCTCATCTCCTTCCGCCTTCTTCAGACTGTGCGGCTTCATGGCCGCGGCATGCGATAAGGGATCAGCTGACGCCGCACAGTCTGAAGCGGGTGTAAGGACCCGAGTGCGAGAGGCGAACATATGTGCTGCGCCAGGCCATGAATCCCAGCCCCGCAGTGTTTTAACAATGTTAAGACACTGCGGGGCTGGGATTCATGGTCATCGCGAACCGCACCGGCCGACATTAAATGAGGTCAGAAGATGGGCAGCGCTAACAGCGCTAGGCCGGGGGATAACACGACAGCGCAGACTCCTGTACAGCAAATAACAACGCTCAGGAGGCTGCACCCAGCACCAAGGTGGGATTCTTGACATCTGTGCTGCGTCTCATTACAAAGGGAACTCGCGCCTCCAACACAGTTTGACTGTATAAAGGGCTAAATGTTATACGTGTTTCATTCAGCGTGTGCAAGGAGCAAAATTAAAAGAGCAACCTTTGACTTGTGCAGCACTACTGCTGCATAAGCTGTGGCTCTTCTACTTTGTAACCCCTGAGGGGGGGTTAAAGGTTACCTTTGAAATTGGTTCAAGTAGGCTTCGGCCTACACTCTGCTCCCCCTGCAGAGCCCGGGCTCCAACACCGCCAGTTGGGGCCCGGTACTGCTAGCTGCACAGAGCCAAACACCAGCCAATGTGTCAGTGGGGTTCAGCACCGCCAGCTGTTCCCCTGCTGTGCAGCCGGCAACGTGTCCTGCAACTGCCACGCAGGCACAACAGACCCAAAGCTGCCGCCAGTGCAGGCTTCGGCCTACACTCTGCTCCATCTCCTCCTCCTGCTGACCCCGGGCTCTAACACCGCCAGTTGGGGCCCGGTACTGCTAGCTGCACAGAGAAAAACACCAGCCAATGTGTCAGTGGGGTTCAGCACCACCAGCTGTTCCCCTGCTGTGCAGCCGGCATCGTGTCCTGTAAAAGCCACGCAGACACAAGAACTGAAATTGAAGGGAACCTGTCCCCCCTCCCCCAGGCGTTTGTACGTTTTTAAGGCCACCTTGTACAGCGGTAATGCTGCATGTGTGCAAGGTGGCTCATAAACGTATTCTCCTCGCACATGTGGAACTGAAAACACGTCTAAAATGTGTCCTCTGTGTGACCATTTAACCGTCCCGGTGGTGTGACTTTCCTTTGTAATGACACGCTGCAACCCCCTTGGTAGCGCTGCCCGTCTTCTGGCATCATTGTTTGGCTGCCTGCGCCTCTGCGGCCGCCCTGACCCACACAACGCCCCTCGGTGTCTTATTTCTTGGGACTGCGAGGGTGTGATTGATGGGCATGAGCGGTGCATCACTTCGCCTGTCCCTCATCTCCTTCCGCCTTCTTCAGACTGTGCGGCTTCATGGCCGCGGCATGCGATAAGGGATCAGCTGACGCCGCACAGTCTGAAGCGGGTGTAAGGACCCGAGTGCGAGAGGCGAACATATGTGCTGCGCCAGGCCATGAATCCCAGCCCCGCAGTGTTTTAACAATGTTAAGACACTGCGGGGCTGGGATTCATGGTCATCGCGAACCGCACCGGCCGACATTAAATGAGGTCAGAAGATGGGCAGCGCTAACAGCGCTAGGCCGGGGGATAACACGACAGCGCAGACTCCTGTACAGCAAATAACAATGCTCAGGAGGCTGCACCCAGCACCAAGGTGGGATTCTTGACATCTGTGCTGCGTCTCATTACAAAGGGAACTCGCGCCTCCAACACAGTTTGACTGTATAAAGGGCTAAATGTTATACGTGTTTCATTCAGCGTGTGCAAGGAGCAAAATTAAAAGAGCAACCTTTGACTTGTGCAGCACTACTGCTGCATAAGCTGTGGCTCTTCTACTTTGTAACCCCTGAGGGGGGGTTAAAGGTTACCTTTGAAATTGGTTCAAGTAGGCTTCGGCCTACACTCTGCTCCCCCTGCTGAGCCCGGGCTCCAACACCGCCAGTTGGGGCCCGGTACTGCTAGCTGCACAGAGCCAAACACCAGCCAATGTGTCAGTGGGGTTCAGCACCGCCAGCTGTTCCCCTGCTGTGCAGCCGGCAACGTGTCCTGCAACTGCCACGCAGGCACAACAGACCCAAAGCTGCCGCCAGTGCAGGCTTCGGCCTACACTCTGCTCCATCTCCTCCTCCTGCTGACCCCGGGCTCTAACACCGCCAGTTGGGGCCCGGTACTGCTAGCTGCACAGAGAAAAACACCAGCCAATGTGTCAGTGGGGTTCAGCACCGCCAGCTGTTCCCCTGCTGTGCAGCCGGCATCGTGTCCTGCAAAAGCCACGCAGACACTTGCTCTTGTACCTTCTGCTCCCCATCCTGGTTCCAGTACCGTCAGCTGGTTCTGGGCAGAGCCTTTGGCTTAGGTGCCTCCCTCTGGGTATCCGAGTTCCACCAACGTCAGGTGGTCCTTGGTAGTGCTTTCAGGCACGGGTACCTCCTGCTTAGTAACCGGGTTCCAGTAACATCAGCTGGTCCTCGGTAGTTCCATTGGCTCTTGGACCTTCGGCTACCCATCCGGGTTCCAGCACCGTCAGCTGGTTCTCGGCAGTGTCTTTTGCTCTTGTACCTTCTGCTCCCCATCCTGGTTCCAGTACAGTCAGCTGGTTCCGGGCAGAGCCTTTGGCTTAGGTGCCTCCCTCTGGGTATCCGAGTTCCACCAACGTCAGGTGGTCCTTGGTAGTGCTTTCAGGCACGGGTACCTCCTGCTTAGTAACCGGGTTCCAGTAACGTCAGCTGGTCCTCGGTAGTTCCATTGGCTCTTGGACCTTCGGGTAGCCATCCGAGTTCCAGTTCCATCAGCTGGTTCTCGGCATTTTCTCAGCCTTCTTGTACCTTCTGCTACATTTCCAAGTTCAAGAGACTAAACACGATGACCCGGAAGACCACCCCTAAGATGACGACGACACCAGAGACGACAACCACCGTGATGACGACGACCCTGGAGACGATGACCCTGAAGACCACCCCGATGACGACGACCCCGGAGACGACGACCCTGGAGACGACGACGACCTGGAAGACCGAGAAGCAGAAGAACAAGAGGCTGCAGAACAAAGAGCAGAAGAACATTAAGCATAACACTAAATATCAGAGCAAAAAATATTATCTAAATTATAAGCAGAAGAAGACTAAGCAGTGTATGGGGGTGAGTCCGTTCCTCCTCGTGGTGCCCCTGGATAAAGCCTGATGCTGCAGGCCAAACTGAACGCGGACAAATGTAACTCTTTTGTGACAGGCAGAACGGAAGGTGTAATCTTCAAACTTTTATAGATAACAACTACGGGAATGCCTGTCACAAATAAGAATATGATGAAGAAGTAGAATATGATGAAGATAATAGTAAAATAAAAAGAATATGAACAATGTAACCAAAAAAATAATAGGTAGAAGATGAAGAAGAAGATGAATAAGGTGAAGAAGTTGATGTCAAAGAAGCTGATGATGAGGATAATGAAGAAGAAAGTGTGGGAGAAGTAAAAAAGAAGGTGAAGGGCGTGGAAATAGTGAAACATCAATATCTGACAAAATAAAAAAAAAATTAACATAGTCAAAATCTTTCTACCGCCGAACGTCATAAAAAAAAACAAAATCCTGCTATTCTATTACATTGGGCTAAACCTCTGTGCCTTTAATGTCTCCGCCACGTCCCCCAATACATCCTACATTATTCTTAGTTGTTTTCCTTCATGTAGAATGAACCTACAAGTTTATAAAGGGTTTATTTTAATTCCGATATTTTCGTCCCATTGACTTGCATTGGGATCGGGTATCGGTATCGGATTAGATCCGATATTTTGACGGTATCGGCCGATACTTTCCGATACCGATACTTTCCGATATCGGAAAGTATCGCTCAACACTAATTGCAGGGTATCAGATCAGCGATCTGTTAGTATACAGTGAGTAGAGGTACAAGTTGGGGATGCCACACTGGGAGAAAAATCGAGTCTGGGGATCAAGTACTGTGGTATGGCTGTCACCATGAGTTGGTGGAAATACTCCATGTCAACAAGCCAAAACGGCAAAATTTCCATGGCAAGCAGCCTGGAAATGTGTCCGTTCAGCCTTTGGGCTTGTGGCTGGTTGGCTGCAAACTTTCTCTTTCATTTCAAGGCCTGTGGTAGGGACAGCTGAATGCTGTGCTGGGACAAGGATTTGCAATTGCCTGATGATGGTAAGTCAAAATGTGCAAGAATAGGTGTAGGGCAGGAGGCATCTGCGCCAGTGTTTTGGACAGGGGATTGATAAGAACCTAGCAAAGAGGAAGAGGCAGTGGTGGCACCCGATGGCACCTATAATGACTAGAGAAGTGGACCATCTGGGTCACGGCTTCAGAGCCCCTGAGGGCGAGCGGACCAGGTGGAACCACCTCCAATACAGGGAGCGTTAGGGACAGGCCCAAGGAGGGTGAAGCCGCAACTGCCAGAGCCAAAGGGACGACTGAGGATAGAGAAAGGTAGGAAATACAGAGGAGACCAATATGTCGGAGGCACAAGACGGACGGCGGTAGCAAAGACAAAGTACTGACCGGTAAGATGAAAACTCAGGTAGGACGGAACACGACAAGAACACAGGGTTGGTAGGTACGGAAGACACTCAGGACTAGTAGATATGGCAAGAAACAGAGGACTGTCTGGAAGGCAGGAACACTGGAAGACACAGCAGGAAAGGCAGGACTGGAAGACACGACAGGAACAGCAGGAATGGAAAACACGGCAGGAACGGCAGGACTGGAAGACACAGCAGGAACGGCAGGACTGGAAGATACAGCAGGAATGGCAGGACTGGGAGAAACAGCAGGAAAGGCTGGACTGGAAGACACAGCAGGAATGGCAGGACTGGGATTAGTTAGAGTCTCAGCAAAAGATGCAGGGACCGAAGCCAAAGGAGCTGAAGAGATGCTGGCGAAAACCCAGCAAACGCAATAGGTGCAAAGGTGTCTGAGCAGGGCAGATGCTGGGAAGAAGTACCCGACGGGTGCTGCCATATTGGAGGCGGAGCCGCCAGGTCACGACCTCCCAGAAGCCCCAGCGATGAGAGGAGCGCGTCTGCGCATGCGCGGACCGCAGAATGGACGAGCACCGGAGAAGCAGGAAGACGGAGAGCTGGAAGGAGCATCGGGAGCACGCTGGCCAGACAGATAAGTATGAAAAGGCGGCGTAACAGTACCCCCTCTCTTACCCCCTCTCTCTTTAAAGCTGGAAAGGAATCTTTTTAATACTACAGGTGCATTGATGTTCTCCAGGGGTTCCCAAGATCTTTCTTCGGGCCCAAAGCCTTTCCAATCAATTAAGTAAAAGGTCTTACCCTTAACAAATTTCCTAGCGAGAATATCCTTAACCTTAACCTCAAAAGAAGCATCGGAAGAAATAGCTAAATGAGAATGCGTCGGAGCCGAATGGAAATGATTAAAAATTGCGTTTGAGGAGTGATACATGAAACGAGTTAGGAATACGAAGCGATGAGGGCAACTTCAACTTGTAAGCTACATCATTGATTTGACTAGAAACCTCAAAGGGACCGATGTATCGTGGGCCTAGTTTCTGAGAGGGAATCTTGAGTCTAATGTAGCCAGAGGACGACCAGACTTTGTCACCCGGACGATACGGAGGAACATCTAAACGCCTTTTGTCGGCATACTTTTTCATCCTACAAGTCGCCTTTTGAATCGCCTCTTTAGCCTCCTGCCAAATTTTGGAGAATTCCAAAGACAAGGAATCTGCCGCCGGTACACCTGAGGTGTGGGAAACAGGGAGAGGAATGCCGGGATGTTGCCCAAAAACAATAAAAAAGGAGATTTAGATGAAGATTCACTTGTATGGTTATTATAAGCGAATTCAGCCCAGGGAAGAAGAGTCACCCAGTCATCATGATGAGCATTCATAAAATGGCGAAGATAAGACGTGAGAATTTGATTCACACGCTCCACTTGTCCGTTGGACTGGGGATGATATGCAGAAGAAAAATCTAATGATACCTTCAAAAGTCCACAAAGAGCTCTCCAAAAACGAGAGGTAAACTGAACTCCACAGTCAGACACGATGTGCAGAGGAAATCCATGAAGTCGAAATACTTGATGTAAAAAGACCTTAGCAAGTTCAGGAGCTGAAGGAAGGCCGGGAAGAGACATTAAGTGGGCCATTTTGGAAAATCTATCCACCACCACCAAAATTACGGTGCAGTTAGAAGATTTCGGTAAATCAGTGATGAAATCCATCGCAATATGACTCCAGGGAACCGAGGGCACAGGAAGAGGATGCAGTGGTCCAGAAGGAAGCTGTCGTGGAACTTTGTTCCTAGCACATGAGTGGCAAGAGGCAACGAAATCCAAGACATCTTGGCGAAGCGAAGGCCACCAGTAATGGCGAGAAATCAGGGTTAGAGTTTTCTTGCCCCCAACATGTCCAGCGAACCGAGAAGAATGACTCCAATGTAACACTTTCATTTTGTCACGATTAGACACGAAGGTTTTTCCTGGGGGTGAAGTGGTCACCTTCAGAGGAGCTAACAAAACAATCTTTGCAGGATCAAGAATATGCGCTGGTTTCTCCTCTTCATCCAAAGGTTGAAAAGATCTAGACAAAGCGTCAGTTTTAACGTTCTTATTTCCAGGTCGAAAGTGTAACTCAAAGTCGAAACGTCCAAAAAACAAGGACCACCTGGCTTGTCGAGGGTTTAGTCTTTGGGCGGACTGAACATAGGACAGGTTCTTGTGATCTGAAAAAATAATAAAGGGATGTACAGCCCCTTCCAGGAGGTACCGCCACTCCTCCAGGGCCAATTTTATGGCCAGTAATTCCTTGTCACCAATGGAATAGTTTCGCTCCGGAGGAGAGAAAGCCTTAGAGAAAAACCCACAGGTGACTAAATGACCAGAGTTAGACCTTTGGGGAAGAACCACTCCAGCTCCAATAAAGGAAGCATCAACCTCAAGGATAAACGGTTTGTTGGAATCAGGTCGATGGAGCACCGGTGCTGAAGCAAACTCTTGCTTCAGAGTTTGGAAAGCAGCTTCAGCCTCCGGAGGCCAAAGATTAGAGTTCACTCCCTTGCGGACCAGGGCAGAAATTGGTTTGGTTAGAGATGAGAAATGAGGGATAAACTGTCTATAGTAGTTGGCGAAGCCAAGGAATCGCTGAATAGCCTTCTCTCCCGAAGGACGCGGCCAATTTAGAACGACTGACACTTTTTCAGGATCCATCTTCAGACCATCCTCAGAGACGATAAAACCCAGGAAGGGTACCGAGGACTGCTCAAAAACACATTTCTCAATCTTCACGAAGAGATGATTCTGTCTTTACCGTAGTAAGACCTGGCGAACATTTCGACGATGAGTGGATAAATCTGGAGAAAAGACGAGGATGTCATCCAAGTAGACCACGACACTGTTATAGAGGCAATCTCGAAAGATATCGTTGACAAATTCTTGGAACACAGCAGGAGCATTACAAAGTCCGAAAGGCATTACCAAATACTCGTAGTGACCGTCTTGAGTGTTGAACGCAGTTTTCCACTCGTCTCCAGCTCGGATGCGAATTAAGTTGTAGGCCCCTCGGAGGTCTAACTTGGTAAAAATTCGTGCTCCCCTCAGGAGGTCGAAGAGTTCTGAAATAAGAGGCAATGGGTACTTATTCTTCACAGTGATGTTATTTAACCCTCTGTAGTCAATACACGGACGAAGGGTACCATCCTTATTTTTCACAAAAAAGAAACCTGCCCCAGCTGGAGACGAAGATTTTCGAATGAAACCTTTGGCAAGGTTCTCTTGGATGTAGTCCGACATCGCTTGGGTTTCTGCAGGCGAGAGAGGATAAATTCTTCCTCTAGGAGGAGTGGTACCAGGTACAAGGTCTACAGGACAGTCGTAAGGTCGATGTGGCGGAAGAGTATCTGCCTCCTTTTTGTCAAAAACATCCGCAAAGGAAGCATAAGCAGCAGGTAACCCAGAAGGGATGGGGAAGGGAGAGGGAACACCAACAGGACGCACCGGCAGCAGACAACGAGTCCGACAGGAATCCCCCCAACGAAGAATGTTGCCCCTGTGCCAGTCTAAGAAGGGTTCGTGGACCTGTAACCAAGATGGACGGCGGTAGCAAAGATAAAGTACTGACCGGTAAGATGAAAACTCAGGTAGGACGGAACACAACAAGAACACAGGGTTGGTAGGTACGGAAGACACTCAGGACTAGTAGATATGGCAGGAAACAGAGGACTGGCTGGAAGGCAGGAACACTGGAAGACACAGCAGGAACGGCAGGACTGGAAGACACAGCAGGAACGGCAGGACTGGAAGACACGGCAGGAACGGCAGGACTGGAAAACACGGCAGGAACGGCAGGACTGGAAGACACAGCAGGAATGGCAGGACTGGAAGATACAGCAGGAACGGCAGGACTGGAAAACACGGCAGGAACAGCAGGACTGGAAGACACAGCAGGAACGGCAGGACTGGAAGACACAGCAGGAATGGCAGGACTGGGAGACACAGCAGGAACGGCTGGACTGGAAGACACAGCAGGAATGGCAGGACTGGGATTAGTAAGAGTCTCAGCAAAAGATGCAGGGACCGAAGACAAAGGAGCTAAAGAGATGCTGGCGAAAACCCAGCAAACGCAATAGGTTCAAAGGCATTTGAGCAGGGCAGATGCTGGGAAGAAGTACCCGACGGGCGCCGCCATATTGGAGGCGGAGCCGCTGGGTCACGACCTCCCAGAAGCCCCAGCGACGAGTGGAGCGCATCTGCGCATGCACGGACCGCAGAATGGATGAGCGCTGGAGAAGCAGGAAGACAGAGAGCTGGAAGGAGCGTCGGAAGCGCGCCGGCCGGACAGGTAAGTATGAAAAGGGGGCGTAACAGCACCAATCCTGGACCCAGGCATTGCACCTGAGTCGGGTGCTTAGATGACATGTGCCTGATCATGCTGGTGGTGGTTAAGTTCTTAGTGGTAAGGCCACTGCTGATCTTGGTATGGCGCATGTTGCAAATTGCCATTTTGTTTGTTTCAGAACTCTCTCAGAACTCTCCTTCTGGTCATGCTACTACCTCTTCCTGTCTGTTTTGGTGTGGCAATCTCTCCCCCTCAGTACTGCTGGCCTCGCTCTGCGTGCCAGCTTCCAATGTTGGGTAGGTGACTTTGTGATCCACCACCTCGTCATCTACCACCGCACCCTGGTCCTCCTGACTTTGTGACTTAACAGCAACAAGACTTAAGGTACCTTCACACGAAACGACTTTGTAACGATATCGCTAGCGATCCGTGACGTTGCAGCGTCCTCGCTAGCGATATCGTTTAGTTTGACACGCAGCAGCGATCAGGATCCTGCTGTGATGTCGCTGGTCGCTGAATAAAGTCCAGAACTTTATTTGGTCGTCCGATCGCCGTGTATCGTTGTGTTTGAAAGCAAAAGCAACGATACCAGCGATGTTTTACACTGGTAACCAGGGTAAGCATCGGGTTACCAAGCGCAGGGCCGCGCTTAGTAACCCGATGTTTACCCTGGTTACCAGCGTAAAAGTAAAAAAAACAAACAGTACATACTCACCTGCGCGTCCCCCAGCGTCTGCTTCCTGACACTTACTGAGCGCCGGCCCTAAAGTGAAAGTGAAAGCACAGCGGTGACGTCACCGCTGTGCTGTTAGGGCCGGAGCTCAGTCAGTGTCAGGAAGCAGATGCTGGGGGACGCGCAGGTGAGTATGTACTGTTTGGTTTTTTTACTTTTACGCTGGTAACCAGGGTAAACATCGGGTTACTAAGCGCGGCCCTGTGCTTAGCAACCCGATGTTTACCCTGGTTACCCGGGGACCTCGGCATCGTTGGTCGCTGGAGAGCGGTCTGTGTGACAGCTCCCCAGCGATCAAACAGCGACGCTGCAGTGATCGGCATCGTTGTCGCTATCGCTGCAGCGTCGCTTCGTGTGAAGGTACCTTTAGCTTCAACTGTGTCTCATCTTCATCTTACTCTTTAGCCAAAATTGGCTGTTCCACACCGTTATCTTCTTGTGGCCATGGCTGCTCTATGTTTTGGGCATCACTAAACAGCATGCTCTCCTGTCCCTCTTGGAGCATGCAGGTTGAGAGGTCACAGTCAAGAAATAATAATTTGTAAAGAGCTCCCCAGAGTGTCCTATTGTGGAATTACTAATCTCCTGGGACTCAACATAGTGGGTGATATGAGTATCAGGGTGAGGATTAAGTTATCCAGACTGTAGACTGGTGAGACTGGACAGTGTGGAAGACTGGGTAGTGCTGCCAAACCTGCTGGAAACATTATCTGCTATCCAACCGACCACCTGTTCACACAAAGTTTTGGCTTCAGAAGTGGTGCATTGTGCCTCCATGCAATGTGGGCAGGAACCTATGTGTCATGGATGAGCATGCTCCAACAGCAGGTGTAGTCGCAACTACCCCATGTCCTTGGCATCTGCTTGCACCGTCATCAGCACTTCTATTTTCCTGTCCCATACCGCATTCCTTATGTATTTTGTAATTGCTAGGTCTCTTGAGACCAAGTTTATTTTTCACCCTTTCTGCCATCGGATGTACTATCCCATTGAGGTGACCTGGGCCTGTATGACCACGGACAAGATAGTACGTCATATGCGATCAGCCATGCTCACGGGGGGAGCACGGCTGATCGCGGCCGGGTGTCAGCTGATTATCACAGCTGACACCCGGGACTATGCGCCAGGAGCGGTCACGGACCGCTCCCTACACTTTAACCCCCGGAACACTGCAATCAAATAAGATCGCAGTGTTATGGTGGCATAGGGAAGCATCACACAGGGAGTGGGCCCCCTTGGTGCTACCCTGAGACCTTCGGAACAACGCGATCACATCGCATTGTTCCTAGGGTCTCCTCCTCTCTACTCCCTTCAGGCTCCCAGATCCAAAATGGCCGTGGGGTCCTTCTGGGTCCTGCAGGGAGGTGGCTTATCAGTGCCTGCTGAGAGCAGGTGCCGGCAAGCCTCGTGCACTGCCTGTCAGATCGCTGATCTGACACAGCGATCTGACACTATATAGTTATGTCCCACCCTAAGTAAATAAAAAAATTAATAAAAGTACACATATTTAGCATCCATAACGACCCGACCTATAAAACTGTTCCACTAGTTAACCCCTTTAGTGAACACTGTAAAAAAATAAAATAAAAAACGAGGCAAAAAACAATGCTTTATCATCATACCACTGAACAAAAAGTGGAATAACACACAATCAAAAAGATGGATATAAATAAACATGGCACCGCTGAAAACATCATCTTGTCCTGCAAAAAACGAGCTGCCATACAGCGCCATCAGCGAAAAGATAAAAAAGTTATAGCTCTTAGAATAAAGTGATAAAAAACAATTATTTTTTATATAAAATAGTTTTTATTGTATAAAAGCATCAAAACATAAAAAAATGATATTAATGAGGTATCGCTGTAATCGTACTGATCTGAAGAATAAAACTGCTTTATCAATTTTACCAAAGGTTCAACGGTATAAATGCCAAAACAAATTCATGAATTGCTGGTTTTTGTTCATTCTGCCTATCAAAAATCAGCTAAAGTTAGGGTTAGGGTTGGGGCTAAAGTCAGGTATAGGGCTGGGGCTAAAGTTAGGGTTAGAGTTGGGGTTAGGGTTTGGATTATGTTTACAGTTGGGTTAGGGGTGTGTCAGGGTTAGGGGTGTGGTTAGGGTTATGGTTAGGGTTGGAATTAGGGTTAAGGGTGTGATGGGGTTTTGATTAGGGTTAGGGGTGTGTTCGGGTTACGGGTGTGATTATGGTCATGGTTAGGGTTGGGATTAGGGTTAGGGGTGTGTTGTGGTTAGGGGTGTGTTGTGGTTAGGGTAGGAGTTACAATTGGGGGGTTTCCACTGTTTAAGCACATCAGGAGCTCTGCAAACGCAACATGGCGTCCGATCTCAATTCCATCCAATTCTGCATTGAAAAAGTAAAACGGTGCTCCTTCCCATCTGAGCTCTGCCGTGCACCCAATCAGTGGTTTACCCCCCACATATGGTGTATCAGCATACTCAGGACAAATTGGACAACAACTTTTGGGACCAATTTCTCCTGTTACCCTTGGGAAAATAAAAAAGTTCATTTTTATGGGAAAAAAATTATTTTTTATTTTCACGGCTCTGCGTTATAAACTTTAGTGAAACACTTTGGGGTTCAAAGTTCTCACAACACATCTAGATAAGTTCCCTGGGGGGTCTGGTTTCCAAAATGTGGGGGGTTTCCACTGTTTAGGTACATTAGGGGCTCTCCAAATGCGACATGGCGTCTGATCTCAATTTCAGACAATTCTGCGTTGAAAAAGTCAAATTGTGCTCCTTCCCTTCTGAGTTCTGCCATGCGCCCAAACAGTGGTTTACCCCCACATATCAGGTATCAGCGTACTCAAGACAAGTTGCACAACAACTTTTAGGATCCAATTTGTCCTGTTACCCTTGGGAAAATAAAAAATTGGGGTCAAAAAGATCATTTTTCTGAAAAAAAATAAAAATTTGTATTTTTACGGCTCTACATTATAAACCTCTGTGAAGCACTTGGGGGTTCAAAGTGCTCATCACACATCTACATAAGTTCCTTAGGGGGTCTACTTTCCAAAATGGTGTCACTTGTGGGGGGTTTCCACTGTTTAGGCACATCAGGGGCTCTCCAAACGTGACATGGTGTCCTATCTCAATTCCAGCCAATTTTGCATTGAAAAGTCAAATGGCGCTCCTTCCTTTCCGAGCTCTGCCATGCGCCCAAACAGTGGTTTATGCCCACACATGGGGTATTGGTGTACTGAGGACAAATTGTACAACAACTTTTGGGGTCCAGTTTCTCCTTTTACCCTTGGTAAAATAAAACAAATTGGATCTGAAGTAATTTTTTTGTGAAAAAGTTAAATGTTCTTTTTTTTTTAAACATTCCAAAAATTCCTGTGAAGCACTTGAAGGGTTAACCCCTTCACCCCCAAGGGTGGTTTGCACGTTAATGACCGGGCCAATTTTTACAATTCTGACCACTGTCCCTTTATGAGGCTATAACTCTGGAACGCTTTGACGGATCTTGGCGATTCTGACATTGTTTTCTCGTGACATATTGTACTTCATGTTAGTGGTAAAATTTATTCGATATAACTTGCATTTATTTGTGAAAAAAACGAATATTTGGCGAAAATTTTGAAAATTTCGCAATTTTCCAACTTTGAATTTTTATGCCCTTAAATCACAGACATATGTCACGCAAAATACTTAATAAGTAACATTTCCCACATGTCTACTTTACATCAGTACAATTTTGGAACCAAAATTTTTTTTTGTGACGGAGTTATAAGGGTTAAAAGTTGACCAGCAATTTCTCATTTTTACAACACCATTTTTTTTTAGGGACCACATCTCATTTGAAGTCATTTTGAGGGGTCTATATGATAGAAAATACTCAAGTGTGACACCATTCTAAAAACTGCACCCCTCAAGGTGCTCAAAACCACATTCAAGAAGTTTATTAACCCTTCAGGTGTTTCACAGGAATTTTTTGAATGTTTAAATAAAAATGAGCATTTAACTTTTTTTCACACACAATTTATTTCAGCTCCAATTTGTTTTATTTTACCAAGGGTAACAGGAGAAAATGGACCCCCAAAGTTGTTGTACAATTTGTCCTGAGTACGCTGATACCCCATATGTGAGGGTAAACCACTGTTTGGGCGTATGGCAGAGCTCGGAAGGAAAGGAGCGCCATTTGACTTTTCAATGCAAAATTGACTGGAATTGAGATGGGACGCCATGTTGCGTTTGGAGAGCCCCTGATGTGCCTAAACACTGAAACCCCCTACAAGTGACACCATTTTGGAAAGTAGACCCCCTAAGGAACTTATCTTGATGTGTGGTGAGCACTTTGACCCACCAAGTGCTTCACAGAAGTTTATAATGCAGAGCCGTAAAAATAAAAAATCATATTTTTTCACAAAAATGATCTTTTTGCCCCCAATTTTTTATTTTCCCAAGGGTAAGAGAAGAAATTGGACCCCAAAAAATGTTGTGCAATTTGTCCTGAGTACGATGATACCCCATATGTGGGTGTAAACCATTGTTTGGGCGCATGGCAGAGCTTGGAAGGGAAGGAGCGCCATTTGACTTTTCAATGCAAAATTGACTGGAATTGAGATGGGACGCCATGTTGCGTTTGGAGAGCCCCTGATGTGCCTAAACATTGAAACTCCCTACAAGTGACACCATTTTGGAAAGTAGACCCCCTAAGGAACTTATCTAGATGTGTGGTGAGCACTTTGACCCACCAAGTGCTTCACAGAAGTTTATAATGCAGAGCCGTAAAAATAAAAAATCATATTTTTTCACAAAAATGATCTTTTCGCCCCCAATTTTTTATTTTCCCAAGGGTAAGAGAAGAAATTGGACCCCAAAAAATGTTGTGCAATTTGTCCTGAGTACGCTGATACCCCATATGTGGGTGTAAACCATTGTTTGGGCGCATGGCAGAGCTTGGAAGGGAAGGAGCGCCATTTGACTTTTCAATGCAAAATTGACTGGAATTGAGATGGGACGCCATGTTGCGTTTGGAGAGCCCCTGATGTGCCTAAACACTGAAACCCCCTACAAGTGACACCATTTTGGAAAGTAGACCCCCTAAGGAACTTATCTTGATGTGTGGTGAGCACTTTGACCCACCAAGTGCTTCACAGAAGTTTATAATGCAGAGCCGTAAAAATAAAAAATCATATTTTTTCACAAAAATGATCTTTTCGCCCCCAATTTTTTATTTTCCCAAGGGTAAGAGAAGAAATTGGACCCCAAAAAATGTTGTGCAATTTGTCCTGAGTACGCTGATACCCCATATGTGGGTGTAAACCATTGTTTGGGCGCATGGCAGAGCTTGGAAGGGAAGGAGCGCCATTTGACTTTTCAATGCAAAATTGACTGGAATTGAGATGGGACGCCATGTTGCGTTTGGAGAGCCCCTGATGTGCCTAAACATTGAAACTCCCTACAAGTGACACCATTTTGGAAAGTAGACCCCCTAAGGAACTTATCTAGATGTGTGGTGAGCACTTTGACCCACCAAGTGCTTCACAGAAGTTTATAATGCAGAGCCGTAAAAATAAAAAATCATATTTTTTCACAAAAATGATCTTTTTGCCCCCAATTTTTTATTTTCCCAAGGGTAAGAGAAGAAATTGGACCCCAAAAAATGTTGTGCAATTTGTCCTGAGTACGCTGATACCCCATATGTGGGTGTAAACCATTGTTTGGGCGCATGGCAGAGCTTGGAAGGGAAGGAGCGCCATTTGACTTTTCAATGCAAAATTGACTGGAATTGAGATGGGACGCCATGTTGCGTTTGGAGAGCCCCTGATGTGCCTAAACACTGAAACCCCCTACAAGTGACACCATTTTGGAAAGTAGACCCCCTAAGGAACTTATCTTGATGTGTGGTGAGCACTTTGACCCACCAAGTGCTTCACAGAAGTTTATAATGCAGAGCCGTAAAAATAAAAAATCATATTTTTTCACAAAAATGATCTTTTCGCCCCCAATTTTTTATTTTCCCAAGGGTAAGAGAAGAAATTGGACCCCAAAAAATGTTGTGCAATTTGTCCTGAGTACGCTGATACCCCATATGTGGGTGTAAACCATTGTTTGGGCGCATGGCAGAGCTTGGAAGGGAAGGAGCGCCATTTGACTTTTCAATGCAAAATTGACTGGAATTGAGATGGGACGCCATGTTGCGTTTGGAGAGCCCCTGATGTGCCTAAACATTGAAACTCCCTACAAGTGACACCATTTTGGAAAGTAGACCCCCTAAGGAACTTATCTAGATGTGTTTTGAGAGCTTTGAACCCCCAAGTGTTTCACTACAGATTATAACGCAGAGCCGTGAAAATAATTTTTATTTTTTTTCTCAAAAATGATTTTTTAGCACCCAGCTTTGTATTTTTACAAGGGTAACAGAATAAATTGGACCCCAAAATTTGTTTTCCAATTTGTCCTGAGTACGCTGATACCCCATATGTGGGGGGGAACCACTGTTTGGGCGCATGACAGAGCTCGGAAGGGAAGGAGCGCCATTTGGAATGCAGACTTAAATGGATTGGTCAGCAGCCGTCACGTTGCATTTGCAGAGCCCCTGATGTACCCAAACAGTACAAACCCCCCACAAGTGACCCCATATTGGAAACTATACCTCCCAAAGAACTTATCTAGATGTGTTTTGAGAACTTTGAACCCCCAAGTGTTTCACTAAAGTTTATAGCGCAAAGCCGTGAAAATAAAAATTCTTTTTTTTTTTCACAAAAATGATTTTTTAGCCCCCAGTTTTGTATTTTCACAAGGGTAACAGGATAAATTAGACCCCAAAAGTTGTTGTCCAATTTGTCCTGAGTACGCTGATACCCCATATGTGGGGGGGAACCACTGTTTGGGTGCATGACAGAGCTCGGAAGGGAAGGAGCGCCATTTGGAATGCAGCCTTAAATGGATTGGTCTGCAGGCGTCACGTTGCATTTGCAGAGCCCCTGATGTACCCAAACAGTACAAACCCCCCACAAGTGACCCCATATTGGAAACTAGACCTCCCAAGGAACTTATCTAGATGTGTTGTGAGAACTTTGAACCCCCAAGTGTTTCACTACAGTTTATAACGCAGAGCCGTGAAAATAAAACATCTTTTTTTTCCCACAAAAATGATTTTTAGCCCCCCAAATTTTTATTTTCCTAAGGATAACAAGAGAACTTGGACCCCAGAAGTTGTTGTTCAATTTGTCCCGAGTACGCTGATAACACATATGTTGGGGTAAACCCCTTTTTGGGCGCACGGGAGAGCTCGGAAAGGAAGGAGCACTGTTTTACTTTTTCAACACAGAATTGGCTGGAATTGAGATTGGACGCCATGTCGCGCTTGTAGAGCCCCTGATGTGCCTGGACAGTGGAAACTCCCCAATTCTACCTGAAACCCTAACCCAAACACACCCCTAACCCTAATCCCAACGGTAACCCTAACCACACCCCTAGCCCTGACACACCCATAATTCTAATCCCAACCCTAATCCAAACGTAAATGTAATCCAAACCCTAACCCTAACTTTAGCCCCAACCCTAACTTTAGCCCCAACCCTAACTTTACCTCCAACCCTAGCCCTAACCCTAACCCTAACCCTACCCCTAACCCTAAACGTGACTGAAATACGTGGCACTGAAATACGTGGCACTGAAATACGTGGCACTGAAATACGTGGCACTGAAATACGTGGCACTGAAATACGTGGCACTGAAATACGTGATACGTGGCACTTAAATACGTGGCACTGAAACACGTGGCACTGAAATACGTGATACGTGGCACTGAAATACGTGGCACTGAAATACGTGGCACTGAAATACGTGGCACTGAAATACGTGGCACTGAAATACGTGGCACTGAAATACGTGGCACTGAAATACGTGGCACTGAAATACGTGGCACTGAAATACGTGGCACTGAAATATGTGATACGTGGCACTGATACGTGGCACTGATACGTGGCACTGAAATACGTGGCACTGAAATACGTGGCACTGAAATACGTGGCACTGAAATACGTGGCACGTGGCACTGAAATACGTGGCACTGAAATACGTGGCACTGAAATACGTGGCACTGAAATACGTGATACGTGGCACTTAAATACGTGGCACTGAAACACGTGGCACTGAAATACGTGATACGTGGCACTGAAATACGTGGCACTGAAATACGTGGCACTGAAATACGTGGCACTGAAATACGTGGCACTGAAATACGTGGCACTGAAATACGTGGCACTGAAATACGTGGTACTAAAATATGTGGCACTGAAATACGTGATACGTGGCACTGAAATACGTGATACGTGGCACTGAAATATGTGATACGTGGCACTGAAATACGTGGCACTGAAACACGTGGCACTGAAATACGTGGCACTGAAATACGTGGCACTGAAATACGTGGCACTGAAATACGTGGCACTATGACTGTCAGAAAATGTTCATTAAACGGTTAGGGGTGAGGTTAGGGGTAGAGTTAGGGTTAGGGTTTGGATCCCTTTATCACCTTGATGGTGGTGGGTGGCTTTTCAGTGTGTTTAAATGCATGCGTTTTTAACGCAAACAAACGCATGTGCTTAAAAACGCAAGAAAATACTGCAGGTTGTATTTCTGAAAATGAACGCATGCAGAAAAAAAACGCATGCGTTTGAAAACGCGACCAAACGCGTACAAAAAAACCGCATGCGTTTTCAATGTTAAATATAGGGAAAAAATGCATGCGTTTTTTGTGCAAAAAACGCTGCAGACAAAAACGCAAGTGTGAAACCAGCGACGCTTTTTATAGCAAAAAAGTTTTTGCGTCTCCACATTTTGAGACCTATAATTTTTCCACATTTTGCTCCACAGAGTCATGTGAGGTCTTGTTTTTTGCGGGACGAGTTGACGTTTTTATTGGTAACATTTTCGGACACGTGACCGTTTTTGATCGCTTTTTATTCCGATTTTTGTGAGGCAGAATGACCAAAAACCAGCTATTCATGAATTTCTTTTGGGGGAGGCGTTTATACCGTTCCGCGTTTGGTAAAATTGATAAAGCAGTTTTATTCGTCGGGTCAGTACGATTACAGCGATATCTCATTTATATCATTTTTTTATGTTTTGGCGCTTTTATACGATAAAAACTAAAATATAGAAAAAATAATTATTTTCGTATCGCTTTATTCTCAGGACTATAACTTTTTAATTTTTTGCTGATAATGTTGTATGGCGGCTTGTTTTTTGCGGGACAAGATGACGTTTTCAGCGGTACCATGGATATTTATATCAGTCTTTTTGATCGCGTGTTATTCCACTTTTTGTTCGGCGGTATGGTAATAAAGCGTTGTTTTTTGCCTCGTTTTTTTTTTTTTTTTCTTACGGTGTTTACTGAAGGGGTTAACTAGTGGGGCAGTTTTATAGGTTGGGTCGTTACGGACGCGGCGATACTAAATATGTGTACTTTTATTGTTTTGTTTTTTTTATTTAGATAAAGAAATGTATTTATGGGAATAATATATATTTTTTTATTATTATTTATTTAGGATTTTTTTTTTTTTTTTTTTTACACATGTGGAAAAATTTTTTTTTAACTTTTTTACTTTGTCCCAGGGGGGGACATCACAGATCATTGATCTGGCAGTGTGCACAGCACTCTGCCAGATCGACGATCTGCTGTGCAGGGCTGCAGGCTTACCAAGTGCCTGCTCTGAGCAGACACTCGGTAAGCCACCTCCTTCCCTGCAGGACCCGGATGCCGCGGCCATCTTGGATCCGGGACCTGCAGCCAGGAAGGAGGTAGGAGACCCTCGCAGCAACGCGATCACATCGCGTTGCTCCGGGGGTCTCAGGGAAGCCCGCAGGGAGCCCCCTCCCTGCGCGATGCTTCCCTATACCGCCGGTACACTGCGATCATGTTTGATCGCGGTGTGCCGGGGGTTAATGTGCCGGGGGCGGTCCGTGACCGCTCCTGGCACATAGTGCCGGATGTCAGCTGCGATATGCAGCTGACACCCGGCCGCGATCGGCCGCGCTCCCCCCGTGAGCGCCGCTGATCGGTGATGACGTACTATCCCGTCGGCGGTCATACGGGCCCACCCCACCTCGACGGGATAGTACGTCAAATGTCGGGAAGGGGTTAATAAACTTCTTAAATGTGGTTTTGAGCATCCTGAGGGTTTCAGTTTTTAGAATGGTGTCACTTTTTGATATTTTCTATCATATAGACCCCTCAAAGTGACTTCAAATGTGATGTGGTCCCTAAAAAAAATGGTGTTGTAAAAATGAGAAATCGCTGGTCAATTTTAACCCTTATAACTCCCTAACAAAAAAAAAATCTTGCTTCCAAAACTGTGCAGATGTAAAGTAGACATGTGGGAAATGTTACTTATTAAGTATTTTGTGTAACATATCTCTGTGATTTAAGGGTATGAAAATTCAAAGTTGGAAAAATGGGAAATGTTCTAAATTTTTGCCAAATTTCCGTTTTTTTCACAAGTAAACACAAGTAGTATCAAAGAAATTTTACCACTATCATGAAGAACAATATGTCAGGAGAAAGCAGTGTCTGAATCACCGGGATCTGTTGAATCATTCCAGAGTTGTAACCTCTTAAAGGGACAGTGGTCAAAATTGTAAAAATTGGCCCGGTCATTAACGCGCAAACCACCCTTGAGGGTAAAGGGGTTAATAAAAAAAAAAAATTGGTCACATGCAGCAGTCAAAGGGGTTTTAGGAAGCTAAATAAAATCATAATGTAACAGAAAGAGAGCAAAAGTGTATGGACAGTCAAATTCAATCCAGAAAAATGATTTAACTATTTTTTGTAGTGTTATATGCCACAGAACCACAAAGCACATAATACAGTATAGGTGAGAAATGTAACCCAGCAAAATTTTTAAATGCTTTTTTGGAGTGGTATATATCACAGGAATGTACCACAGAACTATATGACTAAGAATTTAAGACTGCAACTTTTTTTACTCTTTTTTCCAGTTTTATAGATCACAGGAAATGTCCTTAGACCATGGAATATTGTATGGATGAGAACTGTAATCAAGCCAATTTTGTAACGGAACAGTGAATGGGTGACAAATGTAATCCAGCTAATTTTTAAGGCCTTTTTAGTGTTAGATATCACAGAAATGTACCACAGAACATGGAAAACTGTATGACTAAGAAATTTAAGTCTATAAAAGTTTTGAACTCTTTTTTTTTTGTTTTATAGATCAAAATAAATGTACTCCAGACCACGGAATACTGTATAGGTGATAAATTGAAGTCTGCAAAACTGTTAAATGCTTTTTTGGAGTGTTATACAGTATATATATCTACTACATAATTGTCTAAGGGTCACTTCCGTCTGTCTGTCCTTCTGTCTTTCTGTCTGTCACGGATATTCATTGGTCGCGGCCTCTGTCTGTCATGGAATCCAAGTCGCAGATTGGTCTCGCCAGCTGCCTGTCATGGCTGCCGCGACCAATCAGCGATGTCCACAGTCCGATTAGTCCCTCCCTACTCCCCTGCAGTCAGTGCCTGGCGCCCGCAACATACTCCCCGCAGTCACCGCTCACACAGGGTTAATGCCAGCGGTAACGGACCGCGTTATGCCGCGGGTAACTCACTCCGTTACCGCCGCTATTAACCCTGTGTGACCAAGTTTTTACTTTTGATGCTGCCTGTGCAGCGTCAATAGTAAAAACATCTAATGTTAAAAATAATAAAAAAATAAAAAATCATTATATACTGACCTTCTGCCGCCTTTCCCGCTCCTCGCGATGCTCCGGTGACCGGTCCATGCAAGCGTCAGGTTCCATTGGCAAGGATGGTCTGCGAGAAGGACCTGCCATGACATCACGGTCATTTGACCATGACGTCATCACAGGTCCTGAGCGCCTGCGCGAGAAGGACCTGCCGTGACGTCACGGTCATGTGTGTTGTGAGTTCTGTTCTTGGGCTCCCTCTGGTGGGTTCAAGTGGTATTGCTGCTCCTTGAGTTTTGCTGTAGCAGCTGCCTTCACTTATCGTCTCTCTTAGCCTTGCTATTTAACTTGGCTCTGGCCTACAGTTCATGCCAGCTGTCAATGTTTCAGGGTGGATTCAGTTTTCTCCTTGGATATTTCTCATGGCCAGTCCATTTCAGCAAAAGATAAGTTCTTGCTAGTTCTTGTTAGTCCATCTGCTTTGGACTTTATTGCTCAGCTCATGTCGTGTTTCTTTTTGTCCAGCTTGTCATCATGATATATTCAGGCTAGCTGGAAGCTCTGGGGAAGCAGATTTGCCCCTCCACACTGTGAGTCGGTGTGGAGATCATTTTTGTAAACTCTGCGTGGATTTTTAGTTTTTAATACTGACCGCATAGTATCCTTTCCTATCTCTGTCTATCTAGATTAGAAATTGGCCTCCTTTGCTAAAATCTGTTTTCATTTCTGTGTATGTCTTTTCCCTCTCCACTCACAGTCAATATATGTGGGGGGCTATCTTTCCTTTTGGGAAATTCTCTGAGGCAAGATAGTTTTCTGTTTCCATCTTAAGGGGTAGTTAGTTCTTAGGCCGTGATGAGGTGTCTAGGGAGAGTCAGGAACGTCCCACGGCTATTTCTAGTGTTGGTGTTAGGAGTAGGGTTTGCGGTCAGTAAAGTTACCACCTCCTCAGAGCTTGTCCCATGTTTCGTTTTAACCACCAGGTCATATCAGTGTTGCTCCTTAACCACCAGGTCATAACACATGTGACCGCGACACGGTTATGTGACCGCGACGTCATCACAGGTCCTGCGCGCCTGCGCGAGAAGGAGGCGACAGAACTACAAGGGTGGCCTCGGAAGGTGAGTATATGTTTGTTTTTTATTTTTTAACCTGTGACATATGTGGCTGGGCAATATACTACGTAGCTGGGCAATATACTACGTGACTGGCCAATATACTACGTGGCTGGGCAATATACTACGTGGCTCTGTGCTGTATACTACGTCGTTGTGCAATATACTACGTGGCTCTGTGCTGTATACTACGTAACTGGGCAATATACTACGTCACTGGGCAATATACTACATAACTGGGCAATATACTACGTGGCTGGGCAATATACTACGTCACTGGGCAATATACTACGTAACTGGGCAATATACTACGTGGCTGGGCAATATACTACGTGGACATGCATATTCTAGAATAATTTCTGTGTTAGAATCGGGCCACCATCTAGTATATATATATATATATATGTATATATATATATACACTCACTGGCCACTTTATTAGGTACACCTGTCCAACTTCTTGTTAACACTTAATTTCTAATCAGCCAATCACATGGCGGCAACTCAGTGCATTTAGGCATGTAGACATGGTCAAGACAATCTCCTGCAGTTCAAACCGAGCATCAGTATGGGGAAGAAAGGTGATTTGAGTGCCTTTGAACGTGGCATGGTTGTTGGTGCCAGAAGGGCTGGTCTGAGTATTTCAGAAACTGCTGATCTACTGGGATTTTCACGCACAACCATTTCTAGGGTTTACAGAGAATGGCCCGAAAAAGAAAAAAAATCCAGTGAGCGGCAGTTCTGTGGGCGGAAATGCCTTGTTGATGCCAGAGGTCAGAGGAGAATAGGCAGACTGGTTCGAGCTGATAGAAAGGCAACAGTGACTCAAATCGCCACCCGTTACAACCAAGGTAGGCCTAAGAGCATCTCTGAACGCACAGTGCATCGAACTTTGAGGCAGATGGGCTACAGCAGCAGAAGACCACACCGGGTACCACTCCTTTCAGCTAAGAACAGGAAACTGAGGCTACAATTTGCACAAGCTCATCGAAATTGGACAGTAGAAGATTGGAAAAACGTTGCTTGGTCTGATGAGTCTCGATTTCTGCTGCGACATTCGGATGGTAGGGTCAGAATTTGGCGTAAACAACATGAAATCTTTGGGATGTGGTGGAACGGGAGATTCGCATCAGGGATGTGCAGCCGACAAATCTGCGGCAACTGTGTGATGCCATCATGTCAATATGGACCAAAATCTCTGAGGAATGCTTTGGGCACCTTGTTGAATCTATGCCACGAAGAATTGAGGCAGTTCTGAAGGCAAAAGGGGTCCAACCCGTTACTAGCATGGTGTACCTAATAAAGTGGCCAGTGAGTGTATATATATATATATATATATACATCTAAAAAATCCAGAACATTGTATGGGTAAGAAATTAAACCCAGATAATTTTTTTAATGATTTGTTGGAGTGTTATACACTGCTCAAAAAATAAAGGGAACACTTAAACAACAGAATATAACTCCAAGTAAATCAAACTTCTGTGAAATCAAACTGTCCTCTTAGGAAGCAACACTGATTGACAATCAATTTCACATGCTGTTGTGCAAATGTAATAGACAACAGATTTTATATTATTGGCAATTATCAAGACACCCTGAATAAAGGAGTGGTTCTGCAGGTGGGGACCACAGACTACATCTCAGTACCAATGCTTTCTGGCTGATTTTTTTTGTCACTTTTAAATGTTGAATGTGCTTTCACACTCGTAGTAGTATGAGACGGACTCTACAACCCACATAAGTGGCTCAGGTAGTGCAGGTCATCCAGGATGGCACATCAATGCGAGCTGTGGCAAGAAGGTTTGCTGTGTCTGTCTGCATCGTGTCCAGAGGCTGGAGGCACTACCAGGAGACAGGTTAGTACACCAGGAGACGTGAAGCGGGTGTAGGAGGGCAACAACCCAGCAGCAAGACTGCTACCTCTGTCTTTGTGCAAGGAGGAACAGGAGGAGCACTGCCAGAGCCCTGCAAATTGACCTCCAGCAAGCCACAAGTGTGCATGTGTCTGCTCAAACGGTTAGAAACCGACTCCATGAGGATGGTCTGAGTGCCCGACGTCCACAGATGGGGGTTGTGCTCACAGCCCAACACTGTGCAGGACGCTTGGCATTTGCCACAGAACACCAGGATTGGCAAATTCGCCACTGGCGCCCTGTGCCCTTCACAGATGAAAGCAGGTTCACACTGAGCATATGTAACGAACGTGACAGAGTCTGGAGAAGCTGTGGAGAGCGATCTGCTGCCTGCAATATCCTTCAGCTTGACTGGTTTGGCAGTTGGTCAGTAATGGTGTGGGGTGGCATATCTTTGGAGGGCCGCACAGCCCTCCATGTGCTTGCCAGAGGTAGCCTGACTGCCTTTAGGTACCGAGATGAGATCCTCAGACCCCTTGTGAGACCATATGCTGGTGCGGTTGGCCCTGGGTTCCTCCTAATGCAGGACAATGCCAGACCTCATGTAGCTGGAGTGTGTCAGCAGTTCCTGCAAGATGAAGGCATTGAAGCTATGGACTGACCCACCCATTCCCCAGACTTTAATCCAATTGAGCACATCTGGGACATCATGTCTAGCTCCATCCACCAATGTCACGTTGCACCACAGACTGTCCAGGAGTTGGCGGATGCTTTAGTCCAGGTCTGGGAGGAGATCCCTCAGGAGACCATCCACCGCTTCATTAGGAGCATGCCCAGGTGTGGTACAGTAGGGAGGTCATACAGGCATGTAGAGGCTGCACACAATGCTGAGCATCTTTTCCTTGTCATGACGCATTTCCACTGAAGTTGTATAAGCTTGTAATTTGATTTTCCACTTTGATTTTGACTATCATTCCAAATCCAGACCTCTATGGGATATTCATTTTGATTTACATTGATAATTGTTATGTTTTATTGTTCTGAACTCATTCCACTATGCAATGAATAAAATTTGCAACTGGAATATTTTATTCACAGATATCTAGGATGTGGTATTTTAGTGTTCCCTTTATTTTTTTGAGCAGTGTGTCACACAAAAAAAGTAACAAAAATCACATAATACTCAATGGATCAAAATATATTCAGTTTTGACCCCCACCCTTAAAAATGTGCAACTATAAATTTGCCAACGGATTGCAAAGCACTAATCCTTTTCCACAGACAGACTGGATTCTGTCATGCTCCCTGCTCCTGCGACTCTATGTCCCTCCCTCGGCTAAATGCAGATTTTATGTGATACAAACAGCAAAGCAAGCAACTATCCCTTGGAAGGGCTGTTAGTACGATGGCTCAGCTTCAGCACCAGTATCAACACTACAGACCTCTGATTCATTATACATAGGCCTAGACAAGTGCTTTCTTTCTCCAATACGAAGTTTCACAGAGCTGTGCAATGGCATCAGTCTGCTGAGCTCGGCGGCAACTGTTCTTTTATAACCTCTGATGATATCACTCAACCAGCCAATCACAGTAATGCCACAACAAAGATGGCTAAGGCATTACAGTGACGTGCAATCCCCGCATGCTTATTGATTGTGTAACAGGCACCAAAAATTCAGGGCAGGGATTCGAGTTTTACACTGAGCACCACCCATTACTTGCCAAGTAACAAGCACATCACCACAAGAGCTTACACTCTACAGGAGAGAAAGAAAGAGAGAGAGAGGAACCCGCTGACCATAAGAGCTTACACTTTACAGGAGAAGAAAGGACCACAATGACCATAAGAGCTTACACTCTACAGGAGAAAGAAGACCCCGCTGACCATAAGAGCTTACACTCTACAGGAGAGAGAGGACCCTGTTGACCATAAGAGCTTACACTCTACAGGAGAGAGAGGACCTCACTGACCATAAGAGCTTACACTGTACAGGAGAGAGAGAGGACCCCGCTGACCATAAGAGCTTACACTCTACAGGAGAGAGAGGACCCCACTGACCATTAGAGCTCCCACTTTACAGGAAAGTAAAAAGTTGTGATAATCTGCTAGATGTATTCCCTTCAGTGCATTATGGGGAGGCCCGTGTGGCCACGTAATGACATTACCACACTCTTTGGTGCTGTAGCAGTGTGGGAAATGGTGCCAGGCAAGTTTGTGAATCGCAAAAGGCATCACAAATTGGTCAAATTTTCACAAAAACATGAATTTCAGAAAATTTGACTCACACCCCATTCTCCATGTATCGATCCATTGATCTTTAGTGGTGATACATGTATTGCCCAAGTGGATTTTATAGGATTGCTACCTGTGTGAAATACCAAGTTCAAGTGGTCTTTATGTCTTGGTATTGAAAAATCAACTAAGCTCTCATATTGCACGCCCCTATTGTCGTATGAGACTTTTATATCAGGCATTTTTAATATTTGACTAAAGTTTTTGTACCATGAACAAAAGTATATTTTAATCAACAGATTTTGGAATAATACTAATTTCCACAATTGGATGTGTTTTATAAAAAAATGTCCCTGTGCTGAGATAATCTTATGAATGTGCCCCTGCTGTGTACTGTGTAATGGTTGTCTGACCGTACAGGAACATGGTCTGATCATACCACAGCTCCTAGCCAAAGGTGGACGCAAAAAAGAGTATACAGATATTACAGCATGGGATTATAGCTGATTCATTTTCTGAGTAAAATATTTCACTGACTGTTTTTAAACAATATTTTACATTTTACCTCAAAGAAAGAATAATGTGTGATCCCCTGATGTCCTGTCTGTATACTCTCTCCACCCTCTCGCCCGCCCAGGAACTGTGTATGATCAGACCATGTCCCTGTACGGTCAGACACGGCCATTACACAGTACACAGCAGGGGCACATTCATAAGATTATCTCAGCACAGGAACATTTTATTTAAAACACATCCAATTGTGCAGTTTATTTTTATTCCAAGATCTAATGATTAACATATACTTTTGTTCATGGCACAACCTCTTTAACTGCATTTACCGAAAAATCTATAATAGGTACTATAGGGATTTTAACTACATGTCTTGCCATTACATTGGTGATTTTATAACTGACTTCATGTATCCCCTTTAGATACCCTATAATCCACTTAAACAATTTGCCGAAAAAGTTGGACTTTCTGTTAAATCATAGAAAGAAGGGATCTCCTACATAAATAAAAGCATCAAAGTGTTCATATCTGCCTATAATGTACACAAGAAATCCATCAATACCGGGAAGTATGCGGCATAAGAGCAGCTTGTGATTAAAACCTACAAGGTTATCTCCTCACGTTTAGACATAGAACACGCGTTGATGCAAAATGAAAAGACATTTAATACCACTCAGAAGATGGAAAGTACTCACACCATGCAGGAGAAAAAGTCCTCAACAGGTTTTCTCACATTTGAAAGTTATCCTCTTTCCAAAGGACAGGTTACAAATTGCTGATCGCTGGCAAAAATGGATTGGAGAACATCTCTGCCCCATTCATGCTTATTGGACTGCTGGAGAAAGCCGTGTAACGTGTAGTAAGTGTGGTTTAGCTTGACTGACCTCCCTTACATTAAAGCAAGGTTTCACAGAGACTTATTCTAAAGATCACTGGGGAGTAGAGTTGAGCGACTTTCATTTTTTTAAGATCGAGTCGGGTTTTGTGAAACCCGATTTTGTCCAGAGTCGAGTCGAGTGCAGTCGGCCGATTATCGCTAAAAGTCGGGGATCGACCGAAACACGAAACCCAATGCAAGTCAATGGGGAAGCATAGTCGGCAGTGAGTGGAGGCCAGGAAAACACCTACAGTGCCCATTTTAATGCCAAAAACATCCATTCTTGTTTCTGAAGCTTGTCAATCTTAATTAACTTTATAATAATAGTTGGGCATAGGGAATTGGGGGTCATTTGGCAAAAGTTGTGGGGGGAGTAGGGCCGGCTCAAGTTTTTCGTGGGCCCAGGAAATGCGGACTACGTCACGGCGGTGTTGCAGGGAAAGGTAAGTATTTCAACGTTGCAAGTGCTGTGATCCTGAGCAAGCAGGGGGGGCCCACTCGTTCGCATTGGCACTGGCACAGGGCCCCTCAAAGTACAGCGATGTGTGTTTGCATGGCGGGGGCGCCTCCCACCAGCAGCGACACTTTTGCGTACTCTGAGGGGCCCTGTGCCAGTGACGTCGCCAACGAGTATGCCCCCCCACCTGATGAAGGAACCTGCACTTTCATCTGCACCTTCCTCTCTGTCCCTGTGTAAGGTGGTATAACATGCGGGAAGGGGAACCTTACTTTCAGCAGGGTCAGATTCTGGCTGTGTAGAGTATAAGGGGAATGTAGTGGTCTAGGTCAATGTACCAGCAGACTCATCTAGCAGTGGCTGGGCAATGGGCAGGATGAGGAGGAAACAGATATAGGGCCAAAGAATAAAGTAGGCTAAATGCAGTTCAAAATTGGTAACAGGACTAAACAGGCGGCATTGCTTTGTTCAGTGAAGTAGCAAACCCAAGAGCAGCAGACACTGTTTCAAGGGCATAACCACACTAGTAGGCCAAATGCAGTTTAATATCTGATAGTATAGGGCGAAAGCCAGAATGTGGAAGCTCAGCTTTGTTCAGTTGAGGACAACACCAGGCAGGGGCAGACAGACACCTTTAGTAGGCCGGAACAGCCAATTGCATTTTTAAAAATGGTAATTTGGAACTGAAGGTTGAAGCTCAGCTTTATTCAGTTGAGGACAACACCAGGCAGGGGCAGACAGACACCTTTAGTAGGCCGGAACAGCCAATTGCATTTTTAAAAATGGTAATTTGGAACTGAAGGTTGAAGCTCAGCTTTATTCAGTTGAGGACAACACCAGGCAGGGGCAGACATTCACCTTTAGTAGGCCGGAACAGCCAATTGCATTTTTAAAAATGGTAATTTGGAACAGAAGGTTGAAGCTCAGCTTTATTCAGTTGAGGACAACACCAGGCAGGGGCAGACATTCACCTTTAGTAGGCCGGAACAGCCAATTGCATTTTTAAAAATGGTAATTTGGAACAGAAGGTAGAAGCTCAGCTTTATTCAGTTGAGGACAACACCAGGCAGGGGCAGACAGACACCTTTAGTAGGCCGGAACAGCCAATTGCTTTTTTAAAAATGGTAATTTGGAACAGAAGGTTGAAGCTCAGCTTTATTCAGTTGAGGACAACACCAGGCAGGGGCAGACAGACACCTTTAGTAGGCCGGAACAGCCAATTGCTTTTTTAAAAATGGTAATTTGGAACAGAAGGTTGAAGCTCAGCTTTATTCAGTTGAGGACAACACCAGGCAGGGGCAGACAGACACCTTTAGTAGGCCGGAACAGCCAATTGCTTTTTTAAAAATGGTAATTTGGAACAGAAGGTTGAAGCTCAGCTTTATTCAGTTGAGGACAACACCAGGCAGGGGCAGACAGACACCTTTAGTAGGCCGGAACAGCCAATTGCTTTTTTAAAAATGGTAATTTGGAACAGAAGGTTGAAGCTCAGCTTTATTCAGTTGAGGACAACACCAGGCAGGGGCAGACAGACACCTTTAGTAGGCCGGAACAGCCAATTTTTAAAAAAAACAGCAGTTAGTAAGAGGCAGAAGGTAGAAGCTCAGCTTTATTCAGTTGAGGACAACACCAGGCAGGGGCAGACAGACACCTTTAGTAGGCCGGAACAGCCAATTGCATTTTTAAAAATGGTAATTTGGAACAGAAGGTAGAAGCTCAGCTTTATTCAGTTGAGGACAACACCAGGCAGGGGCAGACAGACACCTTTAGTAGGCCGGAACAGCCAATTTTTTTAAAAAACAGCAGTTAGTAAGAGGCAGAAGGTAGAAGCTCAGCTTTATTCAGTTGAGGACAACACCAGGCAGGGGCAGACAGACACCTTTAGTAGGCCGGAACAGCCAATTGCATTTTTAAAAATGGTAATTTGGAACAGAAGGTTGAAGCTCAGCTTTATTCAGTTGAGGACAACACCAGGCAGGGGCAGACAGACACCTTTAGTAGGCCGGAACAGCCAATTGCATTTTTAAAAATGGTAATTTGGAACTGAAGGTTGAAGCTCAGCTTTATTCAGTTGAGGACAACACCAGGCAGGGGCAGACATTCACCTTTAGTAGGCCGGAACAGCCAATTGCATTTTTAAAAATGGTAATTTGGAACAGAAGGTTGAAGCTCAGCTTTATTCAGTTGAGGACAACACCAGGCAGGGGCAGACATTCACCTTTAGTAGGCCGGAACAGCCAATTGCATTTTTAAAAATGGTAATTTGGAACAGAAGGTAGAAGCTCAGGTTTATTCAGTTGAGGACAACACCAGGCAGGGGCAGACAGACACCTTTAGTAGGCCGGAACAGCCAATTTTTAAAAAAAACAGCAGTTAGTAAGAGGCAGAAGGTAGAAGCTCAGTTTTATTCAGTTGAGGACAACACCAGGCAGGGGCAGACAGACACCTTTAGTAGGCCGGAACAGCCAATTGCATTTTTAAAAATGGTAATTTGGAACAGAAGGTAGAAGCTCAGCTTTATTCAGTTGAGGACAACACCAGGCAGGGGCAGACAGACACCTTTAGTAGGCCGGAACAGCCAATTTTTTAAAAAAACAGCAGTTAGTAAGAGGCAGAAGGTAGAAGCTCAGCTTTATTCAGTTGAGGACAACACCAGGCAGGGGCAGACATTCACCTTTAGTAGGCCGGAACAGCCAATTGCATTTTTAAAAATGGTAATTTGGAACAGAAGGTAGAAGCTCAGCTTTATTCAGTTGAGGACAACACCAGGCAGGGGCAGACATTCACCTTTAGTAGGCCGGAACAGCCAATTGCATTTTTAAAAATGGTAATTTGGAACAGAAGGTTGAAGCTCAGCTTTATTCAGTTGAGGACAACACCAGGCAGGGGCAGACATTCACCTTTAGTAGGCCGGAACAGCCAATTGCATTTTTAAAAATGGTAATTTGGAACAGAAGGTAGAAGCTCAGCTTTATTCAGTTGAGGACAACACCAGGCAGGGGCAGACAGACACCTTTAGTAGGCCGGAACAGCCAATTGCTTTTTTAAAAATGGTAATTTGGAACAGAAGGTTGAAGCTCAGCTTTATTCAGTTGAGGACAACACCAGGCAGGGGCAGACAGACACCTTTAGTAGGCCGGAACAGCCAATTGCTTTTTTAAAAATGGTAATTTGGAACAGAAGGTTGAAGCTCAGCTTTATTCAGTTGAGGACAACACCAGGCAGGGGCAGACAGACACCTTTAGTAGGCCGGAACAGCCAATTGCTTTTTTAAAAATGGTAATTTGGAACAGAAGGTTGAAGCTCAGCTTTATTCAGTTGAGGACAACACCAGGCAGGGGCAGACAGACACCTTTAGTAGGCCGGAACAGCCAATTGCTTTTTTAAAAATGGTAATTTGGAACAGAAGGTTGAAGCTCAGCTTTATTCAGTTGAGGACAACACCAGGCAGGGGCAGACAGACACCTTTAGTAGGCCGGAACAGCCAATTTTTAAAAAAAACAGCAGTTAGTAAGAGGCAGAAGGTAGAAGCTCAGCTTTATTCAGTTGAGGACAACACCAGGCAGGGGCAGACAGACACCTTTAGTAGGCCGGAACAGCCAATTGCATTTTTAAAAATGGTAATTTGGAACAGAAGGTAGAAGCTCAGCTTTATTCAGTTGAGGACAACACCAGGCAGGGGCAGACAGACACCTTTAGTAGGCCGGAACAGCCAATTTTTTTAAAAAACAGCAGTTAGTAAGAGGCAGAAGGTAGAAGCTCAGCTTTATTCAGTTGAGGACAACACCAGGCAGGGGCAGACAGACACCTTTAGTAGGCCGGAACAGCCAATTGCATTTTTAAAAATGGTAATTTGGAACAGAAGGTTGAAGCTCAGCTTTATTCAGTTGAGGACAACACCAGGCAGGGGCAGACAGACACCTTTAGTAGGCCGGAACAGCCAATTGCATTTTTAAAAATGGTAATTTGGAACTGAAGGTTGAAGCTCAGCTTTATTCAGTTGAGGACAACACCAGGCAGGGGCAGACATTCACCTTTAGTAGGCCGGAACAGCCAATTGCATTTTTAAAAATGGTAATTTGGAACAGAAGGTTGAAGCTCAGCTTTATTCAGTTGAGGACAACACCAGGCAGGGGCAGACATTCACCTTTAGTAGGCCGGAACAGCCAATTGCATTTTTAAAAATGGTAATTTGGAACAGAAGGTAGAAGCTCAGGTTTATTCAGTTGAGGACAACACCAGGCAGGGGCAGACAGACACCTTTAGTAGGCCGGAACAGCCAATTTTAAAAAAAAACAGCAGTTAGTAAGAGGCAGAAGGTAGAAGCTCAGTTTTATTCAGTTGAGGACAACACCAGGCAGGGGCAGACAGACACCTTTAGTAGGCCGGAACAGCCAATTGCATTTTTAAAAATGGTAATTTGGAACAGAAGGTAGAAGCTCAGCTTTATTCAGTTGAGGACAACACCAGGCAGGGGCAGACAGACACCTTTAGTAGGCCGGAACAGCCAATTTTTTAAAAAAACAGCAGTTAGTAAGAGGCAGAAGGTAGAAGCTCAGCTTTATTCAGTTGAGGACAACACCAGGCAGGGGCAGACATTCACCTTTAGTAGGCCGGAACAGCCAATTGCATTTTTAAAAATGGTAATTTGGAACAGAAGGTAGAAGCTCAGCTTTATTCAGTTGAGGACAACACCAGGCAGGGGCAGACATTCACCTTTAGTAGGCCGGAACAGCCAATTGCATTTTTAAAAATGGTAATTTGGAACAGAAGGTTGAAGCTCAGCTTTATTCAGTTGAGGACAACACCAGGCAGGGGCAGACATTCACCTTTAGTAGGCCGGAACAGCCAATTGCATTTTTAAAAATGGTAATTTGGAACTGAAGGTTGAAGCTCAGCTTTATTCAGTTGAGGACAACACCAGGCAGGGGCAGACAGACACCTTTAGTAGGCCGGAACAGCCAATTGCATTTTTAAAAATGGTAATTTGGAACTGAAGGTTGAAGCTCAGCTTTATTCAGTTGAGGACAACACCAGGCAGGGGCAGACAGACACCTTTAGTAGGCCGGAACAGCCAATTTTAAAAAAAAACAGCAGTTAGTAAGAGGCAGAAGGTAGAAGCTCAGCTTTATTCAGTTGAGGACAACACCAGGCAGGGGCAGACAGACACCTTTAGTAGGCCGGAACAGCCAATTGCATTTTTAAAAATGGTAATTTGGAACAGAAGGTAGAAGCTCAGCTTTATTCAGTTGAGGACAACACCAGGCAGGGGCAGACAGACACCTTTAGTAGGCCGGAACAGCCAATTTTTTAAAAAAACAGCAGTTAGTAAGAGGCAGAAGGTAGAAGCTCAGCTTTATTCAGTTGAGGACAACACCAGGCAGGGGCAGACAGACACCTTTAGTAGGCCGGAACAGCCAATTGCATTTTTAAAAATGGTAATTTGGAACAGAAGGTTGAAGCTCAGCTTTATTCAGTTGAGGACAACACCAGGCAGGGGCAGACAGACACCTTTAGTAGGCCGGAACAGCCAATTGCATTTTTAAAAATGGTAATTTGGAACTGAAGGTTGAAGCTCAGCTTTATTCAGTTGAGGACAACACCAGGCAGGGGCAGACATTCACCTTTAGTAGGCCGGAACAGCCAATTGCATTTTTAAAAATGGTAATTTGAAACAGAAGGTTGAAGCTCAGCTTTATTCAGTTGAGGACAACACCAGGCAGGGGCAGACATTCACCTTTAGTAGGCCGGAACAGCCAATTGCATTTTTAAAAATGGTAATTTGGAACAGAAGGTAGAAGTGTTGTGAAATTGGATTTTGGGCTCCCCCGGTGGCCACTGGTGGAATTGAACTGGTGTGCATCATCCTCTCTGTTCACCTGTTTCCATCAGGATGTGGGAGTCGCTATTTAGCCTTGCTCCTCTGTCACTTCCATGCCGGTCAACATTGTAATCAGAAGCCTTTCTGTGCATGTTCCTGCTGCTAGACAACTCCCAGCTAAGTTGGACTTAGTCCTTGTTTGTTTTTGCATTTTGTTCCAGTTCACAGCTGTAGTTTCGTTTCTGTGTCTGGAAAGCTCTTGTGATCTGAAATTGCCACTCTGATGTTATGAGTTAATACTAGAGTCTTAAAGTAATTTCAGGATGGTATTTTGATAGGGTTTTCAGCTGACCATGAAAGTGCCCTTTCTGTCTTCCTGCTATCTAGTAAGCGGACCTCTATTTTGCTAAACCTATTTTCATACTACGTTTGTCATTTCATCTAAAATCACCGCCAATATTTGTGGGGGCCTCTGTCTGCCTTTCGGGGAAATTTCTCTAGAGGTGAGCCAGGACTATATTTTCCTCTGTCAGGATTAGTTAGTCCTCCGGCCGGCGCTGGGCGTCTAGGGATATAACGCAGGCTACGCTACCCGGCTACTGTTAGTTGTGCGGCAGGTTTAGTTCATGGTCAGTTTAGTTTCCATCCTTCCAAGAGCTAGTTCGTATGTTTGCTGGGCTATGTTCTCTTGCCATTGAGAACCATAACAGTTTGACCGGACCGCAAGGGTTAAATTAATTGACAGAGAAAGGAGAGAAAAGAGAAGTCTGCTGAAGATTTTTTTTTTTTTTTTTTCTCAGTTCTGAGTGTGCTTGTAATTGAATCTCTTGCAAGTCTGCCTATATTGCAGCCTTTCTCTCTCTCTCTCTCCTTCTAATCCTGGAATGGCTCTGTGTTCACCTGTTTAAAATGGATATTCAGAGTTTAGCTGCAGGTTTGAATAATCTCACCACGAAAGTTCAAAACTTACAAGATTTTGTTGTTCATGTTCCTATATCTGAACCTAGAATTCCTTTGCCTGAATTTTTCTCGGGGAATAGATCTTGCTTTCAAAATTTCAAAAATAATTGCAAGTTGTTTTTGTCCCTGAAATCTCGCTCTGCTGGAGATCCTGCTCAGCAGGTCAGGATTGTGATTTCTTTGCTCCGGGGCGACCCTCAGGATTGGGCTTTTGCATTGGCTCCAGGGGATCCTGCGTTGCTCAATGTGGATGCGTTTTTTCTGGCCTTGGGGTTGCTTTATGAGGAACCTCAGTTAGAACTTCAGGCGGAAAAGGCCTTGATGTCCCTATCTCAGGGGCAAGACGAAGCTGAAATGTACTGCCAGAAATTCCGTAAATGGGCTGTGCTTACTCAGTGGAATGAGTGCGCCCTGGCGGCGAATTTCAGAGAGGGTCTCTCTGATGCCATTAAGGATGTTATGGTGGGGTTCCCTGTGCCTGCGGGTCTGAATGAGTCCATGACAATGGCTATCCAGATCGATAGGCGTCTGCGGGAGCGCAAACCTGTGCACCATTTGGCGGTGTCTACTGAGAAGACGCCAGAGAATATGCAATGTGATAGAATTCTGTCCAGAAGTGAACGGCAGAATTTTAGACGAAAAAATGGGTTGTGCTTCTATTGCGGTGATTCAACTCATGTTATATCAGCATGCTCTAAGCGTACTAAGAAGCTTGATAAGTCTGTTTCAATTGGCACTTTACAGTCTAAGTTTATTCTATCTGTGACCCTGATTTGTTCTTTATCATCTATTACCGCGGATGCCTATGTCGACTCTGGCGCCGCTTTGAGTCTTATGGATTGGTCCTTTGCCAAACGCTGTGGGTATGATTTGGAGCCTCTTGAAACTCCTATACCCCTGAAGGGGATTGACTCCACCCCATTGGCTAGCAATGAACCACAATACTGGACACAAGTAACTATGCGGATTAATCCGGATCACCAGGAGATTATTCGCTTTCTTGTGCTGTATAACCTACATGATGTGTTGGTGCTTGGATTGCCATGGCTGCAATCTCATAACCCAGTCCTTGACTGGAAAGCTATGTCTGTGTTAAGCTGGGGATGTAAGGGGTTGCATGGGGACGTACCTGTGGTTTCCATTTCATCATCTATTCCCTCTGAGATTCCTGAATTCTTGACTGAATATCGTGACGTTTTTGAAGAACCTAAGCTTGGTTCATTACCTCCGCACCGGGAGTGCGATTGTGCCATAGATTTGATTCCGGGTAGTAAATACCCTAAGGGTCGTTTATTTAATCTGTCTGTGCCTGAACATGCTGCTATGCGAGAATATATAAAGGAGTCCTTGGAAAAGGGACATATTCGTCCTTCGTCATCTCCCTTAGGAGCCGGTTTTTTCTTTGTGGCTAAGAAAGATGGCTCTTTGAGGCCGTGCATTGATTATCGGCTTTTGAATAAAATCACGGTTAAATATCAATATCCGTTGCCACTGCTGACTGATTTGTTTGCTCGCATAAAGGGGGCCAAGTGGTTCTCTAAGATAGATCTTCGTGGGGCGTATAATTTGGTGCGAATTAAGCAGGGGGATGAGTGGAAAACCGCATTTAATACGCCCGAGGGCCACTTTGAGTATTTGGTGATGCCTTTTGGTCTTTCAAATGCCAATTCAGTCTTTCAGTCCTTTATGCATGACATTTTCCGTGATTATTTGGATAAATTTATGATTGTGTATCTGGATGATATTTTGATTTTTTCGAATGACTGGGACTCTCATGTCCAACAGGTCAGGAGGGTTTTTCAGGTTTTGCGGTCTAATTCCTTGTGTGTGAAGGGTTCTAAGTGCGTTTTTGGGGTTCAAAAGATTTCCTTTTTGGGATATATTTTTTCCCCCTCTTCCATCGAGATGGATCCTGTCAAGGTTCAGGCTATTTGTGATTGGACGCAACCCTCTTCTCTTAAGAGTCTTCAGAAATTTTTGGGCTTTGCTAACTTTTATCGTCGATTTATTGCTGGTTTTTCTGATGTTGTTAAACCATTGACTGATTTGACTAAGAAGGGTGCTGATGTTGCTGATTGGTCCCCTGCTGCTGTGGAGGCCTTTCGGGAGCTTAAGCGCCGCTTTTCTTCCGCCCCTGTGTTGCGTCAGCCTGATGTTGCTCTTCCTTTTCAGGTTGAGGTCGACGCTTCTGAAATCGGAGCTGGGGCGGTTTTGTCGCAGAGAAGTTCCGATTGCTCCGTGATGAGACCTTGTGCTTTTTTCTCGCGTAAATTTTCGCCCGCCGAGCGGAATTATGATGTTGGGAATCGGGAGCTTTTGGCCATGAAGTGGGCTTTTGAGGAGTGGTGTCATTGGCTTGAGGGGGCTAGACATCAGGTGGTGGTATTGACTGACCACAAAAATCTAATTTATCTTGAGTCCGCCAGACGCCTGAATCCTAGACAGGCGCGCTGGTCGTTGTTTTTCTCTCGGTTTAATTTTGTGGTGTCCTACCTGCCGGGTTCTAAGAATGTTAAGGCGGATGCCCTTTCTAGGAGTTTTGAGCCTGACTCCCCTGGTAATTCTGAACCTACAGGTATCCTTAAGGATGGAGTGATATTGTCTGCCATTTCTCCAGACCTGCGGCGGGCCTTGCAGGAGTTTCAGGCGGATAGACCTGATCGTTGCCCACCTGGTAGACTGTTTGTTCCTGATGATTGGACCAGTAAAGTCATTTCTGAGGTTCATTCTTCTGCGTTAGCAGGTCATCCTGGAATCTTTGGTACCAGGGATTTGATGGCAAGGTCCTTCTGGTGGCCTTCCCTGTCTCGAGATGTGCGAGGCTTCGTGCAGTCTTGTGACGTTTGTGCTCGGGCCAAGCCTTGTTGTTCTCGGGCTAGTGGATTGTTGTTGCCCTTGCCTATCCCGAAGAGGCCCTGGACGCACATCTCGATGGATTTTATTTCGGATCTTCCTGTTTCTCAGAAGATGTCTGTCATCTGGGTGGTGTGTGATCGTTTCTCTAAGATGGTCCATTTGGTTCCCCTGCCTAAGTTGCCTTCTTCTTCCGAGTTGGTTCCTCTGTTTTTTCAAAATGTGGTCCGTTTGCATGGTATTCCGGAGAATATCGTTTCTGACAGAGGTACCCAATTCGTGTCTAGATTTTGGCGAGCATTCTGTGCTAGGATGGGCATAGATTTGTCTTTCTCGTCTGCTTTCCATCCTCAGACTAATGGCCAGACCGAGCGGACGAATCAGACCTTGGAGACATATTTGAGGTGTTTTGTGTCTGCAGATCAGGATGATTGGGTTGCTTTTTTGCCTTTAGCGGAGTTTGCCCTCAATAATCGGGCCAGTTCTGCCACCTTTGTGTCTCCCTTTTTCTGTAATTCGGGGTTTCATCCTCGATTTTCTTCTGGTCAGGTGGAATCTTCGGATTGTCCTGGAGTGGATGCTGTGGTGGAGAGGTTGCATCAGATTTGGGGGCAGGTAGTGGACAATTTGAAGTTGTCCCAGGAGAAGACTCAGCTTTTTGCCAACCGCCGGCGTCGGGTTGGTCCTCGGCTTTGTGTTGGGGACTTGGTGTGGTTGTCTTCTCGTTTTGTCCCTATGAGGGTTTCTTCTCCCAAGTTTAAGCCTCGGTTCATCGGCCCGTACAAGATATTGGAGATTCTTAACCCTGTGTCCTTCCGTTTGGACCTCCCTGCATCTTTTTCTATTCATAATGTTTTTCATCGGTCATTATTGCGCAGGTATGAGGTACCGGTTGTGCCTTCCGTTGAGCCTCCTGCTCCGGTGTTGGTTGAGGGCGAGTTGGAGTACGTTGTGGAAAAAATCTTGGACTCCCGTGTTTCCAGACGGAAACTCCAGTATCTGGTCAAATGGAAGGGATACGGTCAGGAGGATAATTCTTGGGTGACTGCCTCTGATGTTCATGCCTCCGATTTGGTCCGTGCCTTTCATAGGGCTCATCCTGATCGCCCTGGTGGTTCTGGTGAGGGTTCGGTGCCCCCTCCTTGAGGGGGGGGTACTGTTGTGAAATTGGATTTTGGGCTCCCCCGGTGGCCACTGGTGGAATTGAACTGGTGTGCATCATCCTCTCTGTTCACCTGTTTCCATCAGGATGTGGGAGTCGCTATTTAGCCTTGCTCCTCTGTCACTTCCATGCCGGTCAACATTGTAATCAGAAGCCTTTCTGTGCATGTTCCTGCTGCTAGACAACTCCCAGCTAAGTTGGACTTAGTCCTTGTTTGTTTTTGCATTTTGTTCCAGTTCACAGCTGTAGTTTCGTTTCTGTGTCTGGAAAGCTCTTGTGATCTGAAATTGCCACTCTGATGTTATGAGTTAATACTAGAGTCTTAAAGTAATTTCAGGATGGTATTTTGATAGGGTTTTCAGCTGACCATGAAAGTGCCCTTTCTGTCTTCCTGCTATCTAGTAAGCGGACCTCTATTTTGCTAAACCTATTTTCATACTACGTTTGTCATTTCATCTAAAATCACCGCCAATATTTGTGGGGGCCTCTGTCTGCCTTTCGGGGAAATTTCTCTAGAGGTGAGCCAGGACTATATTTTCCTCTGTCAGGATTAGTTAGTCCTCCGGCCGGCGCTGGGTGTCTAGGGATATAACGCAGGCTACGCTACCCGGCTACTGTTAGTTGTGCGGCAGGTTTAGTTCATGGTCAGTTTAGTTTCCATCCTTCCAAGAGCTAGTTCGTATGTTTGCTGGGCTATGTTCTCTTGCCATTGAGAACCATAACATAGAAGCTCAGCTTTATTCAGTTGAGGACAACACCAGGCAGGGGCAGACAGACACCTTTAGTAGGCCGGAACAGCCAATTGCATTTTTAAAAATGGTAATTTGGAACAGAAGGTAGAAGCTCAGCTTTATTCAGTTGAGGACAACACCAGGCAGGGGCAGACAGACACCTTTAGTAGGCCGGAACAGCCAATTTTTAAAAAAAACAGCAGTTAGTAAGAGGCAGAAGGTAGAAGCTCAGCTTTATTCAGTTGAGGACAACACCAGGCAGGGGCAGACATTCACCTTTAGTAGGCCGGAACAGCCAATTGCATTTTTAAAAATGGTAATTTGGAACAGAAGGTAGAAGCTCAGCTTTATTCAGTTGAGGACAACACCAGGCAGGGGCAGACATTCACCTTTAGTAGGCCGGAACAGCCAATTGCATTTTTAAAAATGGTAATTTGGAACAGAAGGTAGAAGCTCAGCTTTATTCAGTTGAGGACAACACCAGGCAGGGGCAGACAGACACCTTTAGTAGGCCGGAACAGCCAATTGCTTTTTTAAAAATGGTAATTTGGAACAGAAGGTTGAAGCTCAGCTTTATTCAGTTGAGGACAACACCAGGCAGGGGCAGACAGACACCTTTAGTAGGCCGGAACAGCCAATTGCTTTTTTAAAAATGGTAATTTGGAACTGAAGGTTGAAGCTCAGCTTTATTCAGTTGCAGCTTCTTGGCAATAATATAAAGAAGACGAGACAGGACAACACTCGTTGGATGCCATATCTGTGTTTTCACTGGAAAAAAAACTGTCAGTTAACTACTTGTAGGAGAAAGTTTTTGTAGCTGGAGGCCACTTTTTGTATTGTACCAGTTTTCTGTTGTATGTTTGGAACTGAAGGTTGAAGCTCAGCTTTATTCAGTTGAGGACAACACCAGGCAGGGGCAGACACCTTTAGAAGGACGGAACAGCCAATTTTTTTAAAAACAGCAGTTAATCAGAGCCAGAAGGTAGAAGCTCAGCTTTATTCAGTTGAGGACAACTTGAATTAGGGACTGCAGACAGACTTTGCAGGCTGTCCCCTGTGTGGACCATGCATCCAATACATTAACCCATTTAGCCACAAAGGACACGTAACCTTCCGTGGCCAGGCCTACAGGTCCATGTGTCTGTTGTCAGGTATACCTTTGGACTGACAAATTGACAGAATGCAAGGACAATGCGTTCTTTAACATGCAGGTGGAGGGGTGGGATGGCTTTTCTCGCAAAAGAATTGTTAACTGGGTAGCTCATAGCGTGGTATATCGTAGTTCATCCTGGCTTTATTAATATTAAATTAAATAAAAAAATAGGCTCTAGGCACTTTATTATTGGTTCCAGGGGTACACGGGCAGCAGTGGTCAGGTGAGTGGAGGGACCTTAGACAGGCTTCGAAGGCCTAACATAATAAAATGGGCTGGCGGTAGGCACTTTATTATTGGTTCCAGGGGTACACGGGCAGCAGTGGTCTGGTCAGTGGAGGCCTAGTGGAAGGAGGGACCGCAGACAGGCTTCAAAGGCCTAACATAATAAAATGGGCTGGCTGTAGGCACTTTATTATTGGTTCCAGGGGTACACGGGCAGCAGTGGTCAGGTGAGTGGAGGCCTAGTGGAAGGAGGGACCGCAGACAGGCTTCGAAGGCCTAACACAATAAAATGGGCTGGCTGTAGGCACTTTAAAATTGGTTCCAGGGGTACACGGGCAGCAGTGGTCTGGTCAGTGGAGGCCTAGTGGAAGGAGGGACCGCAGACAGGCTTCGAAGGCCTAACACAATAAAATGGGCTGGCTGTAGGCACTTTAAAATTGGTTCCAGGGGTACACGGGCAGCAGTGGTCTGGTCAGTGGAGGCCTAGTGGAAGGAGGGACCGCAGACAGGCTTCGAAGGCCTAAAATAACAAACAATAGGCTCATGGCAGTTTTACAGCGGTTACATGGATACACGGGCAGCTTGGTGGTGAGTGGAGGAGTATTTAAAGTAGGGACCGCAGACAGGCTATCAAAGGCCTAAAATAACAAACAATAGGCTCATGGCAGCTTTACAGTGGTTACATGGATACACAGGCAGCTTGGTGGTGAGTGGAGGAGTATTTAAAGTAGGGACCGCAGACAGGCTATCAAAGGCCTAAAATAACAAACAATAGGCTCATGGCAGCTTTACAGCGGTTACATGGATACACAGGCAGCTTGGTGGTCAGTGGAGGAGTATTTAAAGTAGGGACCGCAGACAGGCTATCAAAGGCCTAAAATAACAAACAATAGGCTCATGGCAGCTTTACAGCGGTTACATGGATACACAGGCAGCTTGGTGGTCAGTGGAGGAGTATTTAAAGTAGGGACCGCAGACAGGCTATCAAAGGCCTAAAATAACAAACAATAGGCTCATGGCAGCTTTACAGCGGTTACATGGATACACAGGCAGCATGGTGGTGAGTGGAGGAGTATTGTTGTGAATTTGGATTCTGGGCTCCCCCGGTGGCTACTGGTGGAATTGAACTGGTGTCTTCATCTTCTCTGTTCACCTGTTCCCATCAAGATGTGGGAGTCGCTATATAACCTTGCTGCTCTGTTAGTTGCTTGCCGGTCAACAATGTTATCAGAAGCCTCTCTGTGCTTGTTCCTGCTCCTAGACAACTACTAGATAAGTTGGACTCTTGTCCATGTTTGTTTTTGCATTTTTGTTCCAGTTCACAGCTGTAGTTTCGTTACTGTGTCTGGAAAGCTCTTGTGAACAGGAATTGCCACTCTGGTGTTATGAGTTAATGCCAGAGTTTTAAAGTAATTCCTGGATGGTGTTTTGATAGGGTTTTTAGCTGACCATGAAAGTGTCCTTTCTGTCTTCTGCTATGTAGTAAGTGGACCTCAAATTTGCTAAACCTATTTTCATACTACGTTTGTTATTTCATCTTGATTCACCGCCAATACATGTGGGGGGCCTCTGTCTCCTTTCGGGGTATTTCTCTAGAGGTGAGCTAGGACTAATATTTTCCTCTGCTAGTTTTATTTAGTCCTCCGGCTGGTGCTGGGCATCTAGAATCAACGTAGGCATGCTACCCGGCCACTGCTAGTTGTGCGTTAGGTTTAGTTCATGGTCAGCTCAGTTTCCATCTTCCAAGAGCTAGTTCCTATATATGCTGATGCTATGATCTCTTGCCATTGAGATCATGACAGTTTGACCGGCCCACTAAAGGGTTAAAATCCTTGGCTGAGAAAGGAGAGAAATAAGTAGTCTGCTGAAATTTTTTTTTTTTTTTTTTTTTCTCTCCTTTGAATGGCTCTGTGTTCACCTGTTTGCAATGGATCTTCAGAGTGTAACTGCAGGTTTGAATAATCTCGCCACGAGGGTACAAAATTTGCAAGATTTTGTTTGTCATGCACCTGTATCTGAGCCGAGAATTCCTTTGCCGGAATTTTTCTCGGGGAATAGATCTGGGTTTCAGAATTTTCGAAATAATTGCAAATTATTTTTGTCCCTGAAATCTCGCTCTGCCGGAGATCCTGCACAGCAGGTCAGGATTGTGATTTCCTTGCTCCGGGGCGACCCTCAAGACTGGGCTTTTTCATTGATACCAGGGGATCCTGCGTTGCTCAATGTGGATGCGTTTTTTCTGGCCTTGGGGTTGCTTTATGACGAACCTCATTTGGAGCTTCAGGCAGAAAAAACTTTGATGTCCCTATCTCAGGGGCAAGATGAAGCGGAAATTTACTGCCAAAGATTCCGTAAATGGTCTGTGCTTACTCAGTGGAATGAGTGCGCCCTGGCGGCGACTTTCAGAGAGGGTCTCTCTGATGCCATTAAGGATGTTATGGTGGGGTTCCCTGTGCCTGCGGGTCTGAATGAGTCCATGACAATGGCTATTCAGATCGATAGGCGTTTGCGGGAGCGCAAACCAGTGCACCATCTGGCGGTGTCCACTGAGAAATCGCCAGAGAGTATGCAGTGTGATAGAATTCTGTCCCGAAGCGAGCGGCAGAATTTTAGACGGAAAAATGGGTTGTGTTTCTATTGTGGTGATTCTACTCATGTTATATCAGCATGCTCTAAGCGCACTAAAAAGCTTGGTAAATCTGTTTCCATTTGCACCTTACCGTCTAAGTTTATTCTATCTGTGACCCTGATTTGCTCTTTGTCATCTATTACCACGGACGCCTATGTCGACTCTGGCGCCGCTTTGAGTCTTATGGATTGGTCCTTTGCCAAACGCTGTGGGTATGATTTAGAGCCTTTGGAGACTCCTATTCCTCTGAAGGGGATTGACTCCACCCCATTGGCTAATAATAAACCACAATACTGGACACAAGTAACTATGCGTATTAATCCGGATCACCAGGAGATTATTCGCTTTCTGGTGCTGTATAATCTACATGATGATTTGGTGCTAGGATTGCCTTGGCTGCAATCTCACAACCCAGTCCTCGACTGGAAAGCTATGTCTGTGTTGAGCTGGGGATGTAAGGGGGCTCATGGGGATGTACCTGTGGTTTCCATTTCATCATCTATTCCCTCTGAAATTCCTGAGTTCCTGTCTGACTATCGTGACGTCTTTGAAGAATCCAAGCTTGGTTCGTTACCTCCGCACCGAGAGTGCGATTGTGCCATAGATTTAATCCCGGGTAGTAAATACCCAAAGGGTCGTTTATTTAATCTGTCTGTGCCTGAACATGCTGCTATGCGTGAATATATAAAGGAGTCCTTGGAAAAGGGACATATTCGTCCATCGTCATCTCCCTTAGGAGCCGGTTTTTTCTTTGTGTCAAAAAAAAGACGGCTCTTTGAGACCATGTATTGATTATCGGCTTTTGAATAAAATCACTGTTAAATATCAATACCCATTGCCGTTGCTGACTGATTTGTTTGCTCGCATAAAGGGGGCCAAGTGGTTCTCTAAGATTGACCTTCGTGGGGCGTATAATTTGGTGCGAATCAGGCAGGGGGATGAGTGGAAAACCGCATTTAATACGCCCGAGGGCCACTTTGAGTATTTAGTGATGCCTTTTGGTCTTTCAAATGCTCCGTCAGTTTTCCAGTCCTTTATGCATGATATTTTTCGCGATTATTTGGATAAATTTATGATTGTGTATCTGGATGATATTCTGATTTTTTCGGATGACTGGGACTCTCATGTCCAGCAAGTCAGGAGGGTTTTTCAGGTTTTGCGGTCTAATTCTTTGTGTGTGAAGGGTTCTAAGTGTGTTTTTGGGGTACAGAGGATTTCCTTTTTGGGATATATTTTTTCCCCCTCTTCCATTGAAATGGATCCTGTCAAGGTTCAAGCTATTTGTGATTGGACGCAGCCCTCTTCTCTTAAGAGTCTTCAGAAATTTTTGGGCTTTGCTAACTTTTATCGTCGATTTATTGCTGGTTTTTCGGATATTGCTAAGCCATTGACCGATTTGACTAAGAAGGGTGCTGATGTTGCTGATTGGTCCCCTGATGCTGTGGAGGCCTTTCGGGAGCTTAAGCGCCGTTTTTCCTCTGCCCCTGTGTTGCGTCAGCCTGATGTTGCTCTACCTTTTCAGGTTGAGGTCGACGCTTCTGAGATCGGAGCTGGGGCAGTGTTGTCGCAGAAAAGTTCTGACTGCTCCGTGATGAGGCCTTGTGCCTTCTTTTCCCGTAAATTTTCGCCCGCTGAGCGGAATTATGATGTTGGGAATCGGGAGCTTTTGGCCATGAAGTGGGCTTTTGAGGAGTGGCGCCATTGGCTTGAGGGGGCCAGACATCAGGTGGTGGTATTGACTGACCACAAAAATTTGGTTTATCTTGAGACCGCCAGGCGCCTGAATCCTAGACAGGCGCGCTGGTCATTATTTTTCTCTCGGTTTAATTTTGTGGTGTCATACCTACCGGGTTCTAAGAATGTTAAGGCGGATGCCCTTTCTAGGAGTTTTGAGCCTGACTCGCCTGGTAGCTCTGAGCCCACGGGTATCCTTAAGGATGGAGTGGTATTGTCAGCCGTTTCTCCAGACCTGCGGCGGGCCTTGCAGGAGTTTCAGGCGGATAGACCTGATCGTTGCCCACCTGATAAACTGTTTGTTCCTGATGATTGGACCAGTAGAGTCATCTCTGAGGTTCATTCTTCTGCGTTGGCAGGTCATCCTGGCATTTTTGGTACCAGGGATTTGGTGGCAAGGTCCTTCTGGTGGCCTTCCCTGTCACGAGATGTGCGAGGCTTTGTGCAGTCTTGTGACGTTTGTGCTCGGGCCAAGCCTTGTTGTTCTCGGGCTAGTGGATTGTTGTTGCCCTTGCCTATTCCTAAGAGGCCTTGGACGCACATCTCGATGGATTTTATTTCAGATCTGCCTGTTTCTCAGAAGATGTCTGTCATCTGGGTGGTGTGTGACCGTTTCTCTAAGATGGTCCATTTGGTTCCTCTGCCCAAGTTGCCTTCTTCTTCCGAGTTGGTTCCTCTGTTTTTTCAAAATGTTGTTCGTTTGCATGGTATTCCTGAGAATATCGTTTCTGACAGAGGGACCCAATTCGTGTCTAGATTTTGGCGGGCATTCTGTGCTAGGATGGGCATAGATTTATCTTTTTCGTCCGCTTTCCATCCTCAGACGAATGGCCAGACTGAGCGGATTAATCAGACCCTGGAGACATATCTGAGGTGTTTTGTGTCTGCTGACCAGGATGATTGGGTTGCTTTTTTGCCATTGGCGGAGTTCGCTCTCAATAATCGGGCCAGCTCTGCCACTTTGGTGTCCCCGTTTTTCTGTAATTCGGGGTTTCATCCTCGATTTTCCTCTGGTCAGGTGGAATCTTCGGATTGTCCTGGAGTGGATGCTGTGGTGGAGAGATTGCATCAGATCTGGGGGCAGGTGGTGGACAATTTGAGGTTGTCCCAGGAGAAGACTCAGCTTTTTGCTAACCGCCGTCGTCGTGTTGGTCCTCGTCTTCGTGTTGGGGACTTGGTGTGGTTGTCTTCTCGTTTTGTCCCTATGAGGGTCTCTTCTCCTAAGTTTAAGCCTCGGTTCATCGGCCCGTATAAGATATTGGAGATTCTTAACCCTGTTTCCTTCCGTTTGGACCTCCCTGCATCCTTTTCTATTCATAACGTTTTTCATCGGTCATTATTGCGCAGGTATGAGGTACCGGTTGTGCCTTCCGTTGAGCCTCCTGCTCCGGTGTTGGTTGAGGGTGAGTTGGAGTACGTTGTGGAGAAAATCTTAGACTCTCGTGTTTCCAGACGGAGACTCCAGTATCTGGTCAAGTGGAAGGGATACGGCCAGGAGGATAATTCTTGGGTGAATGCATCTGATGTTCATGCCTCTGATCTGGTTCGTGCCTTTCATAGGGCCCATCCTGATCGCCCTGGTGGTTCTGGTGAGGGTTCGGTGCCCCCTCCTTGAGGGGGGGGGGTACTGTTGTGAATTTGGATTCTGGGCTCCCCCGGTGGCTACTGGTGGAATTGAACTGGTGTCTTCATCTTCTCTGTTCACCTGTTCCCATCAAGATGTGGGAGTCGCTATATAACCTTGCTGCTCTGTTAGTTGCTTGCCGGTCAACAATGTTATCAGAAGCCTCTCTGTGCTTGTTCCTGCTCCTAGACAACTACTAGATAAGTTGGACTCTTGTCCATGTTTGTTTTTGCATTTTTGTTCCAGTTCACAGCTGTAGTTTCGTTACTGTGTCTGGAAAGCTCTTGTGAACAGGAATTGCCACTCTGGTGTTATGAGTTAATGCCAGAGTTTTAAAGTAATTCCTGGATGGTGTTTTGATAGGGTTTTTAGCTGACCATGAAAGTGTCCTTTCTGTCTTCTGCTATGTAGTAAGTGGACCTCAAATTTGCTAAACCTATTTTCATACTACGTTTGTTATTTCATCTTGATTCACCGCCAATACATGTGGGGGGCCTCTGTCTCCTTTCGGGGTATTTCTCTAGAGGTGAGCTAGGACTAATATTTTCCTCTGCTAGTTTTATTTAGTCCTCCGGCTGGTGCTGGGCATCTAGAATCAACGTAGGCATGCTACCCGGCCACTGCTAGTTGTGCGTTAGGTTTAGTTCATGGTCAGCTCAGTTTCCATCTTCCAAGAGCTAGTTCCTATATATGCTGATGCTATGATCTCTTGCCATTGAGATCATGACAGAGTATTTAAAGTAGGGACCGCAGACAGGCTATCAAAGGCCTAAAATAACAAACAATAGGCTCATGGCAGTTTTACAGCGGTTACATGGATACACGGGCAGGCAGCTTGGTGGTCAGTGGAGGAGTATTTAAAGTAGGGACCGCAGACAGGCTATCAAAGGCCTAAAATAACAAACAATAGGCTCATGGCAGTTTTACAGCGGTTACATGGATACACGGGCAGGCAGCTTGGTGGTGAGTGGAGGAGTATTTAAAGTAGGGACCGCAGACAGGCTATCAAAGGCCTAAAATAACAAACAATAGGCTCATGGCAGCTTTACAGCGGTTACATGGATACACAGGCAGCTTGGTGGTGAGTGGAGGAGTATTTAAAGTAGGGACCGCAGACAGGCTATCAAAGGCCTAAAATAACAAACAATAGGCTCATGGCAGCTTTACAGCGGTTACATGGATACACAGGCAGCTTGGTGGTCAGTGGAGGAGTATTTAAAGTAGGGACCGCAGACAGGCTATCAAAGGCCTAAAATAACAAACAATAGGCTCATGGCAGCTTTACAGCGGTTACATGGATACACAGGCAGCTTGGTGGTCAGTGGAGGAGTATTTAAAGTAGGGACCGCAGACAGGCTATCAAAGGCCTAAAATAACAAACAATAGGCTCATGGCAGCTTTACAGCGGTTACATGGATACACAGGCAGCATGGTGGTGAGTGGAGGAGTATTTAAAGTAGGGACCGCAGACAGGCTATCAAAGGCCTAAAATAACAAACAATAGGCTCATGGCAGTTTTACAGCGGTTACATGGATACACGGGCAGGCAGCTTGGTGGTCAGTGGAGGAGTATTTAAAGTAGGGACCGCAGACAGGCTATCAAAGGCCTAAAATAACAAACAATAGGCTTATGGCAGTTTTACAGCGGTTACATGGATACACGGGCAGGCAGCTTGGTGGTCAGTGGAGGAGTATTTAAAGTAGGGACCGCAGACAGGCTATCAAAGGCCTAAAATAACAAACAATAGGCTCATGGCAGCTTTACAGCGGTTACATGGATACACGGGCAGGCAGCTGGTGATGAGTGGAGGAGTATTTAAAGTAGGGACCGCAGACAGGCTATCAAAGGCCTAAAATAACAAACAATAGGCTCATGGCAGCTTTACAGCGGTTACATGGATACACAGGCAGCTTGGTGGTGAGTGGAGGAGTAGTGCAAGGAGTGTCTGTCCCAGTACTCCCAAAATATAAATAGATGTTAATGTCTCGCAAAACAACCAAAACAAAAAAAAAGGTGGCATACTTAGGTACAGGGGTGGGCTCATCTACTGAGTTTCTGACATAGTAATTTGGCAGTAACTATTTAATGGTGCCAATATAGGACACAGACACAGACTACTTTAAGTTGCATCATAGATGTCTACAAATTTGTATTGTCAGTGCCAGACATTGAATGATGTCAGCGAATAGACTAAAGATTGGTGGAGCTGTGCGACATAATTTTGCACGTGGTAGAGCACATTTTGAGCTGGGGTAGGGGGGAACTCTCTTGAGGCCGGCGGGACCGCCCCAGGGCCCCTCATGTTACAACGGTGTGTCTGACGTTGGGTGCGCACCACCACCGCCAGAGACACTACATTGTACTATGAGGGACCCAGTAGCAATGCCGTCAACCAAAAGCGAGCACACCCACCTCTTCAGACAAACAGCAGTCTCACGGGTGCTTGCGCCAAGTCGCGATACCACGGCCCCGTGTGGGGAGTTTTGCCATTTAGGGAGGTGTAAACATGTCGTATGCTGTACAATCAGCTGCAGCAAATTAGACATTAGAAAAGTAATTCACAGGCAAGAGCTTTTCATAGGAAAGCTAGGTGTCGGCCGGGCAAGGTGGGGCAAAAGATTTCGAAATCCAGTTGTGGTTCATTTTAATGAATGTTAGATCGTCAACATTTTGGGTAGCCAGACGAGTCCTTTTTTCGGTTAATATTGAACCTGCAGCACTGAATACTCTTTCTGATAGGACACTTGCTGCCGGGCAAGCAAGCTCCTGCAATGCATATTCTGCCAATTCTGGCCAGGTGTCTAATTTGGAGGCCCAGTAATCAAATGGGAATGACGGTTGAGGGAGAACATCGATAAGGGATGAAAAATAGTTAGTAACCATACTGGACAAATGTTGTCTCCTGTCACTTTCAATTGATGCAGCAGTACCTGTCCTGTCTGCGGTCATAGCAAAATCACTCCACAACCTGGTCAGAAAACCCCTCTGTCCAACGCCACTTCTGATGTGTGCACCCCTAACACTCCTAGTCTGCTGCCCCCTGGAGCTCGTGTGAGAACGATCACGTGCGCTGTGTGCTGGGAATGCCTGAAGCAAACGGTCAACAAGAGTTGATTGTTTGGTTGCTAATATTAGTTCCAAGTTCTCATGTGGCATAATATTTTGCAATTTGCCTTTATAGCGTGGATCAAGGAGGCAGGCCAACCAGTAATCGTCATCGTTCATCATTTTCGTAATGCGTGTGTCCCTTTTTAGGATACGTAAGGCATAATCCGCCATGTGGGCCAAAGTTCCAGTTGTCAAATCTCCGGTTGTGATTGGTTGAGGGGCAGTTGCAGGCAAATCTACGTCACTTGTGTCCCTCAAAAAACCAGAACCCGGCCGTGACACGCAACCAATTTCCTGTGCCCCCGGGAAAGGTTCGGCATTAAAAATATACTCATCCCCATCATCCTCCTCGTCCTCCACCTCCTCTTCGCCCGCTACCTCGTCCTGTACACTGCCCTGACCAGACAATGGCTGACTGTCATCAAGGCTTTCCTCTTCCTCTGGTGCAGACGCCTGCTCCTTTATGTGCGTCAAACTTTGCATCAGCAGACGCATTAGGGGGATGCTCATGCTTATTACGGCGTTGTCTGCACTAACCAGCCGTGTGCATTCCTCAAAACACTGAAGGACTTGACACATGTCTTGTATCTTAGACCACTGCACACCTGACAACTCCATGTCTGCCATCCTACTGCCTGCCCGTGTATCCTCCCACAAATAAATAACAGCACGCCTCTGTTCGCACAGTCTCTGAAGCATGTGCAGTGTTGAGTTCCACCTTGTTGCAACGTCTATGATTAGGCGATGCTGGGGAAGGTTCAAAGACCGCTGATAGGTCTGCATACGGCTGGCGTGTACAGGCGAACGTCGGATATGTGAGCAAAGTGCACGCACTTTGAGGAGCAGGTCGGAGAACCCAGGATAAGTTTTCAATAAGCACTGCACCACCAGGTTTAAGGTGTGAGCCAGGCAAGGAATGTGTTTCAGTTGGGAAAGGGAGATGGCAGCCATGAAATTCCTTCCGTTATCACTCACTACCTTGCCTGCCTCAAGATCTACTGTGCCCAGCCACGACTGCGTTTCTTGTTGCAAGAACTCGGATAGAACTTCCGCGGTGTGTCTGTTGTCGCCCAAACACTTCATAGCCAATACAGCCTGCTGACGCTTGGCAGTAGCTGGCCCATAATGGGACAACTGGTGTGCAACAGTGTCATCTGCCGATGGAGTGGTTGGCAGACTGCGTTCTGTGGAAGAGCTGTAGCTTCTGCAGGAGGACGAGGAGGAGGAGGAGGAGGGGGTGCGAACGCCTACAGCCAACTGTTTCCTAGACCGTGGGCTAGGCACAACTGTCCCTAAATTGATGTCGCCTGTGGACCCTGCATCCACCACATTCACCCAGTGTGCCGTGATGGACACATAACGTCCCTGGCCATGCCTACTGGTCCATGCATCTGTAGTCAGGTGCACCTTTGTACTCACAGATTGCCTGAGTGCATGGACGATGCGCTGTTTAACATGCTGGTGCAGGGCTGGGATGGCTTTTCTGGAAAAAAAGTGTCGACTGGGTAGCTCGTATCGTGGTTCAGCGTACTCCATCAGGGCTTTGAAAGCTTCGCTTTCAACTAACCGGTAGGGCATCATCTCTAACGAGATTAGTCTAGCTATGTGGGCGTTAAAACCCTGTGTACGCGGATGCGAGGATAAGTACTTCCTTTTTCTAACCAGAGTCTCATGTAGGGTGAGCTGGACTGGAGAGCTGGAGATCGTGGAACTTTCGGGTGTGCCGGTGTACATGGCAGACTGAGAGACGGTTGGAGACGGTATTGTTTCCGCCGGTGCCCTAGATGCAATATTTCCTCCTACAAAACTGGTGATTCCCTGACCCTGACTGCTTTTGGCTGGCAAAGAAACCTGCACAGATACTGCCGGTGGTGCGGAAAATGGTGGCCTTACAGTGACGGAAGGGATGTTGCGTTGCTGACTAGCTTCATTGGCCGAGGGTGCTACAACCTTAAGGGACGTTTGGTAGTTAGTCCAGGCTTGAAAATGCATGGTGGTTAAGTGTCTATGCATGCAACTAGTATTTAGACTTTTCAGATTCTGACCTCTGCTTAAGCTAGTTGAACATTTTTGACAGATGACTTTGCGCTGATCAGTTGGATGTTGTTTAAAAAAATGCCAGACTGCACTCTTCCTAGACTCGGATCCCTTTTCAGGAATTGCAGACTGAGCTTTAACCGGATGGCCACGCTGTCCTCCAACAGGTTTTGGCTTTGACATGCGTTTTGGGCCAGATACGGGCCCGGCAGATGGAACCTGTTGCGATGTTGATGCCTGCTGCGGCCCCTCCTCCACCTCCGCTTCTGAACTACTGCCGCCTGCACCCTGTTCCCCCAATGGCTGCCAATCGGGGTCAATAACTGGGTCATCAATTACCTCCTCTTCGAGCTCGTGTGCAACTTCGTCTGTGTCACTGTGTCGGTCGGTGGTATAGCGTTCGTGGCGGGGCAACATAGTCTCATCAGGGTCTGATTGTGGATCTGTACCCTGAGAGGGCAATGTGGTGGTCTGAGTCAAAGGAGCAGCATAGTACTCTGGCTGTGGCTGTGCATCAGTGCACTCCATGTCAGAATATACTTGTAATGGGCATGGCCTGTTAAATGTTTCACTTTCTAAGCCAGGGACGGTATGTGTAAAGAGCTCCATGGAGTGACCCGTTGTGTCGCCTGCTGCATCCTTCTCTCTTGTTGTAGTTTTTGCTGAGGAGGACAAGGAAGCGACTTGTCCCTGACCGTGAACATCCACAAGCGACGCGCTGCTTTTACATTTACCAGTTTCGGAAGAGGAGGCAAAAGAGCTAGAGGCTGAGTCTGCAATGTAAGCCAAAACTTGCTGTTGCTGCTCCGCCTTTAAAAGCGGTTTTCCTACTCCCAGAAAAGAGAGCGTTCGAGGCCTTGTGTAGCCTGACGACGAAACTGGCTCCACAGCTCCAGACTTAGGTGGAATATTTTTATCCCCACGACCACCTGATGCTCCACTACCACTACCATCATTACCAGCTGACAATGAACGCCCACGACGACCTCTTGCACCAGACTTCCTCATTGTTTTAAAATCTTAACCAAAGTAACTTTATTTGTTGCTGTCAAACAACTTACACGGTGAGCTATAACTTCAGTATGATTTCAATATCCCTTAACAGGTTGGTGAGACCACAAGGAAAATCAGGCACAATGTTACACACTCTGTTTTCGGTGGCACAAAATCACAGAGATGACACACACGCAGGACTGTCACTCAACACTAATGTCAATATTAATCTCCCACCTAATTTATTTATTTTTTTTTTTCAGGGAGACTTTAGAAACCAAATAATATTAAAAAAAACAAAAAAATAAATAGGCTTTCTATGGCCCACTGAATGAGAGAGAGGTGGCACACCCAGGAGTCAAGACTGGCACACAAGCTGAAAGGGCAATATTACTCTCCCACTGTTTTTTTAGGTATTTTTTTTTTTCAGGGAGACTTTAGAAACCAAATAATAAGAAAAAAAAAAAATAAATAAATAGGCTTTCTATAGCCCACTGAATGAGAGATAGCACACACAGCAGTGGCACACAAGCCCTGACTGAGGCCAATATTTTTCTCCCACTGATTGATGTAGTGTTTTTGTGTTGAGGTAGATTTTAGAACACAAATCAAGGAAAAAAAAAAATGCTTTCTATGGCCCACTGAATGAGAGAGGTGGCACACCCAGGAGTCAAGACTGGCACACAAGCTGAAAGGGCAATATTACTCTCCCACTGTTTTTTTATGTATTTTTTGTTTTTTAAGGGAGACTTTAGAATCCCAATAATATTTAAAAAAAAAAATAAATAAACTTTCTATGGCCCACTGAATGAGAGAGGTGGCACACCCAGGAGTCAAGACTGGCACACAAGCTGAAAGGGCAATATTACTCTCCCACTGTTTTTTTATGTATTTTTTGTTTTTTAAGGGAGACTTTAGAAACCCAATAATATTTAAAAAAATAAATAAATAGGCTTTCTATGGCCCACTGAATGAGAGAGGTGGCACACCCAGGAGTCAAGACTGGCACACAAGCTGAAAGGGCAATATTACTCTCCCACTGTTTTTTTAAGTTTTTTTTTTTTTATTTTCAGGGAGACTTTAGAAACCAAATAATATTAAAAAAACCAAAAAAATAAATAGGCTTTCTATGGCCCACTGAATGAGAGAGAGGTGGCACACCCAGGAGTCAAGACTGGCACACAAGCTGAAAGGGCAATATTACTCTCCCACTGTTTTTTTTTTTTTTTTTTTTTTTCAGGGAGACTTTAGAAACCAAATAATAAGAAAAAAAATAAATAAATAAATAGGCTTTCTATAGCCCACTGAATGAGAGATAGCACACACAGCAGTGGCACACAAGCCCTGACTGAGGCCAATATTTTTCTCCCACTGATTGATGTAGTGTTTTTGTGTTGAGGTAGATTTTAGAACACAAATCAAGGAAAAAAAAAATGCTTTCTATGGCCCACTGAATGAGAGAGGTGGCACACCCAGGAGTCAAGACTGGCACACAAGCTGAAAGGGCAATATTACTCTCCCACTGTTTTTTTATGTATTTTTTGTTTTTTAAGGGAGACTTTAGAATCCCAATAATATTTAAAAAAAAAAATAAATAGACTTTCTATGGCCCACTGAATGAGAGAGGTGGCACACCCAGGAGTCAAGACTGGCACACAAGCTGAAAGGGCAATATTACTCTCCCACTGTTTTTTTTATGTATTTTTTGTTTTTTAAGGGAGACTTTAGAAACCCAATAATATTTAAAAAAAAAAATAAATAGGCTTTCTATGGCCCACTGAATGAGAGAGGTGGCACACCCAGGAGTCAAGACTGGCACACAAGCTGAAAGGGCAATATTACTCTCCCACTGTTTTTTTAAGTTTTTTTTTTTTTATTTTCAGGGAGACTTTAGAAACCAAATAATATTAAAAAAAACCAAAAAAATAAATAGGCTTTCTATGGCCCACTGAATGAGAGAGAGGTGGCACACCCAGGAGTCAAGACTGGCACACAAGCTGAAAGGGCAATATTACTCTCCCACTGTTTTTTTTTTTTTTTTTTTTTTCAGGGAGACTTTAGAAACCAAATAATAAGAAAAAAAATAAATAAATAAATAGGCTTTCTATAGCCCACTGAATGAGAGATAGCACACACAGCAGTGGCACACAAGCCCTGACTGAGGCCAATATTTTTCTACCACTGATTGATGTAGTGTTTTTGTGTTGAGGTAGATTTTAGAACACAAATCAAGGAAAAAAAAAAATGCTTTCTATGGCCCACTGAATGAGAGAGGTGGCACACCCAGGAGTCAAGACTGGCACACAAGCTGAAAGGCAATATTACTCTCCCACTGTTTTTTTATGTATTTTTTGTTTTTTAAGGGAGACTTTAGAAACCCAATAATATTTAAAAAAATAAATAAATAGGCTTTCTATGGCCCACTGAATGAGAGAGGTGGCACACCCAGGAGTCAAGACTGGCACACAAGCTGAAAGGGCAATATTACTCTCCCACTGTTTTTTTAAGTTTTTTTTTTTTTATTTTCAGGGAGACTTTAGAAACCAAATAATATTAAAAAAAACAAAAAAATAAATAGGCTTTCTATGGCCCACTGAATGAGAGAGAGGTGGCACACCCAGGAGTCAAGACTGGCACACAAGCTGAAAGGGCAATATTACTCTCCCACTGTTTTTTTTTTTTTTTTTTTTTTTCAGGGAGACTTTAGAAACCAAATAATAAGAAAAAAAATAAATAAATAAATAGGCTTTCTATAGCCCACTGAATGAGAGATAGCACACACAGCAGTGGCACACAAGCCCTGACTGAGGCCAATATTTTTCTCCCACTGATTGATGTAGTGTTTTTGTGTTGAGGTAGATTTTAGAACACAAATCAAGGAAAAAAAAAAATGCTTTCTATGGCCCACTGAATGAGAGAGGTGGCACACCCAGGAGTCAAGACTGGCACACAAGCTGAAAGGGCAATATTACTCTCCCACTGTTTTTTTATGTATTTTTTGTTTTTTAAGGGAGACTTTAGAAACCCAATAATATTTAAAAAAATAAATAAATAGGCTTTCTATGGCCCACTGAATGAGAGAGGTGGCACACCCAGGAGTCAAGACTGGCACACAAGCTGAAAGGGCAATATTACTCTCCCACTGTTTTTTTAAGTTTTTTTTTTTTTATTTTCAGGGAGACTTTAGAAACCAAATAATATTAAAAAAACCAAAAAAATAAATAGGCTTTCTATGGCCCACTGAATGAGAGAGAGGTGGCACACCCAGGAGTCAAGACTGGCACACAAGCTGAAAGGGCAATATTACTCTCCCACTGTTTTTTTTTTTTTTTTTTTTTCAGGGAGACTTTAGAAACCAAATAATAAGAAAAAAAATAAATAAATAAATAGGCTTTCTATAGCCCACTGAATGAGAGATAGCACACACAGCAGTGGCACACAAGCCCTGACTGAGGCCAATATTTTTCTCCCACTGATTGATGTAGTGTTTTTGTGTTGAGGTAGATTTTAGAACACAAATCAAGGAAAAAAAAAATGCTTTCTATGGCCCACTGAATGAGAGAGGTGGCACACCCAGGAGTCAAGACTGGCACACAAGCTGAAAGGGCAATATTACTCTCCCACTGTTTTTTTATGTATTTTTTGTTTTTTAAGGGAGACTTTAGAAACCCAATAATATTTAAAAAAATAAATAAATAGGCTTTCTATGGCCCACTGAATGAGAGAGGTGGCACACCCAGGAGTCAAGACTGGCACACAAGCTGAAAGGGCAATATTACTCTCCCACTGTTTTTTTAAGTTTTTTTTTTTTTATTTTCAGGGAGACTTTAGAAACCAAATAATATTAAAAAAACCAAAAAAATAAATAGGCTTTCTATGGCCCACTGAATGAGAGAGAGGTGGCACACCCAGGAGTCAAGACTGGCACACAAGCTGAAAGGGCAATATTACTCTCCCACTGTTTTTTTTTTTTTCAGGGAGACTTTAGAAACCAAATAATAAGAAAAAAAATAAATAAATAAATAGGCTTTCTATAGCCCACTGAATGAGAGATAGCACACACAGCAGTGGCACACAAGCCCTGACTGAGGCCAATATTTTTCTCCCACTGATTGATGTAGTGTTTTTGTGTTGAGGTAGATTTTAGAACACAAATCAAGGAAAAAAAAAAAATGCTTTCTATGGCCCACTGAATGAGAGAGGTGGCACACCCAGGAGTCAAGACTGGCACACAAGCTGAAAGGGCAATATTACTCTCCCACTGTTTTTTTTATGTATTTTTTGTTTTTTAAGGGAGACTTTAGAATCCCAATAATATTAAAAAAAATAAATAAATAGACTTTCTATGGCCCACTGAATGAGAGAGGTGGCACACCCAGGAGTCAAGACTGGCACACAAGCTGAAAGGGCAATATTACTCTCCCACTGTTTTTTTAAGTTTTTTTTTTTTTATTTTCAGGGAGACTTTAGAAACCAAATAATATTAAAAAAACCAAAAAAATAAATAGGCTTTCTATGGCCCACTGAATGAGAGAGAGGTGGCACACCCAGGAGTCAAGACTGGCACACAAGCTGAAAGGGCAATATTACTCTCCCACTGTTTTTTTTTTTTTTTTTTTTTTCAGGGAGACTTTAGAAACCAAATAATAAGAAAAAAAATAAATAAATAAATAGGCTTTCTATAGCCCACTGAATGAGAGATAGCACACACAGCAGTGGCACACAAGCCCTGACTGAGGCCAATATTTTTCTCCCACTGATTGATGTAGTGTTTTTGTGTTGAGGTAGAATTTAGAACACAAATCACGGAAAAAATAAATAGGCTTTCTATGGCCCACTCAGTGAGAGATGGCACACACAGGGATGGCACTGTAGCAGAAATGCCAATCTTAATCTCCCACAAAAAAAAAAAAAAAAAAAAAACAGGGACTGTCCTACAATTACTATCTCCCTGCAGTAATCTAAGCCAGGTATGGCAGGCAGCAATAGGAGTGGACTGATGCACAAATTAAATAAAAAGTGTGGACAAACAAAAAAGATAGCTGTGCAGAAAGGAACAAGAGGATATGTGCTTTGAAAAAAGCAGTTGGTTTCCACAGTGGCGTACACACAGCAATACAGCTATCACGGAGCCTTCTAGGGCAGCCCAATGAGCTACAGCGCTGAGGAAAAAAAAAAAAAAAAATAGCTTCCACTGTTCCTGCACACCGAAGGTGGTGTTGGACAGTGGAAATCGCTACAGCACAAGCGGTTTGGTGGTTAGTGGACCCTGCCTAACGCTCTCCCTGCTTCTGATGAAGCGGCAGCAACCTGTCCCTAAGCTCAGATCAGCAGCAGTAAGATGGCGGTCGGCGGGAACGCCCCTTTATAGCCCCTGTGACGCCGCAGACAGCAAGCCAATCACTGCAATGCCCTTCTCTAAGATGGTGGGGACCAGGATCTATGTCATCACGCTGCCCACACTCTGCGTTCACCTTCATTGGCTGAGAAATGGCGCTTTTCGCGTCATTGAAACGCGACTTTGGCGCGAAAGTCGCGTACCGCATGGCCGACAAGCACAGGGGTCGGATCGGGTTTCATGAGACGCCGACTTAGCCAAAAGTCGGCGACTTTTGAAAATGATCGACCCGTTTCGCTCAACCCTACTGGGGAGTCTCAGCATTCGGATGTCCAGTTATTACTAAGTTAAAACTGAGAAACAGAGAATCAACTCAGTCACTCACTTGGTGAGGTTGTGCAAATTAGAATCACAGCACTGTATGGGACTTGAGGAATGGTAGGACATGGCTGCTGCTTCACCTGCTGAACCAGACCAAGTCAGGCGCGGAATTTGGGGTAAAAAAATGGAAAATGCAATGTTTTCGGGTGCTGTTGGGACCAGAGTAACCAGGAGATTTCAAAGAGGGGAATTTTATTGACAATGTGTGGTGTTGTTCTAAGGATGAGATGAGATGAGAAGGAGTTAGAACAACTTTGAAACACATTGTAAATATAATTCCCCTCTTTCCAATCTCCTGATTACCCTCTTTACTCTGGACCTGCCAGAGCCTGCAAACAGAGCAATTTCCATTTTTTGTTCAAACTAACTTCTGAGTAATTTTAGGGGGAACTTGTGCATGTGTAAGGAGATAGACCGGACCTCGGGTACCTGCATGCCGGGTCCGGTACTAGAAAGGCTGCATCCTTTGTTCCCGGGGACAGCTTTGAGGAGGCGGACCTTCCCCTGCAGCCTGAGGGAAGTAGTGGGAGGGACCTTCCTGGAAACCCAGAGAGGCGGGGAGAGCAAGAAAAGGGCGCACAGCAGCAGGGAGATAAGAGGAGAAAGCACGCGAAGCAGAGCAGTTTGGTGCCAGAGCAGAGCAGCGCGCAGAGCAGTGAGTGGCGCACTTGGTCTCCCTTGCCCTCAGAGGGTACTGGCGTTGTAGCAGGCCGCATAGAGGGGGCCTCATCACCTGCAGAGACAGGCATGTACAGTAGCATGCAAGAGAGAGAGACCGCTGGAGAGCCATGCAGAGTGAAGCAGAGCCATGCAGAACCAAGGTGTGCAGAGCAGTGCACACAGAGCGGAGCCGAGCCGGGTGCCACAGCAGACATAGACAGGTTTGCTCCGGTCGGGGGCACCAGTGCCAAAGAGACTAGCATTGCCTGGCGCTAACAGCGGGGACCAGGGAGAGCGGGATGTGTGGTGTGTGCCTAGTGATAACCAGAGAGTACCAGGTGCTGAACATGACGTGACCTTGAGTACCGCACATGCATTGCCCCCAAGAGAGATCACACAAGGTACTGAGACTTGCACCCTGACGTGGGGAGAGAATAGTTGTCCTGACCGTCTGTTACCTGACTACCCCCCATTTGACATAGTTAATGAGCCACGTTGGGCTCGCACTGGACTGTGGCCTGGGCCTTTATTAGCCACATTTGTATATGGACTATGTCCAGTGGAAGGTACCGGAGAATGACAACTGCCGCCAGAAGACAGAAACAGCGACTACAGTACCCTCCAGGAGGAGGCGCTATACCCGCCGTTGCCGGCGCTATTCAGTGCGCAGCAGGAGCTGCAGTGTGAGAACTTCCATATACTCTTGTTTCCTAATTGTTGTGTTTGAACTCCTGCATTTTACCATGCCTTTAATGCTGTTAACTCTTTACCTCCTTGCGTGGAGTATCTCCCCTGTAAATAAACATGTTAACCTTTGCTCTGCCTCCCGTCCATCACTGCATTCTATGACCACACAAGAAAAAAACACACTGTGGCATATTTATCAAAGCTGTCTAACTGGTAAAGGAGTCTCCAAATGATTGCAGTCATGTAAAATAACAAAACCAGAGAGCACTCACCATTCCTGGGTCCAGCAAAAACTCTCTAGTCTCTGTGGTTTGGTTGCAGCGGTGCCGTCTCCTTGATAGCGCACATCACCACTGCAGCCAATCACTAAGCTCAGCAGCTCATTTGACTACATGAGCAAAGCCGCTGAACTCAGGTATTAACTGATATCAATATTCTGATGTCAATGCAGCTAAATGCTATTAGATTGGGAAAAGCAGGGATTCGGGAGTTACTTACGGTATATGCAATTTATTTCACAAGAATAAAGGCAAATACTCTATTAATGTGATTTGTAAAGTCTCCCAAATTTCTATGTTGGATAAAGTGATTATTTAAGATAATAAAAGGTTAGTTACTCATTTAGTTTCCATCAGAGAGATTTTCTAGAGAAAGTTTTCGTTGTATAACTCTCATGGGTGCCATTGCACAGACAAAGAGGTAAAATCATCTCCTATAGACTCTCAAGTTGAAAGTGTTGTCCACTGCTGGACAACCCCGTCTTCACTGCTAAAGTGTCCTACATAAAATAAAAAACACATACTCTGCTCTAATGGAATACGGAAAGGCTGCAACCCATCTCTGGCTGCTTATTGGCTGCAACAGTCACGTGACATACATGAGGGCACAACACTCTTCACTGGATTGGTGCTGGTTTATGAGTATGAGTTTTTTATTTTATTTTATGTGGGTACTTTAGCAGAAGACAACTCCTTTAAATAACTGTATACCATCTGGTATACAATCTTTTTCTGGATGTCTATATAACCAAAATTGGTATACCAATGTATACTAGTCTATTCGTTTTAAAGAAAAGAGACGTATACCACAAATATAAGGCCCTAATATGATATCCAGGGCCTTAATTGTACTTAAACCTGATTTTGGGGGTTTGCTAAAATTTTTACCCAACTTTCAAAATACCGGTAGGTAACAGCATCAGACGAAAACAGCGTCACAATGTCACAACATGAGGAGTGACCTTCTGTACACATAGTCAAGAGCCTAACGGGCAGTGGGGGATCAGAAGATGCGGCGAGGACCGGACAGGTAAGTAGCGGAGGGGCCAGAGAGGTAATATGGGGAATAAAAGGATTTTTGCATTTTTAAAAACCTTTTAATGGTCCTTAATTTTTCAGAAAAATTGACACATTTTTCTGGATCCTTGCAGATTTGAATTACTAAAAAAAAAATTGGGCAAATGCAGATTTTTGTAAAATCGAGTAGAATTCAATTTCATTCAAATGTATTCGCTCAACTCTAGTATAAGACAATAAAGTATGAATTTTTCCTCTGTCTACAGGCATAAAATGCATTTTAAACATTCATAAACATGTTATCCCAGGTACAAGTAAATGTTATTACTCAGTGGTTGTATTACTATTTTAATAGATAAGTTTATGACTTAGACTTTGCATTTGTTTTATGAAATCAATTTTTAACCTTTATGACAAATTAATTTTGCAGAATATTGCATAAGCGCAGCCAGGTGAAATTATTACAAATGATTATGAAGCTTCTTGCACAACAAATATCTGAGCACAATGGTAAATTTATATAAGGGTTTTACTTTAAAGGGAACCTGTCAAGTAAAGAAAAATGGTATTAACCTTCAAATATGGGGTTAATCAATGGGTTAATAGCGTCCTGAAGCTGTGCGGCCAACACACTGAGAGCCCCGCTGCCTGAAGGAAAGGAACTTTATTATTTCTGGCAGCCTTAGGCATTCAGTCACATGGGTGCTGCTGATGCAGCTTTAGTCACCGCTCAGTGCAAAGAGATCGGCAGCTTTAACTTCGCCCCGGCACTGTCTGACAGCTGGCTCAGCATTAGGGCACGCACAGAAGACTGTATTATTGGTCTGATTGCGATCCATCAAAACCTCGGATCACACCTGGACCTGTGTTATTATATGGGGACATGCAGAAGTCTGATTTTTTACTGCATGTTCAAGTTTTATCTAATATTCAGATCGCACTTGCCCATACAAGTCAATGAGTGCGTAGAAATCATCGGACTCCACTCGGATGACATTCTGAGCACTAACCCAATGGAGAAGATGGAGATTTTTTTCTCCATCTTCTTACTGTGTGCTCTGTTTCTCTCATCCGATTCTCACACTGTGCTGACACTCTCATCAAACTCTGATCATAATTTGATCAGAGCATAATTTGCATAATCAGACCTATTCTTAGATAGGAGAAACTTTAGCGGTCTGCATGAGCCTTTTGACTGAAGCTGCATCGACCACACCCCTATGACTGAAAACCCGAGGCTGCCAGGAAGAATAAAGTTAATTTCCTCCCGGCTGCAGGGCTCTCAATGCAAGCGCAGAGCAGCTTCAGAAATGTTATAAACCTGCAGATTAGCCCATATCTGCAGTTTAATAGCGTGGTAGGCACCATCTTTCAAAATAGTGGCTACAAGATGCTCTACAAAATGGTAAAAAACTAATGACTTTAACAGTTGAAAAATTTAAAACATTTTAGTTTCAGGAATATTTTTACTGTTTATTTATGTTCCTTATGTAGCCAACATATTCTGCAGCTCTGTACAGTGATTGTCACTATTCATATCTGACCATTTCATAAAAAAAATCTAATCCTGTCAGTTAAAAACAAAGAAGGACCAATTTAATAAGAAACCACTTAAAGGAATGGAGCTGCAATACCACAGACAACCTGTGGACAAGTGTGGTGCCATTTTTGGAGATAAGCAGCCATGTTTTTATGATATTGAACAACTCGTTAGCATATCAGTACATTTGTGATTCTGCAGGGGCCATGAAAACTATAACCTCATGTTTGCAGGAAAACATTACTAATGTGACGCTAAGTCACAAATGTCACATTGAATCCATACACATGGACAAGCCAAGACACAGGGTAGTCAAGAGATCTGGGGTCAGTTTCCAAGAGAACTTGTCACAAAAATGAGAAGTAAGACAAAGTCATAGTCAGGTCAGAGTCGAAGGTCAGAATTCCAGATAGGTTGCGGAACAAGACAAAGGGGCTAGGCAAGCGGATGGTCAAAGGCAAGGACCAAGGTCAGGCAGCAAAAGATCATAAACAGAACCTTTTGATTGTACAAGTTTTGCTATGCATGAGGGGGGCGGCCAAATGGAGTGTTGCTGTTATTGTGGTGCTATAAAAAGTGGCAGCAGCATCTGTGTCATGAGGGAGAAGGGACCCAGAGAGAGCTTGTAAATTTAGGTGTTTGAGATTTCTGCGAGGGTGAGTGAGTTTGTGGAGTGGGAGTTGCGCACTAGGAGAGGAGAGGGAAGAGAATGTCAGTAGGTTGTGGTCAGACAGGGGAAGGGGTGATTTAGTGAGATTAGTAAGGGAACAGAAGCAGGTAAAGATAAGGTCCAGTGTGTGACCATCTTTGTGAGTGGCTGCAGAGAACCACTGAGTGAGGCTGAAGGAGGCAGTGAGCCATAAAAGTTTAGAGGCAGCTGAGGTGGAAGTGTCAATGGGGATATTGAAGTTGCCCATGATGATAGTGGGGATGTCAGCAGAGAGGAAATGAAGTAGCCAGGTAGTGAAGTGGTCGAGAAAAGAGGAGATTGCTAGTTCTTGGGGGCGGTAGATGACAGCCAGCTGGAGGTTGGAGGGGCAGTAGATGCAGACGGAGTGCACCTCAAACGAGTGAAGAGTAGCGGAGGGTGGTAGCAAAATTGGAGTAAAGGAGCAGGTGTCGGACAGGAGCAAGCCAACTCCTCCACCGCATTTGTTGCTGGGGCAAGGGGTGTGAGAGAGATGGAATCCGCCATAAGAAAGTGCAGCCAGAGAGGCTGAGTCAGAGGGGGTGAGCCAGGTTCCAGTGATGCCAAGGAAGGAGAGTTTGTTGGTGAAAAAGAGGTCATGGATAGTGTTGAGCGATACCGTCCGATACTTCAAAGTATCGGTATCGGAAAGTATCGGCCGATACCGGCAAAATATCGGATCCAATCCGATACCGATACCCGATACCAATACAAGTCAATGGGACTCATGTATCGGACGGTATCCCTGATGGTTCCCAGGGTCTGAAGGAGAGGAAACTCTCCTTCAGGCCCTGGGAACCATATAAATGTGTAAAAGAAAGAATTAAAATAAAAAATATCGCTATACTCACCTGTCCGACGCAGCCGGGACTTCAGCGAGGGAACCGGCAGCGTTGTTTGTTTAAAAATCGCGCTATTACTTGGTTACGTGAATTCCCGGCTTGTGATTGGTCAGGTCGGCCATGTTGCCGGGACACGGACCAATCACAGCAAGCCGTGACGAAATTACGTCACGGCTTGCTGTGATTGGTCCGCGTCCCGGCAATATGGCCGCCCTGACCAATCACAAGCCGGGACGTCACGGGAGGCTGGACACGCGCTCATTTTAAAATGGGCGCGTGTCCAGCCTCCCGTGACGTCACGGCTTGTGATTGGTTGCGCCGCGATCAACCAATCACAAGCCGGGAGGCTGGACGCGCTCATTTTGAAATGGGCGCGTGTCCAGCCTCCCGGCTTGTGATTGGTTGACCGCGACGCAACCAATCACAAGCCGTGACGTCACGGGAGGCTGGACACGCGCCCTTTTTGAAATGAGCGCGTTTCCAGCCTCCCGTGACGTCACGGCTTGTGATTGGTTAATGGCGGCCATGTTGCCGGGACGCGGACCAATCACAGCAAGCCGTGACGTATTTTCGTCACGGCTTGCTGTGATTGGTCCGCGGCCCGGCAACATGGCCGCCCTGACCAATCACAAGCCGGGACTTCGCGTAACCATGTAAAAGCGGGAATTTTAAACAAACAACGCTGCCGGTTCCTGCGCTGAGGTCCCGGCTGCGTCGGACAGGTGAGTATAGCGATATTTTTTATTTTAATTCTCTATTTTACACATTTTAACATTAATGTTGTTCCGATACCCGATACCCGATACCACAAGAGTATCGGAATCCCGGTATCGGAATTCCGATACAGCAAGTATCGGCCGATACCCGATACTTGCAGCATCGGAATGCTCAACACTAGTCATGGATATACGACAGTTTGTTGCACACAGAGCGTGCATTCCATAGTGCTCCAGGTAGGTGGACCGGGGGAGTGGGTGCTGGATGAAGGTATGAGGTTATATTGGTTGGGAAAACATGTAGAGGATCGTGGCAGGGGGTTAGAAATGAATGTGGGGATGTGTTTAGGAGAGCCAGGATTTGGGAATAAATACCAGCAATGAGGAGTAGCAGACAGAGCATTAGAAGGTGGGAGCAGGATAGGACATGATGTGGCCGTGTGTGTCTGGCAAAAAAGGATTGTATGTGGTGGGACAGTTGTGAGGAGAAGGTGAGATGGCTGGGGAGGATGGAGGGGGAAATTACTAGGTCCTTATTTGGTGGGGGAATTACAGGAATTAGGGAAAAATAGAGTAGTATCGGGGTGAAAGTGAAAAGAAACTGAAACATTGAAGAGCTTTTATATTCTGTTACCTTACAGTCAAATTCCAGTCAAATTCTAGTCTAATTCAGAGTAGTGTAATGAGAAATCTGTAATTCTAGTCTTATTCAGAGTAGTGCAATTAAAAATCTGTAATTTGAAATCTGTAATTTGAAAGATGCCTGAATCAGACTACGTCTGGATCAGACTCATGGCTCTGAATATATGTGCTACTAAGAACACTCAGCGGTGAGTGGATGTGGGGGTGTGCGGCCAGAACACATGTTCAGAGTTAAACAAAAGGTCATAAAAGGGGGAGAGGGGTTAGACTGACCACTCAGATATGTGTGCAAACACAGGGGCAGTGAAATACATTGTGGATACAGAGTGATGGGGTAAGTACAGCATACCATAGAAAATCAATGCAATATACAGAGACATTCAGGAGCTAGGGAAAGCTGGAGACATTCAGTTCATACCATAGGAAATCAGTGCAATATACAGAGACATTCAGGAGCTAGGGAGAGCTGGGGACGTTCAGTTCATACCATAGAAAATCAATGCAATATACAGAGACATTGGGGATCTAGGGAGAGCTGAAGATGTTCAGTTCATACCATAGAAAATCAATGCAATATACAGAGACATTAAGGAGCTAGGGAGAGCTGGGGACGTTCAGTTCATACCATAGAAAATCAATGCAATATACAGAGACAATCAGGAGCTAAGGAGAGCTGGGGACGTTCAGTTCATACCACAGAAAATCACTGCAATATACAGAGACATTCAGGAGCTAGGGAGAGCTGGGGACGTTCAGTTCATACCATACAAAATCAATGTAATATACAGAGACATTAAGGAGCTAGGGAGAGCTGGGGATGTTCAGTCCATACCACAGAAAATCACTGCAATATACAGAGACAATCAGGAGCTAGGGAGAGCTGGGGACGTTCAGTTCATACCTGTGGGAAGAGGAGAACAGCTCGAGTTAGATGGTACAGATGGTGATGAAGAAGATGATGAAAATATTGTAGCAGTGATGAGTGACCAAATGCATTCTAGAATTCTAGTCTAATTCAGAGTAGTGTAATTAGAAATCTGTAATTTGAAAGATGGAATTTGAAAAATGCCTGGATCAGACTACTTCTTGGTCAGACGCATGGCTCTGAATATATGTGCTACTAAGAGCACTCAGTTATAAATAATTTGGTCCCTGGAGTAGCTGCAGAGGCCAACGACTGAACTCTATGTATCTCCACTTCCAGCTCTGAGGATAACATGGTCTGGAGAGAAACTAAATAAAGGCTACATGATAAAGCATCAGCCCTCACAATCCTGGACCCCAGCCTGAACACGATTGAAAAATTGACTAAAAAAAAAAAGAAGGACTATCTTGTCTCTTTTAAGTTTTAATTGTTTGGCTGATTTAGTATAAGCTAACATTTTTAAGCCATCGCCACAGTAATTTGAAGCACTGCCCCCTCCAAAATTTGTCTCCATTCTTCAAAAGCCAATTTGACAGCGAAAAGTGAGACAAAAATTTCCTCAGAAAAAAATGCATATGGTCGCAAGCTGGTTAGAGTTTGGGAACCTTAAGGCCATGTTCACACTTTGCGGGTGACATCTGTGGGTTCTCCCGCAGCGGATTTGATAAATCTGCAGGGCAAAACCGCTGCGGTTATCCCTGCAGATTTATCGCGGTTTGTTCCGCGGTTTCCGCTGTGGGTTTCCGCCTATACTATTGATGCTGCATATGCAGCAATATGCAGCATCAATAGTAATGTTAAAATAAAAAAAAAAGTTTATATACTCACCCTCTGACGTCCCGATCTCCTCGGCGCTGCACCCGGCGGTCCAGTTCCAAAGATGATGTGCGAGAAGGACCCTTCGTGACGTCACGGTCATGTGACCGCGACGTCACCGCAGGTCCTGTTCGCACAGCAACTCTGACCGGCCGGCCGCGTGCAGCGCTGAGAGGTGAGTATAACATGATTTTTTATTTTAATTCTTTTTTTTACACACAAATATGGTTCCCAGGGCCTAGAGGAGAGTCTCCTCTCCTCCACCCCGGGTACCACCCGCACATTATCCGCTTACTTCCCGCAACGTGAGCACAGCCCCATGCGGGAAGTAAGCGATTCAATGCATTCCTATGGGTGAGAATCGCTGCGATTCTTCACAAAGAAGTGACATGCTGCGGGTTGTAAACCGCTGCGTTTCTGCGCATTTTTTCCCGCAGCATGTGCACAGCGGTTTGCGGTTTCCATAGGGTTTACATGTAAATGTAAACGCAATGGAAACTGCTGCGGACCCGCAGCATCAAAATCGCGGCGGTTCTGCGGTAAAGACCGCAAAGTGTGAACATGGCCTAAGGCAACATGGCCCCTACTCTGACCTCAGAAACATCACCTCCACAATGAATGATTCCTGGAGATCAGGTTGGATTAAAACTGGACCAAACATAAAACACTCTTTCAATTTTTTAAAAGCCTCAATAGCAACCTGTGACCAAACCTTAAGATCCACCCTCTTACATGTGAGATCAGTTAACGATCTGAAAAAAACCTGTAATAAAATTTCTATAATAATAGTCCAATCCTAGAAAACATTAACGCTTTAAGGTCACAAGATTGGATCCAATCAATTATAGCCTGAAACTTCCCAGGACCCATCTTAAACCATTCAGCCAATACAATGAACCTCATTAAGGATATTTCTTGAACAGAAAAGTACATTTCTCCAATTTAGCAAAGAATCCTTTCTCAGCTTTTGTAATACAAAGCAGACATGTTTGAAGTGCAAATCTAGATCGGGGGAAAAAAGTTGAATGTCATCTAGGTATACTACAACAAATCTCCCAATGTAATCAGAAAAGAGATTCATAGAGTTTAAAAATACTGCTGGAGCATTGGTTAACCAAGAACGCATGACAAGATTTTCAAATAGACCCTGTGACATTAAAAACACCATTTTTCACTCATTACCCTAACGAATACATATCAAATCGACTCTAAGATCAAGTTTAGAAAACCATTTTGCCCCATAAGCTGATTCTATAGGTCGGGGATGAGTAGAAGTGCAAGACAGAGGAGACACTGAGTGGTGGAGTCGGGATGACTAGCCCCCTAAACAAAGTGGTATCATATATACAAAGATGTGTCTTATCCAAGGACCTGCATTTTAGATGTCTTAGCTGCCATCATATTCAAAGGATTTTATAGACATTTATGAGAAAATCAGGGAAATTCTGAAACACCGGCAGTTGCGGTGGCCTCCATTCACTTGTCTGTTCTCCTACAAATAATGGTGAACACTCAATTTAATTTCCTCGATGATACATTTACCTTTCCAGGCTCAATTTATAATGCAAATTACATTTTATACATGTATCTTAAATAACGTGAAACTGGGAGATTGGGAAACTCAGTAGGCATAGTGATAGGTAAAGGATAGTCCTTTATCAGCCCCGGATAGATGTGTTTTTTTAAATTTTTTTCTGACCCTAAATCACAACCAGCTAATTTATTTTCTCTTTTTCAATTATAGCTGCGGAGAAGTATAGAGCAATACCATATTTCCTGTTTTATTATGTACATACTATGCAAATGGTGACTGTGTTCAACTGAAAGAAATATGTATCCTCTCAGGTATTAGGGATCTAATATGCGGCAGAAGATTCCGTTTACCTCACACTGCACAAGATAAGATAAATTAATGAACAATAATGCATTATGAATAGTGTGTTCAACATCTCTTTGTTTTTGTCCTTGGACGCTTCAGAGCAGCCACCGGGTCATTGCAACAATGTCTGACATGCTAAACCCCCATCCACACAGCAAAATATGTCTTCCACTCCCAGGAAACCAGATTCGCAAATATATACAACTCATTCAGAGCATTGTTAAATTATTGTGCACAACAGCAAAAAGAAAAGTACCGTAACATGGATCTAAAATTCAGTTAAATTTATTAGATTCTACTCTGTAAATAATGGGTTATTATTATAACTTTAAATGTTGTCTCTTTATTTCTTAAAGACTTCTCTGGCCAAAAAGTGATGTTCTGCAGCTGCTTGTCTCCCCATTCAACTAAAAATGATGCTCTTCTGAGATGAGAAAATATGTTGGGCCTGGAAAGATACCAGTATATTGCAGCAGTCAAAATAAATATATCTAGTTAATAGGGTTAATAGAAGAATAGCTATGGTCAAATAAAAATGAAGTCCTTGGACGAGGTCTTCAAATCAAGGAACAATTCACTGGCAACAAAGGCAAGGCTTATACGTAGTCTTGTCTTTTTTGTAGTAAGATAAAAATGCGAAACCTGGACGATAAAGAAACAAGACAGAAAAAGAATCAACATACTCAAAATGTGGTGCTGGAGAAGCATGTTATCAATACCATGAATGGCAAGAAGAACAAACACATACATTTTGAAAGAAATCAAGCCAGACATGTCACTCAAAAGAAGGATCACCAAGGTATAACTTTCCTACTTTGGACACACCATACGAAGAGAGCAATCACTGGAGAAGGACATCATGGTTGGAAGACTAGAACGAATAAGCAAAGAAGAAGACCAGCAACTCAATGGCTTGAAACTATCAAGATAATGGTGGAGAAGACACTAGTGGACCTATCTAGACTTCCTATAGATCGTTCATCCATCAAGTCACCAAAAAAATATGGTAGGGATGCACGGCCAGATTATAGAAAGCACAGAAGAGATACATGCCCTGGATCTACCACCAGCCTGAGATCCTAATGGCCTTTCAGTACCCAGAATCCCCTATCTATAATAATTAATATATAATAATAATTTTTATTTATATAGCGCCAACATATTCCACAGCGCTTTACAACTTATAGAGGGGACTTGTACAGACAATAGACATTACAGCATAACAGAAATCACAGTTCAAAACAGATACCAGGAGGAATGAGGGCCCTGCTCGCAAGCTTACAAACTATGAGGAAAAGGGGAGACACGAGAGGTGGATGGTAACAATTGCTTTAGTTATTTGGACCAGCCATAGTGTAAGGCTCGGGTGTTCATGTAAAGCTACATGAACCAGTTAACTGCCTAACTATGGAGCAGTACAGACACAGAGGGCTATTAACTGCATTAAGTGTATGAGAACATGATGCGAGGAACCTGATTATGTGTTTGTTTGTTTTTTTTAATAGGCCACACAGGGATAGTTAGGTTAATGCATTGAGGCGGTAGGCCAGTCTGAACAAATGAGTTTTTAAGGCACGCTTAAAACTGTGGGGATTGGGGATTAATCGTAATAACCTAGGTAGTGCATTCCAAAGAATCGGCGCAGCACGTGTAAAGTCTTGGAGACGGGAGTGGGAGGTTCTGATTATTGAGGATGCTAACCTGATGTCATTTGTGGAGCGGAGGGCACGGGTAGGGTGGTAGACTGAGACCAGAGAGGAGATGTAGGGTGGTGCTGAGCCATGTAGTGCTTTGTGGATGAGGGTAGTAGTTTTGTACTGGATTCTGGAGTGGATGGGTAGCCAGTGTAATGACTGGCACAAGATAGAGGCATCGGTGTAACGGTTGGTGAGGAATATGATCCTGGCAGCAGCATTCAGGACAGATTGGAGCGGGGAGAGTTTGGTAAGAGGGAGGCCGATTAGTAGAGAGTTACAATAGTCCAGACGAGAATGAATAAGTGAGACAGTAAGAGTTTTTGCAGAGTCGAAAGTAAGAAAAGGGCGAATACTAGAAATGTTTTTGAGATGCAGATAAGAAGAGCGAGCCAGTGATCGGATGTGGGGAGTGAATGAAAGCTCGGAATCAAGGATGACCCCAATACAGCTGGCATGTTGCTTTGGAGTAATGGTGGAACCGCACACGGAGATGGCAATGTCAGGCAAAGGTAGGTTAGTAGAGGGAGAGAACACGAGGAGTTCAGTTTTTGACAGGTTCAGTTTCAGATAGAGGGAGGACATGATGTTAGAGACAGTGGTAAGGCAATCACTGGTGTTTTCTAAAAAGGTCGGCGTGATAACAGGAGAAGAGGTGTATAATTGGGTGTCGTCAGTAGGGTTGAGCGAAACGGATCGGTCAATTTCATAAGTCGGCGACTTTCGGCAAAGTCGGGTTTCGTGAAACCCGAGCCGATCCCAGTGTGGGATCGGCCATGCGGTCGGAGATCTTCGCGCCAAAGTCACGTTTCGTATGATGCCTATTTCTGCATTCAGGACCTGAAATTACGTCACGGCTTGCTGTGATTGGTCGCGTCGCGGTCACATGGGCGGCACGCAACCAATCACAAGCCGTGACGTAATTTTAAAAATGCGCGCGTCTCCTGCCTCCCATGACGTCACGGCTTGTGATTGGTCACGTCGCCCATGTGACCATGACGCGACCAATCACAAGCCGGAACGTAATTTTAAAATCCTGAATGCCTAGAATTAGGCATTGAGGACCTGAAAATTACGTCACGGCTTGCTGTGATTGGTCGCGTCGCGGCCACATGGGCGGCACGCGACCAATCACAAGCCGTGACGTCACGGAAGGAAGTAAAAGCGCGCATTTTAAGCAAAGAACGCTCCCGGTTCCCTCGGTAAGGTCCAGGCTGCGTCGGAGAGGTGAGTATAGCAATATTTTTTATTTTAATTCTTTATTTTACACATTAATATGGATCCCAGGGCCTGAAGGAGAGTTTCCTCTCCTTCAGACCCTGGGAACCATCAGGAATACCGTCCGATACTTGAGTCCCATTGACTTGTATTGGTATCGGGTATCGGTATCGGATTAGATCCGATACTTTGCCGGTATCGGCTGATACTTTCCGATACCGATACTTTCAAGTATCGGACGGTATCGCTCAACACTATTGAAGGGCATAGTTGTATGTTTTTAGCATGAACTTATAATGTATCTGGAGCGCCCCCACACCGCCGCAGGGCCGAGGGGTACCCGGAGCCGGGCCTCTGGGTCTCAGTCCTGGGGTTGTCACGGTGGCTAGACCCGGTCCGTGGCCCTGTCTGTCAGTGGGGGACGTCCGGTGCAGTAAGTGGTGTTGTAACGGTGCAGTTGTGGGGTGCAGGTCGCGGTAAATAACGAGGACACCAGGTTGCAGTCTCTTTACCTCTTTACTGAAGATCTCTGGGTCCTCAGTCCAGAATACGGTTCACCAAGCTGCGCAAGTCCGGCCGGTCCAATGGCACCTCCAGAGTTCTCTTCACAGGTGGAAATCGGTGCCTTCCTTCTTAGCGCTATGTGTTGTAGTCCTCCCCTGCTGTGCTTACGGAAAGTACCCCACAACCGTTGTGTCTGTTTCTTAAGTTCCCTCACAACTCGATTAAATGATGTTCTTCTAATCTTCCGTCCCTTCCTGATGTTACAGTTAGAACGGCACCCGTTTGTCGGATAGGCCTGGAGTTCTTCCGGGACCCTAGAGACGCCCCTCTCCCGCAATTGCCTCCCAAAACTTCATAGGTGATATGTGTTAGACAGCCCGCCTTAAACTGACTGTCCTGCCGCTGTTTAGAGTATTGCTTGAAGCTGAATGTTATAATACTCCCTCGGCGTTCCGGCCACCGGTAGTGCGCCTCAGTAGGGTGTTGCTCCGGTCTTACAGCACGACCCCTACTGGAATTCTCCTATTGCTTGATCTCGTTTCTCACTCAGCACAATCTATCTCGCTTCTAGTCCTTTCTTGGGTCCCGCCGCTTCCCGGAGCTGGCGCGGACCCGTTACGTTCTTTTCAATGCCAAGCCTCTGTCAGGATCCCACCCCTGACAGAGACCCTACTGTCTCTTCCTCCACAACACCCTCTGCCACTAGGTGTTGCTTCGTCCAATCCAGTCAGCTTTCTGATCTAACTTCCTGCCTGACCCCCAGTTTACCCACTATGGTGGGGAGTGGCCTAATGAATAGAACCCTTAGCTCCCCCCGGAGGCCCGGCTGTGAAATGTATTGGTGTCTGTGATACCTGGTCAGATGAACTCCTTCAGTGCCATCGGACGCACCATAGCTCCCCATAGTGGCGGAGCCACAGTACTGCAACGACCAGGACTCTGGGGCGCTGCACTCCCCCCTGGTTAAACACAGTACTCCGGGACTGGGAAGAAAACAACAATACAAGTTTAGCAAAAAGACATACAATTTTGTTGAGTGCAAATAATAAGTATACTTGAACAGAGCTTCCCTTTATGGGAGGTGAGGACACTTGAACGTTACAAAACATGGTTAAATATTAAAACATTATAAATTACAGGCTATAAATAACTCCTGTTACCCAACTGGGTATTCTACTAAGTGCAAAAACTGCTGAATAATACTTTAACATTGCCCTTAAGGACATACACTCTGTATCCACCAAAGGCCTTCCTATAATCACATTATAAGGTAAGTTAACTTTTTCATTCTCCTTCTTTGAGTCTGCAGGACCGCCTGTCCTATCGGCACCAGACCTACTGCCTCTCCTTTCTGTTACAGGACCGTCCCGTTCAGCCAGGACCTACTGCCTTTTCAACTGCTATACATAGTATAGGACATAACATACTTTCAGTTTTAGAAGCTTTGAGCCATCTACGTATGGCTCCTAGGAGGACTCACTACCTAACCCCTACGGGTTCACTTTCTGTCCTCTGTAACACATTACTAACTCTTTCTTAACTTTCTATGGAGGACTCAGGGTTTACCTTCTATCCCCATTTTCTTATCAACATTATCAACTATCTTCTTAGATCATCAACCTTCATTAATACTTTCTTACTTCCGACTATGCAGGACACTCTGTCTACCCCTAGGGGCCTACTGCACCTTCCTTCTGTCTCTCAATCTTTCTTCTAAGGAACATTATCAGCATTTCTTTACAGTTAACCAGTTGGATACATATAACTTTTACATGTAAGTATCATCATTTTCTCTTATCAAACATCATTGCTATCTATCAGTCTTAAAGCAATACCATTTCTTTAAGTGCAACAATTGAACATCCCCTTTAAGAAGGGACCAAGTCTCTATGAGGTAGCATTTCTTCTCAAGCTACCAGTCCTTACTCAGCAAAGGTCCCGGTATGGTATCTTCGCAAAGAGTCTCTTTCCAAGTAAGACCAGTAGGAAGCGCCTTTAAGAAGGTGCAAACTATATACAGGAAGTTTGTATCATGCATTGTTCATGATTCAGCAGTTTTTATAACATTGTGGAACAAAAAAAGCAAAAATGAAAGTGAAAGCAAAAAATAAAAAGCAATAGGGATCCCGGGTAAACAAAGGGATCCCTTTAAGAGTTAACCCAGGACGGGTTTTAGCAGCAAAACAGCAAGGAAATAAACAGTTAACTATTTACAGTTTCAGGTTTCCGAGGCTTAGTTAGACGGCTTCCAGGGCTGCACCTGGCACTTAACCCCTCTTGGCCCGGGAAGGGTGAAGTCCAGGGTTGCACCCAGTGCTGGACAAACGCCGTTAATCCGTCTCTCATGTACGGTTAGGTCATGCACAGCGAAGGAGGTCTGCGCAGCTTGAGTAGGGGCATTTGCGGCAGCAGAGGCAGCGGATGCTGCAAGATCAGTCACTGGAACGGAGTCAGCAGCTGTGGCACCAGCAGTCACGGGAGTGGTGTCAGTCATCAGGGCAGGGTCGTCCTTCATACCTGCTTCAGATGCGGTCCCTCCGGTGCCGGTCTGCTCCGTCTGCGCTGGGGTCTGGAACGCTGGTTGCAGGGCCTTGTGCTGCGACGTTGTCATCTCTGCTTGCAGCACCTCGCTTTCCGGCAGGGCCTTGCTTTCTGGCTTCGGAGCGCTGGAACTTCTTTCTTGCTCCGGACCAGATGAGGCTGCCGACAGACGTCTGGCGAGGCTCCCGATGATGGTCTTCTTCCACCCGGCCTCAGTGCTCAGCTGCATCCGCCGGGGTTGGTGGATCAGCTCGTCCGCTCCGGTCTGCAGGAGGTCAGCGCCAACTGTGGAGGTCTGGCTGCGGTGCCTTTCCGGGTAGCTGGGGGAGTCCTCGGCTCCGACCCCACGCTCCGGCTCCGGGCGGCTGGCCATGGCGTCCTCCATGTTGCTCGCTTCTTCTTCCTGGTCCTTTTCCCGCTCTCTTCTTCGTGGGCAGTTTCGTTTTCGTTGTCTCTGCCCACCATTAAGGATCAGGAGGCGGATCTCGGCTGCTGACGGACACGTCCTCAAGGGGCCGAGATATTTAGACTGGGCGGCCATTGTCTTTCGCGCTCTTCAGCTTGTTCACGCCCACTTCCACGCCCTTCTTCTTCTCCTGCGCTCTCCTTAGCGCTGTAATGGCGGCGGTTTTGGCGGGAACTTCTGGCGGCAAGTGGCAACACACAGTCCTTGTAATAAAGCACAGTCCAAGCACGATAAATCACAGTTCCAAGGCACACATAACCTGATTCTTCAGGCTTAAGTAGATCCTGTTCGTGACGCCAAGTTTGGAGCGCCCCCACGCCGCCGCAGGGCCGAGGGGTACCCGGAGCCGGGCCTCTGGGTCTCAGTCCTGGGGTTGTCACGGTGGCTAGACCCGGTCCGTGGCCCTGTCTGTCAGTGGGGGACGTCCGGTGCAGTAAGTGGTGTTGTAACGGTGCAGTTGTGGGGTGCAGGTCGCGGTAAATAACGAGGACACCAGGTTGCAGTCTCTTTACCTCTTTACTGAAGATCTCTGGGTCCTCAGTCCAGAATACGGTTCACCAAGCTGCGCAAGTCCGGCCGGTCCAATGGCACCTCCAGAGTTCTCTTCACAGGTGGAAATCGGTGCCTTCCTTCTTAGCGCTATGTGTTGTAGTCCTCCCCTGCTGTGCTTACGGAAAATACCCCACAACCGTTGTGTCTGTTTCTTAAGTTCCCTCACAACTCGATTAAATGATGTTCTTCTAATCTTCCGTCCCTTCCTGATGTTACAGTTAGAACGGCACCCGTTTGTCGGATAGGCCTGGAGTTCTTCCAGGACCCTAGAGACGCCCCTCTCCCGCAATTGCCTCCCAAGACTTCATAGGTGATATGTGTTAGACAGCCCGCCTTAAACTGACTGTCCTGCCGCTGTTTAGAGTATTGCTTGAAGCTGAATGTTATAATACTCCCTCGGCGTTCCGGCCACCGGTAGTGCGCCTCAGTAGGGTGTTGCTCCGGTCTTACCAGGACTCTGGGGCGCTGCATATCTATCTATCTATCTATCTATCTATCTATCTATCTATCGATCGATCGATCGATCGATCATCTATCTATCTGTCTTTCTATCTATCCATCCATCTCCAAAAATGGAGTCAGCATTGCAAGGTCATATGGTGAGAAAACATATTTTAATCAGCCCATGCAATGTTTTGGCTTAAAACAGCAAAATAGCTCTGATTTTGGATTCCTGCCGCCATTTTTTGGATTTGTATACAAGAAGTCTTGGTGATTACCTTGGGGGCTTTGCACCCATTTCTGCATGAAAAGTGCTGATATTTATGTTTTCTATCTCTATCAATCTATTTACATTGTGTGCAGAATTATTAGTCAATTTATATTTTTGTTGATTAATTTTATTATTGAACAACTACCGTGCTGTCGGTAAATCCAAAAGGTTAATAAACGTGAATATTTAAGTAAATAAAAGTGAGGCTTTGCCTTTCTTAGTAAAATATCTCTGTGTGCAGAATTATTGGGCAACTATTAGTGTGCAGAATTATTCTGCATGCAAATTTTCCATCTCAATTATTTATTGTCATCTATTAAAGAGAGAATAATAACCAAACAGCTAAAAATGTGCAAAAATACATTTCTGACATTTCCATAGCAAATATCAGTGACCAATATAGTCGCCCTTAGTTTCCATAACAGCCATCCATGGAGTTTTTCAGTTTTTTTAATTTGTTGACAATCAATTTCTGGGGCAGCACCCACCAGAGTCTCCCAGACACTGATCAGAGAGGTGACTGTTTTCCTTCATTGTAAATCTCCTATTTAAGAAGGATCCATAAGTTCTCAATAGGGTTTATGCCAGGTGAGGAGGGGATCGTGACATTATTCTTTTATTTTTAAAGCCTTTACTGGCAGGCGAGCAGTGGAAACTTCGATGATGCGATGCAGCAATGTCCTGCATAAAAACCATGGCTTTTTTTTGAAAGACTAAAAACTTTTTTCCTCTACCACTGCTTGAAGAAAGTCTCCTTAAAAACTGGCAGTAAGTTTGCGAGTTGATTTTGAGTCCATCTTCAACCCAAAAGGTCCAATTAGCTCATCTTAATAGCAGCCCATAGCAGTATCCCACCTCTTCCTTGCTGGTGTCTGGGTCAAAGTGGAGGTCTAGGACAGTTACTGATCCAGCCATAGGCCCATGCATCTATTCCATCAAGAGTCACTCTCATCTCATCAGTCCGTAAAACCTTTGTAAAAAAAAATATGTCTTCAGATATTCCTTGACCCAGTCTTGACCCATTTTGTATGGACAGCTCCTATGCAGCCCTATATGTGTCTATGGTCACAAACAACAAATAAACTTTGTGCAGTTTAATCCCTGATTTTGCCATCAGACTTTGTTTTATGAGACCTCTATCCATTTCATTAATCATGTGACCATAGTGCTTGCCTAAATTGGAGAAGCCAAATATATTCTGAAAACCAAATTTAGAGAAAAAAAAATTGTGGAATCTGGGGAAACAGGATATGGCAAAGAAAAGATAAAATGTTTCTACATTTTTATTGGGTGCAAAAGAACTTTTCCTATCAGTGTCTAAAGGTTCAAAATATGGCTGATGGAGGTCTCCGGACCAAAGAAAATTGTGCTACCCCCATCCTTCCTCTGGAACCTTGACCAACTAACCCCTTCTAGTGGTCACTTTATGTGGCCACATAGGTACATGTCCCTGCCCACTAATTTCTATTTGGGAAATTGGAGGGTTATAGCAGAGATTATGACTCCCTTAGAATGAATTCAGAAAGATTCGCTGGGCACAGGAGCCACTGATTCAAGAGGCGAGTATCTACTACCCCTCCTCACCTGGGATTGGGCAGCATCTTCTCTTATATTATAGAGCAATAGATCTGTGAATTCAAAGACACCAGCAGCACTCATGCAGACCCACACAAGGACACTGCCACCATGTTTCACTGTAGGCATGATGCATTTAGAAAAATGCATTTTTTTAAAAATAGTTGGTCCATTCATTAAGCCTAAATTTTTAGTCAAACTATTATTATAACAAAGTAAAAAGACGACACTCTTCTCGCATAAATTAGACACACTCTTGACATTTTTACTTAAAAGTTACATGGAAAGACCAATTTAAGGATAACTAAAGAGTAGTTCAAGAATAAACCTTTTTTAAATTAGTTACAAAAAACGTAACTTTTTCTTATTAAAGAATTTAAGGAAAATGTAGATGTAGATAAAAAATGTTCCCTCTAAATTTCAACAGAGCAATCATTTTTAACTATAGGTTTTTAAGTTGTACGTATTAGATTAATAACAAACAGATTTGTTTAATCTTTCAGTGGACTAATTTTTCAAATATTGCATATGCATTATTTTGAAAGGTTAAACTTTATTTTTTTAACTTAAAAAAATAATCGGATCACAATTGCCCATTTGGCTGCTATTTTTATAGCAAAAAATATTTGCATATAGTGTATTTTTTTTCATCTTGGAAGTATGGTAAATAATAAATTTGAAAAATATATAGAAATATGTATTTTCTTTCTTTTTTTAAATTTTGTAAATTTACACTAAAATTAGATATTAACTGGTTTTACATGTTTAAAAATATAAGTAAATAGGATCAGGGGTTGTATGCTTCTTTTTTTGTTTAATTTTTTTGTCAATCATTTTTTTCCATTTTATTTGAACTTTATATAATTTATTTCCTAAGAGACAATAAAGGATATAAAAGTTACATAATTTATTTTTATCTATGCTGTTAAAAAGCCTCAGTTACAAGAGAACACAATCTCTCTGAGGTGACATTTGGCAGAGATGATGATGCTCTTCCAATATCCAGTAGCTATGATGTTCAAAAAACCCTTGACAATCACTTGCTCATCCAAGTCCAATAGTGGGAGCAGCCAATCCCTGTATTCAATATAGAGTTCTTGTAGCTCTACGTTCGGCACCCCTTCATGATGTCCCCTTCTCCCTCCATACAGGGACACTGGCTTACTCACTGCCCCAGTTCTCGGCGTGGTCCCCGGCGTTCTCTTGCTTCCTGCCACTTCCCGGCAGTGCACCTAATGTGCACACTCTGCTACTCTTAAAAGGGCAGCACATGTATATAGTAACTGGCCTCAGTTTGTGACTCAGAGGTATTTATTGTATTGTAGTGCACCTGCAAGGTCACTCCCAGCCAGTAGCTAGTAGGCATCTTGTACAAAAAACGTCCACTCTCCTAGGGAGCCGCCAAGCAACGTGTAGAATAATTAGTGAGTAAAGTGTACTACTAGTGAGTTGTAAGGTCCCCTGGTCCTTTTGCGGCCAATTTCCTAAACCTGTGTCCCTGGTCTCAATGTGGCCATTCCTGTATCCGTAGTCCTCTGGTCTGAGGGGGTAGTCCTGTATTCATAGTCCCCTGGTCCAAGAGTGGCCAATGTGTGAACCTCAACCCCTGGTCCTGGAGTGGCCAGTACCTGAGCTTCATTCCCTGCTTCCTGAGCGGCGAGTTCCTGAACCTTGTAACCAGGTCCTGGAGCGGTCAGTGCCTAAACATTGTCCTTTGGTTCCAGAGTGCCCAGTGCCTGAACTTTATTCGCTGGTTCCTGAGTGGCCTGTGTGCTGTCAAACACTGATTTAGTATCCTAAACTGGCGTGTCTGAACCGAGCCCAAGTCCGTGTCAGTAACCCTTCTCTAGAGGTGCCAGAACATACTAGTCTGAACAGAGGCCTAGTTCTCATTAATGTATGCGTACCTGAACCCTGGGGTAAGCAGTTGCACTATCGGGCTCTGACCAGAGTATTACCTAGCAGGTACCTGCAGTCTAGTCTGTCTCCACCATCCGGAGCACCAATGAACACCAGGAAGCAACTTAGCTATGCCCCTTCCTGGGTAGGCGCTGCCCAGCCCTTTGGCACAGTGGGTCCACAAATCCACATGCATCACAGTTTGGTGCAACAGTTTTTATTGAACAAAGTATATGACTATATAGAAAAATTAGAAGCAACAAGACTTATGTTTACTTGTGATTAGATAGTGGATCTCAATTGCACAACTGGCTAGACTGGTGCGCAGAGTCAAAAAGATCTCTTGGTTTTCACCCTCAATCTCACGAAGCATCTTCAGAAGATTTTTCTGCAAGCCCAGAGTGGCCTAAATACTGTAGTAATCTAGCACTCATCCAAGTGATAATTAAACATATTTAATCTTTATTATTCTGGAGCGCCCCCACGCTCGCAGGGCCGAGGGGTACCCGGTACCAGGCCTCTCTGTCTCAGTTCTGGGGTTGTCACAGTGGCTAGACCCGGCCCGTGACCCTGCTCAGGGGCGTCCAATTAAAGTTGAGAATGATGTTGTGTGGTGCAGGTCGCGATGAATAACGAGGACACAGGGTTGCAGTCTCTTTTACCTCTTTACTGAAGGCTTCAGGATCCTCAGTCCAGAGTACGGTTAACAGGGCTGTCTGAGCCCGGCCGGTCCGATGGCACCTCCAGAGTTCCCTTTGCAGGTGGAAATCTGTGCCTTCCTTCTAGCGCCTGTGTGTTGTAGTCCTTTCCTGCTGAGCACCATGGGATAGTCCTCACAACTGTTGTGTCTGTTTCTGATGTTCCCTCACAACTGATTCTGATGTTCTTCTCCGTCCCCCAGATGATATGGCTAGGACGCACCCGTATGACGGGTAGGCCTGGAGTTCTTCCGGGACCCTAGTGACGTCCCTCTCCCACAATTGCCCCCTATGTCTGCTTAGGTGATTTAGGTGAGACAGCCCACCTATAACTGACTGTCCTGCCATTAGTTTGAAGTAAGGCTTGGAGCCAATACCTCCTCGGCATTTCCAGCCACCGGCTACGCGCCTCAGTAGGATGTTGCCTTGATCTTACAGCACGACTCCTACTGGTGTTTTCTCCTTGTTGCTTTGATCTCGTTTCTCACTTTTCGCAATAAACCTCGCTTCTTGTCCTTTCTTGGGGTACCGCCGCAATAAAGTGCAGGCGTGGTCCCGTAACATTCTTACCTGTTCGCTAGGCCTCTGTCAGGATCCCACCCCTGACAGGGACCCCCCTGAATCTTCCCCTGCAACACCCTCTGCCACATGATGTTGCCTGGTTCCAACCCAGTCAGCTTTCTGTCTAACTTTCTATCTAACCCCCAGTTTTACCAGATTGTGAGGAGTGGCCTAATACATAGCGTCCTTAGCTCCCCCTGGAGGCCAGACTATAAAGTGTATTGGTGTCTGTGATACCTGGTCAGGTGAACTCCTTCAGTGCCATCAGACGTACCATAGCCCCCCTTAGTGGCAGAGCAACGGTACTGCAACGACCAGGACTCTGGGTCGCTGCACTTCCATGTCTAAAAAATGTATACATTAAAATATATAAGACATCATAAGAACTGTTTACGCATTTCGAGGCTATATGGTTCTTAATAGCAACATGATCCATAGCAGCATGAGAGCTAGACCAGAAGAACGCATAGAAGTACTTCCACGTGGAGGTAAGGGGTGTATTTCGTGTTGCTCTCATTCTGCTTTAGATTAGATCATCATGAAAAACCATATAGATCTGAAATGTGTCAATAAATAATTCTCAGGATATTCTTTTTGTTTTAATGTATAAGTTTTTTACATGGTATACTAACGATTGGATATTGTTTAATCATAATTTGGATGAGTATTGCTTTTTTAATTAGAAAGTGGCCTATTGATGAAATCAGTTTTTGTGTTTAATGTATTTTTTAACCCCTTCACCCCTGGGCGATTTTCTGTTTTTTCATTTTCATTTTTTCCTCCCCTTCTTCCAAAAGCCATAACTTCTTTTTCCGTCAATATAGCCATATGAGGTGATGTTTTCTGTGAGATGAGTTGTACTTTTGAATGGCATCATTCATTATACCTCATAGTGTATTGAAAAATTGAAAAACAAATTCCAAGTGCGGTGAGATTGCAAAAAAAATGCAAAACTGGCACTCTTCAGTTCAATATGAGTGCACAGATACCAAACACGCAATTTTTTTTAAAATTCAAGTGGTGAGAAAGAAATCGAAAATTTTTAATAATTTTTTTTTCTTTTGTCGTCTTTTTCTGAGACCTGTAACATTTTTATTTCTCAGGATATGGGGCTGTGTGAGGTGTATTTTTCACCCCTTGAGCTGGCGTCTTCATTGATACCATTGTGGGTTAGACACTATGTGTTGACCGCCTCTTATTGCATTTTATTGCAATGTTGTGGCGGCAAAAAATCCGTAACTCTAACTTTTTTTTTTGTTGCGCCATTTATTTACCAATTTCATTAATTTATTTAATATTTTGATAGATTGAACATTTCTCAATGCAGTGATATAAAATGTAAATTTTTATTTTGTTTTATTTTCAATGGGGCAAATGGGGGGTGATTTGACCTTATGTGTTTTTTTCGTATTTTAAAAACTTTGTTTTTACTTGTCGCTGTATTTAACACCTTCCTGACATTTGCGGTATGTGTATGTTATGATCGGAAAGGACATCCCGACCAATGCAGTACATGTACGTCATGGCAATCACCTGTGCACAGGGGGGCTGTGCAACAGCGATCGCTGCCGGGTGTCGGCTGATTCTGACAGCTGACTACCTGCTCTCAGTGCCAGGAGCAATGCTTGCACCACTCCCAGAACTTTAGCCTCCTAAATGCTGGGATCGGTGAGATCGCAGCATTTAGAGAACAGGCAGAGGGAAGAAAGCCCCTCTTCCCTTGGATCGAAGACCCTGCGTCATCATCATGGGGTTCTGATCATTGCCATGGTAACCCAATGTCATCATGATGACATCCGGGTCACCAGGCACTAGGAAGTTAGTTAGATCTAGATCAGAATCTCTGGGATCCGTTGAAACGTTCCAGAGTTATTGCCACATAAAGTGACAGTGAACAGGATTGTAAAATTTGGCCTGGTCATGAAGGTGAAAATAGGCGCAGTGGTGAAGGGGTTAATTGTTTCTTTAGGAGACCGGAGGCTGCAATCATCCAATTGCCTGTGCTATACATTGCATTGCTTTAACACTGCAGTGTATAGTAGAAATCACGATCTCCAATTATTTCCGGCCACGGGCTGGCTTTTACAGGAGAATCGTAATGATGGGCACGGAAGTCATGAACAGAACCCAATCTGTCATGACAAACCATCGGCGCCCTGCAATCACTGTTAGAATCTATTTCGTTTTGACCATCCGCCATCTTGTGGTTTTCAGGCTGATGGTCTTTTTCCTTTGGTGCTGGGTTTGTCCTAGGTCAGGTGATTGCATCACCCTTTATTACCCAGCACCTGCCTTCCAGTCCTTGCTTGACAATGGTGTTAATCCGCTAGTGTTCTGGCTTAGTGCCTTGTTAGTTTTCCTTTGTTTGAAATTGTGCAGTTCTGGGATCTCTAGTTCTGCCAGTTTTGTTTTTGGTTTTCCATTTGTTTCTGCGGCTGCTTCTATTTTCCTACTAGGAGGTTACCTGTTTTTGTTCCCAGTCCCTAGATCATTCAGGGACACCCTTCCCCCCTACCTATAGGACTTCATTTGAGTTTAGTCTAGGAAACGTCGGTGGGTCTTGTTGTGAATTCTGTTTTTGGGCTCCCTCTGGTGGTTACTGGTGGTACTGGTTGACTGGTGTCTTGTTTTTTCCAGTGCACCTGTTTCCATTAGGAAATTGGGAGTCTCCTATTTAGTCTGGCTTCCCAGTCATTGCAGTGCCAGCAATCAATGTTATCAGAGCACCTTGTTGCTTGCTTCCTGCTCCAAGTCTGCAAGTCAGCTAAGTTGAATCTTTGGCTTTTGTGTTTGTTTTGTCCAGCATGCATTTTCATATCTCGTGCGGCTGGAAGCTCTAGTGATCTGGAATTGCTACTCCGGTGTCATGAGTTGACACCGGAGTTAAGGTAATTCCAGGATGGCTGTTCAGGGTTTTGAGGTGACCGCGAAGTCCTCTTTGGTATATTCCGCTATCTAGTCAGAGGGCCTCGCTTTGCTGAATCTATATTCATACTGCGTTTGTGTTTTCCTCTTACCTAACCGTTATTATATGTGGGGGGCTACTATAACCTTTGGGGTTTCCCTGGAGGCAAGTCAGGTCTGTGTATTCCTCTATTAGGGGTAGTTAGTTCTCCGGCTGGCGCGAGGTGTCTAGAGACAACGTAGGCACACCCCCTGGCTATTTTTAGTTGCGTGTTAGGTTCAGTATCGCGGTTACCTAAGATACCATCCTTCCTAGAGCTTGTCCGTTTTTTGCCTAAGTCCCTGCCATTGGGAATCATGACAGTATTGCCGGCCTAATGTATTAAGAGTATTGGCTGAAGAAAGAGAGTAAAAAGAAGTTTCTGACACTTTTTTTTTTTTTTTTGCTCAGAAGTTCTCCTAGCCATAATTGCAGTCTGCTGTTTTTGTTTTTTTTCTCTCCTCTTAACCCCTGAATGGCTCAGATCTCTGCTGTTGAAAAATGGATATCAAGAGTTTAGCTTCAAACCTAAATGCTCTCGCTTCTAAGGTTCAAAATATCCAAGACTATGTGATGCATGCTCCTGTGTCTGAACCCAAGATCCCTATACCCGAGTTCTTTTCTGGAGATAGATCTCGTTTTTTGAATTTTAAGCACAATTGTAAATTGTATCTTTCTCTGAGATCTCGCTCCGCTGGAGATTCCGCTCAGCAGGTTAAAATTATTATTTCCTTGTTGCGGGGTGACCCCCAGAATTGGGCATTTGCATTGGCACCAGGGGATCCTGCGCTGCTCAGTGTGGATGCGTTTTTTCTGGCACTGGGGTTGCTCTATGAGGAACCTAATTTGGAGATTCAGGCTGAAAAGGCCTTAATAGCCCTCTCTCAAGGGCATGATGAAGCTGAAATATATTGTCAAAAATTTTGAAAATGGTCTGTGCTTACTCAGTGGAATGAGTGCGCCCTGGCGGCGAATTTCAGAGAAGGTCTCTCTGACGCCGTTAAAGATGTCATGGTGGGGTTTCCTACGCCCACAGGTCTGAATGAATCCATGACTATGGCTATTCAGATTGATCGGCGTTTACGGGAGCGCAAACCTGTGCACCATTTGGCGGTGTCTTCTGAGCAGGCACCAGAGATTATGCAATGTGATAGAATTCTGTCCAGAGGTGAACGGCAGAATTATAGGCGCAAAAATGGGTTGTGCTTCTACTGTGGTGATTCTGCTCATGTTATATCAGCATGCTCTAAACGCACAAAAAAGGTTGATAAGTCTTTTTCAATTGGCACCTTACAATCTATGTTTATTTTGTCTGTAACTTTGATTTGTTCATTGTCATCTATCACTGTGGATGCCTATGTGGATTCTGGCGCTTCCTTGAGTCTTATGGATTGGTCCTTTGCCAGACGTTGTGGGTTTAGCCTAGAGCCTTTGTAAGTTCCTATCCCTCTGAAGGGTATCGACTCCACACCTTTGGCTAGGAATAAACCACAATTCTGGACACAAGTGACTATGTGTATGACTCCTGACCATCGGGAGGTGATTCGCTTCCTTGTGTTGCATAACTTGCATGATGTCTTAGTGCTTGGATTGCCATGGTTGCAAACTCATAATCCAGTCCTCGACTGGAAAACAATGTCTGTGTTAAGCTGGGGATGTTGGGGGGCTCATGGGGAAGTACCTTTGGTTTCCATTGCTTCATCTACTCCCTCTGAAATTCCGGCATTTTTGTCTGATTTTTGTGATGTTTTTGAGGAGCCTAAACTTGGTTCTCTTCCCCCTCACCGGGATTGTGATTGCGCTATAGAATTGATTCCTGGCAGCAAGTTTCCCAAGGGTCGTTTGTTCAATCTGTCTGTGCCTGAGCATGCTGCTATGCGAGAGTATATTAAGGAGTCATTGGAAAAGGGACATATCCGTCCATCCTCATCCCCTTTAGGAGCAGGTTTTTTTTTCTTGGGTAAAAAAGATGGCTCCCTGAGGCCCTGTATTGATTATCGCTTGTTGAATAAGATTACAGTCAAATATCAGTATCCTTTGCCACTATTGACTGATTTATTTGCTCGTATTAAAGGGGCAAAGTGGTTCTCTAAGGTTGATCTTTGGGGTGCGTATAATTTGGTGCGGATTAAGCAGGGAGATGAGTGGAAAACTGCATTTAATACGCCCGAGGGCCATTTTGAGTATTTGGTAATGCCTTTTGGTCTTTCTAATGCTCCTTCAGTCTTTCAGTCCTTTATGCACGATATTTTCCGTAAATACCTGGATAAATTTATGATTGTGTATTTGGATCATATTTTGATTTTTTCGGATGACTGGGAGTCGCATGTTCAACAGGTTAGGAAGGTTTTTCAGGTTTTGCGGTCCAATTCTTTGTTTGTAAAGGGTTCAAAGTGCATTTTTGGGGTTCAGAAGATCTCCTTTTTGGGGTATATTTTTTCCCCTTCTTCTGTTGAGATGGATCCTGTCAAGGTTCGGGCTATTTGTGATTGGACGCAGCCTACTTCCCTGAAGAGTCTTCAGAAGTTCTTGGGCTTTGCTAATTTCTATCGTCGATTTATAACTGGGTTTTCAAGTGTGGTTAGACCTCTGACTGATTTGACTAAGAAGGGTGCTGATGTTGCCAATTGGTCCTCTGCGGCTGTGGAGGCCTTTCGGGAGCTTAAGCGCCACTTTTCTTCTGCCCTTGTGTTGCGTCAGCCTGATGTTTCGCTCCCTTTTCAGGTTGAGGTCGATGCTTCCGAGATTGGAGCAGGGGCGGTTTTGTCGCAGAAAGGTCCCGATTGCTCAGTGATGAGACCATGTGCATTCTTCTCTCGAAAATTTTCGCCCGCCGAGCGAAATTATGATGTCGGTAATCGGGAGCTCTTGGCTATGAAGTGGGCATTTGAGGAGTGGCGTCATTGGCTTGAGGGTGCTAGACATCAGGTGGTGGTCTTGACTGATCACAAGAATCTGATTTACCTTGAGTCTGCCAGGCGACTGAATCCTAGACAGGCGCGCTGGTCTTTGTTTTTCTCCCGGTTTAATTTTGTGGTTTCATACTTGCCTGGCTCGAAAAATGTGAAGGCAGATGCTCTTTCTAGGAGTTTTGAGCCTGACTCCTCTGGTGATTCTGAGCCTACGGGTATCCTTAAGGATGGAGTGATTTTGTCTGCTGTCTCCCCAGACTTGCGGCGTGCTTTGCAGGAGTTTCAGACTGATAGGCCTGATCGTTGTCCGCCTGGGAGATTGTTCGTTCCAGATGAGTGGACCAGTAGAGTCATCTCAGAGGTTCATTCTTCTGTGTTGGCAGGCCACCCTGGAATTTTTGGTACCAGAGATTTGGTGGCCAGATCCTTCTGGTGGCCTTCCTTGTCTCAGGATGTGCGTACCTTTGTGCAGTCTTGTGATGTTTGTGCTCGGGCCAAGCCTTGCTGTTCTCGGGCTAGTGGATTGTTGTTGTCCTTGCCTATTCCGAAGAGGCCGTGGACGCACATCTCTATGGACTTTATCTCGGATCTCCCGGTTTCTCAGAAAATGTCTGTCATTTGGGTGGTGTGTGACCGTTTTTCTAAGATGGTTCATTTGGTACCCTTTCCCAAATTGCCTTCTTCATCGGAGTTGGTTCCTTTGTTTTTTCAGAATGTGGTTCGTTTACATGGTATCCCGGAAAACATTGTTTCTGACAGGGGATCTCAATTTGTGTCCAGGTTCTGGCGAGCGTTCTGTGCCAGGATGGGCATTGATTTGTCTTTTTCGTCTGCGTTCCATCCCCAGACTAATGGCCAGACGGAGCGAACTAATCAGACCTTGGAGACTTATTTGAGGTGTTTTGTGTCTGCTGATCAGGATGATTGGGTCGCCTTTTTGCCGTTGGCAGAGTTTGCCCTCAATAATCGGGCCAGTTCTGCCACTCTGGTTTCTCCTTTCTTTTGCAATTCAGGGTTTCACCCTCGTTTTTCATCTGGCCAGGTGGAATCTTCGGATTGTCCTGAAGTGGACACTGTGGTGGATAGACTGCACCAGATTTGGAGTCATGTGGTGGACAATTTGAAGCTGTCTCAGGAGAAGACTCAGCAGTTTGCTAATCGTCATCGTCGTGTGGGTCATCATCTCCGTGTTGGGGACTTGGTGTGGTTGTCTTCTCGTTTTGTCCCTATGAAGGTCTCCTCTCCTAAGTTTAAGCCTCGGTTTATAGGTCCTTATAAGATTTTGGAGATTCTTAATCCTGTATCTTTTCGTTTGGATCTACCAGCATCTTTCACCATTCATAATGTCTTCCATCGGTCGTTGTTGCGGAGGTACGAGGTACCGGTTGTTCCTTCTGTTGAGCCTCCTGCTCCTGTGCTGGTGGAGGGTGAATTGGAGTATGTTGTGGAGAAGATTTTGGACTCTCGCATTTCCAGACGGAGACTTCAGTATTTGGTTAAATGGAAGGGATACGGTCAGGAGGATAATTCTTGTGTGACTGCCTCTGATGTTCATGCTTCGGATTTGGTTCGCGCCTTTCATAGGGTGCATCCAGATCGCCCTGGTGGTTCTCATGAGGGTTCGGTGCCCCCTCCTTAAGGGGGGGGTACTGTTGTGAATTCTGTTTTTGGGCTCCCTCTGGTGGTTACTGGTGGTACTGGTTGACTGGTGTCTTGTTTTTTCCAGTGCACCTGTTTCCATTAGGAAATTGGGAGTCTCCTATTTAGTCTGGCTTCCCAGTCATTGCAGTGCCGGCAATCAATGTTATCAGAGCACCTTGTTGCTTGCTTCCTGCTCCAAGTCTGCAAGTCAGCTAAGTTGAATCTTTGGCTTTTGTGTTTGTTTTGTGCAGCATGCATTTTCATATCTCGTGCGGCTGGAAGCTCTAGTGATCTGGAATTGCTACTCCGGTGTCATGAGTTGACAACGGAGTTAAGGTAATTCCAGGATGGCTGTTCAGGGTTTTGAGGTGACCGCGAAGTCCTCTTTGGTATATTCCGCTATCTAGTCAGAGGGCCTCGCTTTGCTGAATCTATATTCATACTGCGTTTGTGTTTTCCTCTTACCTAACCGTTATTATATGTGGGGGGCTACTATAACCTTTGGGGTTTCCCTGGAGGCAAGTCAGGTCTGTGTATTCCTCTATTAGGGGTAGTTAGTTCTCCGGCTGGCGCGAGGTGTCTAGAGACAACGTAGGCACACCCCCTGGCTATTTTTAGTTGCGTGTTAGGTTCAGTATCGCGGTTACCTAAGATACCATCCTTCCTAGAGCTTGTCCGTTTTTTGCCTAAGTCCCTGCCATTGGGAATCATGACAGGGTCTATTCACTAGGAATAGGTCGCCCACTCCATTGTAGGGTTTCAGCCTAATCCAAGTACAGGGTCAGCTTTCCCCCTTCTACCCTAGTCCTGAGTTGCAGATCCATAACAGTTTGACCAGCCACACATAAAAAAAAGACCAGCAGCCTGAAAACCACAACAAGATTGCGGATGGTCAAAACCAAATAGATTCTAACAATCACATCACGGGCACACTGATGTGAAAGTGGAATTACGGATCCCCTTGCCGACGTGTGTTAAATCTTGCTTTCAGAGATTTTACAGGTTAACACTCATTGTTAATAAAGGCACATGATGGCTAATTAAACCATATGCTGGTAAAGAAGTGGGCTCGGCATGTGAGTCCGCATCAAAGGCAGAGACACAACGTATGATGTAAATGTATGTCTTATTTTGTGAAGGGGTTAAAAAAACTTTAATCTTTTTTTTACATAGCACTATCTTTTTTAAACATTTTTAAAAATAGAAAATATTGCTATTTTCGCAATGGATTTTTTACATTCTAACTTCCTGTAGTTTCAGGAAACAACACATGTACATAGCCACAATGATTGGATCCTGCCCTTCTCTTTTGTATTGAAAGGTCTAATGACGCTGTGCAAAGGTCATTGTGGAGGGAGGGGATCAAGGTAAGCTGTGACATCACCTATTGTGATTGGTGGATCCTGTGTTAGGGTACTGTCACACAGTGCAATTTTGATCGCAACGACGGCACGATTCGTGACGTTCTAGCGATATCGTAGCGATATCGTTACGATATCGCTGTGTCTGACACGCTACTGCGATCAGACATCACGCTGAGAATCGTACGTCGTAGCAGATCGTTTGGAACTTTCTTTCGTCGCTTGATCACCCGCTGACATCGCTGGATCGTTGTGTGTGACAGCGATCCAGCGATGTGTTCGCTTGTAACCAGGGTAAACATCGGGTAACTAAGCGCAGGGCCGCGCTTAGTAACCCGATGTTTACCCTGGTTACCAGCGTAAACGTAAAAAAACCAAACAGTACATACTCACATTCCGGTGTCTGTCCTCCGGCGTCTCAGCTTCTCTGCACTGTGTGAGCGCCTGCCGGCCGGAAAGCGAGCACAGCGGTGACGCGGTGACGTCACCGCTCTGCTTTCCGGCTATGGTGCTTACACAGTGCAGAGAAGCTGAGACGCCGGGGACAGACACCGGAATGTAAGTATGTACTGTTTGTTTTTTTAACGTTTACGCTGGTAACCAGGGTAAACATCGGGTTACTAAGCGCGGCCCTGCGCTTAGTAACCCGATGTTTACCCTGGTTACCCGGGGACTTCGGCATCGCTCCAGCACCGTGATTGCAAAGTGTGACCGCAGTCCACGACGCTGGAGCGATAATCATACGACGCTGCGACGTCACGGATCGAGCTGTCGTAGCGACGAAAATTGCACTGTGTGACAGTACCCTTAGCTGTCATTCTAATTCTGCCTTTGTTGATAAGAAAAGTCCTATAAAATCTCCATGAGAGGACAGGAATTCTGGGTCTAAAAAGTCCCAGTGGCCAGTGTGAAAATTGCAAGATTACTAATTTCATTTTTTTTTTAAATAAAGATTGTGATGTGAAATACGAAATTACCATTTTTTTTTAAATACATGTAACACAAAAACGAGATGATAGGTTCTCTTAAACTTGTGGCAAACCATGTAAAACCGATACAGGTTCATATTCCTCTGCACCAATCCTGGGATGGAGTGTCATTGATGGGTGACACTTTTTTTTTGCAATAGAGACAAGAATAGCACAGGGGTAAATAAGAAATAACACTGTCTAGGATAAAGCTTGGGAAATGTGTCCTGAAAGAGATATAGGGTCGTTAACATAGTCATGTGACGAAAGAAAATATATTATTATCCCATATTTTTCAATTGAGTTATTCCTAAAAATTGTAATAAATACATTGACAAATCTGCTCCATCAGCCTCTGAGGCTTCCATTCTAGACAGCCACTTTAATATTAGAATTGATTTAGCATTCAGGTGAGTGACATGGATCTGGATCTTGAGACTTCTGGATAATTGTTAGTTGTGGTGTAATATTACAAGCCAGACATGCAGATGACTCTTGATTCCACCAGAACAGGATAGGGTCAGACTCAATTGAGAGAACCTACATCGCTTATGTTTTTCTGCCCCATTAGAGTATATGGAAGGGGGTCATACTGATAGAAATCAATTATCGGCTTAAATATATTCTTTGATTACCTCTGAATTACTTAAAAATAAAAAAATAAAAAATTAATACATTATAAAAATAATAACAATATGATGTGTGACACTAAAAAACCATGATATTGTCCTGTAAGTGGTGATTTTTCTTCAATTTTCATCTTGCTCATGATGTAAGTGACGGTAACAATCCTGGCATCATCCCATTATGGGATTTCAGTGAACCAATTTTCTACTTGAACGCATGACTATGGCATTGGATAAAACATTAGCTTACAGAACAACTAGTCTAACAGCATTAACAAATATGCTAATAATGTCCATGATGAATGTGCCATTAACTCACTCAGCATGGGATGACATGTGACAGCAAGGATCAATTAAGGTTGTAGGTTGTAGGCTGTAATAGACATGATGTGACCTGTTTAGGCTGTGTTTACACCTGGTTTGAAACCTCCATTGCAGAGTCCAGCAATTGACAAATGTGATTATAGAGATTTGGATCCATTGATGCCTGTCATGTACTGTAGGTTCTGTCACTATTTTACTTTTTCTGTTTCTGTGCTGAAACAGAAATTTATAATGGTGCAGCCCTCAGTCATATCTGTCGCCAGAATTTTTCCAAAGTTCTGCATTGATCCACCCAATTTTTTTAACAAAGCACCAATGAATGCTGCAGAAATCAAAGAAGGACCAAAGACCCACCAGCCCATTTTCATATTTAGAACATATGCTTTGCAGGAATTAAAGGGTTTATTCAGGACTAATTTTCTAATAATGAGCCTAAAAACTAACAGGTAGTTTCTAGCTATCTGCCTTTTCTTCTTGGCACCGCAAAAATCGGTTAATGACCGCTACTGCAAGTGATTCAGCTGCTCAATGTCAACAGATCAACTCTTCCTCTCTCTAGCTGCTCTGTTAATGGGGTGTGACTGCTGACATCATTCTGATTGATAGCTTGCTCCCCGCATTTAGGTAGCAGGGAGCCCAGCTGTCAATCAGCATGATGCCAGCAGTCATGTTCTGTCAATAGAGCAGAGTGAAAAAGAAGCCACTGCTCTGTCAATATGATGTCAGCAGAAACTGGTGAATCGCTGGCAGGAGTGGTCTGTGACCGATCTATGCCGGCAGACATTGGTGCTGAGCACAACAGGCAGTTAGGTAGCAACTCCTTCCCAGTTAGTTTTTAGGCTCATAGTAAAAAAAGGTCCTGATAAAAAATTTCAGTTTTTTTCTCCATAGAGCAGTAATTTGCAACCTAATTGCTAGAAGAGAAACTCTGAAAAATATGGTTATCACTGGGGAACTCTGGCTCCAATTTCTTACTACAAAAGTTTTTGTGTAGGAGTATTAAGACAGATTCACATATCTGTCCGCAGGTCTCCTGATGCAAAATGTTATGACCTGGTGGTTAAGGAGCCACACTGATATGACCTGGTGGCTAAAGCGCAACATGGGACGAGCTCTGAGGAGGAGGTAACTCTACTGAAAGGCGAAACCAAGGTAGCCGAACTAGCCCGATTATTAAGGGCAAACTCGGCCAACGGCAAAAAGGTCACCCAATCATCCTGATCAGCAGACACGAAGCATCTCAAATAGGTTCCAAGGTCTGATTGGTTCGCTCCGTTTGGCCATTTGTCTGAGGATGGAATGCTGAAGAAAAAGACAAATCAATGCCCATTCTAGCACAAAAGGACCGCCAAAACCTAGAAACAAACTGTGAACCTCTGTCAGACACAATATTCTCCGGAATACCATGCAAACGAACCACATGCTGAAAAAATAATGGAACCAAATCAGAGGAGGAAGGCAACTTAGGCAAAGGTACCAAATGGACCATCTTAGAAAACCGGTCACAAACCACCCAGATGACAGACATCTTCTGAGAAACAGGAAGATCAGAAATAAAATCCATGGAAATATGCGTCCAGGGCCTCTCAGGAATAGGCAAAGGCAAAAGCAACCCACTAGCACGGGAACAGCAAGGCTTAGCCCGAGCACAAGTCCCACAAGACTGCACAAATGAACGCACATCCCGCGACAAGGAAGGCCACAGTAAAAACACAGCCCATTCTGATGTCTGAATTCCTGCCTTTCTGCTCTAGTCAAAATCCTATCACATTGCATAGGCTCAGGACTCTGCTCAGAAGACACTGCCATATGGTGCACCACCTTGCCCTCGCGCAGGCGCCGATCAATCTGAATGGCCAAAGGCATTAATTCATTCAGACCAGCAGGCGTGGGAAACCCCACCATAACATCTTTAAGGGCTTCAGAAAGACCCTTTCTGAAAATCGCTGCCAGGGCATGCTCATTCCAATTTGTGAGCACAGACCACTTTCTAAATTTCTGGCAGTATACTTCTGCTGCTTCCTGACCCTGACACAGAGCCAGCAAAGTTTTTTCTGCCTGATCCACAGAATTAGGCTCGTCATACAGCAATCCGAGCGCTTGAAAAAATGCGTCAATATTGAGCAATGCAGGATTTCCTGGCTCAAGTGAGAATGCCTAGTCCTGCGGGTCGCCACGCAGCAAAGAAATAACAATCTTCACCTGCTGAATGGGGTCACCAGAGGAACGGGGTCTCAGAGCAAAAAACAATCTGCAATTATTTTTAAAGTTCAAAAATTTAGATCTATCCCCAGAAAACAAATCAGGAATAGGAATTCTAGGCTCTAAAACGGGAGTCTGGACAACATAATTTTGGATACTCTGTACCCTTGCAGCGAGTTGATCCACACGCAAGGACAGACCCTGAACCTCCATATCAGCACCAGAATCCTGAACCACCCAGAGATTAAGGGGAAAAAAAAAGAGAAAACAAGCTACAAAGGAAAAAAAAATGACTCAGAACTTTCTTTTCCCTCTTTTGAGATGCATTTAACACATTGCGGGCCAGCTGTACTGTTATGACCTGGTGGTTAAGGAGCCACACTGATATGACCTGGTGGCTAAAACGCAACATGGGACGAGCTCTGAGGAGGAGGTAACTCTACTGACCGCAGTTCCTAATCCTAACAACAACACTAGTAATAGCCGTGGGATGTTCCTGACTCTCCCTAGACACCTCGTCACAGCCTAAGAACTAACTACCCCTAAAGAAGGAAATAGAAAGCTATCGTGCCTCAGAGAAAACCCCCAAAAGGAAAGATAGCCCCCCACAAATATTGACTGTGAGTGGAGAGGGAAATTACGTACACAGAAATGAAATCAGAACTTAGCAAAGGAGGCCAATACTAAACTTGATAGACAGAGTAGAAAAGGACACTGTGCGGTCAGTATTAAAAACTAAAAATCCACGCAGAGTTTACAAAAATGAACTCCACACCGACTCACGGTGTGGAGGGGCAAATCTGCTTCCCCAGAGCTTCCAGCTAGCCTGAATATGACATAGTGATAAGCTGGACAAAAAGAGACATATTTGCAGAGCAATAGAGTCCAAAGCAAATGGACAAACAAAAACTAGCAAAAACTTATATTTTGCTGAAAAGGACAGGCCATATGAGAAATCCAAGGAGAGAACCAAATCCAACCAAGAACATTGACAGCTGGCATGAACTAAAGCCCAGAGCAGGTTTAAATAACAAACCCAGGCAAGGCGATTATTGAAGGCAGCTGCTACAGCTACCTAAAGGAGCAGCAGTTCCACTCGAAACCACCAGAGGGAGCCCAAGGGCAGAACTCACAAAAATACCATTAGCAACCACAGGAGGGAGCTCCAGAACAGAATTCACAACAGCAAAAGCAACAGCCTCATAGGCATATATGATACTGTGGAGTTTGGGTCAATGGACTCTCTATCGGTTCATGCATTGCTGTACGGACTGCGAAACATGGATGTGTGTAAGTTAGGAAAGAATTTTTACTGCTTGCTTTATTGGCTTCCTCCATGATCAGAATCTGAGACAGTACCCACTACTGTTTTTTTCTTGAGGACCTTTAACCATTTTCTGAAGAATTCTTAGACCCCATTCATATGACTATGATTTTCATGGATAAAACGCATGTGTATTAAAGTATATGGAGCATGTTAACTTGTCTATTTTTTGGCAGAAAAATTGTTCACATATAAAAAAGGAGATGTTTGATTTTGAACTGGTTTGGAAATAAAAATTGTACATTCAATGGGTTTGTGAAAAAAAATACACCATACGCTTGTCATCTGAAAGCTGTCTGTTTTTTATTATGTCTATGGCAGACCTAGGCAAAGTACGGCCCGCAGGCCACATGCAGCTCTCTTGCTGTCTCAGTCAGGCCCACAGACCGAGACAGTCATGGGTCTGAAAACCTGAGGTCTGCGGTCCGCCCCGTGTCCTCCCGCTGACTCACTGTCTAACGCAGTCAGCATTGGTGGAGGAGGGGGCCTCCGGCCACTTCCTCCACCAATCAACGTGTGAAACAGCTGACACGATGACATCGTCATCACATCAGCTGTGTACCACCAGGGAGTCAGCGCATTAGAGACAACAACAGAAGCAGGGATTCTATGGGTGTTAACATGTGGATTCTATGTAGGTGAACATGGGGATTCTATAGGGGTAAACATGGGGATTCTATGGGGTGGACATGGGGATTCTATGGGGGTGAACATGGGTATTCTATGGGGTGAACATGGGGATTCTATGGGAGTGAACATGGGGATTCTATGGGGGTGAACATGGGGATTCTATGAGAGTGAACATGGGGATTCTATGAGAGTGAACATGGGGATTCTATGAGAGTGAACATGGGGATTCTATGGGGGTGAACATGGGGATTCTATTTGGTGAACATGGGGATTGTATGGAGTGAACATGGGTATTCTATGGGGTGAACATGGGGATTCTATGGGGGTGAACATGTGGATTTTATGGGAGTGAACATGTGGATTTTATGGGAGTGAACATTGGGATTCTATGGGAGTGAACATGGGGATTCTATTTGGTGAACATGGGGATTCTATGGGGGTGAACATGGGGAGGCAATGGGGAGACATGCTGCACATGGGGAGGATATGGAGGTGTCATGCTGCACACGGGGAGGCTATGGGGGTTTCATGCTGTACATGGGGAGGCTGTGTGAGGCTCATGCTGTACATGGGGAGGCTGTGTGGGGCTCATGCCGTATACAGGAAGGCTGTGTGTGGCTCATGCCATATATAGGTGTGGTATATAGGGAGGCTGAGTGGGGCTCATGCTGTACATAGGGAGGCTTTGTGGGGATCATGCCGTATATAGGGAGGCTGTGTGGGGCTCATGTCATATATAGGGAGGCTGTGTGGGGCTCATGCCGTATATAGGAGGCTGTGTGGGGCTCATGCTCTATATAGGGAGGCTGTGTGGGGCTCATGCCGTATATAGGGAGGCTGTGTGGGGCTCATGCCGTATACAGGAAGGCTGTGTGTGGCTCATGCCATATATAGGGGGGCTGTGTGGGGCTCATGCCATATATAGGGAGGCTGTGTGGGGCTCATGCTGTATATAGGGAGGCTGTGTGGGGCTCATGCCATATATAGGGAGGCTGTGTGGGGCTCATGCTGTATATAGGGAGGCTGTGTGGGGCTCATGCCATATATAGGGAGGCTGTGTGGGGCTCATGCCGCATATGTAGCAAGCTGTGTGAGGCTCATTCTGCATATAAGGGGCTGTGGGGGGGTTCAAAGATATATAGGGGGTGTCAGTATACTTTTAACCATTTCATACAATTGGATTAATAATGGATAGGTGTCATAATTGATGCCTCTCCATTATTAATCTGGCTTAATGTCACCTTACAATAGCAAGGTGACATTAACCCTTCATTACCCCATATCCCACCGCTACACGGGAGTGGGAAGAGAGTGGCCAAGTGCCAGAATAGGCGCATCTTCCAGATGTGCCTTTTCTTGGGTGGCTGGGGACAGATGTTTGTAGCCAGGGGGGCCAATAACTGTGGACCCTCTCCAGGCTATTAATATCTGCCCTCAGTCACTGGCTTTACCGCTCTGGTGGAGAAAATTGCGTGGGAGCCCACGCCAATTTTTTCCACGATTTAACCCTTAAATTAAATAGCTACAGCGCCGAAATTTTGAACATACACACTACTAACATTAGTAGTGTGGAATATGCAAAAAAAAGGGGGATATGACATGGTTTACTGTATGTAAACCATGTCTCATATCATGTCGGGTTTAGGCAGGAGAAATGAAAAGCCGGCAATTGAATTACCTGCTTTTCTGCTATATCGTGCTGAAGTAAATATAAAAATATATAGATTTCCCAATGACTTGCATTGGGTTTCGTGTTTCGGCCGATCCCCCGACCCCGACTTTTCAAGAAGATCGGCCGATTTCACTCGACTCGACTTTTGAGAAAGTCGGGTTTCGCGAAACCCGACTCGACCTCAAAAAAGGAAAAGTTGCTCAACCCTAGTTAGGATCCCTAGGGTTAGGGTTAGGATCCCTAGGGTTAGGGTTAGGGTTAAGGCCCCGTCTCACTAAGCGATTTACCAACGATCACGACCAGCGATATGACCTGGCCGTGATCGTTGGTAAGTCGCTGTGTGGTCGCTGGGGAGCTGTCACACAGACAGCTCTCTCCAGCGACCAACGATCAGGGGAACGACTTCGGCATCGTTGAAACTGTCTTCAACGATGCCGAAGTCCCCCTGCAGCACCCGGGTAACCAGGGTAAACATCGGGTTACTAAGCGCAGGGCCGCGCTTAGTAACCCGATGTTTACCCTGGTTACCAAAAAAAACAAAAAGTACATACTCGCCTTTCGGTGTCCAGGTCCCTTGCCGTCCGCTTCCTGCTCTGACTGAGATCCGGCCGTACAGTGAGAGCAGAGCGCAGCGGTGACGTCACCGCTGTGCTCTCACTTCTCACTGTACGGCGGCAGTCAGTGAGAGCAGGAAGCAGACGGCAAGGGACCTGGACACCGAAAGGCGAGTATGTACTGTTTGTTTTTTTTTACATTTACGCTGGTAACCAGGGTAAACATCGGGTTACTAAGCGCGGCCCTGCGCTTAGTAACCCGATGTTTACCCTGGTTACCAGTGAAGACATCGCTGGATCGGTGTCACACACACCGATTCAGCGATGTCAGCGGGGCCTCAACGACCAAAAAAAGGTCCAGGCCATTCCGACACGACCAGCGATCTCGCAGCAGGGGCCTGATCGCTGGTACGTGTCACACATAGCGAGATCGCTATGGAGGTCGCTGTTGCGTCACAAAACTTGTGACTCAGCAGCGATCTCGCTAGCGATCTCGCTATGTGAGACGGGGCCTTTAGGGTTTGGATCCCTTTATCACCTTGATGGTGGGGGGTGGCTTATCAGTGTGTATTCTTGTTTTTTTCTATTGAAACGCATGCGTTTAAAACGCAACCAAACGCATGTGCTTAAAAACGCATGCGTTTACATAGACAGCAATACGTTTTTTTGCCGCAAAAAAACGCATGCATGGTATGGGCAGTGTACTTATAGTCCTATGCCCTCCAGCTCTGCTGTGGACCTTACAGCTATCCACAACCTCGGGCTCCGGTGCCCGTTTTCTGCGCTCCGTCTCTTAGAGGCCTAATCGTCGCTCCTTGAGCCCTTAGTCTCTCCTCTGCTCCTTTCCTGTCTGCTCCAGACTGAACTGCTCTCACTGGTCTCCTGGGACCAACTGTCTAGCTCCTCCACCAGTCCAGGATGGATATAGGGAAGTTCACCTAAAACAGGGTTTTGAGCTCCCCCTCCTGGCTTGGAGTCAGAATGTGTTGTGTGTGAGATTTACCTGCCAAAGGGATTCCTCTTATTTCCAGGCATAGCACTACCCTCCCTGAGAGGAAGGCAGCACTACTGTGGTACCCGAGCTTCTGGGGTGCCACATCTCCATGTTTTGGTAAGGATTGCTCAGTCAGCAAGAATAAATGTACATGTGAACAGCCCCATTGTCTATAATGGGTATGACTTCTATCCCTGGAAACACAGAATCATAGAATCATAGAATGTTAGAGTGTGAAGGGATCTCCAGGGTCCTCATGTCTAACCCCCTGCTTAAAGCAGGATTCACAAAACCATCTCAGACAGATGTTTGTCCAGCCTCTGTTTAAAGACTTCCATTGAATTTGTGTGGAAAAACTGACTTTTGAATGAAACCTTAGGCTATGTGCGCACATTGCGGATTTGCTTTTCTAAAATTTTGCACAGATTCTGCCTCTCTTGGCAGAAAACGCAGTTGAAATTCCATGCAGTTTTTATACGTTTTTGATGCGGACTTGATGTGGATTTGATGTTGATTTTCAAGTGTCTTTTTCATGCAGATTAGTATGCGTTTTTTTTAAGCTAAATAAAGATATGTTATTTAACAAAAAAAAAGAATTGTGATGTCATTTCCTTGTCCAACCTCTTGTTTTTCATTCTCCATTGAAGACCATAATATCATTGCATAACATGTTCAAATATAATGTTTACACGCAAAACAAATAATTGAATACATATATATACCGTATTTTCCGGCGTATAAGACGACTTTTTAACCCCTAAAAATTGTCCCAAAAGTCGGGGGTCGTCTTATACGCCAGGTACGGCATGTGCAGGGAGCGATCCTGGATGTTCCCAGGGTCTGAAGGAGAGGAGACTCTCCTTCAGGCCCTGGGATCCATATTCATGTTAAAAATAAAGAATAAAAATAAAAAATATGTACATACTCACCCTTCCGAGAAGCCTGGCTCTCACCGGTGTAAGCGTCTGCCTCCGTTCCTAAGAATTGCAGCGTGGAGGACCTTCGATGACGTCACGGTCAGGTGACTGGTCACATGAGCGGTCACGGACCAATCACAGGCCAGTCACCTGACCGTGACATCATCGAGGGTCCTTCATGCTGCATTTCTTAGGAACGGAGGCAGATGCTTACACCGGTAAGAGCCAGGCTTCTCGGAAGGGTGAGTATATACATATTTTTTATTTTTATTCTTTATTTTTAACATGAATATGGATCCCAGGGCCTGAAGGAGAGTCTCCTCTCCTTCAGACCCTGGGAACCACACGCTGTATAAGATGACTGGGCATATAAGATGACCCCAGTCTTATACAGCGGGCATATCCCAAATTCCATATTTTATATGGAAAAGTTGGGGGTCGTCTTATACGCCCAGTCGTCTTATACACCAGAAAATACGGTATATATATATATGTATATGCATGTTATGTAAAGCCAAGCCAGTGGTTTAGTAATAAACTGGTGTCAGCCAGATACCCTTATAAATAAAACGGTTCATACAGAGTTAAATAAAGATATAAACGCAAACGAAATATGTGTGAAATGCAATATCCGTTTGTTTTTCAAATAATTTACTAAAAAAAATTACGTGAGCTCCCGCGTAATTTTCTTCACCAGCAGAGGAAAAGCTTACGGCTGAGGGCTTAATATTCTGGGAAGGAACCAATAGTCATAAAGGTTCCCAGGCTATTTATATCAGCTTAGAGATATTTGCCTAGCCTTTACTGGTTAGTTTACAGGGTAACCCCAGAAAAAAATTGACACTGACATGGTGTTCCTCTATAAAATCGAACCAGCAAAGGCTAGACAGACAGCTGCGTCCTGATATTAATAGCCTGGGAAGGGGCCATGGATATTGGCACCCCCCCACAGGCTAAAAACATCAGCTCTCAGTTGCCCAGAAATGGCGCATCTTATAGATGCGCCAATTCTAGCACTTGGCCTCGCTTTTCCCACTTGCCCTGTAGCAGTGGCAAGTGGGGTAATATTTGTGGGGTTATGTCACCTTTGCATTGTCTGGTGACATCAAGCCCATGGATTATTAATGGAGAAGCGTCAATAAGACACCTACCCATTGCTAATCCTATAGTTACATGGTAAGTAAAGACACAGCCAGAATAAAGTCTTTTAATTGAAATAATCACACAGACTCCTTTATTAAATCTTGATTTACCATATTTACTGCATCGCCTAATCCCTGACTCCCTTGGTCTCCTGCAGCAAAAATAAAATAATAAACCAACATATAATACTCCCTGTCCGCTGTAGTCCATTTACCGATTGTCCTTCGACGATCTCACGTGTAGAACAGTCACATGGGGAAATGTGACCGCTCTACCTGGCCTCAAGTGATACACTGACAGGAGGTAATCCCTCCCGCAGTGTATCACTGAAAGTTCACCTGAGTTTGTGCTCTCATTTACGGCACTGCTGCCTGAGAATTTTTGTCACACAGCAGTTCCGCAAGTGAGAACCGTAGCTGATCAGCTGATGAACTCTAGTGAACTCTCACGGCAGCGCAGTGATACACTGTGGGAGGATTACCTCCTGTCATTATATCACCGGATGTGACTGTTCTATATGTTAGATCGTCATGGGACACTCTTTATTAAATGGACTACGGCGGGCAGGGAGTATAAGTTGGTTTATTATTTTATTTTTGGGATTAGGTGTTTGGTGAGTATGAATGTGTTTTCTTGTTTGACAATTGAACACAGTTGCCGGATGATGGGACCACTGTCCCATCATCGACTCATGCTGTCACTGTTATATGTGACAGCAAACATAGCTGGATGGGAGTAGTAGTCCCATCAGATGACGCCTGGGTGCACACACACACAGTCACTCGCAGACTCACCCACAGACAGACACACACTCATACCCGCAGCACCCGCAGACAGACACACAAACATACCCAAAGATGGACACACACACATACCCACAGACAAAGACACCCACAGACAGATCCCCACACACACACCCCAAAACAGAAACACACACAACCGCAGACAGACACATACAGACACGCACATATTCTCCTGTCACACATCTCCCCACACACATATTCTCCGCCCACACACTCTTCCTCCTTCCTTTCTGCAGCGTATTTGGCACGCAAATCCACAAATCTTTTTACACCTGGGGTTTTGCTGCAGATTTGACTGACTCAATGCAAGTCAATTAGTGCAGAAACGCTTCAGATCTGCAAAAAGAATTGACATGCTGCGCAAAATAAAATGCTGCAAACTAGAACAGAATTTTCCGCAGCACACCAGCTCTGGATTCCCATTGATTAACTTTGCTTGAGCAATCCTTTGCCAATTTCATGCAATTCCGCGCAGAAAAAACACTGCGGATCCGCAACGTATGCACATAGCCTTACAGTAAAAAAATAGTCATCTCTGTGATGACATGGAAGGCTTTCATGTGCTTTCTGTTTGTTTTTACAAAAACATTGATTTGAATGGGGAGTTAGATACATGATTCCTAATGAAGACACGTCCAAGAATTTTTTTTGCGGACACTCAGTATGCAAAAGAACTCAGACATGAAAACAGCCCCATAAAATATAATGGTTTTATCCATGAAAACAGAGCTATAACACGTCTGTAAAAAACTGATGTCTGGATGAAACCTAAGGCCATGTGCATACAATGTTTTTCTGGAAGGAGGGCAAAAACTACAGGTTTTCTGGTGAAAACCACTTCAGTAAACACTTCTCCTTTGGGGTATGTGCAAATATGTGTGAAACCGCCACAACAATGAACATAATGCAGAGCAATGGAAAAACAACATTGCTGTTTAGTCTTTTTTTGTTCTTTTAATTGTTTCAGGAATTGGAATCCATGACGCAGTTAAAAGAAGGAGTATGTTTATTTTTCAGGTGGCATCCTCTATGCAGCAAAATCAAACATACATGGCCGAAATCATACAGCCAGTGTCCGATGCATTCTGTCCATGGATCAGTCATCATGTATCAGCTGTCAGGTTCCCTTTAAAGGCATCATGTGCACATACCCATGGGGAGATTTGGAGCAATTTTTCTTGTTTCATGAAGCAGTTTTAGGGTATGTTCACAGGTATGTGCAGGGCTGGCACTAGGAATTTCGGGGCCCCATACAGGAAAAATTTTCAGGACACCGAGACTCCGCCCAGGCTCCACTCAAGCCCCACCTTCACCCCTGGAACTGTCCACAGCCCCACCGCTCTTTCTTGGAAAAACTCCACTTCTCACCAATCACACATTAACAGTTCCCATCACTTGATCACACATATAGCCAGCAGCTTTTGTTTTGGCCAAAAGATTTTTTAGGCCCCCACCACAACAAGGTAGACTCTTATGGCTGAGCACTACTCTACTCAAACCTATTAATCATTTGCTAAACTATCCAATACAATTTAGGTATATTTTTATTTATTTTTCAATTTTTAAAATGACCAATAATATCATATACAAGGGACAAATACCACCGCTCCATGACCAGACAACACATTACCACCACATAGAGACCTATAATACCACATACAAGGAACAAATACTGCCACACCATGCCCAGACCACATATTACCACCACAATGATCGAATAATATCACATGCAAGGAACAAATGCCACTGTACCATGTCCAGATCACATATTACCACCACATGGTGACCAATAATACCACATAGAAGGAACAAATAACACCACACTATGACCAGACCACATATTACCACTACATAGTGACCAAATAATAGCACATACAAGGAACAAATACCACCACACCATGGCCAGACAACATATTACCACCACATAGTGACTGAATACTACAATACTGATCATTCCTAAAATAACACAATACTAATATCCCAATAAGTGCCATTATACACAGGCGATTTGTAGTTAGTATGCATTGTCTGTGTAGAGGTAATATAGTGATCCAAGTGACATTATATGGAGCGCCCCCACTGTCGCAGGGCCGAGGGGTACTCGGTACTGGGCCTCTCTGTCTCGATTCGGGGATTGTCACGGTGGCTAGACCCGGTCCGTGACCCTGCTGAGGGGCGTCCAGTGAAAGTTGAGAATGATGTGGTGTGGTGCAGGTCGCGATGAATGATGAGGACACCAGGTTGCAGTCTCTTTACCTCTTTACTGAAGGCTTCAGGATCCTCAATCCGGAGTACGGTTAACAGGGCTGTCTGAGACCGGCCGGTCCGATGGCACCTCCAGAGTTCCCTTTGCAGGTGGAAATCTGTGCCTACCTTCTAGCGCTTGTGTGTTGTAGTCCTTCCCTGCTTAGCACCACGGGATAGTCCTCACAACTGTTGTGTCTCTTTCTGAAGTTCCCTCACAACTGATTCTGATGTTCTTCTCTGTCCCCCAGATGATATGGCTAGGACGCACCCGTATGACGGGTAGGCCTGGAGTTCTTCCGGGACCCTAGAGTCGCCCCTCTCCAACTGTTGCCCCCTATGTCTGCTTAGGTGATTTGGGTGAGACAGCCAACCTATAACTGACTGTCCTGCCGTAGGTTTGAAGTAAGGCCTGGAGCGTTCCGGCCACCGGCTACGCGCCTCAGTAGGATGTTGCCTCGGTCTTACAGCACAATTTCCTGTCATGTATAGATGCTGGCCTATATGAGATACTAAAAGTAGGGCTGATTAAAGGAGCCACAGGGCTAGCCGACGGTGAGTGGGGGCACCATTCTCGTACCTATGTGTAGGGTGCCAACCTCCACTGACAGGCAGGGAGCGACTTAGTATTATCAGATACAGGGGTAGCTTTAGAGTGCACGGTTGTGTGTTATTTTTGCGTATAACTGTTTGTGGTTGTTTCATGGTTTTAAGAGTAATATAAATAAACGTAGTATTTTATCTTAATTACTAAAAAAAAACATTGAAGGTCATTTTTGGATTTCCAACTTCTAAACTACACCAGATGAAAAAAAAGGCGATATAGTGTCGCTCTGCACGGTAACGGGACTGCCTCCCGCATTTAAAGCAGTATCCTCAAAAAATAAAATAATTACATTACTGCCGTAATAATATCCCTTAATTAGCCCTTTTGCTAATAATATCCCCCATTCTGCCCCTGTGTGTCTCATTCCTGGCTCTAGCTGTATGTTGTCCCATCCTGTCCCCATATTCTCTCCCATCCTGCCCTCATGAGTATCCATTCTGCCTGCATGTGATGTCCAATCCTGCCCCATCTGTCCGGTGATCCTGCCACATCTGTCTCGTGATCCTGCCCCATCTGTTCCGTGATCCTGCCCCATTTGTCTCCATTGCATCCATCCTGCCCATGATCCTGCACCATGTGTCTCCATCTTGCCCCATGATCCTGTACCATCTGTTTCCATCCTGCCCCATGATCCTGCCCCATCTGTCTCAATCCTGCCCCATGATCCTGCCCCATCTGTCTCCATCCTGCCCCATGATCCTGCCCCATCTGTCTCTATCCTGCCCCATGATCCTGCCCCATCTGTCTCCATCCTGCCCCATGATCCTGCCCTATCTGTCTCCATCCTGCCCCATGATCCTGCCCCATCTGTCTCCATCCTGCCCCCTGTGCCTCGATCTTGCCCCGTCTCCATCCTGCTGTCGAAACATATTGCGGCTTGCCGCTTTCAATAAAAATAAAAAAAACCTTTCTCCTTACCTGACCGCACCATCTGTCTCCATCCTGCACCATGTCTCCATTCTGCCCCCTGGGTCTCCCATCCTGCCCCCTGTGTCTCCTATCCTGCCCCCTGTGTCTCCCATCCTGCCCCGTGTCTCCCATCCTGCCCCCTGTGTCTCCCATCCTGCCCCCATGTCTCCTATCCTGCCCCCTGTGTCTCCATTCTTCCCCCTGTTTCTCCATTCTTCCCCCTGTGTCTCCATTATAACACCTGTGCCTCTGTTCTTCCCCCTGTATCTCCATTCTTCCACCATGTCTCCATACTTCCCCCTGTGTCTCAATATTTTCCCCTGTGTCTCCATATTTTCCCCTGTGTCTCCATACTCCCCCCTGTGTCTTCATACTCCCCCTGTGTCTCCTTTGTTGCCCCGTGTCTCCCAACCATCCCTCTGTGTCTCCCATTCTGCCCCGGGCAAGCTGCTTTAAACAAAAAAAAAAAAATTCTTCTTACCTGGCCGTGCTCCTGCGGTGAAGTTCCCTCAACGCAGTCCAGGTGCGCACTCGCCGGCTAATGACAATGACTTTATATGCCAGTGACGTGCGCGCTGACGTCAGCTGCCAGCCTCAGATTGGCTGGCAGCTTTAAACTATTGCCGTGCAGGAAGGGCCAGCGTTAGCAGTAGGCAGACCAGGCAGCTGCCTAGTGCCCCTGCTCCCCCCGGGGCCCCCAGGTAGTTGTCTGCTGCCAGCACCGACTCCCCCTGCCAGCGCCGACTCACCCCCCCCGCCAGCACCGACGCATTCAATTATACCGGCGTCTATGATGCCGGTACATTTCAAAGCAATGATGGAGGAGAAAGCATCAGTTGATGCTCCCTCTCCCATCATTCCCCTCTGCCTCTGAAACTGTGGGTGCGCGATGATGTCACTTCATCACGTACCTGCTGTATGCCGGGCAGACTGCAGCCACTGAGACCAGAGCCAAGCCTGGAGCACTGTGAGCAGCGCAGAGCACGAGGAGTGATGAGGATTGTATGTTTTTTTAATATATCAATGAGTGAGTACTGGCCTGTGGGGCCATTCTTGGGGGGTCGGCTACATTATATTCTATGGGGGGCTGTATTAGTTTTTATGAGGGAGGATTGCATTATACTCTTTTATGGGTCTACATTATATTCTATGGGGAGGTTGGCTGTATTATATTCTATGGGAGGTTGCATTATATTAATTCTATTGGGGGGCTGTATTAGATTTTATGAGGGAGGATTGCATCATACTTTTTTGATGGGGCTACATTATATTCTATGGGGAGGTGGGCTGTATTATATTCTATGGGGGTCTACATTATAGTCTATGTATTATGTTTCTTATATTCTGTGAGGGGTGATTGCATCATACTCTAAGAGGGGGCTACATTGTATTCTATGGGGAGCTACATTATATTCTATGGGCAGTAGATTATATTGTATGGGGGCTCAATTATACTCTATGAGGGGTCTACATAATATTCTATGAGGGCTGCATTATACTATAGGAGGAGGGCTATATTGTATTCTATGAAGGGGCTGTACATTATATTCTATGAGGGGCTGCATTACATTCTATGGGGGGCTGCCTTATACTATATGAGGGGGCTACCATATATTCTATGGAGGGGCTGCATTATACTATATGAGGGGACTGCATTATTTTCTATGGGGGTTACATTATATTGTATGGCGGGGCTGCATTATACTCAGGGGGCTACATTATATTCTGTGGGATGGCAGCATCATACTATATGTGGGCTGCATTATACTGTATCAAGGACTATGGGGAATACATTATACTATATGAAGAGCTATGGGGTGCATTATAAGAACTTAATTGTACTACATGGATGACTATGGCGGTGCAGTATACTATATGGAGCACTATGAGGAGTGTATTATATTATATGGAGGACTGAGGAGTGTATTATACTATATGGAGGACGATGGGGAGTGTATAATACTATATGGAGCACTATGAGGTGAGTATTATACTATATGGAGGACTGAGCAGTGTATTTTAATATATGGAGGACTGTGAGGAGTGTATTATACTATATGGAGGACTAAGGAGTATATTTTAATATATGGAGGACTATGAGGAGTGTATTATACTATATGGAGGACTGAGGAGTGTATTTTAATATATGGAGGACTATATGGAGTGTATTATACTACATGGAGGACTATGGGGAGTGTATTATTCTACATGGAGGACTATGGGGAGTGTATTATCCTATATGGAGGATCATAGGGAGTGTATTCTACTATATGTAGGATTATGGGGAGTATATTATACTAAATGGAGGACTATGGGGAGTGTATTTTACAATATGGAGGACTGTGGTGCACATTATATTATATGGAGGACTATGGGATGTATTATACTAAACAAGCAAAATGCTGCATATTTATCGAGTGATTGGATTGTTTATGCGGTACAAAAATCATTGTACTGTTCCCATCATTCTTTCTCAGTTGGTGTAAAGAGACTGGGAAACACGCGAATGACTTCAGTATTGTTGATCACACTCGTTTAGCAGCCTGAACTCAGCACATGTAAATACAACAAAAATGCTTCTGTGTGATGTGCAATATGTTAGCATTTGGGGTTCCATTTTAAACTTTTGTCTATGGCCCCACTTTGCCAAAAACCAGCTGTTCGGGCCCAGGCCCGCACAGCAACAGAGTTGAACTGAACCTGGGTCTTGGACGCAGGTTCAGTTACTGCATCAGCAGTCCTCATTATTTTGCTCAAAATCTGAAGTTTTGTAGAATGGAGCATGTCACTTCTTTCAGCGTTTTTCACCCAGTGAAAGTAATTGTTGTTAAAAAAAAACTGCTGACAAATTGCAGGTATTATATTTTGCTGCTTTTTTTGTGACAAAATCTGATGCGGTAGAATCAGATTTTTTTTTTGGCACTAAACTTTATCTGCATGCACAAATGACAAATGTTTCATGACAAAAACACAGCAAAAAAGCTACTTACAAAGCAGCAAAAATGCAACATGTGAACATAGCCTTAAAGAGGGTTTTCAAGTATTTTGGTGAGTTTTTCTACCTTTTGGTTGGACAGTGTCTAGTTTGGAGTGGATTCCATCGGGGGATGCTTTAGAAAAGTGACTTTCACTTTGTTTTTTCCCACCTGGTATTTTTTTTAAAACCTGAAGCGTATGAAAACAAACACTAAAAAGGCTCAACATCTGAACAGCAAAGTAGTTTTATAACAGATGTGAATAGGACGAGACTTTCAAATGTTTTTTGAATACTTTTTTAGACATCTTTTGAAGCTGACTCGCTCGTAAAGACTCCTCAAAAAAACTCATTGTGTGCATATATCATTAAAGTGCTACATAAAATATGCTGCCATGTTACACCTGCACATGATGTGATTAAACACTGATTTAGTAACACAAACAGGTGACTTTTACAGGATTTAACTTTAAAGCCAACTGCACTTACAACGACATGCTTTTTTAATATGGGAAACATGAATAAATCACTAAAACTATTTTTGTTGTCCAGTTGTAAATAAAACCGTTATTATAATTATTCTTTATATATGGTATCTTATTGCTAATAAGATAATAATCCCATTGAAATCTAGAACCTCCCCCAAGTCATCGACTGTGCATTTGTTGTTCTACTTATGACCAACAGATGGCAGCGCACTTAAATGCAATGTGACTGATGGTCGTTCAGCTTCTATTAATTGCTCATCAATGTTTCCCTGTGTTCTAGTTTTAGCCTTTTGATGTGTATTATTTATATATTTCTTTAATTATACTTTTTTATTAGCTGCTGTGTTATCAGCAATGATAATTTACCCTTTTGATTTTATGTACTTCTAAATCTGCAGCCTACTACAAATGCAGTTATTAAAACCATAAATGTCATTTCATTTGATAAAATCGTTTTGGTAACATGAGGTTAGTTTATAGTGTGTATCCCATTTAATAGCTTCTATGACCCCTGGTAAAGTCTGCATGCTTTTACAACATGACCAAATTTAGAACATAACAACTGTAGTAGTTTAACTGTGTTTATGATTATGTGTTTAGGGCAGCACGGTGGCGCAGTGGTTAGCACAGCAGCCTTGCAGCGCTGGAGTCCTGGGTTCTAATCCCACCTTGGACAACATCTGCAAAGAGTTTGTATGTTCTCTCCGTGTTTGCGTGGGTTTCCTCCGGGCACTCTGGTTTCCTCCCACATTCTAAAGACATACTGATAGGGAATTTAGATTGTGAGCCCCATCGGGGACAGCGATGATAATGTGTGCAAACTGTAAAGCGCTGCGTAATATGTTAGCGCTATATAAAAATAAAGATTATTATTATTATTATGATAGATAGAAGATAGAGATATGAGTGACGTGGGTGTCCTGTGGTCATCTAATATTTCATAGTCTCATAGCTAAACTGAGCCAATAGCAGAACTTGTGGGAATATAGAAGTAATAACATTCCATCTGGACAATATATGATTTGTATTCTGCATTTTCACCAGTTTTTCCCTCTGCAGGGTATATCCTTAATTTTCAGCTGAGTCTGAGCTGGTGGATGGAGATTAGCTGATTTAATGTCTCTCATAAAACAAACCGACATGAAGGATTCCTGCTTTCAAAATAGGCAGAAATAGCCTTTTTCATGCAATGAGCCGTAAGTGAGGTCACCGGAGTACATCAGCTTTGAACTCTGATGACCTTTCTCAAGGGATCTCGGTGCTGCACGCTGCAGGAATGAGATTATGCTCCTGTCTCAGTGTGAGCTGGCTGGCGTGAACAGCTGTTGCATCACTGATGTGACTGCTATCCAAATCATCCAGATCTTCGTTGGACAGATATGGATTATCTTCACGTCGGACAGGTGAGGAATATGGTTGTTTATTCTTTTCTGTCTTTTACAAGTGACATGGGCATTGGAGGATTATCTTCAAGTCAGACATGTGAGGAATATGGTTGTTTACTATTTTTATTCTTTTATAGGGGACATGGGCATAAAGGTGAGTTTAACTGTCATTTTTATTTTTTATTTCAAATAAAGGAGCTGTGTCATTATTTCAATTAAAGGATTTTATTCTGGCTGTGATTTTTTTACCATCTATCTATGGGATTAGTAATGGGTGTGTCTTATAGACGTGGAGGAAGGCAAGATAATCCATGCGAGTCCTGGACCTTAGCAATCTATGCATCTACCAGTGGAGCTGACTTTTTTTCACTTTGTTTGTCTTATAGACTTCTCTCCATTACTAATCTCTGGGTTTGATGTCAGCTGCCATAAAACAGCTGACATCAACCCCAAACATATTACCTCACTTACCATCGCACCAGGGCAAGTGGGAAAAGCTGGGCAAAGCACCAGAATTGGCACATCTAATAGATGCGCCTTTTTGAGTGGCTGCAGGCTACTCACCTAATGCCTAATTCCACCGAAGCCTTCATCTCCTGTAATAAACCAAAAATAAAAAACAACAATATCCCTCACCTCTCCATCATTCTGTCCACGCCGTAACCAGTGTCTGGGGATAAATAGTTTTCAACCTGGACAGTGCCAAGATGCGACTGTCCAGGCTGAGAACCACTTGTGACTAAGCTGCATCATCATTGACAAGCGCTGACATCATCATGGTTACTGCTGGTCAGTGAGTCTGCGTTCCCAGCAGAGCTGAACTGTGATGACCTCAGCACCGAGGGAAAAGTCAGTGATGAGGTCACCACAGTATAAGCTCAGTGTCTTCACAGCAGATCACCGTGAAAAATTCTCACGGTGATCTGCTGTGAAGACACTGAGCAGTAATAGGGAGTAATAGTCCCATCAGCTGCTGTCTCATGTCATTCTTATCACTTGAATATAACTCTCATCATTCTTCCCTGCTCAAGCTGATCGCCGTCAGAGCAGGGGAGAATGATGAGAGCCGTCTTCAGCACCTGGCGCCTACCGCATCGCTTCTTCACTGGCGACCGTTCATTTGGTACTGATGTGGCATACGGATGTCATACAGTTGCCACATGTGTGCCACAAGTATTACACACACGGGCACTGACTGGTACCTCTCTCTGGTACCGTTTTTTCCAGTACCAGAAGAGCTGCAGGCAGGTGTCTGCGGCTGGAACTAAATGCAGTGCCAGCACCGAGGCCACGCAGGTAGGTAAGTATGATGTGTGCGCCAGTTCCTGGCGCCCACTGCTCCACCCCCCTGCCAGCTTTCTGCACAAAAAAAGTGCTGAAAAACTCAGCTTCTGCATGAGTATATATGATATACAGTATACATTTGGCATCGTTTTAATCTTGCTGAAATTTTGAATAAAGTTATTATTATTATTTATTTATATAGCACCATTGATTCCATGGTGCTGTACATGAGAATGGGTTACATACAAGTTACAGATATCACAGTAGACAAACTAACAATGACAGACTGATACAGAGGGGCGAGGACAATGCCCTTGCAGGCTTACATTCTACAGGATTATGGGGAAGGAGACAATAGGTTGAGGGTTGCAGGAGTTCCAGTGTTGGTGAGGCAGTATCTCCGGTAGTGATGAGGAGGCAGCGGGGTCAGTGCAGGCTGTAGGCTTTTCTGAAGAGATGGGTTTCCAGGTTCCATCTGAAGGATCCGAATGTGGTTGATAGTGGGACGTGTTGGGGCAGAGAATTCCAGAGGATTGGGGGATATTCTGGAGAAGTCTTGGAGGCGGTTGGATGAGGAGCGAATAAGTGTGGAGGAGAGAAGGAGGTCTTGGGAGGACCAGAGATTACGTGAGGGAAGATATCAGGAGATTAGTTCAGAGATATATGGAGGAGAGAGGTTATGGATGGCTTTGTAGGTCAGTATTAGTAATCTGAACTGGATTCACTGAGGGAATGGGAGCCAGTGAAGAGATTTGCAGAGGGGGGAAGCGGAGGAGTAGCGAGAAGAGAGATGAATTAATCGGGCAGCAGAGTTAAGGATGGACTGGAGAGGTGCAAGGGTGTTAGCAGGGAGGCCGCAGAAAAGGATGTTGCAGTAGTCAAGGCGGCAGATGATGAGGGCATGCACAAGAATTTTAGTAGATTGACGGTTGAGGAAAGGACGGATTCTGGAGATATTTTTGAGCTGGAGGCGACAGGAGGTGGACAGAGCTTGGATGTGCGGTTTGAAGGACAGGGCAGAGTCAAAGGTTACTCCGAGGCAGTGGACTTCCGGTACTGGGGAAAGCATGATGTCGTTGATTGCGATAGATAGGTCAGGGAAGGAAGATATATGGGATGGAGGAAAGATGATGAGTTCAGATTTGTCCACATTGAGTTTGAGGAAGCGAGAGGAGAAGAAGGAGGATATGGCTGATAGACACTCTGGGATTCTGGACAGCAGAGCGGTGACGTCTGGGCCAGATAGGTAGATCTGAGTGTCATCAGCATAGAGGTGGCACTGGAATCCATGGGACTTTATGAGTTGTTCCAGGCCAAGTGTATAGATTGAGAAGAGTAGGGGTCCTAGAACAGAGCCTTGGGGGACTCCAACACAGAGAGGGTGGGATGAGGAGGTAGTGTGGGAGTGGGAGACGCTGAATGTGCGGTTGGAAAGGTACGAAGAGATCCAGGATAGGGCGAGGTCTTTGATGCCAAAGGAGGAGAGGATCTGTAGTAGGAGGCAGTGGTCAACTGTGTCAAAAGCAGAGGACAGGTCTAGAAGGAGTACAGAGTATTGTCCCTTAGCTTTAGTGATTTTGGTCAGGGCTGTCTCAGTTGAGTGATGGGGTGGAAATCAGTTTGTAGATTGTCAAGGAGCAAGTTAGATGACAGGTGGGAGGAAAGTTCAGAGTGGACGTGCTGCTCCAGGAGTTTGGAAGCGAATGGGAGCAACGATATTGGGCGATAGCTGGACATAGCAGTTGGATTGAGGGTTGGCTTTTTAAGGATAGGCGTGATTGAGGCATGTTTGAAAGCATAAGGGAAGGTGCCAGAAGTTAGTGATAGGTTGAAGAGGTGGGTTAGGGATGGGATAAGTGTGGTGGTGAGGTTTGGGAGGAGGTGGGATGGGGTCGAGCGCACAGGTGGTGAGGTGCGATTTGGAGAGGAGACAATTAAGCCCCCCTTCAGTGATGTTGGAGAGGAAGGTTATGGGGTTTGGGCATTTGTCTGGTATACAAAGGGGTTGTGGTGGTTGAACAATGAAGACTTGCCTTGTCTGGTAGATCTTATTTTTAAAGTGTGTGGCAAAGTCCTCAGCAGAGATGAGGGAGGTTGGAGGGGGCAGTGGGTGGCAGACGAGGGAGTTAAAGGATTTGAACAACTGTTTAGGGTTGTAGGATAGGGAAGATACGAGGGTTGTGAAGTAGGCCTGTTTAGCAGAGGTGATAGTGCAGCGCCCCAGAGTCCTTCTCGCTGCAGTACTGATGCTCCGCCACTAAGGGGGGCTATGGTACGTCTGATGGCACTGAAGGAGTTCACCTGACCAGGTATCACAGACACCAATACACTTCACAGTCTGGCCTCCAGGGGGAGCTAAGGGCACTATGTATTAGGCCACTCCTCACAATCTGGTAAAACTGGGGGTTAGGTAGGAAGTTAGGGAGAAGCTGACTGGGTTGGAACCAGGCAACATCCTGTGGCAGAGGGTGTTGCAGGGGAAGATTCAGGGGGGTCCCTGTCAGGGGTGGGATCCTGACAGAGGCCTAGCGAACAGAAAGAACGTTACGGGACCGCGCCTGCACTTCGTCGCGGCGGTACCCCAAGAAAGGACAAGAAGCGAGGTTTATTGTGCTGAGTGAGAAACGAGATCAACGCAACAAGGAGAAACACCAGTAGGAGTTGTGCTGTAAGACGAGGCAACATCCTACTGAGGCGCGTAGCCGGTGGCCGGAACGCCGAGGAAGTATTGAGCTCCAGGCCTTACTTCAAACCTATGGCAGGACAGTCAGTTATAGGTGGGCTGTCTCACTGAAATCACCTAAGAAGACATAGGGGGCAACATTTGGAGAGGGGCGACTCTAGGGTCCCGGAAGACCTCCGAGCCTTCCCGTCATACGGGTGCGTCCTAGCCATATCATCTGGGGGACGAAGCAGAACATCATAATCGAGTTGTGAGGGAACTTCAGAAACAGACACAACAGTTGTGGGGACTATCCCGTAAGCACAGCAGGGGAGGACCACAACACACAAGCGTTAGAAGGTAGGCACAGATTTCCACCTGCAAAGGGAACTCTGGAGGTGCCATAGGACCGGCCGGACTTGCGCAGCCTGGTTAACCGTATTCCGGACTGAGGATCCTGAAGCCTTCAGTAAAGAGGTAAAGAGACTGCAACCTGGTGTCCTCGTTATTTACTGTGACCTGCACCACATCATAACATCATCACCATACCTCCATCTTCATTGTACGCCCCTCAGAATGGTCACGGGCCGGGTCTAGCCACCGTGACAACCCCAGAACATAGACTCAGAGGCCCGGTACCGGGTACCCCTCAGCCCTGCGGCAGTGGGGGCGCTACAACTTGGCGTCACGAACAGGATCTACTTAAACCTGAAGAATCAGGTCATGTGTGCCTTGGAACTGTGATTTATTATACTTGGACTGTGACTTATTGCTTAGACTGTGTATTGCCACTTGCCGTCAAAAGTTCCCGCCAAGACCCGCCGCCATTGCAGTGCCACAGGGAGCGCAGAGGAAGAAGAAGGGCGTGCCATGGGAGGAGACCAACAAAGCGGCACCAAAAGTAGCGACCGCCCCCTCCGAGTCCTGCTGCGAGATGACGACCTGCCCAGCAGCAGATGAGAACCACCCTCTGATTTGCAACGGCAGGAGCGAGGTGAAGAGGGAGCTCGACCTTGGAGAAATGGCGGAGCCAGGTGCATGCGTTGCCGCCGAATGCCGGACAGCGATGATGATCAGCAAGTGCCCGAGCGATGGCGAAGTGATCCCGGCTTGTCCTCCCCCACCGAAGGCAGATCCGCGTCCACCGCAGCTGAAGGATCTGAACTTCTTGGAGCCGCCGGCGGAGGAGCCGAGCCTACCTATCCCAACCACGGGGCCAGTAGATGCGGAGCCATGGAGAGCAGAGCCACATCGGGAGGCCACCTTGGAGGAGCCGCGGTCCGGGCTGCAGCCGATTCCAGTGTCCTTGTCAGTGGAACGGATCGACATCGGTGGAATCACATCAGGCGCAGGTATGGAAGGCGCCCCTACTCCCCTTACCGATTCTGCTCCCCCGACCGATCCTGCTCTTCCGACCGATCATCTCCCGCGACCGCTCCTCACCCCAACGACAATAACCGTTTCCTCTCGGTGGAGCGGGTGATCCTCACCCCCGACACGATGGGGAGCTGGTACCTCCATTACCGACCAAGATGGGGGAACCCATAGACGTGAGCTCAGACGGGGTGATCCTCCAGTGGGACACCCCCTGGATCGGGCCGGATGGAGCTCGGGAGGAAGGCCTCACCCTTGCTGTGCTCACTTGGGAACAATATAAACAATGCCTGATCCTACATTGGAAAAACCGAAAAGAGACCGAACAGACTGATACGCCAAAAGTACGACACCCAAAGCCTGCCCACAGCAGGAAAGACGTGGTAAAGCGGGGAACTGTGCTGGCCTTTCACCCAAAGCGGGGTTGGGGCTCCATACAGGAACCGGGACTACCGACTGACATCTTCGTTACTAGTCACGATGTGAAGACTCCTTTTCGCAACCGATATGGTGACCCACTATTGCAAAGGGGGGATCAGGTGACCTACACCCGCCACCGGAGTGCACAAGGATGGTGTGCTCGGAACGTCCAACGATGTGGGCCTGAAGGGGTGTCACCTGTTACCTCGACCACGATTGAACCAGACTTGACAGATCTTGCTAATATCGCCACCGTACGCCTTGTTGCGGCTACTGAGCTCGCAGCTAGGGTTAGCCTTCGAATCCAGACACCGGGTGACCTGATTGCACCTGAGAGACCAACCACTGATACTGATACCGCATCAGCCGGAGACCAGGGACCGAAGCCGTCACGGTCAGGAGATGTCCATTATCGGCTGATGTCTTGTAATATACTATGAAGCCCTAACGTTCGACAAAGCTGTATATAGTTAACTGTTCGTCCATTTATGTGTTTCTTTGCTGCTACAACCCGACTAGGGTTAACTCTTAAAGGGATCCCTTTGTTAACCCGGGATCCCTTCTTCTGCTTTTCTTTTTGTTTTTCTCGTCTTATCATTGTTGAAAAGAACTGCTGGATCATGAACACTGCATGATTACAAACTCATTGTAAATAGTTTGCACCTTCTTAATGGTGCCTTCTACTGGTTTTACAAAGAAAAGGACTCTTTGCAAAGAAACTGTTCCTGGAAGCAGTACCGGAGTCCTTGCTGCATGCGGACTTGCAGCTTGAGAAGTTGCACTACCTCATAGAGACTTGGTCCCTTCTTAAAGGGAACGTTCATCCATAGCACTTGCAGAATGATGATGCTTTGAAAGGAAGTACTAATAATGCTTACATATGAGAGTTATATGTAGTGAGCTAGTTAATTGTGAGAAATGTTTAATGATGTTGCTAGAAGAATGAGGACAGGAAGTGAACCCGGATGGGGTTAGTCGGTGAGTCCTCCTAGGAGCCATACAGAGATGGCTCGGTGATCCTGAACTGAGAGAAGGAAGATAAGTTCTATACTGTGTATAGTAGCAGAAAGGCAGTAGGCCCGGGCGGAAAGGGGCGGTCCTTCAATAGAAGGAGAGGCAGTAGGCCTGGTGCAGATAGACAGGCGGTCCTGCAGATGTAAAGATGGAAAATGAAGAAAAGTTGATTAGCCTTATAGTGTTTTATAAGGTCTTTAGTGGATTCAGCGTGTACGTCCTTAAAGGCAACGTTAAATTATTGTTAAAAAATTTGCACTTAGTAGAATACCCGGTTGGGTCAGAAAAGTTATTTATAGTATGTTATTTAAAGTATTTAACCATGTTTGTAACGTTCAAGTGTCCTCACCTCCCATAAAGGGAAGCTCTGTTCAAATTTGCTTATTGTTATTGCATTTCAAAATTGTATGTCTTTTTGCTGACATGTATTGTTGTTTTCTTCCCAGTCCAGGAGTACTGGATTTAACCGGGGGGAGTGCAGCGCCTCAGAGTCCTGGTCGCTGCAGTACTGATGCTCCGCCGCTAAGGGGGGCTATGGTACGTCTGATGGCACTGAAGGAGTTCACCTGACCAGGTATCACAGACACCAATACACTTCACAGTCTGGCCTCCAGGGGGAGCTAAGGGCACTATGTATTAGGCCACTCCTCACAATCTGGTAAAACTGGGGGTTAGGTAGGAAGTTAGGGAGAAGCTGACTGGGTTGGAACCAGGCAACATCCTGTGGCAGAGGGTGTTGCAGGGGAAGATTCAGGGGGTCCCTGTCAGGGGTGGGATCCTGACAGAGGCCTAGCGAACAGAAAGAACGTTATGGGACCGCGCCTGCACTTCGTCGCGGCGGTACCCTAAGAAAGGACAAGAAGCGAGGTTTATTGTGCTGAGTGAGAAACGAGATCAACGCAACAAGGAGAAACACCAGTAGGAGTCGTGCTGTAAGACGAGGCAACATCCTACTGAGGCGCGTAGCCGGTGCCCGGAACGCTCCAGGCCTTACTTCAAACCTACGGCAGGACAGTCAGTTATAGGTGGGCTGTCTCACACAAATCACCTAAGAAGACATAGGGGGCAACATTTGGAGAGGGGCGACTCTAGGGTCCCGGAAGACCTCCGAGCCTACCCGTCATACGGGTGCGTCCTAGCCATATCATCTGGGGAACGAAGCAGAACATCATAATCGAGTTGTGAGGGAACTTCAGAAACAGACACAACAGTTGTGAGGACTATCCCGTAAGCACAGCAGGGGAGGACCACAACACACAAGCGCTAGAAGGTAGGCACAGATTTCCACCTGCAAAGGGAACTCTGGAGGTGCCATTGGACTGGCCGGACTTGCGCAGCCTGGTTAACCGTATTCCGGACTGAGGATCCTGAAGCCTTCAGTAAAGAGGTAAAGAGACTGCAACCTGGTGTCCTCGTTATTTACTGCGACCTGCACCACATCATAACATCATCACCATACCTCCACCTTCATTGTACGCCCCTCAGCAGGGTCACGGGCCGGGTCTAGCCACCGTGACAACCCCAGAACAGAGACTCAGAGACCCAGTACTGGGTACCCCTCGGCCCTGCCGCAGTGGGGGCACTACAATAGCAGATTTAAAAGCGAGTGTTGCTTGTTTGAATACAGTGAAATTATCTTGCGAGTGTTTTTTCTTCCAAGGCTGCTCTGCAACCCTGGACACTTGCCAGAGCTTTTCAGTGGTGTTATTGTGCCAAGGTTGTCTATTGATACGTCGCACTCTGCCATGGACGAGTGGGGCAACCGTGTCAATAGCTGATGCAAGAGTGGCATTGTAGAAAGCAGCGGCACTGTCTGTGTCGTTGAGTGAGGATATGGATGCCAGTGGTAGGATGGAGTCAGAGAGTGTGTGGGTGTCTAGGTGTGCAAGGTTTCTGCGGGGATGCACATGTTGCTGGACATGCGTGACTGGTGAAGAGGGCAGGGATGAGAAGGTGAGCAGATGGTGGTCGGATGGAAGGAGAGGGGAGGTGGTGAAGTTAGATAGAGAGCAGAGACGGGTGAAGACGAGGTCTTGTGTATGTCCGTCTGTGTGGGTTGCTGCGGAGGACCACTGAGTAAGTCCAAAGGATGAAGTAAGGGACAGAAGTTTGGAGGCTGTTGACTGAAGGGTATCAATGGGGATGTTAAGCCATTAATTGTGCAAAAATGAAAAGCACAGAGCTTAAAATGTCAAAAATCAATAATAGAATTTCTTTCATTTTTATATTTTTGATTCCCGCAAAGATTTAATAAAAGTTAGGTTTTGGGTTGCATTTATCCATAAATGGTGGCACTGACATACAATTCATTTTGGGAGAAAAATCAAGTGCTCAACAGATTGACTCTTGGGATGCAATGATGAAAGAACATAAAAAGATATGTGGCCATTTAGGCCAAATTAGGCCTGAACTTTAGGGGTTAAGGCACAGAATAAATGCATGGTGAAGGGGTTAAAACAAGATGCTGCACCCTTCAAATCCTGGAGAGTGCAAGATTTGCAGCCTTCACTAACCACATCTTTGGTAAACTGCTCTTCACCAGGGAGGATGACATTGCGGCTCTCGCTTGCATTTGTATGGCTCCCTGTCACTATGTTAGAAGTGGCTTCTCTTTCACAGGCAGGTCCATATAGATTTCACTGGAAATGCAAAAAAAGAAAAAATATCTATATCTCCTAAACAAATTAAATCATCCGGTAACAGCGTGACCTTTAACAAGTAGAAAGAAGTTGTTGGTCTTTGAAGTAGAGCATGAGATTGACTCTCTCCTGATATCATGATATTCTGATATTCCACTTTCAGGAGAAGATGCATCTATCAAGCCCTCTCCTTCTCTCATGTCAACCGGGGACTCTGTTATCAGCAAGGATGAAAATCCATACCTCCAACACGGGAGATCAGAGGACGAATCAGCACATGCCTGCCAGCAAAATAACATTAAAACAGCAGTATGCTCCAGCCGAGCCATCTGAGCCCATATTTTGCCATCTGGGGAAGACAACTGTGCGAATAACCGAAAATGTACAAACTAATATACGCTGTCCATTGTTTGTGGAGCCTCAATTAAAGTTATATACACTGCTTCTGTATAGTGGAGAGAGATCCGCTGGCCTGACTTCTGATGATGGTAATCAATTACAGGATCTTTTAGATCCTATATTCTCATACAGCTATTGATAAGACAAGTAGACCAATAGTAAGACCAAGGAGCGCCCCCACAGCCCAGTGACTTAAGGACCCCTATAAACTGCATGTTCCACTTCGGGGCTTTACAGACTCACTGTTTCATCTAATGGTGCCACGTCCCAGCCTGAATGCCACAGTCCTGGTCAGTTTCTTCCACTACGAGCGCTCGTAGTGGATGAATTTAACATCAGGTTATAAGCTTTTATTTACATAACATGGATAAGCGACATAACTTCTGTCAGGGAGTGTAGAGTGGTCGTTCCATATCCTTTGACTTTCATATGTTGAGGAACCACTGTTATGCATTTTTCAGTCACGTGAAGAACCAGTGAATCCATAGTTCGGCAACTCAACCATAGTCGGGCTCCATAATTGTTCTTGATATCGAGCTGATTTGTAAAGCGCTGCGGAATATGTTGCAACTATAAAGAAGAATAAGAATATATTTAGGATTTGTGACCTCATCGGATTCATCGCCAGCAATTCTCCTAACATGTAGCATCAATCGGCTCGATATAACAAAATAAAAAGCCCAATAAGAATAACGAGGTCAATGACTTAATGAAACACATCAATCCTCCATGCAAATTCAATTACAAAACATCAATAAAAATCTGATTTGTAAGATCACAAGTCAAGTACACAAGTGTATTCTAGTACGGCAGCGGACGGGAAGCGGAGAGCAATCGTTGCATCACCCCTTATTTTAATAAGGAGTGATGAATTACATCAGGACTTCAAAAAAAAAAAAGAGGAGAAATTGGAAAGGAATTGTTAGCAGGTTTATTAAGGTTTTCTGTTTTTATTGAAAGTTTGGGTGTACATTTCACAATGAGCAACATCAAAAATCAGACTTTGTGCCTGTTACTTTGCTTCCCCCTGTCTCGGCGCCTTTGGGATTCACTCTTTCTCTTTCATCAGTTGCCATTTTCAGCAGCATGCAGTAATTTCATGCCTCATTGCAGGCTCTGAAAACCTTTGAAACCACAAATGCTAACCTACCTGGCCTGCAGCCATTTAGGAAGAGATTAATTTAGCAAACAGAAGCAAAACACTTTCTACTTCTAGACTGTGCATAATTTTACCTCTATCTGTATTTATTTTACAGTGAGCAGCGTAATGACAATTTCAGTAATTGCAGCTCTATAAAAACTTGCCTACCTGGCTTATCTCACTATCACAAGACTGTGAGTCAGTCAGATTAGAAAAAAATATATACAGTGGGAGTCTGCGCTCGTTGCTTTCCAAAATACGGTCTTTGTGTTAAAACTTAAGTGATAGTCTATATTATCACTATAATATTTATCAGTGCAGTACGGCTTTGCCAGGTGTGGAAGTTCATTTTTTTATTTATTTACTTATTTATTTATTTTTTACATTTCACATATTTTTTTAAAAATAAAATAATTATTCTTTTTTTTTTTTTTCGAGAAAGGTGGTGCCAAGTCATTTTTACATTACCCGCTGGTTTGGTATTGTCATTATTGAGCTGTCAGGCCATTGAGCAGTATACAAAATCCATCTGGGGCAAGCTTGGGCTGATTCAGCTTGGAAACAAGTCAGATTTCCAATTATTCCCATAGGGAGAGTCAAAATTTGTTTTATAGTGTTTGTTTATTGAAGAGCAAATGCAGTTTGTACCTCTTTATTTTCTTATGATAAAAAAAAATCCTGTGATAAAATGCTTAAGGCTACGTTCACACGTTCAGTATTTGGTCAGTATTTTATATCAGTATTTATAAATCAAAACCAGGGGAGGAACAATCAGAGGAAAAGTATCATAGAAACACGTCAACACTTCTGTATTTATCACCCACTCATGGTTTTGGCTACAAATACCGATGTGAAATACTGACCAAATACTGAATGTGTGAACATGGTCTTAATGATGAGGATTTGCATGATTCATGACATGCTGAAAAAATAATTGATATCTTAAAAAATAATTAAAAAAACCCCCACAATGCTGTAAAAAGTAAGGGCTCATTCAGACATCCGATTTTTCCACATACCAGCAAAACGGAGCAATTATTCTGAATATGAGAGGGAAGTCTGATTTTTTTCAAAGACCCATTGATTTGCACTGCCCGGTTGAAAATCGACCATGTCTCCGTAATCACGGACATATGAATTGGCCCCATAGACTATCACAGGTACAAGTTCTAACTGTGTAAAGCATGGATAGCCCTCGTACATAAAAATCGGATATGTAAATAAGCCCCAACAGTAATGTTTCCCATAGGTAGCAATCAGAGACGTAACTAGACTCTCAATGCAAAATTTGCATCACATACCCTCATCTCTCATCTAGCATGTGCCATTTTTTAAAAGGAATTATAATCAGAAAATAGATGTTTTAAATAATGTTGGAATATTTTTTTTACATATAAAAAACTGTATGAAAATTTAGAATTTTTGCAATTTTCACATTTGTCGCTGGGGCTTTTTAAGACTCCATCTTCCTGTTGCTTCAGTATCTTTTGTATTTAAGTGTCTAATGAGTGTGTGCAAAGGTAGAGAGAGCAGGGTGAGGGTGACATCCTGTGTTATAGAGGTGTTACCAGTCATTGTAATCCTGACTCTGATGATAAAGAGCCTGATAAAAACTTTTCCTGAAATGACAGGAAGTATGAGTCCAGAAAAAGTCCAGTGGTCAGTGAGAGAACTGTAAGATTGCCAATTTTTACTTTTTTTAATCTTACCCACTTATATAGCACCATTAATTCCACAGCGCTTTACAGACATTATCATCACTGTTCCCATCGGGGCTCACAATCTACATGCCATATTAGTATGTGTTTGGAGTGTTGGAGGAAACCGGAGAACCCAGAGAAAGCCCACCCAAACACGGGGAGCACATACAAACTCCATGCAGATGTTATGCTTGGTGGGATTTGAACCCAGGGCCCCAGTGCTGCAAGGCTGCAGTTCTAGCTATTGAGCCATTGTCCTGCCCATTGTGATATGAAAAAGAAATCCTCTTTCTCTGTCCGTGGAACTACATGGATATTTTTGTGGTGTTAGGTTAGAGTCACCTGATGAGGTGGATCCGCCAAGCCCAAGGTCGAGGTGGGCACACAGCAGAACTACTGGAGAACGTAGGTGGACAGGAGCCCGGGAACAGGTAGCACAACTACTGGAAACCATAGATGGACAGGAGACCGGGAACAGGTTGCAGAGGTGGTGGAGACTGTAGGTAGACAGGAGACTGGGAACAGGTAGCAGAGGTCATGGAGACTGCAGAGGACAGAACTCTGGAGCTACTAGAACATTTTAATAGCAAGAAACAGGTGTGTATCTTGGTGAGCCTTATATAGGCACAGGTAGATGATCACATAGGATCTCGCGGGGCAACCTGCAAAGCCCGACATCAAACACAACAGAGTTCAGTGGACCGGTGAGAGGGGAGCAAAGCCCGGATCTGGGACAGGTGCGTAATATGTGGCATCTTGTTCCTTGAGATCCATATCTATGGTGGATCACCAAGTTGATCCGGAAAACTTGAGATCAATTGTTCAGTTCATCTCACTTCCACAAAAAAAATTCCTTCTATAATTTTTTATTTAATAAAAAAAAATTAAAAATTAAAGGAGCAAAAAAAATAAAAGACAATGTTTAACTCTTTCAACACTCCTGCAAATACATTATTTTTCATCCCAGTGGTAAATAAAAAAGCGAGTGGAAAAAAGAGCTAAATACCTTTTCTTGCATTAAATGTAATTGAAAATTAACATAAATAAATGGTATTAGGAGAGTACATCAGTCTGCTTTAAGCTCACCCCTTTAGGCTACCAACAGAACTGATTTTTTAGATTTCTCTAATTAACATGTAATTAACCAATTAACTCAGAGGTAATTATAACTAAAGCAGCTTACAGAGTTCCAGTACTCATTGCTCTAAATACCTAATCTACTGTATTAGTATCCATTATGGACAAACCCTAAAACGAGAACAAATAAAGGAATAGACAAAATAAGAAAAGACGTCCCTGTTGAAAATACAAAAAAGCAATGGCACGATCACAAAGTCATTTGGTGAGAGCGGATTTCTGTCGTTTATGAAGAATCTGTCATTGTGGGTTATTTATTCTGTAATTTTTGAAGTGTACTGTGGGGAACCAAATATGATAAGATAATGACGTGTAGGCTTCTGTATACAATACAATCACTACTGGTGGCTCACTTAGAAGAAGGAATCAAGTAAATATCATATTTTCATTCATGGTGAATGAACACTGCCCTGGGGACAATCCAGATAACCCATAATTACTCTTCCCTATAGTAATATTCATTTATTTTTGTGTTTTCTTTGACTCAAATGCATAAATAATTCACTTGGATGCAATTTTGGGGGCAACAAACTATTTCCAACTTCTCGAGACCCCCACAAGCAGTGGTGTAACGTAAAGTGCAAGGGACCCAACATAATATATTCATCAGGGCCCACAAATATCACTTTTATTCTCATATGAGCTGAAGGAACCTTTTAGACATGTGTTCGACTGTAGCTCCTGTACTCACTAAAGTCATGCCCCTGCCCACAAGAATCAGAAATAAGTGCCTGCCCTTCACTAGAACTGTCATCCCTCCGTAAACTGAGATCTAATCATCCTCCAGGGATTGAAAGGGTAGATTTGGTTCACAGTGGGGCAGGCAGGGTGGGGAGAAACCTGTAGGAAACCCTTCTTCTTCTTCTGGCCAAGAGGGACATCTAATAGTCCTAATGACAAACACACCTGCTCCCTATGGCTGCCGCTTCATAGGCACTGTCATCTCTCCTGACGTGTCTGTTTTGCCTGATATTTGTGCTCCCAATTCTATATATGAAGGTAGCATGAAAACAACAACAATATGACTTGTTGAAAGGTCAAACGATGCTATTTATTTGCCCTCAATTTATTCCCTCTACTCCCCTGAGTAATACATTTCTTTAAGTCTGCCATACAGTCCCAGATATATGGGCCTTTTTGTTTTGTACTAATTTTTATGGTCTTCACTAGGAAGACATGGCTCACACGATCCTCTGGGGCGTGTCTTTGGAGTGCTCTGCATAATTACCCTGATAGTCCCACCCCCTTGGAAACAAAGCATAAAAAGTAGCACTAAATAATAATGCCCATATTTCTGGAACCATATGGCAGATTAAAAAAAGAAGGCATACTCAAGGGAACAGGAGGAATAAAATAAGAACGAAATCTGGAATATTGTTTCATAGTGACAGGATCTCTTTAAGGCTCCAAGAAAGTTGTCTGAACTCGGAGATTACTGATTTGTTTGGACGCTTTGTCTCTCTCCACTGACAGATAATATCGAAGGAAATAAATATTGGGTACTCCAAATTGAAAAATCCAATCTCTTTATTGTGCCCATTGATAAACTGATGTCAGAGGTGTTGGGGAGCAGCTTATACGCTTCTTCTCATACATCACACATGCACACCGGGCCCATCTGAGCGTGCATGTATATGGAGGAATTGGAAGAGATAGCTGTTGGCTGAATGTGCATCTTCTGCATATGGTCACCTTTTCCTGTGGATTTTTCAAAAATATGCACCGGTCGAAAACAGCAGTGTGTGAACAAGGGAACAAGCATGAATTGTCTTGTCTGTATTGAAGCAATCTGTCAGCTATGGGAACCATGACATCTAAGAATGGCTTCAATCTGAAAATCTAAAAATACTGTACTGCCATTCACTGAAAGCAAGCAGAGAACACTGTGAGAAGAAAAAATATACGTGTGTCTATAGCTGTATATATTTCCTGCTTCCTCGGAATTACGACAACACAGACATAACAGGAGAGGTTTTATTGATGGACGCAGCAGAACGGACCAGGACTCGGCATGATGCAGAAATCTTTGCGCACATCCTATCTGAGGAGTGAAATGTTGTTATTTTTCTCTTACTGCGGAGTCTGCCGCTGTGAATTAAGGCGAGGAAGTTCTAGGACATTTTGCTTGTTTGTGCGAGTGTTTTTGTAATAGCTAATCATTTAAGCATACAGATACACAGACGGCAGTGGGATGACCGGCCAACCCACACAGATGTACACCTCCAATCTGGCATCCCATAACATTCATAAAATATGTCAACACGGCTTGGAGCTCGGCCATGGTTTATGTTCAACTATTTTTGCTTCTATCATAGAAGCAAAACAATTCTTGTTCTTAAAATTTATGGTTAAAATAATATGAAATTATCTTCTGTAAATGCTCAAACGCGTCAACTCGGATCTCATAAAATCATACGGTGCAGGCAAACAAGCAATGTAAGCAGAGGACACACACAGGGTGGAATAGAGCAGCGTTATGGGGAGAACTGTATCTATCTATTATCTATTCTATCTATCTATCTTCTATTTATTATCTATCTATCTATTATCTATCTATCTGTCTTCTATTTACAGTATTATCTATCTATCTATCTATCTATTATCTATCTATCTATTATCTACCTGTCTATTATCTATCTATTATCATTTTATCATCTATCTATCTATCTATTTATCTATCTATCTATCTATCTATCTATCTATCTATCTATCTATCTATTTATTATCTATGTATCTTCTATTTACAGTATTATCTATCTATCTATCTATCTATCTATCTATCTATCTATCTATCTATTATCTACCTGTCTATTATCTATCTATTATCATGTTATCATCTATCTATCTATCTATCTATCTATCTATCTATCTATCTATCTATCTATCTATCTATCTAGTATCTATCTATCTTCTATTTACAGTATTATCTATTATCTATCTATCTATCTATCTATCTATCTATCTATCTATCTATCTATCTATCTATTATCTACCTATCTATTATCTATCTATTATCATTTTATCATCTATCTATCTATCTATCTATCTATCTATCTATCTATCTATCTAATCTTTGTGCCATTATTTCCCCAATATCTCATGAAATTCTTGTTTGTTGCAATCTGACATACAAACCAATGAGACAGGTTGTGTTCGGGGGTCAGTGGGGCAGAGTTAATGAAGATACATGTTTACACGGAAACACTTTCAATACAAAATAAATCACCACTTCCCGCAATGTAACACATGGTCCTGGCACTAAATTATGACCTGATTAATGATTCCAGTGCTCAGGTCCGGCTCACATTGAGTAAACATCTCTAATAAGTTAATGAGCCCCTTACTCAATATCGTGTTAGGTAGCAGAGATTCAAACATGCGAATGATACAGGAACAACCTTTATTCTATATTTCCATTGTTTGGTTGTTACTTTTCTCTTTATAAAAAGTTTAGATTGTAGTTAGAAGTTTAGATCTCGGTGCAGACCTGTATTGTAATCATTTATACAGAGCTCAGTTATAACCTGTAACCACCTACCTACGGTCAGTATCACGTCTGTTTTTTTTTGTGTACATTGAAAAACTAACCAATTGTTCTGAGCTATAACATGTCATAAAAATATAAAAAAATTAATAAAAGCCCCTTTCACTCACCTCTTTGGCTCCTCTGCTCCTCACTGCCACCTGTCCAGTTCTCGTCGCATTTTGGAGTTGGTGTCAGTGATATCACTGGTGCACCACATATGCATGTGTAGAACCCTCTAGGCCTAGGAAACCCAGGAGCCTCAGCCTAGAGACAGAGGCATGAAAATTTCACCACAGCTATCACCGAAATGAGGATGAGTTGAGGACCGGACAGATAGCGGTGAGGAGCAGCGGAGGCTGGATGGTGAGTATAAGTACTTTTGTGTTATTTTCACATATTATGTTTATTATGCTTTGGGGTCTAGAAAATTTATCTGAGTCAATGTCAACAGATTTCCAGGGTCTTAGAAAAACTTGACCTGGGGGTATTAGCTGACTGCAGAGCCAGCTTTGGTTTTAAACTCGCTAGTCTTCATTAGACAACCTCTTTAAAGGGAATCTGTAACCAGGTTTGTGCTATGTAATCTGTGAGCAGCATGATATACGGGCTGAGACTCTGATTCCAGTGATGTATTAACTACTGGGCTTCACAGTTTTCTCTGCTGCAGATCTAGCAGAGCTCGGAATGCTGCGCCCTGTATAGCCCCACCCACAACAGTGACATTTGATTTGTGTACATTAACAGAAAGCAGCCAATCAGTGGTGGGGGCGGGGTTATCTAGAGTAGTTGACTAGGAGGCACAAGACACCTAGTCATGTAGTGATTATTTCTTACTGATGAAAGACTGATTTTATTGAAACAGCAAAACACAGCCTAGTAAGTGTCACATTGTTAAAATCAGGCTCGCAACCCCAATATCAAGCTGCTTTCAGATTACATAGCAGGAACCTGCTGTCGGATTCCCATTAACTACCACAGAACCAGCATGTACTGACGACTGGAAGCCAAAATCTTGGTGGGTGAATAGAACAATGGAGCAATTATAGAGCAATGGAGCAAAGCTGCAGGAAAGTGCAACTTTAGTGTAAGTCTGTCTGTGCACATCCTTAGTCACATTCTTAAAGATAGAACCAAAATACTAGCAGATGAAATTCACAATTCAACAAACTCTGCTCCTCAAGGCAAAGACCCAAAGGCACATTAGCTCAATACAAATTAAATACAATTTATGCTTCACATCTTGAGCACTCCGAGATGTTCTGTTTATTCTCTCAGTCCCAAGAAATGTCATTTAGAAAAGCAATTTTTCAGTCTATGATAAGTCAATATTGGTATTGATAAAACAATATTAAAATCTCCGTGACAACTTCTGTTAATTCTGTAAATATTTCTATCATGGTAAACATGACTTCTTTTTCTTGTTGCTAATACTAATGAGTTGTACCGATCAGTAGATAAGTAAAATGTAGAAGTCTGCATGTTTCTTAAGAAAAAGAAAGTGCAAAACAATCTGCTTGGTGTACAGCCCCATATTTTCTGCAAGTGGAGTAAGTACCTAATCAAACTTAGAAATCTGATTAAATAATGATATTACCATGACACAACATCAATGTTTCTTTATGGGAAACAACGTTGGGGGTAACTTGTACCCAATTTGACTTTTCTTAAATGGACATCAACTGCTGGACATCTGGCGAGAAAAAAAATATATACCGTAACTACTCACCTCCTGGACCGACACGGTCAGCTCTGTGTCCCCCGACGCCACTGATTGACTACAGTGTTACCAGTTTGTCCAAGCCAGAAGAAAGGCTGAAATGGGTGCCATACAAAATTTTAACTGGTTTTTATTTTTATTGGAGGTAAGATGATGGAGACACTGCTATTTCAATGTTTTGGTTATGGCATTTATGGTTTGCATTAAATAAAGTAATATTTTAAGAGATCACACCTTTTCAGACATGGTGATACTAAACATGGTTTAGTTAAAATGTGCATGCTTTTTAGTGCTTTTTAGACGGCTGTTTAAATTTTTAGTTGCTGTACAACACAGCCTGACCCTGCTGTACATACAACACAGCCTGACCCAGCTGTAAAACACAGCCTTCCTCTGCTGTACAACACTGCCTGCCCCAGCTGTACAACACAGCCTGACCCTGCTGTACAACACAGTCTGACCCTGCTGTACAACGCAGCCTGACCCTGCTGTACAACACAGCCTGACCCTGCTGTACAACACTGCCTGCCTCTGCTGTACAACATAGCCTGCCCTGCTGTACAACACTGCCTGCCCCTGCTGTACAACACAGCCTGCCCCTGCTGTACAACACAGCCTGACCCTGCTGTACAACACTGCCTGCCTCTGCTGTACAACACAGCCTGACCCTGCTGTACAACACTGCCTGCCCCTTCTGTACAACACAGCCTGCCCCTGCTGTACAACACAGCCTGTCTCTGCTGTACAACACTGCCTGCCCCTGCTGTACAACATAGCCTGCCCCTGCTGTACAACACAGCCTGACCCTGCTGTACAACACTGCCTGCCATTGCTGTACAACACTGCCTGCCCCTGCTGTACAACACAGCCTGCCCCTGCTGTACAACACAGCCTGCCCCTGCTGTCCAACACAGCCTGAACCTGCTGTCCAACACAGCCTGATTTTGCTGTAAAACACAGGCTGCCCTGTTGTGAATTCCGTTCTCGGGCTTCCTCCTGTGGTCATGAGTGGTACTGTGTGAGTTCTGTTCTTGGGCTCCCTCTGGTGGCCTTTAGCGATACGGCTGGTCTGTAGCTGGCCCAGCTGTCTCGTTTCCTGCTATTCTGGTTCCTATTTAATTCACCTGGACCTTTACTTGTTGCCTGCTGTTGTTGTATTCAGTACTGGTTCTGATTTCTCCTGGACTTCCCTAGTGACCTGTCTCCTCCTGGAGAAGCTAAGTCTTGCTAGTTCATTTTGCTCATTGTTTCTTTGAAAATGTTTCTCACTATATGATTAGTTCAGTCCAGCTTGCTTTTATGTGATTTTTGCTTGCTGGTAGCTCTGGGGTGCGGAGTGCGCCCCTCACATCGTGAGTCGGTGTGGGGGTTCTTGTATTCTCTGCGTGGATTGTTTTTGATAGGGTTTTTTACTGACCGCACAGATCCCTTGCTATCTTCTGACTATTTAGCATTAGCGGGCCTCATTTGCTGAAACCTGTTTTCATTTCTACGTTTGTATTTTCCCCTTAACTCACCGTCATTATTTGTGGGGGGCTGTCTAAACTTTGGGGTTATTTCTCTGAGGCAAGTGAGGCTTGCTTTCTCTCTAGGGGTAGCTAGTTTCTCAGGCTGTGAAGAGGCATCTAGGTTTTTAGGTAACGCTCCACGGCTGCCTTTAGTGTGTGTGGATAGGATCAGGGTTGCGGTCAGTATAGCTCCCACATCCCCAGAGCTTGTCCTAATATTCTGGTTTACCTATCAGGTCAGTTCTGTGATCCTTACCACCAGGATCATAACAGTACAGCAGGCCATAAAGTGTTAATGCATTGCAAAAGAGGGATAAGAGAAATCCTGACTTCATTTTTTTTTCTCTGCAGTGTGTTTTGTCTCTCTCCTCCCCTTAATCTCTGGGTGGTTCAGAATTCAGCTGCAGATATGGACATTCAGAGTCTGTCCTCTAGTGTGGATCATCTCACTGCAAGGGTACAAGGCATTCAGGATTATGTAGTTCGCAGTCCTATGTCAGAGCCTAAAATACCAATTCCTGAGCTGTTCTCAGGAGATAGATCTAGGTTTTTGAACTTCAAGAATAATTGCAAGTTGTTTCTTTCTCTGAGACCTCGTTCCTCTGGTGACCCTGTTCAGCAAGTTAAAATAGTTATTTCTTTGTTGCTTGGTGACCCTCAAGATTGGGCATTCTCTCTGGCGCCAGGAGATCCTGCATTGCTAAATGTGGATGCGTTTTTCCTGGTGCTTGGATTGCTTTATGAGGAACCAAATTTAGTAGACCAAGCAGAAAAGGTTTTCCTGGCTCTCTCTCAGGGTCAGGATGAAGCCGAGGTTTACTGTCAGAAGTTTAGAAAATGGTCTGTGCTCACTCAATGGAATGAGTGTGCCCTGGCAGCGATTTTCAGAAAGGGTCTTTCTGAAGCCCTTAAGGATGTTATGGTGGGGTTCCCCACGCCTGCGGGTCTGAATGAGTCAATGTCTTTGGCCATTCAGATTGATCGGCGTTTGCGGGAGCGCAAACCTGTGCACCATCTGGCGGTATTTTCTGAACAGAAGCCTGAACCTATGCAATGTGACAGGATTCTGACCAGAATTGAACGGCAAAATTACAGACGTCAGAATGGGTTGTGCTTTTATTGTGGTGATTCTGCTCATGTTATCTCAGAATGCTCTAAGCGCACAAACAGGTTCGCTAAGTCTGTCACCATAGGTACTGTACAGCCTAAATTCATTTTGTCTGTTACTTTGATTTGCTCTCTGTCATCCTACTCAGTTATGGCTTTTGTGGATTCAGGTGCTGCCCTGAATTTGATGGATTTGTCTTTTGCCAGGCGCTGTGGTTTTATCTTGGAGCCTTTGCAGTTCCCTATTCCACTAAAGGGAATTGATGCTACGCCATTGGCCAAGAATAAACCTCAGTACTGGACTCAAGTGACTATGTGCATGACTCCTGCACATCAGGAGGTGATTCGCTTTCTTGTGTTACATAATTTGCATGACATTGTCGTGTTGGGTCTGCCATGGCTGCAGGCTCATAATCCAGTCCTGGATTGGAAAGCAATGTCTGTGTCAAGTTGGGGTTGCCAGGGAATTCATGGCGATGCCCCCTTGGTGTCAATTGCTTCTTCTACTCCTTCTGAAGTCCCTGAATTTTTGTCGGACTACCAGGATGTATTTGATGAGCCCAAATCCAGTGCCCTACCTCCTCATAGGGATTGTGATTGCGCTATAAATTTGATTCCTGGTAGTAAGTTCCCTAAGGGACGACTTTTTAATTTATCTGTGCCAGAACATGCCGCAATGCGGAGTTATATAAAGGAGTCTTTGGAGAAGGGGCATATTCTCCCGTCCTCGTCCCCTTTGGGTGCGGGGTTCTTTTTTGTGGCCAAGAAGGATGGTTCTCTGAGACCTTGTATTGATTATCGCCTTCTAAATAAAATCACGGTCAAATTTCAGTATCCTTTGCCGCTGTTGTCTGATCTGTTTGCTAGGATTAGGGGGGCCAGTTGGTTCACCAAGATAGATCTTCGTGGAGCGTATAATCTTGTGCATATAAAGCAGTGCGATGAATGGAAAACAGCATTTAATACGCCCGAAGGCCATTTTGAGTACTTGGTGATGCCTTTTGGGCTTTCTAATGCCCCTTCTGTGTTCCAGTCCTTCATGCACGACATCTTCCGAGAGTATCTGGATAGATTTATGATTGTGTACCTGGATGATATTTTGGTCTTTTCTGATGATTGGGAATCTCATGTGAAGCAGGTCAGGATGGTATTTCAGGTCCTGCGAGCCAATGCCTTATTTGTGAAGGGCTCTAAATGTCTCTTCGGAGTCCAGAAGGTTTCCTTTTTGGACTTTATTTTTTCTCCGTCTACTATTGAGATGGATCCAGTCAAGGTCCAGGCTATTTATGATTGGACTCAACCTTCATCGGTGAAGAGTCTTCAGAAGTTCTTGGGTTTTGCTAACTTTTACCGTCGCTTCATCACTAATTTTTCCAGTCTGGTTAAGCCTTTGACGGATTTGACCAAGAAGGGTTCTGTTGTGATGAATTGGTCTCCTGCGGCCATGGAGGCCTTTCAGGAGCTGAAATGTCGGTTTTCTTTGGCTCCTGTCTTGCGTCAGCCGGATGTCTCTCTTCCCTTCCAGGTTGAGGTTGATGCGTCTGAGATTGGAGCAGGGGCTGTCTTGTCGCAGAGAAGCTTTGATGGCTCTGTGATGAGGCCATGTGCTTTCTTTTCAAGAAAGTTTTTGCCTGCCGAGCGGAATTATGATGTTGGTAATCGGGAGTTGTTGGCAATGAAGTGGGCATTTGAGGAGTGGCGACATTGGCTTGAGGGAGCCAAACATCGTGTGGTGGTCTTGACGGATCACAAGAATTTGACTTATCTCGAGTCTGCCAAACAACTAAATCCTAGACAGGCTCGTTGGTCGCTGTTTTTCTCCCGTTTCGATTTCGTGGTTTCATACCTTCCGGGTTCGAAGAACGTGAAGGCTGATGCCTTTTCTAGGAGTTTTGTGCCTGACTCTCCGGGAGTTTCTGAACCGGCTGGTATCCTCAGAGAGGGGGTGATTTTGTCTGCCATCTCCCCCGATTTGCGACGGGTGCTGCAGGAGTTTCAGGCCAATAGACCTGACCGTTGTCCATCAGAGAGACTGTTTGTCCCGGATAGATGGACCAGTAGAGTCATTTCCAAGGTTCATTCTTCGGTGTTGGCGGGTCATCCTTGGATTTTTGGTACCAGGGATTTGGTGGCTAGGTCCTTTTGGTGGCCTTCTTTGTCGCGGGATGTGCGTTCCTTTGTGCAGTCCTGTGGGATTTGTGCTCGGGCCAAGCCTTGCTGTTCTCGTGCCAGTGGATTGCTTTTGCCTTTGCCTGTCCCAAAGAGGCCCTGGACGCATATTTCCATGGATTTTATTTCGAATCTTCCAGTCTCTCAGAGGATGTCTGTCATCTGGGTGATTTGTGATCATTTTTCTAAAATGGTCCATTTGGTGCCCTTGCCTAAGCTGCCTTCCTCCTCCGATTTGGTTCCACTGTTTTTTCAGAATGTGGTTCGTTTGCATGGTATTCCGGAGAACATTGTTTCTGACAGAGGATCCCAGTTTGTGTCCAGATTTTGGCGGTCCTTCTGTGCTAAGGTGGGCATTGAATTATCTTTTTCGTCGGCCTTCCATCCTCAGACGAATGGTCAAACTGAATGAACTAATCAGACCTTGGAAACTTATCTGAGATGTTTTGTTTCTGCTGATCAGGATGATTGGGTGACTTTTTTGCCTTTGGCTGAGTTCGCCATCAATAATCTGGCTAGTTCTGTTACTTTGGTTTCGCCTTTTTTTTTGCAATTCTGGTTTTCATCCTCTTTTTCCTCAGGTCAGGTTGAGCCTTCTGACTGTCCTGGGGTGGATTCTGTGGTGGATAGGTTGCAGCAGATTTGGAACCATGTGGTGGACAATTTGACATTGTCACAAGAGAAGGCTCAGCGCTTTGCCAACCGCCGTCGCTGTGTGGGTCCCCGACTTCGTGTGGGGGTTTTGGTATGGTTGTCTTCTCGTTATGTTCCTATGAAGGTTTCCTCTCCTAAGTTCAAGCCTCGCTTCATCGGTCCTTATAAGATTTTAGAAATCCTCAACCCTGTGTCATTTCCTTTAGACCTCCCAGCATCGTTTGCCATTCATAATGTGTTCCATAGGTCTTTGTTGCGGAGGTATGTGGTGCCTGTGGTTCCTTCTGTTGATCCTCCTGCTCCGGTCTTGGTCGGGGGTGAATTGGAGTATGTGGTGGAGAAGATCTTGGATTCTCGCGTTTCGAGACGGAAGCTTCAGTACTTAGTTAAATGGAAGGGCTATGGTCAGGAGGATAATTCCTGGGTTGTCGCCTCTGATGTCCATGCGGCCGATTTGGTTCGTGCCTTTCACTTGGCTCGTCCGGATCGGCCTGGGGGCTCTGGTGAGGGTTCGGTGACCCCTCCTCAAGGGGGGGTACTGTTGTGAATTCCGTTCTCGGGCTCCCTCCTGTGGTCATGAGTGGTACTGTGTGAGTTCTGTTCTTGGGCTCCCTCTGGTGGCCTTTAGCAATACGGCTGGTCTGTAGCTGGCCCAGCTGTCTCATTTCCTGCTATTCTGGTTCCTATTTAATTCACCTGGACCTTTACTTGTTGCCTGCTGTCGTTGTATTCAGTGCTGGTTCTGATTTCTCCTGGACTTCCCTAGTGACCTGTCTCCTCCTGGAGAAGCTAAGTCTTGCTAGTTCAATTTGCTCATTGTTTCTTTGAAAATGTTTCTCACTATATGATTAGTTCAGTCCAGCTTGCTTTTATGTGATTTTTGCTTGCTGGTAGCTCTGGGGTGCGGAGTGCGCCCCTCACATCGTGAGTCGGTGTGGGGGTTCTTGTATTCTCTGCGTGGATTGTTTTTGATAGGGTTTTTTACTGACCGCACAGATCCCTTGCTATCTTCTGACTATTTAGCGTTAGCGGGCCTCATTTGCTGAAACCTGTTTTCATTTCTACGTTTGTATTTTCCCCTTAACTCACCGTCATTATTTGGGGGGGGCTGTCTAAACTTTGGGGTTATTTAACACTGTTAGTCCCTGCTGTACAACACAGTTGGCCCTTGCTAACCTAACATGCCCTAACATGTTGATCCAGGGGAAGGCAAAAAAAACCCATGTGGTAAGAGTAAGCTTCACCATGGGGAAAAAAATTCCTTCCCGACCCCACATATGGCAATCAGACTAGTTCCCTGGATCAACGCTGTTGTGAATTTACCTTTTGGCTCCCTCTAGTGGCTACTAGTGATTTGACTCTGGGTATGTCATTCATCCCTTGTATGCTCACCTGGGTCGTTAGGTCAGGGGTGTTGCTATATAAGCTCCCTGGACCTTCAGTTCAATGCCTGGCAACGTTGATATTAGAGCTAATCTGTAGTGCTCTTGTCTACTGATCCTGGTTCCTGCTTGATTAAGCTAAGTCTGCTTTCTTGCTTTTTGCTATTTGTTTTTGTTTGCATTTTTGTCCAGCTTGCATATTATTTGTTTCCTGACCTTGCTGGAAGCTCTAGGGTGGCTGGTGTTCTCCCCCCGGGCCGTTAGACGGTTCGGGGGTTCTTGAATCTCCAGCGTGGATTTTGATAGGGTTTTTGTTGACCATATAAGTTATCTTACTACATTCTGCTATTAGTAAAGTGGGCCTCTCTTTGCTAAAATCTAGTTCATCTCTGTGTTTGTCATTTCCTCTTACCTCACCGTTATTATTTGTGGGGGGCTACTATCCTACTTTTGGGGTCTATTCTCTGGAGGCAAGAGAGGTCTTTGTTTTCCTCTTCTAGGGGTAGTTAGTCCTCCGGCTGGCGCGAGACATCTAGCGACCAACGTAGGCATGTTCCCCGGCTACTGCTAGTGTTGGCGTTAGGAGTAGATATATGGTCAACCCAGTTACCACTGCCCTATGAGCTGGATTTTTGTACGTCGCAGACTTACTTGTTTCTCTGAGACCCTCGCCATTGGGGTCATAACACAACGCCTTATCAAGGAATCTAATATATATACCCTGTAACATTATACTTTTCCAGAAAGGCATCCAGTCCCCTCTTAAATTTAAGTAATGACTCACTCATTACAACATCATACGGCAGAGAGTTCCATAGTCTCACTGCTCTTACAGTAAAGAATCCGCGTCTGTTATTATGCTTAAACCTTTTTTCCTCCAGATGTAGAGGATGCCCCCTTGTCCCTGTCTCAGGTCTATGATTAAAAAGATCATCAGAAAGGTCTTTGTACTGTCCCCTCATATATTTATACATTAACATAAGATCACCCCTTAGCCTTCGTTTTTCCAAACTAAATAGCCCCAAGTGTAATAACCTATCTTGGTATTGCAGACCCCCCAGTCCTCTAATAACCTTGGTCGCTCTTCTCTGCACCCGCTCTAGTTCAGCTATGTCTTTCTTATACACCGGAGACCAGAACTGTGCACAGTATTCTAAGTGTGGTCGAACTAGTGACTTGTATAGAGGTAAAATTATGTTCTCCTCATGAGCATCTATGCCTCTTTTAATGCATCCCATTATTTTATTTGCCTTTGTAGCAGCTGCCTGACACTGGCCACTGAATATGAGTTTGTCATCCACCCATACACCCAGGTCTTTTTCATTGAAGTAGAAGTAGCTTATTGGTGAGAAACATGGGAAAAGCAGATGTAGCAAGAGCCAAATGTATTGCGCTAACAAATTTTTGCATTTTGCTTATGATACTGGTGTAGCTTGATGAATTGTAAGGTATGCAAACAGCATTGCACATCACAGATAGAACCACAATGGTAACACCTACGGGATAACAGCAAATATTAAACAATAAAAAGAAAAATATGATAATAGTAAAATATAACCCCCCCCGGTGTACTAAAAAATGAGTAACAAAATACTCATAAAGAGTAAAAGAACCAACAACATGGATGACCATGAAATACCGGACTAGGTAATATTGATAAAAAATATCTTTATTAATACATATAATAGTAGGGATAATAAATTAAAATGTGCACACAACATAGAGCATATACCAAAATTAAAATAAATCGAGCAATTAGACCAATAGAAATTGCAATATATAATTAGAACAAAATGACCCACTGGACCCTTATAAGGTGCCTCCTACCAGACCAATAACTTGATTGTGGTCCAATGAATATGTAAAAAAAATATATATAAAAATGTATATATAAAAATATTAATATAAAGTGAAATAGGTAATATTCATATGATTGAGCCAAGATAAAGTGCAAAAAGGTGCAAAAAAACGTCACATTATGAAAAAAAGAAAAAACAAATGGTGATATCCATATAGGAGAAAAGTGCAATGTGACAAGGGCAGGTGCAGATCAAATAAGGGGTCTTTAAGGTCCGACTGGTCTCTATGGTGGGCGCATTTTTGCACTTTATCTTGGCTCAGTCATATGAATATTTCCTGTTTCACTTTATCTTTAAATTTTTATATATAAATTTTTATACAGTACAGACCAAAAGTTTGGACACACCTTCTCATTTAAAGATTTTTCTGTATTTTCATGACTATGAAGACTACCTCTTGAAGCTCGTCAAGAGAATGCCAAGAGTGTGCAAAGCAGTCATCAAAGCAAAAGGTGGCTACTTTGAAGAACCTAGAATATAAGACATGTTTTCAGTTGTTTCACACTTTTTTGTTAAGTATATGATTCCACATGTGTTAATTCATAGTTTTGATGCCTTCAGTGTGAATGTACAATTTTCATAGTCATGAAAATACAGAAAAATCTTTAAATGAGAAGGTGTTTCCAAACTTTTGGTCTGTACTGTACGTATATATTTTTTTACATATTCATTGAACCACAATCAAATTATTGGTCTGGTAGGAGGCACCTTATAAGGGTCCAGTGGGTCATTTTGGTTTAATTATATATTGCAATTTTTATTGGTCTAATTGCTCGATTTATTTTAATTTTGGTATATGCTCTATGTTGTGTGCACATTTTAATTTATTATCCCTACTGTTACATGTATTAATAAAGATATTTTTTATCAATATTACCTAGTCTGGTATTTCATGGTCATCCATAGTGTTGGCTCCTTTACATCACAGATAGCCATAGAGTGAAATAGGGGTTTTTTTTTATGCAAAGCACATTTGATTGGCGATTGCTACTTCTGTAAGCCCACCTCCATCTCTCTGATCATGCAAAATGAGCAACAGTGGAAATGATACTCATAATACTCTTTTATATGGTTATATTATCACTTCTTTCGCACATTATATCAATGCCAACCTAATCTGTGTAATAATGCACAATTTAATTACCACCATTTACTATTAATATTTAAATGAGGTGGGTTTTCCCATTCCCACAGGTCTGAATGATTCTATGGCCCTGGCTATTCAAATCGACCGGCGGTTGCGGGAGCGCAAAACCGCTAATTTCCTCATGGTGTTGTCTGAACAGACACCTGATTTAATGCAATGTGATAGAATCCTGACTAGAAGTGAGCGGAAAATTCATAGACGCCAGAATGGCTTGTGTTACTACTGTGGTGATTCTACACATGTTATCTCAGCATGCTCTAAACGTCTTACTAAGGTTGTTAGTCCGGTCGCCATTGGTAATTTGCAACCTAAATTTATTTTATCTGTAACTTTGATTTGCTCACTGTCATCGTATCCTGTCATGGCGTTTGTGGACTCGGGTGCTGCCCTGAGCCTTATGGATCTGTCATTTGCCAAGCGCTGCGGATTTGTTCTTGAGCCATTGGAAAATCCTATCCCTCTTAGGGGCATTGATTCTACGCCATTGGCAAAAAATAAACCGCAGTTTTGGACACAGGTTACCATGTGCATGACTCCCGAACATCGGGAGGTAATACGTTTTCTCGTTCTACATAAAATGCATGATTTGGTTGTTTTGGGGTTGCCATGGTTACAGACCCATAATCCAGTCTTGGACTGGAAGGCTATGTCAGTGTCAAGTTGGGGCTGCCATGGAATTCATGGAGATTCCCTGCCCTTGTCTATTGCTTCTTCTACGCCTTCGGAAGTTCCGGCGTATTTGTCTGATTATCAGGATGTCTTCAGCGAGTCTAAGTCCAGTGCACTGCCTCCTCATAGGGAATGTGACTGTGCAATAGATTTGATTCCAGGCAGTAAGTTTCCTAAGGGGAGACTGTTTAATCTGTCGGTACCTGAACATACCGCGATGCGTTCATATATCAAGGAGTCTCTTGAGAAGGGGCATATCCGTCCTTCTTCTTCCCCTCTTTGTGCGGGATTCTTTTTTGTGGCCAAAAAGGACGGATCTTTGAGGCCTTGTATTGACTATCGGCTTTTAAATAAGATCACTGTCAAATTTCAGTATCCTTTGCCGCTGTTGTCAGATTTGTTTGCCCGGATTAAAGGTGCCAAGTGGTTCACCAAGATAGACCTTCGTGCTGCGTACAACCTTGTGCGCATTAGGCAGGGCGATGAATGGAAAACCGCATTCAATACGCCCGAAGGTAATTTTGAGTACTTGGTGATGCCATTCGGTCTCTCTAATGCACCTTCAGTTTTTCAGTCCTTCATGCATGACATTTTCCGGAAGTATCTGGATAAATTTTTGATTGTTTATCTGGATGATATTCTGTTTTTTTCTGATGATTGGGACTCGCATGTGGAGCAGGTCAGGATGGTTTTTGAGATTCTGCGTGAAAATTCTTTGTTTGTAAAAGGCTCAAAGTGTCTCTTTGGTGTACAGAAGGTTCCCTTTTTGGGGTTCATTTTTTCCCCTTCTGCTGTGGAGATGGATCCCGTCAAGGTCCGAGCTATTCATGATTGGACTCAACCCTCGTCAGTTAAGAGTCTTCAGAAGTTCTTGGGTTTTGCTAACTTCTACCGTCGTTTTATCGCAAATTTCTCTAGTGTTGTTAAACCGCTGACGGATATGACCAAGAAAGGCTCTGATGTAGCTAACTGGGCTCCTGCTGCCGTGGAGGCTTTCCAGGAGTTAAAACGCCGGTTTACTTCGGCGCCTGTTTTGTGCCAGCCTGACATCTCACTTCCTTTTCAGGTTGAGGTGGATGCTTCGGAGATTGGGGCAGGGGCCGTTTTGTCACAGAGAGGCCCTGGTTGTTCTACTATGAGACCTTGTGCCTTTTTCTCTAGGAAGTTTTCGCCGGCAGAGCAAAATTATGATGTGGGCAATCGGGAGTTGTTGGCCATGAAGTGGGCATTTGAGGAGTGGCGTCATTGGCTCGAGGGTGCTAAGCATCGTTTGGTGGTCTTGACTGATCACAAAAATCTGATGTATCTCGAGTCTGCTAAACGCCTGAATCCTAGACAGGCCCGCTGGTCATTGTTTTTCTCCCGTTTTGACTTTGTGGTCTCGTATTTGCCAGGGTCTAAGAATGTGAAGGCCGACGCTCTGTCTAGGAGCTTTGTGCCTGATGCTCCTGGAGTCGCTGAACCTGTGGGTATTCTTAAGGAAGGAGTTATCATGTCTGCTATTTCTCCAGATCTGCGACGTGTGTTGCAGAGATTTCAGGCTGGTAGGCCTGACTCTTGTCCACCTGACAGATTGTTTGTGCCTGCTAGATGGACCAGCAGAGTCATTTCCGAGGTTCATTCCTCGGTGTTGGCAGGGCACCCGGGAATTTTTGGCACCAGAGATCTGGTGGCCAGGTCCTTTTGGTGGCCTTCCTTGTCAAGGGATGTGCGGTTATTTGTACAGTCCTGTGGTACTTGTGCTCGAGCTAAGCCTTGCTGCTCTCGTGCCAGCGGGTTGCTCTTGCCCTTGCCTGTCCCGAAGAGACCTTGGACACACATCTCTATGGATTTCATTTCTGATCTGCCGGTGTCTCAGGGCATGTCTGTCATCTGGGTGATATGTGATCGTTTCTCCAAGATGGTCCATTTGGTTCCTTTGCCTAAGCTGCCCTCTTCTTCTGATCTGGTTCCTGTGTTCTTCCAGAACGTGGTTCGTTTGCACGGCATTCCTGAGAATATTGTGTCGGACAGAGGATCCCAGTTTGTTTCCAGGTTCTGGCGATCCTTTTGTGGTAGGATGGGCATTGAGTTGTCGTTTTCATCCGCTTTCCATCCCCAGACTAACGGACAAACGGACCGAACTAATCAGACTCTGGAGGCTTATTTGAGGTGTTTTGTCTCTTCTGATCGGGATGATTGGGTGACCTTCTTGCCGTTGGCTGAATTTGCCCTTAATAATCGGGCTAGTTCCGCCACCTTGGTTTCGCCATTTTTCTGCAACTCTGGTTTCCATCCTCGTTTTTCCTCGGGACATGTGGAGCCTTCTGACTGTCCTGGGGTGGATTCCGTGGTGGATAAGTTGCAGCGGATCTGGGGGCATGTGGTGGACAACTTGAAGTTGTCACAGGAGAAGGCTCAGCGTTTTGCCAACCGTCGCTGCGGTGTGGGTCCCCGACTTCGCGTTGGGGATTTGGTATGGCTGTCTTCTCGATTTGTTCCTATGAAGGTCTCCTCTCCCAAATTTAAGCCTAGCTTCATTGGTCCTTACAAGATATTGGAAATCATTAATCCTGTATCCTTTCACTTGGATCTTCCGGTGTCGTTTGCCATCCACAACGTATTTCATAGGTCCTTGTTGCGGCGGTACGTTGTGCCTGTGGTTCCTTCTGCTGAGCCTCCTGCTCCGGTGTTGGTTGAGGGCGAGTTGGAGTACGTGGTGGAGAAGATCTTGGATTCTCGTCTCTCCAGGCGGAGGCTTCAGTACCTGGTCAAGTGGAAGGGATATGGTCAGGAGGATAATTCCTGGGTGGTCGCCTCTGATGTGCATGCGGCCGATTTAGTTCGTGCCTTTCACGCCGCTCATCCTGATCACCCTGGTGGTCTTGGTGAGGGTTCGGTGACCCCTCACTAAGGGGGGGTACTGTTGTGAATTTACCTTTTGGCTCCCTCTAGTAGCTACTAGTGATTTGACTCTGGGTATGTCATTCATCCCTTGTATGCTCACCTGGGTCGTTAGGTCAGGGGTGTTGCTATATAAGCTCCCTGGACCTTCAGTTCAATGCCTGGCAACGTTGATATCAGAGCTAATCTGTAGTGCTCTTGTCTACTGATCCTGGTTCCTGCTTGATTAAGCTAAGTCTGCTTTCTTGCTTTTTGCTATTTGTTTTTGTTTGCATTTTTGTCCAGCTTGCATATTATTTGTTTCCTGACCTTGCTGGAAGCTCTAGGGTGGCTGGTGTTCTCCCCCCGGGCCGTTAGACGGTTCGGGGGTTCTTGAATCTCCAGCGTGGATTTTGATAGGGTTTTTGTTGACCATATAAGTTATCTTACTACATTCTGCTATTAGTAAAGTGGGCCTCTCTTTGCTAAAATCTAGTTCATCTCTGTGTTTGTCATTTCCTCTTACCTCACCGTTATTATTTGTGGGGGGCTACTATCCTACTTTTGGGGTCTATTCTCTGGAGGCAAGAGAGGTCTTTGTTTTCCTCTTCTAGGGGTAGTTAGTCCTCCGGCTGGCGCGAGACATCTAGCGACCAACGTAGGCATGTTCCCCGGCTACTGCTAGTGTTGGCGTTAGGAGTAGATATATGGTCAACCCAGTTACCACTGCCCTATGAGCTGGATTTTTGTACGTCGCAGACTTACTTGTTTCTCTGAGACCCTCGCCATTGGGGTCATAACACAACGCCTTATCAAGGAATCTAATATATATACCCTGTAACATTATACTTTTCCAGAAAGGCATCCAGTCCCCTCTTAAATTTAAGTAATGACTCACTCATTACAACATCATACGGCAGAGAGTTCCATAGTCTCACTGCTCTTACAGTAAAGAATCCGCGTCTGTTATTATGCTTAAACCTTTTTTCCTCCAGATGTAGAGGATGCCCCCTTGTCCCTGTCTCAGGTCTATGATTAAAAAGATCATCAGAAAGGTCTTTGTACTGTCCCCTCATATATTTATACATTAACATAAGATCACCCCTTAGCCTTCGTTTTTCCAAACTAAATAGCCCCAAGTGTAATAACCTATCTTGGTATTGCAGACCCCCCAGTCCTCTAATAACCTTGGTCGCTCTTCTCTGCACCCGCTCCAGTTCAGCTATGTCTTTCTTATACACCGGAGACCAGAACTGTGCACAGTATTCTAAGTGTGGTCGAACTAGTGACTTGTATAGAGGTAAAATTATGTTCTCCTCATGAGCATCTATGCCTCTTTTAATGCATCCCATTATTTTATTTGCCTTTGTAGCAGCTGCCTGACACTGGCCACTGAATATGAGTTTGTCATCCACCCATACACCCAGGTCTTTTTCATTGAAGTAGAAGTAGCTTATTGGTGAGAAACATGGGAAAAGCAGATGTAGCAAGAGCCAAATGTATTGCGCTAACAAATTTTTGCATTTTGCTTATGATACTGGTGTAGCTTGATGAATTGTAAGGTATGCAAACAGCATTGCACATCACAGATAGAACCACAATGGTAACACCTACGGGATAACAGCAAATATTAAACAATAAAAAGAAAAATATGATAATAGTAAAATATAACCCCCCCCGGTGTACTAAAAAATGAGTAACAAAATACTCATAAAGAGTAAAAGAACCAACAACATGGATGACCATGAAATACCGGACTAGGTAATATTGATAAAAAATATCTTTATTAATACATATAATAGTAGGGATAATAAATTAAAATGTGCACACAACATAGAGCATATACCAAAATTAAAATAAATCGAGCAATTAGACCAATAGAAATTGCAATATATAATTAGAACAAAATGACCCACTGGACCCTTATAAGGTGCCTCCTACCAGACCAATAACTTGATTGTGGTCCAATGAATATGTAAAAAAAATATATATAAAAATGTATATATAAAAATATTAATATAAAGTGAAATAGGTAATATTCATATGATTGAGCCAAGATAAAGTGCAAAAAGGTGCAAAAAAACGTCACATTATGAAAAAAAGAAAAAACAAATGGTGATATCCATATAGGAGAAAAGTGCAATGTGACAAGGGCAGGTGCAGATCAAATAAGGGGTCTTTAAGGTCCGACTGGTCTCTATGGTGGGCGCATTTTTGCACTTTATCTTGGCTCAGTCATATGAATATTTCCTGTTTCACTTTATCTTTAAATTTTTATATATAAATTTTTATACAGTACAGACCAAAAGTTTGGACACACCTTCTCATTTAAAGATTTTTCTGTATTTTCATGACTATGAAGACTACCTCTTGAAGCTCGTCAAGAGAATGCCAAGAGTGTGCAAAGCAGTCATCAAAGCAAAAGGTGGCTACTTTGAAGAACCTAGAATATAAGACATGTTTTCAGTTGTTTCACACTTTTTTGTTAAGTATATGATTCCACATGTGTTAATTCATAGTTTTGATGCCTTCAGTGTGAATGTACAATTTTCATAGTCATGAAAATACAGAAAAATCTTTAAATGAGAAGGTGTTTCCAAACTTTTGGTCTGTACTGTACGTATATATTTTTTTACATATTCATTGAACCACAATCAAATTATTGGTCTGGTAGGAGGCACCTTATAAGGGTCCAGTGGGTCATTTTGGTTTAATTATATATTGCAATTTTTATTGGTCTAATTGCTCGATTTATTTTAATTTTGGTATATGCTCTATGTTGTGTGCACATTTTAATTTATTATCCCTACTGTTACATGTATTAATAAAGATATTTTTTATCAATATTACCTAGTCTGGTATTTCATGGTCATCCATAGTGTTGGCTCCTTTACATCACAGATAGCCATAGAGTGAAATAGGGGTTTTTTTTTATGCAAAGCACATTTGATTGGCGATTGCTACTTCTGTAAGCCCACCTCCATCTCTCTGATCATGCAAAATGAGCAACAGTGGAAATTATACTCATAATACTCTTTTATATGGTTATATTATCACTTCTTTCGCACATTATATCAATGCCAACCTAATCTGTGTAATAATGCACAATTTAATTACCACCATTTATTATTAATATTTAAATGAGCCTCCTGTACAGTAACACTTTGCTGGAGATATTTAACATGAGGTTCTGAAGCTTTATCCACGATGTATCTGCAATCTGGTGTTTATTCTTTTGAACTGTGGGTTTAAGGCTACAGGTTATGAACTCATTAAAGCATAGATTGTAATTAAAGCTGAACGACCCATTTCATTATCTTAGTGATACTTTATATGGGTCAGTGATAATTATTATGTGTTACTTGTGTTACATCTGTTCATAGTTTATTAAAATACTTTTGTAATTAAAGAAAAGTAGAAAACTATATAAAAACTCCTTTATATTTACGTATTGTGGTTAGTTACAGATGCAAAGAGTTAAAACAACAAGTCCATTGGAGATACACCTGTCCGCAGAGCATGGCAAAAACAGCATAGAAGAAACAATGAGTATGATGGGCAGTGCCAGACCGCCCACTTGGCAGAATGCTGACACAATCCAAGCAGGTGAAGCGCGCGTCGAGGTGCCAGCGTATCCTCTCCTGTGTTCTAGTTTGCTTTACACCATATCCCAATGTACTATTTCCACCTATTGATTTGTTTTTTGGACTTCAGACATCACATGTCCTTATGCAAGGACTGGTGTCGAATGGTTTTATGATGTTTATTGCTACTGTAGTATTTGTGTTATTGCCTTGCTGATACATGCACTTGTGCACCACCATATAACAAATAATCTTTATTTTTATATAGCACTAACATATTCTGTAGCGCTTTACAGTTTGCACACATTATCATCGCTGTTGGGGCTCACAATCTAAATTCCCTATCAGTATGTCTTTGGAGTGTGGGAGGAAACCGGAGGAAACCCACACAAACACGGGGAGAACATACAAACTCCTTGCCGATATTGTCCTTGGTGGGATTTGAACCCAGGACCCCAGCGCTGCAGTGCTAACCACTGAGCCACCATGCTGCCCTGGTTCTTACTTGATACTACCTGTAGACTGTCCATATGCATATATTGGGCATACATATGTACTCTGCATTTGCAATTATATGTAATGAACTTGTGTTACTTTGCTGCCAATGCATGAACCTGCAAAGTGTCATAATGGCTCTAATTTGAGACTCTTTTAGTCCATGTCCTATGTGCATGTATTCAGCTTAAGCTTATATTCTATCCTGAATTTGGATGCCTAGTAATCATATCCATACAGGCCCTTTTTTTATATTATTATCTTTATTATATACGGTACAGACCAAAAGTTTGGACACACCTTCTCATTTAAAGATTTTTCTGTATTTTCATGACTATGAAAATTGTACATTCACACTGAAGGCATCAAAACTATGAATTAACACATGTGGAATTATAAACTTAGCAAAAAAGTGTGAAACTGAAAATATGTCTTATATTCTAGGTTCTTCAAAGTAGCCACCTTTTGCTTTGATGACTGCTTTGCACACTCTTGGCATTCTCTTGATGAGCTTCAAGAGGTAGTCACCGGGAATGGTCTTCCAACAATCTTGAAGGAGTTCCCAGAGATGCTTAGCACTTGTTGGCCCTTTTGCCTTCACCCTGCGGTCCAGCTCACCCCAAACCATCTTGGGTTCAGGTCTGGTGACTATGGAGGCCAGGTTATCTGGCGTAGCACCCCATCACTCTCTTTCTTGGTCAAATAGCCCTTACACAGCCTGGAGGTGTGTTTGGGGTCATTGTACTGTTGAAAAATAAATGATAGTCCAACTAAACGCAAACTGAATGGAATAGCATGCCGCTGCAAGATGCTGTGGTAGCCATGCTGGTTCAGTATGCCTTCAATTTTGAATAAATCCCCAACAGTGTCACCAACAAAGCACCCCCATACCATCACACCTCCTCCTCCATGCTTCACGGTGGGAACCAGGCATAAAGAGTCCATCACCTTTTGTGCATCGCACAAAGACATGGTGGTTGGAACCAAAGATCTCAAATTTGGACTCATCAGACCAAAGCACAGATTTCCACTGGTCTAATGTCCATTCCTTGTGTTCTTTAACCCAAACAAGTCTTTTCTGCTTGTTGCCTGTCTTTAGCAGTGGTTTCCTATGCTATTTTACTATGAAGGCCTGCTGCACAAAGTCTCACTTAACAGTTGTTGTAGAGATGTGTCTGCTGCTGGAACTCTGTGTGGCATTGACCTGGTCTCTAATCTGAGCTGCTGTTAACCTGCGATTTCTGAGGCTGGTGACTCGGATAAACTTATCCTCAGAAGCAGAGGTGACTCTTGGTCTTCCTTTCCTGGGGTGGTCCTCATGTGAGCCAGTTTCTTTGTAGCGCTTGATGGTCTTTGCCACTACACTTGGGGGCACTTTCAAAGTTTGCTCAATTTTTCAGACTGACTGACCTTCATTTCTTAAAGTAATGATGGCCACTCGTTTTTCTTTACTTAGCTGCTTTTTTCTTGCCATAATACAAATTCTAACAGTCTATTCAGTAGGACTATCAGCTGTGTATCCACCAGACTTCTGCACAACACAACTGATAGTCCCAACCTCATTTATAAGGCAAGAGATCCCACTTACTAAACCTGACAGGGCACACCTGTGAAGTGAAAAACATTTCCGGTGACTACCTCTTGAAGATCATCAAGAGAATGCCAAGAGTGTGCAAAGCAGTCATCAAAGCAAAAGGTGGCTATTTTGAAGAACCTAGAATATAAGACATATTTTCAGTTGTTTCACACTTTTTTTGTTATTTATATAATTCCACATGTGTTATTTCATAGATTTGATGCCTTCAGTGTGAATGTAAAATTTTCATAGTCATGAAAATACAGAAAAATCTTTAAATGAGAAGGTGTGTCCAAACTTTTGGTCTGTACTGTATATATATATATATATATATATATATATATATATATATATATATATATATATATATATATATATATATATGGCGTTGCATCCTTTGGGAGCATAGTGTTATTAGGATTATTGTCTCTTCTATTTAGGGATCTCCTTCCCTATAACTTTTAGCCACATTTCTCCCTGATTCCCATGTCCACATTGTATTATACTATTATATTTTTGTAATAAACTTGATATTTCCAAACTCCCCTTGTTTCTGGGTCTCTCTGTCATCTTCTAAATGAGTTTTAATATTTGTTCCTCTTCCGGTTGGATTTGGTAGAGAGACACTGTGATTTTCATATCACACCTGTTACTTGCCATGGGTGAGTTTGAACAAGCATCACATGCTTGAAGCAAATTTTTTTTACCTGCAATTTTATAAAGGTGCTAACAATTTTGTCCTACCCATTTTTGGGGTTTTGTGTGAAATTATGTTCAATTTGTTTATAACAAAATATGTGTAATTTCAAGAATTTTCTGGGAGAAATATTTCATTTTCTCAAACAATTTCAAGGGTGCCAAGTCAGTTTTGGCCATGACTGTATACTGTGTTGTAAATTTTGCTAATAGTATAGTGATAATATTTGCTTCCTTTTACAGTGGTATGATTTGGTGACTGTACAATTGAGAAGTGTATAATAAAACATTATATATGTGAGTTTTGGGAATTGGACATTGATCAGGACTGCTGGCCCTTTGTTTCTTTCTGTATTATCCTCTGCTATATTTTCTTTAGTGAAAACAGAGATATTTTCCTGTTCTGAAAGACTTAATCTCTCTATCTATTATGTGGTCTTCAATTCCTATGAATGGGTTCATGTAATACATGACCCCCAATGCAGATGACCTGAAGGTTTGGGAAACACAATGTTTTCTTTGTACTTTGTTACAAATGTTTAGCTGCTAAATGGTTCGAAATAGATTCCAGATCAATTAGAGATAATGACCCTTTATTACAATCTCGCCACTCTTGTCAATGTCATCCAATTTAACCAATTTATTTTTTATTTAAAGAATTGCTCCCATAAAAGTTATCCTCGTCATATATTGCAATCATCATATTATATAGCACTGTGTACAATTGCTCATTTTGCCTTTCTACCCAGTTCATTCTTCTCTTTTGTCTGCTCTATGTGGTAACAGGAAGTCCTTTTCCTGCATGAATCATCCCACTCTTCAACTCCTGACCCAGCTGCTCTCTTCTCCACCAAAGGACTTTTGCAGTGATAACTCATGCAGGAAATGAGACTCCCAGTTTCTACAAAGAGTTTAGAAGTTAGTCAGTTTTTAATTATGTGATTCCTAGACCTAATGGAAAAGAGAATAATTAGCTAGGTAGAAAGGCAAAGTGAGCAATTGAAAGTACACAGTGCCATATAATGTGATGACTGCAATATACTAAGAGGATAACAATTTTAATGGGAGGAGTGCTTCTTTAAAAAAAAAAGGTAATGGAAACATTTTAGGAGCCAGAGTGATCTTATGAACTAATATGAATATACCAAAAAGTTGTCTTTTCTGAGAACAAAAATATTATAAAGCTTAAGCTTAATTGTCCTCTCCTCCATGAGAAACATGAACATTTGGGCAGTTTTGATCCTTTCTGGAAAGGATCTTATGTTGCCGGTTTGCTCTTCTCACCCTTGTGTGGCTTGTACAAGTCATTTCACTTAATTAACGCCGAGTTTGTCACGATGAGAAATACTTTGCTTTGCAATGTTAGTATCATTTCTTGTGCAGCATCTGGACGGTTCACGGCTTCGCTTTCTTTTCAGACCTCGAGTGACTTTCAAAGGCTTTTATTTCACACTGCTATTATTTCTACCTGAAGAATTACAACTATGGTTTTATGCCAATTAATCTCAGAATTCTTGTTTTTATTATTAGACTATATATAATGAATGGATGTACATTGGAGGTTTAATAGATTCTGTAAATTAGTTTCTGTTTATCGTTATGTCCTGGAAGCTAGAATTGCTACAGTGTGGGGAATATCAGTCATGGAATAATACACAGGGAAACTTTATATATGTGTTTGCTATTTTCACTTGCATATTTGTTTGTAATAATCGTGACAACAGGATAGGACAATAGAAAAAAAGCTACAGAATTCAAGATTTTCCAATAGGAGTTAATTCTTTACTGTGAGTATATTTATATGTTGGTCATTAAAGGTGTAACGAATGGAAGCAGAGGCACAGGTGTTGCAGTGCATATTTGTTTATTTCAATTTTAGTGGAACCATGGGACCACGAACCGAGATAACTGCAGGGGGCGAGCCCCAGACACCCGTAGTAAAACCCCTCGTACAGGGTCAGAATGGAATGCTCAGGGGACACAGGTGCTACCTACAGACAGTGCCCGGTCATGTGGAAGCTGGCCCAGTGGTGCAGATATTCAGGCAGGGATAACAGATAAAGTAGTAGTCGGATTACTGGAAGCGTAAGCAAGGGACAGAGCTGGCTCAGGTAATACTGTCGTGGACCTGGGTCTGGGTTAGTAGAACGGCTGGACCGGGTAGCAGAAGTAGAGGCAGCTCAGGTTTCATCCCAGGATCCTAGTAAGGAGTCACCAGTAGTCTGAGGAGACAAATAGTATTAGCCATATACAAGGAGGACACAGGCAAGGCACAGCAGAGTTCAGAGCAAATGGAACACTAAGCCTGAAATTAGCAACAGGAAACACTTGTTGCTCCGGTGCCCTCCCAATGGCAGAGAGGCCCGAAATAACACACAGCATAACATGACTGGTTAATAGCATATTTTAATAAATGCGCTCTGTGTTTTTAAGAGACCGGGCGCCCTCAGTGCCATACTCGGAGAAGTGCTGACCACGCACCAGGAAGCAGGAAGGAAGGCCAGAGACCGCGGCAGGGCAGCGGGGAGAAGAGAGAGCGGGAGCCCCGATGAGGGCCCTGCGGAGGGAGGGGCACGGGTACGGGCGTAACAAAAGGGATGTTGAAACTAGTGGCTTTCCTTTCATCAATATTGGATCAGTGGGGGACTGATTCCCAAGACCCCCATGATCATCAATTAGCAGATCCTGCAGTTGGAAGAAAGCAAAGTAACGGGAACACTCTGTACATTGTGCAGTGACCATTCCAAGGCACTGCATCTCAGCTTTGATGGTAGTGAATGTGATCTGAGATTCAGACAACAGCTGACAACAAAGCTGAGGTGTTTCTGCTATGAACACTGTTCCCTTCTGTCTGCTGAGGAACCTGCTACCAGCTTATTGATTAAGGTGTCGAGTGTCGGATCCACCCTGATCTGATATGGATAACCTATTGTAAGGATAGGACATCAATATTAAAGTCTTGGTTAACCCCTCTAACATTATTAGTTACTTATATATAGGATCAACAATTGCAGAGAATCTGACTGGCCTACCACTGGCGTGTCTTCTGCAAGGTCAAGTATTGACACAATAATGGTCCCAAATGTCCAGTAGAAGACACCTTGTTTGTAAGTGATTTGAAACTGATCCATTATCACTAAGGTCTATTTATCATGGGACGACTTTGACTTGTCTATAATATATTAGACCTTATTCATAATATTTCCTGTGTGAATAATGATTAATGAGAATGTATAGAGTAGTTGTCCACTACTTTTACAACCCATTCTCAATCCATATGTTTGCCCTCAGTAAAATAACACTTGTACTCACCTCCGGTGCGAGCGGACAGCGATTTATGCACTTACACTCCTGGGGCTCTTGTGACATTGGAGCGCCCCCACACCGCCGCAGGGCCGAGGGGTACCCGGAGCCGGGCCTCTGGGACTCAGTCCTGGGGTTGTCACGGTGGCTAGACCCGGTCCGTGGCCCTGTCTGTCAGTGGGGGGACGTCCGGTGTAATAAGAGGTGTTGTAACGGTGCAGTTGTGGGGTGCAGGTCGCGGTAAATAACGAGGACACCAGGTTGCAGTCTCTTTACCTCTTTACTGAAGATCTCTGAGTCCTCAGTCCAGAATACGGTTCACCAGGCTGCGCAAGTCCGGCCGGTCCAATGGCACTTCCAGAGTTCTCTTCACAGGAGGAAATCTGTGCCTTCCCCCTAGCGCTATGTGTTGTAGTCCTTCCCTGCTGTGCTTACGGAAAGTACCCCACAACTGTTGTGTCTGTTTCTGATGTTCCCTCACAACTCGATTAGATGATGTTCTGCTAATCTTCCGTCCCTCCCTGAGGTTCGGGTAGGAACGGCACCCATTTGACGGGTAGGCCTGGAGTTCTTCCGGGACCCTAGAGACGCCCCTCTCCCGCAATTGCCTCCCAAGACTTCATAGGTGATTTGAGTTAGACAGCCCGCCTGAGACTGACTGCCCTGCCGCTGTTTAGAGTATTGCTTGAAGCTGAATGTTATAATACTCCCTCGGCGTTCCGGCCACCGGTAGTGCGCCTCAGTAGGATGTTGCTTCGGTCTTACAGCACGACTCCTACTGGTATTTCTCCTTTGCGTGATCCCGTTTCTCACTCAGCACAATCTATCTCGCTTCTAGTCCTTTCTTGGGTACCGCCGCTACCCGGAGCAGGCACGGTCCCGTTACGTTCGTTCTCGTTGCCAAGCCTCTGTCAGGATCCCACCCCTGACAGAGACCCTACTGTATCTTCCCCTACAACACCATCTGCCACAAGGTGTTGCCTGGTTCCAACCCAGTCACCTTTCTGATCTAACTTCCTGCCTGACCCCCAGTTTACCCACTATGGTGGGGAGTGGCCTAATGAATAGCACCCTTAGCTCCCCCCGGAGGCCCGGCTGTGAAATGTATTGGTGTCTGTGATACCTGATCAGATGAACTCCTTCAGTGCCATCGGACGCACCATAGCTCCCCATAGTGGCGGAGCCACAGTACTGCAACGACCAGGACTCTGGGGCGTTGCACTCCCCCCTGGTTAAACACAGTACTCCGGGACTGGGAAGAAAACAACAATACAAGTTTAGCAAAAAGACATACAATTTTGTTGAGTGCAATAACAATAAGTATACTTGAACAGGCTTCCCTTTATGGGAGGTAAGGACACTTGAACATTACAAACATGGTTAGATAACATAGCAACATGCTATAAATAACTCTTCTTACCCAACCGGGTATTTTACTAAGTGCAAAAACTGCTGAACAATACTTTAACATTGTCTTTAAGGACATACACTCTGTATCCACTAAAGACCTTCCTATAATCACATTATAAGGTAATTTTAACTTTTTCATTCTCCTTCTTTAAATCTGCAGGACCGCCTGTCCTATCGGCACCAGACCTACTGCCTCTCCTTTCTGTTACAGGACCGTCCCGTTCAGCCAGGACCTACTGCCTTTTCAACTGCTATACATAGTATAGGACATAACATACATTCAGTTTTAGAAGCTTTGAGCCATCTACGTATGGCTCCTAGGAGGACTCACTACCTAACCCCTACGGGTTCACTTTCTGTCCTCTGTAACACATTACTAACTCTTTCTTAACTTTCTATGGAGGACTCAGGGTTTACCTTCTATCCCCATTTTCTTATCAACATTATCAACTATCTTCTTAGATCATCAACCTTCATTAATACTTTCTTACTTCCGACTATGCAGGACACTCTGTCTACCCCTAGGGGCCTACTGCACCTTCCTTCTGTCTCTCAATCTTTCTTCTAAGGAACATTATCAGCATTTCTTTACAGTTAACCAGTTGGATACATATAACTTTTACATGTAAGTATCATCATTTTCTCTTATCAAACATCATTGCTATCTATCAGTCTTAAAGCAATACCATTTCTTTAAGTGCAACACGTGAACATCCCCTTTAAGAGGGGACCAAGTCTTTAGGAGGTAGCATTTGTTCTCTAGCTACCAGTCCTTTCTCAGCAAAAGCTCCGGTATGGTATCTTCACAAAGAGTCTTTAAGTAAAACCAGTAGGAAACACCCTTAAGAAGGTGTAAACTATTTACAAAGAAGAGTTTGTATCATGCACGGTCCATCATTACTGCAGTTCTTTCAACTTGTGCAAACTTGAGGAAAAATAAACAAACAAGAAGGATCCCGGGTCAGCAGAGGGATCCCTAGGAATTAACCCTGGACGGGTTTAGCAGCAAACAATCAGGAAACACAAACAGTTAAACCAAGAACTATATACATTTTTATGGTTTCGAGGTTTATTCTTGTTCAGGTGGCCTTGGCTCCGGGCCCCCGACTACTGTGGCACGGATACCAGCGGCAGGCCCTGCAGGGACCACCAGGTCACCCGGTGTCTGAATTTGAAGACTGACCCTGCTGGCAAGTTCGGGGGCTACTACAAAGCGCACAGTGGAGACAGTAACGAGATAGGGCAAACCTGGATCAACCACGGTCGGGGCCACAGGTGACACTCCTTCAGGCTCACATCGCTGAACATTCCGGGCACGCCACCCCTGTTCATTCCAGTGACGGGTGTACGTCACCTGATCCCCCTCTCGCAATGGTTCGCCATCCCGATCACAGCAGGGAGTTTCCACGTCATAGCTGGCAACGAAGACGTCAGTCGATAGGCCCGGTTCCTGTATTGAGCCCCATCCTTTCTTTGGGTGGAAGGCTGACACCCTTCCTCGCTTTACCACGTCTTTCCTGCCATGCACAGACTTCTTGCGTTGCGTCTCCCGTGGTTCAACTTCATTTAGCTGTTTCCAGTGCTGGAGCACGCATTGATTGTACTGGTCCCAGGTAAGTATCGCGATGGTGAGACCATCCACCGGAACCCCATCCTGCTCAACCCAGGGGGTGTCCCACCGGAACATCACTCCATCCGGGCCCATCTCTATGGGCTCCCCCCACCTGGTTGGTAGTGGCGGCAACAACTTCCCGATCGCGCTGGGGCCGAGGACCACCCGCTCGATGGTGAACGAAGGATTACTGCTGCGGGGAGGATCGGTCGCGGGAGCGGGATCAAGCGTTGGGGCAGGGGTATCTGTCGTACCTGCGCCTGATGTGGTTCCACCGGTGTCGATCCGGTCCGCTGACAAGAACGCTGGAGTCGGCTGCTGCCCGGACTGCGGCTCCTCCCATACGGTCCCCGGACGCGGCTCTGCTCGCTGTGGTTCTTCCTCCGCTGACTCCGAGGTCGGGATTGGTGGACTCGGCTCCGCTATCTGTTCCAAGGACTTCGGCTCCTCCGGCTGCAGGGAGCACGGGTCCGCCTCCGACAAGCGAGGGCAACCCGGGACTGCTCCTTCCCCGTTCCAGCACTCGCTGTTCTTCATCATGATCTGCTGATCGGTGGCAGTGCATGCATCGGACTCCGCCATTTCTCCAGAGCCGAGCTTCTCCATCTCCTGCTTCCCGCCGTTGCAAATCAGGGGGTCGTCCCCTGCTTGAGGGCAGGTCCTCACCTTGCAGCCAGAAGCGCAGGGGGCGGTAGCCATTTCTCGCGCCACCCTGGTAGTCTCCTCCCATGGCACACCCTCCTTCTTCTCTGGCGTAGCAATGGCGGCGGCTTTTGGCGCGAACTTTTGGCGGCAAGTGACAATCCACAGTCTTTGCAATAAAGTACAGTCCAAGCACAATAAATCACAGTTCCAATTATAATAAATCACAGTTCCAAGGCACACATGACCTGATTCTTCAGGCTTAAGTAGATCCTGTTCGTGACGCCAGGTTTGGAGCGCCCCCACACCGCCGCAGGGCCGAGGGGTACCCGGAGCCGGGCCTCTGGGACTCAGTCCTGAGGTTGTCACGGTGGCTAGACCCGGTCCGTGGCCCTGTCTGTCAGTGGGGGGACGTCCGGTGTAATAAGAGGTGTTGTAACGGTGCAGTTGTGGGGTGCAGGTCGCGGTAAATAACGAGGACACCAGGTTGCAGTCTCTTTACCTCTTTACTGAAGATCTCTGAGTCCTCAGTCCAGAATACGGTTCACCAGGCTGCGCAAGTCCGGCCGGTCCAATGGCACTTCCAGAGTTCTCTTCACAGGAGGAAATCTGTGCCTTCCCCCTAGCGCTATGTGTTGTAGTCCTTCCCTGCTGTGCTTACGGAAAGTACCCCACAACTGTTGTGTCTGTTTCTGATGTTCCCTCACAACTCGATTAGATGATGTTCTGCTAATCTTCCGTCCCTCCCTGAGGTTCGGGTAGGAACGGCACCCGTTTGACGGGTAGGCCTGGAGTTCTTCCGGGACCCTAGAGACGCCCCTCTCCCGCAATTGCCTCCCAAGACTTCATAGGTGATTTGAGTTAGACAGCCCGCCTGAGACTGACTGCCCTGCCGCTGTTTAGAGTATTGCTTGAAGCTGAATGTTATAATACTCCCTCGGCGTTCCGGCCACCGGTAGTGCGCCTCAGTAGGATGTTGCTTCGGTCTTACAGCACGACTCCTACTGGTATTTCTCCTTTGCGTGATCCCGTTTCTCACTCAGCACAATCTATCTCGCTTCTAGTCCTTTCTTGGGTACTGCCGCTACCCGGAGCAGGCACGGTCCCGTTACGTTCGTTCTCGTTGCCAAGCCTCTGTCAGGATCCCACCCCTGACAGAGACCCTACTGTATCTTCCCCTACAACACCCTCTGCCACAAGGTGTTGCCTGGTTCCAACCCAGTCAGCTTTCTGATCTAACTTCCTGCCTGACCCCCAGTTTACCCACTATGGTGGGGAGTGGCCTAATGAATAGCACCCTTAGCTCCCCCCGGAGGCCCGGCTGTGAAATGTATTGGTGTCTGTGATACCTGATCAGATGAACTCCTTCAGTGCCATCGGACGCACCATAGCTCCCCATAGTGGCGGAGCCACAGTACTGCAACGACCAGGACTCTGGGGCGCTGCAACATTGTTATGTCAAGCAATCCCTGAGGCCAATCAGCGCTGGCTTTACTCTCCCCACCTATGAACAAATCACATGCAACTCACATTCTGCTGTTTTTTCCAGATGTATGTGATACATCCAAAGACAAGAAAAGTGAAGCCAGCACTGATTGGCCGCATGTATCGAGGGAGAGACAGAGGTGAGCATAAGTGTTATTTTTTTTTTTTAGGGGAAAAAAAAAGGATTGAGAAAAAGTTGTCCTATTGGTGGACAACCCTTTTTTTTAACAGTGGACATACATATGTTTTGCGTGGAAGAGGGTAGAGCCATGGTACTCTGTAGTCATCTCACAAATGATCATTTTGGGTTGATGAAGGTCTGTTGTGCTTGTGTGTGCTTGGTGGGTGAGATGGTGTAGAGTCTAGTGGGATGTAAGAGTTGAAGAGGCAAGAGCAAAACTGAGTTAAGGCGTTAAAAGGGAACCTGTCACAAAATTTTTGCATTCTAAACCATCAGCATTTTGTTATATTGCTGAATTTGGGTACTTGACATGCCTCTGTCAAAACTATCCATTATGGCATTATGTATAAAATGAAGTTTGCATAGCATGTGCTATATGTAATTTGTCAAAGATGTACCTGCAAGCATGAGGTGCTGGACACTTTTTTACTCTTATTTAATACGTTAACTTATACAGAGCCATTGATTCCACAGTGGTTTACAGACATCACCATCACTGTCCCCATCAGGGCTCACAATCTAAATCCCCTATCAGTATGTTTTTCGAGTATGAGAAGAAACTGGAGAACCTGGAGGAAACCAACGCAAATGTGGCACCCCAGGAGTTCGGGTACCACAGTAGTGCTGCCTTCCTCTCAGGGAGGGTAATGCTATGGCCTGGAAACAAGGGGGACCTCTTTGGCATGTAACCTCACACACAACACCTTCAAAATCCAGGCCAGAAGGGGGAGTTCAAAACCTGGTTTCAGGGTAGCTTTCCTGAATAAACATTCTGGTTTGGAGGAGGAGTCAGACAGTTGGTCCAGAGAGATCAGGGAGAGCAGACGTAGAAAGACAGGAAAAGAGCAGTGGAGAGATTTAGGGCTAAGGGAGGCTGCGAGTTGGCTTCCTGTGAGCCAGAGCGCGGAGACTGGGTACTGGGAGCCCGAGGCTTTGGGGGGCTGCAAGCCCCATAGCAGAACCTGAGGGCATAGGACTATACGTATACTGCCCATATTAAGCCTGTGGTACAGCAGCATTCAGGAGCCTGGAGTCACCATGCAGAGACCCCAGAAAGAACGGCTCAAGCTGCCTATCATACATGCACTGTCCCAGGGCAGAAAACACTTCAGGCAGCAAGGGACGTATAGCGAGCGCAAAGTGGAAGGCTCCCAACCTGACTTGCCAAAGGGATTTCACTTGTTTCCAGGCTGCCTGGACTCCTTATGTACCTGTTGCCGGTAGCCTGGACTGAGGCCTGTTATAACTTCAGTAAACCAGGTAAAGACTGCAATGCTGTATCCTTTACTCATTCACCGGCATACACCATCATCGCCATACACCTTAGGAGCTCTAGGGACCACGCTTCACCTGTGGGAAGCGTCACCATCCAGCCGCCATACCATCACCCCAGGGGACCCCTTTTAGTGGTGTTGATCCCAACTGACTGAAAACCACAGGTGGCATCACGAATAGACCTTAATACCAAATTCCCTAAAAGACCGTTCCCCTTTAATCGAGTCCCAAGGCCACGGACAGGGTCGCAGCTACCGTGACATCCCCTTTAAGAGCGACCGGACCCAGTATCGAGTATCCCCATTGCCCTGGTGGGCAACTCACAAACATGGGGAGAACATACAGACTCCTTGCAGATATTGTCCTTGGTGGAATTTGAACCCAGGACCCTAGCACTGCAAGAGCATACCACTGAGTCACCGTGCTGCCCTAGTTGATGTATTTTGTTAACCCATTGCATTACTTGATCTACACAACCAAATGTATGTCTTTAAAAAAATTGAAGGTCCAGTGTTAAAGGGAACCTGTCACCACGTTTTTGGAAGATGGGATAAAAATAGCGTTAAATAGGGGCAGAGGTGGGCGTTACATTAGTGTGTGTGTTATGCGTTTATTACCCACCTAAGTTGCCGAAATAACTTTGCAAAGTCTCCGTTTTCGCCTGTCAATCAGGCTGGTCAGGTCACATGGGCGTGGTGTCTTCACCCAGATTTGGCGTAGTTTTCCGTTGGTGGCGTAGTGGTGTGCGCATGCCCAAAGTCCGGAATCCTCTTCCAGGGGATTTAAAATAGCGCGGTGTTCGTTATTGCATTGGTGATCGGTGGGCGCGGCCATCTTCCTTTGGCCGCGCGTGCGCAGAAGCGGCGCTCTGCTGGCCGCGGCTTCAGGAAAATGGCCGCGGGATGCCGCGCGTGCGCAGATGGATATCGCGGCGGCCATTTTCCTGAAGCCGCGGCCAGCAGAGCGCCGCTTCTGCGCACGCGCGGCCAAAGGAAGATGGCCGCGCCCACCGATCACCAATGCAATAACGAACACCGCGCTATTTTAAATCCCCTGGAAGAGGATTCCGGACTTTGGGCATGCGCACACCACTACGCCACCAACGGAAAACTACGCCAAATCTGGGGGAAGACAACGCCCATGCGACCTGACCAGCCTGATTGACAGGCGAAAACGGAGACTTTGCAAAGTTATTTCGGCAACTTAGGTGGGTAATAAACGCATAACACACACACTAATGTAACGCCCACCTCTGCCACTATTTAACGCTATTTTTATCCCATCTTCCAAAAACGTGGTGACAGGTTCCCTTTAAAAAAAATCACAATTTGAGATATTAACTTAATAAACAACACTATAAAAAAAGAAACTGTGAAAAGGATCTATTCAAACCAAGAGTGAAGTATCGAAAGTGGGTGCACAGATGGCCATTCCTACCATCTTTGGCACATTGAGGGGGCTCAAATGCTTCTCTGCACCATAAATGGACACCAGTAATATCAACAGCATAATGTTGGTAGGTGGTCTGATATAGACTTTTCATTGGGGTTCAATTTAGTCTCTGCAAATCCATCTAAGCTTGTGATAAATAGACAGAAACAATGTCATCGATATATACTGCGTTCTTTCTGTCCAGAATTGGGAATGCTGTTCAAGCATGAAACCATTCAAATATTCCATGAAATGTGTGGAGAATTTACACAAATACAATTTAAATAGTAATTTGAAGAAAGTGAAAATTCAGACTATAGAAAGAAATGAAAGTCGAGTTTAAACAGAACTAAATATTTAATGTTCCTTTGTTGCTGATGCGATGCATTTTAATAAGAGGAAGACATTTTGGTATTCAATGTGACAAACAAATCCAGGTTCTCTGCTGGAAATCTATTAGAATGTTTAATTGTTGAAATGTTTTACTTGTATTTTCTACAAAACTTCCCAAACAATGAACTTTATTCACGGGAAGAAATAACCACCTGTGAAGACTGGATTCTGAGATGGATTTCTGTATTTTGTGACTATAATTATATTTATTTTCCTCTTTAATTCTAATATGAATTGAGAAAATTATGTAATATTTAGAATAATCTTTTTGTCAGATAAAGAAAAATAAGAGATTTTGGCTTAGGCTGCTCAGTATTTCACTTGCTATATCAGCTGTTTGTGCTCCAGAGCTGCGCTCTATACTGTAAACTTAAGTAGGAGGTTGACTACATAGTAAATCATTTTAGGATGTATCTACAATTGTTTTTAGTGATTCTGTCAATGAACTTGAACTTTTAGACATACAGAACCTTTATTGCACTATCCTTCTATTCCCCTCTTGTGTTCACCATGTACAGTACAGTGATCCAAAACACACCAGCAAGTTCACCTCTGAATGGCTTAAGAAAAACAAAATTAAGACTTTGGAGTGGTCTAGTCAAAGTCCTGACCTTAATCCAATTGAGATGCTGTGGCATGACCTTTATCCCCTTTCTAACGTCGGATGGGATAGTACGTCCGACGTCAGAAGCCCCGCTTTGAGTTGGGCTCCGGCGGAGAGCCCACCTCAAAGCTGCGACATGTCAGCTGTTTTGCCCGCAATAGGCGCAGGTGGAATCACGATCCGCCCACGCCTATTAACTAGTTAAATGCCACAGTCAAACTCTGACAGTGGCATTTAATGAGTGCTTCCAGCCGTCATGTGATTGGGGGGCAGCGGTGCGTCAGCATGACAACCAGAGGTCTCCTTGAGACCTCTATGGTTGTTGATGCCAAATTGCTATGATCGCCACCCTGTGGTCGACGCTCATGGCAATGCTGTAATTCTACTACATAGGGTCGATCTGAGCATCGCCACTATGTAGCAGAGGCGATCGAGTAATGGCAGCTTCTAGTCTCCCATGGAGGCTATTGAAGCATGTCAAAAGTTAAAAAAAAAAATGTTTAAAAATATGAAAAAAAATAAAAAAAGCGATAAAAGTTCAAATCACCCCCCTTTCGCTCCATTCAAAATAAAACAATAAAAATAAAATCAAACCTACACATATTTGGAATCGCCACGTTCAGAATCGCCCGATCTATCAATAAAAAAAAGGATTAACCTGATCAATAAATGGCGTAGCAAGAAAAAAATCGAAATGCCAGAATTACATTTTTTTGGTCACCACGACATTGCATTAAAATGCAATAACGGGGATCAAAAGAACGTATCTGCACAAAAGTGGTATCATTAAAAAATGTAAGCTCGGCGCATAAAAAATAAGCCCTTACCTGACCCCAGATCACGAAAAATGGAGACACTACGGGTATCGGAAAATTGCACAATTTTTTTTTTTTTTTTTTTTTTTTAGCAAACTTTGGATTTTTTTTTTTCACCACTTAGATAAAAAATAACCTAGACATGTTTGGTGTCTATGAACTCATAATGACCTGGAAAAACATAATAGCAGTCAGTTTTAGCATTTAGTGAACCTAGCAAAAAAGCCAAACAAAAAAATCATTGTGGGATTGCACTTTTTTTGCATATTTGCCGCACTTGGAATTTTTTTCCCGTTTTCAAGTACATGACATGGTAAAACCAATGACGTTGTTCGAAAGTGAAACTCAGCCCGCAAAACTTAAGCCCTCACATGGCCATGTTGGTGGAAAAATAAAAAAAGTTATGGCTCTGGAAAGAAGGGGAGCGAAAAACAAAAACGCAAAACCAAAAAAAGCTCCGGTCATGAAGGGGTTAAAAGACGGTGCATGCTCAGAAACCCTCCAAAATCTCAAGGTGACCGCAATGATTGAGGTCACCACGGTTCATCGTTCTGCTCATAGTGAAGTGTGGGAACGCAGCTTCAATGATCGGTGGTGACCTCTATGATGTCACCACTAGACACTGACGCTGCACTCGCAGCACCTCATTCTCCCATTTGTTTTCAGCATGGTGAGTCACATAGTATAGTCCTTCCAAAGCTGGGTGTCTGATTGGGACCCGGTAACTCTCTGCCACTGTTCACACTAGGTAGGTTTTAACATTAGAGAGTGTAGGTACTGTTCCAATTGGGTATACCTTGTCGCTATGGGACAGCTTTATGTTTTTTTGATCAAAAACAGTGTTTACTAAATACCCTATGTTAATTATTTAATGCACTTGATTTTTTACTTATTTATTTTCATTTGGGTTTATGCACACATTGTCTTTTCATTGGTTTTGTTTGTTTCCACAGCCAGTGTGAACATGCCTTTACATCATGTATGTTTTCAAGTCATATTGCTGCTCAGTTTTCTGTTTTTCTTAAAACCAAATATGTGTATTTTTATTTTTTTCCATTGTTTTATTTTTAATGGGGCAAAAGAGGGGTGATTTGAACAGGGTTTTTAAAAAAAAATTCATACTTAAAAAAATAATTTTATTTTTTACTGTATTTAAAGGGAACCTGTCACCCCGTTTTTTGAAGATGAGCTAAAAATAGCGTTAAATAGGGGCAGAGCTGGTACATTAGTGTCTTTTGTGTGCCTTTATTACCTACCTGCTGCCCGGGGCTTCAGGAAAATGGCCGCGGGATTCCGCGCGTGCGCAGATCGCGGCGGCCATTTTCCTGAAGCCCCGGGCAGCAGAGCGCTCCATCTGCGCACGCGCGGCCACAGGAAAGATGGCCGCGCCCACCGGTAAACGGCTGAATAGCGCAGATCGCGCTGTTTTTCATCTCCTGGGCAGTGGATATTCTCTTTGGACATGCGCACACCACTACGCCACCAATGTAATGATGAGCAGGATTCTGGGGGAGAAACAGCGCTGTCACCACGCCTATAGGACCAGACCAGCGTGAGTGACAGCAGAAAACGGCGACTTTACAAAGGTATTTCGGCAGCATAGGTAGGTAATAAAGGCACACAAAGACACTAATGTAACGCCCAGCTCTGCCCCTATTTAACGCTATTTTTAGCTCATCTTCAAAAAATGGGGTGACAGGTTCCCTTTAATAGTCCTCTTAAGAGACTTGAAGCTGTGATCATCCAATCACCTATGCTATACAAAGCAGGGCATCAGCATTACTATGTGTAGAGAAAATCACAACCTCTTATGAATGACGGACACAGGCCGATGGGAACGTGGAATGATGTGCCCCTCCCGCCTGCACATGTTAAACCCCACTGTCAGAGATTGACAGCGGAACTTAACAGGTTAACAGCCGCGAATGGAGCGCTCCATCCTTGACTGTTAGAAACATATGATGGCTGATTATATCTGCACTTATGTGCAGGGAAAAATATGGGCTCTGTTTGCATCAAAAGCAGGGAAACGACATGTGACATACACATATTGCTGCCTCAGGGTAACCCTTGACTCTGATGTCTCCTTCACACCACATATCAAAGCTTTGTCCACTTCCTGTAGACTCCAGTTCACAATTATTTCCCCGATACGTACATTCCTTAACATAGAATCGGCAAAAACACTATTCCATGCCCTCATCATCTCCTCAATCGACTACTGCAACCTCCGTGTTATCGACTGACCTGAGCTGGAGTAGTGATATTGCAACCATTAGAGGTAGCACCAGCAGGTAGCGTAGTCAGTAAATCGCCAGAGATTGGTATACGGAGTAGTAGTATAGTTGGGAGGGTAAGCAGACGTCCTAGTCAGGAAATAGCCAGAGGTCAGTACATGGTAGCCGCAGTAGAATCTTGAGGATAAGCAGTAGGAAGAAAGAAGCTAGACTAAAGGCTGTGAGCTCAAAAATCTTGCAATGAAGGAAGTGCAGTGCCAGGTTTAAGTAGGGTGTTCAATCAGGAGATCACAGTGTTGAGCCAGTCAGGAACTCAAGGTGGAACAACACAGGTACTAGTATCTGGTTTAGCAAGCAATTGTCCAGTGAGCTGAATAGCTCAGAGGGATGAACTGCCACCTGGTGCGCAAGAGCTGTTGAGTTTGAGTACTGACACTCCTGCTCTGTGCCTCCCTTCGAACACTCTCACACCCCACCAATCTATCCTAAACTGTGCTGCTCGACTAATCCACCTTTCCCCCCTGCTATGCCCTGTCCTCTCCTCTCTGTCAGTTTCTTCACTGACTCTCCATTGCCCAGAGACTCTTGTTCAAAACCCTAACCATGACATACAAAACCATTCACAACCTGTGTCTTCCATACATCTGTGACCTAGTCTCCTGGTACTTACCTGAATGCAACCTGTGATCCTCACAAGATCTGATTCTCTACTTCCCTCTTATCTCTTCTTCCCACAATCACATACAAGAATTCTCCCGTACATTCCCCAATTTTGTAACTCTCCACCCCAACATATCAAACTCTCGCCTACCTCTTCTGACAAGCCTACAACCTGCAGTAACCATTGTTCCACCAAACCGCTGCACTACCAGCTCTACCAGCTCTACCCTCACCTACTGTATCTTCACCCATCCCTGGTTGACAGTGAACCCTCATGGGCGGGTTCCTCTCTCCTACTGTACCAGTCGGTGACTTGTGTTGTTCAAGATTATTATACTTGTTTTTTTATTATGTGTACCCTTTTCACATGTAAAGCCCTATGGAATAAATAGAGCATTAAATAATAATAATAATAATAACAATAATAGTAATAATAATAATATTCATCAAAGGATGACAAGGGGTTAAGTTCAGTCATTGAAGAACATCCATCCTCTGGTATCCATCTGGGTGAGCTGCAAAGAGGACCTAATAGAATCCTATACATTCTAGGCTCAACCACACACGTGGCTTGTGGTGACAACACAGTCACATTACTGGTCAAATGATGGTAATGTCACCAAAGGTTTTGAAGCAGTCTCCACATCGGAAGCTTCACTGATAATGCTCCTGCTATAGACGCTGGGAGCCCCCAAGGGAGTGAGGGCCTTGGGCAATTGCCCAGTGTTAGCTGGTAAGCCCCATAATGCTGGCCCTGCTTAATACATTAAATTGTAAAATGAAAAAACTCAATTAAAACGACAACTCGTCCTGCAAAAGATAAAGCCCTCAAGTCAACAGAAAGATAAAAAAAGTTATGGCTCTCTAAAGAAGGGGAGGTAAAAACGCAAACACAAAAGCAAAAATGTACTGGCTTTAAGGGGATAAGACGGGTTCTACAGATACTGAATTATATAGCAAGGAGATTCATATCTCATCTACGGTAATTTTTAGAGAATATTAGAAACCACCTCAGAGATCTGAAAATTGTAAAATGACTTAAGGGACCCATTTCATAGAAGCCAGAAACACAACAACACAAGGGGTGTGTGATGTTATGTGGGGACCATATGGCAGCATTTTGTGGACATCTTGAAGGAGGTTTCTTCTTGATGACAATTGAATTGTGGCATTACGTAAACTGTATATGGCAGTATTTTGTTAACACAATATGGCAGTATTATATGGGCTGAAACTATAAGAAAATGAAAAATGGCAAAAAAGGAGCCCAACTTTGATTGTTGTCCAGGGTTTAATTTTTTATAAACCCTCCTTGTATGTAAATGTCCAACGAAATATACTTATTGTGGAAAAAGGAGGAAATAAAAGAATCTTTGAATCTGTTCTTCATAAACAAGATGCTGTATCTTCTTTGTACATTTCTTGCATTTAGTTTTTTTAAATTTTATGGGGCTTTCATGTTGTACAGAAAATTCAATTGATCTCTAGGACTGGCGTAAGTTTATCAGAACATTATACCTGCAATTTAGTGGACAGATGGAACACGTTTACTTAAGCTTTTTTTCTCTAACTTTAAAACAGATATATTAAAAATTACTTTAGCACCAGGTTTTGTCACTTAAATTGCTTGCTGTGAAATAGTAGGTAGCGCGATGGCTCATTACTGCAATGTTACTTCCAGAAGTTCACTGAGCTCCGGTCTCTCGGGCCAGAAGCTTGTGTCGCATTTTAGAAGTTTAATTCCTAGCGATATTGCAGCCTCATGGATCTTTATTTAAATATCCTCAGATTTCTGCCACCAAAGGTTCATTCTCTAGCAATCTGAATATTAGTACTGTGAAGAAAAAGAGCATTTAAATAGTAGTTTTCCACCTTTTCGCAGTGCCTGTTTTCTCTGTTGCTGGTAATTTGCAGGTGGTGAAAGAGACATTCATTTGACAGCTCAAGAGTAAAAACTCTGGAACAGAAAACTGCAAAAAGTTTATTTTTCTTTCTCTCTTTTTTTTTCCTTAATAAATCAAAGTCTTTGTGGCTCACTGTCTTGTAGTTAGGCCAGATGTCAAATGTTTCTCATTTATGTTGATGTCGAAGTAATTACTGATATGATTCCAAGAATAAGGAGATTGTGATAACGTTTCACTATAGTATAGCCATTTTTTAATTAAGAACACCACAGTTATCATTTGCAAATGGAAATTCAGTTATATACACTGCAGGTTGCATGAAGGTGTGAGATTTAAAACTGTAAATGGCCTTGAATTCTATAATTATCAATCTTTCATATACGCTAGCACCTGCATTTTTAAACAATATTTTTTTTCCCATTTTCCTAACATGTAATTAGCGCTATTTTGTAAATGCGCTTGATTTTATTAATCGACTTACTGTATATAATGCTGTCTGTTCTTGGAACCACTGACACACAGCTGAAGATATTCAGAACAAACAAAAACAGAGAAAAGATAAAATATACAAGTGTGAGGGTAATGAATGAATTAAATATGATATAAAGTGAAAGGGGTTGTCCAGACTTCTAGTTCAAGTCTGTAGTCACTCTAGGTGACTGCAGGCTTATGAATCCTCACAGTGCGTGCCATTGCTAGGAGCGTGCAGTTATGTGACCACAAGTATGCAATTTGCATAACTCTGGCCATATTTTGACTAGATTGGGACAATACTGTATACATGCCATCAATCTAACTATAAGGTTAGCAATGGAGGTGTATTATAGATGTCTCTCCATTGCTAACCCTTGGGCTTGATGGTAGCGGCCATAAAACAGCTGACATCAACCCCACAAATATTAACCCCACTTGCCTCTGCACCAGGGCAAGTGGGAATAGCCAGGCAAAGAGCCAGAATTAGCGCATCTAATAGATGCGCCTTTTATAGGTCGGCGGCTGGGTGCTGCTATTTTTAGGCTGGGGGGAGGCAATATCCATTTCTCCTTACCAATCTGAAGATACCAGCCCCCAGCTGTCTGCTTTAGGCCAGTCTCACACGTCCAGATAATTCCGGTACCGGAAAAAAACGGTACCGGAATTATTCGTGTCCGTGTGCCCCTGCGTTTCTGTGGCACATCAGTGTGGCACACGTGTGCCTCCCGTGTGCCCACTGGGTACCACACGCACCGTGCAGGAGACAGCCCTAAAGTTTAGCGCTGTCCCCTGCATCGTGCTGAAGCCGCGATTCATATCTTCTGTGCAGCAGCGTTTGCTGTAAAGAAGATATGAATAATCCATTTTTTTAGTGGTATTTCGTGTTTAAAATAAAGCTCCATGTCCCCACCCCCTGTGCGCCCCCCCGCTGTTCTGAAAATACTCACCCGGCTCCCTCGTTGCTTCCTGTCCTGGCCGCACCTTCTACTGTATGCGGTCACGTGGGGCCGCTCATTTACATATTCATGACTGTAATCGGTGGCCCCACGTGACCGCATACAGTAGAAAGTGCGGCCAGGACAGGAAGCAGTGACAGCCAACGAGGGAGGCGGGTGAGTATTGTCAGAACAGCGGGGGGTGCGCACAAGGGGTGGGGACATGGAGCTTTACTTTAAACACGAAATACCACTAAAAAAATGGATTATTCATATCTTCTTTACAGCAAACGCTGCTGCACTGAAGATATGAATCACGGCTTCAGCACCATGTGGGGGGGACAGCGCTTACTGGAGCGCTGTCTCCTGCACGGCACACAGAGAACGTCCGTGTGCGGTACGTACCCATTAAAGTCAATGGGTCCGTGTAATACGTGCGCTCCCACGAACACTGACATGTCTCCGTGTTTGGCACACGGAGACACGGTCCGCAAAAAATCAATGACATCTGCACAGATGCATTGATTTTAATGTGTCTACGTGTGTCAGTGGCTCCGGTATGTGAGGAAACTGTCACCTCACGTACCGGAGCCACTGACGTGTGAAACCGGCCTCAGGCTACTTTCACACATCAGGTTTTTGCCGTCAGGCTGAATCCGGCGAATTTAAAAAAAAATGGAATTTGCGAAATCTGTCTCCGGATACGTTTTTTTCTCATAGACTTGTATTAGCGCCAGAATGCGCCGCATGGCCTCCCGTTGCTTCCGGTTTTTGCCACATCCGGTGAAAATTTTGTTTCCGGTGTCTGGAAAAACGTCGACAGTAACGCTTTTTGTCTGTGGCGAAAAACTGGACATCCAGAAATAATAATAATAATAATCTTTATTTAAATAGCGCCAACATATTCCGCAGCGCTTTACAGTTTAACAGTTTCAAACACAACAGTCATAGGTAACAATGGATCCGGTAATGATGGATCCGGCGCCGGAGTACGTTTTTTTCAACTGAGCATGCTCCGATACAATTGGCCAGTCCCCAGGAAACAGATATAAACATATCAATTTACCAGCCAGCCAGCAAGACAGTCAGCCACAGAGCTAAAATCTGCCAGCCACAGAGCAGTTACAGAGCTAAAACCTGCCAGCCACAGAGCCAGGCCAGCCAGCAAGCCAGCCAGCCAGTGGAAGCCAGCCAGCCAGCCACAGAGCCAGTCCAGCCAGCGGAAGCCAGCCAGCCACAGCTTGCTAGCAGTCAGTCGTAGCCATATCTTCTTCTGGGAGCCCTCCCCCGCATCGTCAGGGCAATAAGGTAAATAAAATTTATTTATTTTTTTTCTCTTTGGTGATGTTCACGTAATATATATATATATATATATATATATATATATATATATATATATATATAATTTTTGTATAACAGGAAGATGCAGCATCTGAGGTGCTTCCAGAAGGAGGTGAAAGGGGTGGAGAGATACCCGGAGCGGGCTCGCAATTGGTAAGTTTATTACGTGCATCGCAGAACCACATCATCACAGACATCACAGTACACACAACACATAAAAACAGATCATTACAGACATCACAGTGCACACAATACATAAGCCTACATCCAAGCACATAATTTTTTTTTGTTTATTTTATAGTCTTCTGATTTTGGGGCCTCATCCAGAGGTCCTCAAAGCACCTCCCAGGGTCGTCAGCGTGAGCGTCAGGGCGTTCGCCATCAGGTAAGTACTTTTTTTTTTTTTCAACTTTATGTTGTTGTTTTGAGTCGAATGTCTTTGTTTTTTGCCTTTTTTAACAGGCTTCACAGCGTGCTCCTAACTTGGACAGTGAGGAGGCCAGCCTAAACATCGACCTCCTCATCGATCTAATTCAAGAGTGGGAGCCGCTGTGGAACATGGGGGACCGCCGCCACGCCAATATCGTTGACCTGTCGACTCTGGGAGCAAGTGTGCCATGAACTTGTGGAAAACTGGGTGGATTTCGATGTTCGGGCCCAGAATCAAGCGCGTAAGTATTCACAGTTCAGTTATGTTGCTGCATGAAAAGTGTTGTATACTAACCAATTTGTGCTTTCACTTTTCAGGTGAGAGAGCTGTCATGCAGTGACTGGCGGTCAATAAGGGATCGTTTCAAGAAGAAGTTCAACAAAGAGATGCAGGCCCCGAGTGGATCGGGAGGACACAAGAGCAAGTACAAATATGAAAGGGCCCTCCGGTTGTTCCTCCGGTCAACGATGGTGAGCAGAAGGTAAATATTACCCACCCTATTTAATAAAAAATGTTTACATGTCAACACTTTTTTTGGCGTTTCAGCTAGGACCATGCAATATCAATATATTAATTATATATTTTTTTCTTTATTCCACAGCACCGTCTGCAGCACTCGGGAGCCTGCAGTGTTGAACCCTTCTGGGCGATCACTCAGGAGTCCGCCACCGAGGGACACTTTGACAGTCCCGGCCCATCTGCACCTTCCCAGCCTTCCCTCATATCTGATCCCTCAGTCCCATCCACCAGCGCTGGAGCATCGTGGCCGACTGCGATACATGAAGCTGCTGGTGAGGATATAGCTTTTCCTTTACCCCACCCCTCTAATGCTGCCACCTTTAGAACACCTGTGGGTTCTGGGCAGCAGCGCCAGAGGGGTCAGGAAAAGAGGTATGTGCCCAAGTTCTTGCATCTGAATGCAGCCTTCCAGAACTGTCTCAAACTGTTGTCTGAGCAAATGACTGCAGGATTTAAATTGCTCGGCAACAATATTCTTGAGTTGCACACACACCCGGATTGGATGCATTCAGATGCAAGTAAATCACCAAACCACTCCTATTTCCAGGCAGTACTCAAGCACATGGATAAGCAGATGCATGTAATGCAATCATGCCAGTCTGCTCTAGTGCATGTTAGACCCTAAACCCCTCCCCCACCCCAGTAGTTCCTCCCATACCTGCCCCCCCTCCAGCCACTGTTCCTCCTCCCCCTCCTATACAATACCAGCATCATGCCCCATGCCAGCATCCTGCCCCATACCAGTTCCCGACCACATCATCCGCACCTTCACTCCCTGCCCACTACCACCAGTCTCCTTCAACACCCATCATGCCCCAAACAGAACCCTCTTCTCCACCCACCACATCTTCTCCCTCCCAATCCCTCCACTCCACCCCTCAAACCTTCCAAATTCCCAACACTACTCCCGGTTTCATGTCCAACCGTTCTCTTTCTTTCTCCACCCCTTCACATGTTTTACCTACTGATCCATCACCACCACCACCATATTCCTCTCTCCACACTCCCAATGTTGAAGAGTCCCAATGTGACAGCCCCTCCAGCATTATCTCCACCCCACACTATTTAAATTTATAAAAAAAAAATTGTTTCATAATTTGTTAATAAAAAAACAGTTTCTTGGTTTAAATGTTTTGTCTTTCATTTATTTATAAGGTTAAATACGTTGGTTAAAACAAGGTAAAATACTGCGGGTAAGCAAGGTAAAATACTTTGGGTAAAACCCAACTAGGCACACAATTTGGGGTAAAGAATGTCAATTACTTTGGGTTACAAGGTCCGAGACTCTCTCATCCTGTCAGTCTACTCTTCCTTGAGGTGAAATAAAGTATTCAGCAAATTTTTCCCTCACTCTGGAAACTGACACAGAACTTCTATAAGTAATGTTCTGATAATCATGCAAGGTGGGTTCTTCAGAGTGGTCATCAATGGAAATCTGTTCCTTGCATATAACAAAATTGTGTAGGACCACACAAGCTTTAACCACCTCGTCCACAGTGTCAGTCTTCAGGTTGATAGCGGTCAATAGAACTCGCCATTTGGCTGTCAGAATCCCAAAAGCGCACTCCACCATTCTTCGTGCTCGTGTGAGGCGGTAATTAAAAATTCTTTCAGTTGCCATCAATCCACTACTGGAGTATTGTTTCAGCAGGTGCTCCGATAGTTGGAAGGCTTCATCCCCAACACAAACAAATGGCATTGGTGGCAAAAAGGTTTCAGGCAGCGGTCTTGGGGGTGGAAATTGGAGGTGTTTCCATAGATATGATGCCCCATTACAGACAATTTGAAAACTTGGGAATCCTTGGAGTGGGCATAGGCCCCTATATCGACCGCTATAAATTTGTATTCAGCGTCAGTGATGGCCAAAAGCACAATGGAGAAATATTTTTTTATAGTTAAAATATCCCGATCCAGATCCAGCAGGTTTGACGATGCGGATATGTTTCCTGTCCACTGCACCCAAGCAATTGGGAAACTGAGGGTATGTGCACACATAAAGTGATCCTCTGCGTTTCATCGAGTTTTTTTCCGCAGCATGTGCACTGCGGATTGCATTTCCCATAGGTTTACATTGTACTGTAAATGCATGGGAAACCTCTGCGGACCCGCAGCTGCGGAAACGCTGTGAATCCGCAGCAAAATCCGCAGCGTGTGCACATAGCCTGACAGGTTTGTTGAAACTTTTCGCTTTTTCCAGCCAACTCTCCGTTGTGGGATGTGGTATAAACTCGCCATGTAAAGAGTCCCACAATGCACGGCAAGTGTGCTTCACAATTCCGGAGATGGTGGAAATCCCAAGTCTGAACTGGAAATGTAGTGACGAAAGGGATTTTCCAGTTTCAAGGAATCTGTGGATAAAAAAGAAGGGACAAATTTGTACAAAATACCAGCATTAACATTACAGTTATAAGTCAGCTTTAACAGTAGGAGATACAGTAAAAATAATTATTAAAAACTACCAGCAACAACATTAAAGTTCTAAGTGTGTTTTAACAGGAGGAGATACAATAAAAATGGGTTACCGAAGAGTCACCATCTGACGCTCCGCCAGTGAAATGGAGAAACGGCAATATGTGTCACTTCTTCAGATGAGGTATCCAATTCGTTCCACCAATAAATCAAAGTTCTCCACTTTCATCCACACATATGAGAAAAATATCTCAGGGTTTCCACGTAGCTCCATGTATAGTGTAGATGTAGAATACACCCCAAGCGTCATTCTCTGGGTAGTGATGGGGTGGATCCACAAACGCCATCACCGCTGATGCATGATGCGCTGTGTCTCTCTCTCTCCTTCTCCAGAACAATTGCTTTCAAACGATTCGCCTCAACAGTAAAATCCACATTAATCTTCAGAATGTTTGCCATCACGCCTTCCATCTTCACCACATACTCCTCTACAACCTGTCAACGATGGGCTGAAGGAACAATGTATATATAGCTTTTCAGTAGCCAGTCACGTTTGTAAGCCTCCCATGGGCGTTTTTAAAAACTGGATCTGTTGAAAAACGGATAAAAAACAGATGAAACGGATGAAAAACTGATGAAACGGATCCGCTTTTTTGCTGGTTCCGCTAGTCGGATCCGGCAGAAAAACAGATCCTTTTCATCAGTTTTTCGCAATTTACGCCAGATCCAGCCTGATGGCAAAAAACTGATGTGTGAAAGTAGCCTTAGCTGGTTGTCAAAAAAGTTTTTAAATTATTTTTTAAAATAATAAAAAAAAAAAGGCTTGGCAACCCTCTACTCTTGATAACCAGCCATGATAAAGCTGACAGCTGAGATTTGCAGCCCGCAACTGTCAGTTTTGCCTGCACTGGTTATCAAAAATAGAAAACACCCCACATAATTTCTTTTAAAACATATTTATTTATAGCACAGGTCTCGGCTGTTGAATACTCCCATCAGCGGCGCCTGCTCTTGCTGTTATTGGCAACAGTATGTGCACGCTGATGAGAGTAGTAGTCTCTCATTAGTCGACACCTGTGACCGGCGGTAACCTTTTTTACTGCCTTTCACAGCTGTTGGCTCATGCTGTCATCTGTCGATCAGAGCTGCCGGTAATTTTCTCGCTGTCACAAATGTGGGAAACGGCCAATGTTTGGGGTGCCGAACCCGAACAGAAACATGAACTTCCAGGAGAAGTTTGTGTTCAGGGTCCTTACACAGTCACTAGGTGTTCGATACGGACCTAGACCTTTACTGTTCGGGTTTGCCAATCTCTAAACACATCCAACACACATCTAATTGAGGAAATTATTATTCCAAGATGCATTGATTAAAATCAACTTTAAAATTAACTTTATTCATGGGAAAATCTCTTTAATACTGTTATGCAAAAATAATAGTTCATGGTAAATTCAATTGTCAAGGAAAATTGCTATAAAAGGTGTAGCATAATTACCAACCTTTTTACAATGACAAAACACTTTTATTCTTTACCAGGTATTAAATCCTGGCCATGGGATGGACTCGTAGCTGCACTTCTCGTTACAGTATTGTTTTCAGATCTAAGTCTTGTAAGGAGTGTCTATCACGTGACAATTCATTGCTTACTATTAGTGTTCTTGGAAAGTGTTTGGAAGTAATACAGAATGAAAATTGGAAAATTATAAAAAATTATAAAAAATTTCTTCATGATGAGATCTACTTTAAGGACATTGATTTTTCCAAATCCCAACCACTTTAGAGAGAATTTGTCAGTAGGATCAACCCTCCTAAGATGAGCAAGTCACTGCAGACCTAGCGCACACACTCTGCTTTGCGGGGATTTGGTGGTTTCTGAGCTGGGACCGGAGGGTATGCATGCGTTGTAAATACTCCCGCCAGAGCCCGTCCAGTGAGCATAAACTTGCAAGAAGTGAGGCCGCTCCCTCTAGGAGGTCACACCCACTGGCCGGCCATGCCTCTAGTTGAGGAGTGGACTCGCTCTATACAAGTGCATGAAGCGAGGCCGTGCCCACTGGAGGGCTGTGGACAGGAGTATGTATAACGCATACATACCCTCCGGTCCGAGCTCAGAAACCACTGAATCCCCGCAGAGCACAATGCGTGCACTGGAGGGATTCATAGGCCTGCACTCACACAGAATGACTGATGACTTGTCAATTTGGACTTGACAACCCCTTTAGGGTATGTGCACAAGTTGCGGATTCGCAGCAGTTTTCCATCCGGTTTACAGTACCATGTAAACCTATGGAAAACAAAATCCGCAGTGCACATGCTGCGGAAAATACAGTGCGGAAACGCTGCGTTGTATTTTTTGCAGCATGTCAATTCTTTGTGCGGAGTTTTACACCTGTTCCTTTATATAGAATCCGCTGGTGGTAAAATGCAGGTGAAATCCGCACAAAAAATGCTGGAAATCCGAGGGAAATCCGCAGGTAAAACGCAGTGCGTTTTACCTGCAAATTTTTCAAAAACTGAGCGGAAAAATCGGCACATAAATCCGCAACGTGCGCACATAGCCTTAAAGAAGAAAACTTATCCACATTGTTTCTTATTCTGTGTTCTTTTGCATCTCGTAGAACAAACATCCTTGTTGAAATATTGTAGAAAAAATGATTTCTTTTCCATTCCTTCCATTTTCTTCCGGTAGCGATGTGAAAGTGGGCATCTACGGCGAAAGTACGTAGTATGCCTAGTTTTATACAGCAAACAGAGCAAATGAGGGGCTTCTGCGCAGACGGTTAAAATTACAAAAATGAATGAGATTTTTTTTTTTACATTTTAGTCATTGTTCTTTGACATATGAGATATAAACAAACATAAATAAACAGAATATGGATTTTTTTTATTGATTTTGAATAATATTTTTTTTGCAATTATTCTTTAATAACAAAATAATAACTATTTCCAGTTAGAATAACATACGACCAAAGTATAACTATTTGGTCAGGAAAAGAAGATTCCAATGCTCATCGTTTCCATCAGGAGCAAACTGCCATGATAGCAATGATGTATAGTTCAGTACTGTGCATTTTATTCCATATTATTCAATAGATGGAGTAGGTCATTTCCATTCCTCATCAACTGTCTTTCCTTTAAGCAAATGCTTGACACATCACTGGCTGCTCTGATAGACGTTATCCTGGCAGCCATCAGAAGGAAGAGCAGATACTGTAAAAGTGATGGAAATCAGTATTACAAATTCTACCTTCACATTTATGAAAATATCCACTTTTAAATTATTTTTCCAGAGTTTATGAGCCGCTCTATTTATAATCAATTAATTTTTCTTCTATGTGACGAGTCATGCACATTAATTAAACAAAGTAAATATGTTCTGGCTCCTAAGTTAATGTAGAACTGGTTAATATAGAGTTCTACTCATACATATTCTTCGTGTTAGTCTTTATTTCCTGCTTTAAAAGATGTGTTCTTAAAGGAGTGGTCTCAAACTAACATTTATTTTAATCCTAAATGTCTATTTAATGTCATAAATTTATAATGTATTATCTAATATACTTTAATTAAAAAGTTCGCATCATTCCCTAGTGCTAGTTAACTGCGTTATTATTATTTTTTACTACTCCCTGAAATGAAGCATGGTCAGTGAAGTCCGGGCTGGGCTAGTCTCTGCTCAACTGACATACATCAGTTGTCAATTCCAACAAAGGCTCAATAGCATCTTGTCACTGTGCACTACTGTTATCTGCGCACAGTGACAGTGCGCTCCTTTGCTGGCTCTGATGAGAAGTGATAAGTTGGCAAGAGAGCACACTGTCAGTACTCATTGTAAGTGTAAGTGGAGAAAGAGAGAGCATAGACCAGTCCTTCCCCTGCAAGTGATGTCACTTCAAGGGGCAGCGTTATTCTCTGCTCAATTGTTGTCTCCTTACAATGCGTACTGACAGTGCTCTCTCTTGCTGGCTCATCACATCTCGTCAGAGCCTGAGAGGCAGCACATTGTAACTATGCACATTGCACAGTGACAAAAATCTACTGAAAATACATTAGAATTGACAACTGACACATGCTCAGTAGAGTGGAGACATGCCCAGCCCCTGAAGCGGATATTACTGATAACGTTTTGTTGTGGAGTGGGGGTAGAAGCTGTGACAGTTACAGGAAGTAGTAAAAAAAGAAAGCAGTTAGATAGCTTAGTGAGGAAATGGTAGGGACTCTTTAATTAATATGTATTAGAAAAGAGATTAGATTATCACATTAAAAAAATAGGCATTTAGGATAAAAATACATATTAGTTTCAGACCACCACTTTAAACAAGCAATTCTTTATTGGTCAACAATTCATTATTTGTCACTAGTCTTCGCGTGGTGTTCATCTTCACTTTTATCATACTCATTCTCCACTACTTTGTTGTTATCAGGATGAAGCTAAATGCACCATCTCTGCCAATTGTTCCTAGCCCAACTACAAAATGACATTTATACTATTTGACTGGCTTTGTATGCCTAACTGCCTCCTGTTTCCTTAAAGGGTTGTCCATTACATTTTTATAGTAAAACTGGGCCCAAGGTTGTATTAAAGCAAAAAAAAAATATACCCACCAACCAGACCCTGCCATTTTGCCACACCGCTGTCTGTGTCCCCCTCAAATGGATTGTGAAGTTTGCAGCCGGTAAGTCGTAGCTGATTAGCTGCAGCAGTCATGTGACATTCTCCACCAGAACAGGAAGTCAAGATACTGGCAGGAAACATAGGTAGCACTGCGGTGGATTGTCGACCTAAGTGTATGTTATTTTTAGTTTTAAAACCCCTATGACACCATTTTTAATACAAAAATGTAAAGGACAACTCGTTTATTAAAAATGGGCCAATGGAGGTATTAAAACAAAAAAGAACATGTACTTACCAGACCCTCAACAATCCGCCGCACTCTGCTCCCTATATTTCCTGATGGTCTCCTGGCTTTTTATTCCAGTGGGAATTTCATGTGACTGCTGCAGCTGATCACCAGTGACTTATTGACTGAAGCCTTCACATTTAATTCGAGGGGGAGTAAAGGCAGCAGAGTGGAAGAGCAGTGGGGTTTGGTAGATGAATATCTTTTCCTTTTTGTTTTAATACTCTCATGGTCTGATTTTTAATATATAAACATTGGGGGAAATTATTTTAAGGACTACAACTTTACTGATGGGCTTCTTAGATATTATTGGTTATATCAACATTGTGTTGCACTATACATACTGTTTAATTTTAAGGGTATGTGCACACGTTCAAAAATTTTCACATTTTTTGCGCGTTTTTTCATGATAAAAATGCTATAAAACCGCTTAGATATGCATCCTATCATTTAGAATGCATTCCGCAATTTTTGTGCTCATGATGCGTTTTTTTCCGCAAAAAAACGCATTGCAGGAAAAGAAGCATCATGTTCATTCTTTTTGCTTTTTTTTGCGGATTTCCCATTGTTTTGGAGTGTCAGGGAAAAAACGCAAAAAATCTGCATAAAATCTGCTAAAAAGAGCGTCAAATCCGCACAAAAAAGCGCAAAAAACGCGAAAAAAAACGCATGCAGAATTCCTGCGGAAAACCTCAGGTTTATGTCAGGAAAATTCTTCATGCATTCCGGACGTGTGCGCATACCCTAAGGTCAGCTGTATGGTGGATTGCTTTTCCATTTGGCTCCATTGTGTGAGTGATGTTGTGACTGGACAAAAGAATGAGAATCTTCTGAGGGACTTTTTCAGGGACTCAGAGAGAACTGACTGGGTCAAGGAATAGCTTGATGCCAATTAGGACATGAGAATAGTGATGCTAATGTACATCACCTTCTGTCAGATGATGACAGGGGATAACCCATATAAGAAGGCGAGTTCTGACACCAATCTGGGGGGAGTGTAGACTTACAGTGAGGTGCTAAACTTGAGTGGTGAGGGTCTGCATAGTATTAAGTCTATGATCTTGTAATTAACAGATGCAAGCTTATCCCTGTTCAGGGAGGTGAGGGAGTTTAAAGAATGAGAGGTGAGTCAGAGGTCAGGAGTCATGGTGGTGGCCTTTGCAAAGCTGAGAAGTAGGGTGAGTGAGCAAATTTGTAAAGGGAATCAGCATGGCTACTTCGTCAAGTGGGGCTTGAGGTACGTGTTATGGAATGAATACAGTATTTGAGATAGCAAAGTTAACACTAGTAATTTGAGGCTGAGCTACATCGGTGCTGTGTGGGCTACTCATGAAGAGGGCTCACCATAATTATACCATCAGCCTGAATGGTTGGCACTGGAGATTTATCGCCTACAATTCATTGAGAATAAATGTGGTGTGTGCCTGAGCAGTGTGTGACAAAGGTGGGTGTGGACAGTGCAGTCTCCGGACCTGCAGTAGCTGACCAAAGGGTCAGAGACAAAACAGGAAGCAACGAGGGCAAATGCAGAGACATGCTCAGACAATCTGAGTTTAGGGTTGGCATCATTGGATTAAACTATGAAGCATGGTCAGGAGTGGAGACGTCAGGCAAAATGAGTGAACAAATAACAAACATGCACCTTCACAGATTTCTAGAGACTGACTGAAACTAGGACTCTACATTCAGGCAAGGTGTAGAGGGAGGAGTTGCCTAATATATCCCCTGCTGTCAGGGGATAGGCCAGATAAACAAAACTCTGCAGGACACAGACTGTAGAGTCTGGACATACCACCATATAGACAGGTGGAGACTCTCCAGCCACATGAGGATGCAGCAGTTATGGGAGTTCAGCAAGATGCAGCTCAGCGCAATGGCCTGACACTGGGAGGAGCAAAGTGGTGAATGCTGTGAGTAGGTCAGCGCAGAGAAGGCATGTGAGTTACCAGTATGACACAATGGTAAGATTATGCCTCAGTGAAATTGCTCATGGTGATATAAGTAGGTAGAAACCTTGAGAATCAGGGTGCGAGACTGAGAAGCAAAGCCCTTGTCAATGTCTTAGTCAGTCTCTTTCTCACTAAAAAAGCAAAAGATTGATATCAAATACACAAAAATTATAACATTGGAGAGAAACTATGAGGTAACACAATGCTGGTGTTGACTATGTGAGCAAAACAGAGACCTGAAGAAGAAAATTGCAAAAATTACACAAATTGTTGGGTGTTTATTAGTTTGGTTAATTTTGTAATGGTTATAAACTTTCCCTTATCTGAGTTGAGATCAGCAAGCCTCTTGTGCCACAGTAACCAAAACACCTTGGAACCATCTACGGTTATGTTTAGGAAAGTTGAACTGTTTGAATTTCATTGGTCTCCAATTGTTTTATTTTTATGGGGAAGCACTCAAAAAAATCCATATATTGGCACAGTGGCCTATGGGTCTCATAGGTACTAGGACTTTAGTGCGACTGCAACCTGCATAAACATAGGATGGTTATTCTGACTCCACAACTAGGCTGCAAGTGTGGAGCGCTTGAGACACCATTTCTCTACTCTTGTCGCTATGTACTAATACTCACACAAAGAGATTTCATCAGATGCCTTGACAGGACTGCAGGAGTAATGTATGAAGATTCTAGAAGTGGTTTATTTTTTAAACTGAATTCTTGTAGTTATGCACAAATACAGTACGTAGAAAACACTATTCTGAACCAGAGATGCAAGACATGAACTTCTTAAGTTGGCTGACATACACATAATGAGGAAGAAGAATGGAGTGGTGTCTCACATCAGAGTTGGGGAGGGAGATAGGGAGAGCAAACTGGTCATAATTACCACCGGTCAATATGATGACAGCGTGAGGCAGCAGCTATCACCGGAGGTTAAAAGCAAGAGTAGATGCCGGCTGATGGGAGTATTCATCTGCCAGCACCTGCGCTATAAATAAATAAATAAACTGGCATGGGTTCCCCTCTAGTTTTGATAACCAGCATGGCAAAACTGACAGCTGTGGGCTGCAACCCTCAGCTGTCAGCTTTATCATGGCTGCTTATCAAGAATAGAGTGGTCCCCACACTGTTTTTTTTTATTATTTAAATAAATAATTTTAAAAAATGTTGTGAGGTCCCCTCATTTTTTACAAATAGCCAACTAAAACAGACAGCCTATTGGACCCCTCAGCCTAAAAATAGCAGCCTGCAGCTTCTCTAGGGAAGGCCCATCAATTAGACGCTGCTATCTGGGAGCCGCAGCACTCTGATCGGTGGTAATAATCTTACCGCTGATCAGAACGTCTGGTGTTTCTTGCGCTGTCATGCAGATGACAGCATGGGAAGCACCTAATGTTCGGAGTGCTGAACCCAAACAGTAACATGGACTTCCTGGTCATCGTCTGTGCCCGAAGAGTAGGATTTCGGTATGGACCCCGAACTTTATTTTTCAGATTCGCACATGTCTAGTGTTGACTAACAAGGAAGTGAACCACTGGTTGAGAAAGATCAACATTAGGGATGAGCAATCGTGCCTGGTGATACCCCAATACTACTCGAAAATCTGGGTGCTCGGATGTGCTTGGCACTTGACGAGCATTGGCTGGTGCTTGGATTTGAAGCTCAAAACCCCATCCAGTATGTTTGACGCCTGTTACACGGCCAATAAGCATGTGGGGATCATCTACCAGTCACTGTAATGACATAGGCTTATAGGTAGTGGCTTTACTGTGATTGGCTGGCCGCATTACTTCATCAGAGGTTATAAGAGGACTGACTCCTTTGCACAGCTCGGGGATAATTTTGATTGGAGGGAGAGAGCAGTTATTCAGGCCTGTGTGTGCACAGTTTAACTAATCAGCGTCCTCTAGTGTTGACACTGGTGATCTTGCTGAAACATCATACTGACAGCCCTTCTAAAGGCTAATCTACTGCTTTCTTGTTTGCATCAGATACATTCTGCATTTACCCTAGGGACAGTTGAAGAAGCAGGGAGAGTGGCCGAATACCTCATCTATGCTGGGCTTAGGGCTAAAGATGAGCGATCCCGTTGATGTTCGAGTTTGCCGGGTCTGCCGAGCATACAATAAACAGTTTGGTTCTGATCAGAACTTGATCCTGGACCCAAACCCAACAGAAGTCAATGGGGACTAGAACTTTGGTGCTTTAAAATGTCTGTCAAATGGTCATAATGAGGGCTAGTGTACTGCAAAAGGAAGCTATACGGGGGTAAGAGCAGGAAGATTGCCCTGCAAAAGAAATGTGAATAGGGAAATTACTCAAAAGGGGTTCTGTCACCAGAACAATCATTGGAAAAATAGAAAGTAAATGAACAACATAAAAATGTTAACAGTGCCCTCAAAGAGTCTGAGGCTATCTACTTCCAGTACAGTTAAAAATGTCACTCACAGAGCATGGGGCACAGTATCCCTACATTAGGAGCTTTCAAATTTCACCAGCAGACCATGGGACAGAATACCCTCTCAGAAGCAGCTTCCAAATTTCACTTACAGACCATGGGTAGTGTTGAGTGATACCTTCCGATATGCAAAGGTATCGGTATCGGATTGGATCGGCCGATATCCAAAAAATATCGGATATCGCCGATACCGATACCCGATACCAATGCATATCAATGGGACACAAAATATCGGAATGGTTCCCAGGGTCTGAAGGAGAGGAAACTCTCCTTCAGGCCCTGGGATCCATATTCATGTATAAAATAAAGAATAAAAATAAAAAATATTGATATACTCACCCCTCCGACGGCCCCGGTTCTCACCGGTCCAAGACGTCTGCCTCCGTTCCTAAGAATGCAGAGGGAAGGACCATCGATGACGTTGCGGCTTGTGATTGGTCGCGTGACCGCTCATGTGACCACTCACGCGACCAATCACAAGCTGCGACGTCATCGAAGGTCCTTCACTCCCTGCATTCTTAGGAACGGAGGCACCGCTAAGAGCCAGGGACCGCCGGAGGGGTGAGTATATCAAATATTTTTTATTTTTATAGTTTATTTTTTACATGAATATGGATCCCAGGGCCTGAAGGAGAGTCTCCTCTCCTCCAGACCCTGGGAACCATACGCACCGCACACTTCCGATTCTGATTTCCGATATCGCAAAAATATCGGAACTCGGTATCAGAATTCCGATACAGCAAATATCGGCCGATTCCCGATATTTGCAGTATCGGAATGCTCAACACTAACCATGGGGCAAAGTACCCCCTTAGAAGCAGCTTACAAATTTCACCCACAGACAGTGGGGAAGAGTACCCCTACAGAAGCAGCTTACAAATTTCACCCGCAGACCATGGGGCAGATTACCCCCCCAGAAGCAATTTACAAATTTCACCAAAGAGCTTATTTCACCAAACAGCATGGGGTAAAGTACCCCAACAACTCCAAAATGTCTGCTCCAGTAGCATATGTTCCAAATGACACCTATGAAAATCTTGTAGTATGATCTTGGATCGAGCTGGCAGTCTACAGTGAGGCTTGTTACTGGCAGTTCAGTTAAAAATTGCACCCACGGAGCATATTTCCAAATTTTCTCCACAGAAACTGATAACAAATTTCACACCCAGAATAATGTCCCACAGGCAGGGTTGCAGAATATAGACAGCAGCTTTTGGAAAACTACTCCCACAGATATGGGTTCAAGAATACACACAGTGCCTTTTGGCACAGTACTATGACAGACTGCCTAAGGGTATGTTTCCACGGTCAGGAACTGACAGCGCTTTGGACGCAGTACAGGTCCGCTCTGTGACATTTACCTTGTGGAGACTGAGTGTCTCAGCAAGATAAATTGACATGCTGCGGTCTCGAAAGATGCGTCGCATGTCCGTCTCCGCAGGGAAGCTGGAGGCATCCCTGCACGCATAGTGGAGATGGGATTTCTTCAAATCTCATCCACTATGCTGTAACATCTGGCCGCTGCGGGTTGGATGCTGCGGATGTACGCAGCGTCCAACCCGCAGCATTTCTTGACCATGGGAACATATCCTAAGGCTATGTTGTGTATTTGCTGTGTTTTTTATGCAAAGTTTAACCCTTTCTGCCAGCTGACAGAATAGTACGTCAGCTGGCTGGTACCCCCTCTTTGAGATGGGCTGCGGCCGTGAGCCCACCTAAAACCTGCGACATGTCAGCTGTTTTCAATCGGGGGTCATCGGTGCATTGCCATCACAACCAGAGGTCTCCTCAAGACCTCTATGGTTGTTGATGGCAGATTGCTGTGAGTGCTACCCTTTAGTCGGCGCTCATAGCAAGCCTGTAATTCTGCTGCATAGAGCTGATCTGTGCATCACCTCTATGTAGCAGGGGTGATCAAGTAGTGGATGCTTCTAGCCTCCCATGGAGGCTATTGATGCATGCCAACATTTTTAAAAAAAAGTGTTTAAATATAAAAAATAAAAAATAAAAATATAATAAAAAAAATCTATGTAAAAGTTCAAATCACCCCCCTTTCTCCCCAATCAAAATTAAACAATAACAAAAAAAATCAAACCTACACTATTTGGTATTGCCGCATTCAGAATCACCCGATCTATCAATAAAAAAAAGGATTAACCTGATCGCTAAATGGTGTAGCCAGTCGGTGTACCCAGTCGGCACACGGGCGGCACACGGCTGCCGCACGTGTGCCACACTGATGTGCCACGTGAGCACACGGACACACGGACACGGATAACTCCGGTACCGATTTTTCCGGTACCGGAATTATCTGGACGTGTGGGACAGGCCTCATACAGCATTTCAGTGTCCTCCCTGTCCAGATTCCTTGCCTCATGGTGGGGTTCCTTCAACAGTTGCTTCGACCCAGCTATGAGGGCATCAGCCCACGCAATCATCTGCCACATGACGAGTGACCTGCCCTTCTTTCCTGCTGTGTCCACTGTTAAATATAGCCTTCATCCAGTGGCTGCTGATGCTGATATGTTGCTGAACAAGCTGGTAATGAAGGTGCTGGCTGGCTGGGCATTAAGCTTAAGCATCAACATTGCGGGTATTTAACCAGCTTCTGGGCATATAAGCCTTTCTGCGCTTTACGGGAGCCCAGGCCCTTCTACCAGAAACCAGGAAGATCCCTTCCTCTAATCACAGTGACCCCTCCTACATTAACTATTAACAGGGTGACTAGACTAAGGTTTCTGTACCCCATCTAGTGGCTTTAGCACTAACTGCACTGTCCCTAAAATATACATGGTGCAGCAAAAGACATGTAACACATAAATACATATATACACAGCAGCATACATTATAATATTACAAAGGAGGACGTGCTTAAGGGGTTAGGGGCATAGCATAGTCCCTGTAACCCCTTACATATGCACGGTACTATCACAGATACAGGTGCAGATTACACAAAGAGAGTGTTTTTGTAAAACAAAATGGGGCAGACCCATCTGTTCGTACATGGAGACATGTGGAGAGGTAGTCTTCCACAACATTGTTGTAACGCTGGCTACTGCTAATATGAACTTATCAGATGGTGTTGCTGGATGTTGTGGAATGCTCAAATTTTTTTACACATTTTGGCCATGCTTACCCTGCCTTTGAGGTGCTGTCGGCGCTCCAGCTGCATTGTATCTCCGCCTTGTTGTTCCACTGAGCCCCACTGTCAGGAGGGAAAGCCATTAGTAGTTTTTCTACCAGCGTGTGCTTGTATTCACGCATTTTGTGATCCCTCTCTAGTGATGGAAGTAATGATGGTATGATGTCCTTGTAAAGGGGATCCATCAGGGTCGCCACCCAATATTCTGCACTGGTAACTATACGGGCAACTCTGTGGTCATTCTGCAGGCACTGCAGCATCTATTGGCTCATGTGTGCCTGGCTGCCCAGAGACAACTACAAGCTGTTCTAGGTGGGAGGTATATCATCTTGCTACTCTGTATCCCCCAGCGGCGCTCCATCATATTCTCAAACTGTCCCCTGGCTCTACAGATGGGTACCTGGCCAATGTTGGGACAGTAACCCACCCTCTGAAACATGTGTGGACAAAAGGCCTGAAAATGGTGTTAACTGATTCTTCTCTTCCTACTGCTTCTCTTTCTATGGATTCCCCACCTCATCCATCATGGCCTGAATTGTTGTTTCCAGCAAGCATATAAGGGTATGTTCCCATGGTCAGTAAACGCTGCCGGTTGGACGCTGCATACATCCGAAGTGTCCAACCCACAGCGGCCAGATGTTACAGCATAGTGGATTTCAAGAAATCCCATGTCCACTATGCGTGCATTGGCACCCGCAAATTCCCTGCGGAGACGGATATGCGGCGTGTCTTTCCAGACCGCAGCATGTCTATTTATCTTGCAGAGACGCTCAGTCTCCGCAAGATAAATATCACCCCTCCAATGTATTGGACGTGGTGATTCCGCATGGTTCAATGAACACATACATGGTTCCAAAGCACTGCCGATTAATGACCATGGAGACGTAGCCTAAGTGGTATAGTAATGAACGCTGATGATGGCATCATCAGAGCTGGCTATATTGGTGGAATAGTCAAAGCAGCGCAACAGGGCTCACATGTCTTGCATGGATGCCAACTCATTGATGATGAAGTGATGTTGTTGTGCAGCGCAACTCATCTGCAACACCCACTAGGGGGTACTCGGAACTGGGTCGCAGGCTCTTAAAGGGGTGTGTTATGACCCCAATGGCAGAGGGTCTCAGGAATAATGCTAAGTCTGTAAATACAGAAAACCAGCTCATAGGGCAGTGGTAACTGGGCTGACCATATAACTAATCCTAGCACCACAAATACCAGCAGCCGGGGAACGTTCCTACGTTGATCCTAGACGTCTCGCGCCAGCCGGAGAGCTAACTACCCCTAGAAGGGAAAAGATAGACCTTTCTTGCCTCCAGAGGAAATACCCCAAAAAGTTGGATAGAAGCCCCCCACAAATAATAATGGTGAGGTAAGAGGAAAAGACAAACATAAGAATGAGCTAGGTATTTTGCAAAGAGAGGCCCACTAGCTAATAGCAGAATATAGAAAGATAACTTATATAGTCAGCAAAAAATCCTATCAAAAATATCCACACTGGAAATTCAAGAACCCCCGAACCGTCTAACGGCCCGGGGGGAGAACACCAGCCCCCTAGAGCTTCCAGCAAGGACTGGAATCACATTTAGTACAAGCTGGACAAAAATGATAGCAAACAAACAACCCAAAAAACAAAGAAGCAAGACTTAGCTTAATTTAACACGAACCAGGACCAGCAAACAGGAGCGAACAGAATGTGTCTGATAACACCGATGCCAGGCACTGGACTAAGGTTCCAGGAGGTTTATATAGCAACACCCCTGAAGTAACGACCCAGCTGGGTGCAAACAGAGGGAAGGAAATCCCAGAGTCATATCACTAGTAACCACTAGAGGGAGCCAAAAAAGTCTAATTCACAACAGTACCCCCCCCTTAAGGAGGGGTCACCGAACCCTCACCAAGACCACCAGGGCGATCAGGATGAGCAACGTGAAAGGCACGAACTAAATCGGCCGCATGCACATCAGAGGCAACCACCCAGGAATTATCCTCCTGACCATAACCCTTCCACTTGACCAAATACTGAAGCCTCCGCCTGGAGAGACGAGAATCCAAGATCTTCTCCACCACGTACTCCAACTCGCCCTTAACCAACACCGGAGCAGGAGGCTCAGCAGAAGGAACCACAGGCACAACGTAGCGTCGTAACAAAGACCTATGGAACACGTTGTGAATGGCAAACGAAACCGGAAGATCCAAGCGAAAGGACACTGGATTAAGGCTTTCCAATATCTTGTAAGGACCGATGAAGCGAGGCTTAAATTTGGGAGAGGAGACCTTCATAGGAACAAATCGAGAAGACAGCCACACCAAATCCCCAACATGAAGTCGGGGACCCACACCGCGGCGGCGGTTGGCAAAACGCTGAGCCTTCTCCTGTGACAATTTTAAGTTGTCCACCACATGATTCTAGATCTGCTGCAACCTATCCACCACAGAATCTACTCCAGGACAGTCAGAAGGCTCCACATGTCCCGAGGAAAAACGAGGATGGAAACCAGAGTTGCAGAAAAATGGCGAAACCAAAGTAGCGGAACTAGCCCGATTATTTAGGGCAAACTCAGCCAACGGCAAGAAGGTCACCCAATCATCCTGATCTGCCGAAACAAAACACCTCAAGTAAGCTTCCAGAGTCTGATTAGTTCGCTCAGTTTGTCCATTAGTCTGAGGATGAAAGGCAGACGAGAACGATAAATCAATGCCCATCCTAGCACAAAAGGATCGCCAGAACCTGGAAACAAACTGGGATCCTCTGTCAGACACAATATTCTCAGGAATGCCATGTAAACGAACCACATTCTGAAGGAACACAGGAACCAGATCGGAAGAGGAAGGCAGCTTAGGCAAAGGCACCAAATGGACCATTTTTGAAAAGCGATCACATACCACCCAGATGACAGACATACCCCGAGACACCGGGAGATCAGAAATGAAATCCATGGAAATATGTGTCCAAGGCCTCTTCGGGACAGGCAAGGGCAAGAGCAACCCGCTGGCACGGGAACAGCAAGGCTTAGCTCGAGCACAAGTCCCACAGGACTGCACAAATGACCGTACATCCCGTGACAAGGAAGGCCACCAAAATGACCTAGCCACCAGATCTCTGGTGCCAAAAATTCCCGGATGACCTGCCAACACCGAGGAATGAACCTCGGAAATGACTCTGCTCGTCCACTTATCAGGAACAAACAGTCTGTCAGGTGGACAAGAGTCAGGTCTACCAGCTTGAAATCTCTGCAACACACGTCGCAAATCAAGAGAAATGGCTGACAAAATAACTCCTTCTTTAAGAATACCAACAGGTTCTGTGACTCCAGGAGAGTCAGGCACAAAGCTCCTTGAAAGAGCATCAGCTTTCACATTCTTTGAACCTGGTAAATACGAGACCACAAAGTCAAAACGGGAGAAAAACAATGACCAGCGGGCCTGTCTAGGATTCAAGCGTTTAGCAGACTCGAGATACATCAAATTTTTGTGATCAGTCAGGACCACCACACGATGCTTAGCACCCTCGAGCCAATGACGCCACTCCTCAAATGCCCACTTCATGGCCAGTAATTCCCGATTGCCCACATCATAATTCCGCTCAGCAGGCGAAAACTTCCTAGAGAAGAAAGCACATGGTCTCATTACCGAGCAACCAGGGCCTCTCTGTGACAAAACGGCCCCTGCCCCAATCTCAGAAGCATCCACCTCGACCTGAAAGGGAAGTGAGACATCAGGCTGGCACAAAACAGGCGCCGAAGTAAACCGGCGCTTCAACTCCTGGAACGCCTCCACGGCTGCAGGAGCCCAGTTAGCAACATCAGAACCTTTCTTGGTCATATCCGTCAAAGGTTTAACAACGCTAGAAAAATTAGCGATAAAACGACGGTAGAAGTTAGCAAAACCCAAGAACTTCTGAAGACTCTTAACTGACGTGGGTTGAGTCCACTCATGAATAGCTCGGACCTTGACTGGGTCCATCTCCACAGCAGAAGGGGAAAAAATAAACCCCAAAAAGGGAACTTTCTGTACTCCAAAGAGACACTTTGAGCCTTTAACAAACAAGGCATTCTCACGCAAAACCTGAAACACCATCCTGACCTGCTCCACATGTGAGTCCCAATCTTCAGAGAAAACCAGAATATCGTCCAGATAAACAATCATAAATTTATCCAGATACTTCCGGAAAATATCATGCATAAAGGACTGAAATACTGAGGGAGCATTAGAAAGCCAAAAAGGCATCACCAAGTACTCAAAATGACCTTCGGGCGTATTAAATGCAGTCTTCCATTCATCACCTTGCTTAATGCGCACAAGGTTGTACGCACCACGAAGATCTATCTTGGTGAACCACTTGGCACCCTTAATCCGGGCAAACAAGTCCGACAAAAGAGGCAAAGGATACTGAAATTTTACAGTGATTTTATTCAGTAGCCAATAGTCAATACAAGGTCTCAAAGATCCGTCCTTCTTGGCCACAAAAAAGAATCCCGCACCAAGAGGGGAAGAGGATGGACGGATATGCCCTTTCTCCAGAGACTCCTTGATATATGAACGCATTGCGGCATGCTCAGGTACTGACAGATTAAATAATCTTCCCTTAGGAAATTTACTACCTGGAATCAAATCTATGGCGCAGTCACAGTCCCTATGAGGAGGCAGAGCACTGGATCTGGACTCACTGAATACATCCTGATAATCAGACAAATACTCAGGAACTTCCGAAGGAGTAGAGGAAGCAATAGACACCGGCGGGGAATCAGCATGAATTCCCTGACAGCCCCAACTTGACACAGACATTGCCTTCCAATCCAGGACTGGATTGTGGGTCTGTAACCATGGCAGACCCAAAACGACCAAATCATGCATTTTATGCAGAACAAGAAAACGAATCACCTCCCGATGTTCAGGAGTAATGCACATGGTCACCTGCGTCCAAAACTGCGGTTTATTTTCCGCCAATGGCGTAGCATCAATACCTCTAAGAGGAATAGGATTTACTAACGGTTCAAGAACAAAACCACAGCGCTTGGCAAATGACAGATCCATAAGACTCAGGGCGGCACCTGAATCCACAAACGCCATAACAGGGTAAGAAGACAAAGAGCAAATTAAAGTCACAGACAAAATAAATTTAGGTTGCAAATTACCAATGGCGACAGGACTAACAACCCTTGTTAGGCGTTTAGAGCATGCTGATATAACATGTGTAGAATCACCACAGTAAAAACACAACCCATTCTGACGTCTATGATTTTTCCGTTCATTTCTAGTCTGAATTCTATCACATTGCATTAAATCAGGTGTTTGTTCAGACAACACCACCAGAGGATTAGCGGTTTTGCGCTCCCGCAAACGCCAGTCAATTTGAATAGCAAGCGCCATAGAATCATTCAGACTTGTAGGAATTGCGAAACCCACCATCACATTCTTAATGGCTTCAGAAAGGCCATTTCTGAAATTTGCGGCCAGAGCACACTCATTCCACTGAGTAAGCACGGACCATTTCCGAAATTTTTGGCAATATACTTCAGCTTCATCCTGACCCTGAGAAATAGCCAGCAAGGCTTTTTCTGCCTGAATTTCAAGATTGGGTTCCTCGTAAAGCAATCCGAGCGCCAGAAAAAACGCATCAATATTCGCCAATGCCGGATCTCCTGGCGCTAGCGAGAAAGCCCAATCCTGAGGGTCGCCCCGTAAAAAAGAAATAACAATTTTAACTTGCTGAGCTGAATCTCCAGATGAACGGGGTCTCAGAGAAAGAAACAATTTACAATTATTCTTGAAATTCCTAAACCTAAATCGGTCTCCAGAAAACAATTCCGGAATAGGTATTTTAGGTTCAGACATAGGACTACTGGTAACAAAATCTTGTATGCCCTGCACACGAGCTGCCAGCTGGTTAACACTTGTAATCAAGGTCTGCACATTCATGTCTGCAGCAAGCACACGCCACTCAAAGGTAAAGGGGAGGAAGAAAAGGAAAGAAAAAAAAAAAAACCTCAGAATTTCCTTTCTTATTATCCCACTTCTGCAATGCTTTAAACATTCAATGTCGGCCTGGCATACTGTTATGACCCCAATGGCAGAGGGTCTCAGGAATAATGCTAAGTCTGTAAATACAGAAAACCAGCTCATAGGGCAGTGGTAACTGGGCTGACCATATAACTAATCCTAGCACCACAAATACCAGCAGCCGGGGAACGTTCCTACGTTGATCCTAGACGTCTCGCGCCAGCCGGAGAGCTAACTACCCCTAGAAGGGAAAAGATAGACCTTTCTTGCCTCCAGAGGAAATACCCCAAAAAGTTGGATAGAAGCCCCCCACAAATAATAACGGTGAGGTAAGAGGAAAAGACAAACATAAGAATGAGCTAGGTATTTTGCAAAGAGAGGCCCACTAGCTAATAGCAGAATATAGAAAGATAACTTATATAGTCAGCAAAAAATCCTATCAAAAATATCCACACTGGAAATTCAAGAACCCCCGAACCGTCTAACGGCCCGGGGGGAGAACACCAGCCCCCTAGAGCTTCCAGCAAGGACAGGAATCACATTTAGTACAAGCTGGACAAAAATGATAGCAAACAAATAACCCAAAAAACAAAGAAGCAAGACTTAGCTTAATTTAACACGAACCAGGACCAGCAAACAGGAGCGAACAGAATGTGTCTGATAACACCGATGCCAGGCACTGGACTAAGGTTCCAGGAGGTTTATATAGCAACACCCCTGAAGTAACGACCCAGCTGGGTGCAAACAGAGGGAAGGAAATCCCAGAGTCATATCACTAGTAACCACTAGAGGGAGCCAAAAAAGTCTAATTCACAACAGGGGTGGTCACAGCAGCGCTGACCCGGTCCGTGCAATTAAAAGGGATGGATGATAGTTTATAGGAAATAAAGGAAATGTTTGTGACGCCACCTGTGGTACTCGGCAATAAAGGTGTTGGCCGATGCTGCTTCAGAGTCCACTGGGGCCGATGGTGATGCAGCAGAGTTGGTACAGCTCTCCACAGGTAGAGGTAAACCCCAGGGCAACTGTATGAATAGGTGATGAGATGATGGTGGTTGTGGTAGGCAGGGCAGGTGTTGTAGAAATAATGCAAAGACACAGTAAGGTGCAGTTTCCACTTTTACTCACAGTTCTCCAGTCCACAAACGCTAGCCAAATGCTGTGTCCTTCAGGTCAGTGGTCCAGCAAACTCCCAGGTAGATTGGGATTCACCTTTCCAGGACTCCTTTCATATGCCTTTCTCTGGCCATCTCACTACGCTGGCTCTGACCCTTCTGCCCTGCACCTTCACATACAGTGTCCCAATCCAGCAGCCTCAGATCTTGTCGGGCGATACACTCTGTTATTCCCCTGGATCCTACGTGGCTGCCTTTTCAGCGAATGTGTTGCATGTGGCTACAGCACATGCAGATGCTGCAGCCTCCAGCTTGCTAACTGAGCCTTGTAGTTCTCTACTAATCTTGGGGGCCGGTTCCCCCACTGCAACCTGATCCCTCCACATCTGGATACAGGCCCCACGGGTGGCTTTTGCACTTCCCGTGCCCCTAGGACCCCTTTAGTCCTTCTGGGAGCTTCCTTCAATCTCTCTCTCACACTTCTCTGTTCTGTCTGTCAGGAGCTGCAGACCCTCACGTCTGCTCATGTCCACTTCTCTCACAATCTCTCTCTAGCTCCCTCTGACTGAGAGCTCCTTCTCAGTACGTCTGCATCACTCCATCTCTTCCCTCCTTCTGCTCACTTTCCCTCCTAATTAGCTTCTCCCCTACTCTACCTACCCCACTCACTCCCCAACACCCTTTCCTATCCTGCCTTGGATGAGGCCTTCCTCCCTAAGGGTACACCCAGATGCCCCGACTGAACTGGTGTGTGTGTTGGATGTGAGTGTTAGAGTCCTTGGTAGTGCTCCTGCAGCGCCCCAGAGACCTGGTCATTGCAGTAACGTCGCTCTGCCACTAAGGGGAGTGATGGTATGTCTGATTGCACTAAAGGAGTTCACCTGACCAGGTATCACAGTCACACATTACACTTCACACTCCGGCCACCAGGGGGAGCAAAGGGTTCTATGTATTAGGCCACTCCTCACACTTGGGTAAAACTGGGGGCTGGATAGGAAGTTAGGGAGAAAGCTGACTGGGTTTTGCCCAGGCAACACCTAGTGACCTAGTGAGAGAAGAGGTTGCTTGGGAAGATTCAGGGGGGTCCCTGTCAGGGGTGGGATCCTGACAGTGGCCTAGCGAACAGGACAGATCGTTACGGAGCCGCGCCTGCACTACATTGCGGCGGTATCTTAAGAAAGGACAAGAAGCGAGGTATATTGTGGAGAAGTGAGAAACGAGATCACAGCACAAAGGCGATAGAACCAGTAGGAGTCGTGCCCCGAGATCGGCAACATCCTACTGAGGCTCGTAGCCGGTGGCCGGAACGCCGAGGAAGTATTGGGCTCTATGCATTACTTCAAACAGTGGCAGGACAGTTAATTATAGGTTGGCTGTCTCACCTAATTCAACTAATGAAGACAACGGAGGCAATTGTGGGAGAGGGGCGTCTCTAGGGTCCCTATAAAATAACTCCAGGCCTACCCCGTCATACGGGTGCGTCCTATCCATATCATCTGGGGGACAGAGAGAGAAATAACATCAGAAACATACACGACAGTTGTGAGGACTATCCCGTGGTGCTCAGCAGGGAAGTACTACAACACCCAGGCGCTAGTAGGTAGGCACTGATTTCCACCTGCAAAGGGAACTCTGGATGTGCCTTCGAACCGGCTGGTCTCAGCCAGCCCTGTTAGCAGTGCTCTGGATTGCGGATCCCGAAGCCTACAGTAAAAAGGTAGAGACTGCAACCCTGTGTCTTCATTATTTCATTCCACCACGCACCACCACCTTTAATTGGACGCCCCTTAGCAGGGTCACGGACCGGGTCAGGCCACCGTGACAACCCCAAGACCGAGACAGAGAGGCCCGGTACCGAGTACCCCTCGGCCCTGCGTCTGGGGGCGCTCCACTCCCTTCTTACATGAGAGTGGCATACCACACCTCTGGGTGAGGTGCAATAACTCTGTGGGGACTGGACCCCAGGGGTGCCACAAATCCATGCATGCTGCAGCTGAAACTCCACTATTGCTTGCTGCTGCTCGCACAGTCTTTCCAGCATATGCAAGGTGGAGTTACACCTTGTTGGTACATCGCATATCAGCTGGGGAGTGGGAAGGCAGAAGTGACATCGCAGTGCAGACAGGCAAGCAGCATTAGGATAAGAACCTCAAAAGTGCACACACCTGCCCGCACTTTCAACAGCAGCTCCTACATGTGTTGGTAGGTTTTTAGGAAGCACCACCAAGATTTGCACATGCAACAGGCAAAGTATGTGTGTCAAACTGACTAGGCCCAGAGCTGTTATGAGATCACCAGGTCGGGCAAGAGGTTTACCGGCAGTACCCACTCATCTGTCTGCTGTTTGATCTCAGTCCATAACTTCTGTGAGTTGTGGGATCCCACCAAAAAATGGAGTTTAAGAACAGCCTGCTGTCATTTCCTTCCGGCTGTGCACTGGTTTGTGGTTTGAGTCTTTCTGCGACCGACTCAGTAGGCGGTGGAGGAAGAAGAGTAGGAGGAGGAGGCAACTTGGACAGATGAACGTCCAGCAATAGTAGGTGGTGGTAGGACATGAGGTAGAACGCCGTTCACCTCTGCCCCATCCTCCACTATACTTACCCAGAGGGCAGTTAGGGAGATGCAATGTCCCTGGCCATGCTTCCTGGCCCACATATCGGTGGTTATGTGGACCTTGCCACTGATGGCATGAGCTGTGCACACTTAATTTGTTCTGCAACATGTTTGTGAAGGGCAGGGATGGCCCGCCTGGAAAAGTAGTGGCGGCCTGGAACAACGAACTGCGGGACAGCCACCGACATCATTTTTAACACTTTACGACTCCGCCATCTGGAAAATGATGATTTGAAATGCTGTCATTCAAAACCATGGCTTTTGGGTGGCTAGGTTGGTATCTCCTCTTTCACTCAATGATTTGGGGGATGGAAAGCACCTTTTCAGCATCTTGTGGCCTCAACATTTGTCAGCGGCATTCGGGCCTACAAAAGTACTCATAACATCCTGTCGCCTGAGTACACCAGAGGAAGGTGTTATAATTGCGCACGTAGCAGGTACAGAAAAAGCATGTCCTCTCCCTGCATCAGCTACATCACCATCAGCAGCTACACCAGCACCACCACGTCCCTTATTTGATGCTCTCATGATTTTTGGAAGTTGATTTTGTAAACACTACTCGCAAAGAGATGGTGGAAGAGTAGATTTATTTGTAACAGTAGTAAAAAAGCACAGTGATCCTGAAAACTTACATCTTTGGACTAAAAATGGCAAGTAGATGGCTGATGACAGCTATTTATTTCCCAGATTCACAAAAAAGCAGACACCAGCCTTGAAAAAATAGTTTTGGGGCCTAGAAATGGCAACAACACTTCTGAGGTGATATAATGATTTGCAAAACTACTAGAAAACAGACACCGAGCCTTAAAAATTATTTTTGGGGTCTAGAAATGGCAACAATGCAGTCAATGTGATATGCTGATTTGCAAAAGTACTAGAAAACACACACCAGGCCTAAAAATTATTTTAGGGCTTAAAAATAGCAGCTAGATGTTTCATGTGATATACTGCTTTGCACAAGTAGTAGAAAACACACACCAGGCCTGAAAAAGTATATTTGTAGCCTAGAAATGGCAACAACACGACTGATTCGATATATTGATTTGCAAGAGTACTACGAAACACACAACAGGCCTGAAAAGGTATTTTTGTGACCTACAAAGTCCAACAACATGGCTAATGCGATATTGATTTGCAAAATTACTAGAAAACAGACACCAGACATGAAAAGGTATTTTGAGGGCCATGGGCAGCACGGTGGCGCAGTGGTTAGCACAGCAGCCTTGCAGCGCTGGAGTCCTGGGTTCCACTCCCACCTAGGACAACATCTGCAAAGAGTTTGTATGTTCTCTCTGTGTTTGCGTGGGTTTCCTCCAGGCACTCTGGTTTCCTCCCACATTCCAAAGACATACTGATAGGGAATTTAGATTGTGAGCCCCATCTGGGACAGCGATGATAATGTGTACAAACTGTAAAGTGCTGCGTAATATGTTAGCGCTATATAAAAATAAAGATTGTTATTATTAAGAAATGGCAACCAGACGACTGATGCCAATTATTTATTTATCAGACTAATAAAAAACAGACAGCCCACATGGGAGGGGTTGCAGAGTACCCACAGCAGCTTCGAGAACAGTACACCCAAAGGCGGGGGGTGCAGAGTGCACACAGTGGCTTCAAAGACTGTACTCCCACAGGTGGTGGGTGCAGAGTATACACAGCAGCTTAAGGGATCATACTCCCATAGGGGGAGGTGCAAAGTTCACGCAGGAGCTTAAAGGACAGTACTCCCACAGGCGGGGGTGCAGAATATAGACAGTAGTAAACTCACAGATTCGTTTGCAGATTACTCACAACGGCTTTTACCACAGAAATAGCACATATAGGGGTTGCAGAGTACGCATAGCGTTGTATTTGCAGAGTGCACAGTCAGAATGTGTCACTCACTCCAGATGCGTGTTATCCCTACACTAATGAGAGGATAATGGCAGCACCTTCATACAGGCCAGGTCACATGCTTTGCCGGCCAATCACAATACTTGGCATGGCTGTGATGACTCCGAAAGTTCCCACAGTCTAAAAGCTTGTTGTATAGCTGTGCTGCAGCCTTTCAACAAGCTTTATTAGATTGTCGAACCCGAACAGGAAACTGGCCATACAGTAAAATATCTTTGTTCGGTACTTATCCCTACTTAGGACTTTGCAGTCCGTTGCAAAATATGTAGCTGCTGCACGTGACCACATTTTTTTTTTTTGGGGGGGGGGGTTGAAAAAATTGACTATATTGTCGACCATACAGTATTAACCCACCCCTTAACCCCCGGAGCTTTTTTCGGTTTTCAACAATATGGCCATGTGAGAGCTTGTTTTTTGCGGAACAATTTGTACTTTTGAACGACTCTGTTGGTTTTACCATGTCATGTACTAGAAAACGGGAAACAAATTCCAAGTGTGATGAAATTGCAAAAAAAGTGCAATCCCACACTTGTTTTTTGTTTGGCTTTTTTTGCTAGGTTCACTAAAGGCTCAAAAGGACCTGCCATTATGATTCTCCAGGTCATTTCTAGTTCATAGACAGCAAGCATGTCTAGGTTCTTTTTTTATCTAAGTGGTGAAAAAAATGTCAAACCTTGTTAAAAAAAAAATCCATTGTGCCATTTTCCGATACCCATAGCGTCTCCATTTTTCCTGATCTCGTGTTGGGTGAGAGCTTATTTTTTGCTAAGCTGCCATTTTTAATGATACCATTTCGGTGCAGATACAATCTTTTGATCGCCTGTTATTGCAGTTTAATGCAATGTCGCAGCCACCAAAAAAACGTAATTTTGGCGTTTTGACTTTTTTTTTAATCCTTTTTTTATTGATAGATCGGGCAATTCTGAATGTGGCGATACAAATATGTGTATGTTTGATTTTATTTTTATTGTTTTATTTTGAATGGGGCAAAAGGGGGGTGATTTGAACTTTTATATTTTTTAAATTTTGTTATATTTTTAAAAACTTTTTTTACTTTTGGCATGCTTCAATAGTCTCCATAGGAGACCAGAAGCTGCCACAACCCGATCGGCTCTGCTGCATAGAGGCGATGTTCAGATCACCTCTAGAGCTCTAGCAAAAAAATAAGAGACCATTACATCAAAACCCTGTCATGGGCAGCCCAATCTCGAGACCTGAACCCCATTGAAAACCTCTGAAATGTAATCAAGAGGAAGATGGATAGTCACAAGCCATCAAACAAAGAAGAACTGCTGACATTTTTGCACCGGAAGCAGTGTGAAAGACTGGTGGAAAGCATGCCAGGACGCCTGAAAGCTGTGATTAAAAATGGTTATTCCACAAAATATTGATTCCTGAACTGTTCCTGAGTTAAAAGATTAGTGTTGCTGTTTCTAAATGATTATGAACTTGTTTTCTTTGCATTATTTAAGGTCTGAAAGCACTGTTTGTTTGTTTTTAATTTTGACCACTTTTCTTTTTCAAAAAATAAAAAATAAAAAATGTATTGCTTGAAAATTCGGAGACATGTTGTGAGAAGTTTATAGAATAAAAGAACAATTTACATTTTACTCAAAAATATACATATAAAGAGAAAAATCAGACAAACTGAACATTTTGAAGTGGTCTCTTAATTTTTGCCAGAGCTGTATATAGCAGATTTACTGACTTGCTATGAGCGCTAACCACTGGGTGTCGCTCATAGCAAGCCGGCACTGACAGCCATAGAAGTCTCCAGGAGACCTCATGTCGTCATGCCAACAAACTGGTGACCCGCAATCACGTGACGGGGGTCACCGGTGTGTGTATTTCCCGTACCAATTGCCGGAAGCATAATTTAAATGCCGCTGTCAGAGTTTGACAGCGGCATTTAATTGTTCAATAGCCACGGGGGATCGCGATTTCACCCACGGCTATATCGGGCACATGTCAGCTGTTCAAAATAGTTGACATGTCCCCAGAAAGGGAGGGAGACCGACATCGGTGTACTATTATACCCGATGTCAGTAAGGGATTAAGTGCTTTCTGTTACATTACAGTGGTTTAGTAAACACCCAAAAAAATTCTAATTTTTTTTCTGGATTGAATTTGCCATCCATGCAGTATTACATGCTTTTTTTTAACATTTTGATGGTATATCACACTGCAAAACACCAGTCAAAATTTTTTCTGAATTAAATTCGTCATCCATAGAGTATTACAAATTTTGTTTTAAATTTGGTATATAGCACTTCAAAAAAGCATTAACACATTTTTCTGAATTTTTCTGAATTGAATTTGTCATCCTTAGAGTATTACATGCTTATTAAGATGGCAGTATCCCACGGGACTATCGAGGGAGCGACTGGAGGAATATTGGAGTCAGCAGAGGTGGCACGAGCCTGTGATCCAGAACTGTCTGTTTTCACGGAGCCACCAAGGCCCGAACCCAAGCTTTCACCACTGAAGTTCTTGTGGACTGTGGATGAGAGAGCCAGAATCCAGCAACTGGTGAGCGGACTGCTGGTCATAGGCTGATTGGAAGAGATAAGAAGACAAGCCAGAACCAGGGCTGGAGACATGCTTGCGGGCCTGAAAGGGAATATGGGGGTCCATAGAAGAGCTTGGGACCCAACATCACATCTTGCTTAACCAGCAGGCATTAGAGAGGGAATACTTGCCTCGAAGGCTGATGGTTGGACCCAGGGTTATGTTCCTAAAATGGAGGGGAAATATCACTGGTATGTGATGGCAGGAAGAAAGGGAGCAGGATGAACCCTTCTTGCACAATGAACGGACTTGGGAAAGGATCCTTGAGGTGGCTAAAGATGGAACTACCACTCCCGAGAGATCATAGTGCCCTTGGGGTTTCCTACCTCCTACGCGGGAGCAGGCAATGGTGCAGGTGACGTGATAACATAGGGGGCTGTCACCTTTTTCTACATGTCGAGGGCTCTGGCGCTACCCAAAGTAGGTAACTTACAGCCCAAGCATCTGGAAATCAGGCTCCAGGAAGCAGGTGGAGGCAGTCCCCCCAGCCTCCCAAGGAAGGAGAAGTGGACACCTGAAGAGAATTATTGTAATACCCTCCTTATAATTTTTGCATGCAAAGCCTTTATGACTGTAGAAATGCCACATCTACACTTTCTTAATTTTTTTTTAGACACTCCAGTTGATGCCTTCAAGGGTGTATGGATGGCCCTGCTTGTAGTTTTTGGCAAGCTTTGCACTTAGTGCATCGCCTTCATGAGTCTAGAGTACCACAACATGACAATTTATACAGAATGTGTATGTGAGACCCTCTTTTATGTCTAATAGAGGGTGTATGTGAGTCCCTCTTGCATCTATTTTTGGCAGTTCTTGCTTCCTTCATAAATTACACTGACATTTCCAATTTTTTTATAAAAAAAAAAATGTAATTAAAAATAATGAAACATTTAATTTTGGTTTACTTAAATTATTATTTTTATTAATATTCTTTTTAAACTTTGCTTATACAAGTCATTATACAGGAAAGAATGTTTCTTAACATTTTTGTTCCTGTAGACTCCAATTTCTCGTAGATTTTGAATGTTTCATTGCCAGTCCTTAAAGTGGAGTAAAAGCGTAACACCATTATTCTCAGCAGCGATCTGGAAGTCAGAGATGCTTCCAGGGGTCTTCCCCATTGTGATCTCCTTCCATTCAGCACTTTTTCCATGCATTTCAACATTTTTACTGCTCACCAGACCTCTTACTTACTCGAAACAAGCATCGAACATTAGCAATTGCTTGATTTGAGTACCGAGTATCCTAGCATTTTAGTTGCAATTATATATTTCAGAACCAATACAAGGGCCAAGGGAGGGTGGTGATGACCTCCAGTGATCAAAAGGGGCACATTAACTGGAGGCCATCATTTACAACTCAAATTCAGCATCCTTTCTATCAAAAGATTAATTGTTTTAACTTAGCATGGAGGTGAACAAGTCCATGATTTGGGGAATCCCCTTGAAACTCCAAAATCAAGAAGCTAAAAGTTAATAAGTAGTGTTGAGCATTCCGATACCGCAAGTATCGGGTATAGGCCGATACTTGCAGGTATCGGAATTCCGATACCGAGATCCGATACTTTTGTGATATCGGGAATCGGTATCGGGATTAATATCAATGTGTAAAATAAAGAATTAAAATAAAAAATATTGCTATACTCACCTCTCCGACGCAACCTGGACCTTACCGAGGGAACTGGGAGCCTTCTTTGCTTAAAATGCGCGCGTTTGCTGCCTTCCGTGACATCACGGCTTCTGATTGGTCGCGTGCCGCCCATGTGACGGCGACGCGACCAATCACAACAAGCCGTGACGTAATTTCAGGTCCTGAATGCCTAATTCTAGGCATTCAGGATTTGAAAATTACGTCACGGCTTGTGATTGGTCGCGTGCCGCCCATGTGACGGCGACGCGACCAATCACAACAAGCCGTGACGTAATTTCAGGTCCTGAATGCCTAATTCTAGGCATTCAGGATTTTAAAATTACGTCACGGCTTGTGATTGGTCGCGTGCCGCCCATGTGACGGCGACGCGACCAATCACAACAAGCCGTGACGTAATTTCAGGTCCTGAATGCCTAATTCTAGGCATTCAGGATTTTAAAATTACGTCACGGCTTGTGATTGGTCGCGTCGCCGTCACATGGGCGGCACACGACCAATCAGAAGCCGTGACGTCACGGAAGGCAGTAAACGCGCGCATTTTAAGCAAAGAAGGCTCCCGGTTCCCTCGATAAGGTCCAGGCTGCGTCGGAGGGTGAGTATATCCCTATTTTTTATTTTAATTCTTTATTTTACACAGTAATATGGATCCCAGGGCCTGAAGGAGAGTTTCCTCTCCTTCAGACCCTGGGAACCATCAGGGATACCGTCCGATACTTGAGTCCCATTGACTTGTATTGGTATCGGGTATCGGTATCGGATTAGATCCGATACTTTGCCGGTATCGGACGATACTTTCCGATACCGATACTTTCAAGTATCGGACGGTATCGCTCAACACTATTAATAAGCTATTGTCTACAGGGTCTAACATTTCATATCTCCCCAAAATACCCTTTACTAACTGCAGGAAATGTAGTTATTCTAGGGAATTACATGTAATGTATTTCTCTAGTATCTATGCTTGTGCGCATCCAGACCAGAGCTACCCATTTACTATTGAAATATATAGCAAGAGTATAGCTCAGTGTAGCAGAAGCTCCAGCACGCAAAATGAATTCTTCAAAGCTACAAGAAGAAAGATAGAAGTGGCTTGAATCCAAAATCATCATAGAGAAGATGAGACAGATGAGTAAGATAAGAGTAACTTCTGTAAGACCCAGACAATGGCTACTATGTTATGAACTCTTCATTGGATTCAGGGGAAGCCACCTGCGTCTTCATGACATCACGAAAATAAAGGCCAATGTGTGGTGACTTGATGGGTGCCGCTTATCAAATATCAGGCATCACCTGTGATTATAGGCATCAGGGAAGGAGATAAAGTTCATCTGTCAACTGCTGGGCAATCTTTTATGTTCTCCATATTTGTCACCATGTCAAGAACTACAGGTATGACTGGAGCATAACTTTATGGCTAATGTAAATCAATTGTAAGAATTGTTAACCTAAAATGGTTAAAAATAATGACTATTATAACAATAAATGTATTGAAGAAAAAAGGGGGATCATAATTTACGTTAATTGTATTTAAATGTAAATGTTTTACAGGCACAATCTTATGCACCAAGAACATTATATTAGAAACTGTCCATAATGTCCTATCTGTCTCTAAGAGGGCGAAATTTTGCCATCACCCAGGAGTGAGATTTGGACAGTTCTCCAAACTAGTTGTTGAAGCGTCGGCCGACTCTGACAATAGAAGTATTGCCACACTCTAATGAATTGTAATAAATTTCAGACGTGAATAGAATAAATGAACGGAGCGCCGGCACTTCCATCCAGCCAATGTGCAGCAAAGTGGTGAGGTTACCTGATCATACCGCTGACATTACTGCTGCGCAGCAGAGATGGGGAGACACCGGGAAGGTAAGTACTCTGTAGTGGAGATGAAGAAGCAGGAAACTTGTCTTGTTCAATAAAGGTGGGGTGGTTATGTCAGGGCAATGCATAGTGGGTACATTATGCAGAGGGGGAAAAATACGAGAGAGGGCACAGCATACAAAGTAGGCAGTATGAGGGAGGAGTGTAGAGCGGGCAGCTGGAAAAAAGGCATGTTATGGAAAAGGGCAGCATGGAAAAGTTTCACAGTATGAAGAAAACAGTGTGTGGAGCATGGTGTGCAGATAAAGACATTATGAGGGGCACTTCGAGAGGGGACAGTGTGAAAAGAGCCCACAGTAGAGAGGTGGCAACATGGGGGGCACAGTGTGCGGGCACAGTGTGAACAGGGGCAGTGTAAGGGTTCAGTGTAGGTGGATACAGTGTAATTGCACAGTATAAAGAGGGGGCAGTATAAAAAGAGGGCAATATGGGGGAGACATTGAAGATAGGGATAATGTGGAGGGAGCAGTATGGAGATAGGAATGTGTGAGAGGACATACAAGAGAGAGGGAATAGCATAAAGTAGGGCTTAATTCATAAGGGTGGTGGACATTGTGGCAGTTTTAGTTCAGAGTGGACACTATGTCCCATAAGTATGGGGATGATATTTTGTACAAGGAGTACAGAAAAAGGCAATTATTTATTCATAGGCACAACATTGTCATGACTGAGTGTCCCAGAACCAGGGGTTACTTCAATTGGCCCTACCGCTAGGAGGCACCCTAGCTCACCCTGCTCCCCGGATTACTTCTAATAGTGAAGACGCCAGGAGCCATGTACCTTGTCTTTTAGCTCCTGAATCTGCCTTCAGTCTGTACACTACCCCCACCCAGGGAAGAGAGGAGTTGTAATGTACCGTAATGCACCGACCAGACTTGACAAGGTAATACAAACAGGGGTAACAGAAAATACCAAACATACAAATATACACAGACATATAACAGAGGTATTCACCAGGGAGTGGGGGATGGGGTTAAACCAAAGTAGGAGAAGAAAGAGAATTATCACACACTCAAAACCAAGCAACAGTCATAGATAAATCCACCAACCACCTACTCAAATAACCACCAGCAACAACCTCCAAGCCATGCAGCAAAAGCTAGCTCTGACTATGTGTGTTAGTCAGGATCCAGATTATATAGGCGATTATATAAGAGATGGGAGTTGCTAACAGTGGACAGCTGAGGCTCCAGGAGCTCTCAACAGAGTAGATTAACCCCTGCACTGTCCAAAGAAATTTACATAATTTAATATGCAGGCGAAGTTCTTCTATTCAGCGCAGGAGTAGGAGAAATCAGACACTGCGATCTTCTGGCTCTCTGTCACGATAACCCTGTGACAGATGTGCTGCAGAACATTCTGGTGATGTATTCATGTACTGATAATGGTTCTGTTGCTGTAATATTGTACTGATAATTATTCTGGGGGTGTTCTCATGTATATATGATGGTTTTGGTAATGTATTTATGTACTGATAGTGGTTCTGCTGCTGTATTGTATTCTATTGCTTTATTCATGCAGTGATGATGGTTCTGATGCTGAATTCATGTACTGATTAAAGTTCTGGTGCTTTGTTCATGTACTTATGGAGATTTTGGTAATGTATTTATGTACTGATGGTGGTTCTGCTGCTGTATTAAAGTACTGATGATGATTCTGAGGATGTAGTAATGAATTAATGATAATTTTGATTATGTATTTATAAATTAATGATGATTCTAGTGATGTATTCATGTATTGATGGTAGTTCTGGTGCTGTATTCATGAACTGATGATTACTTTGTTGATGTATTCTCGCATTAATGATAGTTCTGGTGCTGTGCACATGAACTAATTATGGTAATGGTGATTTATTCATGTGCTGATGTAGTTCAGGTACTGTATTTATGATACACATCTGATTCGGTAGAGATGTAGAAATCCATAACTTATCAGCTGACATTCTAACTGGCTATGTTAACCCCTTCATGACCTTGGGATTTTCCATTTTTCCGTGTTCGTTTTTCGCTCCCTTCCTTCCCAGAGCCATAACTTTTTTATTTTTCCGTCAATTTTGCCATGTGAGGGCATATTTTTTGTGGGACGAGTTGTGCTTTTGAACAACATCATTGGTTTTACCATGTCAAGTACTAGAAAACGGGAAAAAAATTCCAAGTGCGGTGAAATTGCAAAAAAAGTGCAGTCCCACACTTGTTTTTTGTTTGGCTTTTTTGGTAGGTTCACTAAATGCTAAAACTGACCTGCCATTATGATTCTCTAGGTCAGTACGAGTTTATAGACACCTAACATGACTAGGTTATTTTATATCTAAGTGGTGAAAAAAAATGCCAAACTTTGCTTAAAAAAAAAAATTGCGCCATTTTCCGATACTCGTAGCGTTTCCATTTTTCATGGTCTGGGGTCGGTTGAGGGCTTATTTTTTGTGTGCCAAGCTGGCGTTTTTAATGATACCATTTCAGTGCAGATACGTTCTTTTGATCGCCCGTTATTGCATTTTAATGCAATGTCATGGCGACCAAAAAAACGTTATTCTGGCGTTTCGATTTTTGTTTCTCGCTACGCTGTTTAGCGATCAGGTTAATGCTTTTTTTATTGATAGATCGGGCGATTCTGAACGCGGCGATACCAAATATGTGTAGGTTTGATTTTTTTATTGATTTATTTTGATTGGGGCGAAAGGGGGGTGATTTAATCTTTATTTTTTTTTATTTTTTTCACATTTTTTTTTTTTTTTTTTTTTTTTTTACTTTTGCCATGCTTCTATAGCCTCCATGGGAGGCTAGAAGCTGGCACCACTCGATCGGCTCTGCTACATAGCAGCGATCTGATGTTCGCTGCTATGTAGCAGAAATGCAGGTGTGCTGTGAGCGCCGACCACAGGGGGCCCTCACAGCTGCCGGGGATCAGTAACCATAGAGGTCTCAAGGACCTCTATGGTTACAATGTAGAAGCATCGCCGACCTCCGATCATGTGACGGGGGTCGGCGATGCGCTCATTTCCGGCCGCCCGGCCGGAAGCGCCGGTTAAATGCCGCTGTCTGCGTTTGACAGCGGCATTTAACTAGTTAATAGGTGCGGGCTGATCCCTATTCTGCCTGCGCCTATTACGGGCACATGTCAGCTGTTCAAAACAGCTGACATGTCCCGGCTTTGATGCGGGCTCACCGCCGGAGCCCGCATCAAAGCGGGGCTTCTGACCTCGGACGTACTATCCTGTCCGAGGTCAGAAAGGGGTTAATATAGTATTTTGCTTTCTCGCAAGTTAAGGATCACTATTTTGATATTTATGTTATGAGCATTATACCTTTGTATTTGAAGTCCCCCCTCTCTGCTGTTTTGGCTCTACTGTACCGCACAGGCTGCAATTCATAGGAGACAATGATTTGTCCTAAATACTGCAATACTGGAGGAGGCCATGCTGGGTGGAGAATAGAGCTGGAGTCATAGAGGATTCAGATCTACAGTAGCTCTTCTGCCTCATTTGTATATCAATTCACATGATGATTTATTAAGTAATGGAGAGCTACATGGATATATAAATAATTGGTTGTGATATCTTGTAGACATCTTCTCTTTAAAGGTGTCTTAAACATAATAAAGGAGGAACTCAGCTCAGGATGTTGACTACAAGTAGAAAAATGACTATTTACCATATATTAGCTTTTTCCTGTTGTTGACCGTAAACAACCACTGTTCCACTATTCATTGGATCTCACTTTGAGTATTGGCACAAATGAAATTTTTTTCTAAACCTACCTTACCATGATTGCTACAGCTGATGTTAATTTCTACTCCAACTACATTTTAAGGCCTGTCCCACACGTCCAGATAATTCCGGTACCGGAAAAATCGGTACCGGAGTTATCTGTGTCCGTGTGTCCATGTGCTCACGTGGCACATCAGTGTGGCACACGTGTGGCAGCCGTGTGCCGCCCGTGTGCCGACTGGGTACCACAAGGACTGTGCAGGAGACAGCGCTAGAGATAAGCGCTGTCCCCTGCATCTGGTGCTGAAGCCGGAACAAGGATCTTTATTTTAAACACACACAAAAAAAACCAATGATTATTCATTCCTTCTCTCCAGCGAATGCTGCTGGAGAGAAGGAATGAATGGTGGCTTTAGTACCACAAGCTGGGGGGACAGCGCTTACTGTAGCGCTGTCTCCTGCACGGCACACGGACTGCACACGGACAGCATCCGTGTACGGTACGTGTTTTACATGGACCCATTGACTTTAATGGGTCCGTGTGATCCCACGAACACTGACATGTCTCCGTGTTTTTCAAACGGACACACAGTCCATGAAAACACGCTGACATGTGCAGACACACATTGATTTTAATGTGTCTACGTGAGTCAGTGTCTCCGGTACGTGAGAAAACTGTCACCACACGTACCGAAGCCACTGACGTGTGAAACCGGCCTAAAGAATAAGATGACATTTTGTAGAAAAGCCTCACCTATCTGCAATTCCTATTTTATATATTAAGGCACAATTGGTATGCTTTGCCTAAGTCACAAAAGGATAAAACACAGAATACTGTTACATAAAGGGAATCTGTCAGTTATATCCACCCCAAACTGTTTATGCAGTTTCTGTTTGAAAAAAAAAATGTTGTTTTAATTAACATGCAAATGAAGCTGAGGTGCTCTGGGTGTGTCAAAGCACTGTCAGTTTCTATCAGCAGCATTTAAAGTGCATGAGCCGGGTATATGCCATTCCACACACCCATTGACCCCTCGTAGTCAGACTTCTCAAGTCTTTATCCAGGTACACTAACATCTCAGTTTTACATTGCTTTGGTCATGGAACCAATGGTATGGCCATTCCTCCAAAGTGTCCCAGAAGGTCTTTTCAACATAACAATGTTGCTTGTGCCACTGTGAGCAGCCTACGTGGTCTAAATGTACTAAATGCATCTCTAGACTTGTCTTCCATCGAGCGCATCTGGGACATCATTTGTCAGCAATTGCAAAGGAGCTGCCAGCAGTGGATCTTGATGATTTACTTTAGTGCAGAACATTCCTCAGACAACCATTAATAACCCTATTAATATCAGCGAAGGTGGGTAAATGCAGGGTTTTCTATGCTTGCCGCTCATAATCCAAATTAAGTAAGTTAAACAGAACCTGTCACCTGCAAAAACCCTATTAACCTGCAGATATGGATTTAATCTGAACCTGCCTGGCACCAGCACTTAGATCCCCGCTTCCGGGAGGAAATGAACTTCATTCCCTTGGTAGCATTCTGTTTTCATTCACAGGGGCGGGGTTTGCGTGGGTTAAGTCACTACTCTGAGCATACAGAGCGGTAACAGTAACTGCGCCCCCGGCACTGACTGACAGCCGGCCCCAATGCCAAGCTGCTGTAAGTCAGTGCCGAGGGCGCTCTCTAAACACAGCACGGTGACTGAACCCTTGCCAGCGCCGCCCCCGTGACTGAAACCGGAACACTGCCGGGAGGAATAAAGCGCTGAGTGTGGGCACCGGGCAGGTTCCGAGTTCTATTAACCAGTAGATTAACCCCATATCTGCAAGTTAATTGCATTTTTTTCAGGAGACAGGTTCCTTAAGATTTTTTGAAAATGTTGCTTCCATTTTTTCATCAGTTACATATCAACATGTCTGTTTATCCTGCGAGTTTCATAATTCCATGACTTTTTCAATTTCGCTATTGAGGAAATATTATATATATATATATATATATAATTGTCTAAGGGTTTTTCTGTCTGTCTGTCTGTCTGTCCTGGAAATCCCGCGTCTCTGATTGGTCGAGGCCGCCAGGCCTCGACCAATCAGCGTCGGGCACAGCATGGCGACGATGATGTCATAAAGGTTGCCTCGACCAATCAGCGACGGGCACAGTATCGACGTAGATGTCATAATGGTTGCCATGGCGACAATGATGTCATAAAGGTTGCCTCGACCAATCAGCGACGGGCACAGTCTGCCGCGAATTCTGGAATCATCATTGTCCATATACTACGGGGACATGCATATTCTAGAATACCCGATGCGTTAGAATCAGGCCACAATCTAGTATATATATATATATATATATATATATATATATATATATATATATATATATATATATATATATATATATATACATATACATATATATGCACATACATGATGTCCTACTACTTCCAATATTTATTTTTAGCGCTGCCATATTCCGCAGTGCTGTCAAGTGCAATTGTATCTGTTTCCTCTATGAATATATATCTTGTACATATATTATTATATGCATTTTATTCACAAATGTCCCTTGAATAAATACCGCTGGTATGATCACTTATGTGTCAGCTTTATGCTTGCTGTTTAGACCTTGCACAGATAAATCTTCTAGTGTTGATTCTTTCCAGATCTGGGAAACAGTTTCAATAATTATATTTTTCTTTACAATTGACTGTTCCCTCTGCTCATGTTATTCATCATTTAATCCTCGTCTCCTGTCCAGACCATGCAGCTGTCTTTGCCAAGGCAGCTTTTTTTTTTGATTGGTTTCACAGTATGCACATACATGTAATATGCAAATAGCATATGCAAATAGCATATGCAAATTCGAGCAGTAACAATAGCACATTCATGACCTATTCACTACGGTGCACACGTTTTACACACATAAGACCTGGCTCATAAAAAAATATATACATGTTGCTGGTATTCAGGAGCTTTGTGTTTGTAAAAAAAATTCTCAAAATTATTTTTATAAATTCAGTATAATAAAATTCAAAAAGAAAATTATACTAATATATTTAACGCATTTATTAAAATGAAGACTAGAATTTTACTTCACGGTTTCCTTGATTTTTTCCTTTTACAAATTCTGGCTAAAGGTGCTTGAAAAAGTGATTTTAAAATACCCCGTTATGTTCCTCATCTGTTATCACAGGACACTAGAGATGAGTAAATTGATTTGCAGGACCATAGACCAGAAGCCAGGTCTGTAAACCGTATCCACCGGATGGGAGCCGTATGAATTGCCTCCTAGCTGGGAAAAGAAGTTCCAAAGTCTATTGTGCCAACAGAATGCTAATAAAGATTAATTATCCACTCAAAAATTGTAATGGCAAGTTACAGAGCATGAGAATGGAAAGAGAGATCCTGACACTCTCCCACTTCTAGCATCAGGGCCAGGATGAACTTGTCAGTCATGGAAAAATGGGAAAAGGTGTGGGTGTCAGTGGAGACGGAATAGTGTCGACAGTCTGGCAGATTTTGGTAATGAGGAAAGTGTTGCTTTCAGAGGGGAAAGTTGGATTGGTGAAGAATGCTACTGTTTGTGGGGTATGGGTGGGTACATTGCTTATGCTCGGGAGAAAAGAGGTTAGAAGAGGGTGAAGACTGCTGCTATTAGGAAAAGGGGTTGATTAGCAGACAGTGCTGATGGAGCGCCCCCAAGGGCTAGGGGTACTCGGTACCGGGCCCTTCGGTTCTCAAGGGGGGATGTCACGGTGGCTGACCCGGTCCGTGGCCCAGGGACGTCCGTGTAAAAAGGGAAAGGTCTTTAAAGGGGAAATGTTCGTGATGCCACCTGTGGTATTCGGTCAGGGTGACCGACGCTGCTTAGGGGTCCACTGGGTGATGTTATGGCAGCTGGATGGTATACCTTCCCACAGGTGAAGTATATCCCCAGGACTTCCCAGAGTGTAGATGGTGGATGGTGTGAGGCGCAGTGAAGAACGAGGACACAAGGTTGCAGTCTCTTTACCTTTTACTGAAGGCTTCAGCATCCACAGTCCAGAGCACCAGACCACAGGGCAGGCAGAGTCCGGCTGGTTTGGAGGCAAATCCAAAGTCCCCTTATCCAGGTTGAAATCAGTAGCCTTCCTCTAGCACCTGGGTGTTGTAGTACCTTATTGCTGAGCTTCTCATAAGGTCCTCACAACGACTGTAGATGTTCTAGATGTTATCTCTCTCTCTGTCCCCCAGATGGATAGGACAAACCCGTATGACCGGTGGCGTGAGACTTTTTACAGGGACTCTATCATGCCCCATCCTCTCGTGGGTGCCACCTTGCCTCCTGGGTATAGGGCGGACAGGTAATGTGGAAATAGCTGTCCTGCCGGTCTCTGGAGCAAGGCATAAAGAACTGTTGATCCTTCGGTGTTCCAGCTACCGGGATCCTGCGCCTCAGAAAGAGGCAGCCTGTGCAGGGCAGAACTCCTTCTGGTTTCCTCTTCTTTTGCTATGACTTCTTCTCACACTCTACAATACAGTTTTCTGTTTGTGTCTCTTTCTGGAAGCTGCCGCAAGTGGGGCAGGCGCAGCTCTGTGTCCTTCTGTCTAGGCCTCTGACAGGATCCCACCCCTGTCAGGGACCAACCACCTGAGCGGAACTCAGATAGCAACTGCCTGAGCGGAGCTCAGCCAGCTTCTGTCTCTGAGCCGAAGCCCAGCTAGTGTCTGCCTCACTTTCTATCCAGGCCACCAGTTTTACCTAATTGTGAAGAGTGCCCTAATAAATAGGAGCATAGCTCCCCTTGGTGGACAGGAGTGCAAAATGTGTTGTGTGTTGGTGTTATCTGACAAAGAGATCTCCTTTATTGCCTCCAAACGTAACATCATTCCCCCTAGAGGAAAGCGATATAACTGCAACGACCAGGACCCTGGGCCGCTGCACTTATGTAAGTAGGGGTAGTGGTGCATTGTACAATGTTGCTTCCAGGGGAAAATGGAGGCAATGCTGCTGTCAGTGGTTTAGTAATCGAAATGCATTCAGTGCTACTGCCAGTGGAAGAGAGGTTGAAAATTAAGACATTTTGATGTCATTGTGGAAGAGGTGGGATGTGTTTCATGTCTGCTTTGGGGGAGGATGAAAAGTGGAGAATTCTGATGCTGATGCCAAATGCCAAAGGGAAGTTGAAGGAAGGAGGAGAATGTGGCTGCCCAGTGGGGTAGCTAGGGTTTTGGCTCGGGGGGGCGAAGCTTCTGAGTGGGCCCCTAACCAGGTAACCTTGATTACAACTGGGTGACGCGCCCTAATAGTGGAGGAGAACCTCAGCAGATGACCGCACTGTTACTGAAGAAAATCACTTTATAAAGACCAACATGGATATTACCGCCATATGGTCAGTTGTAGATACCAGTCCTACAGAACATATAACAGATCCTTTGCAGGTGGAAATCAGTGCCTACCTTCTAGCGCCTGTGTGTTGTAGTACCTCCCTGCTGAGCACCACGGGATAGTCCTCACAACTGTTGTGTCTGTTTCTGATGTTCTTTCTCACAACTTTCATTTCTGTTCTGATGTTCTTCTCCGTCCCCCAGATGATATGGCTAGGACGCACCCGTATGATGGGTAGGCCTGGAGTTCTTCCGGGACCCTAGCGTCGCCCCTCTCCCACAATTGCCCCCTATGTCTGCTTAGGTGATTTAGGTGAGACTGCCAACCTAAAGTCAACTGCCCTGCCGCTGTTTGAAGTACTGCTTGGAGCCCAATACTTCCTCGGCGTTCCGGCCACCGTCTACGCGCCTCAGTAGGATGTTGCCACGATCTTAAGGCACGACTTCTACTGGTTTATCTGCTTTTTGCTGCGATCTTGTTTCTCACTTCTCCACAATAAACCTTGCTTCGTTTCCTTTCTTAAGATGCCGCCGCATTCGAGTGCAGGCGCGGCTCCGTAACGTTCTGTCCTGTTTGCTAGGCCTCTGTCAGGATCCCACCCCTGACAGGGACCCCCCTGAATCTTCCCCTGCAACACCCTCTGCAACAGGATGTTGCCTGGATCAAACCCAGTCAGCTTCTCGCTAACTTCCTATCCAGCCCCCAGTTTTACCAGATTGTGAGGAGTGGCCTAATACATAGAACCCTTTGCTCCCCCTGGTGGCCGGAGTGTGAAGTGTAATGTGTGACTGTGATACCTGGTCAGGTGAACTCCTTTAGTGCCATCAGATGTACCATCACTCCCCTTAGTGGCGGAGCATCTGTACTGCAACGACCAGGTCTCTGGGGCGCTGCACTAAACACTTGTGTTTATATGAGTTGGACATTTAATGCTGTGAAGGAAACACATTAAACAGACTTTTGTGTTGGAACTTTGCTGGGTCACTGCCTCTTCACTGCATACGTGTGCTACCGCCGGCACTACAATGGATAGAATTGGTTAATGCAGGAGTACAGGGTATGTAGGCCTAGTAAGTGAGTGGCTACAATGGAGGATACTTAGCATGATGTTCTCATTATGGTGCGGGTGGAATAAGAGACAGATAACGTGTCTCTTGGGATTTTACATCCAGCTGAAGAGGGCATGTACATTCTCAGATGAGGGCAATGATGTCACCAGTTTGTTATATTTTCCCCACCCAATTGTTTGTGCTTATTTCCACCCATGCTGGCTGACCATGTTTTTCAGCAATTGACTGGACATTCCTTTTTCTCAAGGCAATTCAGACAGCAAGGTGGTGGAAGGGCTTTCTGATATATTGTCACATACCCGCTCCTCAGCACGTAGCTTGGGGTTGTGCCTGCAATGGTTAATCTATCTGTCCTATGCTGTAATGCGAGCATAAATCACACCCTGACACAGACTGCTTCACACATGCTGCCACCACTCACCGATCACACGGGTGATGAGTCCCGGAAGTACTACTACTACTGTCTGTCAATCATCAGGATCACACACTCTAAGGGTATGTGTCCACAGTCCGTAATGACGGCGCTTTGGACGGAGCGGAAAACTCGCTCCGCCCAAAGCGCGGCCCCCTTCTATACGCGCAGTGATTCCGGATGTGTTCACTGCATACATCCGGAATCTCCGCACCCCATACATAGGACCCTGTGATTTACCTTGCGGCGACGGAGCATTGCCGCAAGGTAAACAGACATGCTGCGATCTAAAAAGACGGAAAAGCAGGGCCGCCGGGTGCGTGTTCGCACGCATAGTGGAGACGGGATTTCATAAAATCCCCTCCACTATGCTGTAACATCTGGACGCTGCAGGTTGAACGCTGCGGTTGTACACAGAGTTCAATCCGTAGCTAATCCAGATGTAATCCGACCTGTAGACACGCACCCTAAGGCCATGGATTCTTTTAGAGCATACAAGGTTCAAACTTATGCGATGGCCAATAGGGTAGTTGCAGGAAAGAGGAAAATGCTGACGCCAACTAGTAAGGTTTAAGAAGGTGGACTGTTCTGCAATATGTAATATTTGGATTTTTAGGAAGGTATTGTCTTAAGTATTGTGTTGTTTGGCTCTGTTTCAGGTAATTGGGGAACTGTAAATTAGTATTTATTTGGTGAGTCACATAATATTTCTTCAAATCTTATGCCATGGTATCACCATAGACTGGTTCTTGAACCCCAAGTATAATAAGTTTGAGAATCCCTGATCTACACTAGCCCCAATCTTTACCACACAAAAACCGCAATAACCAATATACAGTTTAAAATGCTTGTTACCTGAGACGTGTTCTCCTAGCACTAAATATTATTAAAGCTTTGTTCCACTTCAAGGAAATATCGAGAAATTGCTATTTAACAAGCAAACAAATAACTAAGTCAGCAACTCACCGTACTTATTAACACTGCTTGTTGGAACGGTAAATGCAAACTCTAAAAAGGACAGGTGTTGAGTAAATTTAAAATAATGTTCCATAGAGCCTTAAAAAACAATTTCCTCTACCAATTTAAACCTCCATGTCTGCGGAGTGGATCAGAGATGCAAATAACATTGTATATGTTTTGTAAACCAGAAAGAATGAAATTAGATTTTTAGTTACACTCTGCCTTCTTTGATACCACATTGTATATTTTGACAATGCCGAACAGCATCTCAAATGTGCTGCTTTTTAAATACAATTTAATTATACTCTGTTTCCCCGGGGTTCCTGTTGCCATATGTATTAATTTAGTATATGCCTCAAGGAGAACATATTTCAATTATTACATATTTCCCCCAAGAAACAATAATATTTAAATGATTTACAGCCTCATGGTTTATAAGTTGCATGTGCAGTGACTGAATCTTTGATTACATTAACACTTTATTGTGTAAAAGTCCACTGCCCTGTTATAATAGCTCTACTATGTGCTTTTAAGTGCAAAGTGTATTTGTATCTGCTCATTGCTAGGTTGTATACATAGGCTTTAGGTGATAAATGTTTGATCCCAGGAGGACACACTGATCTCTAACAAAGAAGTTCTCAGTCTCTGATTCCACCATACAAGCACATTTATGGTAAGAAAGTGTTTGCATTAAGAACCAGATAAAAAGTAACTAATAAGGATGAGCGGATCGCTTTGCCCAACTACGGTCCATTTTTAGGTCACTGATTTTTGGCCGTGGACAGGATATGACAAATGTCTTTACTAGTAGCGTAGCTACTGGGGGGGCAGAGGGGGCGGTCGCCTGGGCCCCGTGCTCTGAGGGACCCGCTCGGAGCTACTCTACTATTACTGTAGAAACCAAGATTAGAGACCATACAAATAGTTCGGTAAGCTTCCTAAATAAGTAAGTTTACCAAAAGAAAGGGGAAGTACAAGACCCCCTAAGGTAAAATTACTGTATTTTATTAACAATTAGATAAAATCAAGAATCATAGTTATAAATAAATGTTTAATATATGCCAAACACCACAAAATATTTTGATCTATTTGATACACACTGAATTTTTTTTACTCTGCACGTGGTTGTTAATACTACCATTCAAGGTGTGGGTTGTTTGGAGTTCACTCTGCCTTGTTTGATTTCCCTATTTATACCTCTGATTCTTGATTTTATCTAATTGTTAATAAAATACTTTAATTTTACCTTGGGTCTTATTACTGTACACTGTATCGGCGTGCTCAGCAGAGCAGATACTCTATCTTCCTGCACTGCCATCCTGCCACTATGGGGCCCTTGAGAAGGAGGGATGGGGGGCATTAATATGTAGAGGCCTATGGGGAGTGCATTATACTATATAGAGTCTGCCTATGGAGAGTGCATTATACTATATAGAGTATGCCTATGAGGAGTGCATTATACTATATAGAGTCTGCCTATGGGGAGTGTATTTTACTATATAGAGTCTGCCTATGGGGAGTGAATTATACTATATAGAGTATGTCTATGAGGAGTGCATTATACTATATAGAGTCTGCCTATGGGAAGTGCATTTTACTATATAGAGTCTGCCTATGGGAAGTGCATTTTACTATATAGAGTCTGCCTATGGGGAGTGCATTATACTGTATAGAGTCGGCCTGTGGGGAGTGCATTTTACTATTTAGAGTCTGCATAAGGGGAGGGCATTAAATTGTATAGAGTTTGCCTATGGGGAGTGAATTATACTATATAGGGGCATATGAGGAGTTCATTATACTATATTGAATCTGCCTATGGGGAGTTCATTATACTATATAGAGTCTACCTATGGGGAGTGCATTAAAATGTATAGAGTTTGCCTATGGGGAGTGAATTATACTATATAGAGGCATATAGGGAGGTCATTATACTATATAGAATCTGCCTATGGGGAGTTCATTATACTATATTGAGTCTGCCTATGGGGAGTTCATTATACTATATAGAGTTTGACTATGGGGAGTGCATTATACTATATAAAGTCTACCTATGGGGAGTGCATTATACTATATAGAGTCTGCCTATGGGGAGTGCATTATACTATATAGAGACTGCCTATGGAAGGTGCATTATACTATATAGAGTCTGCCTATGGGGAGTGCATTATACTATATAAAGGCCTTTGGGGAGTGCATTATCTATATATATAATTGTCTAAGGGTTTTTCTGTCTGTTTGCCTGTCTGCCCTGGAAATCCCGCGTCTCTGATTGGTCGAGGCCGCCTGGGCCTCGACCAATCAGCGACGGGCACAGTATCGACGTAGATGTCATAATGGTTGCCATGGCGACGATGATGTCATAAAGGTTGCCTCGACCAATCAGCGACGGGCACAGTCTGCCGCGAATTCTGGAATCATCATTGTCCATATACTACGGGGACATGCATATTCTAGAATACCCGATGCGTTAGAATCGGGCCACAATCTAGTACTATATAAAGGTCCAAGGGGAGTGCATTATACTGTATGGAACCAATGAGGTGTACATTATACTATATAGAGGCCTTTGGGGAGTGCATTATACTATAGAGGCATATGGGAAGTGCATTATACTATATAGGCCCATGGGAAGTGCATTATACTATATAGAGACCTATGGAGAGTGCATTTTACTATATGGAGACCTATGGGGAGTGCATTATACTGTTTGGAGGCCTATGGGGAATGCAATATACAATATAAAGGCCTATTGGGAATGCACTATACTATATGGAGAACTATGGCGAGTACATTGTAGTATATGGAGGCCTATGGGGAGAGAATTATACTATATGGAGGCTATTTACGGGTCCATCATACAGTGTGGGAATTACAGTGAGAGGCCATAATACACTGTGGGAGCTAATGGGCTTTTGTACTGTTTGGAGGCCAGCATACAGTGTTGGAGCCATCAAACAATTTGGGGGCTACTAAGGGGTTACAGAGGCCTATGGGGTGTGCATGCTACTATTTGGAGGCCTATGTGGAGTGCATTATACTATATAGAGGCCTATGGGGAGTATATTATACTATATGGAGGCTTATGTGGAGTGCATAATATTATATGGAGGTTATTTATGGGGCCATCGTACAATGAGGGGTCCAACATACAGTGTGGGGATTACAGTGAGGGGGCCATCATACAGTGTGGGAGCTAATGTGGGGTCTTTGTATAGTGAGGGAGCCATCATACAGGGCTACTAAGGGGTCAGTATACTGTGTGGGGACATTATACTGTGTATAGGGGAGCATCATGTTGTGTAGAGGGGAGTTGTACAAGGTAGAGATTAGGAACATTACTAAATGTTAAGTGGGCACTTATTGTTATAGGCACACAGATTATTGTGACTGTCAAAGGGGTACACAGAGGGCATTATTACTTTCTAGAGGTCAAAATGTGGGCACAGTTTTCTTGCACAAGGCATTAATATATTCTAGAGCTTTGTTTTATTTGTTTTACATTCTAGAGAACACACAGTACCTAACAGCAGGTGCAGTAAGGCTATGTGCCCACAATCAGGAATATTAGCGCTTTGGACACAACGTATTTTCACTGCATCCAAAACGCTGCGCTCTAATAAACACATGTGTTTAGGTTAATATGCAGATTTATCTCATCTAATGCTAGTCTATTTGTAGCGGAGACTAGCATTTCCACTACAGAAATTAACATGCTGCGGCTTGTAAACCCATACCGTGGGTCAGTTTACGCAGCATTAAGTAGAAGCACAGTGGGCATGAGATTTCTATAAATCCCATCCACTGTGCTTGCAATGTAGAACACAGCGTTTTGGACATAGCACAGATGACCTGCATCCAAAACACTGCAATTCCTGATCGTTGGCATGTCGCCTAAAAGAGAAACAAAGGGCAGCACATGCCCAGTATTGGGGTATTAGAAGGATAAGGCGTTTGTGCAGATTGTGAATAGATGGGGACGGGGCAGGAAATGTGAGATGTCCGATGTGTTGTAATCTTTACATATAAGCAGGACCCAAGCTACATATAAAAACAAATAATTTTATTGAATAGACAAAAAGCAGTAATTAAAACAAGAATATGAAATGGGCAAAGGTAAGGGATGAGAGCAATACAGTGACATACAGTATTAAGGCTGCTTTCACACATCAGTTTTTTTGCAGTCAGGCTCAACGGATCCGTCGTAAATTGTGAAAAACTGATGCAACGGATCGTTTTTGCACTGGATCCGACTACCAGCGTTTTTTTTTATCCGTTTTACGATGGATTACGATGGTTCCTTTTTTTTTTTAAACGCCCATGGGAGGCTCCCAAATGTGATTGGCTACTTAAAACCTACATATACAGTGTTTCTACGGCTCATCTTTGACAGGTTACAGAGAAAGTGGCGAAGATGGAAGGCGTGATGGCAAACATTCTAAAGATTTCTGTGGATTTCACTTTTGAGGCGAATCGTTTGAAAGTGATGTTATGGAGAAGGAGCGAGAAAGACAGCGCATCATGCGTCTGCGCTGACGACATTTTTGGGTCCACCCAATCACAGCACAGAGAATGACACGTGGGGTGTATTCAACATTATACATGGAGTTAAGAGGAAACCCTGAGAAGTTTTTAGCTACGTGCGTATGCAAACGGAGAACTTAGATTTTTTTGTGGAACAGATTGGACACCTCATCCATAGAAGTGATACGTATTGCCGCTTCTCCATTTCACTGGCAGAGCGTTGAATGATGATGACTCTTCGGTAAGCCATTTTTATTGTATCTCCTACTGTTAAAGCATACTTATAACTGTAATGTTGTTGCTGGTATTTTGTACTAATAATTGCCTTGCCTTTTTTCACAGGTTCCTTGCAACTGGACAATCCCTTTTGTCACTCCATTTCCAATTCAGACTCGGGATTTCCACCATATCGGGGATTGTTAAGCACACCTGCCGTGCATTGTGGGACTGTTTGCATGAAGAATTTATCCCACATCCCACAACAGAGAGTTGGCTAGAGATTGCAGAAAAATTCCAACAAATTTGTCAGTTTCCCAATTGCTTGGGTGCAGTGGACGTGAAACATATCTGCATCGTCAAACCTGCTGGATCTGAATATTTCAACTACAAGAAATATTTCTCCATTGTGCTCATGGCCATCGCAGACGCAGAATACAAATTTATAGCGGTTGATATTGGGGCCTATGGCCGCTCCAATGATTCACAAGTTTTTAAAGTGTCTGAAATGGAGTGTCATCTCTATGGAAATACCTTCCAATTTCCACCCCCAATACCGTTGTCTGAAACCTCTGGGCCACCAATGCCATTTGTATGTTTTGGAGATGAAGCGTTCCAACTCTTGGAACACCTGCAGAAGCCTTACTCAAGTAGTAGATTGACGCCAACTAAAAGAGTTTTTAATTACCGCCTAACACGAGCACGAAGAATGGTGGAGTGCGCTTTTGGGATTTTAACAGTTCTGTTGACCGCTATAAACCTGAAGATTGACACTGTTGTGAGGTGGTGAAAGCTTGTGTGGTCCTGCACAATTTCGTAATATGCAAGTAACAGATTGCTATTGATGACCACTTTGAATTATTATCACAACATTACTTTTAGAAGTTCTGTGTCAGTTTCCAGAATGAGGGACAAATTTGCTGAATGCTTTATTTCACCTCAAGGAAGAGTACACTGGCAGGATAAGATAGTTTGAAAAATTTGTCTTGGATCTTGTTACCCAAAGTATTGGACCTTGTTTTACCCAAAGTATTGGACCTGGTTGGGTTTTTACCAAAGTATTGTACCTGTTGTTCCCAAAGTATTGTACCTGTTTTACACAAAGTATTGTACCTGGTTGGGTTTTACCCAAAGTATTGTACCTGGTTGGGTTTAACCCAAAGTATTGTACCTTGTTTTACCCAAAGTATTTAACCTTATAATTTAATAAATGAAAGACAAAATTTTTAAACAAAAAAATTGTTTTTTTATTTACAAATGTTAAACAAAAATCTATAAATTTAGATAATGTGGGGTGGAGATAATACTGGAGGGGCTGTCAGATTGGGCCACTTCGACAGTGGGAGTGTGGAGAGAGGATTATGGTGGTGATGGATCATAAGGTGAAACAGAAGGTGAAGGAGTGAAGAAAGAAAGAGAACAGGTGGACATAAAACCATGAGTAGTGATGGGAATTTGGAAGGTTTGAGGGGTGGAGTGGAGGGATTGGGAGGCAGAAGAGCTGGTGGGTGGAGGAGAGGGTTGTGATGTGAGGGAAGGCTGGGAAGGTGTAGATAGATCGGGTCTGTCGAAGTGGCCCGTGGTTGCGGACTCCTGTGGGATCGCTCCAGAAGGATTCAACTCTGCAGGCTCCCGAGTGCTGCAGTCAGTGCTGTGGAAAAAAAAAATAATGTAATTAATATATTGTTATGTGAAAGAAAAAAGAAAAAGCAGCACTCACCCGTTTTCTTCTAGTGTGGAAATTCTTTAATCCATAAAAATGATCAAACACACAACAGTGCGGTACAGGTTAGGGCATTGGTGAGGAGAGGGAGCGAGTGAAGACGAGACGAACGACGGCCGTTTCGCGCACAAGCGCTTCTAGAAGCGCTTGTGTGCGAAACGGCCGTCGTTCGTCTTGTCTTCACTCGCTCCCTCTCCTCACCAATGCCCTAACCTGTACCGCACTGTTGTGTGTTTGATCATTTTTATGGATTAAAGAATTTCCACACTAGAAGAAAACGGGTGAGTGCTGCTTTTTCTTTTTTCTTTCATATAACATTTGGATGTGTTGCCACCCACTGAACAGCACCTCCCTATCTTCTATACAAGCAGTATCCATTTTACCTCTATGACTGATGTCCGCAGCTGTGGTGTCTTAATTTGAGTACTTTCAGTGCCAGCTAGTCCTTTTTTCTTTGCAAATATATTAATATATTGTTATTGCTTGGCCCTGACTGAAACAAAAAAAAGGTTACACATGTAAACATTTTTACTTAGCAAATGGGTGGGAAATATTTACCTTCTGCTCACCATCGTCGACTGGAGGAACAACAGGGCTCTTGCATACTTGTACTTGCTCCTGCATCCTTCCGATCCACTCGGGGCCTGCATCTCCTTGTTGAACTCCTTCTTGAAGCGATCGCTGATTGACCGCCACCACTTGATAACTCTTTCGCCTGTAAAGTGATAGCACAAATTGGTTAGAATACAACACATTACATCCAGCAAAATAACTGAACTGAGAATACTTACGTGCTTGATTCTGGGTCCGAACATCAAGGTCCTCCCAGTGGTCCACAACTTCGTGGCATACTCCCTCCCAGAGCCGACGGGTCACACCAAGATCTGCGTGGCGGTGGTCACCCGTATTCCACATCGGCTCCCGCTCTTGGATTAGAACAATGAGGAGGTCGATGTCTAGACCGGCCTCCTCACCGTCTGAGTCAGGAGCACGCTGTGAAGCCTGTTAAAAAAGAAAAAAAAAACCATTACATTGAAATCCCCAACATGAAGTGGAAAAAAAAAAAAGAAGGTACTTACTCGATAGCGACCGCCCTGACGCTCACGCGAACGACCCAGAGAGGTGCTTTGAGGTCCTCTTGATCAAGCCCCAGAATCAGAAGACTACAAAAAAAATTATGTGCTTGGTTGTAGACTTATGCGTTGTGTGTTCTGTGATGTCTGTAATGTTCTGTTTTTATGTGTTGTGTGTACTGTGATGTCTGTGATGATATGGTTCTGTGATGCATGTAAGAAACTTACCAATTGCGAGCCCGCTCCGGGTATTTCTTCACCCCGTCCATCTTCTTCTGGAAGCACCTCTGATGCTGTAGCTTCCTGTTATACAAAAATTATATATATATATATATATATATATATATATATATATATATATATATATATATATATATATATATTACATGAACATCACCAAAAAGACAAAAAAACATTTATTTACCTCACAGTGTTGACGACGTGGTGGAGGGCTCCCGGAAGATGACATGCTGTGGCTTGTTGCTGGCCTGGTAGGCTGTGGCTGGCTGCTGGCCTGGTAGGCTGTGGTTGGCTGTGGCTAGCTGCTTGCCTGGTAGGCTGTGGCTGAATGCGGCTGGCTGCTGGCCTTATAGGCTGTGGCGGCTGGCGGCGGCTGGCTGCTTGCCTGGTAGGCTGTGGCTGGCTGCGGCTGGCTGCTGGCCTGGTAGGCTGTGGCTGGCTGCTGGCCTGGTTGGTTGTGGCTGGCTGCGGCTGGCTGCTGACAGGCTGTGGCTGGTTTCAGCTACAGGTTTCTTTCAGCTCTGGTGGCAGGTTTCATCTCTGGTGGCAGGTTTCAGCACTGGTGGATGGTTTTGAGCTCTGATGGCAGGTTTCAGCTCTGACGGCAGGTCTGTGTCTTGATTGCTTGCTTGCTGGCTGGTAAATGGATGAGTGAAGCCCTATTAGCAGGCTTTATATACACCTTTCCTAATTGGGGGCTGGCCAATTGTATCTGAGCATGCGCAGTTAAAAAAAATGGATTCCGGCGCCCATAGGCTTCCATTCTAGCAAAAGCCAGACAGCGCCGGTTCCGGCGATGTCCGATTTTTTGCCAGAGACAAAAAAAGGTTACTTTGTCCATTTTTTCCTGCCGCCGGACAAACAATCTTCTACGGATCCGGCGAACGACGGATGAAACGCGAGGCCATCCATCGCAATCCGTCGCTAATACAAGTTTATGAGAAAAACAGATCCAGCGGCATCCATTCTTTTTTCAAAATTCGCCAGATTGAGCCTGAAGGCAAAAAACTGATGTGTGAAAGCCTCCTAACTAGTGTTGAGCGATACCTTCCGATATTTGAAAGAATCGGTATCGGATTGGATCGTCCGATATCCAAAAAATATCGGATATCGCCGATACCGATACCCGATACCAATACAAGTCAATGGGACACAACTATCGGAAGTGATCCTGGATGGTTCCCAGGGTCTGAAGGAGAGGAAACTCTCCTTCAGGCCCTGGGATCCATATTCATGTAAAAAATAAAGAATAAAAATAAAAAATATGGATATACTCACCCTCGGTCGGGCCCTGGCTGTCACCGCTGCAAGCGTCTGCCTCCGTTCCTAAGAATGCAGAGTGAAGGACCTTCGATGATGTCACGGCTTGTGATTGGTCGCGTGACCGCTCATGTGACCGCTCACGCGACCAATCACAAGCCGCAACGTCATCGCAGGTCCTACACTCACTGCTTTCTTAGGAACGGAGGCTGCCGGTTGCACCGCTGAGGTCCAGGGGCTGTCCGAGGGTGAGTATATCCATATTTTTTATTTGTATTCTTTATTTTTTACATGAATATGGATCCCAGGGCCTCAAGGAGAGTCTCCTCTCCTCCAGACCTTGGGAACCATACGCACCGCACACGCCTGGGAGCTTATAGGAACTTCCGATTCCGATTTCCGATATCACAAAAATATCGGAACTCGGTATCGGAATTCCGATACAGCGAATATCGGCCGATACCCGATATTTGCAGTATCGGAAAGGTCAACACTACTCCTAACCCAGCCCGGTGGCACTACATGGAGGTAATAAGCAGTGGGTACAGAAAATTTATTGAATGAGGTAAGTACAGACTGTGCTCCTCCTATAAAGAATTACAGTAATTATTCAATTGGGATTCTATTGGGATTTAGCAGAGGACAGCACAGAAAATAAGTCAGAGATGCATGATATAAACGTATATGGAGGTGGGTGTCCAACAGTCCATGCACTATGGCAAAGTTTAACAGAGCTCCACATTCATACAAAATATCACACCTAGATAGGTATATCAGGTGATAGACACACTAGGGCGTGCATGAGTTTGCATTAATCAGACAGGTAAAGAAAAGTGCAGGCAACATGATTGTAATGAATAAATTTAACAAATACTGCAGTAAGAGGTTGCAGTAAGAGGAGTGCACAGCCAGCTATCCCAAATTCACGTTTCGCAGTTGGTTGCTTCTTCAGTGGGTGTAATATTTGTTGTAATCTCTGCAGCCGAGTCCTGGTTGGAAGAAGTTGTCATGTCAGTCTGGGCCAGATGGGAAAAGTGAACCATTCCACCAGAAAGAATGTCAGCTGTAAGTCACTATCTGTAACTGTGCTGTAATGGCTTATATGTTCTACAGGATTGGTATCTACCACTGACCATATCAATGTTGGTATTTGTACAGAGATTATTACTAGTAACACAGTAGTTATCTGTTGAGTTTCTCCTACATCCACTATAAGGGTGTGCCACCTGTTGTGAATTCTGTTCTCGAACTCCCTCCTGTGGTCATGAATGGTACTTCGGCGAGTTCTGTCCATGGACTCCCTCTGGTGTCTGTGAGTGGAGCTGCTGGTTCTGAGGTTCCTTCTCCAGCTGACCTCATTTAGTTCTAGGCTGGCTGCTCTATTTAACTCCACTCAGATCGTTACTTGATGCCAGCTGTCAATGTTCTAGTACTGGTTCAGTTCTCTCTTGGATCTTGCAGATGACCTGTCTACTCCAGCAAAAGCTAAGTCCCTGATAGTTAAATTGTTTATCTCTGTTTTCTGTCCAGCTTGCTATCATGATTTTGCAGAGCTAGCTGGAAGCTCTGGGATGCAGAGTGGCACCTCCGCACCGTGAGTCGGTGCGGGGGTCTCTTTTGCACACTCTGCGTGGTTTTTATAGTTTTTTGTGCTGACCACAAAGTTGCCTTTTCTATCCTCAGTCTGTTAGTTAAGTCTGGCCTCCTTTGCTGAAACCTATTTCATTCCTGTGTTTGTGACTTCCATCTTAACTCACAGTTAATATTTGTGGGGGGCTGCCTGTTTTCTTTGGGGAATTTCTCTGAGGCAAGGTAGGCTTTATTTTCTATCTCTAGGGGTAGTTAGCTCTTAGGCTGTGAAGAGGCGTCTAGGCAGAGTCAGGTACGCTCCACGGCTATTTCTAGTTGTTGTGATAGGATTAGGGGTTGCGGTCAGCAGAGCTCCCACTTCCCAGAGCTGGTCCTGTATTACTAGTTTGCTCATCAGGTCATTCCTAGTGCTCCTAACCATCAGGTCACCATAACAGCCACCATAGTTGTAATCAGGGTTACGTGGTTAGTGGCCCACTCAGAAGTTTCACCCCCACCTGAACCAAAACCCTAGCCACACCTCCGGTCTTTACCCTCTGGGATCCCAGGCTCGGCTTATGGATCTTGTCATTCGACTCAGGGTCATCCACAGTCCTCGGGAAGCTTTCCCCCTGTATCAGCATGTACTTCCTATGCGTTACCACTTGGTCTGATTTATCACTATTATAACTTATGGTCCACGCAGGGACATGCTTAATCGGGGTATACTTAACTGTTCTCACAATGTATTCCAAATGACCCTTGATGGGTTTCTATAGTGACTTTGTCTGACCCTGTATATGTGTCTGTCTATTTGCACCTTAGTCACTTTACTTCTCAATAGTTATATATATATTAATACTTAAATTAAAGATTTTATACTCTTTCAACCTGATTACTCATTATTCTCCTGAATTTACATGTTTCATTGGAGTTGGTTTTGTTCCAGTAGGAGGAGTTGCACTCTTTGTGTAAACCTCCCTGGCATCTAGAATGCAGCTGGGCATTTTGTTTGCAGTAACAGCGCTGTCATCTGCTGAGTTTCTCCTACATCCACTATTAGGGTGCGTCACCATAGTTGTAATCAGGGTTACCTGGTTAGGGGTCCACCTGAACCAAAACCCTAGCTACGCCTCTGGTTTACCCTCTGGGATCACAGGCTGGTGATAAGCCAGGCTGGTGAGATGAAATTTGTGCACTATATGCCGCACAGATGATGTCATGTTAGGCTTAAAAACAGAAAGCTTCAGTCGGGGAGCCTGTTGACTGAGGAAACTTAAGCAGCTCCTGTCCATAGCCAGAGAACATTGACCTGGACCATTGACCAGGCTAGTACAAAGAGATGTGATAATCTTTAGTAATTAGACTGGTTTTTATTTGTCCTGCAGTCATTACAAAGTTAAACAATTTTTTGTAATACACTACATTACTGTACCTTATTTTACTTCATTCTCCTCCCAAAATTATTCCGTTTCCTTTTCTAGTTTATGCTTATTTGAAAACACTTTTCATCTGCTGCTCAGCAATATCTTTACGCTATATGCAAACACTGAGGCTATGTGCACACGTTGCGGATTTAGATGCGGATCCGCAGCGCTTTTGGAAGTGCGGAATTGCATCAAATCCGCAGTGTAGTGCACAAGCAATGTTAGTCATTGCACATGCTGCAGAAAAAAACACCTGGATTTGCAGCGTTTTATTTTCTGCAGCATGTCAATTCTTTTTGCGGATCTGCAGCGTTTCTGCACCCATTGACTTCTATTGTGTCAGGCCAATCCGCAGCAAAACCACAGATTTAAAAAAAGATCTGCAGTTTTGCTGCAGATGTGCCTGCATGTGTAGGCAGGCATTGTCCGATGGAACTACTAGTCCCATCCGGCTATGCCTGCTACAGTGACAGCTAGCCGGGTGATGTGACAGCAGTAATCCCATTATCCGGCTACTGTGTTCAAGTGTAAAAAACAAACAAACACATACAATACACACATATACAGTAAATACATATAGACATACACTACATACAACATACAGTACATACATATTTGTGTTGGTTTATTATTTTTTCTTTTTTTCCAGGAGATCGAGGGCGTTGCATGGATTACCAGTAACAATAAAGATGACAAAACTGTGTGGTATTTTATTTCATTAAAATACTTTATTCTGCATGTGTGTGTTTATTTATTAACAACTATAGGATTATTAATGGATAGGTGTCTTATTGACGTCTCTCCATAACTAAGCCGGCTTGATGTCACCTTACAATTCAAAGGTGACATTAACCCCTATTACCCCATATGCCACCGCTACAGGGCAGTGGAAAGAGAGAGGCTAAGTGCCAGAATTGGCACCATTTCTGGGGCGGCTGTGCGCTGGTGTTTGTAGCCGGGGGGGGGGGGCAATATCCAAGGTCCCTTCCTAGGCTATGAATATCAGCCCACAGCTGTCTGCATAGACTTTTCTAGCTATAAATTATAGGGGGACCCCACAAACTGTAATTTTTCTGGGGGGTCCCCCTATTTTAATAGCCAGTTAAGGCTAAATATACAGCTTTCTCAAGCTTGAGAAAGGTCTACATCCAGGATCGAAACGTCGCCACATGGGCCAATAAAGAGCACCTTATTATTGCCATATGGAGTGCAGTCTAAGAATTTTTTTGACTCTATCTATTATCTATTTAGTCGAGTATGTAAACATTATTCTTCAATGGAGTATGTCATTGAAGAGGTTGGACGAGAAATGACATCACAATTCTTTTTTTTGTGTTCAATAATAGATCTTTATGGAGCGCCCCTATGCGTAAGGGCAATGGGGTACTCGGTACCGGGTCCTTCGATTCAGGGGATGTCACGGTGGCCCTACCCGGTCCGTGGCCCTTTGAGGGGCGTCCAATTAAAGGTGTAGTTTATATGATGTTCGTGATGCCACCTGTGGTATTCGGTCAGGGTGACCGACGCTGCTTAGGGGTCTGCTGGGTGATGTTATGGCAGCTACATGGTATACCTTCCCATAGGTGAAGTGTATCCCCAGGGCTTCCCAGAAGTGTAGATGGTGGATGGTGTAAGGCGCGGTGAATAACGAGGAAACAAGGTTGCAGTCTCTTTACCTTTTACTGAAGGCTTCAGCATCCACAGTCCAGAGCACTGATCACAGGGCAGGCAGAGTCTGGCCTGTCCGAAGGCACATCCAGAGTTCCCTTAACCAGCTGTAAATCAGTAGCCTTCCTACTAGCGCCTGTGTGTTGTAGTACCTCCCTGCTGAGCACCACGGGATAGTCCTCACAATTCTCGTAATTGTTCTCGATGTTATTTCTTCCTCTCTGTCCCCCAGATGGTATGGATAGGACAACCCGTATGACTGGGATAGCCTGGGGCTTGTTTGTAGGGACCCTAGAGACACCCCGACCCCCACAATTTGCCACCGTGTCTTCTTAGGTATTAAGGTCGGGCAGCCAACTTGGAATTGACTGTCCTGCCAGACTCTGAAGTAAAGCGTAGAGTCTATTACTCCCTCGGTGTTCCGGCCACCGGCTACGCGCCTCAGAAGTAGGCTGCCGATCTCGGGGCAGAACTCCTCCCGGTGTTATCTCCTTGTGCTGTGACTTCGTTTCTCACTCTCCACAATACAATTCCTTTCTTGTCCTTTCTTAGGAGACTGCCGCATGTGGGGCAGGCGCAGCTCCATAGCTTTCTATCTCGTGCTAGGCCTCTGCCAGGATCCCACCCCTGACAGGGACCCTCTGTCTGCAGCTCCAATGTTCCTCCTTTTCCCCCTGTCTGCCTCACAGGAACTCTCTGGGTCAAGACCCAGGCAGCATCTGACTCACTTTCTATCCAACCCACCAGTTTTACCCTAGTGTGAGGAGTGCCCTAATAGATAGGAGCAAGGCTCCCTGTTGTGATCCGCTTTTTGGGCTCCCCTAGTGGTGGCTGGTGGTACTGGAGACTTGTGTGTTCTTTTCTGCCTCAGCTCACCTGCTTCCATCAGTTTTGGGAGTTCCCTATTTAGCCTTGCTCTCCAGTCACTTCCTTGCCGGTCATCATTGTAACCTGAGTCTTTCAGTTGCATGTTCCTGCTTCCAGTCTGCTGATCAGCTAAGTGGACTCTTGTCCTTTTTGTTTTGTATTTTTTGTCCAGTTTACAGTTTGTCATTTCCTGTTACTGGAAGCTCTTGTGGACTGAAATTGCCACTCCTGTGTCATGAGTTGACACAGGAGTCTTAAAGTAATTTCAGGATGGGTTTTTGAAAGGGTTTTTCAGCTGACCGTGAAGTCCTCTTTTGTATCCTTCCTCTATCTAGTAAGTGGACCTCGCTTTGCTAAATCTACCTTCATACTGTGTATGTCTTTTCCTCTGAACTCACCGTTAATATATGTGGGGGCTAAGTGGTTCTCCAAGATTGATCTCCGTGGGGCGTATAATTTGGTGCGAATTAAGCAAGGGGATGAGTGGAAAACCGCATTTAATATGCCTGAGGGCCACTTTGAGTATTTAGTAATGCCTTTCGGCCTTTCTAATGCACCTTCAGTTTTTCAGTCCTTTATGCATGATATTTTCCGTGAATATCTGGATAAATTTATGATTGTGTATTTGGACGATATTTTGATTTTTTCTGAGGACTGGGAGTCTCATGTTCAGCAGGTCAGGAGGGTTTTTCAGGTCTTGCGGGAGAATTCTCTGTGTGTAAAGGGTTCTAAGTGTGTTTTTGGGGTTCAAAAGATTTCCTTTTTGGGGTACATTTTTTCCCCTTCTTCTGTTGAGATGGACCCTGTCAAGGTTCGGGCTATTTGTGACTGGACGCAGCCTACTTCTCTAAAGGCTCTTCAGAAGTTCTTGGGCTTTGCTAATTTTTATCGTCGATTTATAACTGGTTTTTCTGGTGTTGCTAAACCTCTTACGGATTTGACTAAGAAGGGTGCTGATGTTGCCAATTGGTCCTCTGCCGCTGTGGAGGCCTTTCGGGAACTTAAGCGCCGCTTTTCGTCTGCCCCTGTGTTGCGCCAGCCTGATGTCTCTCTCCCCTTTCAGGTTGAGGTCGATGCTTCCGAGATCGGAGCGGGGGCGGTTTTGTCGCAGAAAAGTTCCGATTGCTCAGTGATGAGACCTTGTGCGTTCTTTTCTCGAAAATTTTCTGCCGCCGAAAGAAATTATGATGTCGGTAATCGGGAGCTTTTGGCCATGAAGTGGGCATTTGAGGAGTGGCGTCATTGGCTTGAGGGTGCTAGACATCAGGTGGTGGTTTTGACTGATCACAAGAATCTGATTTATCTTGAGTCTGCCAGGCGCCTGAATCCTAGACAGGCGCGCTGGTCGTTGTTTTTCTCTCGGTTTAATTTTGTGGTCTCATATCTACCAGGTTCTAAGAATGTGAAGGCAGATGCCCTTTCTAGGAGTTTTGAGCCTGATTCCCCTGGTGATTCGGAACCTACAGGTATCCTTAAGGATGGGGTGATATTATCCGCTATTTCCCCAGATCTGCGACGTGCTTTGCAAGAGTTTCAGGTGGATAGACCTGATCGCTGTCCACCTGGTAGACTGTTTGTTCCTGATGATTGGACCAGTAGAGTCATCTCGGAGGTTCATTCTTCTACGCTGGCGGGTCATCCTGGAATTTTTGGTACCAGGGATTTGGTGGCTGGATCCTTCTGATGGCCATCTCTGTCTCGAGATGTGCGTGTTTTTGTGCAGTCTTGTGATGTGTGTGCTCGGGCCAAGCCTTGTTGTTCTAGGGCTAGCGGGTTGTTGTTGCCCTTGCCTATTCCGAAGAGGCCTTGGACGCACATCTCGATGGACTTTATTTCTGATCTTCCTGTCTCTCAGAGGATGTCTGTTATCTGGGTGGTGTGTGACCGTTTTTCTAAGATGGTTCATTTGGTGCCATTGCCGAAGTTGCCTTCCTCGTCTGAGTTGGTTCCTTTGTTTTTTCAAAATGTGGTTCGCTTGCATGGTATTCCTGAAAATATCGTTTCTGATAGGGGTACCCAGTTCGTTTCTAGATTTTGGCGGGCATTCTGTGCCAGGTTGGGCATTGATTTGTCTTTTTCGTCTGCCTTCCATCCTCAGACTAATGGCCAGACGGAGCGAACTAATCAGACTTTGGAGACGTATTTGAGGTGTTTTGTGTCTGCGGATCAGGATGATTGGGTTGCCTTTTTGCCGTTGGCGGAGTTTGCTCTTAATAATCGGGCTAGTTCGGCCACTTTGGTTTCCCCTTTCTTTTGCAATTCGGGGTTTCATCCCCGTTTTTCTTCTGGTCAGGCGGAGTCTTCGGATTGCCCCTTGAGAAAGGCGATAGCCGAAACGTGCGTCGGGGGATACAGGGGTGAAGTGCCAATCCATGCCGTGACTTGTTTCCACATTACCTGGTATGTATAGTATTATATACTTAATATGAAATATGCTTGTCAGCTAATCTTATGGACCTGTGTGTCCAATGCAGGCTTCTTTGAATCCTATGCACAGTCACTTTAATTTTCTGCTATACTAGCCTTGGCTATAATGTGGGCATATATATACTACTTGCACATACCCCCTGTTTCTGTAGGTGCGTGCTGAGTACAGCACGGGGACCACTTCCCTCTGCTCATTTTAAACCTGTAATAAATTGTTAATAAAGCTTGTTTACATATTTATCTGGACTTTATGCTGCTTCTTTTTCCTTTGGTTGTTGATTAATTTAGGCAGTGGTCCTATATGTTCCTGCCCTTGGTCCCAGTATTTCTGTACTGATTATACCCTATCTGGGTTTAAATACTATGTTGGTGACCTTATATTGTTCCATCTTAGTGTTTTACTTGGATTGTCCTGGAGTAGATGCTGTGGTGGATCGGTTGTATCGGATTTGGGAACAAGTGGTGGACAATTTGAATTTGTCCCAGGAGAGGACTCAGCGGTTTGCTAACCGCCAGCGTCGGGTTGGTCCTCGCCTTCGTGTTGGGGACTTGGTGTGGTTGTCTTCCCGTTTTGTCCCAATGAGGGTTTCTTCTCCTAAATTTAAGCCTCGGTTCATCGGTCCCTATAGGATTTTGGAGATTATTAACCCTGTTTCCTTTCGTTTGGACCTCCCGGCATCTTTCGCTATCCATAATGTGTTCCATCGGTCGTTGTTGCGGAGATACGAGGTGCCGATGGTTCCTTCTGCTGAGCCTCCTGCTCCTGTGCTGGTTGAGGGTGAATTGGAGTACGTTATAGAGAAGATCTTGGACTCCCGTATTTCCAGGCGGAGACTCCAGTATCTGGTTAAATGGAAGGGCTATGGTCAGGAAGATAATTCTTGGGTAACTGCCTCTGATGTTCATGCCTCGGATTTGGTTCGTGCCTTTCATAGGGCTCATCCAGGTCGCCCTGGCGGTTCTTGTGAGGGTTCGGTGCCCCCTCCTTAAGGGGGGGGTACTGTTGTGATCCGCTTTTTGGGCTCCCCTAGTGGTGGCTGGTGGTACTGGAGACTTGTGTGTTCTTTTCTGCCTCAGCTCACCTGCTTCCATCAGTTTTGGGAGTTCCCTATTTAGCCTTGCTCTCCAGTCACTTCCTTGCCGGTCATCATTGTAACCTGAGTCTTTCAGTTGCATGTTCCTGCTTCCAGTCTGCTGATCAGCTAAGTGGACTCTTGTCCTTTTTGTTTTGTATTTTTTGTCCAGTTTACAGTTTGTCATTTCCTGTTACTGGAAGCTCTTGTGGACTGAAATTGCCACTCCTGTGTCATGAGTTGACACAGGAGTCTTAAAGTAATTTCAGGATGGGTTTTTGAAAGGGTTTTTCAGCTGACCGTGAAGTCCTCTTTTGTATCCTTCCTATATCTAGTAAGTGGACCTCGCTTTGCTAAATCTACCTTCATACTGTGTATGTCTTTTCCTCTGAACTCACCGTTAATATATGTGGGGGCTACTATCATCTTTGGGGAATTTCACTAGAGGTAAGCCAGGTCTGTTCCTTCCTCTTCCAGGCGTAGTTAGTTCTCCGGCTGACGCATGGCATCTAGGCAGCCGTAGGAATGCTTCCTGGCTACTGTTAGTTGTGTGGTAGATTTAGGTCACGGTCAGCTTGAGTTTCCATCACCCGAGGGCTAGTCTGTTATTTTGTGTTTCTGATGTTCCCATGCCATTGGGGAATCATGACAGCTCCCCCTGGTGGACTGGAGTGTGAAGTGTAGTGTGTGACTTGTAATACCTGGCAAGGTGAACTCCTTTAGTACCATCAGATGTAATATCACTCCCCCTGGTGGAAGAGCAACATTACTTCAATGACCAGGACTCTGGGGCGCTGCACTCCCCCCGTTAAATTCAGTACTCCAGGACTGGGAAAAGAAAACAACAATTACAGGTTATCAAAAGACATACAAAATTTTTGAAATGCTATGAAACAAATTAATTTAACAGTGCTTCCCTTTATGGGAGGTGAGGACACTTGAACGGGTTCACTTTATTGGAATTCAGAACAGGCTTCACCTCCACTACAGGCTAGACCGTATCTTTCTTCCAACTTCCTCTTGTCCTCAAATTTTTTTTATTTACAGTACATCACTAAACATTTTACTCTCAACATTTTCAAACATTTCTTATCACTAGTTTTCTAACTATATACTACTACTAGGTATAAACATTATCACTATCTAACTTCTTAAGGCAACACCATCATGTTTTGGCTAAGTGCAATAAGTGAACATTCCCTTTAAGAGGGAATCCAAGTCCTTTCTGAGGTAAGGCAAATACTCACATCACTAATTTTCCAAGTTTTGTTTAAAGCGGTATGACGCGATCTGAGGGACCCGTTACGAACCCCCAAACGTTGGTCTTGGGTGGGCTACAAGACGTGTAATCCTGACCCGGAATTCTGCCGCACCAACGGGTTTTTCTTCAGGTCTGTGAAGCAAAGCAGTTATTTTACAGCATAATTAACAGCAGTTTCTGTTAAGAAGCAGTCTCTGTAAAAGCCTCCTATGTAAAACCAGTAGAGAGCACCTTTAAGAAGGTGCAAACTATTTACAGAAGCAGTTTGTGAATTATTCACTGTCCATGATTCTAATGTTCTTTGGTAAAACAGTGATGAACCTTTGTGCAAACTTAAAACAATAGGGACCCCGGGTAAACAAAGGGATCCCTTTAAGAGTTACCCTAGATGGGTTTTAAAGCAGCAGAGTGAAAACAAGTAGTTAACTATTTACAAGCCGTGGTTTCGAGGTTTATTTAAACCACTCTGGAGGTAGTATCGGCGGGGGTAGTCCTTTTGGGTATTGGCTACCGCCTGGTACTACATAGGGAGGTCTCTCATCCCATTTGGGGGTCTGAGTACCCACTGTTTTCCTCTCAGGGGCATGCAAAGCACCAGACTCCACTGGAGTCAGCTCTCTGGCCACCACCGTAGTAGTAATGGTGACAGTACACGTCGTAGTCCGGAGAATGGTACACGTCGGGGTAACAGTCGTAGTCTTGGTAATAGATGTAGCCTGGACACAAGGGGGCGCTGTTGCCGCAGGAGACAATTTGACCGGGCTTTTCGTGGGATGTGCTACAGGGTCTTTCCTTTTATGCACATCCAAGGAAAACCAGCCCTTTTCCCCGAAGTGCCTGGTATAGGTGACTATGTCTCCCGGGTAAAGGTCTCGGTCTGGGTGGCCTTCCCGAAGGTGGGATTCTACGTCCCTCCGGTTTACAAAGACCTCAGCGTACAGTCCTTGTTCTTTAATGAAGCCCCATCCTCCCCGGAGCTTGAAGGCTACAACCGTGCCCTGCTTACGCGGGTCCTGGTGGGTGGTGTGGTCCTTACGGATCTTGGCTTTCACTGCTAAATCACTTTGGTCATGGGCCTCACATTGGGCCTGGTATTTTTCCTCTTTCTCCTCCCACTGTCGAGCAAGCTGGGCCTGGTAGTCTTCCCAACTTAGGACTTCCACCGTCTCCCCTTTATGCGGTCCCGCCCCAGGGAACCCCATGAAGTCCGGCTCGGGGTTCACACAGCAGTACACAGTCCGCTCCGCGTAGACCTCACCGGGCAGGGTGGTGCGCGAAATCGGGGCCTTCAGGAATTGCTCCATGCCCGTGGCCTGATCCCATGGTGCTAAACGCTGCAAGTGGCGGGTACCGCGAGGAGGTGGTGCTGCGACGGGGCCTATCAATAGTTCCTCAGTCACCGGGGCAGGGTTAGCGAGCTTACCTGCCACCACGGTGTCCTGGATATCGACTGGCTCTGCTGGCGGTGGCATCCGCGATGGTGTCAGGAGTGGTGTCAGTGGCGGTAGGTCTTCTGCAGGTGTCACCTGGTACGGGGCCTTGGTCTTCACCTGCAGCTTCAGGAGTTGATCGATCAATTCCTCCATCCCAATCTGTAGGGAGCCAGCGTCAGCGGTGAAGGCTTGGCTGCGGTGCCCTTCCGAATAGCTGGGGGAGTCCTCTGCTCCGACCCCACGCTCCGGCTCCAGGTGGCTGGCCATGGATTCCTCCACGTGGCTGCCTTCTTCTTTGTCCTTTTCCTGCTCTCTCCTCCGCGGGTGGTTTCGTTTTCGTTGTCTCCGCCCGCCATTGAGGATCAGGAGGCGGATCTCAGCTGCTGACGGACAAGTCCTCAAGGTACAGAAATATTTAGACTGGGCGGCCATTATTCTTCGCGCGTCTCAGTTCGTTCACGCCCACAACTCCACGCCCTCCTTCTTCGGCGCTCCTCGTGGCGCTATAATGGCGGCAGTTTTGGTGGGAATTTTTGGCTGCAAATGGCAATACACAGTCTTTAAGCAAATCACAGTTCCAACACAGTTCTTAGGCACACATGACCCGATTTTCAGGCTTAAGTAGATCCTGTTTGTGACGTCAAAGTTGGAGCACCCCACGCGTAAGGGCAATGGGGTACTTGGTACCGGGTCCTTCGGTTCAGGGGATGTCACGGTGGCCCGACCCTGTCCGTGGCCCTTTGAGGGGCGTCCAATTAAAGGTGTAGTTTATATGATGTTCATGACGCCACCTGTGGTATTCAGTCAGGGTGACCGATGCTGATTAGGGGTCCGCTGGGGTGATGTTATGGCAGCTAGATGGTACACCTTCCCACAGGTGAAGTGTATCCCCAAGGCTTCCCAGAAGTGTAGATGGTGGATGGTATAAGGCGCGGTGAATAACGAGGACACAAGGTTGCAGTCTCTTTACCTTTTACTGAAGGCTTCAGCATCCACAGTCCAGAGCACTGATCACAAGGCAGGCAGAGTCCGGCCGGTCCAAAGGCACATCCAGAGTTCCCTTATCCAGGTGGAAATCAGTAGCCTTCCTACTAGCGCCTGTGTTTTGTAGTACCTCCCTGCTGAGCACCACGGGATTGTCCTCACAACTCTCGTAATTGCTCTCGATGTTATTTCTTCCTCTCTGTCCCCCAGATGGTATGGATAGGACAACCCGTATGACTGGGATAGCCTGGGGCTTGTTTGTAGGGACCCTAGAGACGCCCCGACCCCCCACCTTTGTGTCTTCTTAGGTCTTAAGGTCGGGCAGCCAACTTGGAATTGACTGTCCAGCCGGTCTCTGAAGTAAAGCGTAGAGTCTATTATTCCCTCAGTGTTCCGGCCAACAGCTACGCGCCTCAGAAGGAAGCTGCCGATCTCGGGGCAGAACTCCTCCCGGTGTTATCTCCTTATGCTGTGACTTTGTTTCTCACTCTCCACAATACAATTCCTTTCTTGTCCTTTCTTAGGAGACTGCCGCACGTGGGGCAGGTGCAGCTCCGTAGCTTCCTATCTCGTGCTAGGCCTCTGCCAGGATCCCACCCCTGACAGGGACCCTCTGTCTGCAGCTCCGATGTTCCTCCTTTCCTCCTTTTCCCCAACTCTCTGCCTGACAGGAACACTCTGGGTCAAGACCCAGGCAGCGTCTGACTCACTTTCTATCCAACCCACCAGTTTTACCCTAGTGTGAGGAGTGCCCTAATAGATAGGAGCAAGGCTCCCCCTGGTGGACTGGAGTGTGAAGTGTAGTGTGTGACTTGTGATACCTGGCAAGGTGAACTCCTTTAGTACCATCAGACGTAATATCACTTCCCCTGGTGGAAGAGCGACATTACTGCAACGACCAGGACTCTGGGGCGCTGCATTTATTTAGCTTTCAAAAACACATACAAATCCGTATGAAAAAAATGCATGAAAATCCGCATCAAAAACGCATCAAATCCGCGTGGATTTTTACCTGCGTTTTCTACCAAGAGATGCAGAATCTGCACTGAAAATTCGACATGCAAATCTGCAACGTGTGCACATACCTTAAAAGTATAGGAATTCCCCTGTCTGAGTATGAAATGGGGAACTGAGAGGCTCAGACAGGAAAAGTCCTGTACACAGACTGAATACAGTGTGTGGACTCTGCTGAGCAGCAGTTAAAATCAGCCTTTAAATTAGCATAAACTTGCTATTGAAACAGTACCACAGTATAGTGCTTGGGAAAGACGACGTAACATGACTGTCCAAGATCACCTGGCAGCTCTAAATAGAGCTTCCACGGACAGGTTTTGCACTAGCAGCTCCAACTATTAGGTCTTAAGGTACCTTCACACTGAACAACTTAACAACGATAACGATAGTGATCCGTGACGTTGCAGCGTCCTGGATAGCAATCTCGTTGTGTTTGACACGCAGCAGCGATCAGGATCCGGCTGTGACATCGTTGGTCGGAGCTAGAAGGCCAGCACCTTATTTCGTCGCTGGATCACCCGCTGACATCGCTGGATCGGTGTGTGTGACACTGATCCAGCGATGTCTTCACTGGTAACCAGGGTAAACATCGGGTTACTAAGCGCAGGGCCGCGCTTAGTAACCCAATATTTACCCTGGTTACCATTGTAAATGTAAAAAAACCCAAACACTACATACTCACCTTCTGATGTCTGTCGCGTACCCTGGCGTCCGCTTCCCTGCACTGTGTCAGCGCCGGCCGTAAAGCATAGCACAGCGGTGACGTCACCGCTCTGCTTTAGGGCCGGCGCTTACACAGTGCAGGGAAGCGGACGCCGGGGGACGCGACAGACACCGGAATGTAAGTATGTAGTGTTTGGTTTTTTTTACATTTACACTGGTATCCAGGGTAAACATCGGGTTACTAAGCGCGGCCTTGCGCTTAGTAACCCGATGTTTACCCTGGTTACCCTGGGACTTCGGCATCGTTGGTCGCTGGAGAGCTGTCTGTGTGACAGCTCTCCAGCGACCACACAACGACGAAACAGCGACGCTGCAGCGATCGGCATCGTTGTCTATATCGCTGCAGGGTCGCTTAATGTGACGGTACCTTTAGAGAAGCCTTGGCCTTCAACCTTTAATCCTTAAACAAGGATCCTAGGTTGAATTCTCAATTCTCAAAGTAGTTGCTGGCCCATGGAGCTGGCTGGCAGCAATAGTCAGATAGCCAGGAGGTATAGATATAGACAAAATCATCAGGCAGAAACCTGGTCAGTAAATGAACTGAAGTCCAAAACAGGAATATTCACTAGAATCACAGGAGCTGAGAACAACAGAAGTTATCCAGAGCGATTTTAAACTTTACTGGCCATCAGGGGCTTACTTCTGAGGTTTATATTTCAAGGAGGTCTGCCCATGATTGCAACAGAGAAATAATTGTATCAGACTAATGAGCTCACTGAAAAGAGACAATAAACTAACTGGAGGGAAAAAAGTCCCAGTAGAGCTAGGTACCAATGGAAATATGTCTGTGCTGCCCAGCAGCAACCGTAATGCCAGTGCTGCCCCACCTAGCAACATGAGCAGAAGTGGCAGGAGACACAGATGTTGCAGAAGAATGCAAAATAAAGCAATGGTCAAATTTTGCAGTGCCTAGAGGCTAATAAAAAAAAAAATTAATTAGTCTTTAACCTTCACAGCTCTGTGGACGTTATAGAAAAAAGCCAAGTGAGAGCCTTTTCTTGGTGGGTTGGTTGTGGTATGGGGAAGGGGATGGAATGGTCAATTATGGCTATAATTCTTTGCGTTTGTTGTTTCCCAAAAACACAATGCATGATTGGCTGAAACTGTCTTCAAAGGATCTTGTCACTTTGGTCAGTTCTATTAACCTGTAGATGCAGGGTTAACCCGTTCATGACATATGACGTAAAGTCACATCATACAACCCCTGGCAAAAATTATGTAATCACCGGCCTTGGAGGATGTTCATTCAGTTGTTTAATTTTGTAGAAAAAAAGCAGACATGGCACAAAACTACAGTCATTTCAAATGGCAACTTTCTGGCTTTAATAAACACTAAAAGAAGTCAAGAACAAAAAATGTGGTAGTCAGTAATGGTTACTTTTTTAGAACAAGCAGAGGGAAAAAATTCTGGACTCAATCAATTATGTGGGAAAAAATTATGGAATTATGAAAAACAAACAAACAAAAAAACACTCCAACACTAGGGTTGAGCGAAACGGGTCGATCATTTTCAAAAGTCGCCGACTTTTGGCTAAGTCGGCGTCTCATGAAACCCGATCCGACCCCTGTGCTTGTCGGCCATGCGGTACGCGACTTTCGCGCCAAAGTCGCGTTTCAATGACGCGAAAAGCGCCATTTCTCAGCCAATGAAGGTGAACGCAGAGTGTGGGCAGCGTGATGACATAGATCCTGGTCCCCACCATCTTAGAGAAGGGCATTGCAGTGATTGGCTTGCTGTCTGCGGCGTCACAGGGGCTATAAAGGGGCGTTCCCGCCGACCGCCATCTTACTGCTGCTGATCTGAGCTTAGGGACAGGTTGCTGCCGCTTCGTCAGAAGCAGGGAGAGCGTTAGGCAGGGTCCACTAACCACCAAACCGCTTGTGCTGCAGCGATTTCCACTGTCCAACACCACCTTCGGTGTGCAGGGACTGTGGAAGCTATTTTTTTTTTTTTTCCCCTCAGCGCTGTAGCTCATTGGGCTGCCCTAGAAGGCTCCGTGATAGCTGTATTGCTGTGTGTACACCACTGTGGAAACCAACTGCTTTTTTCAAAGCACATATCCTCTTGTTCCTTCCTTTCTGCACAGCTATCTTTTTTGTTTGTCCACACTTTTTATTTAATTTGTGCATCAGTCCACTCCTATTGCTGCCTGCCATACCTGGCTTAGATTACTGCAGGGAGATAGTAATTGTAGGACAGTCCCTGTTTTTTTTTTGTTTTTTTTGTGGGAGATTAAGATTGGCATTTCTGCTACAGTGCCATCCCTGTGTGTGCCATCTCTCACTGAGTGGGCCATAGAAAGCCTATTTATTTTTTCCGTGATTTGTGTTCTAAATTCTACCTCAACACAAAAACACTACATCAATCAGTGGGAGAAAAATATTGGCCTCAGTCAGGGCTTGTGTGCCACTGCTGTGTGTGCTATCTCTCATTCAGTGGGCTATAGAAAGCCTATTTATTTATTTTTTTTTTTTCTTATTATTTGGTTTCTAAAGTCTCCCTGAAAAAAAAAAAAAAAACATAAAAAAACAGTGGGAGAGTAATATTGCCCTTTCAGCTTGTGTGCCAGTCTTGACTCCTGGGTGTGCCACCTCTCTCCCTCTCATTCAGTGGGCCATAGAAAGCCTATTTATTTTTTTAAAAAAATATTATTGGGTTTCTAAAGTCTCCCTTAAAAAACAAAAAATACATAAAAAAACAGTGGGAGAGTAATATTGCCCTTTCAGCTTGTGTGCCAGTCTTGACTCCTGGGTGTGCCACCTCTCTCTCATTCAGTGGGCCATAGAAAGCATTTTTTTTTTTTTCCTTGATTTGTGTTCTAAAATCTACCTCAACACAAAAACACTACATCAATCAGTGGGAGAAAAATATTGGCCTCAGTCAGGGCTTGTGTGCCACTGCTGTGTGTGCTATCTCTCATTCAGTGGGCTATAGAAAGCCTATTTATTTATTTATTTTTTTTCTTATTATTTGGTTTCTAAAGTCTCCCTGAAAAAAAAAAAAAACATAAAAAAACAGTGGGAGAGTAATATTGCCCTTTCAGCTTGTGTGCCAGTCTTGACTCCTGGGTGTGCCACCTCTCTCCCTCTCATTCAGTGGGCCATAGAAAGCCTATTTATTTATTTTTTTAAATATTATTGGGTTTCTAAAGTCTCCCTTAAAAAACAAAAAATACATAAAAAAACAGTGGGAGAGTAATATTGCCCTTTCAGCTTGTGTGCCAGTCTTGACTCCTGGGTGTGCCACCTCTCTCTCTCATTCAGTGGGCCATAGAAAGGCTATTTTTTTTTTGGTTTTTTTAATATTATTTGGTTTCTAAAGTCTCCCTGAAAAAAAAAAAAAACATAAAAAAACAGTGGGAGAGTAATATTGCCCTTTCAGCTTGTGTGCCAGTCTTGACTCCTGGGTGTGCCACCTCTCTCCCTCTCATTCAGTGGGCCATAGAAAGCCTATTTATTTTTTTTTTAAAATATTATTTGGTTTCTAAAGTCTCCCTGAAAAAAAAAAAAAAACATAAAAAAACAGTGGGAGAGTAATATTGCCCTTTCAGCTTGTGTGCCAGTCTTGACTCCTGGGTGTGCCACCTCTCTCTCTCATTCAGTGGGCCATAGAAAGGCTATTTTTTTTTTTGTTTTTTTTAATATTATTTGGTTTCTAAAGTCTCCCTGAAAAAAAAAAAAACATAAAAAAACAGTGGGAGAGTAATATTGCCCTTTCAGCTTGTGTGCCAGTCTTGACTCCTGGGTGTGCCACCTCTCTCTCATTCAGTGGGCCATAGAAAGCATTTTTTTTTTTTCCTTGATTTGTGTTCTAAAATCTGCCTCAACACAAAAACACTACATCAATCAGTGGGAGAAAAATATTGGCCTCAGTCAGGGCTTGTGTGCCACTGCTGTGTGTGCTATCTCTCATTCAGTGGGCTATAGAAAGCCTATTTATTTATTTATTTTTTTTCTTATTATTTGGTTTCTAAAGTCTCCCTGAAAAAAAAAAAAAACATAAAAAAACAGTGGGAGAGTAATATTGCCCTTTCAGCTTGTGTGCCAGTCTTGACTCCTGGGTGTGCCACCTCTCTCCCTCTCATTCAGTGGGCCATAGAAAGCCTATTTATTTATTTTTTTAAATATTATTGGGTTTCTAAAGTCTCCCTTAAAAAACAAAAAATACATAAAAAAACAGTGGGAGAGTAATATTGCCCTTTCAGCTTGTGTGCCAGTCTTGACTCCTGGGTGTGCCACCTCTCTCTCTCATTCAGTGGGCCATAGAAAGGCTATTTTTTTTTTGGTTTTTTTAATATTATTTGGTTTCTAAAGTCTCCCTGAAAAGAAAAAAAAAAACATAAAAAAACAGTGGGAGAGTAATATTGCCCTTTCAGCTTGTGTGCCAGTCTTGACTCCTGGGTGTGCCACCTCTCTCCCTCTCATTCAGTGGGCCATAGAAAGCCTATTTATTTTTTTTTTTAAATATTATTTGGTTTCTAAAGTCTCCCTGAAAAAAAAAAAAAAAACATAAAAAAACAGTGGGAGAGTAATATTGCCCTTTCAGCTTGTGTGCCAGTCTTGACTCCTGGGTGTGCCACCTCTCTCTCTCATTCAGTGGGCCATAGAAAGGCTATTTTTTTTATTTGTTTTTTTAATATTATTTGGTTTCTAAAGTCTCCCTGAAAAAAAAAAAAAAAACATAAAAAAACAGTGGGAGAGTAATATTGCCCTTTCAGCTTGTGTGCCAGTCTTGACTCCTGGGTGTGCCACCTCTCTCCCTCTCATTCAGTGGGCCATAGAAAGCCTATTTATTTTTTTATTTTTTTTTTTAAATATTATTGGGTTTCTAAAGTCTCCCTTAAAAAAAAAAAAACATAAAAAAACAGTGGGAGAGTAATATTGCCCTTTCAGCTTGTGTGCCAGTCTTGACTCCTGGGTGTGCCACCTCTCTCCCTCTCATTCAGTGGGCCATAGAAAGCCTATTTTTTTTTTTTTTTAAATATTATTGGGTTTCTAAAGTCTCCCTTAAAAAACAAAAAATACATAAAAAAACAGTGGGAGAGTAATATTGCCCTTTCAGCTTGTGTGCCAGTCTTGACTCCTGGGTGTGCCACCTCTCTCTCTCATTCAGTGGGCCATAGAAAGGCTATTTTTTTTTTTGTTTTTTTAATATTATTTGGTTTCTAAAGTCTCCCTGAAAAAAAAAAAAAAAAACATAAAAAAACAGTGGGAGAGTAATATTGCCCTTTCAGCTTGTGTGCCAGTCTTGACTCCTGGGTGTGCCACCTCTCTCCCTCTCATTCAGTGGGCCATAGAAAGCCTATTTATTTTTTTAAAAAAATATTATTGGGTTTCTAAAGTCTCCCTTAAAAAACAAAAAATACATAAAAAAACAGTGGGAGAGTAATATTGCCCTTTCAGCTTGTGTGCCAGTCTTGACTCCTGGGTGTGCCACCTCTCTCTCATTCAGTGGGCCATAGAAAGCATTTTTTTTTTTTCCTTGATTTGTGTTCTAAAATCTACCTCAACACAAAAACACTACATCAATCAGTGGGAGAAAAATATTGGCCTCAGTCAGGGCTTGTGTGCCACTGCTGTGTGTGCTATCTCTCATTCAGTGGGCTATAGAAAGCCTATTTATTTATTTATTTTTTTTCTTATTATTTGGTTTCTAAAGTCTCCCTGAAAAAAAAAAAAAAACATAAAAAAACAGTGGGAGAGTAATATTGCCCTTTCAGCTTGTGTGCCAGTCTTGACTCCTGGGTGTGCCACCTCTCTCCCTCTCATTCAGTGGGCCATAGAAAGCCTATTTATTTATTTTTTTAAATATTATTGGGTTTCTAAAGTCTCCCTTAAAAAACAAAAAATACATAAAAAAACAGTGGGAGAGTAATATTGCCCTTTCAGCTTGTGTGCCAGTCTTGACTCCTGGGTGTGCCACCTCTCTCTCTCATTCAGTGGGCCATAGAAAGGCTATTTTTTTTTTTGGTTTTTTTAATATTATTTGGTTTCTAAAGTCTCCCTGAAAAAAAAAAAAAAAACATAAAAAAACAGTGGGAGAGTAATATTGCCCTTTCAGCTTGTGTGCCAGTCTTGACTCCTGGGTGTGCCACCTCTCTCCCTCTCATTCAGTGGGCCATAGAAAGCCTATTTATTTTTTTTTTTAAATATTATTTGGTTTCTAAAGTCTCCCTGAAAAAAAAAAAAAAACATAAAAAAACAGTGGGAGAGTAATATTGCCCTTTCAGCTTGTGTGCCAGTCTTGACTCCTGGGTGTGCCACCTCTCTCTCTCATTCAGTGGGCCATAGAAAGGCTATTTTTTTTTTGGTTTTTTTAATATTATTTGGTTTCTAAAGTCTCCCTGAAAAAAAAAAAAAAACATAAAAAAACAGTGGGAGAGTAATATTGCCCTTTCAGCTTGTGTGCCAGTCTTGACTCCTGGGTGTGCCACCTCTCTCCCTCTCATTCAGTGGGCCATAGAAAGCCTATTTATTTTTTTTTTAAATATTATTGGGTTTCTAAAGTCTCCCTTAAAAAAAAAAAAAACATAAAAAAACAGTGGGAGAGTAATATTGCCCTTTCAGCTTGTGTGCCAGTCTTGACTCCTGGGTGTGCCACCTCTCTCTCTCATTCAGTGGGCCATAGAAAGGCTATTTTTTTTTTTGGTTTTTTTAATATTATTTGGTTTCTAAAGTCTCCCTGAAAAAAAAAAAAAACATAAAAAAACAGTGGGAGAGTAATATTGCCCTTTCAGCTTGTGTGCCAGTCTTGACTCCTGGGTGTGCCACCTCTCTCCCTCTCATTCAGTGGGCCATAGAAAGCCTATTTATTTTTTTTTTTAAATATTATTGGGTTTCTAAAGTCTCCCTTAAAAAACAAAAAATACATAAAAAAACAGTGGGAGAGTAATATTGCCCTTTCAGCTTGTGTGCCAGTCTTGACTCCTGGGTGTGCCACCTCTCTCTCATTCAGTGGGCCATAGAAAGCATTTTTTTTTTTCCTTGATTTGTGTTCTAAAATCTACCTCAACACAAAAACACTACATCAATCAGTGGGAGAAAAATATTGGCCTCAGTCAGGGCTTGTGTGCCACTGCTGTGTGTGCTATCTCTCATTCAGTGGGCTATAGAAAGCCTATTTATTTATTTTTTTTTTTCTTATTATTTGGTTTCTAAAGTCTCCCTGAAAAAAAAAAAAAAAACATAAAAAAACAGTGGGAGAGTAATATTGCCCTTTCAGCTTGTGCGCCAGTCTTGACTCCTGGGTGTGCCACCTCTCTCTCTCTAATTGTGGGCCATAGAAAGCCTTTTTTTTTTTTTTTTTTTTTAATATTATTTGGTTTCTAAAGTCTCCCTGAGAAAAAAAAATAAATAAATTAGGTGGGAGATTAATATTGACATTAGTGCTTGAGTGACAGTCCTGCGTGTGTGTCATCTCTGTGATTTTGTGCCACAGAAAACAGAGTGTGTAACATTGTGCCTGATTTTCCTTGTGGTCTCACCAACCTGTTAAGGGATATTGAAATCATACTCAAGTTATAGCTCACCGTGTAAGTTGTTTGACAGCAACAAATAAAGTTACTTTGGTTAAGATTTTAAAACAATGAGGAAGTCTGGTGCAAGAGGTCGTCGTGGGCGTTCATTGTCAGCTGGTAATGATGGTAGTGGTAGTGGAGCATCAGGTGGTCGTGGGGATAAAAATATTCCACCTAAGTCTGGAGCTGTGGAGCCAGTTTCGTCGTCAGGCTACACAAGGCCTCGAACGCTCTCTTTTCTGGGAGTAGGAAAACCGCTTTTAAAGGCGGAGCAGCAACAGCAAGTTTTGGCTTACATTGCAGACTCAGCCTCTAGCTCTTTTGCCTCCTCTTCCGAAACTGGTAAATGTAAAAGCAGTGCGTCGCTTGTGGATGTTCACGGTCAGGGACAAGTCGCTTCCTTGTCCTCCTCAGCAAAAACTACAACAAGAGAGAAGGATGCAGCAGGCGACACAACGGGTCACTCCATGGAGCTCTTTACACATACCGTCCCTGGCTTAGAAAGTGAAACATTTAACAGGCCATGCCCATTACAAGTATATTCTGACATGGAGTGCACTGATGCACAGCCACAGCCAGAGTACTATGCTGCTCCTTTGACTCAGACCACCACATTGCCCTCTCAGGGTACAGATCCACAATCAGACCCTGATGAGACTATGTTGCCCCGCCACGAACGCTATACCACCGACCGACACAGTGACACAGACGAAGTTGCACACGAGCTTGAAGAGGAGGTAATAGATGACCCAGTTATTGACCCCGATTGGCAGCCATTGGGGGAACAGGGTGCAGGCGGCAGTAGTTCAGAAGCGGAGGTGGAGGAGGGGCCGCAGCAGGCATCAACATCGCAACAGGTTCCATCTGCCGGGCCCGTATCTGGCCCAAAACGCGTGTCAAAGCCAAAACCTGTTGGAGCACAGCGTTGCCATCCGGTTAAAGCTCAGTCTGCAATCCCTGAAAAGGGATCCGAGTCTAGGAAGAGTGCAGTCTGGCATTTTTTTAAACAACATCCAACTGATCAGCGCAAAGTCATCTGTCAAAAATGTTCAACTAGCTTAAGCAGAGGTCAGAATCTGAAAAGTCTAAATACTAGTTGCATGCATAGACACTTAACCACCATGCATTTTCAAGCCTGGACTAACTACCAAACGTCCCTCAAGGTTGTAGCACCCTCGGCCAATGAAGCTAGTCAGCAACGCAACATCCCTTCCGTCACTGTAAGGCCACCATTTTCCGCACCACCGGCAGTATCTGTGCAGGTTTCTTTGCCAGCCAAAAGCAGTCAGGGTCAGGGAATCACCAGTTTTGTAGGAGGAAATATTGCATCTAGGGCACCGGCGGAAACAATACCGTCTCCAACCGTCTCTCAGTCTGCCATGTACACCGGCACACCCGAAAGTTCCACGATCTCCAGCTCTCCAGTCCAGCTCACCCTACATGAGACTCTGGTTAGAAAAAGGAAGTACTTATCCTCGCATCCGCGTACACAGTGTTTTAACGCCCACATAGCTAGACTAATCTCGTTAGAGATGATGCCCTACCGGTTAGTTGAAAGCGAAGCTTTCAAAGCCCTGATGGAGTACGCTGAACCACGATACGAGCTACCCAGTCGACACTTTTTTTCCAGAAAAGCCATCCCAGCCCTGCACCAGCATGTTAAACAGCGCATCGTCCATGCACTCTGGCAATCTGTGAGTACAAAGGTGCACCTGACTACAGATGCATGGACCAGTAGGCATGGCCAGGGTCGTTATGTGTCCATCACGGCACACTGGGTGAATGTGGTGGATGCAGGGTCCACAGGCGACATCAATTTAGGGACAGTTGTGCCTAGCCCACGGTCTAGGAAACAGTTGGCTGTAGGCGTTCGCACCCCCTCCTCCTCCTCCTCCTCGTCCTCCTGCAGAAGCTACAGCTCTTCCACAGAACGCAGTCTGCCAACCACTCCATCGGCAGATGAAACTGTTGCACACCAGTTGTCCCATTATGGGCCAGCTACTGCCAAGCGTCAGCAGGCTGTATTGGCTATGAAGTGCTTGGGCGACAACAGACACACCGCGGAAGTTCTGTCCGAGTTCTTGCAACAAGAAACGCAGTCGTGGCTGGGCACAGTAGATCTTGAGGCAGGCAAGGTAGTGAGTGATAACGGAAGGAATTTCATGGCTGCCATCTCCCTTTCCCAACTGAAACACATTCCTTGCCTGGCTCACACCTTAAACCTGGTGGTGCAGTACTTATTGAAAACTTATCCTGGGTTCTCCGACCTGCTCCTCAAAGTGCGTGCACTTTGCTCACATATCCGACGGTCGCCTGTACACGCCAGCCGTATGCAGACCTATCAGCGGTCTTTGAACCTTCCCCAGCATCGCCTAATCATAGACGTTGCAACAAGGTGGAACTCAACACTGCACATGCTTCAGAGACTGTGCGAACAGAGGCGTGCTGTTATTTATTTGTGGGAGGATACATGCGCAGGCAGTAGGATGGCAGACATGGAGTTGTCAGGTGTGCAGTGGTCTAAGATACAAGACATGTGTCAAGTCCTTCAGTGTTTTGAGGAATGCACACGGCTGGTTAGTGCAGACAACGCCGTAATAAGCATGAGCATCCCCCTAATGCGTCTGCTGATGCAAAGTTTGACGCACATAAAGGAGCAGGCGTCTGCACCAGAGGAAGAGGAAAGCCTTGATGACAGTCAGCCATTGTCTGGTCAGGGCAGTGTACAGGACGAGGTAGCGGGCGAAGAGGAGGTGGAGGACGAGGAGGATGATGGGGATGAGTATATTTTTAATGCGGAACCTTTCCCGGGGGCACAGGAAATTGGTTGCGTGTCACGGCCGGGTTCTGGTTTTTTGAGGGACACAAGTGACGTAGATTTGCCTGCAACTGCCCCTCAACCAATCACAACCGGAGATTTGACAACTGGAACTTTGGCCCACATGGCGGATTATGCCTTACGTATCCTAAAAAGGGACACACGCATTACGAAAATGATGAACGATGACGATTACTGGTTGGCCTGCCTCCTTGATCCACGCTATAAAGGCAAATTGCAAAATATTATGCCACATGAGAACTTGGAACTAATATTAGCAACCAAACAATCAACTCTTGTTGACCGTTTGCTTCAGGCATTCCCAGCACACAGCGCACGTGATCGTTCTCACACGAGCTCCAGGGGGCAGCAGACTAGGAGTGTTAGGGGTGCACACATCAGAAGTGGCGTTGGACAGAGGGGTTTTCTGACCAGGTTGTGGAGTGATTTTGCTATGACCACAGACAGGACAGGTACTGCTGCATCAATTGAAAGTGACAGGAGACAACATTTGTCCAGTATGGTTACTAACTATTTTTCATCCCTTATCGATGTTCTCCCTCAACCGTCATTCCCATTTGATTACTGGGCCTCCAAATTAGACACCTGGCCAGAATTGGCAGAATATGCATTGCAGGAGCTTGCTTGCCCGGCAGCAAGTGTCCTATCAGAAAGAGTATTCAGTGCTGCAGGTTCAATATTAACCGAAAAAAGGACTCGTCTGGCTACCCAAAATGTTGACGATCTAACATTCATTAAAATGAACCACAACTGGATTTCGAAATCTTTTGCCCCACCTTGCCCGGCCGACACCTAGCTTTCCTATGAAAAGCTCTTGCCTGTGAATTACTTTTCTAATGTCTAATTTGCTGCAGCTGATTGTACAGCATACGACATGTTTACACCTCCCTAAATGGCAAAACTCCCCACACGGGGCCGTGGTATCGCGACTTGGCGCAAGCACCCGTGAGACTGCTGTTTGTCTGAAGAGGTGGGTGTGCTCGCTTTTGGTTGACGGCATTGCTACTGGGTCCCTCATAGTACAATGTAGTGTCTCTGGCGGTGGTGGTGCGCACCCAACGTCAGACACACCGTTGTAACATGAGGGGCCCTGGGGCGGTCCCGCCGGCCTCAAGAGAGTTCCCCCCTACCCCAGCTCAAAATGTGCTCTACCACGTGCAAAATTATGTCGCACAGCTCCACCAATCTTTAGTCTATTCGCTGACATCATTCAATGTCTGGCACTGACAATACAAATTTGTAGACATCTATGATGCAACTTAAAGTAGTCTGTGTCTGTGTCCTATATTGGCACCATTAAATAGTTACTGCCAAATTACTATGTCAGAAACTCAGCAGATGAGCCCACCCCTGTACCTAAGTATGCCACCTTTTTTTTTGTTTTGGTTGTTTTGCGAGACATTAACATCTATTTATATTTTGGGAGTACTGGGACAGACACTCCTTGCACTACTCCTCCACTCACCACCAAGCTGCCCGTGTATCCATGTAACCGCTGTAAAACTGCCATGAGCCTATTGTTTGTTATTTTAGGCCTTTGAAGCCTGTCTGCGGTCCCTCCTTCCACTAGTCCTCCACTGACCAGACCACTGCTGCCCGTGTACCCCTGGAACCAATTATAAAGTGCCTACAGCCAGCCCATTTTTTTATGTTAGGCCTTTGAAGCCTGTCTGCGGTCCCTCCTTCCACTAGTCCTCCACTGGCCAGACCACTGCTGCCCGTGTACCCCTGGAACCAATTATAAAGTGCCTACAGCCAGCCAATTTTTTTATGTTAGGCCTTTGAAGCCTGTCTGCGGTCCCTCCTTCCACTAGTCCTCCACTGACCAGACCACTGCTGCCCGTGTACCCCTGGAACCAATTATAAAGTGCCTACAGCCAGCCCATTTTTTTATGTTAGGCCTTTGAAGCCTGTCTGCGGTCCCTCCTTCCACTAGTCCTCCACTGGCCAGACCACTGCTGCCCGTGTACCCCTGGAACCAATTATAAAGTGCCTACAGCCAGCCCATTTTTTTATGTTAGGCCTTTGAAGCCTGTCTGCGGTCCCTCCTTCCACTAGTCCTCCACTGGCCAGACCACTGCTGCCCGTGTACCCCTGGAACCAATTATAAAGTGCCTACAGCCAGCCCATTTTTTTATGTTAGGCCTTTGAAGCCTGTCTGCGGTCCCTCCTTCCACTAGTCCTCCACTGGCCAGACCACTGCTGCCCGTGTACCCCTGGAACCAATTATAAAGTGCCTACAGCCAGCCCATTTTTTTATGTTAGGCCTTTGAAGCCTGTCTGCGGTCCCTCCTTCCACTAGTCCTCCACTGGCCAGACCACTGCTGCCCGTGTACCCCTGGAACCAATTATAAAGTGCCTACAGCCAGCCCATTTTTTTATGTTAGGCCTTTGAAGCCTGTCTGCGGTCCCTCCTTCCACTAGTCCTCCACTGGCCAGACCACTGCTGCCCGTGTACCCCTGGAACCAATTATAAAGTGCCTACAGCCAGCCCATTTTTTTATGTTAGGCCTTTGAAGCCTGTCTACGGTCCCTCCTTCCACTAGTCCTCCACTGGCCAGACCACTGCTGCCCGTGTACCCCTGGAACCAATTATAAAGTGCCTACAGCCAGCCAATTTTTTTATGTTAGGCCTTTGAAGCCTGTCTGCGGTCCCTCCTTCCACTAGTCCTCCACTGACCAGACCACTGCTGCCCGTGTACCCCTGGAACCAATTATAAAGTGCCTACAGCCAGCCCATTTTTTTATGTTAGGCCTTTGAAGCCTGTCTGCGGTCCCTCCTTCCACTAGTCCTCCACTGACCAGACCACTGCTGCCCGTGTACCCCTGGAACCAATTATAAAGTGCCTACAGCCAGCCCATTTTTTTATGTTAGGCCTTTGAAGCCTGTCTGCGGTCCCTCCTTCCACTAGTCCTCCACTGGCCAGACCACTGCTGCCCGTGTACCCCTGGAACCAATTATAAAGTGCCTACAGCCAGCCCATTTTTTTATTTTAGGCCTTTGAAGCCTGTCTGCGGTCCCTCCTTCCACTAGTCCTCCACTGGCCAGACCACTGCTGCCCGTGTACCCCTGGAACCAATTATAAAGTGCCTACAGCCAGCCCATTTTCTTATGTTAGGCCTTTGAAGCCTGTCTGCGGTCCCTACTTTAAATACTCCTCCACTCACCACCAAGCTGCCTGCCCGTGTATCCATGTAACCGCTGTAAAACTGCCATGAGCCTATTGTTTGTTATGTTAGGCCTTTGATAGCCTGTCTGCGGTCCCTACTTTAAATACTCCTCCACTCACCACCAAGCTGCCTGCCCGTCTATCCATGTAACCGCTGTAAAACTGCCATGAGCCTATTGTTTGTTATGTTAGGCCTTTGATAGCCTGTCTGCGGTCCTTACTTTAAATACTCCTCCACTCACCACCTAGCTGCCTGTGTATCCATGTAACCGCTGTAAAACTGCAATGAGCCTATTGTTTGTTATTTTAGGCCTTTGATAGCCTGTCTGCGGCCCCTACTTGCAATACTCCTCCACTGACCACAATGCTGCCTGGAGTGCCTGCCTGTGTATCCATGTAACCGATGTAAAACTGCCATGACTGCCTACTGTTTGTTATTTTAGGCCTTTGATAGCCTGTCTGCGGCCCCTACTTGCAATACTCCTCCACTGACCACAATGCTGCCTGGAGTGCCTGCCTGTGTATCCATGTAACCGATGTAAAACTGCCATGACTGCCTACTGTTTGTTATTTTAGGCCTTTGATAGCCTGTCTGCGGCCCCTACTTGCAATACTCCTCCACTGACCACAATGCTGCCTGGAGTGCCTGCCTGTGTATCCATGTAACCGATGTAAAACTGCCATGAGTGCCTACTGTTTGGTATTTTAGGCCTTTGATAGCCTGTCTGCAGCCCCTACTTGCAATACTCCTCCACTGACCACACCAATGCTGCCCGTGTACCCCTGGAACCTATTTAAAAGTTCATAGAGCCTAGTTATATATTTTATTTACTATTAATAAGGCCATGATGGACTACGCTGTACCACGCTACAAGCTAACCAGTCGACACTTCTTTTGCGAGAAAAGCCATCCCAACCCTCCACCAGCATGTAGAAGACCGCATTGTCCATGCACTCTGGCAATCTGTGAGTACAAAGGTGCACCTGACAACAGACGCATGGACCTGTAGGCATGGCCACGGAAGATTACGTGTCCATTACGGCGCAATGGGTTAATGTGGTGGATGCATGGTCCACAGGGGACAGCCTACTAAGTCTGTCTGCAGTCCCTAATTCAAATTGTCCTCCACTGTCTAAATCGGAGCTTCCACCTTCTGGCTTTCGGCCTATAGTATCAGAAATTAAACTGCATTTGGCCTTCAACTTTGGTTAGGGCCTACTAACGGCTTCTGCCCCTCCCTGGTGTTGCCCTCAACTAAATAAAGCTGAGCTTCAACCTTCTGCTCCAAATTACCATTTTAAAAAATGCAATAGGCTTTTCCGGCCTACTAAAGGTGTCTGTCTGTGTGCCCATGCCTGGTGTTGTCCTCAACTAAATAAAGCTGAGCTTCAACCTTCTGCTCCAAATTACCATTTTAAAAAATGCAATAGGCTTTTCCGGCCTACTAAAGGTGTCTGTCTGTGTGCCCCTGCCTGGTGTTGTCCTCAACTAAATAAAGCTGAGCTTCAACCTTCCGGCTCTCATTAAGTGGTTTTTTAAAAAAAAAATGGTGGTTAGGGCCTACTAACGGCTTCTGCCCCTCCCTGGTGTTGCCCTCAACTAAATAAAGCTGAGCTTCAACCTTCTGCTCCAAATTACCATTTTAAAAAATGCAATAGGCTTTTCCGGCCTACTAAAGGTGTCTGTCTGTGTGCCCCTGCCTGGTGTTGTCCTCAACTAAATAAAGCTGAGCTTCAACCTTCTGCTCCAAATTACCATTTTAAAAAATGCAATAGGCTTTTCCGGCCTACTAAAGGTGTCTGTCTGTGTTCCCCTGCCTGGTGTTGTCCTCAACTAAATAAAGCTGAGCTTCAACCTTCTGCTCCAAATTACCATTTTAAAAAATGCAATAGGCTTTTCCGGCCTACTAAAGGTGTCTGTCTGTGTGCCCCTGCCTGGTGTTGTCCTCAACTAAATAAAGCTGAGCTTCAACCTTCTGCTCCAAATTACCATTTTAAAAAATGCAATAGGCTTTTCCGGCCTACTAAAGGTGTCTGTCTGTGTTCCCCTGCCTGGTGTTGTCCTCAACTAAATAAAGCTGAGCTTCAACCTTCTGCTCCAAATTACCATTTTAAAAAATGCAATAGGCTTTTCCGGCCTACTAAAGGTGTCTGCCCCTCCCTGGTGTTGTCCTCAACTGAACAAAGCTGAGCTTCCACATTCTGGCTTTCGCCCTATACTATCAGATATTAAACTGCATTTGGCCTACTAGTGTGGTTAGGCCCTTGAAACAGTGTCTGCTGCTCTTGGGTTTGCTACTCCACTGAACAAAGCAATGCCGCCTGTTTAGTCCTGTTACCAATTTTGAACTGCATTTAGCCTACTTTATTCTTTGGCCCTATATCTGTTTCCTCCTCATCCTGCCCATTGCCCAGCCACTGCTAAATGAGTCTGCTGGTACATTGACCTAGACCACTACATTCCCCTTGTACTCTACACAGCCAGAATCTGACCCTGCTGAAAGTAAGGTTCCCCTTCCCGCATGTTATACCACCTTACACAGGGACAAAGAGGAAGGTGCAGATGAAAGTGCAGGTTCCTTCATCAGGTGGGGGGGCATACTCGTTGGCGACGTCACTGGCACAGGGCCCCTCAGAGTACGCAAAAGTGTCGCTGCTGGTGGGAGGCGCCCCCGCCATGCAAACACACCGCCGTACTTTGAGGGGCCCTGTGCCAGTGCCAATGCGAACGAGTGGGCCCCCCCCTGCTTGCTCAGGATCACAGCACTTGCAACGTTTAAATACTTACCTTTCCCTGCAACACCGCCGTGACGTAGTCCGCATTTCCTGGGCCCACGAAAAACTTGAGCCAGCCCTACTCCCCCTACAACTTTCCCCCAATTCCCTATGCCCAACTATTATTATACAGTTAATTAAGATTGGCAAGCTTCAGAAACAAGAATGGATGTTTTTGGCATTAAAATGGGCACTGTAGGTGTTTTCCTGGCCTCCACTCACTGCCGACTATGCTTCCCCATTGACTTGCATTGGGTTTCGTGTTTCGGTCGATCCCCAACTTTTAGCGATAATCGGCCGACTGCACTCGACTCGACTCTGGACAAAATCGGGTTTCCCAAAACCCTACTCGATCTTAAAAAAATGAAAGTCGCTCAACCCTATCCAACACATCACTAGTATTTTGTTGCACTACCTCTGGCTTTTATAACAGCTTGAAGTCTCTGAAGCATGGACTAATGAGTGTCACACAGGACTCTTCATCAATCTGCCTCCAACTTTCTCTGATTGCTGTTGCCAGATCAGCTTTGCAGGTTGGAGCTTTGTCATGGACCATTTTCTTCAACTTCCACCAAAGATTTTCAATTGGATTGAGATCCGGACTATTTGCAGGCCATGACATTGACCTTATGTGTCTCTTTTCAAGGAATGTTTGCACAGCTTTTGCTCTATGGCAGGATGCATTATCATCTTGAAAAATGATTTCATCATCCCCAAAGATCCTTCCAATTGATGGGATATGAAAAGTATCCAAAATATCAACCTAATCTTGTGCATTTATTGAAGATGTAATGACAGCCATCTCCCCAGTGCCTTTACCTGACATGCAGCCCCATATCATAAATGACTGTAAAAACTTGCATGTTCTCTTCAGGCAGTCATCTTTATAAATCTCATTGGAACGGCACCAAACAAAAGTTCCAGCCTCATCACCTTGCCCAATGCAGATTCGTGATTCATCACTGAATATGACTTTCATCCAGTCATCCACAGTCCACGATTGCTTTTCCTTAGCCCATTGTAACCTTGTTTTTTCTGTTTAGGTGTTAATGATGGCTTTTGATTAGCTTTTCTGTATGTAAATCCCATTTGCTTTAGGCGGTTTCTTACAGTTCGGTCACAGACGTTGACTCCAGTTTCCTCCCATTTGTTCCTCATTTGTTTTGTTGTGCATTTCCGGTTTTGGAGACATATTGCTTTGAGTTTCCGGTCTTGATGCTTTGTCTTCCTTGGTCTACCAGTATGTCTGCCTTTAACAACCTTCCCATGTTGTTTGTATTTGGTCCAGATTTTAGACACAGCTGACTGTGAACAACCAACATCTTTTGCAACATTGCATGATGATTTACCCTCTTTTAAGAGTCTGATAATCCTCTCCTTTGTTTCTATTGACATCTCTCGTGTTGGAGCCATGATTCATGTCAGTCCATTTGGTGCAACAGCTCTCCTAGGTGTGATCACTGCTTTTTGGATGCAGAATAACGAGCAGATCTAATTTGATGCAGATGTTAGTTTTGGGAATTGAAATTTCGAGATGCCATAATTTTTTCCAACATAATTGAGTGAGTCCATAATTTTTCCCCTCTGCTTGTTCTAAAAAAGTAACAAATATTGACTACAACATTTTTTGTTCTTGATTTCTTTTAGTGTTTATTGAAGCCACAAAGTTGTCATTTTAAATGACTGTAGTTTTGTGCCATGTCTGTGATCTGCTTTTTTTTATCAAAAAAACCAAAACAACTGAATGAACATCCTCCAAGGTCGATGATTCCATAATTTTTGCCAGGGGTTGTATGTTGTGTCCCTGCTTTTGATGCAGTCCCACACACCGAGGCTGTATCTTTCCCAAGATATGATGGCTAATTTAATCAGCCATCATGTGCCTCTAATGGCTCTCAGGGGGGAACATCATTCCACGCTTCCATAAGTGGAACTATTATGGATGTGACTTCGTATCCTGCATTCAAAGGAGATCATGATCTCTGCTATATATAGCAGTTCTGCTGCAGTGCTATGTATTGCACAATCAATCAGACAATCCCAATTTCAAGTTTCCTAAGAGGACTATTAAATACAGTAAAAATTGAAAAAAAATGTTAAAAAATTGAAAAAAATAAAAGAGAAAAAACATTCAAATCACCTTGCTTCTGCCCCATCAAAAATAAAACAAATACAAAATAAATAAAAAAATACACATATTTGGGATTGCTGCATTTATAAAAATCTGATCTATCAAAATATAAAAGAAATTAATACGATCTGTAAATGGTGCAATGAGAACAACAAGTTAAAAAGTTACGGCTCTTGGAAGAAGAGGAGGAAAAAACGAAAGTGAACAACAGAAAATGGCCATGTCATGAAGGGGGTCTGCAGATCAGTAGCGCTAGAAAGGTGCCCAGCCTCTTTACTGAAAATGTGGCGCCAAGGAGAAAATGAACTTTATTTCTCCTAGGAGCTTCCCTCTTTCAGTCATATATACAGTATGTGTACCGGTGATGCTAAATTCACTGCCACGGCTGTAAGCACACCTCTGCACTTTGATTGACAGCCGCCTCTGCAGTGCATCAGTGACTGCTCCCAGTGCTGCGCTATCCACATGTATGACTGAAAGCCGGCGGCTCCAGTTAGGAATAAAGATCATTTTCTTCTGGTATCAAAACTGTCTAAAAAAAGACTATCTTTGTTGTCCACAGCAGCCAGTCACAGTGCAGCTTTCATTTTACCAACGCTATGTAAAAAATGAAAACTGCACTCTGATTGCTTCGTGACGCAAAGATTGACTTTCTTTTTGAAGGTTTTGATAAATGAGGCCCATAGTATTCGATGGTGAAAGCAAGATTAAATATGCGCCTTCAGCATGCACTAGAAACAGTTCTAGGAACATGTCCAAGAATGGCTTCGCTCAAGGGAATAAATCACCTATTTTTTTACTAATTAAAAAAAGACAATAGAGAGGAGAAATACGATGATGATGACAAATTAGCTGATTCAAAGTAAGACGACACAAGGCCATTTTTAAAACAAGGGTCCACTTTGTGTTGTCCCCCAAAATTTTGCATCTTTTGCATCCAAATCACATTTTTATTTGTGTTGAGCACAATGAATAAAAATAGTAAAAGTAGCTGTGTGGTTCCGGTGTATGCAGAATTTATACAAGTATGTGAAAAGACGCATTGGCTAACAATGCAAATACGGATGTGAAAGAGATGCAAAATGTGAAATTGGCCACAACGTTCAGCTGTATGCACCATATTTCCGTTTGCAAATTTGTTTTCCTTTTTATTTTTCAATGGAATGCAATTAGACAAAAATTTGATGTTGGTAATGCAGCAACTATCGCCCATATGTGAACGTGCTCCAAGGTCTATATACTCATGTAGCAGCCGCCAATTTGTAGCTGTTCTCCGTTAATTGTGTGCTGTGCCTCGGTGTGGTATGATTTTTGTGTAGTGCAGCCAATCTCGTTCATTTTTATTGAATGAGTGATTGTGGCCATCAAGTTGGCAGCTGCTACATCTGTGCCCATTGTATTGTAGGAGGTAATACATGAGGCAAGGAAAGACATGCCATATGTGCAACCTCTACAGTCCTTACTGTGTTACAGGGGTGTCCACTTTTTTTTAACGAAAATGCATTTATAATTGTGGCTAAAAATAATTTTCTGCAATAGCGTTTCATTAAACATTTTGCAGCGTTTTCCTCCTATAGCCTCCGTGTTGCCCTGTCTGTTGCAGAATGAGTTGTGAACCCTTTACGCAGTCCGCTATGATATTCTGATGGGGAGTTTATAACTCTTTTACTTTCAATACAAAGATTTAAATGCTTTTTCCATTAAAATAGATTAACAAACAGTGCAAGAATAAAGATCTATGATGGGTCATAGATACAACATGGTTCGTAATGAATACAACACTTGGAAATACAATACATTAAGTAACGGTGTCGGACTGGGGTGCCAAGGGCCCATCAGTAATCAACTCCAGGACCCCACTTTTCAGCTACATGCAAATGTGACATTATCCTTAATCATAAATATATATAATAATGAACTGGGAAGATTGTTAAATGAATAAGATGTCGCCTTTGTCTGTAGTGATTCATGTATATTGTGCTCATGTAAGAGGGTGGTGGCTCACTCCTGTACAGCGGCCCACCGGAGGATTCTCCTGTTCTCCTGTGGGCCAGTCCGAGCCTGTACACATTAAAATCAATACCAAGACAGTATTTGACTTAATCCAAAACTCATATAAAAGGGGATAAGAGAGAGGAAGGAGAATTCACTAGCCATGGAGACTAAGCAGCTTGTAAGAAACCTGAAAAGTATAGAATTAATATAGGCAGGTCCAAAGAAGGGCCAGAGAGATAATAATTAGTGTTGAGCATTCCGATACCGCAAGTATCGGGTATCGGCCGATATTTGCTGTATCGGAATTCCGATACCGAGATCCGATATTTTTGTGGTATCGGGTATCGGTATCGAAACAACATTAATGTGTAAAATAAAGAATTAAAATAAAAAATATTGCTATACTCACCTCTCCGACGCAGCCTGGACCTCACCGAGGGAACCGGCAGCGTTGTTTGCTTAAAATGCGCGCTTTTCCTTCCTTCCGTGACGTCACGGCTTCTGATTGGTCGCGTGCCGCCCATGTGGCCGCGACGCGACCAATCACAGCAAGCCGTGACGTAATTTTCAGGTCCTTCTAGGCATTCAGTATTTTAAAATTACGTTCCGGCTTTGTGATTGGTCGCGTCGCGGTCACATGGGCGACGCGACCAATCACAAGCCGTGACGTCACGGGAGGCTGGACACGCGCGCATTTTAAAATGCGCGCGTGTCCTGCCTCCCGTGACGTCCCGGCTTGTGATTGGTTGCGTCGCCCATGTGGCCGCGACGCGACCAATCACAGCAAGCCGTGACGTAATTTTAGGTCCTTCAGGATTTTAAAATTACGTTCCGGCTTTGTGATTGGTCGCGTCGCGGTCACATGACCGCGACGCGACCAATCACAAGCCGTGACGTCACGGGAGGCAGGACAAGCGCGCATTTTAAAATTACGTCACGGCTTGTGATTGGTCGCGTCGCCCATGTGACCGCGACGCGACCAATCACAAGCCAGAATGTAATTTTAAAATCCTGAAGGACCTAAAATTACGTCACGGCTTGCTGTGATTGGTCGCGTCGCGGCCACATGGGCGGCACGCGACCAATCACAAGCCGGGACTTCACGTAAGGAAGTAAACGCGCGAATTTTAAGCAAACAATGCTGCCGGTTCCCTCGGTGAGGTCCAGGCTGCGTCGGAGAGGTGAGTATAGCAATATTTTTTATTTTAATTCTTTCTTTTACACATTAATATGGATCCCAGGGCCTGAAGGAGAGTTTCCTCTCCTTCAGACCCTGGGAACCATCAGGAATACCGTCCGATACATGAGTCCCATTGACTTGTATTGGTATCGGGTATCGGTATCGGATTGGATCCGATACTTTGCCGGTATCGGCCGATACTTTCCGATACCGATACTTTCAAGTATTGGACGGTATCGCTCAACACTAATAATAATAAAATAATATAATAGTAATAATAATAGCAATAGTAGCAGACTCATACGCATGATAAAGACAGATGGAGGTTAGGTAAAAATGTTTTGGTAAAATGGAGTGGAGAGAAAATATTCTCAATAGAACCATTTACATTAATTTCTACTTGGGTCTGAGCTATCAATGATTCCATTCTGGAGACTGCTGCTATTTCTGTGAACCACACCTCCATAGAAGGAGATTCTGTTGATTTCTGATGGTGAGAAATTAAAGTCTGGTGTCTCACCAGTGATTTTTTGTATGCTCCTTTGGACATGGGATACATGCATAACAGGGTCGCCTCTGAACTCTTGTGGATTGTTATCCCTGTCACTTAATGAATAGCCCCAATAACCCCATCCCAAAAGGTTGACATTGTCCTGTCATGGGCCCCACCATGCCATCATAGTTCAGAAACTTCTGGAAACCTTATCTGTCTTCTTCTGAGCTCCTCTCAGCTGATTTATGACCGCAGACTGCATCAAAGTTGAATGAGCAAGGAAGTAGAACCTTTAAAAGCCAATCAATGCAACTTTATTAATGACACTCAATTATATAAAAAAAAAAACAATTATAAGCACCAAATACATGCATTTAGGTGTAAAAGAAACCATTTTAGTTTCAAAAAAGGTTTTATTGAAATTTCAACTTTAACATTCATAAAATGAAATTGCAATGTGAATGAACTCCCTCGCAGGGGAGTCTGTAATTGATTATTATAAGAACACATATTCCTTATAGAGACAAGGGTGGACAAGACAAAGACAACACAAGGGAAAAACATAGAAGAAGGGAGAAATTGCATTTACTTTTTAATTTATAACAAACGTTATCCCCATAGAGTCAAATTACTATGGGGACAGATGAAGAGTCTGACTCAAGTGCAAGTTAGGATGCAGATCCATCCAAGGACCCCATATCTTAAAGAACTGTTCCCACCTATCATTTCTAGTGGCCTCAATGCGTTCATAGAACATAATGTTATTCATCCTTTCCTTAACCATATGGAACGACAACGCGGGGTTCCTCCATTTTGAGGCAATGTGAATTTTAGTAGCCATAAAGAGAAAAGAAACCAACTTAAATAGATCTTTAGGAAGAGCCGGGTGTCTCGCCCCCAGCAGGAAAACAGAGGCGTCCAGGTTGGTCTTTTTCCCCGCCAGTTGGTCAACCAGAAGGTTTATCTTTTGCCATAAGTTGGACACCACTGGACAAGACCACCATATATGTATCATGTCCCCAGGTAGGTTGCATCCTCGGAAGCATAAATTTGAGACATTGGGGAATATGCTATGAAGTTTAGTTGGCACTAGATAAGTCCTATGAAGGACCTTGATCGAGGTTTCCACTAGAGATGACTGATGACTACCCTTAGTTAGTGTGTCGCAACACCTCCTCCAATTTTCCAACGTCAGCTCGACACCCAACTCCTCCTCCCACCGTCTCATGAAACCCAGCTTCTTCTTATCATGAGGTGGAATCATAATAGAGTAGAGCAAAGATATTGTCCCCCTTTAAAAGAAACCATTTTAGGCCACGTTGGCACATTCAAAATTTTAAATCAGTATTTGTAAGTCAAAACCAGGAGTGGATGAGAAATGCAGAAGTGGTGAGGTGTTCCTATTATACTTTTCTGATTGCTCCCCTCCTGGTTTTGGCTTACAAATACTGATGTGAAATACTGAGCAAATGTGGCCTTCAGAACCATTCCCACAATGAGCTTTTGATGATGTTGCAAATTTTCTGCACCATTTCTGCATGTATTTTAATATGTGTTTTTATCACACTTTTGACACAGCGCGTTTTATCTCTTCTTAGTGTGTCATGTAGTGATGGTCGAGCCAGTGGATGTTCAAGCATGGTGGGTTCGGCTGAACATCTAAAAAAAAGTTTGATTTGGGTACCAGAACTGTACCTGAACCCAGACCCCATTCACATAAATGTGGGGCTCAAACAAACATTGTTCGCACGTTGTGATCTACCGGTCAGAGAGTTGGGGTTTGCACACTGGTAGATGAATGCGTGAGCCAGCAGTTGTGACCGGCAGTAAAAAGGTTACCTCCTGTCACACACGTTGGCTGATGAGAGAGTACACAGGCACCGCTGATGGGAGTATGCTTCATCCTGCACCTGTGCTATAAATAAATAAATTTTAAAAAATTATGTGGGGTCACTTCTACTTTTTATAACCAGCACAGGCAAAACTGACAGCTGCGGGATGAGACTCTCAGCGATCTGTGCTGTAAGTGAGGTCACTGTAGTTCAGGTATGAACTCTGGTGAACTTTCTCATGAGAGCTCAGCGCTAGACACTGGAGGAGCAATTACACTCCTGTCAGTGTGATCCGGCTGATGGAGAGAGCATTCACTGATGTGACTGCTCTCCAAATAACCCAATTCGTTGTGGGACACTATGGATTATCTTCACATCGGACATGTGAGGGATATGGGTGTTTATTATTTTTGTTCGTTTTTCAGGGGACATGGGCATCGGTCAGATGAGTAACGTGGTTGTTTATTTCTGTTTTTTTACAGGTGACAAGGGCTTCAATGGAATAGGTGAAAGGTGAGTATAACTGTGCTTTTTTATCTTTATTTCAAATCAAGGAGTTTGGGTCTATTTTTCAAATAAAATATTTTATTCTAGCTGTGTCTTTTTTAAAACCTAACTATGGGGTTAGTAATTGGGGCATCTTATAGACACCTCTCCATTACTAACCTGTGGACTTGGTGTCAATGGGCACAAAACAGCTGACATCAACCCCACAACTATTACCCCACTTGCCACCACATCGTGGCAAGAGGAAGGAGCTGGACAAGGTGCCGGAATCTAATAGATGTGCCTTTTCTGGAGTGGCCGTGGGCTGCTGTTTTTACCCGGGGGGGGGGGGACAATATCTTTGGCCTCTTACCAGCCTGAGAATACCAGCCCCCAGCTGTCTGATTTAGCTGTCAAAAATGGGGAGACCCCACGCCGTGGTTTTTAATTATTTATTTAAATCATTTAAAAAAATAGCATGGAGACCCCTCTAGTCTTGATAATTAGCCATGATAAAGCTGACAGCTGAGAGTTGCAGTCCTCAGCTGTCAGTTTTTCCTGCGCTGGTTATCAGCTGTGCCTGCTGTCGCTTTTTTCAGCAACACCAGGCGTAGGCTGATGGGAGTAGTACTCTCTCATCAGCTGATGTGTGTGACTGGAGGTAACTTTTTTACTTCCAGTCACACCTGCTGGCTCATGCTGTAATCTGACAGCGTGGAACTGCAACTCTCTGACCGGCAGTAAAGATCTTACCGTCAAACAGAGCTACTGGTAATTTTCATGCTGTCTTTCAGATGGCAGAGTGGAAAACACCCAATGTTTGGGGTGCTAAACCCAAACAGGAACATGGACATACTGGAGAAGTCTATGTTCGGGGTCCATGACCGAACACTAGGTGTTTGGTATGGACCCCGAACTTTGCTGTTTGGGTTTGCCAATCTCGAGTGTCATGTCTTAAACAAAGCTCCTTTGTTTTTGATACGTCCTGGTATTCAGCTTTGACAAAACTTTATTGGTACAGCTAGGTGCAGATTGTACAAGTTTTTGATGTGTTTTTTTCTGCAGCCTTTTTTCTGCATCTAATACAAGTCTATGGGAAAAATTGGCACATAAATCTCAGTGTACCTGCAGGAGAAACTGACATGTTCCAGATTTGAAACATGCACCGCAGGTCAATTTATGCTGAGTAAAAAATAACACAGAGGATATGAGATTTCTATAAATCCCATCCACTTTGTTAGAACTGTAAAATGCAGCTTTTTGATGCAGCAAAAATACACAGCATCAAAAACTCATCAAAAACTCATCGTGGGCACACAGGCTAAAGGATTGCATGCAAGGGCTTGTGCCATGGCTCTCACTTAATGGTAGATTGAAACAGCGATGAGGAATTTTCTGAAAAGCCATGAAGGAGTTACATTGTTCTCATCAAATTAACATTAGAAAGCAAGGTACTGGTATAATAGATAAAAATATACCAACTACATACAGTAATAATAACTACAATCAACAAATTCCACTTGTGCTACAAGAGTAAAAAAGTTAAAATTTTTATTGCACATTTTCATCAAAGTGTGTGAGCTCATCCATCACGCTGTGACTGCTCGTGATTAGGGAAAGGGGTCATAAACTGTCCTTAGGACTGGGGCCCTAACTATCCCTACTTCCAAAGGTACCTCTAAAGGTGAGGAGGTTTGGGCCACCAGCCTTTCTCCTGTTATTCCATAAGCTGTCCCCTAACCCTGCTCCAGGTGACCCGGAACAGAAATACTAGTGTATCAACACATAACATAGACAGAGATAACAGAAAGTAACAAACATACAAACACTCACAAAAGGTAGAGCGGTATCTAGGGAATGATAGGAATGTACCAACCAAAATGGGAATAGGACAATGAGGAAAGCATACACCTAAAAACAGCACGCAACAATCTTCAGTAGCAACAATGAACTCCAATTCAGCACAGCGTCTCCAAGGAGCTAGGAAGCAAAGCTTTCACTGGCAAGGAAGAGAAGGTCTGGCCAGGTTTTATAGGGAGAGGAGACAGTCAGTGAAAATCAGACCACACTCGGATGTCATTGGCCTGATTTTTTTCATGGACCCATAGACTTGCATTGCCTATTTTAATCAACCCTTGGATCAAAATCGGACATGCCTCCCCCATTTAGTGAATGTGAATTACCTCATAGGTTATTACTAGTGATGAGCGAATATACTCGTTACTCGAGATTTTCCGAGCACGCTCGAGTGTCCTCCGAGTATTTTTTTAGTGCTCGGAAATTTAGTTTTTATTGCCACAGCTGAATGATTTACAGCTGCTAGCCAGCATAAGTACATGTGGGGGTTGCCTGGTTGCTAGAGAATCCCCACATGTAATCAAGCTGGCTAACAGATGTTAATCATTCAGCTGCGGCAATAAAAACTAAATTTCCGAGCACTGAATAATACTCGGAGGACACCCGAGCGTGCTCGGGAAATCTCGAGTAACGAGTATATTCGCTCATCACTAGTTATTACCAGTGCGAGTGCTATCTGTGAATACCACGGATAACACTGGTACGCAAAACTAGGATGTATGAATAAGGCCTTAGATGCCAATAAGATGGGACAATTTATCTGAACTGCATCCTTCATCACTCCTTGACTTGTGTTCACATTTATACATATAAAGTATATTACAAGCCTAAATGTTCCGTTCTGTGTAACTGACCTTCATTTTCAACAGGCGAGGAAAAATAAAACGAAAAAAAAAAAAACATTGAATTTCATTCACTTTCATCCACGTGAGCTGTACTTTACTTATTATATCTGGCAGAAAAGAAGGAAAGCAGAAAGCTGAGAGCTCTGAAACATTTACATCATTATCTCTTCAAAAGTTCATTTTTGGACAAGTATCTTTTGGATAGGGATTAACTTAATCAGAGATTTTGAATCTTCTTTACTTTAATTTTTAATCTCTTTAAAAAAATGTCTGAATCTTAAGAAGGCCTAAACCTGGAGTCACAAAGCGGAGTCTACAAAAAAAAAAAAAAGTGCAAGTTTTTATTCTTTTTTTTTTAAAGCAGACACCAGCTGTAAAAGAGATAGTACAGGCAGAAGATTTGTGACACAGTTGAGCATGAAACCCATCAGCTGATGAGTGAAAATCCCTGGTTTCTAATTAATCGAGGTACACAGGGCAAGGGATGAAGAGGATCAGGGAAATGAAATCAGGAAAAAGATAGCATCAGTCATTTCTGTGGCCCATTGTCATACTTGAGAATCTGCTGTAATGAATCACTCAGGCATTCCACAGATACATTCAAATGGTGAAGAAAATGCATTGTCCGGTGAAGAGTGCTTGATAAAATCTGTCTTCCCTCCCTCTTTATTAGAAGCCTATGATCAGAAAAAGGGAAGGCAGACAGCACAACAGGTGTGCTTTTACAAGCCTGCTGAAATCTGCAAATGAAGGGAAATTTAAAAGAATGTTTTGATGTGCAAAAATTTAAGAAGTAATATCTGGTTGTGCCGTGTCCCTTCAGATGCACATTAAGGGATTTGTTGCATTGTATGGTCGCTGGCATTTTTCCCTCGGAAAGCCTTAGTGTAAGAGGCTACAAATAGCTTCGATTTATTTTGAAGATTCCTACATGGAAAAAATACAGGGAAATGAATTGCGGTATGACAGCAGATGGCCAAAAATACTTACAAAGGCTGGAGCAAAAAATGGAGGATTGTGCACATGTTACGGGTGAGGAGTGCTTAAGGCCTCATTCACACATCTGTGTTTAAACATGGATGTGAAAAAATAGTACAAGTCTCATAAGTGTTTTGGATCCACATTTGGTCAGTGATTTTTATGGATAGAGAAATAAAACTTCTATCGTTTGCAATTAAGGGCATACGCTTATACCATCCGTTTACTGTTTGTGATTTTCATTGACCAATAAACTTGTGTTGGTACTTTTCATCTATATTGCCAGTAAAAATGGATATGTCTCTGCAAGAGTTGAAATATCATTGGTGCAGTCTGTGCGGTCATGCAGGGGCCCAAGAGATAAAGGGGCTCATTTCCACCTCTGAAGCAGGTGAAATTTTGCATTAAGACGTTCTATTGGGCTGCAAAGGACCCTTAAAATATTCATGCACAGGACCCCTCTTCTCTCTGTGTTCATCAACGAGTCTCAGTGAACTTTTCATGGTCACAAAAAAAATCACGATTATGTGAACATCCCCATAGACTATAATGGGTATGTGTTGTATTCGTGTAAGGAGATAGACAAGAAAGAAGGCGTGCATATTTAATGCCTAGCAAAGTAGCTGTAAGCGAACACCGCCATCTGCTGGTCAAAGACTATAGAGAAAATGAAAGCAAAATTAATTGCAGTAGTAAGAACCCAAGAGTGAAGTGCATGTTCCCTCAGGGAAGAGATTAAAGAAGACACCAGGTCAGCTTATAGCTGTGTCACAGTTAGAAATTATAAAAGGCCCAGGAGGGCAGTGAAGGGTTGGAGTTGACTCCTGAACCTGTAGCAGGATGGACATGCCCAACAGTAAATTGGCTTATAGCCATGATTATGAGAGATTAGATGCGAGTGAAGAGCCGACCTGAGTAGTCAGATGTAACTGAAGAGACAAGAGACGCGTTCCGGGAGATACGAGACCAGATCTGGGAGATCCGAGACCAGATCCGGGAGATCGGAGACGAGTGGGCAGAGCCAAGGCCAGAGACGAGAGACAATATCTGAAAGATCTGAGCCGAGCCAGGGCTGAGAGGGAGACTCAGCTGCAGAGGAAGTATGTTCATGTGAGCCATAACTTTCAGCGCAGACATACGATATAGAGTGGGAACCAGGGCTGCGCTCGAGGGAACGAAGGCGGCCAGTGTGATGAGCATGCCATACGCCAAGTAACTCACCTATCTGGGGCTTGTGGCCTAGAGGTTTGCATTGTCGACCCCTGTTAGAGCCTGTGTGATGATTTGAGCAGTCTAGAAGGACAATGATGATGGTTGGGGCTTTAGGACTAGACAAGACTTAAAAAAACAGTCCCTTAGCTGTAAATATAAAGAGCAGTGTGCATATATAATAAAACAAGCAGGATCGGTAACAGGAGATAAAAAGTATTATACATCTTCACAGGATACTAGAGATGCACTGCAACTAGGAACCTAAGTTCAGGTAAGGAGTAGAGGGAGGATTTGCCTAAAATATTATCTGCTGGCAAGGGATAGGCCAGGAATGAAAAACTCTGCAGGACACAAAAGGTTAAATTCCTGCAGAGTCTGGCAGATCCTCCCTATAGCCAGATGGAGATTCCCAGTCACATGAGGATGCAGCAGTGCTGGGAATGCTGGAAGAGGAAGTTCAGCATGATGGTCTGACACTGGGATGAGCAGGACAGCGCTGAGAAAGCATGTTGGTTACCAATGTGACACTCAGTACTGCACTTATTCATACACTATGTGAGGAGCTGTAGGGACATTATGCTATGTGTGGGGGCTGTTCGGGATCATGCTGTGTGTGAGCAGGACCGTATTTAGAGTTTCTGCTGCCCTAGGCACTTTTAGTGCTGCCTCCCCCTTTGGTGAGTATGACACTATCGGCAGTGACTTTGGCAAGAATCGCTGATGTGAAAGTCGCCTTTTGCAGCAGATCCGGCAGTTTTTCTGCATCTGCAGTGTAACTGATCACTTACAGCAACACTGCAAATTGGCCTCATTCATTCCCTATGGGATTTGCGGCACTTTGCCGAGATCTGGCAAATGCAGTACCATACCTCCCAACTTTTGAAGAAGGGAAGGAGGTATAAAGTTTGCGGCGCGTGTAGGCCACGCCTCTGACCACACCCATTTCACAACTAGTCACACCCATATCCACGTCCCAAACACAGCCATTTAGCACTGCTGATCACACTGTTTTATATGCAATAATTAAACAAAAAAAAATATGGCCACACAGTGCTCCATACTGTATAATGGCCACACATGATGCTCAATACTGTATAATGGCCACACATGATGCTCCATACTGTATAACGGCCACACATGATGCTCCATACTGTATAATGGCCACACATGATGCTCAATACTGTATAATGGCCACACACAGTTCTCCATACTGTATAATGATCCCACATGATGCTCAATACTGTATAATGACCCCCCCCTCCTGTATGCATGGCTCATCTCCCTACCATTCCATATGCATGGCTCATATTCCCCCCTGTATGCATGGCTCATATTCCCCCCTGTGTGCATGGCTCATATTCCCCCCTGTATGCATGGCTCATATTCCCCCCCTGTATGCATGGCTCATATTCCCCCCCTGTATGCATGGCTCATATTCCCCCACTGTATGCATGGCTCATATTCCCCCCTGAATGCATGGCTCATATTCCCCCCCTGAATGTATGGCTCATATTCCCCTCCTGTATCCATGGCTCATATTTCCCCCCCTCCTGTATGCATGGCTCATATTCCCCCCCATGCATGGCTCATATCCCCCCCTGTATGCATGGCTTATCTCTCCACCCCCCCGCCCGCTGCCACTCCCATCTTGCATGGCGTGCCGGCTTATGTCCTCCTTCATCCCCCTGTCCCCCCGTCCCTCCCTCCGTCCCTCATACTCACCTGCACGGCGGTGCCGACATCCCTCTTGCTCTGTCCCGACTTCTGGCGCAGCACCTTCTTCCTGCGTGAGCGGTCATGTGATACCGCTCATTAAGGTCATGAATATGCACATATTCATGACCTTAATGAGTGGTACCACGTGACCACTCATTCAGGACGAGCTCCAGATGCCAAGGCCAGGCATCGCTGGAGCAGGGTGAGTATGACGTCTTCAAGGAGGGTGGGTGTTAGGCAACGGGGGTGGGGGTGGCGGGGGAATGTGGTGCGGTCGGTCGGGAGGAGACCCACGACTTACAAAAAAAAAAACAACAAACCTTGCTCAGGTGCCGCCCCCTGCATTGTCCCCGCCCTAGGCACGTGCCCTCAAGTGCCTAGTGGCAAATACGGCCCTGTGTGTGAGCATTCCTGCTGTGTGTAGGGGATCATACCGCAGGTGGGAGATCATGCTGTGTGGAAATCATGCTGTGTGTTTGGGATCATACCTTATGTGGGAATCATAATGTGTGTGTAGCTGTAGGGGCATTATGCTGTCTGTTGGGGATCATACTGTGTATGGGGGTCATATTCTGTCTGGGGAATTGTTGGGGATCATACTGTAGTAGCATTTTATTATGTATGAGAACTGTGGAGAATCATTCTGCATGTTGGGACATACTGAATGGGGGGCATCATACTGTGCAGAGAGCTTTTGTGTACACCTTATTGCATATGGGGTTATGTGCATATGTATTTTATTTTTCTTTATTTTTACTTTGTTATTTTCTGGCACACCATTACTTTTTTGTGGGGAAACTCAGGGGCTTTATTATTGCATATGCGGGGACTCAGAGGATATTAATACTTTATATGAGGGGACTCAGGGCCCGGGGACATTATTAATATATGTGGCAGGACTCAGTTAAATGTTAAGCAGGCACTTAAAAGGAATTACTAAATTAAAGAGGCATTCAGTGTATTGTAACCATTAAAGGGGCATACAGGAGGCATTATCACATCCTAGGACACGCAAAGAGGGCCTTAATATTTTCTAGGAGACAAATTTATCAACTAGATGGTAAAAACTGGCATTTTACTTTCTAATCAGCACAGTGTTGGGCAACATTATTATGTGGGGCACTGTTAGGGGCACTGTTACCATATCACACAGAAGGTCTAGTAATAAGGACTCATACGGCAGCAGCGGTTCAGCATCGGGGAGACAAAAGGATGAGAAGTTTATGCAGGTTGAAAATATATGGGGACGGTGCTAGAAATGTGAAAAGTCAAATGTGCCTTTGTTGTTAACTCAGCAGATAAGTTATGGCTGGAAGAAGTTGTCATGGCAGTGGTCAGAAAGAAAAGTGAATGACTATCAGAAAGAACATCAGCTGGAATTCACTATCTATGACTGTGCTATAACCTCTTCGTATGTTTCACAGGAATGGTATTTACCTTTACATGGACATTGTATGGCAGTAACATCAGTCTGGGTCTTTGTATAGTTATTGCATTTCAGTGCCAGTATGGCCATCTGTTGAAGTTCCACTTTACCCATGATGATTATGTGGCGCCCCAGGGTCCTGGTCATCACAGTAGCATTGGTTTCCTCATAGGGAGAGTGATGTTACGCTTTGGGGCAAGAAGGGATAACTGCAACCAGGTACCACAAACATGCAACACATTCACACTCAAGGCCACCAGGGGGAGCTTTTGATCCTACTTGCTTGGTGACTCCTCATATATATATAACTGGTAGTCTGTAGGGAGAGAGAGTTCAGTCTTGCCAGGAAACAGACTGTATCAGTCTGAGGCAGAGGAAGGTTTTATGGAGCTGTGTAGCCGCAGTGCAGCAGTTCCTGGAAAGAGACATTTAGAAGGCCAAATTGATTGCAGCGAACGTGCAGGAGAGCAGAGCACAGGAGAGGACATCAGGGGGAGACCAGCCCCGAGCAGGCTGCCTCCTTCTGAGCTGCAGAGACCGGTAGCCGGAACACCGAAGTTGTAAGGACCTCTATCACTTACATCAGAGACCGGCAGGACAGCTGAACTCTAAGTTACCTGTCCGACCTAACACCCAGGAGACACGGTGGCACCCCTCAGAGGCCAGGGCGTGCTAGAGTCCCTATAAACAGCCTCAAGCCACCAGTCTTACGGGTTATGTCCTATCCTATCCGGGGGACAGAGAGAGAGATAACATCTGTGAGGACCTTATGTGAAGCTTTAAGCAGTAAGGGACTACACCACTATGGCGCTAGAGGAAGGCTTTTGATTTCCACCTGGGTAAGGGGACTCCTAACTTGCCATCAAGCCGACCAGACCCTGCCTGCCCTGTGATCTGATGCTCTGGACTGTGGATGCTGAAGTCTTCAGTAAACCAAGGTAAAAAGACTGCAACCTTGTGTCCTCATTCTTTACTTCACTCCTCACCATCTTCCATCTACTCCACGGGAGCCCTGGGGATACACTTCACCTGTGGGAAGTTATACCATCTAGCTGCCATAACATCACCCCAGAGGACCCCTTAAAGCAGCGTCGGTCCCCATTGACCGAGCATCACAGGTGGCGTCACGAACATAAACTTTATTCCCTTTAAAGATCTTTCCCCATTTACACGAGCACCCAGGGCCAAGGACCGGGTCATCACCGTGACATCCCCCTGTGAACACCGGACCCGGTACCAAGTACCCCACGGCCCTGGCGGGGCGACTCAATTAGGGTGTGTCACCATAGTTGTAAGCATGGTTACCTAGATTGGGAGTTCACTCATGTGTATCTCCCCTCCCTCGCCTTTTCCCTACTGAACTGAACCTTTAGCTACTCCTCTGTGCAGTGGTGTATCTAGAGGGGGCAAGTGGGGCATTTGCCCTGGTTGCAGTCAGCAGAGAGGCATCCGATGTGTCTCCCCGGGGGCTGCATTTTCCCGCACCCCAGAGTGGGAGTCTGCTGCTCTCTGTGCCAAATCAGAAAAGCAATCAGTTGTACCTGCATCTTTCAGAGCAAGGAATGGTGGGTGAAACTGCCTAATTAGGCCCTGCTGGTAAGAAATAGGTGGGGGAACCAAATCTCTGCAGGATACGGAAAGTGTTACATTCTTGCAGAGACCAGACATGTCCCCTAAGGCCAGATGGATTCCACATGCATCAGCAGAAAAACAGAGGAGTACAGGAAGCAACCATTTCAGCAGCACCCCACGGTGAGAAGGGCGGCCCTTAGGGCACATGCTAGTTGCTGCCGTGATAACTTGATACATGTAAATAAAGTATTGTCCTGTCTGACATGTTAAGAGTTACTACATTTTTATGTTAGGGCATTAAAGGGGTTGTCCAAGTTTGTGACAAAAGTCAGCAGTAACAGACTTCTGAATCCTTAGAGCGGATGCATTGCACACTCTCAGGATCCTCTGGTGCTGGCGGTGAGAGCAGGAGGTCATGGAACTGCAAGTATGTGATTTGCATGCACACAGTTATGTGCAAGCTAGCCATGCCTGGCTTCACTCAGTACAAATGAATTGAGCAAGACCGGACATGTCTAGCTGGAATGTGGCTGGAAGTATGCAAATCGCATACTTGCACTCACACGACCATCCACTGTTGCCAATGGCACCAGAGGTTCCTGACAGTGTGGTGCACGCACTGTCAGAATTCAGAAACCTAGAGTGACTGCAGACTTTCATCAGAAACCTGCACAACTACTCAAACAGATTGAGCAGGGGTAGGGGGTGCTAAACAGAAATCTTGCCTGGAGTAAGACAACCTAGATAAACATTTGCCTCTGTGTACAAGTATCTATATATATAATTGTCTAAGGGTTTTTCCGTCTGTCTGTCTGTCTGTCTGTCTGTCCTGGAAATCCCGCATCTCTGATTGGTCGAGGCCAACAGGCCTCGACCAATCAGCGACGGGCACAGCATGGCGACGATGTCATAAAGGTTGCCTCGACCAATCAGCGACGGGCACAGTCTGCCGCGAATTCGCCTCGACCAATCAGCGACGGGCACAGTATCGACGTAGATGTCATAATGGTTGCCATGGCGATGATGATGTCATAAAGGTTGCCTCGACCAATCAGCGACGGGCACAGTCTGCCGCGAATTCTGGAATCATCATTGTCCATATACTACGGGGACATGCATATTCTAGAATACCCGATGCGTTAGAATCGGGCCACAATCTAGTAATATATATATTCCTCCAAATTAAAATTGCAGCACCAAAAGGAAAGGTCATGGAATTATAAAAATGGATAGACATGTTAATAAAATGCAAATAATACAAAAATAGAAGCAACATTTTTAAAACATCTTGATTTAATCAGTGTCTAGTATGGGTGCCACATGCAGAAATACACACACTTGCATGCCTTGGAATGATGTTAATGAGGTTACTGATGGTTGTCTGAGGTATGTTCTTCATTGCTGAAAGCACTTGAACAAATCATCAAGATCCACTGCTGGCAGCTCCTTTTGTAATTGATGACCAATGAAGTCCCAGATGTGCTTGATAGAAAACAAATCCTTATATGCTGTAGCCATGGTGACACATTTAGGCCAGGCAGGGTGCTTACAGTAGCATGAAAAAACAACATGTGACTTGCCATTGTTGTGTTGAAATAAGGCTCTTGGAACATTATGGAGAAGTTGCCGTACCACTGGTTCCACAACAAAATCAATTTAAATCAAATGAAAACTAGAGGGGTCTGACTACGGTATATTATGCCACCCCACACCATAATCCGAGGAGTAGGACTGGTGTTGTTATGCTGGTGGATTATGGACCCACTGCACCATGGGCCAGGCAGAGCCTGGAGGGGCGTAACTAAGCTAAAGATGGATGCCTAGTGCCACTCCAGAACAGATCCTATTATCGTGGCAGCTGACCTCAAAAGTCAGGACAGTAGACATGAACTCCCAGTCCAAGGCAGGACTCGATTGTGATGGAACAGATATTGGAGCCAGTTCAGATGGAACTGACACTGGTGCTGTTATAGATAATGTGGGTCTCAAGCACGAGTCCTGGTTCAGGTGCCAATGGAGTTGTTCAGGTTCAGTTACTGCCAGAGCAGCTTCAGGATCAGGTACCACCACAGCAGTTTCAGGCTCAGGTACTGATTCAGACAAGACTGGTACTGGTACAGGAAATCTGGACAGGTACAGGGGCCTAACAACAGACTAGCAGCCTGCAGACTAACTAAGGCAATTGTTGCTCAGGCACCTCCCAACAGGGAAAAGTGACTTATGTACCTAGTGTCTCCCAGCTATTGGCTGGGGACAAATCAAGAGTGCATGCACGACCACCTTTAAGAGGTAGGGAGCGCACATGCACCCTAAGCGCACTGCTAGGAGATGTGTGCTACGTATGCAGGTCCCGAATCACAAAAGCTGCAACGGGAGCCGGAGAGCGGCCAGAGTGGTAAGTTGGCATCCCTGCCGGGGTGAAGGAGAGATGCCATACAGAGATGCCGGCACACTGTTGTTACAGGTGTGATTATCCCTCCTGAAGGTCCATGCCTTTGTGCACATGGTCATGTCAGATTTAAAGAATAGCGCCTAGTGATCCATTCTGTACTGCACATGTTATTGGGCTACGAGCCAAACATCCAGCTACAGTGGTTTCATTGACCTCACATTACTGCTCTCAAATGCTATCACAGCGCAGAGCAAGACAGCTATGGAGGCTGGAAAGGAAGTATATGTATCAGGACCCTGTCAGCACCGGCGCGCTGCCACGGCTGAGCTGGGTGACTCACCCACACTGCAGGAGAGCCCGGGGTAAGCTCAGCCAGATGGGACCTGCGCAGCATGCTGAAAGTAGCAGAAAACAGAAGGACCTACGATCATGTGACCACAGGGGGCGGGGCTTAGCGACCTGCTACTGGAGATAAGTGCAGGATTTTACAGGCACCCTGAAATAGAGGAAGGGAAAACTCAAGTCATACAAATGGGGGTCATACACGGAGAGGGCGGCGCGGTATAGAAGGGGCGAGCAGAGAATTGTCAGAACGTAAGCAAGTAGTCATACACCAAGATAGCAGCGCAGTACAAAAGGGACAGAACCAGACAAGCATAAAGTAGCACAGGTATAAAGCACAGGCACAACAGGGTCACACACACTCGGCCAAGGGTCTGAGTATAAGCGACAGAGGATGGCTCCACAATGAGGCTATAGAAAGCCTCCAAGAATCCCAGAGTGAGGCCATCCAAGTTAACCCTAAAACCACCTAATCCCAGAAACTCAGCAGACCATGACAATATGCTTTTCAATGATGAGTTCTGCTTTTCTCATGGATGTTATGATACCCGGAGATTGGTCTGGAGACCACATGGACAATGCCATAAAGAGGCCTTCACGAGGGAATATGAAAGTGTCCCAGGAGCCATTTTTCAACATGGCAATGTTAGGCCTCATGTTGCTTGTGCTACTCTGAGCAGCACCATGGCCGAAACGTGCTACTATGGCATGCAACATCTCTGTTCTTGTCTTCCATTGAGCATATCGGAGATGTAATTGGAAGGCATTGGTAAAGGGAGCAGCCAGCAGTGGATTTTGATGATTTGCTCAAGTTCATTAACTGATGGACGAACCCATGGATGTTCTGGTCTAAAAAAGTTTGGTTTGTGTACCAGAACCATACTCGAACCCAAATCCAGTCACCAGTCAGATGAATGGGGGACCCGAAAATCCTTTGTTTGCCACGCTGTCATGTGCATGACGGCACAACAAACACAGGCTCTGATCAGCGACAGTATGAGCCAGCATATGACAAGCAGTAAATAGGTTATCAATGGTCACAAGGTCAGCATTAGGGTTGAGCGAAACGGATCGGTCATTTTCATAAGTCGCCGACTTTTGGTAAAGTCGGCGTCTCATGAAACCCGACCCGATCCCTGTGTGGGGTCGGCCATGCGGTACGCGATCTTGGCGCCAAAGTCGCATTTCGTATGACGCGTTTAGCACCATTTTTTCAGCCAATGAAGGAGCGTGGGCAGAGTGATGACATAGGGGTTAGGGGCGTGCACGCCTATCATCACTTTATCGCTTGTGCGCAGTAGCGATTTGTAATGTGTAACACGAAATTTTCTGTGCTGGGACGGAGGGGGGGGAGAGAGAGAGAGAGAGAGAGAGAAAAATCCCCATTGATGTGCATAGGGTTTCGTGTTCCGGCTGATCCTCGACTTTTCGCAGTAATCGGCCGATTTCGCCCGACTCGACTTTTCAAAAAGTCGGGTTTCGCGAAACATGACTCAACCCTAAAAAAGTCAAAGTCGCTCAACCCTAGTCAGCATCTAAGAGAGTACTACTCACATCAGTCTATGCCTGCTGTTGATGATAACAGCGGGAGTTTTCATCAGCCAGCACCTCTGCTATAAGTAAATAAATTAAATAAAACTAATGACGTGGGTTCTCGTCTATTTTTGATAACCAGCGCTGGCAAGACTGAAAGCTGCAGGCTTCAAACCTGTGCTGTCAGCTTTATCATGGATGGTTATCAATAATTCAGCTCTGGCAAAAAGTAAGAGACCACCACATCAAAATCTTGTCATGGGCAGCCCAACCTCCAGACCTGAACCCCATTTAAAACCTCTGGAATGTAATCAAGAGGATGATGGATAGTCACAAGCCATCAAACAAAGAAAAACTGCTTACATTTTTGCACAAGAAGCAGTGTGAAAGACTGGTGGAAAGCATGCCAAGACGCATGAAAGCTGTGATTAAATATCATGGTTATTCCACAAAATATTGATTTCTGAACTCTTCCTGAGTTAAAACATTAGTATTGTTGTTTCTAATTGATTATGAACTTGTTATCTTTGCATTATTTGAGGTCTGAAAGCACTGTTTTTTTCTAATTTTGACCATTTTTCTTGGTCAGAAAAAAAATACAAAATTTATTGCTTGCAAATTCGGAGACGTTGTCAGAAGTTTATAGAATAAAAGAGCAATTTACATTTTACTAAAAAATATACTGTACCTATAAAGAGAAAAATCAGACAAACTGAAAATTTTGCAGTGGTCTCTTAATTTTTGCAAGAGCTGTATATATATTGTGAGGCAGTGACCGGTGTCATATGCGAGGGTCGCTATGTATCCCCCAGGATGTGCTTAGAAGCATATTAGATCCGTTGGAGTGCCCTGTGCTCACAGCAGGTTGCCTGTGAGACACAGGGAAGAATTTAAGTGAGTGTGAACTGGGTCAAGTTATTTGACCCAGAAATTATTCAGGAAAACCCGGTATGGGCTTTTATTTTTTAAATGGACTGCAGGAAGGTAGTGGGGCCGGTCCGTTTCCTCCAGCCCAGATCTTATAGTGGCCCATGGCCATAGAATCTTGAGGAAAGGAAAAAAAAACCCCTGCAAGAGAGTTTGGGTGGGTCTGTGTTGGTCTGGGAATCAGACCTAGCAGGAGGCTTAGGCCGGGGACACACACAACGTATAAAAAAACGGTCCGTTTTTCACGGACGAGAATCGCACAAATGTTTCCAAAACAGTGATCCGTGTGCAGTGCGAGGATGCGATTTCCTCGCATGAAATGATCCCTTTGACATCCGTGTGACATCCGTATAGCATCCGTATGCCGAGATTTTCTCGCAGGCTTGCAAAACCGACATCTAATGGATTTATGTGCTCAAATGTTTGTTAAAACATATATACAGTATATATACATATATATATATATATATATATATGTCATTGAGACACACACATATATATATTCTGTATTTATATTTAATTCAGCACGAGATATGTTAAAAGCCGGTAATTCAATTGCCGGCTTTTCATTTCTCCTGCCTAAACCCGACAGGATATGAGACATGGTTTTCATACAGTAAACCATCTCATATCCCCCTTTTTTTTGCATATTCCACACTACTAATGTTAGTAGTGTGTATGTGCAAAATGTGGGCGCTGTAGCTGCTAAAATAAAGGGTTAAATCGCGGTAAAAATTGGCGTGGGCTCCCGCGCAATTTTCTCCGCTAGAGCGGTAAAGCCAGTGACTGAGGGCAGATATTAATAGCCAGGAGAGGGTCCATGGTTATTGGCCCCCCCGTGGCTAAAAACATCTGCCCCCAGCCACCCCAGAAAAGGCACATCTGGAAGATGCGCCTATTCTGGCACTTGGCTCCCGTGTAGCGGTGGGATATGGGGTAATGAAGGGTTAATGCCACCTTGCTATTGTAAAGTGACATTAAGCCAGATTAATAATGGAGAGGCGTCAATTATGACACCTATCCATTATTAATCCAATTGTCTGAAAGGGTTAAAAAACACACACATTATTAAAAATTATTTTAATGAAATAAACACACAGGTTGTTTTAGTATTTTATTGTTCTCTCAATCCATCCGGAACACCCTCGCTTGGCAAAATAATAAACGCACAAGATACATACCCTCTCTGATGAACTGTCAGGTCCCACGAGGTAATCCATCTGAAGGGGTTAATTATTTTACAGGCAGGAGCTGCGCTAAATGCACTCGCTCGTGCCTGTAAACCCCGGGTGCTGAAAGGAAAGCTGGGTGATCTGTACTTACATTGAGTCGCGGTGAGGCGCCCTCTGGTGGATGAACTCATATGAACTCGAGCTTGGGAACTTTTCCAAGGCTCCAGTTCATGAGAACATCCACCAGAGGGCGCCTCACCGCAACTCAATGTAAGTACAGATCACTCAGATTTCCTTCATTCCCCGGGGATTACAACCATGAGCGAGTGCATTAGCGCAGCTCCTGCCTGTAAAATAATTAACCCCTTCAGATGGATTACCTCGTTGGACGTGACAGGTCATCGGAAGGTATGTATCTTGTGCGTTTATTATTTTGCCAAGCGAGGGTGTTCCGGATGGATTGAGAGCACAATAAAATACTAAAACAACCTGTGTGTTAATTTCATTAAAATAATTTTTAATAATGTGTGTGTGTGTTTTTTAACCGTTTCAGACAATTGGATTAATAATGGATAGGTGTCATAATTGACGCCTCTCCATTATTAATCTGGCTTAATGTCACCTTACAATAGCAAGGTGGCATTAACCCTTCATTACCCCATATCCCACCGCTACAGGGAGTGGGAAGAGAGAGGCTAAGTGCCAGAATAGGCGCATCTTCCAGATGTGCCTTTTCTGGGGTGGCTGGGGGCAGATGTTTGTAGCCACGGGGGGGCCAATAACCATGGACCATCTCCTGGCTATTAATATCTGCCGTCAGTCACTGGCTTTACCATTCTGGCGGAGAAAATTGCGCGGGAGCCCACGCCAATTTTTTCCGCCATTTTACCCTTTATTTGAGCAGCTACAGCGGCCAAATTTTGCACATACACACTACTAACATTAGTAGTGTGGAATATGCAGAAAAAAAGGGGATATGAGATGGTTTACTGTATGTAAACCATGTCTCATATCCTGTCGGGTTTGGGAAGGAGAAATGAAAAGCCGGCAATTGAATTACCGGCTTTTCTATAGAACACCGCTGCGTATTTCTCGCAATGCACACGCATGGTCCATGTGGAATCCGATTTATTCTCGCCCCCATAGACTTTCATTGGCGAGTCTCGGCCGAGATACGCTGACAATCGCAGCATGCTGCGATTTCACTCGGATCCTGAATACGGTGGAGAAAATATCGGATGATGGGAGCTGCACCATAGATTAACATTGGGCCGAGTGCTATGCGATTTTTTATCGCATAGCACTCGTCCGTATTACGGTCTAGTGTGACCCCGGCCTTATGAGGAGCTCTTTCCGTGTGGAGCAACACGGGCCAGGCAGAGCCTAAAAAGCCAGACACCCCAGCGTACCCAGTGGTGTTTATGTTCACGGCAACGGATTGTGGACTATATTTATTTTTCCCGGCTGCGTACCAAAGGACTTGTTTGCTTCTTTTTTCGGTTTGTGAGTATGCTATAAAATAAACAAGACTTATTTTTGAACTTTTTAGGGGTCATTGCCTCCTCACTGCACAGCAAGGACATCGCTGCATCACAATATAAATATATATACACTCACCGGCCACTTTATTAGGTACACCTGTCCAACTTCTTGTTAACACTTAATTTCTAATCAGCCAATCACATGGCGGCAACTCAGTGCATTTAGGCATGTAGACATGGTCAAGACAATCTCCTGCAGTTCAAACCGAGCATCAGTATGGGGAAGAAAGGTGATTTGAGTGCCTTTGAAAGTGGCATGGTTGTTGGTGCCAGAAGGGCTGGTCTGAGTATTTCAGAAACTGCTGATCTACTGGGATTTTCACGCACAACCATCTCTAGGGTTTACAGAGAATGGTCCGAAAAAGAAAAAAAATCCAGTGAGCGGCAGTTCTGTGGGCGGAAATGCCTTGTTGATGCCAGAGGTCAGAGGAGAATGGGCAGACTGGTTCGAGCTGATAGAAAGGCAACAGTGACTCAAATCGCCACCCGTTACAACCAAGGTAGGCCTAAGAGCATCTCTGAACGCACAGTGCGTCGAACTTTGAGGCAGATGGGCTACAGCAGCAGAAGACCACACCGGGTACCACTCCTTTCAGCTAAGAACAGGAAACTGAGGCTACAATTTGTACAAGCTCATCGAAATTGGACAGTAGAAGATTGGAAAAACATTGCTTGGTCTGATGAGTCTCGATTTCTGCTGCGACATTCGGATGGTAGGGTCAGAATTTGGCGTAAACAACATGAAAGCATGGATCCATCCTGCCTTGTATGGAGCATCTTTGGGATGTGCAGCCGACAAATCTGCGGCAACTGTGTGATGCCATCATGTCAATATGGACCAAAATCTCTGAGGAATGCTTCCAGCACCTTGTTGAATCTATGCCACGAAGAATTGAGGCAGTTCTGAAGGCAAAAGGGGGTCCAACCCGTTACTAGCATGGTGTACCTAATAAAGTGGCCGGTGAGTGTATATCTATATGTGTGTGTATATGTGTGTATATATATATATATGTATATATATATATATATATATATATATATACACTCACCGGCCACTTTATTAGGTACACCATGCTAGTAACGGGTTGGACCCCCTTTTGCCTTCAGAACTGCCTCAATTCTTCGTGGCATAGATTCAACAAGGTGCTGGAAGCATTCCTCAGAGATTTTGGTCCATATTGACATGATGGCATCACACAGTTGCCGCAGATTTGTCGGCTGCACATCCCAAAGATGCTCCATACAAGGCAGGATGGATCCATGCTTTCATGTTGTTTACGCCAAATTCTGACCCTACCATCCGAATGTCGCAGCAGAAATCGAGACTCATCAGACCAAGCAACGTTTTTCCAATCTTCTACTGTCCAATTTCGATGAGCTTGTACAAATTGTAGCTTCAGTTTCCTGTTCTTAGCTGAAAGGAGTGGTACCCGGTGTGGTCTTCTGCTGCTGTAGCCCATCTGCCTCAAAGTTCGACGCACTGTGCGTTCAGAGATGCTCTTAGGCCTACCTTGGTTGTAACGGGTGGCGATTTGAGTCACTGTTGCCTTTCTATCAGCTCGAACCAGTCTGCCCATTCTCCTCTGACCTCTGGCATCAACAAGGCATTTCCGCCCACAGAACTGCCGCTCACTGGATTTTTTTTCTTTTTCGGACCATTCTCTGTAAACCCTAGAGATGGTTGTGCATGAAAATCCCAGTAGATCAGCAGTTTCTGAAATACTCAGACCAGCCCTTCTGGCACCAACAACCATGCCACGTTCAAAGGCACTCAAATCACCTTTCTTCCCCATACTGATGCTCGGTTTGAACTGCAGGAGATTGTCTTGACCATGTCTACATGCCTAAATGCACTGAGTTGCCGCCATGTGATTGGCTGATTAGAAATTAAGTGTTAACAAGAAGTTGGACAGGTGTACCTAATAAAGTGGCCGGTGAGTGTATATATATGTGCTTCTCACAAAAATATAATATCATCATAACTTATTCCAGTTCTTCAATACAAAAAGTGAAATTAATTTATTATATAGAGTCATTACAAAGTAATCTATTGCAAGCGTTTATTTCTGTTAATGTTGATGAACTCTTATCACTCTCCCTACTCTGCTTTCACTTAATCTATGCTCTCCCTATGCTATTTCTGGCTGCAATGTGTGCAAGATGGCGCTAGCAACCTTTAAATAGTCCCTATGATGCTGGAAGGCCAGCCAATCACAGTAATGCCACACCAAAGATGGAGCCGGCATTTCTGTGATTGGCAAGCCAGCCAAGCATGCCAGCTTGCCAGAGCTATAAAGGGGTCCCCGCGGCGTTTTATTTTTAATTATTTAAATAAATAATTTAAAAAAAAAATGGTGTGTTGTCCCCCAATTTTGACAACTAGCTAAGCTAAAGCAGACAGCTGGGGGCTGGAAATTCTCAGGCTGGTAATGGCCCATGGATATTGCCCCCTTAGCCTAAAAATAGCAGCCTGTAACCGCCCCAAAAAAGGTGCATCTATTAGATGCGCCAATTCTGGTTCTTTGCCTGGCTCTTCCCACTTGCCCTGGTGAGGTGGCAAGTGAGGTAATGGTTGTGGAGATGATGTCAGCTGTTTCATGGTCTTTGACATCAATCCCACAGGTTAGCAATGGAGAAGTGTTGTGAACTATACTTCTTGGCTCCCTCTTGTGGTCACTAGTGGTTTGGCACTTGGATTGTCTTTTCCCAGGTTGGTACTCACCTGCTTCGTTAGGCCTGGGGTGTTGCTATTTAAACTTCCTGGATTCACAGTCCAGTGCCTGGCATCGTTGTAATCAGTTCATTTCTGTTTGCTCCTGTCTTCAGGTCCTGGTTCTTTGCAAGATAAGCTAAGTCCTGCTTTCTTATTTTTGTTTATTTGCATTGTTCTTATTTTTGTCCAGCTTGTACAAAATGTGATTCCTGATATCGCTGGAAGCTCTAGGGGGCTGATATTCTCCCCCCTCACCGTTAGTTGGTTTGGGGGTTCTTGGATATTCAGCGTGGATATTTTGCAGGGTTTTTTGCTGACCATATAAGTCATCTTACTATCTTCTGCTATTAGTCAGTGGGCCTCTCTTTGCTAAAATCTAGTTCATTCTTAAGTTTGTCTTTTCTTCTTACCTCACCGTTATTATTTGTTGGGGGCTTGTATTACTTTGGGGTCTTTTCTCTGGAGGCAAGAGAGGTCTTATTTTCCCTCACAGGGTTAGTTAGTTCTCCGGCTGGCGCGAGACGTCTAGGATCATCGTAGGCACGTTCCCCGGCTACTGTTAGTTGTTTGTGCTAGGATCAGGTATATGGTCAGCCTAGTTACCACTTCCCTATGAGCTGGTATTTATGTTTGCAGACTTTGCTGTAATCTCTGAGATCCCCTGCCATTGGAATCATAACAGTATGCCAGGCCTAAGTGAATAGTTAATGCATTGCTGAAGTGGGATTAAAAGAAAAGAAGTTCTGAGATTTTTTTTTTTTTTTTTCCTTTCTTCCTCCCCTTTATCTCTGAGTGGCTTGAAGCTTTGCTGCAGACATGAATGTTCAGACCTTGAGTACTAGTGTGGATCAGCTTGCTGCACGAGTGCAGGGCATTCAGGATTTTGTTGTTAGCAGTCCTATGTCAGAGCCTAAGATACCTATTCCTGAGCTGTTCTCTGGAGATCGATTTAAATTTAGGAATTTTAGGAATAATTGTAAATTGTTTCTATCTTTGAAACCTCGTTCATCTGGAGATTCAGCTCAGCAAGTTAAAATTGTTATCTCCTTCTTGCGTGGCGACCCTCAGGATTGGGATTTCTCGTTGGCGCCAGGAGATCCGGCATTGGCGGATGTTGATGCGTTTTTTCTGGCGCTCGGATTGCTTTATGAGGAGCCTAATCTTGAAATTCAGGCAGAAAAAGCTCTACTGGCTATCTCTCAGGGCCAGGATGAAGCTGAGGTGTACTGCCAAAAATTTCGGAAATGGTCCGTGCTTACTCAATGGAATGAATGTGCTCTGGCCGCAAATTTCAGAAATGGCCTTTCTGAAGCCATTAAGAATGTGATGGTGGGTTTTACAATTCCTACAAGTCTGAATGATTCTATGGCGCTGGCTATTCAGATTGATCGGCGTTTGCGGGAGCGCAAATCCGCTAATCCTCTCGCGGTGTTGTCTGAACGGACACCTGTCTCAATGCAATGTGATAGAATCCTGACTAGAACCGAGCGACAAAATCATAGACGTCAGAATGGGTTGTGTTTTTACTGTGGTGATTCTACACATGTTATATCAGCATGCTCTAAACGCCTAACCAAGGTTGTCAGTCCTGTCACCATTGGTAATTTGCAGCCTAAATTTATTTTGTCTGCGACTTTAATTTGCTCATTGTCTTCCTACCCTGTTATGGCGTTTGTGGATTCAGGTGCTGCCCTGAGTCTCATGGACTTGTCGTTTGCCAAGCGCTGTGGTTTTGTCCTGGAGCCTTTAAACGTTCCTATTCCTCTCAGAGGAATTGATGCTACGCCACTGGCGGAAAATAAACCGCAGTATTGGACACAAGTGACCATGTGCATGACTCCTGAACATCGGGAGGTGATTCGTTTTCTTGTTCTGCATAAAATGAATGATTTGGTCGTTTTGGGTCTGCCATGGTTACAGTCCCATAATCCAGTTTTGGATTGGAAGGCTATGTCTGTGTCGAGTTGGGGTTGTCAGGGAATTCATTGCGAGTCTCCGCCGGTGTCTATTGCTTCTTCTACTCCTTCAGAAGTTCCTGAGTATTTGTGTGACTATCAGGATGTATTCAGTGAGTCCAGGTCCAGTGCTCTTCCTCCTCATAGGGACTGTGACTGCGCTATAGATTTGATTCCTGGCAGTAAATTTCCTAAGGGACGATTATTTAATTTGTCTGTACCCGAGCATGCCGCGATGCGTTCTTATGTCAAGGAGTCTTTGGAGAAGGGGCATATTCATCCATCCTCTTCCCCTCTTGGTGCGGGATTTTTTTTTGTGGCCAAGAAAGACGGGTCTTTGAGACCTTGTATAGACTATCGGCTTCTGAATAAAATCACTGTTAAGTTTCAGTATCCTTTGCCACTATTGTCAGACTTGTTTGCTCGGATTAAGGGTGCCAAGTGGTTCACCAAGATAGATCTTCGTGGTGCGTACAACCTTGTGCGCATTAGGCAGGGAGATGAATGGAAAACTGCATTTAATACGCCCGAAGGTCATTTTGAGTACTTGGTGATGCCCTTTGGGCTCTCTAATGCTCCTTCAGTGTTTCAGTCCTTTATGCATGATATCTTCCGGAAGTATCTGGATAAATTTATGATTGTTTATCTGGATGATATTGTTTTTTTCTGATGATTGGGATTCTCATGTAAAGCAGGTCAGGATGGTGTTTCAGGTTTTGCGTGATAATGCTTTGTTTGTGAAGGGCTCAAAGTGTCTCTTTGGAGTGCAGAAGGTTTCCTTTTTGGGTTTTATTTTCTCCCCTTCTGCTGTGGAGATGGACCCAGTCAAGGTCCGAGCTATTCATGATTGGACTCAACCCACGTCTGTTAAGAGTCTTCAGAAGTTCTTGGGGTTTGCTAATTTCTACCGTCGCTTTATCGCTAACTTTTCTAGCGTTGTTAAACCTTTGACGGATATGACCAAGAAAGGTTCTGATGTGGCTAATTGGGCTCCTGCAGCCGTGGAGGCCTTCCAGGAGCTGAAGCGCCGGTTTACTTCGGCGCCTGTTTTGTGCCAGCCTGATGTCGCACTTCCCTTTCAGGTTGAAGTGGATGCTTCTGAGATCGGTGCTGGGGCTGTTTTGTCGCAGAGAGGCTCTGGTTGCTCTGTGATGAGACCATGTGCTTTTTTCTCTAGGAAGTTTTCGCCTGCTGAGCGGAACTATGATGTTGGTAATCGGGAGTTGTTGGCCATGAAGTGGGCATTTGAGGAGTGGCGTCATTGGCTCGAGGGTGCTAAGCATCGTGTGGTGGTCTTGACTGATCACAAAAATCTGATGTATCTCGAGTCTGCTAAGCGCCTGAATCCTAGACAGGCCCGTTGGTCATTGTTTTTCTCTCGTTTTGACTTTGTGGTCTCGTACCTGCCTGGTTCGAAGAATGTTAAGGCTAATGCTCTTTCTAGGAGCTTTGTGCCTGACTCTCCTGGAGTCTCGGAGCCAGCTGGTATTCTTAAAGAGGGAGTAATCGTGTCGGCCATATCTCCTGATTTGCGACGTGTGTTGCAGAGATTTCAGGCTGGTAGACCTGACTCTTGTCCACCCGACAGACTGTTTGTTCCTGATAAATGGACCAGCAGAGTCATTTCCGAGGTTCATTCCTCGGTGTTGGCAGGGCATCCGGGAATTTTTGGTACCCGAGATTTGGTGGCTAGGTCCTTTTGGTGGCCTTCCTTGTCACGGGATGTGTGGTCATTTGTGCAGTCCTGTGGGACTTGTGCTCGGGCTAATCCTTGTTGTTCTCGTGCTAGCGGGTTGCTTTTGCCCTTGCCCGTCCCGAAGAGGCCTTGGACACACATTTCCATGGATTTCATTTCTGATCTTCCGGTGTCTCAAGGAATGTCTGTCATCTGGGTGGTGTGTGATCGTTTTTCCAAGATGGTCTATTTGGTACCCTTGCCTAAGTTGCCTTCCTCTTCCGATCTGGTTCCTTTGTTTTTTCAGAATGTGGTTCGTTTACACGGCATTCCGGAGAATATCGTGTCCGACAGAGGATCCCAGTTTGTGTCCAGATTCTGGCGATCTTTTTGTGCTAAAATGGGCATTGATTTGTCGTTTTCATCTGCCTTTCATCCTCAGACTAATGGTCAAATGGAGCGAACTAATCAGACACTGGAGGATTATTTGAGATGTTTTGTTTCTGCGGACCAGGATGATTGGGTGACCTTCTTGCCATTGGCTGAGTTTGCCCTTAATAATCAGGCTAGTTCCACTACTTTGGTTTCGCCATTCTTCTGCAACTCTGGTTTTCATCCTCGTTTCTCCTCGGGTCATGTTGAGTCTTCTGACTGTCCTGGGGTGGATTCTGTGGTGGATAGGTTGCAGCGGATTTGGAATCATGTGGTGGACAACTTGAAGTTGTCACAGGAGAAGGCTCAGCGTTTTGCCAACCGCCGCCGTGGTGTGGGCCCCCGACTTCGTGTTGGGGAATTGGTTTGGTTGTCTTCTCGGTATGTCCCTCTGAAGGTTTCCTCTCCTAAGTTTAAGCCTCGCTTTATTGGTCCTTATAAAATTTTGGAAGTTCTTAACCCGGTTTCTTTTCGTTTGGATCTTCCGGTGTCGTTTGCTATTCACAACGTGTTCCATAGGTCTTTGTTGTGGCGGTACGTTGTGCCTGTGGTTCCTGCTGTTGAGCCTCCTGCTCCGGTGTTGGTTGAGGGCGAGTTGGAGTACGTGGTGGAGAAGATCTTGGATTCTCGTCTCTCTAGACGGAGGCTTCACTATTTGGTCAAATGGAAGGGCTATGGTCAGGAGGATAATTCCTGGGTGGTCGCCTCTGATGTTCATGCGGCCGATTTGGTTTGTGCCTTCCACGCTGCTCATCCTGATCGCCCTGGTAGTCTTGGTGAGGGTTCGGTGACCCCTCCTTAAAGGGGGGGTACTGTTGTGAACTATACTTCTTGGCTCCCTCTTGTGGTCACTAGTGGTTTGGCACTTGGATTGTCTTTTCCCAGGTTGGTACTCACCTGCTTCGTTAGGCCTGGGGTGTTGCTATTTAAACTTCCTGGATTCTCAGTCCAGTGCCTGGCATCATTGTAATCAGTTCATTTCTGTTTGCTCCTGTCTTCAGGTCCTGGTTCTTTGCAAGATAAGCTAAGTCCTGCTTTCTTATTTTTGTTTATTTGCATTGTTCTTATTTTTGTCCAGCTTGTACAAAATGTGATTCCTGATATCGCTGGAAGCTCTAGGGGGCTGATATTCTCCCCCCTCACCGTTAGTCGGTTTGGGGGTTCTTGGATATTCAGCGTGGATATTTTGCAGGGTTTTTTGCTGACCATATAAGTCATCTTACTATCTTCTGCTATTAGTCAGTGGGCCTCTCTTTGCTAAAATCTAGTTCATTCTTAAGTTTGTCTTTTCTTCTTACCTCACCGTTATTATTTGTTGGGGGCTTGTATTACTTTGGGGTCTTTTCTCTGGAGGCAAGAGAGGTCTTATTTTCCCTCACAGGGTTAGTTAGTTCTCCGGCTGGCGCGAGACGTCTAGGATCATCGTAGGCACGTTCCCCGGCTACTGTTAGTTGTTTGTGCTAGGATCAGGTATATGGTCAGCCTAGTTACCACTTCCCTATGAGCTGGTATTTATGTTTGCAGACTTTGCTGTAATCTCTGAGATCCCCTGCCATTGGAATCATAACAGAGAAGCATCTATAAGACACCCTCATTACTAACCCCATAGTCATATTGTAATAAAGACACAGCCAGAATAAAATCCTTTATTTGAAAGAAAATCAGGCTCCTCTATTTTAAATGAAAAATAAAAAAGCAGTTATACTAACTTAACGCCTAATCCACTGATGCCCATGTCACTTGTAAAAAACAGAAAATAATAAACAACAAAAATACTCACCGTATCCCTAATCAACTAATGCCCATGTCCTCTGTACAAAAAAGGAAAATAATAAACAACCATGTCCCTCACCTGCCCGATGTGAAGATAATCCATACTGTCCCATGATGATCCAGATGATTTAAATAGTGGTCACAACAGTGATGCGACCGCTATCCCCTCCAGCTGGAACACACTGACAGGAGCGTAATCACTCTACTTGGAGCATGTATAGCTGAGCGCCTGTGACAAAGTTATCAACCAGCAATGCCACAAGAGAGGTCACTGGGGTTCAGCTATTGATTCCAGTGAACTCTGTCATGGGAGCTCAGCACTAGACACTGACTGGAGCAATTATGCTCCTATCAGTGTCTTCTGGCTGTCGGGTGGTATCCTCAATGAATACTTTCCAAATCAATTGGATCGTCATGGAACAGTATGGATTATCTTCACATCTGACAGGTGAGGGATATGGTTGTTTATTATTTTGTTATTTTTTTACAGGGGATATGGGTATCGGTGGATTAGGCGTAAGGTGAGTATTTTTGCTGTTTATTATTATGTGTTTTTTTAAACGGGACAATGTCTTCTATGGAATGCGTAAGGTGAGTGTTTTTTATTTTAAAAGAAATGTGTAAAACAGTGTTAATTTTTATTTTATTCTTGCTGTGATTATTTCAATATTTACTATGGGGATAGTGATGGGGGCGTCTCATAGACGCCTCTCCATTACTAACCCCTAGGCTTGAAGTCACAAAGGTGACATCAACCTCACAAATATTACCTCACTTGCCACTGCCACAGAGCAAGTGGGAAGAGTGAGGCCAAGAGCCAGATCTTATTGATCTTATTCATGCAGCTTTACATGAACACTCGATCCTTACACTATGTCTGGTCCGAACAACGAAAGCAATTGTTACCATCCACCTCTTGTGTCTCCCCTTTTTCCTCATAGTTTGTAAGCTGGCGAGCAGGGCCCTCACTCCTCTTGGTATCTATTTTGAACTGTGATTTTTGTTATGCTGTAATGTCTAATGTCCTTACAAGTCCCCTCCATAATTTGTAAAGCGATGCGGAATATGTTGGCTCTATATAAATAAAATTATTATTATTATTATTGATGTGCCATTTCTGGGGCGGCCAAGTGCTGATGTTCTTACCCTGGGATGAAGGACAATTATCCTGGCTGCTTCCCTGGCTATTGACCCCTTTACTCCGTAAGACTGTTTGCACGTTAATGAGCAGGCCAATTTTTACAATTTTGACCAGTGTTACTTTGTGAAGTAATAACTCTGGAATGTTCTAATTGATCCCACTGATTCTAGGATTTTGTTTTCGTGACATATTGTACTTCATGATAGTGGTAAAATTTCTTGATATTACTTGCATTTATTTGTAAAAAAAATGGAAATTTGGCAAAAATTTAGAAAATGTGGCAATTTTATTTTTTCTGTTCATAAATTAGAGAGTTATATGACACAAAATAGTTAATAATTTTCACTGTGGGAAATGTTATTTATCTCCCAATTCCTTCATACCATGCACTGTACTCCCTCCCCCACTGCATCCAGTTCACTCTCTGACTTTGAACCAGTTACAGAAGAAGAAGTAATCAGGCTCCTTGCATCTTCTCACCCGACCACTTGCAGCAGTGACCCCATTCCGTCACATCTCCTCCAGTCCCTTTCCCCGGCTGTCACCTCTCATTTAACAAAAATATTCAACCTTTCTCTCTCTTCCAGTATTTTTCCCTCCTCATTTAAGCATGCCATCATACATCCATTACTTAAAAACCATCCCTCGATCAAAACTGTGCCGCTAATTATAGACTTGTCTCTAATCTTCCCTTCATCTCTAAACTCCTCGAACGCCTGGTCCACTCCCATCTTATCCGCTATCTCTCAGATAACTCTCTTCTCGACCCTCTTCAATCTGGTTTCCGCTCTTTACACTCTACTGAAACTGCCCTCACTAAAGTCTCTAATGATCTACTAACAGCTAAATCTAATGGTCACTACTCCATGCTAATTCTCTTGGATCTCTCCGCAGCATTCGATACTGTGGATCATCAGCTCCTCCTCACTATGCTCCGCTCCATCAGCCTCAAGGACACCGTTCTCTCCTGGTTCTCCTCCTATCTCTCTGACCGACCCTTCACTGTATGTTTTGCTGGTTCCTCCTCCTCTCACCTTCCCCTTACTGTTGGGGTTCCTCAAGGATCAGTCCTAGGCCCCCTCCTCTTCTCTTTGTATACTGCCCCTATTGGACAAGCAACCAGTATATTTGGTTTCCAGTACCATCTCTATGCTGATGACACCCAATTATACACTTCTCCTGATATCACGCTTGCCTTTTTAGAAAACACCAGTGATTGTCTTACCACTGTCTCTAACATCATGTCCTCCCTCTCTCTGAAACTGAACCTGTCAAATACTGAACTCCTCATGTTCTCTCCCTCTACTAGCCTACCTTTGCCTGACATTGCCATCTCCGTGTGTGGTTCCACCATTACTCCCAAGCAACATGCCCGCTGCCTTGGGGTCATCCTTTATTCTGACCTTTCCTTCACCCCCCACATCCGATCATTGGCTCGCTCTTATCTGCATCTCAAAAACATTTCTAGAATTCGCCCTTTTCTTACTTTCAACACTGCAAAAACTCTTACTGTTTCACTCATTCATTCTCGCCTGGACTATTGTAACTCTCTCTTAATTGGCATCCCTCTTACCAAACTCTCCCCACTCCAATCTGTCCTGAATGCTGCTGCCAGGATTATATTCCTCACCAACCGTTACACCGATGCCTCTACCCTGTGCCAGTCATTACACCGGTTACCCATCCTCTCAAGAATCCAGTACAAAACTATTACCCTCATCCACAAAGCACTCCATGGCTCAGCACCACCCTACATCTCCTCCCTGGTCTCAGTCTACCACTCTACCCGTGCTCTCCGTGCTAATGACCTGAGGTTAACCTCCTCAATAATCAGAACCTCCCACTCCCGTCTTCAAGACTTTTCACATGCTTTGCCAATTCTTTGGAATGCACTACCCAGGTTAATAAGATTAAACCCCAATACCCACAGTTTTAAGCGTGCCCTAAAAATGCATTTGTTCAGACAGGCCTACCGCCTCAACGCATTAACCTTACTATCCCTGTGTGGCCCATTCAAAAAAACAAAAAAAAACCTTCAATCTTAATCAGGTTCCTCACATCATGTTCTCATATATTTCATGCAGTTAATAGCCCTCTGTGTCTGTACTGTTACATACTTAGGCTATTAACTGGTTCATGCAGTTTTACATGAACACCCGATCTTTACAGTATGGCTGGTCCAAACAACGAATGCAATTGTTACCATCCACCTCTCATGTCTCCCTTTTTCCTATAGTTTGTAAGCTTGCGAGCAGGGCCTTCACTCCTATTGGTATCTATTTTGAACTGTGAATTTTGTTATGCTGTAATGTCTATTGTCTGTACAAATCTCCTCTATAATTTGTAAAGCGCTGGGGAAATTATTATTAATTATTATTATTACATGTCTACTTTACATCATCACAATTTGTGAAGCATCATTTTTTTTAGGAAATTATAAGGGTTAAAAGATGACCAGTGATTTCTAATTTTTCTATCAAAATTTACATAACCATTTTTTTAGGGACCACATGTCATGAGTGTGTCACATCCTCCTGGGAGATCTGGGGTTAGGCGATCTTTTTGTACTGTAAATCGCAGGTCTTCCATTAGACTGTGTGTTTTTTTGTTCCTCATATTAAATGGACTTTGTTTCCTTTGGCATTGAAGAGGTTAACAACTCTTTATATGCTAGCTAGAGACATGCAGCTCCATCTCACAGCTGCTCCTCACCTGCTCATTTTCTCTCTCTAAAAAACCTGGCCAAGCCTTCTCATCCCTGCCAGAAAGTTTTGCTTCAATCTTCCTGGAATTGGAGTGCTGAAGTTGGAGTTTGTAGTTGCTTCTGGAGATTGCTGTCTGCTGTTTTTGGATGTACGCTTTCTCCATTATCTTATCCCCATTTGTTTTTTTACCTTCCTATCCTTCCCTTTATTCCTCTCTACCCCTGGTGAGTGTATTTGTATGTAAGTTGCTTTTTGTTATCCCTGTTTGTCTTACGTGTATACGTGTAAGGGTATGTTTCCACGGTCAGGAAACCTTCAGGATTTGCTGTGGATTGGATGCTGCGTACAGCTGCAGCGTCCAATCTGCAGCGTCCAGATGTTACAGCATAGTGGAGGGGATTTTATGAAATCCCGTCTCCACTATGCGTGCAGGGCCGTAACCGAACATGCGGCGCTTCTTTATAGACCGCAGCATGTCTATTTATCTTGCGGAGATGCTCCGTCTCCGCAAGATAAATGACCCAGTCTATGAATACGATGCGGTGATTCCGGATGTGTTCAATAAACACATCCGGAATCACCGCACATACAGCAGGGGGCGGCTCTTTGGGCGGAGTGGGGTATCCGCTGCGTCCAAAGCGCAGGGATTCCGGACAGTGGAAGCATACCCTTACAAGGGGACACCGGGGTGGTAGTCTGGACCGAGCTCACCCACTAAACACAGTCTGTAGACACTCCAGCCCCTTGTACATACAATCTGGGATGAATTCAACCTTTCCTCCAAAAAGAGTTACCTTCTCTGTTCTGGTCGCAGCAGTCCAGTCGATTAATACTCTAGAAAGACAGCTGTTCTCCAACAGGGAAAGAACGTAACTTTTCAATAAACAGGAATAACGTAGAATAACAAAAGAATACAGCACTGGATTCTTGATTTTTCCCGGACACGCTTCGCAACTGCACCCACAGCAGCTGTAGCAGCTACAGATAGACAGTAGTCCACATGCCGGGATTACCCCTTCAGAAGCGGGGGCCTTCCAGAGTCCTATGGCCCGAGTTGTGATCTTCAGTCTTTTGATACTTTGGACCCCTCTTGAGTCCCTGGACACCTGAGTCCTTGGGACCCCTCTTAAGTCCTTTGAGTCAGGGGCAAAAGACCTCTCCCATCTGGGGGGTCTGGCAGTGACCCGTCTGACAATCACATCTGCCCTGGTCAGAGTCACAGGCAGTTCTGACTCTCCCCTCCTGGCTGCAAGTCCAACTTCTCTGCTGCTGGCCCAACCCACCAATTTAACTGTTGCTTTCACTGATCTAACAACAGTAATACATATATGACATTACTGACATAGCACAAGGTTACAGGACAAACACAGCACAGCATATCACATCAGGAACAATGGAAACATTACATTACATGACAAGCTTCACATTACAATACAAATACAGCATATAATGACACATAAAACACACAGATACATTACATGACAAGCTTCACATTACAATACAAATACAGCATAATGACACATAAAACACAGATACCTGAAGTGCACAGGGAGTCAAAAGAGTGGAGGAGAGGGCAGTACTGAGGGAGAAGGCCACCTCCTTACATACACACTAAAATTTTTGTCCCAGGCCTCCTGGGGGAGGGGACAGCATACGGCATTAACAGGAGCATAGAAAGGATGGAGATTCAGGCCTCTCTAACTTTAAGAGTACCCCCAGGACAGGGATAGTTAGAGTCCCAGTTCCAGAGACAGTTTCAGGCCCCCTCTTCCTTACTAAAGACCTTCACAGCATGACACCACATCACATTTGAAGTGACTTTGAGGGGCCTATATGACAGAAAATACCCCAAAGTGACACCAATTTAAAAACTGCACCCCTCACGGTGCTGAAAACTACATTCGAAAAGTTTATTAACCCTTCAGGTGCTTCACAGGAATTTTTGGAATGTGGAAGGAAAAAATAAGCATTTAACTTTTTGTCGCAGAAATTTTACTATAGACCCAAATGTTTTTTATTTTTTCAAGGGTAACAGGAAAAAATAGACACCAAAATTTGTTGAGCAATTTCTTCTGAGCATACCAATACCCCAAATATGGGGGAAAAACACTGTTTGGGCACACACAGCAGGGCTCGGAAGGGAAGAGGCACCATTTGATATTTTGAATGTAAAATTTGCTGGAAAAATTAGCAGATGCCATGTTGTTTTTGGAGAGCCCCCAGTGATAACTGTAAAGCGCTGCGGAATATGTTAGCGCTATATAAAAATAAAGATTATTATTATTATTATTATGTGCTTAAACAGTGGAAACCACCCACAAGTTACCCCCATTTGTAGAAACTATACTCCTGAGAGAACTTATATTGATGTCTAATGAGGTGCTTCACAGAAATTTATAACGTTGAGCTGTGAAAATAAAAAAAAATCTAATTTTCCCCACAAAAATGTTATTTAACCCCAAATTTTGCAGTTTCACGAGGGTAACATGAGAATTTTTACCATACAATTTGTTGTTCAATTTTTCCTGAGTATGATTATACCCCATATGTGAGGGAAAACTACTGTTTGTGCGCACTGTAGGGCTTGGAAGTGTTGGAGTGCCAGTTCACTTTTTGAATGCAAAAATTGCTGGAATAATTAGCAAACGCCATGTCTTGTTTGGAGATAACCTGGAGTGCCTAAACAGTGGAAACCCCACACAAATGACACCATTTTTGAAGCTAGACCCCTCAAGGAATGTATCTAGATATGTAGTGAGAACTTTGAACCCCTAGCTACTTTACAGAAGTTTATAACATTGAGCCGTGAAAATAAAAAAATCACATTTTTCCCACAAAAATGCTATTTTAGCCCCAAAGTTTTTATTTTCAAAAGGATAGCAGGAGAAAATGGACTCCATATATGGTTGAAAACTACTTTTACGTGCCAAGCTCAGAAGGGAAGAAGCACCATATTGGAGTTCACATTTTGCTAGACTGGTTTGAGCATGCCATGTCACATTGGCAGAGGCCCTGAGATGCTAGAACTGCAGAACCCCCAATAAGAGACCCCATTTTACAAACTACACCTCTCCATGAATTCACATAGGGGTGCATTGATCATATTGACATCACAGGTGGGTCACAGAATTTTATACCATTGGGCAATGAAGAAAAAAATAAAATTTTTACCACCAAAATTTTCTCGCGCTCTACGTTGAGCACTTACATTGGGGTTTCCCTTTAAATCTCTGAGTGATGTAATTCAGATGAACCCCTGGCCCCGAGGGATACATTTACTATGATGAGGCAGCAGAGTTACTCTCGACTCTGTATTGCCTCTGTTCAGGGATGTCCTTTTTTAAGAGGTGCGTGGCCGACGGCACTTTTATGCACTCCTAATAAAAAAAGGACACCACTGGATCACAGGTGAGACAGCATCCACAGTGCCTCACCTGCCTCACTATAGGGAATCTTCCACTAGAGGTTCCATCTGAATCATGTATTTCAGAGATTTATATGGAAACCCTGGTGTAAGAGCTCAGCTCAGAGCGCAGAATAAATAGCCTTATTGCAATTTTTGAGAGGCCAAATGAACAAATCAACAGCAGGTGAAGAATTGGGTTTATTTATTTTTTAATTATGCCATTCCTCATGCGGTATAAGTGAGTAGCCACTATTCGTTACTCGGCGAGTAATTTGGTATTCGCCTCGGTATATTCGAGTGACCCACCCATGTTGGCGCTTTATTTGCAGACAATAAACATGCTGGGCTAGCTTGCCAATCACAGTAATGCCGGCTCCATCTTTGGTGTGGCATTACTGTGATTGGCTGGCCTTCCAGCATCATAGGCATCATCTTGCGCACATTGCAGCCGGAAATAGCATAGGGAGAGCATATATTAAGTGAAAGTAGTGTATGGAGAGTGATAGGAGTTCATCAACATTAACAGAAACAAACACTTGAAATAGATCACTTTGTTTGGAATGACTCTATATAATAAATGAATTTCACTTTTTGTATTGAAGAACTGAAATAAATTAACTTTTTGATGATATTATACTTTTGTGAGAAGCACCTGTCCCTTGTCTCTTCCAGACTAACTAACTCCTCCTCCAGACCAGACTGTATATCTACCTAAGGAAGCTCCCCTGAAACCGAGTTTAGAGCTCCCCCTTCTGGCCTGGAGTCAGAATGTGTTGCATGTAGGTGTATTACATGGTTAAAGGGATCTTCCTTGCTTCCAGCCATGACATCACCCTCCCCGAAAATAAGGCAACATCACTGTAACAACCGATTTCCTGGGGTGTTACAAATACTTATCATTGTAATCCTGCATCTGATATTAAGGAGCTTGCTGAAAACTTTTCTTAAAGGGAAAGGGAGAAAACATCTAAAATAGCCCCAGTGACCAGGGTGAAAACCGCAGGATAACCAGATTTGTCAATAAAGATATGAAAACATAATTGATCACTTTAAAAAAGCATTACATGTAACACAGGGGGAACTTTACGGGAGTAACAGAGCATCAGCCTGAGCCTCTTTTTTTAACTTTTCTTTTTCTTAAAATTTAGAGAATTACAATTTAAATCAGTATAATAACAATAATAATCATCTCACAATGTATTTTGTACTCAAAAAAGTCAGCTGCCAGAGTAGTTTATTTTCTTATTTTTGTTATGATTGATAAAAAATAAAAAGCCAAATGTATTCAAATGTATTTACATATGCAAAAAAGTTGCTCATATATTTGAATACATCAGAATGTATTTGAATTACATTCACATACAATGTGATTTTCCTTTAAACAACTTTCCAAAATGGGAAAGAATGGAAGTGAAAGATAAAGACATTTCTTTTATTTCTATGCGCAAATAGTGTGGTTTTTCTAGATAATGTCTAATTTCTGCTCACCTGAATCGTTCTTTAAATGGATCAGTTCCTAAGACTCAATGATAATCATCCTAAGTATTGTGTAAGACACTCGGGCAAAGATGCAGCCTTTGCCTTGAATTTATTCAGAATGCACTAAACAATTCTTTGAGAAAACTAAGTACACCCTCTTTAAATTCTATGGTTTTACTTAACAAGACAACATAAAAAAAACCTGGCCCTTAAAAGTTGTGAAAATTAGGTAAATACAATCTCAGATAAAAAAAACTCATGATATATGTCATTATTTATTTATCAAAAACTAGGCAAAAATGCAGACGCAGTGTGGAAAAATTAAGTGCACCCCATAAATGTATAGCAGCAATATCTTACAGAAACCAATTACTTTATGACTTTATCAATCTCTCACATCGTTCTTTAGGAATTTTGACTGTTCAAACAGAGCACATCCTTGGTGTAGTCAAACATTTGAGTGCGCCTTCCCACCTACTTTTTTTCCCCTATCCCCCCCTCTTACTTGATTAAAAGCTCTAGCTTTATAGAGCCAGAGAAAGATGAAGATAGAGAAAAAAAAGTCAGTGGGAGGATGCATTTAAATGTTTGGCCACACCAGCAGTACAAGCGCCTTTGCTTGATTTGGACAGTCATTCTGTGCTGACAGAGTCCCTTTAAGGTCCTGTCACAGCATTTCAGTTGGGTTGAGGTCTGGACAATTTCAACACCTTGATTTTATTTTTATGCCATTCTGATGTATATTTACTGCTGTGATTGAGATCATTGTCTTATGCCATGACTCAGTTTTGCCCAAACTTTAGATTTTGGATAGATGACCTCGCTTTAACTCTAGGATACTTTGGTAAACTGACCTGTTATGTTGACTGAACAACTGCAAGGTGTCCAGGTCCTGTGGCCGCAAAACAGGCCCAAACCATCTCCTCTCCACCATCGCACTGGACAGTTGATATGACATGTTTGTGAATACGCTGTGCTTCGCTTTCACCAAACACGGTGTAGCATATTATGGCCAAAAATCTCTACTTTGGTCTCAACTGTCTAAGAGATATTACTCCAGAAGTTGTGTACGTTGTTCAGATGCAATTTTGCAAACTTTAATATTGCTGCCATGTTCTTTTCTTAGAAAGAAGAGACTTTCTCCTTCCAACTCTTCCAAACGAGCTACGCTTTCTCAGTCTATTTTTATCCGACATGGACTGGAGCATTCAATATGCTAAATGAAGCCTGTAGAGTCTGAGCAGTAGCTTTTGATTTTTTTTGTAATTTCTCTGAGCATTGCACGGTCTCACCCTGGGGTGAATTTGCTGGAACGTTGACTCATGAGAAGACAATCAACTGTCTTGCATGTTTTCCACTTATGAATAGTGTTGAGCGATACCTTCCGATATCAAGAAGTATCGGTATCGGATTGGATCGGCCGATATCAAAAAAATATTGGATATCGCCGATACTGATACCCGATAGCAATGCAAGTCAATGGGACACAAATATCGGAATGTAAATAAGCCCTTTCTGGTTCTTCTACATCCTGTTCCGGAGGGGGGAAGAGTGTGAGCGGTGCGTGGGTGGACACTCTGCGTGTCTGTGTGTGCGGGCGGGGTCTGTGCGGGCCTGCCGGGGATCTGTACGGTTGTCTCGGGGGTCTATGCGTGCCTGCCGGGGCTCTGTGCGTGCCTGCCGGGGCTCTGTGCATGCCTGCCGGGGCTCTGTGCGTACCTGCCGAGGCTCTGTGCGGAGTGCCGGGGCTCTGTGCGGCGTGCCAGGGCTCTGTGCAACGTTTTTTTCTGTTTTTTTTTTTTAAATTCAATGCTCATTAAGGAATGTTTCACACTTTGCGCCGGTACAGGTCCGTTGCTATGCGTCGGGCCGTCGTACCGACGCACGTTGTGAAATTTGTGCACGACGTGGGCAGCGGATGCAATTTTTCAACGCATCCGCTGCCCATTCTGAAGTCTGGGAAGGAGGGAGCGGAGTTTCGGGCGCATGTAGAAAACGGCGGACGCGACAGACAAAAAAGTTTCGTGCTGATGGTCCACCAAAACACGACTGATCTGTTGCACGATGGACGCGACGTGTGGCCATCCGTCGCGATCCGTCACCAATACAAGTCTATGGGTAAAAAAGGCATCCTGCGAGCACATTTGCAGGATCCGTTTTTTTCCCAAAATGACGGATTGCGACAGATTGCTAAAAACACAAGTGTGAAAGTAGCCTTAGAAACATCGGCCTTTCTATTATATATTTATGGATATATTTATCTATAGATATAGTTATAGACAGATGTATCTATAGATACATAGATGTGTCTATCCATATATCTGGCTGCTTTCACACATCAGGTTTTTGCCGTCAGGCTCAATCCGGCGAGTTTTGAAAAAAAACAGATCCAGCGGAAAAAAATGGATCCGGCGGAAAAAAAACGGATCCTGCGGAAAAAACAGATCCAGCGGAAAAAAACAGATCCTTCAGAAAAAAACGGATCCGGCGGAAGAAAATGGATCCTGCAAATGTGCTCACAGGATGCGTTTTTTTCCCATAGACTTGTATTAGCGATGGATCGCGATGGATGGCCACATGTCGCGTCCGTCATGCAACGGATCCGTTGTGTTTTGGTGGACCGTCGGCACGAAAAAGCGTTCAAGTGAACGTTTTGTGTCTGTCGCGGCCAAAACTCCGCCCCCTCCTCCCCGGGCTTTAGAATGGGCAGCGGATGCGTTGAAAAACTGCATCCGCTGCCCACGTCGTGCACAAATCTCACAACGTGTGTCGGTACGTCGGCCCGACGCATAGCGACGGACCCGTACCGACGCAAGTGTGAAAGAGGCCGTAATGAGCGTTGAATTAAAAAAAAAAAAACTGAAAAAAACATATAATATTTTTGCGCCAGAGGGGGAAAGCCGACGGCCGGGGGCCAATATTTGTAGCCTGCTATGATTATCAGCCTGCAGCTGTCTGCGTAGCCTTTACTGGCTATTAAAATAGGGGGACGGCAAAAAAAATGACGTGGGCTCGCCCTATATTTTATAGCCAGTAAGGCTACGCAGACAGCTGCGGGCTGATATTCATAGCCTAGAGAGGGGCCATGGATATTGGCTACAAATACCAGTCCACAGCCACCCCAGAAATGGCACATCTGTAAGATGCACCAATTCTGGCACTTAGCCCCTTTCTTCCCACTCCCGTGTAGCGGTGGGATATGGGGTAATAAGGGGTTAATGTCTCCTTGCTATCATAAGGTGACATTAGGCCGTGTTAATAACGGAGAGGCGTCAATAAGATGCCTATCCATTATTAATCCAATAGTAGGAAAGGGTTAATAAAACACACACACATTAGAAAAAAGTATTTTAATATTCTTCATTTAACCATACTTGCCATACTTCAGTGCCTGCAAAAAACGTAAAATAATAAACCGAATACTACCTGTCCGCTGTAGTCCAATTAATAACGAGTGTCCCACGACGATCTCCCCTATAGAACAGTGACATCGAGTGATGTCACTGCTCTATAGGACCCTCAGTGACACACTGACAGGAGACAATGGCTCCTGTAGTGCATCACTGAGAGGTTACCTTAGGACAAAGTCTCACTTTATGGCAATTGCTGCCTGGGAAAATTTCTCACACAGCAATGCCAAAAGTGAGACTAGGGACTATTTGATTTACAGCGGCGGAGGAATAGAGTGCAGAAGGATACCTTCTTCCCGTCATTGTGTTCCTGGAGCCCCTAGAGAGTGGTCGCATCAGCTGATGCTGCCGTTTTCCACGGGAGATCGTCGTGGGACACTCGTGGATTTCTGCGGACAGGGAGTATATTGGTTGTTTGTTATTTTAATCTTTTTTACAGATGACACTGGCTTCGGGGAACAAAGTGACAAGTAATGGTGAGTATGTACTCTATGTTATATGTACTGTATGTCTATATGTATGTATTGTATGTAATGTATGAATGTATTGTATGTATGTAGTATGTATGTATGTATGTAGTTTGTATGTATGTAGTATGTATGTAGTATGTATGTATGTACTATATAGTATGTAGTATGTATGTAGTATGTAGTATGTATGTAGTATGTATGTAGCATTTTTATTTTTTTACATTCAACACATTAGCCAGATGATGGGACTACTACTGTCCCATCATTGGCTAATGTGTCAATCACTCTCACTGTTGCAGGCATCATCTGATGGGACTTGTAGTCCCATCAGACGATGCCTGCACACACGCACAGACCCGCGGCAGCCCGCACAGAGCCCCGGCATGCCACACAGAGCCCCGGCCAGAGCCCCGGCACGCTGCACAGAGCCCCGGCCAGAGCCCCGGCACGCTACCCAGAGCCTCGGCACGACGCACAGAGCTCTGCACAGAGCCCCGGCATGCTGCACCGAGCCCCGGCACGCCGCACAGAGCCACGCACAGAGCCCTGGCACGCCACACAGAGCCCCGGCACGCCGCACAGAGCCCTGGCACAGTGCCCCGGCACGCTGCACAGAGCCCTGCACAGAGCCCCGGCACGCCGCACAGAGCCCCGACACGCCGCACAGAGCCCGCCCACACACACGCAGTCTCTGCCCATGCACCCCCCACACTCCATTATAGTACATAATTGCACTATGGGAACTTTCAATTCTGGTATCCGATATCGCAAAAATATCGGAACTCAGTATCGGAATTCTGATACAGCGAATATCAGCGAAACCCGATATTTGCAGTATCGGAATGCTCAACACTAGTTATGAATAATCTTATTCACTATAGAATGATGAACTTTAAATTGGCTGTATAAGTATTTCCAGACTCATGGTCTGCAACAATTTCTTCTCTAAGATCAATGCTGATATTTTCCTTTTAGCGTTGTTTTAATAAAAGCTTGAATGCTCTAGATCAGCAAACTGCTATAGAGGTGGTCACACTTGAAGATGAACTATTAATCAAGAACATTCAATTGAAAGTGTAGCAATAGCAGTTCTTGGAGCTGGGGCTGCTTATATGGTGCAGTCGTTGGGTGCATCAAGGGATTTACTGATTCCCAGATGGATCAATCTGAGTGTGACCTATAGATATACACCTATAGGAAGGCTTGTAAATACACATATATAAACAGGCTTAGTGCATATTACAAATATATATACACACACACACTTGCACAGGTATATGCAAGTACAAAAACACTCCTCAACATTGAAATTGCAACACCAAGAAGGAAAAATCCCAGAATTATGGAAATCACAATTTCGATGCAAATAATTTTAAAATGGAAAAAAAGTTTTCTAAACACCTCAATATATTCAGTATCGAGTATGAGCGCCATACTCAGAAATCCCCACTCTTACAGCCTTGGCTGCTATCAGTGAGATTATGAGTAGCTGTCTGAGAAATGTTCTGCTGTGCTGAATGCAATTGGGTAAATCCTCAAGATCCACTGCTGGCAGCTATTTTATAATTGCCGACCAATGACATCCCTCCCAGATCTACTCGATGGGAGACAAGTTCAGAAACTCTGAAGCCCATAGTAGAACATTTCATTCCCTGGACAATTCCTTTAAAATAGCAGTTAATAAAAAAAAAGTGGAATTGCATTCATACTGTTCATTCTGCCATTATAGTAAATTAATATAAATTGAACCCTTCCATATATATGTACCAAAAATTATGCCTAAAAACTGCAACGTGTATGGTAGGCAAAAGACAAGACCTTGAATTGCTACATAGCTATAGAGGGGTTGTCCGGTGAAAATAATTATCAACTATCAATAGGATATGTGATAAATGGGTTCACATCCTGGGAGTAGCACAGATGTGGGAACGATCGGCTGGGGGAAGGATTTTTATCCCAACAGGGCACTTTCATCCCTGTCAGAATGGCGTGGGGGTGGACAAGGACAATAGTGGCACAATAGCAGTGCACATGAGCAACCACAGCTCTATTCAACATCTTTAGAAACGCTAGAAAAAAAATGAGTGCAGGAATTAATGGAGCGAAGGTCAGGCATGCCCACCGATGGGGATAAAAGTGCCTGCTGATCAGTGTGGGACCCAGCAGTAAGACTCACATTGACCAATTCTATGGATAGGTGATCACTTGTTTTTGCCAGTCAAGCTATATAAATTATGGGGAAAAAAAAGTTATGGCTGAAAGAATATTGAAAGGCAAAAGGAAATAAAAAATATTTATGGATATAATAATAATATTAATATTAAAATGACAGAATAGTTTTGCGCATTTCAAAGATTAAAGATTAATCCAACGATATTGTATGATAACAGTGAATCACGCATGGGAAGCGATATCAGTAATGAAGCTCCTGATTTGTATAGTATTGGTAACTTACATCACCAAGTTCCGCTGATGTCTTTATTATTCATTATACATTACACAGGTGTCTGAAATCAAGTTTAATTGAAAAGACGTAAGTCATGCTGCTGCCGCCCTGTGATAGATATATTAAAAACATAAAAATAATTACGTATTTCATCTGCCAGTCCAACTTGTTGACCCCAGCTAATTTCCCCGGGAAGCTGAGAACGTTGTGTGTCTTTATTGACATCAGAAGGTAATTGTTTCCAAATAATCAGGTACTGTTCTGAGACATGTAAGGATCGCTTATCCAGTATAAATGTAATTACTATAATATGGAGTTCCTGTGTCTTTAATATCTATCATAGGCTCACTGTTGAGTTGATAAAAGTAAAGATGGCAACAATAATGAGAATTTTACTGCGTGGAGAAATATTTTTCAATCATCGGTAGATTACAAAGCCTTTTATACCGTAGTTAGAGTCAGGGAGAATTATGCGATCTACTTTCTCTCTTGTGACTGAGTTCTGTATATTCTTCATGCTCCATTATTAGAGGAAACCGTTTGCTATTGATTTCGACGTAATAAACATTCATAGTAAAAATGGGAAAGTAGTGAAGTAATAGTAACGCTCTTTGATAAGCTAATGTGATCTTTATTCAATAGATATTGTTCTTTGTAGGCCACCAAATTATTTAGTGTTACATCCTACAAAATGTCAGGATCACAAGGGATAGTGGCATCCCAGCGCACGTAGTCACGTTAACAGGATGCATGGTTCTTCAGCTGCTTTGGTAGTGGTGAGATTACGGTTAGGTGAGTATACATCTTATTATTTTCTGGGGGTCAGAACGATTACTAATTAAGGAGGAAAAAGTAGGCATTATATTGTTTGGGGGCACAAATAAGATAAGTATTAAAGAGTTGCTCTACTACTTTTATATTGAAGACCTCATGCCTTTTAGAAGGGGATAATGCTCTCCACTTGCCGACTAGAAAGCATGCTGCCTTTCAACCAGAAATCATTAAAGGGGTGCTCCAATACCTTTATATTGATGACCTATTTCATGGATAGTTTATGAATAACAGATCGAGGAGTCAGGCACTCGGCACCTCCACCAATCAACTGCTCCTGGAGCCGGTGGTGGCTGGATGTTAGCAAGTGGCTGAACAGTACAGGTCTGTCAGCTGTGCAGTGGCTGTGGCCAGCTACTGCCCATATTTGAATGAATGAGTATATCTACAATATCTGGCTGCAGTGATTAAACACTTAACAAAGAAGTCCTTTTCACCTCTGCAACAGTTAAAGGGATTGTCCACTACTCAGACAACCAATCAGCATGTTTGGCCCTTATAAAATAAAAACACTTATACTCACTGCTGGTGCCGACGTGGTTCCAGCAATGTCGGCAATCACTGTCCACTGGTTTGAATCACATTGTTTCATCATGGAAGCCATGCAACCAGTCAGTGCTGGCTTCACTTTCCCAGTCCCAGCCTTCAGGCCTCAAGAGGAAGTCAGAGCTGCAGCTGGTTGCTTGCTTCCTCTTGATGTTTGATTCATCCAAAGGGGGGAGAGTGAAGTCAGCACTGATTGGCTGCAGGGCATAAGAATGTCACTTGAGCCCTGGGAGATCAAGTGTTGACTCCACTGGAATGTGGCCAGCAAGAGAAGTGAGTATAAGTGCTGTTATTTCACACTGGGCAAGCATGCGGATTGAGATGGGGTGTCTGAGTAGTAGACAGCCCCTCTAATATCTAGCACAGTCAGCCAAGATTGGTGGGGTGCTGTGTGTTAGACCCCCACTGATCTGATATTGATGACCTATCCTTTGGATAATTCATCAATACAAAATTAGTGAAACAACCCATCAATGTTTTGGGGCTGAAAGGAAGCATACAATTTAGAGGATACATGTGTAAGAGTTAATCACAGTTTAATTTAATGTTGGAGATTTGTGATGTAATATATGATCTGGACAGTAGAGGGCAGTGACGAGAGGCTGGAGTCAGTGTGGGGGTTTTACATATTGGTGGATGGTTGGGAGGAGTCTAAGGAAAGTCTGAGAGGAAGTGAAGCTGCAGATTCTTGGAGAAAGTCTGGATAGGGAGGTTTGACTCTGGATTTGCTGTTAGGGACTCTGGGACATGTTGTTCGGCTTGACAGGAGCTGACTCGGTAAGGGCAACCTAGTACACAGCAACTTAGTCTAGGCCACTTAAAGCCTTATCTCTAAGGACTTGGTGAAGTCTTGCGTTGGAGAGATTGGTATTCCCTAGGAGCTCCAAGAAGACGTTTCTGATTATTTGTGACTCAACCCAGCAAGGACCCTTCTACTTCAGTTTCAGAACGAATATACAAAACACAGTATACTGTAAATAGACTTAAAGAGGTCCAGTTAAGTAGGATAAAAGGCCTCTTCTGTAAAAGACACTTCAAAACTGCTATGAGTAGGCAATTACTTAAATACCAGCACAATACTGTTGTTCTATTGATTTATGAATTCAAAGGGTTAGTTGCGTTGAATTTTGAACCCTTATAACTGTCACTTCTGTTTATGTGTACCTGTGCGTACTCTTAGTCGGTATTATTGAGAGTAACTGCTGTCATTGTATTTGTTACTTATACACTGTTTACCTACCATTCTTTTATTTGCTTTATAAACTGGTTAGTAAATATTATTATTATTATTATTTATTCCATGGCGTTTTACAAGGGGTATACCTAATAAGAAGTAAATAAAATAATCTTAAACAATACAAGTCACGACTGGTACAGGAGGAGAGAATACCCTGCCTGTGATGGCTCACAATCAACAAGATTCATACACCCATGTGCACACATTTTCCCTTCGTATTTTATCCCGAGTGTCTGTTGCTTGATTGTACCTTGGTTTCCCACTGTCTGTCCAGTCGATGGTACTCTTTTTCTTCTGCACCATTCCTCCCTGGGGGGAGGGTAGGAGCAGCATAGGATTTTATAGAAGCACAGAGAGGTACAAGAGATGCCTATCTCCACCTTCAGGGGTAACCCTAGAATTTGGGATAGACTAGGGCTCCCCTATATTAAGGGACAGTATAGGGTCCCTCTTCCCTGCCATTCGTAAGGTCACAGCCTGACATTATTGTGCACCTCATATTTTTTGATCCTAACATGATCCTGTTGCTGTACTGTCAAAACAAAAATACACATAGATAGAAATGCACTGGTATATAGAGGTGTAGATCTTTTTACCTGTCAAATGTTCCAGTAGTGAAGAATACTAGCAGCATTCAAGCAAAGAAAATTCTCCTTTACTTGGCATTGCAGCCTATGGCTCATTACTACACCTGCTGACTGTCATGCGAAGGTTGTTTAAATGATATGCTATTATTCTATGGAACTGACTCAGAAGCTGCATGCAGGGCAGATCTGTTGTGAATTCCGTTCTTGGGCTCCATCCTGTGGTTGCAAATGGTATTTTTGGGAGTTCTGCTCTTGGGCTCCCTCTGGTGGTTTCAAGTGGAACTTAGCAGCTGCGTTCACTAATCGGTTTCCTGGCCTTGTTATTTAACTGGGCTTTTGGCTTTAGTGGATGCCAGCTGTCAATGTATTTCCTGTGGATTCAGTCCTTTCCTGGAAGTTCTCTGTTGGCCAGTCCATTTTCAGCTTAAGATAAGTTTGCTACTTTTTGGGTGTTTCCCTGCTTATGACCTTCTGTTCAGTTCAATTTATGACTCTTTTGTCCAGCTTGTCATTATGAAATATTCCGGCTAGTTGGAAGCTCTGGGGTCGCAGATTTGCCCCTCCACACCGTGAGTCGGTGTGGTGGTTATTTTTGTAATCTCTGCGTGGACTTTTAGTTTTTATACTGACCGCACAGCAACCTTTTCTATCTCTGTCTATTTAGATAGTATTGGCCTCCTTTGCTAAAAAATCTAGTTTCATTTCTGAGTTTGTCATTTCCCTCTCCACTCACCGTCAATATTTGTGGGGGGCTATCTTCCTTTGGGGGTTTCCCTGAGGCGAGATAGCTTTCCGTTTCCATCTTCAGGGGTAGCTAGTTCTTAGGCTGTGCAGAGGCGTCTAGGCAGAGTTAGGTACGCTCCACGGCTATTTCTAGTGTTGGCATTAGGAGTAGGGATTGCGGTCAGTAAAGTTACCACCTCATCAGAGCTAGTCCATGATTGGTGTTGCCCACCAGGTCATCTCAGTACCGCTCCGTACCCACCAGGTCATAACACAGATCCCAGCTATATCACATAGCAAGAATTTCCCTTTAACAGCAGTGATCAGTGCCACCACTATCTATCACTGATGTTAACCTCTTAAATGTTGCTGTCAATCACTAACAGTGGTGTTTAAACGTCACAGTCTGGCCCTGCGATTTTTTTTTATGCCCATCGCCCCCTGTGCTAAGTGATCGCAAAGAGCTGATAGGTTGCTATTGTGAGCAGGTAGTGGGATGCAGTAATGGACAGGAGACAGAGCAAGAGTTAATGTAGTTTTAATTGAACAAAGGGATACTTCATGCAGGGAGGAGATAGGATTAAAATGAGGTTTAACAGTTGGTATACGGGATGGGGTAAAGTATGTAATAGAGATAACAACAGTTCTCAACGGTTAAAGGGAACCTGTCACCCCCAAAATGGAAGTTCAGCTAAGCCCACTGGCATCAGGGGCTTATCTACAGCATTCTGTAATGCTATAGATAAGCCTCTAATGTATCCTGAAAGATGAGAAAAAGAGGTTAGATTATACTCACCCAGGGGCGTTCCCGTTGCGGTCCGGGTCCGATGAGCGTCGCGGTCCGGTCCAGGGCCTCCCATCTTCATTGGATGACATCCTCTTCTTGTCTTCACACTGCGGCTCCGGCGCAGGCATACTTTGTCTGCCCTGTTGAGGGCAGAGCAAAGTACTGCAGTGTGCAGGCGCCGGGCCTCTCTGTCCTTTCCTCGTGCCTGCGCACTGCAGTACTTTGCTCTGCCCTCAACAGGGCAGACAAAGTACGCCTGCGCCAGAGCTGCGGCGTGAAGACAAGAAGAGGACGTCTTCATAAGAAGATGGGAGGCCCTGGACTAGACCGCCCCTGGGTGAGTATAATCTAACCTCTTTTTCTTATCTTTCAGGATACATCGGGGGCTTATCTACAGCATTACAGAATGCTGTAGATAAGCCCCTGATGCCGGTGGGCTTAGCTCAACTTCCATTTTGGGGGTGACAGGTTCCCTTTAACTTATCAGACTGACGGCTTCCTAACTGAAGAGTCTACAGTGGGTATGGTGGCGCCAACACAGTCAGAGCGGGGTGGATCCGATGTCATCCGAGGGTTTTCCTCGGAGTCTTCAACGAGTTCCTTGGTCCGGAGTTTGCTGCGCAGGGTGCAGTACAGTCCACATCACCAAAGGAGCCCAATGTGGCTTGAAAGATGTACACCAGGGAGTAAGAGCACTGTTCACGGTGAGTCACCCGGTCCTTCCTAAGTGGTGCGCTCGTGTTACTCATGGGCCCAGAGGGTATGGAATCTCACGTCTCAGGACTCATTGGACACATGGCAAGATAGAGGTCACAGTCTTTGTGAGTTACCGCATGGAAGCAAGAGCGCGGACCTGCGCTATTCGGGTGCTCAGGAGTCAGAGCACTCACTTGTCCCTGTCGCGCTGTCACGGGGAGACTAGGTAGGCAAGAGCTATTAACACGGGCCCCTGCAATTTCCCTCAGACTAGGGAAATCCTGACTGACCCTCTACCTAGAGTTTACACTGATGGTGTGCATGTCTAGGCCTCGACCCTCGCCCTGTTTCTAGTTTCAACACTAGGCTGAAACCACCGCCCACCACCCAGTGATAAGATCATACACCAATAGCCACAGTTAGAACAGACAAGGATAACGGAAAATATACACCACGCCACAGTCACTCAGGAATACACTATAAATGCGCAGGGCAAAATAAATACAAATATAGGAAGGAGTAAATAAGGCAAAGGGAAATACACCACCAGCAACGATACTCCAACTACTAGCTCACCACTCCAGACCGAGATAACAATGCACAAGACAGAAGCTATAATTGGCGACGCCCAATGTTCAGGATAACTATTTAAAGGCAATGGGCATGGCCCAGCTTCCAATCTGAGCATCAGGTAAATTAACCCCAGACCAGCTAGATAAAATCTAGCCGACGCCAATGAGCACATAGTGGTCAAAAGCGGAATTACCGCTGTCTGTCGAACTACCTGGTCTGAACAGCGTCCGACATGACACACGCACTGCTTCTTCCCCCCAAGTCTGTCTGCTTACACGTGCGCTGAGGCTACCCATAGTCGCTACGCTCCCTGCTCTGTAGTGCAAAGGTCGGTCAGGGTCTCTAAGCTTTTCCCCAGACAACAGAGGAGACAGCCCAGACAGTTTCGGACCCAGCACAAGACAGGTACTGCCGGTCCGGGCCTTCTTACATTATGACTGCCTGGGACCTGCTGCAGGTCCCCCTGTCTGTCATGTTATTTCTCCTGTTACCTCCATCCTTGCTGCAGGCTGCGCTGCATAAGAGACATTGATTTTTAGTATAAACAACAATACTGAGTTATTGCTGTTTTAAATTAAAAGTGATCACAAGATTGCAAGTTCAAGTCCCCTAAGAGGACTGAAAAAATAAATGAAAAGTAAAAAAAGAAAAAAAAATTAAGGATATAAAGAAAAATGAATAAAACAAAATCAAACCACCACCTCATTTTCCCAAGTAAAAAAATAACGAATGTTAATATCAAAAACATATATATTTGGTATCACTGCATCAATAAAATGTACAATCTATCAAAATATTAAATTCATTAACCCAACTGGTAAACACTGAAAAAAGGAAAAAATTGAAAAGCGGTTATTTGGTCATCTCAGCGCGACAAAAAGATGTAATAAGAAGCGATTAAAACACCAAATCTGCCTTATAATGGTATCAATAAAAACACCCGCTTGCTACATTAAAAACAAGCCCATCATTGATGGAAAAATAAAAAAGTTATGTCTTGAAAAATGGTGTTACAAACTAAATTTTTCTTTTCTTTTTTTTAGAAAGATCTTAATTATTTTAAGCACGGTAACTAAAATAAATAAAAAAAAAATGTATATATCTTTGGAATTGCTGTAATTGTACTGTTGTGTAGAATTATTTTGTCAGGTCGTTTTCACTGCGCAATTAATGCTGTAAAAATATAACTCAAAAAACAAATGTCGAATTGCTTTTTTCCCAATATTTCACCTCACTCAGAATTTTTTTGCCATTTTACCTTATTCTATGTGGTATGGGCATTCAAAACTACAACTCATCATCACTCATCCCACAAAAAAACAAGCGATTGTATTGCTATGTTGATGGAGAAATTAAAAAGTTGTAGTTATTTGAAAAAGGGGGCGGAAAAAAATGAAAATTCAAAAAACGAAAATTGGCTACGTCTTTACAAAATTACAGTGCCTTGCGAAAGTATTCGGCTCCCTGGAACTTTTCAACCTTTTCCCACATATCATGCTTCAAACATAGAAGATACCAAATGTAAATTTTTGGTGAAGAATCAACAACAAGTGGAACACAATTGTGAAGTTGAACTAAATGTATTGGTTATTTTAAATTTTTGTGGAAAATCAAAAACTGAAAGGTGGGGCGTGCAATATTTACCAAAATTTACACTTGGAATCTTTATGTTTGAAGCATGATACGTGGGAAAAGGTTGAAAAGTTCCAGGGAGCCGAATACTTTCGCAAGGCACTGTAATTTATACCAATCTCTAAAGTTTAACCTGACAATGATCACATTTTTAAGGCAAGGTTTCCCAATTTGTACACCCTCGATATAAGGTTTGGGTCACATGAGAATATAAAATACCAGTCCCATTCTCATCCAGGAGAGTGGGATGTTTTTTTTACACAGCAGTTAATAATCTTTTACATGACCACTTACAGTTTCCCATTTTTCAGAATTGCAATATATCCATAAAATGGTCCGTATGGCAGCCGATTTATTTTCTCACACCCATCCGATTTCAGAGTCAAATCGTAGCATGTTGCAATTTTTTACTCATGCAGAATACAGATGAGAAAAAATACGCAGATCTGCACCGACTTTTTTAATAACATTAGTCTGAGTACAATATATTTTTTATCAGTTTGATTTATATGGTCATGTGGGAGAGCCCTAACTGTAGATAGAGTCATGGAGCGCACATCCAACAAATCATACATTGATCTATTGTGGTTTCGCAAAAAAAATTTCAAAACTGAACATGAGGTTCTTAGTTTAAGATTCTGATCAGACTGTATGAAGCCCACTGCTATGAACCTTTCTGTGGGTCCATGGCCTAAAGGGTGCTACATCATGTGCTGACCACTGCTGAAGTGATAGCACACCAGCAGGTAGAGCAACCTGGTGCCCCACAGCACCCATGCGCAGGAAAAAGCCCCAATGGTTCCAGGTTGCACAACCCCACAGGCAACAATTGTGACCACAAACCACCAACACCAAGTGAGCAAAGCTAAAGAAAACCTCACCTTCCACATGTTCTCAGACTGTGAGCTCAGAGCAAAAAATAAGCAAAACCCCTCTTCCAGTCTTCTACTTATCAAAACCACCTTGGCCACCAGAGAGGAATGCTGTTTCAAGCAAAATTCTTCCTGAGAACACGTAGAAGGTGAGGGTTCTTTTTAGCTCCTTTCACTTGGTGTTGGTGCTGTACGGTGGCCACGGCTGCTGTGAAGTTGTGCCTGTGGGAACATGTGGCTTGGAGCCATGGGCGTTGAGCCATGCAGCATGAGTTTTGTGGGACCCCAAGTCACTTGCCCTGCTGGTGTGCTGTCATCTAACGGTGGTCGGTTCATGGCGCTGCACCTTTAAGGTCAGGGACTCACCTAGAGGTTCACCGTGATGTGGCAGTGGACTTCTTCATACAGTCTGATCAGAGTATTAAATTAAGAACCTCATGTTCGGTTTTGTAAATTTTTGCTTCTCCGCAATAAATCAGTGTGTGATTTTTGGATGTGTGCTCCATGTCTTTATCTGCAGTTAGAGCATTTTGTACAGCCGCGTCTTACCTTTTTGTCAATGATATAGAAGTATTCAGTATGTGGCCTTCATCTACTCAGATAATGCTGTGCTTCACAATCCACATACATGAAATCCATTTGCAATCAATAGAAGGCGAAGCTCAGGTTTGGATCTATCAGTGCAGAAATAATGGAACCATGTAAAGGAAGGACCTCTGACTAAACCTGACGTCACTGTCATTTTCAATAAGCGGAAGAAGCAAAATGTGCTATTCTTCCTTTCACCGTCCCGGTCTCCGTACAGTATTGACTGCACCTGACATCCCTGTCTGCTCGCATTAAGATGTACAGACTGTATCGTGGATTTACATAGCGGAGCTCAGCACTCTTGATGGAAAGTGACAATGACGTCAAATACAGTCAGCATTCTGGAAGCCCGTTGCACAATTTACATACTGGCATTTCGTGACCTTTAATTCGTCTTACAAAAGGTCTGGTGTTAGCACACTTTGCTTTGTGGAAAGGAACTTAAGTGCCTTGTTATAGATGCTCTACTGATATCTGTCACTATAGCTGGACCCTAGGACTCATTGCGCGCTGCCTTAGAAATGAATATACTCTTTATGCTCAGCGTTTTTTAGAGACCGGATTTCCAATCTGTCTCATTTAACAGTGTGCTACTTACTAAGTATGCTCTTCAAGGGTCAATTCGGTGAGGAAATCCTATCATAAGACTTCTTCACTAATATAGCATGCACAGTGTCGGATTGGGCTGCCAAGGGCTCACAAGTAACCACCTTCAGGACCCCACTTTTCAGCTACATGCAAATCGGACATTATCCTCAATCACAAATTTCTAAAACAATTAACTGGGTAGATCGTTAAATGAATGAGATGACCCCTTTGTCTGTACATAGTGATTCAAGTATATAGTGCCGAGTACTTCTCATATAAGAGGGTGGTGACCACTCTTGCAGTGGGGCCCACCGGAGGATTCTCCTTTTCTCTGGTGGGCCAGTCCATGCCTGAGCATGCAGGCAAAAAGCAATGATTGTGCTATTCACCTCACCTCTTTCCAGCCCCTTTATGTTCTTTGCCATGTGCCACAACTACTATATAAGATGATGTGGACTCAATTGCTCCAGGTTATGTGATCCATGTGGTCTTCTGAACCAATCAGTGCTGGGGGTGGGGTTACCCAGATTAGCTTGACTGGCTTGCATGTGAGAACTAGTCAGGCAGTGATAATCTGCTGCTGATAGTATTGAAGTTACAGCACACCTAATAAGTGACACATCCCTGGAATCAGGCTCTCTTGCCCTATATTATGCTCAGCATTCTGAGCACTTCTAGATCTGCAGCAGGAAAAAACACTGTGATTGCATCAGCATGTAGACCAATGAGTGACACATCACTGGAATCATTGTCTCTGCGTTACACTTCTCTCAGATTTAATAGAAAAATCCTGCTGACGGATTCCCTTTGAACTCCTTAATTATCACATTCCATGTATTGCCCGTATGTGTGCCACATAGTTGGGTACAGATGTTTCCTACTTTAATTTTCCTTATACCTTGAAATACCCCTAGAAAAATGCTATAAAATATCCAGCTTAGAAAAATAGAAGTGTTTTACTCTGCCAGGGGTTGTTTTGCTATAGGTGTCTGCATAAATCCAGCATATACAATTTTCATGAGATCTCCCAGGCACATGTGCCGTACATAGCGGGCAGCAAGTCGTGTTCTGATTCCCTGCATTCGTCGTCCCAAATTCGAGTTCTGTTTTCCCAACACTTTTCAAGAACAGCGTTTTGTGAAATCCAGTATCAGAGAGCACGTGAATGTTTAGCTCTTGATGATGATGGTTAAACGAGTTTACAATGCTCTTTTTCATTCTTTTGTTTTATTTATGAACTGAGCGAGAGAACACAATTTGTTTGAATAAAGATAAGAATTTCAACATTGCATTCTTATAGGGAAAGTGCTTAAAAGAAAATGTAGGAATATGCACATAATAAATTATGCATCATATTTCCTCGCTTAGCAATAAGATACAAACAAGCAGAATCTTTGAAAAGAACCATAAGGTATATTCATCAAACAGGCGATATTATCTCACGTGAGATAGAATCACTTACCGCTGTGTGTTATTCTGGAGACTTGTTTCATCAAAGAGTTTAAAATAACTTGCCGCTGATGAACCAGACCGAAAAAAAGCACGCCATCCTGCGATATTGTCTTACCTGATTCACAAATGCACCTTCCACGCAGACAATCACTGCAGCGATTATATAAAGTAACAACCATTTCCATACATTATCTGGAAGGTTCTATATAATTTTCGGTTGATTTTGTTCCCTTTTGGCTATTTTGAGCTAAATTTGCTTAACCCCTCAATGACCCAGCTATTTTTGTTGATCCATAAAGCCACATTATCTCCTATGGACAAAATAGGTCGTAACTTGTTGATTGGTGGGATTCCCACTGCTAAGATCCCAATGATCCCAAGATAGGCAAATGCAGTACTTGGCAAAATCTAGATAATAAGTAGGTCAATTGTTCCATCCATTGTGGGCATTCAAATTAACCTGCATTTATTGTTTTACCGACATCATGACCATACCTCTGGGATTAAAGCTTCCTCACATCTCGACATCATCGCCTAAAGGGGGTGCAAGTCTGCAGTCACTCTATGTGACTGCAGACTTGTGAATCCTAACATTGTGCGCACTGCACGTGGTGAGGATTCTGCCGGAAGATGGCAATTTGCATACTTACAGACACATTACAACTAGACTTGTATTGAGTGAGGCCAGGCACGTCTAGTCGGCACGTGACCGCATGCATGCAAATCGCATACAGGTAGTCATCTGCCTCTCATGGCATCGGCATGTGATGTGAGGATTCACAAATCTGCAGGTACATAGAGTGACTGCAGACTTGTAGCCTAGGGTAGAACAACCTCTTTAAGATAGCTGTTTTTCTTAATTTTGGACCACACTCAGATTGGAGGTTGAATTGGACGATTTCCTCAGTCAGCCTATAGTGGCTTGATGCCCCCCCTTTTTTTCATCGCACACTGTGGAGTTGTGAACAATCATTGCGAAGCAAAACAAGATGAGAGTAATACCTCATAATTTTTAGTGATAGGTGAACCCCTGGACGTTCTCTGTTCCTCTGGCTCTGGCAGGTTTAGCTGAACAGTTAAAAAAAAAAGTTCAGTTACCAGAACAGTACTCGAACCCGAACCCCATTCACATGGGCGTTAGGTGAGTATAACTGTGTTTCTTATTTTTAAATAAAAAAAGTAAAAATATGTTTTTTTTTAATTTCAGATAAAAGACTTTATTCTGGCTGTGTGTTTATTTACAATATAACTATAAGATTAGTAATGGATAGGTGTCTTATAGACGCCTCTCCATTGCTAATCCATGGTCTTGATGTCATCAGACAACGCAAAGGTGACATCGACCCCACAAACATGATCTCCAATTGCCACCGCTACAGGGCAAGTGGGAAGAGCCAGAATTGGCCACGGGCTGCTATTTTTAGGCTGTGGGGGGGCAATATCAATGGCCCCTTACCAGACTGAGAATGCTAACCCTCAGCTGTCTGCTTTAGCTTGGCTGGTTGTCAAAAATGGGGGGGAACGCACGCCATTTTTTAAAAATGATTTATTTAAATATTTTTAAAAATGGCATGGGGTCCCCTCTATTCTTTATAACCAGCCAAGCTAAAGTTGACAGCTGAGGGTTGTAGCCTGCAGCTGGCAGTTTTGCCAAGCTGGTTATCAAAAATATAGGGGAACCCATGCCATTTTTTTTAATTTATTTATTTATACTGCAGGCCCTGGCTGATGAATTGTCCCATCAGCCGCCACCCGCTCCCGCTGGTATTAGCGGCAGCAGGATTAGGCTGACAGTAGTAGACTCTGCCATCATCAGACACCTGTGACCGGAAGTAAACTTTTTACCTCCGGTCACAGCTGCGGGCTGACACTGTCATCTGACAGCATGAGAGCCGCAGCGCTCCAACAGGTGGTATTAATCTTACTGCTGATCAGAGCCGCCAGTGTTTCTTGCTTTCTCATGCAGATGACAGCACGAGAAATACCAGGTGTTCGGGTGGCTGAACCCAAACAGTAAAATGAACTTAATGGTGAAGTCTCTGTTTGGGGTTCGTGACTGAACAGTAGGTGTGTGGTTCAGACTCCGAACTTTACAGTTCGGGTTCGCCCATCTGTAATCATTTTTATCATCCTTATAATCAGTTCTCGCATACTACACTCAGATCGTGCCCTCTCTCCTGCAGCATACTTGCATTACTGCTTCTGTCTAGCAGATTCATCTTTTCAAGACCAGGTGATATTCCATTTTTAAGTTTTCATTTTTGCATCTCCTACTTCCAAGAGTTAGAACTTTTTTAACATAACCGTATGAGAACTTGGTTTTTTATTTTGGTGGGGGGATGAGTTGTAGTTTTGAAAGACAGCATTCATTTTACTATATAATTTACTGAAAAACAAGAAGAAAAGTTAAATTGGGGTGAAACATATGTTTTGTTTTTGCAGCGTTCATTTTAATTGTAAAAATGACTTTTTTTTTTCTGTCGACAAAGAGGGCTTTTTTTTGTGGGAAAAGCAGTAGCATTGAATGACGCCATTCATCTTGCCATATAATGTACTGAAATCATGTGAAAAAAGTGGGTTGACATGGTGACAAAAATATGGTTTTAACATTGCTTTTTAGATTTTACTTTTATGGTGTTCATTGTACTGTAAGAAGGACTTGGAAACATGATTGTCCAGATCAATGTGATTATTGGCGATACTAAACTGGCATCAATATTTTTCTATTGAAGTGATGAAATATAGTTATTATTATTATTATTTATTATTATAGCGCCATTTATTCCATGGCGCTTTACATGTGAGGAGGGGTATACATAATAAAAACAAGTGTAATAATCTTAAACAATACAAGTCATGACTCGTACAGGAGGAAAGACGACCCTGCCCGCGAGGGATCACAATCGACAAGTTCAGAATTTTTTTAAAAAAGCAATTTTGCTTTGTGTTGCTATTTTTCGATGTAAGTAACTTTTTTATTTTTCTGTTGAGGGCGTTCTGTGTGGACAGTTGATATTTTTATTGACACCAGTTTGGGGTATATACGATGTTTTGATCCTTTTACATTGCATTTTGTTAGGTAGATGAGGTGCCCCCAACAATTCAATTCTGGCGTTTTGATTTGTTTTTCTCTACAGTGTTTACTGTAGGGTTCTGATAATTCTGTATTTTGGTAGATTGGACTTTTTCAGAAATGGCGGTACCAAATATGTTTATTCTTTTTACTTTCTTTATTGTTAATGAGGGAAAAGGTGGGTGGTTTCGGACAAGCGTCCTTTGCCAAGGGGACGCGCGTTGGGGTGCGTGCCATACATACACTGCTGACCAGGTACACCCTTTGTATACCATCTCCTTGCTTTGGACTTATGTCATTTTCAAGTTTAGGCTAATGCCATGGGTACCATGCTGCTACTACACTGGAGCACTAAACCTCTCTATATAATGAACTTCTGTTAGCATGACTCCCTTGTGCTTCCATCACTGTGTCACTATTACTTCATCTATAGTATAACACTTAAACACTGCATCTTGAATTGTTTTTTTTACTGCCCCCCCAGCCATTCGCTCTGATACTTGCATACTATACCCTGCCTATTGTATACCTTTTGCCTGGTCTTTCCTATTTTAACTTTAACTAGTTTGGTTTTTAATAATATAATTATATTATATCCTTTATTTGCGTATACCCCTTGACCTCTGTTCGGTAATTCTTCCGGAGCCGCAGCATGAATACAAGAAGAAGACGTCATCGTAAGAAGATAGGAGGCCCCGGACCAGACCGTGACACTCATCATACCGGAACCACCCCTGGGTGAGTATAATCTTACCTCTTTTTCTCATCTTTCAGGATACATCGGGGGCTTATCTACAGCATTACAGAATGCTGTAGATAAGCCCCTGATGCTGGTGGGCTTAGCTCATCTTCGATTATGGGGGTGACAGGTTCCCTTTAATCCAAATGTTCTGCCATTTTTCCATGTGCACATATACATCACTATTTACAACACTTATTTTGATATAGAATAATTAGTTGATGTACAGTATATGCATTGCTTTGGTTCAGTATTTTGTTTCACAGATACCAAACATGCAATAGACTATTTTTTATTAAGTGGTGAAAAAATGTGGAAATTTGTATGATTTTTTTTATTGCTTTATTCGCCATTTTCTGAGACCGTAGCGTTTTCATTTTTCAGAATATAGGGCTGTATGATGGCCTATTTTTTGTGTTCTGTGCTGATATTTTTACAGATACCATTTTGGGGGTAGATATGATGTTTTGATCTCCTATTATTGCATTTTGTTGCAATGTTATGGTGGCCAAAAAAACCCGTAATCCTTATATTATGATTTTTTTTCTCATTATGCCATTTACTGATCAGATTAATTTATTTTACATTTTGATAAATCGGAAATATCTGAACAAAGGCAATATTATATACGTATATTTTTCATTTTATGTTTTGTTTGTTTTATTTTCAATGGGACAAAAGTGGGTTGATTTGAACTTTTGTGAGGTTTTTATCTCTTTCATGTTTACATTTTTTTTCTTATTTTCTTACTGTATTTAACCCCTTTCTGACCTTGGATGGGGTAGTACATTCAAGGTCAGAACCCCCGCTTTGATGCAGGTTCCAGCAATGAGCCCGTATCAAAGCCCGACATGTCAGCTGTTTTGAACAGCTGACATGTGCCCGCAATAGTGGAGGGTGGATTCACAATTTACCCACCACTATTAACTAGTTAAGTGCCGCTGTCAAAAGCTGATAGCGGCATTTAACTATCGCTTCCGGCCATACGGCCGGAAATGCGCTCATCTCTAACCCCCGTCATGTGATCGGGGGTCAGCGATGCATCGGCATGACAACCAGAGGTCTCCTTGAGACCTCTATGGTTGTTGATACCAGATAGCTATGAGCGCCACCCTGTGGTCGGCACTCATAGCAATGCCACAATTCTACTACATAGGAGTGAGCTGAGCTGAGCTCCTATGTGGCAGAGGCGATCGAGTTGTGCCAGCTTCTAGCCTCCCATGGAGACTATTGAATCATGGCAAAAGTTTAAAAAAAAATTAAAAAAAATATGAATTTTTTTTAAAAAATATAAGAGTTTAAATCACCCCCCTTTTGCCCCATTCATAATAAAACAATTAAAAAAAATCAAACCTACACATATTTGGTATCACCGAATTCAGAATCGCCCAATCTATCAATAAAAAAAAGGATTAACCTGATCGCTAAACGGCGCAGCGAGAAAAAAAATTGAAATGCCAGAATTAAGTTTTTTTGGTCGCCGCGACATTGCATTAAAATGCAATAACAGGCGATCAAAAGAATATATCTGCACCAAAATGGTATCATTAAAAATGCCAACTCGGCACTCAAAAAAATAAGCCCTCACCCAACCTGGTGAATGAAAATGGCAGGTCAGTTTTAGCATTTAGTGAACCTAGCAAAAAAGCCAAACAAAAACCAGTGTGGGATTGCACTTTTTTTGCAATTTCACCGCACTTGGAATTTTTTTCCCGTATTCTAGTACAAGACATACTAAAACCAATGATGTCGTTAAAAAGTACAACTCGTCCTGCAAAAAATAAGCCCTCACATGGCCATATTGACAAAAAATAAAAAAGTTATGGCTCTGGGAAGGAGGGGAGCGAAAAACGACAACGAAAAAGCGAAAATACCCCGGGTCATGAAAGGGTTAATAGGCCCCTTTTGGGACTTAAAGCTGCGATTATGCAATCGCTTGTGCAATTCATAGCATGGCTTCACAGGCTCAGCATGAATACCAAATAATTATGTTGGCTTTAACTCTAAATGTGAAGGAGCAATTTGAAAAATTGTCTTCTTACAACATAACTACAGTGGTATGCAAAAAAACTGAAGATGGAAAGAGGATGGCGTCTACAAATGGATAATGAGCCTAAACACACGTCAAATCCACAGTAGACTACCTCAAAAGGCGCAAGCTGAAGGTTTTACATTGGCCCTTACAGTCCCCTAATCTGAACATCACTGAAAATCTGTGGCTAGACCTCAAAATAGCAGAAGATGCAAGATGACCCAGGAATCTCACAGAACTGGAAGAATTTTCCAAGGAAGAATGGAAGAAAATCCCTCAAACAAGAATTGAAAGACTCTTGCCTGTCTGCAAAAAGCGTTTACAAACTGTGAAACTTTCAAAATGTGGTGCTACTAGGTACAAATCATGCAGGGTGCCTAAACTTTTGCATCTGCCCATTTTTATTTTTGTAATTTTTAAAATGAAAATTATGATAATTTTTTTTGCTTAAAATACAAAAAAAAAAGTGTTATCTTCAACTTTAGGCCTTTTAGAGATCATTTCATCTTCAAATTGCTTAATTGTTCACAGTAACAGTAATTTTGACCCAATCTTTTACATGTCACTGTATATATAGCAAATACCACGATCTGTTGTGAACGCCGGCCACGAGTCGAAGTTCACAGGAAGATCATACTGACTGGCACTGGGGTCATCAGCAGACCCCTGGCTGTAATGCAGTTCTCATCCCAGGTTCACCTGTGGGAACGTGGAATGACACGTGCCCCTGTCAGCGTGTGTTAAATTCCACTGTGAGAGATTGACAGCAGCATTTAACAGATTAATGGCTGTGGGTGGAGCACAGGGCCGGACTGGCCATCTGGCAATTCTGGCAAATGCCAGAAGGGCCTGTCTGGTCATGGGCTGCCTTGTCTGCTACGTTGATAACAGAATCAGTTTTCTCAAGATACCCATATAATACTATTAAGAGTTGTGATGGAGCTCAAAGTAGCTGACTCCGTCACTTACCTCAGCAGGCCACGAGTATCATTAGAAATATTGGTCTTGTAGAAAATCTTCCTTTCCTCCATCCAGGGTAATATTAGTAATATATCCCATCTGGTGCTTGGGGACGGGGACAACATGGGCCTGTGTGATTTCAAAAGCCAGGACTGAATTTCAGCCCCAGTCTGTACCTGGTGGAGCACTATTCCAGCTGCGGCTGTTAAATGAAAATGACAGCTGATAAAATCAGCCATCGTGTGCGGGGAAGGATGTTCAGTGTTTGAGCCCTCATCAAAGGTAGGGACACAATACATTACGTAAATATGTCATATATTGTGAAGGGATTAATGACTCTATATAGAGGGGTAAAGTAAATAAATTAAATATGAGACAGGGGAGGAAGAGGTTTTCTTATAAAAAATCATAAATCAGCATTGGTAGCCAATTCCATTAGCATGGAACATGACTGCTGAGACTACGGATTGGCTGCAGCAGTCACATACTGAACATATGCAAACACCACTTTTTGGGGGGTCTCCCACCTGGACTTAGGAGGACTTAGCCCATATGCTGTGCAGATGTTCCTGTATACAATTCCCGCTAATTGGTTGTGGCATTCGGAATGCGCTGTTCCTGCTTGCATTTTGCATCCTGCCACTATGTGTTAGACTGTTTCTGAGGTTTCTTTGCATAATCAGCACTTTGGGCCTTGTCTTTTGTGGTAGATTCCTGCTTCTTTAGTGTTTGCTCTTGTGCCGCTATGATTAGCGCCTCTGTGCTGTCTCAGAGTCCAGGTTTCTTCAGCGATTGGCAGGATTTCTCCATGCCAGTCACCTCCATTCTCTGTTGATGGTACATTCCAGGCTGCTACTTGTTTTGCCATGGTGCTTCGTGTTCCTGTTCTTCCTTCCAGATCTGTTGTTGCTGCCTTAGGCTTTCTCTCAGCATCTCATCTTTTGGTGCCATTTTCTTGTTGTATTCCTAGATACTCCTTTTTTTTTATCCGTGATGGTGGATTGGATGCTTATCAAGCCTTCACCACCCTCCTTTCTGTTGGTATACAATCTTTGGGTGTTAGACTTAGGGTGGAGGGTGCAGATTGAGGAGGAGACATTATATTTCCCATTGCGACAACGAATATGTTCTGAAATGAGGGCGATGGCTAGTCCCCATATTCTAAACCCTTTTACATCCATTATGAAGAAAATAGGGTCACAGTCTCACATAGGAGAATCTTACACCCCATTCCCTTTGCCTCTATTGCAGATTAGAGACCTTTTCCCTTCTAAACCCAAAATATGCAGGACTGGCAAAGACAGACAGCTAACTTGGCTTGAGACACTCCTTGTGGCCACTTCTTACAGACAGATTTATATCCCTTTGAGGACCGAAATCCCTATCATTTATCAAAAAATGGGAATGAGACTTGAACATATCCCTTTCCTCCCCAGATTTGGAGAAATTATTGAAATTACACCAGCTCTCCTCTAGATGCATCCGCATACAAGTAAGTGGGTACAAACTAATCACCAGATGGCACAACACCTCGAATAAACTCCACAGAGACAACAAAGCTTATAGTTCAATCTACTGGAGATGCCAAAAAGAAAATGGCACATACTTGCACATGTGGTGGACCTGTCCGGAAATTCAAAAATACTGGTCAGAAATCGTTAAGCGTATTTCACATGTTTTAAAGACCCCTTTAACAGCTTCTCCAGAAATATGCCTTCTTCATTTATTCCCAAGAACATTACCTAAAAATAAGCTCTCTCTTCTCAGGCATTTAATGGCTTCAGCCAGAATACTGATTACAACTGAGTGGAAATCAGCCGAGGCCCCTGGAATTTCCCTATGGGAGCATAAGATGGAACAGCTCTATAGGCTGGAGAAGCTAACTAGCTGGGAAAACAGGAGACATCTGCAGTTTAAGGAGATATGGTCCCCATGGCGCACTTACAAAGATGCCTCAGGTATATAGAGGGAGCAAAGTCATAACATTGGGGATGTCCTCCTATAAAAACACTTATAACTTATATCAGAAACTATTGCCCTATAATGTTTGAGTTATGTAAACCAAAATACCTTACTCACATGTTAACCGTATACTAACTACTAAAGAGCCCTGCAATGTCTAAATCTCAAGACTAGTGATGAGCGAATATACTCGTTATTCGAGATTTCTTGAGCGTGCTCGGGGGTCCTCCAAGTATTTTTTAGTGCTCGGAGATTTCTATTTTCTTGCCGCAGCTGAATGATTTACATCTGTTAGCCAGCATAAGTACATGTGGGGGTTGCCTAGCGACCAGGCGATTCCACCCACGGCTGTTAGAGGCACATGTCACCTCCAGAGCCCATATCAAAGGGAAGGAATCCGACATTGGCATACTATTACGCCCGATGGCGGAAAGGGGTTAAAAATCATGGAGGCCGTACAAAATACTAGCTATAGTAGTTTTGCTGTGAGGTGTACTCACTTTTTCATCGACTAATTTGAGTAAAACTGAAGATTTTGTAATTGAATTTATATTATTAAGCTTAATTTAATTAACCCCTTAAGGACCAGGGGTATTTCCATTTTAGCGTTTCCATTTTTTGCTCCCCTTCTTCCCAGAGCCATAACTTTTTTTAATTTTTCTATCAATATGACCATGTTAGGGCCATATGGATCGCGATTCCATCACATCAGCTGTAATGTGCCGGAAAAGGTGCTGTCTCAGCACCAGAGCCCGCACCAAAAAGTGGGAGGCGCCCTATGAAGGATATATTCGTCATTGGGCATTAAAGGGTACAGAAAATGTTTAATGAAACTCAGTCTTGTCAAAGTTTTGGAAATTGTTGTGTTAAGTGAGATATTTGTTTGAATCTTACTTTTCAAAAGAAAGAGGTGTACTAATTTAAGTTGAACACTGTGTGTGTATATATACTATACATATATATATATATATATATATATATATATATATATATATATATATATATATATTCAATGTATCTATTGCTCAAAAAACTGAAAGGAACACTAAGGATATGTGCCCACAATCCGGAATAGCAGTGTTTTGGACACAGGTCACCTCTGTTGCGTCCAAAACACATGCTGATTTAACTGCATGATTGAACGCAGCGATAATATGCTATTTCCTGATCTTTGGCACAAACCCTTAATCATAGAAGTATAACCCAAAGTTAATTACATTCAAGGATTTTGATCTGTTGAGTTTGAAAGTGTAAATAATTGTGAATTACTGTCACCTTCTATACTGAAAATGAAAGTGACAACAGGAGCACTGGAGAGGAACAGCAAAAAAATACCCAAAAGGAATGTTTTTGCAACTGGTGGCATCAGGCTTTGGCCTTGTCCTTCTTGACCGGTTCTTCTCTAGTTTTGTGACTTCCTATTGTCCTTGATACTTCTGGTAGCATGAGATGATACCTGTATTATGTATCAGCGCATCCAATGCAGTCAAGTAGTGATAAAGATTGTCCTAAAGCTCACTTGGTCCCTGATCCACGACTCCGTGGAGATCTCCAGGACACCATCCACCATCTCATCAGGACTTTAATATGGAATGTGGGGGTCATAAACACTACTGAGTCACATTATGATTTCCCCTGATGAAATTTCTGCAAATTGATTCCACCTGTTGTTTCAATTTCTTACTTTGATTTTCGGTTTTGTTTTCCGCTCACCATTAAGTGAAATGTAATTATTTTTATCAGTGGAGATTTACAACTTCAATCTTTTGTTCATTAAAATCTGATTTGTGATTTACATTGTTCCCATAATTTTGAGCGCTCTCTCTATATACGTATACACATTATATATATATACTGTATATAGTAAATTTATGCAACCAGAAGCTTTTACCACAATTGATTAAAATTCAAAGAGATGAAAAAGCATAAGCATAAAATATTCCATCACATTTTACATATAAATTGTCACATTTCAAAATGTAGCAATTACCAATTTTGGGGAAAAAATGATAAGCGCACACAACTTTTCTCTAAATAACTGGAGCAGAAAGTGATTTGTACATTGTAACTTTTTTTTTTCTCTCGTTAACAATTTTTTTTTAAAAGCACATTTGTAAATTAGGTCAAAGGCAATGTTTGATCATCTGTAATTTAAAAAGCATTCATTATGACATTTTTTCTTAAGAAGTAACCAAGCTGGATGTATTAAACTAATATTCAACAACAAAGGCATCAATGAAATAATGTATTTTTTTTAATCGGGCTGTAATTGCTTGCTATGTATTTTTAAAGCAACACACACAGCTTTAAAGTTGTAATATGGCAGAAATGTAGAGATGATTGTAGTCTACTTTAAATCCTATGTTCCCTCTTTCCACTATATATGTCATTTGAGACTTCTCAAAAAAGTGTGCAGCAGAAGCTAAATGGTCGGGTCCATCTCTCCATGAGATTTTATCATATCTGAGAACCTTTCATGAAGTCAAAGCTATGACGTCTATGGACTCGTTCCAACGTCAGCGCTGAGGTCTATGTTAAAGACATCAATGACAAGCTTCGCCGTCGACATAAAGCGTGGGCCTTCGTATCGGACGAACCATAAACCTGTGTGGAGGACCAGGGAAGCAACAATGGCTGAGGCTATTTATGGTGTTAGGTGAAGATCAAGGATAGGCAAGTATACATTTTCTGCTGGATTCATGTAAATGGAATACCAAAATTTCAGATTCACCAAAATCCAAATCTTTAGGGTAGGTCAACAATTTCTAATTAGTATATTTGTTTGGGAGGAAGTCCAAGTAAACTTGTAGGGTGTATAGAAACTTGATAAATACTTTGCCCTTTGTTAGATTCAAACCCAGGACCCAGCACTACTCGGATGGGTAGTACAGGGCCTTAGTGCTTCGCAGTATTGTACTACCATCCTGGATTTGAATCTAATAAAGGGTCAAGTCTTTATGATGTTTTTATGCACTCCACAAGTTTACATGAATTTCTTACCCAAAAACATACTAATTAGAGATTATTGACCTTCCCTAAAGTTTTGGATTCTGTTAAATCTGAATTGTTTGGGATTCGATTTGCATGAATCCAGGAAAAAATGTTTATTTGCATATTATATGTACACAATGTATACTCGCACATATAAAGTGGCTTGAAAAAGTATTTATAATCTGTGAACTTTTCCATACTTTTTCATGTTACATCCACAAACATAAATGCATTTTATTGGGGAGCTTATGTGATATACCAACACAAAGTAACAAGTAGTTGTGAAGTGTAAAAGAAATTATAGATGATTTTCTAAATACTTTAAAAATATAGATCTGAACATTGTGACATTCATTTATATTCAGTCCCCCAGAGTTAATATTTTGTAGCATCATATTTCACTGCAATTACTGCTGCAAGTCTTTTGGGGTCTGTCTCTACCAGCTTTGCTCATCTAGAGGCTGAAATTTTTGCCCATTCTTCTTTGTACACTCGCTCAGTGAGATTGGATGGAGATGTCTGTGAACAGCAATTTTCACGTCTTACCACAGATTCTCAATGTCAACCCACACTCCAGTCTCAATTCTTTTGCATCATCTAAGAGGTTTTCCTTCAGGATTGCCCTGTATTTAGCTCTGTCCATCTTCCAATCCACTCTGACCAGCTTCCCTGTTCCTTCTGAAGAAAAACATCACCGCAGCATGATGCTGCCTCCACCATGTTTGACAATGTGGATGGTGCTTTATGGGTGATGTGCAGTGTTAGTTTACCCAAAAGTTCTACTTTGGAATCATCTGACCAGAGCACCTTCTTCCACATGCTAGCTGTGTCCCATAAATGGCTTTTTGCAAACTGCAAACTGAATTTCTTATGGCTTGCCTTAAAAAATGGATTGTAATGCAACTGCGGAGCAGTTGCTCTCAGCCACCAACAGGGGGCAATGTTACAGGAAAAAGGGTTGCACTTACTGTGTAACACTTTTGTGCATAAGTGCAGGCAGCCACTAGGAGGTGGCAGAGTAGTCAGATAGGCCGAAGTCAGCAACAAACAGGGAGATGAAGTACCAGAGGTCACAACAAAGCACAAGGTCAGAGATGAGACAAAAGTCAGAGCCAGACAGGAGCGTGGTATCCAAAGCGTGAGACAGAAAAAGGAGTCAAGGTACAAGCCAGAGGGTCAAAAGCCAGTTGGGGAACTCAGTACCAGAGACATAAAAACTGGAGGCGGAGTTCAGAGTTATAGCTGAGTCATACACTGTAGGGAAATCACCAAACGTACACTGAGTCAGGGATAGAGAATAGGTCAGACACACACATGGGAAGTCAGAGGCAGAAGGATCACTAGGGTATATGGATCAGCTGCTCTAGCCTGGAAACATGAACTATCACTGACAAAGGCTACCTAAAATAGCACCAATAAATAGCCACCCAAGAACCAAAGAGAGGCAGGAATCGTTAACCCCTAAATGGCCAGACTGGGGAAAGAGAAGCAAGAAGCAAACCTCGACCTGGATCATGACATGGATTTCTTCTTGGCACTTCCATAAAGGCCAGATTTGTGGAGAATACGACTAATAGTTATCCTGTAGACAGATTCTCCCAATTGAGCTGTGAATCTCTGAAGCATCTCCAGAGTGACCATGAGCTCTTGGCGGTTTCTCTAATTAGTGCTCTCCTTGTTTGGGATGGCAGTTTCGATGGACTGCCATATCTTGGTAAGTTTACAGTTGTGCCATACTACTTTCATTTATTGACAATGTCTTGAACAGTGCACCATGCTATGTTTAGAGCTTGGGCTATTTTTTCATTACCTAACCCTGTTTTATTCTTCTCCACAACTTTATCCCTGGCCTGTCTGGTGTGCTTCTTGGCTTTCATGATGCTGTTTGATCCTTCTTATTTTCAAACAAACCTTTGAGTCCTTGACAGAGCAACTATAGTTATACTTAGAATAAATTACACACAGGTGGACTCAATTTATCAATTATATGATTTCTGGGGACAATTGGTCACTCAAACTACAAGGGGCAGAATACAAATGCACGTCACAATTTTCAGATTATATTTCTAAAATCATTTGAAAACCGTGCATCATTTCCTTTACACTTCACAAATACGTGCTACTTTCTACTAGTATAGCACAGGAAATACCAATAAAATACATTTAGGTTTGTGAGTGTAACATGAAAAAATGTGGAAAACTTCACTTGGTATGAATACTTTTTAAAGGCACTTTATATGCTAAGTAGTTAGGAAATAAAGTGAATTTAAATGAAAAATCTGCAATTATTAATAAAAATTTCAATTAATCATCAATCATCATCAAATTTCAAAAAAATTAGGATTCCCTTACAATTCAGCTTTTTCTCTTCCAGTTTATGCTAAAAAGAAAATCGTACACCACGATGTACCTTCTACAGTGTTCATTCAAATGGGTGAGTAATAGTGCAGTCTGATGCATGATTACCACCCTGTGGCGAAACCGTATGTAAATAGTTGCATTATTGTTGATTATTGATTTTTTGCTGCAGTTTTACTGTCACAGTTTTTGCAACAATATTAGTAAAACTGCAAAATAAAAATTATTTTTGACCAAAACTACTAGAAATAAATCCCCAAAAAGCAAAGTATACTTTTTTTTTCTTCTACAGGATTTACTCCCAGTTTTAGCTAAAATAAAATCCATGCAAACCAGCACCGTGAGAAATCTTTTAATATTCCTGTCCCTCTTTTGGCTTTAGAAAAAATGGATACAAAAATTACACAAAATGGTATAAACACAGGGTAATATGCTAATAGCAATAATAATAATTAATCATTTTTATTACCGGTAGACATTTTTTTTAACTAAAGGGATGTAAAATGACTAGCACGACTAACTGGTTAACAGATGCATATATCATGTACTAGAACAACTAAATCTGGTTAACTGATGCATATATCATATACTAGAAAGACCAAATCTGGTTAATATATTCATATATCATGTTCATTAAACTATTTTTTGTAATTAACATATATTTTTGTAAAATCATTATTCCAGGATATAAGAGGAAACTGAAAAAGGGAGAACAAAATAAAAATTGAGTTTGAACAGATAAATATTAACTAATAATAAAAATAAAAAGGAAAAAAATATATAAATATTGAATCACCTAAATTATTTATGTATATATATATATATATATATATATATATATATATATATATATATATATATATATATATATATATATATATATATATATATATATATTCATAAAAAAAAAGTTTTAATATTTCAGTGACTCTAAAAATGAAGGCAATAAAGTATAATTTTCTGCAATTTTCATCCTGGAATAATAACATTAATTTTGCAAATGCCACAAAAAAAATGGACACAAAAAAAAAAGTCTTGCCGATAGGGAGCTCTTTGGTCATTGAGGAGTTAAGGCAACATTTCGTGGGTTGGTCCTAGGTTGCTCTATGTGGAGGCAGTGATTCTATTTGACCACAGGTGGTGAGATCGCATATGAGAAAAGCCCATGGTTGTCATATGTTTGTTTGCTGAGCGATAAGAAGCGAGATGTTGTGTTTCTAGAAACTAATATAGAATGTCACCTGAGATATTAATCTCATTCCGAAGGCGGCCAAAATAAGAAAGTGTTGAGACCAGGGAAGACAAAATAAGAGCAAAACCTAGACGGGGACATGTAGCAATGTAGAAAACGGACAATCCTTGCTTTATTATCCCACCGCAATTATATTGTGGACACCCACTCCTTGCCTGCACAGCAGATAGGCCTATAATTGTATGTTATTTTTTAATTACAAGGGGGTAAAAAAAAATGTGATGATGGGCTGGAAGGTGCCATTGCATTGTTATTTTTTCTCTCCCTTCGTTTGCTGATTATGTGAGCTGGGCTCCTTTGCTAGCCGATGATAAGCAGAATTTCCATGTTCTCTGCATAATTAATCCATCTCTGCCTCTCTTCATGCCAACTCGCCCGTTATCGCCGGCACATGCCTGAATTGCAAAAGAATCCACTCTTCAATTGGAACTTATTGATATTCTTAAAAAAAAAAAAAAAAGTGAAAGAAAAAGAGGAGAGAGTATGTAGGGAAGACTGGAATTTCTTAAGTTTAAGCTGTAGATTTGTAAATGGATTAATTTCTCTGCAGCAATCACAGCCATCTAAAGGAAGGAGGCAGCCAGAGCACATTGAAAGCGCCAGGCCCAGGACACTGTAATACATTGGCATCGCTCTCTCTTTTAAAGTCAGAAAATTACCATTCATTTACATCACATGAAATACGTTTTTTTTTTTATGCTGGAAATATTCAGGAGCCGTTCTGTAAATGCCTGCTAATGCTTGATAACATTTCCAACTTTCAACGCATTGCGAGACTTTGATATGACATGATAGGAATGTCTGCCTTTAAGGAATATTAGATGCATCACTAATCTCTTTATATCAAAAATTTGATTGTATCAGTTTGTTTTTTTTCTTTTCACCGACCCAAAGAAGAATTTAGGGCTCATGGACATCCCTTTTAATTTGTACCCTTGAGTCATTAACATCTGAAAAATGTCTTGGAAACAACAGGGATGACTATAACAGAAAAAAATGAGGCATAAGTCGGGTCGGAAGAGAAAATATTACCTCATCCAAGAGAATTGGTCCAATGATGCTAATCACCCTCCGATGAAACTATGATCATAGTGTGATCCGAGTCTCTTGGATGAGGACAAGCTAAAGAACAATATTTCTTCATCTTCTACATTCTGTCAGCCTGGGAATTAGACTGTACTCAGAGTCATCCGAGTGCAGTCCAATGTTTGCCATGGACTTACTGACTTACCTGGCCGAGTGCGACCCGAATGTAAAATCCAACTCGGGCATGTTGCGATTTTTTCCTTGGACCGGTGTGGAAATGTACACTGCCTCATATATAGTGTTGAGCATTCCGATACCGCAAGTATCGGGTATCGGCCGATACTTGCCGTATCGGAATTCCGATACCGAGATCCGATACTTTTGTGGTATCGGGAATCGGTATCGGGATTAATATCAATGTGTAAAAGAAAGAATTAAAATGAAAAATAGGGATATACTCACCTCTCCGACGCAGCCTGGACTTTACCGCCATAACCGGGAGCCGTTGTACCTAAGAATGCGCGCTTGAAGAGCTTTAGATGACGTCACGGCGCTCTGATTGGTCCGTAGCGGTCGCATGACTGCTACGCGACCAATCACAAAGCCGTGACGTCACCTAAGGTCTTTCAAGCGCTTGAAAGACCTTAGGTGACGTCACGGCTTTGTGATTGGTCGCGTAGCGGTCACGCGACCGCTACGGACCAATCAGAGCGCCGTGACGTCATCTAAGGCCCTTCAAGCGCGCATTCTTAGGTACAACGGCTGCCGGTTATGGCGGTAAAGTCCAGGGCGCGTCAGAGGGTGAGTATATCCCTATTTTTTATTTTAATTCTTTCTTTTACACATTGATATGGATCCCAGGGCCTGAAGGAGAGTTTCCTCTCCTTCAGACCCTGGGAACCATACAGGATACCGTCCGATACTTGGTGTCCCATTGACTTGTATTGGTATCGGGTATCGGATTATATCCGATACTTGCCGGTATCGGCCGATACTTTCCGATACCGATACTTTCAAGTATCGGACGGTATCGCTCAACACTACTCAAATACTAACATTGGTCCAAGTGCGGCCCAATATTTTGTTAGACTGAACTCAGACCAAAAATATGGCCATGTGCACTAGCCCATACTCATACTCATCCACTTTTACCGATGTGGAGCAATGGCCATCTGAGTGACGTTGTAAAGTCAACTGACAGCTAAGGCAAATGATTGATCACTGGATCAGTATACCATCATTGGCCTAGAAACGCTTTCTGTCTTTGAACAAACCCACGTGTCCTACTCTTGAGTCATGGTTGCCAAAACGGATAGCACTCGTCCAATTTTTACGGTCATGTGCAAGAGCCTTAAGAGGCATTGCTTCTATGGGAGAATATCTTTGTAATATAATGCAATACAAAACCATATGGAGACCCACAAACGGCCCATGGTATATCGCTACATTTATACAGCTCTACAAATGAAATAAGAGATCTCAGGCTATCTTTAATAAAGTTTTTTTTTTAATTGCAAATGATAAACAACCAGTGTGAGAAGAGGACGCTTTACTGTGTACACCTGTCCGTGATTACCCCTAATTTTACAGAACTCATTTTCTCAGAAAATTGTCTCTGTAAATATACTTATGAGAGAATTGGGTTGAAATATATTCATCCACAACAAGGATCAGCTGCATGAATGTTCTACATAATGCTACAGGCTCAGCATGCATAGCAAATGATTACGTTGATTTTAACTCTAAATGTGAAGGAGCAATTTGAAAAATTGTCTTCTTACAACATAACTACAGTGGCATATAAAAGTATAGGCACCTCTGGTCAAAATTACAGCTATTGCGTACAGTTGAGCAAGTTGAAGATGAAATGAACCCTAAAAGGCCTAAAGTTAAAGATGACAATTTTCCTTCGTATATTCTGCAAAAATTTGGTGCCAGTGAGTCACTGTAATGCCGTAGCCATCTTGATTGTGGCATTGCTGTAATTGGCTGTCCGTGAGACATCACAAGTTACAAAAGGACAGGCACCGCCTGGCCCGTCACACTCGTGTAGGAGGGAGAGAGTACTTATCTAGGCTTGTGTGCACAGTGTAATGAATCAGAGGCTTGTAGTGTTGATATTGGTGCTGAAGCTAAGCAATCATACTAACAGCCCTTCTAAAGGCTAATCGTTTGGAGCACATGCAATCTGCATTTAGCCTAGGGAGGGAGAGTCGTAGGAGCAGGAAGAGTGACTGAATCTAATCTGTAGACAGGGATTAGGGCTGTGCAGTCTGTTGGCAAATACATAGCTGCAATTTTTTTTGTGGGTGGTGAAAAAATTTAATGTACTGTATTTTGATCCATCAAGTATTATGTATTAATTTTGTAGACCTCCATTTCTCAGACATACAGTGTTACGTTTTCTGTGAACATTTCTGTGCTCTGTAAAACTGCAAAAAGCATTTAAAAATGTTGTAAGCCTCCAATTCTCAGACATACATTGAAACATTTTTCTGGATTGAATTTGATTACCATCCATATACTGTTGCGTTCTTTCTGTTGCATTACGGTGGAGTAAACTCACAAACAATGCTTTGATTGCTGCAGGTGACCAATTTTTTTCTTTTATTAAAAATAAACTTGGTTTCAAGAGACCTAATAAATACAAAATAGGTAAAGTGTTGTAGGGTTTTGTACTCACTGAGTTCCTCTTGAGGTAGGCACAGGAGGCGGTTTTAATGCAATTATCCAGGCAAGTTTATTCAACCTCATAAACCGCTCCAAGTGGCAAAAACAAACAGAGCCTTTTGTTGGCACAAAGTAAAACAAACTTAACAAATAGTCAGTATGGTATTTCAGGTCCGCCCGCTCAGGTGAGTGCCTTTATCAACACACACTAAAGGTAAACACAAGCTGCAGATAAATAGTCCATATAGCCCTGTGCGTCCACCCACTCAGGTTGGTGACTTTGACAACACACACTGGAGGTCTCCACACCTCCAGCCATAGACCCTGAATGGAAGTCTCGGCCTTCATTTTTTTGTCAAACCACGTCCCTGGGGTCGAGATAAGTGAGCGGTCATTCCCATCCAACTCTGATGACTGCTTGTAAAACCTGGCCCTGTAATAGCCCAAATAACTTGATTAGTGCATGCCACCCTCTGCCTGAATGTCAGTGCAGAGGAGGGGGAAGACACAGCAGCGGTTGGCGGTGGAACGAGGAGCAGGTGAATATCGCAAGTGCCGGGGCCTGAGAGGTGAGTAACAGCATATGGGGCAAATGTCTGTATGGAGCATCTTATGGGGCCATGTGCAGCATTATATGGGGCAATTATCTGTATGGAGCATCTTATGGGGCCATGTGCAGCATTATATGGGGCAATTATCTGTATGGAGCATCTTATGGGGCCATGTGCAGCATTATATGGGGCAATTATCTGTATGGAGCATCTTATGGGGCCATGTGCAGCATTATATGGGGCAATTATCTGTATGGAGCATCTTATGGGGCCATGTGCAGCATTATATGGGGCAATTATCTGTATGGAGCATCTTATGGGGCCATGTGCAGCATTATATGGGGCAATTATCTGTATGGAGCATCTTCTGGGGCCATGTGCAACATTATATGGGGCAATTATCTGTATGGAGCATCTTATGGGGCCATGTGCAGCATTTTATGGGGCAATTATCTGTATGGAGCATCTTATGGGGCCATGTGCAGCATTATATCGGGCAATTATCTGTATGGAGCATCTTATGGGGCCATGTGCAGCATTATATGGGGCAAATATCTGTATGGGGCCATGTGCAGCATTATGTAGGGCAAATATCTCTATGGAGCATCTTATGGGGCCATGTGCAGCATTATATGGGGCAAATATCTGTATGGAGCATCTTATGGGGCCATAATCCACATTTGTGGAGCATTATACAGGGCAAATGTGTCTATGGAGCATCTTATGAGGTCATAATCAACATTTGTTCAGCATTACATGGGGAATATTTTAATATGGAGCATCTTATGGAGCCCATCATAAACTGTATGGAGCATTATTGTTATGATCTGGTGGACTAGGAGCAGCATGAGACGTACTCTGGAGAAGGTGGTACCTGTACTGACCGCAGACCCTGAACTTAACACCGCAACTAGAAGTAGCCGTGGAATGTACCTAACACTCCCTAGACATCTCGACACAGCTGGAGGACTAAATACCCCTAGAGATAGAAAAGGAAAAACTATCTTGCCTCAGAGAAAATCCCCAAAGGACAGACAGCCCCCCACAAATATTGACTGTGAGAGGAGAGGGAAATAACATACGCAGACTGAAATCAGGATTTAGCAAAGGAGGCCGCTCTAGCTAAATAGAAAGGATAGGACAGAGTACTATGCGGTCAGTATTAAAACACTAGAAAATATCCACCACAGAAAATACAAAATCTCCACATCTAACTAAAGATATGGAGGGTATATCTGCATCTCCAGAGATACCAGCTTGGCTGAACAAATCCTTATACAGACCAAGCTGGACAAGACAAAACATGAAAAAGAACTGAACAATAAGGCCCACAGCATGTGGACTGCAAAAAACAAGCCAGAACTTAACTTTGTTGAAATGAACAGCAAAGCAGGAGAGACCAGGCAGGGATGTGAATCCTCCTGGAACAATGGACAACTGGCACTGACTAAAGGGTCAAGCAAGACTAAATAGCCCAGTCAGAAATGCAATAAGTGGACACACCTGATGAATGCAGCGATCCAAAGACAGCAGCGCTACCACTTATAACCACCGGAGGGAGCCCAAGAGCAGAATTCACAACACATTATATGGGGCGTATTTTGTATGGAGCATCTTATGGGGCCATCATGAACTGTATGGAGCATTATATGGGTCTCCTGATTCAATATGGATATTCAAAAACACTTAAACTACTGATGTCTCAATTAATTTTACTTTTATTGGTATCTATTTTTATTTTTGAAATTTACCAGTAGCTGCTGCATTTTCCACCCTAGGCTTATACTCGAGTCATTAAGTTTTCCCAGTTTTTTGTGGCAAAATTATGGGGGTCAGCTTATACTTGGGTCGGCTTATACTCGAGTATATACGGTACTTCTTCACTGAATCACCAGTCGTACACTTATTACCACCGTTCGCACTTACGCTCCGGTCACACTCAGCTCGTTCACACTCGCTATGCAGAAGATTTAAAGAGATTTTTTTCCTCCTCAGCAGCAATCCACCCTGCTGTTCAATGCACTTCCAAAGTACTGTGGGTGAATAGAGGCCTCTTTCATGTCGTTTGCCCCGCATTTCATGTGTTTTGGCAGCATCTGTGGCAGTTATAAGGGGTTGTGCATGTATTTGTTTTTGCCTCCCATTGACCAGAATGTTATGTTCGGTGAATATTCAACGACTTAATCAGCGAACATTGCAAATTCGGCGATCGTAATCCGAACCAAACATTGAAATATTTGCTCATCTCTAATCAGCACTTCCACGTCCCTTAACGCACGCCTTACGCATTTTGTAATTGCTTGGTCTCTTGAAGCCAAGGTTATTTTTAATAAAAAGAAATACGTTGGTCACCTGCCCCAATCAAAGTGGTTTTTGTAAGTTTACTGGACTGTAATGTAACAGAAAGAACTCAAAAGTATAGGAAGAAAATCAAATTCAATCTAGAAAAATGTTTCAATGCTTTTTCTCAGTTTTGGTTATGACAGAAATGTTCACAGAGCAAGTAACACTATATGGTTGAGAAATGGATGTCTAAAGATGTATTTAAAGTTTTTTATTAGTTTTAGAGATCACAGAAATGTTCATAGACCACGTAACACTGTGTCTGAGAAATGGAAGCCTATAAAAATGTTTAAAAGCTTTTGTTCACTTTTAGAGATCACTGAAATTTTCACAGACCACGTAACACTACGTCTGAAAAATGAAGCCTACAAAAATTTTAAAAGCTTTTGTTCACTTTTATAGATCACATAAATATTCACAGACCAAATAATACTGAATGTCTGAGAAATGGAACTCTACAAAATTGTGAAAAGCTTTTTAGCAGTTTTACAGATCACAGAAATGTTCACCGACCATCTAACTGTCTGGTTTAGAAATGGAACCATACAACATTTTTAAAGGCTTTTTAGCAGTTTTGCAGATCATAGAAATGTTCACAAACCATGTAGCACTGTATGTCTGAGAAATGGAAGCCTACAAATTTTTTAAAAAGCTTTTAGCAGTTTCAGAAATCACAGAAATTTACTCCATGCTATGGAATAGTGTATGGTTAAGTACTGTAGCCCAGGAAAATGTTTCAACAATTTTTTGGTGTGTAATATAATACAAAAAAGGACTTCAAAGCACGTAATACTTGATGGATCAAAATATATTAATTTTTTCAGCCCCCACAAAAAAACTGCAGCTATATATTTGGTAACCAACCGACTGCACAGGCCTAATCACTGCCTTCACACTGGATTCTGTCATTTTCCCTGCTCCTGTGACTCTTTCTTCCTCCTTCCCTAGGCTAAATGCAGATTGTATGTGCTGCAAACTATTAGCCCTTAGAAGAGCTGTTAGTATGATGGCTCCGATTCAGCACCAGTATCAACATTACAGGCATCTGATTTGTTATACTGTACACACAGGCCTAGACAAGCACTCTCCTTCCAATACGAAGTGTTGCAGAGCTGTGCAATGGCTTCAGCATGCAGAGCCGGATGGTGCCTGCCCTTTCATAATCCCTGAAGATGTCAGATGGCCAGCCAATCACAGTAATGCCACAATCAAGATGGCTACAGCATTACAGTGACTCACAGGCAATCCCCGCATGCTTATTGTAACATGCACCAAAGATGCGGGGTGGGGATTTGAGTCTTACATCGAGCACCACCCATTACTCGCCGAGTAACGAGTACATCCTAGCACCGGGATTCTCAAGTGATTCTCAAGTGATAACTGAGTATCACCTAGCACGTTCGCTCATCACTATTAGCTATACCTCCTAGCTTTGCATCATCAGCAAATTTGATTAGTTTTCCTGCAGTTCTCTTATCTAGATCATTAGTCATTAATAAAAATGTTGAACAACACTGGGGCCAGGACAGAGCCTTGTGGTACTCCACTTGAAATACTCTTCTAATTGGATTTGCAACCATTTATCACTGAGGACGATCACTGAGCCAGTTATGAATCCACCTAACCGTAGCCTTGTCAATCCCATACTTGGTCACTTTTTCAATAAGGATAGTATGAGATACTTTATCAAATGCTTTGCTGAAGTCAAGATATATCATTTCTACCGCATTTCCCTGGTCAATCCAGTCAGTGATTCAATCATAGAAGGAAATTAAATTAGTCTGGCATGACTTGTTTGCTGCAAACCCATGCTAGCTTTGGTTACTTACTGTTTTTTTATCCAAGTACTTAGAAATAAAGTAGTACGGCCAGCGTGAAGTGCAATGGGATATAGACTAAAGTATACCTGCAAAATTTCCAGAATAACAACGTTGTATTTTTAGATACATGGATCTCTGCAAATATTCAATTTCAGGTTTACATGTATAAATCAGAATGCATTTAGTGTACTACGTGAAAGTTGCAGAGACAGCATCTCATATTATAGCTTTTTTTCAATGTACTATACTATTTAAAGCACAGACTATTTTTAGTGGCTTACCTCAGATAGATGTGCGAAAAAGCTTTCATATATGCCAGCAAATTACCACTTTTCTAAACCACCAGCTACTCATATTCAGGTATTAAGTATCAGGTGTTGTTAATAAAGTAGCAATATTGACTGTATATTTTCTGTATATACGTTTAAAAAGAGCTGTCAGATTTTCTACAGTCTATAACTGCATCCTTTGTGTACCTGTATCAGAGTTTTTAGCATTTTTTAAAGCAAGACTCAAGGAAAAGATTGACTTTTTATGTTGAAGTATGATTCCTGAAAGGACCATGTGTGATTTCGATGTTAGCTGCCTTTTGAATTAAAATAACACCATAAGTCTTTTTGGGGGGCATTCCACATTAGCAGCATGGATTTTTAAGTCCTATATAGAGGTGTGCTTGACTTCATGGACACTTCGGCTCAAACTCCTCTGGCTCCTCCAACACCTGCCATAGCCAAATTCTTAACTGAGGATTGGGCTTGGGTAATAATAATAATAATAATTTTTATTTATATAGCGCCAACATATTCTGCAGCGCTTTACAACTTATAGAGGGGACTTGTACAGACAATAGACATTACAGCATAACAGAAATCACAGTTCAAAACAGATACCAGGAGGAATGAGGGCCCTGCTCGCAAGCTTACAAACTATGAGGAAAAGGGGAGACACGAGAGGTGGATGGTAACAATTGCTTTAGTTATTTGGACCAGCCATAGTGTAAGGCTCGGGTGTTCATGTAAAGCAGCATGAACCAGTTTACTGCCTAAGTATGTAGCAGTACAGACACACAGTGCCATTAACTGCATAAAGTGTATGAGAACATGATGCGAGGAACCTGATTATGTTTTTTTTTTTTTTTTTAATAGGCCACACAGGGATAGTTAGTTTAGTGCATTGAGGCGGTAGGCCAGTCTGAACAAATGAGTTTTTAGGGCACTCTTAAAACTGTGGGGATTGGGGATTAATTGTATTAACCTAGGTAGTGCATTCCAAAGAATCGGCGCAGCACGTGTAAAGTCTTGGAGACAGGAGTGGGAGGTTCTGATTATTGAGGATGCTAACCTGAGGTCAGTAGTGGAGTGGAGGGCACGGGTAGGGTGGTAGACTGAGACCAGAGAGGACATATAGGGTGGTGCTGAGCCATGGAGTGCTTTGTGGATGAGGGTAGTAGTTTTGTACTGGATTCTGGAGTGGATGGGTAGCCAGTGTAATGACTGGCACAAGGTAGAGGCATCGGTGTAATGGTTGGTGAGGAATATGATCCTGGCAGCAGCATTCAGGACAGATTGGAGCGGGGAGAGTTTGGTAAGAGGGAGGCTGATTAGTAGAGAGTTACAATAGTCCAGACGAGAACGAATAAGTGAGACAGTAATAGTTTTTGCAGAGTCGAAAGTAATAAAAGGGCGAATTCTAGAAATGTTTTTGAGATGCAGATAAGAAGAGCGAGCCAGTGATCGGATGTGGGGGGTGAATGAAAGCTCGGAATCAAGGATGACCCCAAGACAGCGGGCATGTTGCTTTGGAGTAATGGTGGAACCGCACATGGAGATAGCAATGTCAGGCAAAGGTAGGTTAGTAGAGGGAGAGAACACGAGGATTTCAGTTTTTGACAGGTTCAGTTTCAGATAGAGGGAGGACATGATGTTAGAGACAGCAGTAAGACAATCACTGGTGTTTTCTAAAAAGGTCGGCGTGATAACAGGAGTAGAAGTGTATAATTGGGTGTCGTCAGCATAGAGATGGTACTGGAAACCAAATCTACTGATTGTTTGACCAATAGGGGCGGTATACAAAGAGAATAGAAGGGGGCCTAGGACTGATTCTTGAGGAACCCCAACAGTAAGGGGAAGGTGAGAGGAGGAGGAACCAGCAAAACATACAGTGAAGGATCGGACAGAGAAATAGGAGGAGAACCAAGAGAGAACAGTGTCCTTGAGGCCGATGGAGCAGAGCATAGTGAGGAGGAGCTGATGATCCACAGTATCAAATGCTGCAGAGAGATCCAAGAGAATTAGCATGGAGTAGTGACCATTAGATTTAGCTGTTAATAGGTCATTAGAGACTTTAGTGAGGGCAGTTTCAGTAGAGTGTAAAGAGCAGAAACCAGATTGAAGAGGGTCGAGAAGAGAGTTATCTGAGAGATAGCGGGTAAGACGGGAGTGGACCAGGCGTTCGAGGAGTTTAGAGATGAAGGGAAGATTAGAGTCAGGTCTATAATTAGCGGCACAATTTTGGTCGAGGGAGGGTTTTTTAAGTAATGGATGTATGATGGCATGCTTAAATGAGGAGGGAAAAATACCAGAAGTGAGGGAAAGGTTGAATATTTTTGTTAGGTGAGAGGTGACAGCCAGGGAAAGGGACTGGAGGAGATGTGACGAAATTGGGGTCACTGGTGCAAGTGGTCGGGCGAGAAGATGCAAGGAGCCTGCTTACTTCTTCTTCTGTAACTGGTTCAAAGTCAGAGAGTGAACTAGATGCAGTGGGGGAGGGAGGACAGTGCATGGTATGAAGAGATTGGGAGATGATTTTGTGTCGAATGTGGTCAATTTTTTCTTTGAAGTAATTGGCCAGATCGTCAGCGCGGAGATCTGTGGTTGGGGCCTGCTCTCTTGGGTTGAGTAGGGACTGGAAAGTGTCAAAGAGACGTTTAGGGTTAATAGCTCAGCATTTGCTTACTCCTTTCCGGTATGATGGAGATCTTTTGGTCTTTTATGGCTTTGTGAACCAATGCTCTGTACACTTTGAACTTTGTACTCAACAATTTTTTTCCGATTAGTCAGAAGTGACATGTAGTTTTCTTTGTTATCTGGAGATGTTGTGGATTAGGCTGCACCGTTATAAGAATATATCAACCATATGATGCCTTCCCTACAATCCTTTCTGTCTGCCTTTTGTGGAGTGTTTGATGATCCAGGTCATTTCTACTCACTAGCTGTAGATTGTGTGACAAGGTCATTGGGTAGGTCAGAGATGGGCGGGACACCTACCCACCATATCTCCACCTCCAGGATGTGGCTGGATGGAGTTAAATGTCCAGCTATTTTTTTTCTTGGTCTGTGTTGTGTGGAGGTGTAAGCAGGTTGTGGGATGCATTGATAGACAGGAGGCAGAGCAAGGGTTAACAATTTTAATAACAGGGGAATACTCCATACAGGGAGGTAAAGGGTTAAACAGGGGATTAAACAGTTCAAATGGCAAAGGATATTGCGAGTTGAAGAACAACGGTTCAGATATCGGCAGTTCTGATGAAAGTCAGTGGTTCCTAAGTCCATGAAGTGAATAGTGCCGACAATGGCTGGTGCGGTGTCTTTTCCAATGGGGTCCTGTGGGCAACAATTCCCCATCTTCTGGCGGCAGCAGTCGATCTCCGGCACCTTCTGCTGAGCCACTAGTCCATAAACATATGCGGCCGGAGCAAACAAGGCCGCAGCAGAATCAGGGTCTCCCCTGGGCAGGAAAGTATATGCTGGTAAGGTGGGTTACAAAAGTCTATCCAGTACTCGGTTCTCTCTTTGTGGCATGTGCACTGTACTCACGGTCATGAAGCACACGGCACCTTGATCTCTGTCAGCTATGGAGCACGCTGCACTTTTCTCTCTATGCTGCGCGCTGCCTTTTCCTGCCAAGACTGAAGCGCCGACAACCTCTGACATGCTCCTTCTCCAGCGGGGTACTGCAGGCCAAGGTCCAGTGATGAGGGCAGCAGCGAACAGTCCTGAACTCTGCCCTGGTTCTTAGGTTGGCATGCGGCGCTTAACTGAACAGGGCTCTTGGCTCTTTCCTTATTACTGCGGTGGGCTCTGGCACTGTCTGAGCTCGACGTGGCCTGGCAGATTTACCCTGGTTAATCAGGGCACAGATGGTAGTTCTGCACCCGATCTCTCTCTAGGCCACCTCGTCTGTCTACTGCAGTCAGTCGCAGTGCCGGCGGTTCAGGTGCCGAGTGTGCTGCCTTCCCTGCTGCTCGCACGCTGACGATGGGGGCCTCACTGCAGCTTCGCATGCTTTCTATCTCAGCTTCTGGTTGGGTTCTGCCTCCAAACACACCCCTTCTTCCTGGGTCATGGGGCCTTTCGGTCCACTATTCCTTACCCCAGGAAACAGGGGATGCAGCCCCAGCAGTTCCGGACCCGGCTCAATACAGGTGCTTGCAGCCTGGTCTTCCTCCTTACAGAGGAAGGAAGCCTCCAGACTGCTAGCTCCTGCATGAGCTGCTATATATGTTGTACCAGAGGCACTGGGCAGGACTGTGTATGAACTGTTTACTTTCTGTTAAGGCTGTTTTTTCTGTTATCAGTTTGGGGTTTGGGGTTTTGGTTTATGAATTAATAAACCACCCAGAGACTTTAACCAAACATGGTCCTGTGTCTACCTCGAGGAGCAGCTAAGTGAGCGACCTTCCACAAGCAGTGTTTCGGATGCGTGCAACATTCTAGGAACACGGGTAGCAGCAGTGGATAAACCGTATGTCCTGGGTGAAAGCGGCTACAGGATTGGAACAGTGGTTGGACAAAATGAAGGAGCAAAACCAAAGTGATTGGTGCCCTATTACCCAAACAGAAAAAGGGGAAATCACACACAACAATTAACAAACAAACCAACACTATCAGTGTTGAAATGACTTCCAATCTATATTCGTAGTTGTGGCTATTATTTCAATGGACTAGCTGCCACCAAGCTCATGAAATACACGGTTTACTGCAGTATGTTGGACATCTGTCTGTGGGTCACACTTTGATGTTAGTGTCCACCTGTCTACACACTATATGTGCAGTACTCAACCTTCAAATTCCGTTTAAATGGCTTTTCAATTATAGTAATGCGTTATATTTGGTATATTTACATATAAGACCCACCTTATTACTATTCTCAAATATATACATACTAAAAACTGCCATATATTAGATTGGAGCCTTTTGTCAATTATAAATTGGCTGCACCAATACCCAGCCTATAAAATTGCCAAATCTTCATAATTTCCCATCCATGAATCTATGGGATACATGTATTTCTCATTTAAATTCCTATGAGTGTTCCCAGACGGGTTAATTTTTGGCAACCTACAGGGTTAATGTGGATGCGATATTATGTAAACATTGCTGGGATGTGTGCGTTATCCTAAATATATTATTCCCATATATATGGGTGGATCTCACCGCATCTTCATCATCTCCAGCCTTTCAGCTATCACTATCCACCTCGTGTCCGCCCTGGTATGTGGGTATCGTGCTCTACAATGCGTCTCCCGACGCGTTTCTTCTTTATAGAATCATCAGGGGAGAAATGCTGCTGCCATTGCGGCTCTCCCCCTTTCTGTGGTATTTATAAATTCAGCTCGGTACCGCGCTCTGTAAACCCCGCCTCCTGGCGTGTGACGCGCTTCCTGAGCTTCCTCCTATGTTGCTAGGCAACCTGCGACGCTCTCCTGCTTTCTTAGGCGCTTAGTATCTCCGTTCGGCGGCGCCTGCGCACCACCTTACCCAGACCAAGCGTAATACAGAATCTGAGGGCCGGCTCCTGCCTGGTAATCAAACAACAGGATATAAATGCATATGTTCATGCTATTCAATCCTATATGGTGCTTATTAATTCAGTGCAACTCTTGCATATATTCACCATTGCGCTTCATATTAAATTGGCACCATAAACCAACAGGAAGAATATTATAATTTTCACAAACAAAAATCTTTTCTTTTCAACCTGTTCACCAATAGGCATGATTCAAGATGCTCTCAGCATATTTTAGCACAAATATATAATGGGACGGAGGCAAGGTACTTCCCTAACCGTCCTCAAATAGCTCCTATTATATCTACCAACCTATTAAGATGGATAAGTACGGGCAAGAGGGATTCACCACCACTACCATCTTGCCCTCATATAGATATATAATTTTAGATCTATAATTTCATGGTCCCTATAGTAAAGAAAATCAAAAATCAGTTAAAAAAGAGAGAAAACAGAAAAATGATGATAGGACAGGAGTTCATGTATACGGGACACCACCGCCTAAAAAACGTGGGAAAAATGTGACCCTATGGGTCCCTATTATATATCTGCTCTCCTCTCCCTGCCTATCGCGGAGGTTGGCACCCTAAGAGAGCCCTGCGCATATGGCGCCCCCACTCAACGTAGGCTGTCCCAAACTATCTATCCCTATGAAACCCTCATATATACAAAGGATAGATGGAAATAAGTGTTACATATGGGATTATCTTGGCATACTGTAAAGTCTGTACAGTCAATACTCCAGAAGGAGACAAGATGGATTTTCACTTTGACAACAGTACAACCATCTGGATTGAATGAAATGCAATCATATAGTTGTTTTCTGTAAAATTATGTATCTTATATCCTAAAAATGTTGAGTCTGGTAGGGATCAATGTAGGGCCAGTCTTCGTGGAGTGGGGACGCCAAATGTAAAAAGATCTAGGGTGCCAATCCCCACGAGAGGTAGGCTTTACCCATTGGAGGAGACTTTGTAGCCAATATTGAATCATTCGAACTCAACTGTACAGACTTTACAGTATGCCAAGATAGATAGTTTGGGACAGCCTACGTTGAGTGGGGGCGCCATATGCGCAGGGCTCTCTTAGGGTGCCAACCTCCGCGATAGGCAGGGAGAGGAGAGCAGATATATAATAGGGACCCATAGGGTCACATTTTTCCCACGTTTTTTAGGCGGTGGTGTCCCGTATACATGAACTCCTGTCCTATCATCATTTTTCTGTTTTCTCTCTTTTTTAACTGATTTTTGATTTTCTTTACTATAGGGACCATGAAATTATAGATCTAAAATTATATATCTATATGAGGGCAAGATGGTAGTGGTGGTGAATCCCTCTTGCCCGTACTTATCCATCTTAATAGGTTGGTAGATATAATAGGAGCTATTTGAGGACGGTTAGGGAAGTACCTTGCCTCCGTCCCATTATATATTTGTGCTAAAATATGCTGAGAGCATCTTGAATCATGCCTATTGGTGAACAGGTTGAAAAGAAAAGATTTTTGTTTGTGAAAATTATAATATTCTTCCTGTTGGTTTATGGTGCCAATTTAATATGAAGCGCAATGGTGAATATATGCAAGAGTTGCACTGAATTAATAAGCACCATATAGGATTGAATAGCATGAACATATGCATTTATATCCTGTTGTTTGATTACCAGGCAGGAGCCGGCCCTCAGATTCTGTATTACGCTTGGTCTGGGTAAGGTGGTGCGCAGGCGCCGCCGAACGGAGATACTAAGCGCCTAAGAAAGCAGGAGAGCGTCGCAGGTTGCCTAGCAACATAGGAGGAAGCTCAGGAAGCGCGTCACACGCCAGGAGGCGGGGTTTACAGAGCGCGGTACCGAGCTGAATTTATAAATACCACAGAAAGGGGGAGAGCCGCAATGGCAGCAGCATTTCTCCCCTGATGATTCTATAAAGAAGAAACGCGTCGGGAGACGCATTGTAGAGCACGATACCCACATACCAGGGCGGACACGAGGTGGATAGTGATAGCTGAAAGGCTGGAGATGATGAAGATGCGGTGAGATCCACCCATATATATGGGAATAATATATTTAGGATAACGCACACATCCCAGCAATGTTTACATAATATCGCATCCACATTAACCCTGTAGGTTGCCAAAAATTAACCCGTCTGGGAACACTCATAGGAATTTAAATGAGAAATACATGTATCCCATAGATTCATGGATGGGAAATTATGAAGATTTGGCAATTTTATAGGCTGGGTATTGGTGCAGCCAATTTATAATTGACAAAAGGCTCCAATCTAATATATGGCAGTTTTTAGTATGTATATATTTGAGAATAGTAATAAGGTGGGTCTTATATGTAAATATACCAAATATAACGCATTACTATAATTGAAAAGCCATTTAAACGGAATTTGAAGGTTGAGTACTGCACATATAGTGTGTAGACAGGTGGACACTAACATCAAAGTGTGACCCACAGACAGATGTCCAACATACTGCAGTAAACCGTGTATTTCATGAGCTTGGTGGCAGCTAGTCCATTGAAATAATAGCCACAACTACGAATATAGATTGGAAGTCATTTCAACACTGATAGTGTTGGTTTGTTTGTTAATTGTTGTGTGTGATTTCCCCTTTTTCTGTTTGGGTAATAGGGCACCAATCACTTTGGTTTTGTCTCGTCATTTTTAGTGTGCCATATTGGGCTTTTAACAATACCTAATAAAGGTTAATTTTTATCCAGTCGCTAATATATATAAATATTTTTTGGATAAGTACACCCAGCTTATAATACAAAATGAAGGAGCTACTCAAACACCCGATCCTCAGCCAACAGCAGCAGCACCAGGTACAGCAGTAGACTATTAAACTTCTAATGCAGTAGATTCAGCAACAACAAAGGCAAATGGAGCTCTGGTGGGAGATGTCTGCTGCAGAGAAACCGCCCCTCCCCCACATTAAGGTGATGACTCCTGCATCTGGAAAGCGGTAAGTTGAGAAATGCAAAAGATGACCCCAGGGGATGATATAGAGGCATTTTGACTGTGTTTGAACGAGTGGCGGAGTGTGTGCAACCACCACCAGAGCAGTGGGCCGAGGTACTGGTCGTTACTTGACTGGTGAGTCTCAGAATGCCTATTTTGATTTGACTTTACAGGGTTTCCAGGAATATGAAAAGTTGATAACGGAGATATTGGCATACTCATTGGTCACTAGGTCTGTCAGAGCCCAAACGGTTAATCACTGGGCGTATTATGGTGAGAAATCTCCCCGATCACAAATGTTTGACTTGTGGCATTTGGTCCAGAAATGGTTGCAGCCGGAGTCCTCCACTCCAGCCCAGATGGTCGAGTGGGTGGTCATGGATTGCTTTATTCACTCCCTCCCCAGGCCGGTGCAGACCTGTGTTGCCCACAGATGACCTGGTGTGTTTCGTAGAAAGGTACCAGGTGGTCAATAGGTCCTTAAGGAAGCTGAGGGGTAGTGCATCTCCATACTTGGGTACCCAGCGTGAACCTGAGTACCAAAAGAGGGGTAACAGAGTCCACACTGAGGGGAGTCCGAGGTCCCCAGGATCCGCTGAGGGGCTAAAAAAGACTGCTGGTAAAGATCTGATCTGCTGGAGATGCCACAGGCCTGGACACATAGATGCCTGTTGTCCTATGTCTTCCAAGCAGATGGACTGTAGCTTAGGCAGACACTGCTCATATTATGCCTACTCAGCCTGCAGTGTGGACTATCAGCCCAGAGAGGGGCCGCAGTCATGTTCCACGACCATAAAAGGAGTACTGGTGTCAGGACTCTTGAACTCCAGGAGTTTGGTGACCCTAATAAGCGCCACACTTCCCAACCAGTTGATCACAGGGAAACTTGTGGGTGTCCTTTTCAATTCACGGGGATGCCAAAGGTTACGGAGTTCCATGATGTCGGATAAGTCAGAGACTTACTATACCCTGTGGATATCAGGCAGGACTTCAGCTTGTTCTGGGACTTGTAGGGGAAGGCAGGGGTGCTCAGTGACTCAGGCAAGAGCCAGCAAAACCCTGATGCATCCCAGTCACAGTCGGAGGTGTAGGAGTTCCCATTGTGTGTCCTATCTAGTGTGTCAGGACTCTGAACATTTTTATTACCTTTTGTGCATTACTGCCCTTTTCCAAGATGGTGTCTTTGGTCTCATGTGCACTGTGTCTTCCTGCTATAAAACTCCACCCCAGCCTTCACTCTGTGCTAGAGTATTCTGCCTTGCATCCAGCTCCTGACCCTGTTGACTTCCTGGCTGTATACCTGCCCCTGTGAACCTGTGTGGTGATCCTGCTACTCTGCTCTGAGTTCCTGATGCGTACACCAGTTTCCAGTAATCCTCCTTCATCTGCTGCTTGTGTTTACTTCCATCTGCATTTGTTGGACATGTTAGCTGTTGCTGCTCTGCAAAAACCTGAGACTATTACCCTGGTTGTGCTAAGATATTATTTGAACTGCCTTATAAGCATAGCTATCTGTGTTTGGACTAAAACAAGGACTTATTCGTGTCAAGTATCCTCAAGAATAATTGTGCTTCATAGACTTTCTGCGTGATTGCATTTTCCTCTGAAGTTCCCTATATACTGTTTAAGCTGCGTTTAATATTTACACCAAGTGTTGTGGACTTGAGTTTCTCTCTGCAGCTGTTTGAATTACCGTGTGATAATATAGACTTTACCACTTGTAAAACTGTGTCCTGTAGTTGTCTTGTTCCATGCAAAGAGTCTCCTGAGTTATCCCCTATAATTATTACATAGTGATGAATTCGAACGGGTGACTAGTGAGGCAGAGGTTCCTGAGCTGTGGGGTTTCTGGGGAAAATTTTGTGACTGCTCAAATACAGGACCTTACCCTAAAAGGGGCCTTTGAAAATGTGTCTGAGGGGAGGTGAAATAGTGGAGCAGCTGTTGGTACCAGGACCATACCGACGGAGGGTTCAAGACATGGCCTATTCACATGTTTTGGGGGGGACATCTGAAGGGAAGAGAAAACATAGGAGAGAATATTGCAGAGTTTCTATTGGCCAGGATGTTTCCAAAAGATCCTGAATTATTATAGGTCCTGCCCCACCTGCCAGGTAACTGCTCCCTCTTCTCACTTCCGAAGTCCTCTGGTCCCGGTAATAGAGATCCCGTTCAATGGAATTGCCATGGACCTCATAGGTCCTTTAGTTATGTCTGCACGAGAACACCAATATATTTTTGTGGTCATGGCTATGCTACCCGGTACCCTGAAGCAGTACCCCTAAGGAACTCTTTGGCTAAAAGTATCACCTGGGAACTTGTCCATATTTTTGCTAGGACAGGCCTGCTAAGGGAGATTTTGGCATGCCAGGAACCCCCTTTATAAGCAAGGTAATAAAAGAACTGTGTGGGGTCCTGCAGATTGCCCAGCTCCGAACCTCAGTGTACCACCCACAGACTGACAGCCTAATAGAACGCTTCAATTAACCCCTTCACCCCCAAGGGTGGTTTGCACGTTAATGACCGTGCCAATTTTTACAATTCTGACCACTGTCCCTTTATGAGGTTATAACTCTGGAACGCTTCAACGGATCTTGGCGATTCTGACATTGTTTTCTCATAACATATTGTACTTCATGACAGCGGTAAAATTTCTTCGATATAACTTGCATTTATTTGTGAAAAAAACAGATATTTGGCGAAAATTTTGAAAATTTCGCAATTTTCCAACTTTGAATTTTTATGCCCTTAAATCACAGACATATGTCACGCAAAATACTTAATAAGTAACATTTCCCACATATCTACTTTACATCAGCACGATTTTGGAACCAAATTTTTTTTTGTTAGGGAGTTATAAGGGTTAAAAGTTGACCAGAAATGTCTCATTTTTACAACACCATTTTTTTTTAGGGACCACATCTCATTTGAAGTCATTTTGAGGGGTCTATATGACAGAAAATACCCAAGTGTGACACTATTCTAAAAACTGCACCCTCAAGGTGCTCAAAACCACATTCAAGAAATTTATTAACCCTTCAGGTGTTTCACAGGAATTTTTGGAATGTTTAAATAAAAATGAACATTTAACTTTTTTTCACACAAAATTTATTTCAGCTCCAATTTGTTTTATTTTACCAAGGGTAACAGGAGAAAATAGGCCCAAAAAGTTGTTGTACAATTTGTCCTGAGTACGCTGATACCCCATATGTGGGGGTAAACCACTGTTTGGGCGCATGGCAGAGCTCGGAAGGGAAGGAGTGCTATTTTACTTTTCAATGCAAAATTGACTGGAATTAAGATGGGACGCCATGTTGGAGAGCCCCTGATGTGCCTAAACATTAAAACCCCCCACAAGTGACACCATTTTGGAAAGTAGACCCCCCAAGGAACGTATCTAGATGTGTTTTGAGAGCTTTGAACCCCCAAGTGTTTCACTACAGTTTATACCACAGAGCCGTGAAAATAAAAATTCCTCTTTTTTTCACAGAAATGATTTTTTAGCCCCCAGCTTTGTATTTTTACAAGGGTAACATAATAAATTGGACCCCAAAAGTTGTTGTCCAATTTGTCCTGAGTACGCTGATACCCCATATGTGGGGGTAAACCACTGTTTGGGCGCATGGCAGAGCTCGGAAGGGAAGGAGCGCCGTTTGGAATGCAGACTTAGATGGATTGGTCTGCAGGCGTCACGTTGCATTTGCAGAGCCCCTGATGTACCTAAACAGTAGAAACCCCCCACAAGTGACCCCATATTGGAAATTAGACCCCCCAAGGAACTTATCTAGATGTGTTGTGAAAACTTTGAACCCCCAAGTGTTGCACTACAGTTTACAACGCAGAGCCGTGAAAATAAAAAATCTTTTTTTCCCACAAAACTTATTTTTTAGCCCCCAGTTTTGTATTTTCCCAAGGGTAACAGGAGAAATTGGACCCCAAAAGATGTTGTCCAATTTGTCCTGAGTACGCCGATACCCCATATATTGGGGTAAACCCCTGTTTGGGTACACGGGAGAGCTCTGAAGGGAAGGAGCACTGTTTTACTTTTTCAACGCAGAATTGTCTGGAATTGAGATCGGATGCCATGTCCCATTTGGAGAGCCCCTGATGTGCCTAAACAGTGGAAACCCCCCAATTATAACTGAAACCCTAATCCAAACACACCCCTTACCCTAATCCCAACGGTAACCCTAACCACACCCCTAACCCTGACACACCCCTAACCCTAATCCCAACCCTATTCCCAACCGTAAATGTAATCCAAACCCTAACCCTAACTTTAGCCCCGAACCTAACTGTAGCCTTAACCCTAGCCCCAACCCTAGCCCTAACCCTAGCCCTAACCCTAGCCCTAACCCTAGCCCTAACCCTAGCCCTAACCCTAGCAATAACCCTAGCCCTAACCCTAGCCCTAACCCTAACCTTAGCAATAACCCTAAACCTAGCAATAACCCTAGCCCTAACCCTAACCCTAGCCCTAACCTTAACCCTAACCCTAGCCCTATCCCTAACCCTAATGGGAAAATGGAAATAAATACATTTTTTTTTATTTTTCCCTAACTAAGGGGGTGATGAAGGGGGGTTTGATTTACTTTTATAGCGGGTTATTTAGTGGATTTTTATGATTGGCAGCCATCACACACTGAAAGACGCTTTTTATTGCAAAAAATATTTTTTGCGTTACCACATTTTGAGAGCTATAATTTTCCCATATTTGAGTCCACAGAGTCATGTGAGGTCTTGTTTTTTGCGGGACGAGTTAACGTTTTTATTGGTAACATTTTCGGGCACATGACATTTTTTGATCGCTTTTTATTCCTATTTTTGTGAGGCAGAATGATCAAAAACCAGCTATTCATGAATTTCTATTGGGGGAGGCGTTTATACCGTTCCACGTTTGGTAAAATTGATAAAGCAGTTTTATTCTTCGGGTCAGTACGATTACAGCGATACCTCATTTATATCATTTTTTTTATGTTTTGGCGCTTTTATACGATGAAAGCTATTTTATAGAAAAAATAATTATTTTGGTATCGCTTTATTCTCAGGACTATAACTTTTTTATTTTTTTGCTGATGATGCTGTATGGCAGCTCGTTTTTTGCGGGACAAGATGACGTTTTCAGTTGTACCATGGTTATTTATATCCGTCTTTTTGATCGCGTGTTATTCCACTTTTTGTTGGGCGGTATGGTAATAAAGCGTTGTTTTTTGCCTCGTTTTTTTTTTTTTCTCTTGGTGTTTACTGAAGGGGTTAACTAGTGGGGCAGTTTTATAGGTTGGGTCGTTACGGACGTGGCGATACTAAATATGCGTACTTTTATTGTTTTTTTTTTATTTAGATAAAGAAATGTATTTACGGGAATAATATATATATATTTTTTCTTTATTTAGGAATTTTTATTTTACTTTTTTTTTTACACATGTGGAAAATTTTTTTTTTTACTTTTTTACTTTGTCACAGGGGGGGACTGTTGTGAACTCTGTTTTTGGGCTCCCTCTAGTGGTCACAAGCGGTACTGTGTAGTGTTGTCTTTCTGCAGGTTGGCAGCATCTGCTGGTTCGTTATCCTTGGTTGGTTTCCTATTTATTTCACCTGGATACTCAGTTCCTTGCCTGCTCTCAATGTATTCAGTGCTCTTCAGATTCCTTGTGACTACCTTGCTCCCAGTCTCTCCAAGACAAGCTAAGTTTTTGTTTGATCATTTTTTGATTATCAGCATTTATGTTTTTAGTCCAGCTCGCTAAAATGTGATTTCCTCGCTTGCTGGTTGCTCTAGGGGACTGAGTTTCTCCCCCCCACACCGTTAGTTGGTGCGGGGGTTCTTGTAATCTCAGTGTGGATATTTTGTAAGGGTTTTTTACTGACCGCACAGACCCCTTTACTATTTTCTGCTATCTAGTATTAGTGGGCCTCATTTGCTAAATCTGTTTTCACCCCTGTGTATGTGCCTTCCTCTTACCTCACCGTTATTATATGTTGGGGGCTTCTATTTCTTTGGGGATTATTTCTCTGGAGGCAAGAGAGGTCTTTCTTTCTCTCTAGGGGTAGTTAGTTCCTCAGGCTGGCTCGAGACGTCTAGGATTTTTTAGGCACGTTCACCGGCTACTTCTAGTGTGTTTGGATAGGTTCAGATTTGCGGTCAGTCCAGTTTGCCACCTCCCTAGAGCTTGTCCTATGTATGTTACTTAGCTGGAGTAATTTGTGATCCTCAACCACTAAGGATCATAACAGGGGACATTACAGATCGGTGATCTGACAGTGTGCACAGCACTCTGTCAGATCGGTGATCTGCTGTGCAAGGCTGCAGGCTTACCAAGCGCCTGCTCTGAGCAGGCACTCGGTAAGCCACCTCCCTCCCTGCAGGACCCGGATGCCGCGGCCATCTTGGATCCGGGACCTGCGGCGAGGAGGGAGGTAGGAGACCCTCGGAGCAACGCGATCATATCGCATTGCTGCGGGGGTCTCAGGGAAGCCCGCAGGGAGCCCCCTCCCTGCGCGATGCTTCCCTATACCGCCGGTACACCGCGATCATGTTTGATCGCGGTGTGCCGGGGGTTAATGTGCCGGGGGCGGTCCGTGACCGCTCCTGGCACATAGTGCCGGATGTCAGCTGCGATATGCAGCTGACACCCGGCCGCGATCGGCCGCGCTCCCCCCGTAAGCGCAGCCGATCGCTTATGACGTACTATCCCGTCGGTGGTCATATGGGCCCACCCCACCTCGACGGGATAGTACGTCAGATGTCAGAAAGGGGTTAAACCTTGAAATCCATGCTCAAAAAAGTCATTGAGAAGGATGATTAAGACTGTGACTACCTGCTTCTGTCTTTGCTCTTCTCCATCGGGGAAGTTCCCCAGGCCTCTACTGGCTCCTCGCCGCTCGAGCTCTTGTATGGTCAACATCCGCGAAGGCTCCTGGACATCACCAAGGAAACGTGGGAAGCTGAGGACATGCCACACTGGAGCATCATAGAGTATGTCGTCCAGCTGCAGGGGAGAATAGCAAAAGTTATGCCTTTTGTGAAGGATCATCTTCTGCAGGCACAGGCAAGGGTGTATAACAATAATATTGAATAATGGCTGTGATGGATATATTTATTTTTCTTATAGGCTTCATTGTTGTTTAGTACTCACAGGTTTAGCTGGCAGCATATTGGAATTTCATTCATTCTCAAGCCACTAGTGTTTGGAAGTGTTATATTACACTTGATTAGTGAGATCAACATATCTTATATCTGTTACTATTATTTAGGTCATGTAGATGCTATAAAGTGTTAAAATGAATCTTTTCATCTACTTATTACCTGGGGAGGACCATGTTTGGTCTGTTCTTGCAATGTGGGCTTTTAAATGCTTTTAAATTGTGTGTCTTCCTGTGCCTTTTTGTATTGCTGCAGTTAATAAAGATTATTAGTCAAGGTTGATCCCACTGGTATGCATATCCTTTTCTCGTTTGGTTTGCACTTTTTTACATGCATATGCTTGATCCCTGATTTATATATTTGTGTGGTGCCCAATGCCCCTTTCTTTTTGATATTATTCAGATGATATACGCACTACCTTCCGAGATAATCTCATTTCTTTTGCCACCCAAATGTATTTACATTTTCAAGCGAGGTCAAAAGAGACCGCACAGGATTCACATGTCTTACTTACCAGAGCTTATTCAAAATCTCCTCCCAGAGAGGCTGTACTGGAACCCCAGAATAAATGTTCATTGGCTGAATGATCCTATGCCCATACTGAAGGATTTTGTTTATATTATAGTAAACAGCATTATTTTCACATAAACTGTTCCAAATTGAGGGCCAAACAGGAAAACTTCACTCCCTAAGCGAGAAAGTAGGGCTTAACTTAGGGTTGACTCTATCCTCCATTAAAGACAAACTGCTTGTACTTATTTCTATTTCCTTCTGTTCCTCTGTGTTCTGGGACAAGCTTTCATTGATTTCAGGGCTTCAGAGAATTTTATTGATCTTTTTGTCACCAAAAGACTCAAAATTTATTTTATTTCTTTGCGGATAGCTCTGAAGTTAATCTCCATGAATTGAACAACATTCCCTGAAGATTGATTCCAATCTGGAACAAGGTGATTTTTTAGACTGGCGCACTACAGGTTTAAAACATTCCTTTTTTAGGTTTGCCACTTTCTGATGTATCGATGCTTTTGAAATTTCTATGGCTACATAATCCAGACATTGACTGGTCATCTTACCAAATCATCTAATGGGTAGCATAACTCATAGCTTTTGCTCAACCTTCTTCTCTGAAACTCTGCTCTGCTTCCACTGCCTGCAATTTGCCTGCTCTTTTCCTGGACTTTGCAGATGTCTATTCTAAACAGAAGGCTGAGCTACTACCTCCATATCAGCTGTTTGATTTCTTCCTGATACTGAACCACCAAGAAGAGGAGTTTATCCTCTATTGCTCCTTGAGACTAGGACGATGTCAGTTTGCATTAAAGAGAATCTGGAAAGAGGGTTCATCCGAAAATTTACAGCACATCTCCAGGTGGTTCAGGATTTGCCTTCATAAAAAAGACAGGTTTCTGAAACCATGCATGGACTATCGAAGACTGAATAAATTCACGTTGACCATTATCTGTTGACCCTCATTTTTGCTTGACAGGATTAAATGTGCTACCATGTTCATTAAATTAGACCATTAAAGATGGCGAGTCGACAAATGGAACCCATAATGGTCCCTATGAATATCTTGCCATGTCTTTCAGAGTATGCAATGCATTGGCTGTGTTCAATATTTGTAATGTTGTGTACCAAAACATTCTGGTCTACCTGGATGACATCTTAATTTTCTCCAAAGACCTAGTTAGACTCTCACAATCTTCATGTCCACTTTGTTCTGTAAAGTTTGTAACAAAATTGTCAAATTAGAAACATGACTCTTTGAGTGTCATGAACTGTCATTTTTTTAATACAGTTGTGCTGGGTGTTTTTTTTTGACAGTGTAATGTCATAGCACTGTGAGCTAGCGGGGATCTCACTGAGGTCACCGCAGTTCAGCCCTGCTGAGAACTCAGCCTTAGTGAAACAGAACCGCACAATCTTAACTATAAATTTGCTTTGTATCTGGGATTGTCAGCCCCTATTTTTTAGGAAGTATTCAACAGCTTTCAGGCCTTTTTTCATGTGGAATTTAATGCCAATCCGAAATAGCATAAACATTTTCCAGATCCATTCAAAAGCCTCCAGATGAGATGATATTCAGTTGTGCTAAAAAGTTTACATACCCCTGCATATTTTTTTTTCCTTGGCCTTTTTTCATAGAATATGAATGATAACACCAAAACGTTTTCTCATGGTTAGTGGTTAGGTGAAGCCATTTATTGTCAAACTACTGTTTTCTATTTTTAACTCATAATGACTACCGAACACATCCAAATGACCCTGATCAAAAGTTCATATACCCCATTTCTTAATACCGTGTATTGCCCCCTCTAACATCAATGACAGCTTGAAGTCTTTTGTGGTAGTTGTGTATCAAGTTTTTTATTTTTTCAGATGGTAAAGCTGCCCACTCTTTTTGGCAAAAAGCCTCCAGTTCCTGTAAATTCCTGGGCTGTCTAGCATGAACTGTGTGCTTGAGATCTCCCCAGAGTGGCTCAATGATATTGAGGTCAGGAGACTGCAATGGCTACTCCAGAACCTTCACTTTGTTTTGCTGTAGCCAATGACAGGTCAACGTGACCTTGTGTTTTGGATCGGTGTCATGTTGGAACGTCCAAGTACGTCCCATGCACAGCTTCCGGGCTGATGAGTGCAAATTTGCCTTCAGTATTTGCTGAAAATGTGCTGCATTCATCTTTTCTTCAACTTTGACCAAGCTTCCTGTGCCTTTGTAGCTCAGACATCCTCAAAACATCAGAGATCCACCTCCGTACTTTACAGTAGGAATGGTGTTCCTTTCATCATAGGCCTTGTTGACCTCTCTCCAAATGTAACATTTATGGTTGTGGCCAAAAAGTTAAATTTTGGTCTCATCACTCCAAATTACCTTGTTCCAGAAGTTTTGAGGTTTGTCTCTGTGCTGTTTTGCGTATTTGTGGCATTTGCGCAGTAATGGCTTTCTTCTGGCGACTCGACCATGCAGTCCATTTTTCTTCAAGTGCCTCCTTATTGTGCAACTTGAAACAGCCACACTGCTAGTTTTCAGGGAGTCCTGTATTTCAGCTGATGTTAAATGTGGGTTTTTCTTTGCATCCAGAACAATTTTCCTGGCACCTGTGGACAACATTTTTGTTAGTGTACCTGACCACGGTTTTGTTTTTACAGAGAACCTGATTTTCCATTTGTTAATCACAGATTGAACGCTGCTGACTGGCATTATCAATTCTTTGGATATCTTTTTGTATCCCTTTCCTGTTTTATACAGTTCAACTACCTTTTCCCGTAGAGGTGTTGACAATTCTTTTGCTTCCCCATGACTTACAATCCAGCAACCTCAGTGGCTGGATGAAAGATGCAAGAGTCTGTCTGGGTCCCAGAAACTCACTCAGCTTTTATGCACACACTGATTACAAGCAAACAGGTCACAGGTGAGGATGTTACCTTTAGTAGCCATTCAAACTAATTTGTGTCAACTTCTGTGCATGTTATCAGGCCAAAATCACCAGGGTATGTGAACTTCTGATCAGTGTCATTTGGATGTTTTGGGTTTTCATTATAATTTAAAAAGAGAAAACACAGTAGTTTGACAATAAATGGCTTCACCCAACCACTAACCATGAGTGGAGAAAAAGTTTTGGTGTTATCATTCATATTCTCTGAAAAAAGGCCAAGAAAGCAAAAATTCTGCAGGGGTATGTAAACTTTTGAGCACAACTGTATATCATCTCATCTGGAGGCTTGTGTATGGATCTAGAAAAAGTTTATGCTATTTCGGATTGGCATTAAATTCCACATGAAAAAAGGGCTGACAGCTGTTGAATACTTCCTAAAAAGTAGGGGCTGGCAATTCCAGATACATAGCAAATTTGTAGTTAAGATTGTACGGTTTTGTCTCACTAAGGCTGATGTTATGGCCTGGTGGTTACGGAGCAGTACTGAGATGACCTGGTGGGTAAAACCAATCATGGACAAGCTCAGTGGAGGTGGCAGCTCCACCGACAGTAATCACTGTTATGACCTAGTGATTACGGAGCAGAACTGAAATGACCTGGTGGGTAAAACAAAGTACTAGCTCTGGGGAGGTGGTAGCTTTACTGACCGCAATCCCTACTCCTAACACCAACACTAGAAATAGCCGTGGAGCGTGCCTATCTCTGCCTAGACTTCTCTTCACAGCCTAAGAACTAGCTACCCCTGAAGATGGAAACGGAAAACTATCTCGCCTCAGAGAAACCCCCAAAGGAAAGATAGCCCCCCACAAATATTGACAGTGAGTGGAGAGGGAAATGACAAACTCAGAAATGAAACTAGATTTAGCAAAGGAGGCCAAAACTATCTAAATAGACAGAGATAGAAAGGGCTACTGTGCGGTCAGTATAAAAACTAAAAGTCCACACAGAGTTTACAAAAATAACCTCCACACCGACTCACGGTGTGGAGGAGCAAATCTGCGACCCCAGAGCTTCCAACTAGCCGGAATAATTCATAATGACAAGCTGGACAAAAGAGACATAACTTAAACTGAACAGAAGGTCATAAGCAGGGAAACACCCAAAAACTAGCAGAACTTATCTTAAGCTGAAATGGACTGGCCAACAGAGAACTTCCTGGCCATAACCCTTCCACTTGACCAGATACTGAAGTTTCCGCCTTGAAAGACGAGAATCCAAAATCTTCTCCACCACATATTCCAGCTCCCCCTCAACCAACACCGGAGCAGGAGGGTCAACAGAGGGAACCATGGGCACCAAATATCTCCGCAACAAAGATCTATGGAACACATTATGAATGGAAAAAGAAGCTGGAAGGGCCAAACGAAAAGACACCGGATTGATAATTTCCGAAATCCTATAAGGACCAATAAAACGAGGCTTGAACTTACGGGAAGAGACCTTCATAGGAACATGACGAGAAGACAACCAGACCAAATCCCCAACCCGAAGCCGGGGACCAACGCACCGACGGCGGTTAGCAAAACGTTGAGCCTTTTCCTGAGACAATGTTAAATTGTCCACCACATGAGTCCAAATCCGCTGCAACCTGTCCACCACAGAATCTACCCGAGGACAGTCCGAAGGCTCAACCTGCCCTGAAGAAAAACGAGGATGAAAACCGAAGTTACAAAAAAAAGGCGAAACCAAAGTAGCCGAACTAGCCCGATTATTAAGGGCAAACTCGGCCAACGGCAAGAAGGTAACCCAATCATCCTGATCAGCAGACACGAAGCATCTCAAATAGGTTTCCAAGGTCTGATTGGTTCGCTCCGTCTGTCCATTTGTCTGAGGGTGAAATGCCGAAGAAAAAGACAAATTAATGCCCATTCTAACACAAAAGGACCGCCAAAACCTAGAAACAAACTGGGTACCTCTTCAGACACAATATTCTCCGGAATACCATGCAAACGAACCACATGCTGGAAAAACAAAGGAACCAAATCAGAGGAGGAAGGCAACTTAGGCAAAGGTACCAAGTGGACCATTTTAGAAAACCGGTCACAAACCACCCAGATGACAGACATCTTCTGAGAAACAGGAAGATCAGAAATAAAATTCATGGAAATATGCGTCCAGGGCCTCTCAGGGATAGGCAAAGGCAAAAGCAACCCACTAGCATGAGAACAGCAGGGCTTAGCCCGGGCACAGGTCCCACAGGACTGCACGAAGGAACACACATCCCGTGACAAAGAAGGCCACCAAAAGGACCTGGCAACCAAATCTCTGGTATCAAAGATCCCAGGATGACCGGCCAACACCGAACAATGAATCTCAGAAATCACCTTACTAGTCCATCTATCAGGAACAAACAATTTCCCCACAGGACAGCGGTCGGGTCTATCAGCCTGAAACTCCTGAAGCACCCGCCACAAAACAGGGGAGATAGTAGAAAGAATCACCCCCTCCTTGAGAATACCAGCCGGCTCACGGACTCCCGGAGAATCAGGCAAAAAACTCCAAGACAGGGCATCAGCCTTCACATTCTTAGATCCCGGAAGATACGAGACCACAAAATCAAAACGGGAGAAAAACAAAGACAACAGAGCCTGTCTAGGATTCAACCGCTTGGCAGACTCAAGGTAAATCAGATTCTTATGATCGGTCAAGACCACAACACGATGCTTAGCTCCCTCAAGTCAATGTCGCCACTCCTCAAATGCCCACTTCATAGCCAACAACTCCCGATTGCCGACATCATAATTACGCTCAGCAGGCGAAAACTTTCTGGAGAAGAAAGCACACGGTTTCAACACAGAGCCATCAGAACTTCTCTGAGACAGAACAGCTCCTGCCCCAATCTCAGAAGCATCAACCTCAACCTGAAAAGGGAGAGAAACATCTGGCTGACGCAACACAGGGGCAGAAGTAAAACGACGCTTAAGCTCCTGAAAGGCCTCCACAGCCGCAGAGGACCAATTCACCACATCAGCACCTTTCTTGGTCAAATCGGTCAGAGGTTTAACCACAGTAGAAAAATTAGCAATAAAGCGGCAATAAAAATTAGCAAAGCCCAAAAATTTCTGAAGGCTCTTCACAGATGTGGGTTGAGTCCAATCATAAATAGCCTGGACCTTAACAGGGACCATTTCAATAGCCGAAGGAGAAAAAATGAACCCCAGAAAAGAAACCTTCTGAACTCCAAAAAGGCACTTAGACCCCTTCACAAACAGTGTATTAGCACGGAGAATCTGAAATACCATCCTGACCTGCTTCACATGAGACTCCCAATCATCGGAAAAAAACAAAATATCATCCAAATATACAATCATGAATTTATCCAGATACTCCCGGAAAATATCATGCATAAAGGACTGAAACACAGATGGAGCATTAGAGAGCCCGAAAGGCATCACAAGATATTCAAAATGGCCTTCGGGCGTATTAAATGCTGTTTTCCATTCATCACCCTGTTTGATGCGAACAAGATTATACGCCCCTCGAAGGTCAATCTTGGTAAACCAGCTAGCCCCTTTAATCCGAGCAAACAAATCAGAGAGCAAAGGCAAAGGGTACTGGAATTTGACCGTGATCTTATTGAGAAGGCGATAATCTATACAGGGCCTCAAAGAGCCATCCTTCTTTGCAACAAAAAAGAACCCCGCTCCCAACGGTGATGAAGACGGACGAATATGCCCCTTCTCCAAGGACTCCTTCACATAACTCCGCATAGCAGCATGCTCTGGCACAGACAGATTGAAAAGTCGACCCTTAGGGAACTTACAGCCAGGAATCAAATTAATAGCGCAATCACAGTCCCTATGAGGAGGCAGAGGACTGGATTTAGGCTCCTCAAATATATCCTGGAAATCCGACAAAAACTCAGGAACTTCAGAAGAAGGGGACGAGGAAATTGACATCAGGGGGAAGTCACTATGTATCCCCTGACAACCCCAACAAGTCACAGACATAGATTTCCAATCCAGCACTGGATTATGTACCTGTAACCATGGAAACCCCAGCACAACCACATCATGCAAATTATGCAACACCAAAAAGCGAATATTTTCCTGATGTGCTGGAGCCATGTTCATGGCTAACTGTGTCCAGTACTGAGGTTTATTCTTGGCCAATGGCGTTACATCAATCCCCCTCAAGGGAATAGGGCTCTGCAAAGGCTCCAAGGAAAAACCACAGCGCTTGGCAAATTCTTGGTCCATTAAGTTCAGGGCAGCGCCAGAATCCACAAATGCCATTACAGAAAAGGACGACAATGAGCAAATCAGGGTAATAGACAAGAGAAATTTAGGCTGTACAGTACTGATGGTAACCGACCTAGCAACCCTCTTAGTTCGCTTCGGGCAGTCAGAGATAGCATGAGTAGCGTCACCACAGTAAAAACACAGCCCATTCTGACGTCTGAACTCCTGCCGTTCTGCTCTCGTCAAAATCCTATCACATTGCATAGGCTCAGAACTCTGCCCAGAGGACACCGCCATATGGTGCACCATCTTACGTTCACGTAGGCGCCGATCAATCTGAATGGCCAGAGACATTGATTCATTCAAACCAGCAGGTGTGGGAAACCCCACCATAACATCTTTAAGGGCTTCAGAAAGACCCTTTCTGAAAATAGCTGCCAGGGCATCCTCATTCCATTTTGTAAGCACAGACCACTTTCTAAATTTCTGACAATATATCTCTGCTGCCTCCTGATCCTGACACAGAGCCAGTAAAAAATTTTCTGCCTGATCCACAGAATTAGGTTTGTCATAAAGCAGTCCAAGTGCTTGAAAAAATGAATCTACATTGAGCAATGCAGGATTCCCTGGCTCAAGGGAGAATGCCCAGTCCTGCGGGTCACCACGCAGCAGAGAAATAACAATCTTCACCTGCTGAATGGGGTCACCAGAGGAACGGAGTCTCAGAGCAAAAAACAATCTGCAATTATTTTTAAAGTTCAAAACCCTAGATCTATCCCCAGAAAACAAATCAGGGATAGGAATTCTAGGCTCAGAAACAGGAGTTTGAAACACAAAGTCTTGGATACTCTGTACCCTTGCAGCGAGATGATCAACACGCGCAGACAGACCCTGAACCTCCATATCAGCACCAAGCTCCTGCACCATCCAAAAATCAAGGGGAAAAAAAAGGACAAAACAGGCAACAAGAAAAAAAAAACAATGACTCAGAACTTTCTTTTCCCTCTTTTGAGATGCATTTAACACATTGTGGGCCAGCTGTACTGTTATGGCCTGGTGGTTACGGAGCAGTACTGAGATGACCTGGTGGGTAAAACCAATCATGGACAAGCTCAGCGGAGGTGGCAGCTCCACCGACAGTAATCACTGTTATGACCTAGTGATTACGGAGCAGAACTGAAATGACCTGGTGGGTAAAACAAATAAAGTACTAGCTCTGGGGAGGTGGTAGCTTTACTGACCGCAATCCCTACTCCTAACACCAACACTAGAAATAGCCGTGGAGCGTGCCTATATCTGCCTAGACGCCTCTTCACAGCCTAAGAACTAGCTACCCCTGAAGATGGAAACTATCTCGCCTCAGAGAAACCCCCAAAGGAAAGATAGCCCCCCACAAATATTGACGGTGAGTGGAGAGGGAAACGACAAACTCAGAAATGAAACTAGATTTAGCAAAGGAGGCTGTTCTGGACCTGGTGGTTAGGAGCACCTGGAATGACCTGATGGTTAAACTAGAAGACAGGACAAGCTCTGGGAAGTGGGATCTCTGCTGACCGCAAACCCTAATCTTATCACACACACTAGAAATAGCCGTGGAGCGTACCTAACTCTCCCTAGACGCCTCTTCACAGCCTAAGAGCTAACTACCCCTAAAGATAGGAAATAAAGCCTTACCTTGCCTCAGAGAAATTCCCCAAAGGAAAAGGCAGCCCCCCACAAATATTGACTGTGAGTTAAGAGGAAAGTCACAAACACAGGAATGAAACAGGTTTTAGCAAAGGAGGCCAGTCTTCACTAAATAGACAGAGGATAGGAAAGGTATCTATGCGGTCAGCACAAAAAACCACGCAGAGTGTGCAAAAAGACCCCCGCACCGACTCACGGTGTGGAGGTGCCACTCTGCACCCCAGAGCTTCCAGCTAGCAAGGCAATATCATGATAGCAAGCTGGACTAGAACTTAGCAAGTACTAAGAAATATATTCAGTACACAATGAACAACAAATGAACTAGCAGGGACTTAGCTTCTGCTGGAGTAGACAGGTCATCAGAAAGATCCAAGAGAGATCTGAACCAGTACTGAGACATTGACAGCTGGCATGGAGTATCGATCTGAGTGGAGTTAAATAGAGAAGCCAGCCTAGCAATAAACGAGGGCAGCTGAGGAAGCAACCTCAAGAACCAGCAGTTCCACTCACAGCCACCAGAGGGAGTTCACGGACAGAACTCGCCGAAGTACCATTCATGACCACAGGAGGGAGTTCGAGAACGGAATTCACAACAGTACCCCCCCTTGAGGAGGGGTCACCGAACCCTCACCAGAGCCCCCAGGCCGATCAGGATGAGCCAAATGAAAGGCACGAACCAAATCGGCAGCATGGACATCGGAGGCAACAACCCAGGAATTATCCTCCTGACCATAGCCCTTCCATTTGACCAGGTACTGAAGTTTCCGTCTCGAAATACGAGAATCTAAAATCTTCTCCACCACATACTCCAACTCCCCCTCGACCAACACCGGAGCAGGAGGGTCAACGGAGGGAACCATAGGCGCCACATATCTCCGCAACAATGACCTATGGAACACATTATGGATGGCAAAAGAAGCTGGAAGGGCCAAACGAAATGACACAGGATTGAGAATTTCCGAAATCTTATAAGGACCAATGAAACGAGGCTTAAACTTAGGAGAAGAAACCTTCATAGGAACATAACGAGACGACAACCAAACCAAATCCCCAACACGAAGTCGGGGACCAACACAGCGACGGCGGTTAGCGAAACGTTGAGCCTTCTCCTGGGACAATGTCAAATTGTCCACTACGTGAGTCCAAATTTGCTGCAACCTGTCCACCACAGAATCTACACCAGGACAGTCCGAAGGCTCAACCTGCCCTGAAGAAAAACGAGGATGAAAACCAGAATTACAAAAAAAAGGCGAAACCACAGTTGCCTAACTGGCCCGATTATTAAGGGCGAACTCAGCCAATGGCAAGATGGTCACCCAATCATCCTGATCAGCAGAAATAAAGCATCTCAGATAGGTTTCCAAAGTCTGATTGGTTCGTTCGGTTTGGCCATTTGTCTGAGGATGGAAAGCCGAAGAAAAAGACAAATCAATGCCCATCTTAGCACAAAAGGACCGCCAAAATCTTGAGACAAACTGGGAACCTCTGTCCGACACGAGGTTCTCCGGAATGCCATGCAAACGAACCACATGCTGGAAAAATAATGGAACCAAATCGGAGGAGGAAGGTAATTTAGGTAAGGGTACCAAATGGACCATCTTAGAGAAGCGATCACAAACCACCCAGATGACCGACATCCTTTGAGAGACAGGGAGATCTGAAATAAAATCCATGGAAACATGCGTCCAGGGCCTTTTCGGGACCGGCAAGGGCAAAAGTAACCCACTGGCATGAGAACAGCAGGGCTTGGCCCGAGCACAAGTCCCACAGGACTGCACAAAAGAACGCACATCCTGTGACAAGGAAGGCCACCAAAAGGACCTAGCCACCAAATCTCTGGTACCAAAAATCCCAGGATGACCAGCCAACACCGAACAATGAACCTCAGAGATAACTCTACTTGTCCATCTATCAGGGACAAACAGTTTCTCCGCTGGACAACGGTGAGGTCTATCAGCCTGAAACTCCTGCAGCACCCGCCGCAAATCAGGGGAGATGGCAGACAGAATTACCCCCTCTTTAAGAATACCAGCCGGCTCAGGAACTGCCGGAGAATCAGGCACAAAACTCCTTGAAAGGGCATCAGCCTTCACATTCTTAGAACCCGGAAGGTACGAAACCACAAAATCGAAACGGGAGAAAAACAGCGACCATCGAGCCTGTCTAGGATTCAACCGCTTGGCAGACTCGAGATAAGTCAGATTCTTGTGATCCGTTAAGACCACCACGCAATGCTTGGCTCCCTCAAGCCAATGTCGCCACTCCTCGAATGCCCACTTCATAGCCAACAACTCCCGATTGCCGACATCATAATTACGCTCAGCAGGTGAAAACTTTCTAGAAAAGAAAGCACATGGCTTCATCACAGAGCCATCAGAACTTCTTTGGGACAAAACAGCCCCTGCTCCAATCTCAGAAGCATCAACCTCGACCTGAAAAGGGAGCGAAACATCTGGCTGACACAACACAGGGGCCGAAGAGAAACGATGTTTCAACTCCCGAAAAGCCTCAACGGCCGCAGAGGACCAATTCACCACATCAGCACCTTTCTTGGTCAAATCAGTCAACGGTTTAACAACACTAGAAAAATTAGCGATGAAGCGACGGTAAAAATTAGCAAAGCCCAGGAATTTCTGGAGGCTCTTCACAGATGTAGGTTGAGTCCAATCATAAATGGCCTGAACTTTAACAGGATCCATCTCGATAGTAGAAGGGGAAAAAATGAAGCCCAAAAAGGAAAACTTCTGAAGTCCGAAGAGACATTTAGACCCTTCACAAACAAGGAATTAGCACGAAGGACCTGGAACACCATTCTGACCTGCTTCACATGAGACTCCCAATCATCCGAAAAGACCAAAATATCATCCAAATATACAATCATGAATCTATCCAGATACTTTCGAAAGATGTCATGCATAAAGGACTGAAACACAGATGGAGCATTAGAAAGCCCGAATGGCATCACCAGGTACTCAAAATGGCCCTCGGGCGTATTAAATGCTGTTTTCCATTGGTCGCCCTGTTTAATACGCACAAGATTATACGCCCCTCGAAGATCTATTTTGGTGAACCAACTAGCCCCCTTAATCCGAGCAAACAAATCAGACAGTAGAGGCAAAGGGTACTGAAATTTGACCGTGATTTTATTGAGAAGGCGGTAATCTATACAAGGTCTCAAAGAACCATCCTTCTTGGCCACAAAAAAGAACCCTGCTCCCAACGGTGATGACGACGGGCGAATATGCCCTTTCTCCAAGGACTCCTTTATATAACTCCGCATAGCGGCGTGTTCTTGCACAGATAAATTGAAAAGTCGGCCCTTAGGAAATTTACTACCAGGAATCAAATTAATAGCACAATCACAATCCCTATGAGGAGGTAGGGCACTGGATTTGGGCTCATCAAATACATCCCGGTAATCCGACAAAAACTCAGGGACTTCAGAAGGAGTGGAAGAAGAAATTGAAAACAACGGAACATCACCATGTACCCCTTGACAACCCCAACTGGACACAGACATTGATTTCCAATCCAGTACTGGATTATGGACCTGTAGCCATGGCAAACCCAACACAACCACATCATGCAAATTATGCAACACCAAAAAGCGAATATCTTCCTGATGTGCAAGAGCCATGCACATGGTCAACTGAGTACAGTACTGAGGTTTATTCTTGGCCAAAGGCGTAGCATCAATTCCCCTTAATGGAATAGGATACTGCAAGGGCTCCAAGAATAAACCACAGCGCCTGGCAAACTCCAAGTCCATCAAATTCAGGGCAGCGCCTGAATCCACAAATGCCATAACAGAGTAGGATGACAATGAGCAAATCAGAGTAACGGAAAAAAGAAATTTAGGCTGTACAGTACCAATGGTGACAGACCTAGCGAACCGCTTAGTGCGCTTAGGACAATCAGAGATAGCATGAGTGGAGTCACCACAGTAAAAACACAGCCCATTCTGACATCTGTGTTCTTGCCGTTCAGCTCTGGTCAAAGTCCTATCACATTGCATAGGCTCAGGCCTCTGCTCAGAGGATACCGCCAAATGGTGCACAACTTTGCGCTCATGCAAGCGTCGATCGATCTGAATAGCCAAGGACATTGATTCATTCAGACCAGCAGGCGTGGGGAACCCCACCATAACATCCTTAAGGGCTTCAGAAAGACCCTTTCTGAAAATAGCTGCCAGGGCACACTCATTCCATTGAGTAAGCACAGACCACTTTCGAAACTTCTGGCAATATACCTCCGCTTCATCCTGACCCTGACACAAAGCCAGCAAGATTTTCTCTGCCTGATCCACAGAATTAGGCTCGTCATAAAGCAATCCAAGCGCCAGAAAAAACGCATCTACATTGAGCAATGCAGGATCTCCTGGCGCAAGGGAGAATGCCCAGTCTTGAGGGTCACCACGTAACAAAGAAATAATGATTTTTACTTGCTGAATGGGGTCACCAGAGGAGCGGGGTTTCAAAGCAAGAAACAGTCTACAATTATTTTTGAAATTCAGAAACTTAGATCTATCCCCAGAAAACAAATCAGGAATTGGAATTCTAGGCTCTAACATCGGATTCTGAACTACATAATCTTGAATGCTTTGTACCCTTGCAGTGAGTTGATCCACACAAGAGGACAGACCTTGAATGTCCATATCTACACCTGAGTCCTGAACCACCCAGAGGTTAAGGAGAAAAGAAAGACAAAACACACTGCAGAGAAAAAAAAATGGTCTCAGAACTTCTCTTATCCCTCTATTGAGATGCATTAACACTTTGTAGGCCAGCTGTACTGTTATGGACCTGGTGGTTAGGAGCACCTGGAATGACCTGATGGTTAAACTAGAAGACAGGACAAGCTCTGGGAAGTGGGATCTCTGCTGACCGCAAACCCTCATCCTATCACACACACTAGAAATAGCCGTGGAGCGTACCTAACTCTCCCTAGACGCCTCTTCACAGCCTAAGAGCTAACTACCCCTAAAGATAGGAAATAAAGCCTTACCTTGCCTCAGAGAAATTCCCCAAAGGAAAAGGCAGCCCCCCACAAATATTGACTGTGAGTTAAGAGGAAAGTCACAAACACAGGAATGAAACAGGTTTTAGCAAAGGAGGCCAGTCTTCACTAAATAGACAGAGGATAAGAAAGGGATCTATGCGGTCAGCACAAAAAACTACAAAAAACCACGCAGAGTGTGCAAAAAAACCCCCGCACCGACTCACGGTGTTGAGGTGCTACTCTGCTCCCCAGAGCTTCCAGCTAGCAAGGCAATATCATGATAGCAAGCTGGACTAGAACTTAGCAAGTACTAAGAAATATATTCAGTACACAATGAACATCAAATGAACTAGCAGGGACTTAGCTTCTGCTGGAGTAGACAGGTCATCAGAAAGATCCAAGAGAGATCTGAACCAGTACTGAGACATTGACAGCTGGCATGGAGTAACGATCTGAGTGGAGTTAAATAGAGAAGCCAGCCTAGCAATAAACGAGGGCAGCTGAGGAAGCAACCTCAAGAACCAGCAGTTCCACTCACAGCCACCAGAGGGAGTTCACGGACAGAACTTGCCGAAGTACCATTCATGACCACAGGAGGGAGTTCGAGAACGGAATTCACAACAGGAGGCCAAAACTATCTAAATAGACAGAGATAGAAAGGGCTACTGTGCGGTCAGTATAAAAACTAAAAGTCCACACAGAGTTTACAAAAATAACCTCCACACCGACTCACTGTGTGGAGGAGCAAATCTGCGACCCCAGAGCTTCCAACTAGCCGGACTAATTCATAATGACAAGCTGGACAAAAGAGACATAACTTAAACTGAACAGAAGGTCATAAGCAGGGAAACACCCAAAAACTAGCAGAACTTATCTTAAGCTGAAATGGACTGGCCAACAGAGAACTTCCAGGAAAGGACTGAATCCACAGGAAGAAACATTGACAGCTGGCATCAACTACAGCCTAAAGCCCAGTTTAATAACAAGGCCAGGGCACCGATTAGTGAAAGCAGCTGCTAAGTACCACTTGAAACCACCAGAGGGAGCCCAAGAGCAGAACTCCCAAAAATACCATTCATGACCACAGGATGGAGCCCAAGAACGGAATTCACAACAGGCTGAGTTCTCAGCCGGGCTGAACTGCGGTGACCTCCCCGCTAGATCACAGTGCTATGACATTACCCTGGCAAAGAAAACACCCAGCACCCAAATCTAGAGTGAAAACTTGATGGCTTTAATGGCCACAAAATCCCTCCTTCTGACTCATGACTGATCAAATGATTGGATGGACTCTATGTCACTGCGGACAACATGTGCTGAGGGAGGAGTCTCTGTTACTACTTTGAAACAGGGGTTGCATGTGAACACACCTCACCTTTGCCGGAAATGAGGCAACAAGGTCATTTGGACCTGAAATAGAGACTTTGTTTACATAGGAGATACATGTCGCCCTGAGAACCAGAAATCACATAGGCTCGATATACGCTCCTATGAGCAAAGGATACAATGCCTATAATTGGCATGGGTTCATAAAGTATACCCTGACCAGGTTGCAAATGTGATCTGTGAGTCAAGTTCCCATGCTCCTTACTTAAATAGGTGAGATGGTGATGTCTAAGTGTAGTGATGAGACATCACTATCAGCGTATAATGTGGCATCGTACCATTATAGACAGTAACTCTTCAGGAATATTACCTCAATAGTAACTTGATTCTTAACTCCCATGATAAATCTGATCTGATGAAACACGTCAGGAGATACATAAGAAGGGATCTTTTCATCAACAAAATTCACTGGAAGCAGGAGGTCCTGACAGGGTTGATTGTGAATGTCTGATTGATACTCCCTGACATCTATGAGACCAAATTGAGAATACTAGTTTTCTTCCTCTGATGTCCTACTTGAACTTGTACACATTGGGTGAGATTGTTCTTTTATTCTAATAAATTGTGGATACAATATAATATGAGATCTATTCCTTCTTATGGTTTCATTTTCTATTATCTATATCAGTCTATGAATAACAATATAGAACTGATGATTCAGAAATGGATAAGTAAAGGGATCATTTATAAATTTTATTTTTAATGATATCTCATAACATGGCACTGTGTTTCTGATGTGGGGCAAGTTAATTTTTATATCCCACTTTTCTGCTTTAGCAATCTATTTTGGATTGGCCACAACCCTATGGTCTCAAAACCTCCTAAAGATTCCTCAGCTTTGCAAATTATTACCACCAGTTCATTAAAAGGTACTCTCAAATGGTTGCTCCTCTCTTAAAACAAGCTGGCTTGCTGTCAGCGGCTATCCATTTGTATGCTGAGTAACCCTATGTCTGTTATAAAGATAACAAACTCATCTTGGGACTTGTTCACATTTCAAAGCCTGACGCTAGTTCTGAACTGCCTGTACATCTTCAGTTCCCGGGTGCTTCGCTCCTGGCTCTGTGTCTTCTGCTCTTCTCGTTTGCCTGTTGTCCTGGTCCTCACTGTTGCCCATTGTGTCATCACTTTCCAGACATATTGTCCATCCTTACCTGTAGCTCAGAGAACCCACCTGACCAGGGGCGCTCCTAACACACATACACACTTTACATATACTCTGCCATACACATGGCGCACATGGTTAAAAGGCATATGTTAATTTTGTGCAATTTCTACCAAAGAACATAAAAAAATCGTAAAAGAGAGAGGCAACTGTGTACCGCAAAGTTTGTAATTTAATCTTTCCACTGATGGACATTTTAGTGCTGCAGTTGATATGAACAAAAGATTTTTTTTCACATTTATAGTCATGACAGCCATAACTTTTTTTATTATATTTTTTAAGTAAATATCTAAATATCACTTTTTAAGGTCATTTTTTGTGAGTTGTTACAGTAATTTTAGGCACCATTGTGCTACACACATATGTAAGTATTACATTTATATACTTTTATATATTACATTTATATACCTTGCTTGGCCACTCCCTAGGGAGTCTATTATACAAGATAACAACAAGCTATTGGCTGGGAGCCATCTTGCAAGTGCATTATTTTTTACTATATATAATTTATACTAAATTACTAAATGCCTCTCGCCTTTAAGAACAGGAGAGCTCATGTATGCGCATATTAGACGCTCTGCCAGGAACTACAGCGCACACACCAGGAAGCAGGAAACCACGCCGCAGGGCTGGGGTGGTGAGTAAGCCGGTGTCCCTGCATGGAGGAATGCCGACAGTAGCGCTACAATAAGATGTGCTTCTGAGCTCTGCTGCTGCACAACACAATCTTTATTCCTGTTTCCCCACGATGAGTTCAATTAATAGCTGTTTAAAACTAGCCAAGTCCTCATTCAGTGCTTGAATGTTATGTTTTATGTGTCTTGGAAAGTGGATAATTAGTCTGCAACTCATTTTTTATTGGCTAGTTTGAGTTAGTGAGTTCTAAGGAACAGTGAAATAAGGTGTTGCCTTGAACACTGCATTTTCGGGGTTCTTCTCAGACATGCTTGTTATAATATTTGCTTCATGATCTTTTTAGCACGTAAAAAAAGTTTGATTAAAGTGGTTTTCAGTGAGTGCAGAGATACTGACTGAGCAATCACAGACAGTGCAATAAATAGCTAGCAGTGGAAAATGATGTCTGATAAGAGTCTTTAAGACAATATATTGAAGGCCAGCCATAGCAGTATGCCAGACACACTTGGTGCAAGTGAGACGCTTGCCAGGGCCGTGGGGTACTCGGCACCGGGTCCGGTTCTCAAAGGGGATGTGTTACGGTGGCGGTGACCCGGTCCGTGGCCCTGGGCACCCAAGTAAAAGGGAATGTCTTTAAAGTGATTTTGTGCATAAAGTTTGTTTGTGATGCCTCCTGTGGTACTCGCAGTAAAAATCTCGGCACTCTAACTTAACTTTTGTTAGTGGTTTAATTGTGTCCACGTTAAACAACAGAAACGTTTCGGTCCTAACATTCGGACCTTCCTCAGTCACAGTAGTAAGATATGGTTGACACCAGGCAGACCCCCAGGATTGTGAAATCTCAGTAGATTCATGGGAGATGGTGGACACAGACTGTGTCTCAGGACTGTATAGAGATCCGGCGAGTGCCCTTAGAAGATCTGGAGCCTGTGTGTGTAGTCTGAAGGGACGCGGCATCCACCGTAAGTCGCATGGACTTACGGTGGATGCTGCGTCCCTTCAGACCACACACACAGGCTCCAGATCTTCTAAGGGCACTCGCCGGATCTCTATACAGTCCTGAGACACAGTCTGTGTCCACCATCTCCCATGAATCTACTGAGATTTCACAATCCTGGGGGTCTGCCTGGTGTCAACCATATCTTACTACTGTGACTGAGGAAGGTCCGAATGTTAGGACCGAAACGTTTCTGTTGTTTAACGTGGACACAATTAAACCACTAACAAAAGTTAAGTTAGAGTGCCGAGTTTTTTACTGCATTTTATGGTATTGGAACCTACTCAGGCACCTCACTATTAGGCTGTGCACGCGCTTATCTTTCTAATCCTGTGGTACTCGGTCAGAGATGACCAATGCTGCTAAAAGGGGTCGTCTGGGGTGATGTTATGGCAGCAATGATGGTATGACTTCCCACAGGTGAAGCTGGGTCCCCAGGGCTCCCATTGTAGTGGGGACTGGTGGTATAGAAAGAAACGAAGGACACAGGGTTGTAGTCTCTTTACCTTTTTACTGAAGGTTCTGGCAGCCACAGTCCAGGGTACAAGATCATGGCCCAGGCTCTATGTGTTACTGTGTCTTCAGGTGTACGGTGGACAGGTAACTTGCAATCTGCTGTCCCGCTGGTTTCTGCTGTGAAATGTAGAATACTGCACAACCTCGGTCTTCTGGCTACCGGAATCTGCACTCAGCGTGGAGGAAGCCCAGTCGCAGCTTCTCTCTCCAGCTCTTAACTTCGCCATTACTTCTTTCCTCCTTCACGCTCTCTACAATCAGTTCTGCTTTCCTTTCTCTCTTTCCAGGAGCTGCAGCACTTCTCGTGGCTGCACGGCCCCTCACTTGCTTGCTTCTCTGTCTCTCTGACAGACTTTCTGACTAACTTCCCCTCCAGCCAGAATATATATATAGGGGAGCCACACAAGCTGGATCAGAGCTCCCCCTTCTGACCTGGAGTAAAAACTTGTTTCATGTTTGTGGAGCGCCCCCACCGTCGCAGGGCCGAGGGGTACCCGGTACCGGGCCTCTGAGTCTCTGCTCTGGGGTTGTCACAGTGGCTAGACCCGGTCCGTGACCCTGCTGTGGGGCGTCCAATGAAAGGTGTAAATGGTGGTGTGGTGCAGGTCGCGGTGAATAACGATGACACTAGGTTGCAGTCTCTTTACCTCTTTACTGAAGGCTTCAGGATCCTCAGTCCGGAATACGGTTAACCGGGCTGCCTGAGTCCGGCCGGTCCGATGGCACCTCCAGAGTTCCCTTTGCAGGTGGAAATCGGTGCCTACCTTCTAGCGCTTGTGTGTTGTGGTCCTCCCCTGCTGTGCTTACGGGATAGTCCCCACAACTGTTGTGTCTGTTTCTCGTGTTCCCTCACAACTCGATTATGATGTTCTTCTACGTCCCCCAGATGCTATGGCTAGGACGCACCCATATGACGGGTAGGCTCGGAGTTCTTCCGGGACCCTAGAGTCGCCCCTCTCCTAATGTTGCCCCCTATGTCTTCTTAGGTGATTTAGGTGAGACAGCCCGCCTATAACTGACTGTCCTGCCGTTGGTTTGAAGCTAGGCCTAGAGCTCTATACTTCCTCGGCGTTCCGGCCACCGGCTGCGCGCCTCAGTAGGATGTTGCCTCGTCTTACAGCACGACTCCTACTGGTGTTTCTCCTTGTTGCGTTGATCTCGTTTCTCACTCAGCACAATAAACCTTGCTTCTTGTCCTTTCTTAGGGCACCGCCGCGATCAGGTGCAGGCGCGGTCCCGTAACGTTCTCTCAGTTCGCTAGGCCTCTGTCAGGATCCCACTCCTGACAGGGACCCCCCTGAATCTTCCCCTGCAACACCCTCTGCCACAGGATATTGCCTGGTTCCAACCCAGTCAGCTTCTCTCTAACTTCCTATCTAACCCCCAGTTTTACCAGACTGTGAGGAGTGGCCTAATGCATAGCGCCCTTAGCTCCCCCTGGAGGCCAGACTGTAAAGTGTATTGGTGTCTGTGATACCTGGTCAGGTGAACTCCTTCAGTGCCATCAGACGTACCATAGCCCCCCTTAGTGGCGGAGCATCAGTACTGCAATGACCAGGACTCTGGGGCGCTGCACTCCCCCCCGGTTAAATCCAGTACTCCTGGACTGGGAAGAAAACAACAATACATGTCAGCAAAAAGACATACAATTTTTGAAATGCAATAACTTTTAACAGAGCTTCCCTTTATGGGAGGTGAGGACACTTGAACGTTACAAACATGGTTAAATACTTTTAAATAACATACTATAAATAACTTCTTTTACCCAACCGGGTATTCTACTAAGTGCAAATTTTTGAACAATAATTTAACGTTGCCTTTAAGGACGTACACACTGAATCCACTAAAGACCTTCTTATAAAACACTAAAAGGCTAATCAACTTTTCTTCATTTTCCATCTTTACATCTGCAGGACCGCCTGTCTATCTGCTCCAGGCCTACTGCCTCTCGTTCTGTTGCAGGACCGCCACTTTCCGCCCGGGCCTTCTGCCTTTCTGCTTCTATACACAGTATAGGACGTATCATCCATCACTTAGTTCAAGATCACTTAGCCATCTCTTTATGGCCCCTAGGAGGACTCACTGACTAACCCCGTACAGGTTCACTTTCTGTCCTCACTCTTCTAGCAACATCATTAAACATTTCTCACAGTTAACTAGTTAGCTACATATAACTTTTACATATTGGCATTATTACTTCTTCTTTCAAGACATCATTACCATCCAACTATCTTAAGGCAACACTATTTGTAAGTGCAACATGTGAACATTCCCTTTAAGAGGGGACCAAGTCTCTATGAGGTAGTGCAACTTCTCAAGCTGCAAGTCCATTTGCAGTAAGGACTCCGGTGCTGTTTCCAGGAACAGTTTCTTCGCAAAGAGTCATTTCTTTCGTAAAACCAGTAGAGGGCACCTTTAAGAAGGTGCAAACTATTTACAAGAAGTTTGTAATCATGCATTGTTCATGATCCAGCAGTTCTTTATAACGTGTGCAAAAAGGTAGAAAACGAAAAACAAAAGCAAAAAGGCAATATTAGGGATCCCGGGTAAATGAAGGGATCCCTTTAAGAGTTAACCCTAAACGGGTACTAGCAGCAAGCAGGGAAACAAACAGTTAACTATTTACATATCCATGGCATCGAGGTTTACTCTCGCTCTGGCGGCCGTAGCTCCGCATAGACTTCGCTCGGCAAGGTGATCAGCGAGATCGGGGCCTTTAAGGAGTGCTCCATACCCGTGGCCCGATCCCAGGGTGTAAAGCGCCGGAGTCTATAGGTACCAGGGAGAGGGGGTACCACGACGGGGCCTATCAGCAAGTCCTCTGCTGGCGAGGCAGGGTCGTTCTTCATACCTGCTTCAGATGCGGTCCCTCTGGTGCCGACCTGCTCCGTCTCCGCTGGGATCTGGAACGCTGGTTGCGGGGCCTTGCGCTGCGGCATTGTCATCTCCGTTTGCAGCATCTCGCTTCCCGGCAGGGCCTTGCTTTCTGGCTTCGGAGCGCTGGAACTTATCTCTTGCTCCGGACCAGACGAGGCTGCCAACAGACGTCTGATGAGGCTCCCGATGAAGGCCTTCTTCCACCCGGCCTCAGTGCTCAGCTGCGTCCGCCGGAGTTGGTCGCTGAGCTCATCCACTCCGGTCAGCAGGAAGTTAGTATCAGCGGTGGAGGCCTGGTCATGGTGTCCCTCCGGGTAGCTGGGGGAGTCCTCTGCTCCGACCCCACGCTCCGGCTCCGGGTGGCTGGCCATGGCGTCCTCCATGTTGCTGACTTCTTCTTCCTGGTCCTTTTCCCGCTCTCTCCTTCGTGGGTGGTTTCGCTTTCTTTTCCTCCGCCCTCCATTAAGGATTAGGAGGCGGATCTCGGCTGCTGACGGACACGTCCTCAAGGGACAGAAATACTTAGACTGGGCGGCCATTGTCTTTCGCGCTCTTCAGCTTGTTTACGCCCACTTCATGCCCCTCTTCTTCTCCTGCGCTCTCCTTAGCGCTGTAATGGCGGCGGTTTTGGTGGGGACTTTTGGCGGCAAGTGGCAATACACAGTCTTTTTAATAAAGCACAGTCCAGACACAATTCAATCACAGTTCCAAGGCACACATGACCTGATTCTTCAGGCTTCAGTAAATCCTGTTCGTGACGCCAAGTTGGAGCGCCCCCACCGTCGCAGGGCCGAGGGGTACCCGGTACCGGGCCTCTGAGTCTCTGCTCTGGGGTTGTCACGGTGGCTAGACCCGGTCCGTGACCCTGCTGTGGGGCGTCCAATGAAAGGTGTAAATGGTGGTGTGGTGCAGGTCGCGGTGAATAACGATGACACCAGGTTGCAGTCTCTTTACCTCTTTACTGAAGGCTTCAGGATCCTCAGTCTGGAATACGGTTAACCGGGCTGCCTGAGTCCGGCCGGTCCGATGGCACCTCCAGAGTTCCCTTTGCAGGTGGAAATCGGTGCCTACCTTCTAGCGCTTGTGTGTTGTGGTCCTCCCCTGCTGTGCTTACGGGATAGTCCCCACAACTGTTGTCTGTTTCTCGTGTTCCCTCACAACTCGATTATGATGTTCTTCTTCGTCCCCCAGATGCTATGGCTAGGACGCACCCGTATGACGGGTAGGCCCGGAGTTCTTCCGGGACCCTAGAGTCGCCTCTCTCCTAATGTTGCCCCCTATGTCTTCTTAGGTGATTTAGGTGAGACAGCCCACCTATAACTGACTGTCCTGCCGTTGGTTTGAAGCTAGGCCTAGAGCTCTATACTTCCTCGGCGTTCCGGCCACCGGCTGCGCGCCTCAGTAGGATGTTGCCTCGTCTTACAGCACGACTCCTACTGGTGTTTCTCCTTGTTGCGTTGATCTCGTTTCTCACTCAGCACAATAAACCTTGCTTCTTGTCCTTTCTTAGGGCACCGCCGCGATCAGGTGCAGGCGCGGTCCCGTAACGTTCTCTCAGTTCGCTAGGCCTCTGTCAGGATCCCAACCCTGACAGGGACCCCCCTGAATCTTCCCCTGCAACACCCTCTGCCACAGGATGTTGCCTGGTTCCAACCCAGTCAGCTTCTCTCTAACTTCCTATCTAACCCCCAGTTTTACCAGACTGTGAGGAGTGGCCTAATGCATAGCGCCCTTAGCTCCCCCTGGAGGCCAGACTGTAAAGTGTATTGGTGTCTGTGATACCTGGTCAGGTGAACTCCTTCAGTGCCATCAGACGTACCATAGCCCCCCTTAGTGGCGGAGCATCAGTACTGCAACGACCAGGACTCTGGCGCGCTGCATTTGTGAATGCCTGATAAAAGGAATCCTTCATCACTTCCAAGCATGACATCACTCTCCCCGTGAGGAAAGCAATGCCACTATAACAACCAGGAACCTGGGATGTAACATAAGCTGTCACGCTTTTGCACACCTAGAGGGCTGGGAATACTCTACACCCACTCTAACTAAAGGGAGGGGGACTTTTGCAGAGCCCATTCCAGATCAATAGCGTGTGACTGGTGGCTGGGTACACTGGCGACAATTGGGTCAAACACACCAATAAACTAAACTGGTAAGACAGAGACTAACCTAGCAAACCAAACCTGGAAGATCAGAGAGAATAAACAGGGATGTAGGAACCAGAGGCAGAGACAAACCAAAGAAACACTCAAAAAAACTACCAACCGTACCACTGAAGTGCAACTGAGTAATCAGTGGTGAGCAAGAGGATATGGTGGGTTTAAATTTCTCTCATGGATTACATGACACTACTGAGGTAACATCCAATCTCCACACTCTGGCCAGAGAGACAGAGGAAGAGACGAGGAGGTCAGAGAGAAAGAAACCTCCCACGTCATACCTGAACCATGCGATATAGCTTCCCATGTCTCAGGGCAACAGCTAACCCTTAAGCAGCGTCAGCGCTCTCCCAACCAACTCAATAGCATCCCGCCTCCCAACCACACCACGCTCTGAGCTCTGATGCTGGAGAACACAGAAAAAGTGATTCCCTGCACCCGCCCTGAATGTGACACCCTACCCTTTCCCGGCTGCTTGACACATCTTCATTTTTTTATCTAAGCATATAATATTGATTTATGAAAAAAACAAAATGATAGGGATACTTATAAATTACAATATGGTAGAGAATTTAAACCTCAACACGTTTAAAAAATGAAGCAATTTTAAGGGGTATGCGGGGTGTTGTGGTCTGCCCCATTAAATAGTGTAGAAACACTTGTCCAAGTTGGAAAGAACAGCTTTCCTGGTAAAGGATGGTATGAAGAATGCAGATGAACAACAGCAACGGTTATATGCTCCTCTATTGTCCTAGCTTGAAATGACTGAATTTATTTTAGTGGAACTGAATTCCACTTTGCCAAATTTGTATTCTCCAGAATACCTATTTATAGCAATTTGCTCCCCACAAATTCAGTAAAATAGCAGCCAACTGGGTGTCATTTTGCCGAACAATAGAGGGCCAGGAAATAGTAAGCAAATATTACTCACCTCACCTCTCACCTGTCCCACTTCCTTCATAGCCTGCTATCTGGTCCTCAGAGACACTTTCACCTTCAATGTCATGTACATCTTCTTTGGCCTACTTCACTTCAGCTAGGTTGAAGTAGGAAAATGAAGATGTACACGACACAGGAAGGCAAAAAGAAGCACAGAGGAGCAGATGTCAGCTGCAGGGATATTGAATTGGACAGGTGAGAGGTATTATTATTATTTTTTACATCCTAAGTAGGAATGAGTGAGCACTAAAAAGACAGCAGTACATAAAGTCTGCCATATATCAGCCAGCTCCTGTTCCTGCTCAGGTTCCTCAGCCTCCACCTCCTCATTGATACCCAATCCGCACTGAGCCGATGAGGCTGGGCTGAGTTCTATCCCCATTCTCATGTCTTCCTCTATCTCTACCTTAATAAGAAGCTTTGGCTAATCTGGGTTGGTTTTCAGAAACAGCTGATCTACCAAGGTGAGCTCGAGGGCCAAGCATGGTATGTGTGTGAGCTTGCCAAGCTTCACAGCTGTCACCAGGTTATGGCCATTATTATACAAGACCATGCCTGGTCGGAGATTCAGCGGCGAGAGTCATAGATCTGTCTGGTCTAATATTCCTTTCAATATCTCTGCAGCGGTATGCAGTTTGTCTCCTAGACAAATTTACTTCAGCTGAGCCTATTGCTACTTTACTGAGGCATTACTGAAGAGCTTCCAGCTTCCGGCTGATGGAGACAGCGTGCTCTGACATAGCACATCGAAGATGGAGGATAAGGAGGAGAAAGAGGGGGTGCAGGAACTGGTGTAAGAGGTGGAGGAAACCCTGATAGAAATAGGGCCAGCAATCCTCGGCGTCAGTAGCTCATGTGCCATGCTAGGGTAGACTCTACCCCAGCCTGCACAATCTTCACCCAGTGTGCCATCAGGGAAATGTAGCATCCCTGGCCACAAGCGCTGGTTCACGTTTCAGTCATTAAGTGGACAATCCCAGTAACCATGTTGGTAAGGGCACGGGTGATGTTCCTGGACAAGTGCTGGTACAAGGCAGGGACACCACATCCGAAGAAACAGTGGCAGCTGAGGACCGAGGACCGAGGGACCAAATTTGAACACCTGCAGCTGGTCAGTTTTTGTTTTTATTTCAAACCAACAAACTTTTACGCAATCCAAGTTCTACAGTAAATATGACAACAGTTAATTTTCGAACAACCAAATTCATACACTTGTAGTAGGCCAATTTTTATTTTTATTTCAAACCAACAAAATTTCACACAAACCAATTTCTACAGTATATATGACAATAGTCAATTTTTGAACAGCTACATTTTTCCACCCGTAGCAGGCCAAATATTGTTATTATTTAAAACAATGCAGATGTCAATTCTTCTAGTCATTGGCTTGTTAGATCCTTTTATAACATCTGATGAAGTAATGTGGCCCAGCCAATCACAGGAATGCCACTACCAAGATGGCTATGACATTACAGTGACTGGCAGGCAATCTCGCATGTTTATTGGCTGAGTAACAGGTGTCAAGCATGAGGGGCAGGGATTTGATCTTCAAATCCAAGCACCAGCCAATGCTTGTCGAGTGCTGAGCACTTCCAAGCACCTAGATACTTGAGTGATCTCACCGAGCATGTTCACTCATCCCTAATCCTAAGTTCAAAAACTGCAATGTGAGCTGAATGTGAATTGAATTTCCCTTATAAATTCAAGATATTTGCGGAATTCCAATTTCTGCAGATTCTATCATTTCTTGTCCTAACTAGTCCTCACTCCTCTGGTGTAACACACTAACTCCTCACTTGCCATCTTTATTTTATATAAATATCTTCTGCTGACACCCCTCTCTCCTTTTTACATCTGCCTGCCAACTTGTCTGAAAATCTGTTCTCTCATTGTAAAGAGAGGGGTTAAGGGCAGACATGCTAATGCAAACTCTACACTCCTTGTGTGTCACAGGGATAACTGCAACAGAGGTTTCCTCTATTTCATTTGTCTTCAGATTACAGTGTTTGGCTACATGCACACCTGCACTGGTTGGATATGCTTTGCTTTCTAGTTAGCCAAGCAGATTTCCCTTTTTCGCTGGTTGCAAGAGTTAAACTCTTTTGATTGTCTCCTAAAGCCTTCATCCCTGAGTAATCTCAACTGTTCTGATTGTCTCCACTCCCCTCTGTTATAAGTACTCGTCTCTTAACTTGGGTAGTTGCCAATGATAGCTTGCTATACCTTGGAATTGGTTTGGAGCTGTAAGTCATGGAAAGAGAAGTTGTTTAGGAGTCGTCTTTGGAGATTGGATTAAAACTCAACGTGCACCTCACACTCCTAGGCCTTTTAAGGCTGGCTCAAAGGGCTGCCTGCCACATGAGTATTGAGGTAGCAGGTCCTCACTAATACCATGTTCTGCCAAACTTGCTGAAAAATTGGATAAACCCAGCTATGTGACTAATTTTTGCTGCAATTCTCACTAGTGTGTCACCTAACAAACACACCTTTGTAAATTCGCACACTCAGCTCTGTAATACCAAGGTGCCAGTCTAAATGGCTCTACTGCTCCAGTGTGCTGACTGCACAGCAAGCTCTGCTTTAACAAGGTGTATGTTTTCAAACACATCTTTACTGCTCCAAGTTCCACGGTGGAGTCCACACACTTGGCTCAGCTTCTCAGAGCTGCCTGCCCACACACCTGGCTCTGTTACTTCAAAGTGCCTGTCCCCACATTTAACTCCACTGTTCCAGGACGCACTGTAAAATTTGTAAGAATGTAAAAATCCCATTTTGAATCCTCTTGCAGGGTTCTTTTAAGCAAAGTGTATCCCAGGATTCTCAAATCTTTCTATCACATGAGGCTGACCGCATTTATTCAATGCACATTCAATAACATTTAAGCCATCTGTGATAAATTACAATTTATTTGAATTCAAAAAATATTTTTGTGTGCTGGGACAACTACCAGATATCGTCATATTTCATAGTTCCTAATGTGTGCAATTGTTTTTCAGCAATTATTGTAAGCCTCATTAAAATTCAATGTAGTTTCTACCTAATTAAGACATACTTTGTGCAATGTGCAATCCTCCCTGCGATGAAATGAGATAAATGCTGATAGAATATACCGCAGTTCCATAAGAAACATTTAAACACTTCTGCTGTATCTTTAAATTTCTCTAGTTAGGTCTAGAAACAACGCAATGTATTAAAATATTTAAGGATTTAAAGAGCAATCATGGACATAAGCCTCAGCTTGATATATGGATACATTTCCATAAACCATTTTTACGTCCCATAACTTAGCTATTTATTACATAATCTGTGAATTCTGTCATCTGGAATTCCACAAATGCTGAAAGCACAATATTAATTACCATTGCCATCTGTGCTAAACAATGGGAAAAACAATATTTTAGTCCAGAGACTTCAATCACATGAGTTATCATTGGCATTATGCTCTGTGTTTGTTGATTGAGTTTTACTACACTTTACCATTAAATAATTAATTTGCATAGAGTCATTCAACCTACAGTACAGAAACAGCATGTTACAGTAAAAAACACCAAGTAAAAAAAACAAGTAATGTTTCAAATAAAGGTATGTCACAAGATAGAAGAGATCTCTAAAATTAGGAATCTTTGAAAGAAATGGTGAAAGAGAAAACAAACAAATACAAAATTATGTCAAGAATACGTCATGGTGAAAAGAATGCAAAGAACACAAAATATCACAGTATTTTACAATAACAAAAAAATGCACTATATGTTTGCAAAATTACAAGTGTCAGTAGAATTTTTGGGCATACGCCCTAACTTGGTATACAAACTATGCTACTAAACATCTCTTATCAAACTTGTCATTTTAACAGTAGTAGTGCATAGTTGTGCACTGTCCTGAAAAATAATCAAAGTTAGCACTATCCATGGCACAAGAGTGTCAGGACAAGCGTTCCTGTGTGTGGGAGAGACCACCGAAATAGATGGCAAGCCGCAAAAATTGGCCGTACTGTTGTTCAGCCAACAGCCTTCTAAGCTGTATGAGGGGCTTTAGTAATACAGGAGTACTAGTTGGCCGTGCGAAATTTTCGCACTTTGGTTGTCGGGGCACAGGCAATTTCAGGAAAATCAAGCTGGTCAAATGTTAATGTATTTAATGATGGACACAGAGAGGTATTTATATATGTAGATTGGTAATACAATAAATTGGTTTGATAAGTAGAGGCTAAAAAAATGTCTTGAGGTTGTGGTGCCACCTGCAGGTTATTGTTTTTTTCTGCAGATTTCTGAAAATGAATGTTTAACCCCTTAGTGACAGAGCCAATTTGGTACTTAATGACCGAGCCAATTTTTACAATTCTGACCAGTGTCACTTTATGAGGTTATAACTCTGGAACGCTTTATCGGATCCCGCTGATTCTGAGATTGTTTTTTCGTGACATGTTGTACTTCAAGTTAGTGGTAACATTTCTTCGATATTACTTGCGATTATTTATGAAAAAAATGGAAATATGGCGAAAATTTTTAAAATTTTGCAATTTTCAAACTTTGTATTTTTATGCCCTTAAATCAGAGAGATATGTCACAAAAAATAGTTAATAAATAACATTTCTCACATGTCTACTTTACATCAGCACAATTTTGGAAACAATTTTTTTTTTTGTTAGGGAGTTATAAGGGTTAAAAGTTGACCAGCAATTTCTCATTTTTACAACACCATGTTTTTTTTAGGGACCACATCACCTTTGAAGTGATTTTGAGGGGTCTATATGATAGAAAATAACCAAGTGTGACACCATTCTAAAAACTGCACCCCTCAAGCTGCTCAAAACCACATTCAAGAAGTTTATTAACCCTTTACGTACTTCACAGGAACTAAAACAATGTGGAAGAAAAAAATTAACATTTTACTTTTTTTTGCAAACATTTTACTTCAGAACCATTTTTTTTAATTTTCACAAGTGTAAAAACAGAAATTTAACCACAAATTTTGTTGTGCAATTTTTCCTGAGTACGCCGATACCCCATATGTGGAGGTAAACCACTGTTTGGGCGCACCGCAGAGCTTGGAAGTGAAGGAGCACCGTTTGACTGTTTCAATGCAGAATTGGCTGGAATTGAGATCGGACGCCATGTCGCGTTTGGAGAGCCCCTAATGTGCCTAAACAGTGGAAACCCCCCACAAGTGACACCATTTTGGAAACTAGACCCCCCAAGGAACTTATCTAGATGTGTGGTGAGCACTTTGAACCCCCAAGTGCTTCACAGAAGTTTATAACGTAGAGCCGTGAAAATAAAAAATCGCATTTGTTTTCACAAAAATGATTTTTTCGCCCACAAATTCTTATTTTCACAAGGGTAACAGGAGAAATTAGACCACAAAAGTTGTTGTGCAATTTCTCCTGAGTACGTCGATACCCCATATGTGGAGGTAAACCACTGTTTGGGCGCACCGCAGAGCTTGGAAGTGAAGGAGCACCGTTTGACTTTTTCAATGCAGAATTGGCTGGAATTGAGATCGGATGCCATGTCGCGTTTGGAGAGTCCCTGATGTGCCTAAACAGTGGAAACCCCCCACAAGTGATACCATTTTGGAAACTAGACCCCCCAAGGAACTTATCTAGATGTGTGGTGAGCACTTTGAACCCCCAAGTGCTTCACAGAAGTTTATAACGTAGAGCCGTGAAAATAAAAAATCTCATTTTTTCTACAAAAATGATCTTTTTGCCCCCAAATTTTTATTTTCACAAGGGTAACGGGAGAAATTAGACCACAAAAGTTGTTGTGCAATTTCTCCTGAGTACGTCGATACCCCATATATGGGGGTAAACCACTGTTTGGGCGCACCGCAGAGCTTGGACGTGAAGGAGCACCGTTTGACTTTTTCAATGCAGAATTGGCTGGAATTGAGATCGGATGCCATGTCGCGTTTGGAGAGTCCCTGATGTGCCTAAACAGTGGAAACCCCCCACAAGTGATACCATTTTGGAAACTAGACCCCCCAAGGAACTTATCTAGATGTGTGGTGAGCACTTTGAACCCCCAAGTGCTTCACAGAAGTTTATAACGTAGAGCCGTGAAAATAAAAAATCTCATTTTTTCTACAAAAATGATCTTTTTGCCCCCAAATTTTTATTTTCACAAGGGTAACAGGAGAAATTAGACCACAAAAGTTGTTTTGCAATTTCTCCTGAGTACGTCGATACCCCATATATGGGGGTAAACCACTGTTTGGGCGCACCGCAGAGCTTGGAAGAGAAGGAGTGTCGTTTTACTTTTTCAATGTAGAATTGGCTGGAATTGAGATCGGACGCCATGTCACGTTTGGAGAGCCGCTGATGTGCCTAAACAGTAGAGACCCCCCACATATGACACCATTTTGGAAACTAGACCCCTTAAGGAACTTATCTAGATGTGTGGTGAGCACTTTAAACCCCCAGGTGCTTCACAGAAGTTTATAACGTAGAGCCGTGAAAATAAAAAAATCGCATTTTTTCTACAAAAATGATCTTTTTGCCTCCAAATTTTTATTTTACCAAGGGTAACAGGAGAAAATGGACCCCAGAAGCTGTTGTACAATTTGTCTTGAGTACGCCGACACCCCATATGTGGGGGTAAACCACTGTTTGGGCGCATGGCTGAGCTCGGAAGCAAAGGAGCGCCATTTGACTTTTCAATGCAAAATTGACTGGAATTGAGATCGGACGCCATGTCACGTTTGGAGAGCCCCTGATGTGCCTAAACAGCAGAAACCCCCCAAAAGTGACCGCATTTTGGAAACTAGACCCCCCATGGAACTTATCTAGATGTTTAGTGAGAACTTTGAATGCCCAAGTGCATCACAGAAGTTTATAATGCAGAGTCGTGAAAATAAAAAATATATATTTTTTAACAATAAAGATTTTTTAGCCCCCAAGTTTTTATTTTCACAAGGGTAACAAGAGAAATTGGACCCCAACAGTTGTTGTCCAATTTGTCCTGAGTATGCTGGTACCCCATATGTGGGGGTAAACCACTGTTTGGGCGCATGGCAGAGCTCGGAAGGGAAGGAGTGCCATTTTGGAATGCAGACTTTGATAGAATTGTCTGCGGGCGTTATGTTGCCTTTGCAGACCCCTAATGTACCTAAACAGTAGAAACCCCCAACAAGTGACCCCATTTTGGAAAATAGACCCCCCAAGGAACTTATCTAGATATGTGGTGAGAACTTTGAATGCCCAAGTGCTTCACAGAAGTTTATAATGCAGAGTAGTGAAAATAAAAAATATTTTTTTTCCCACAAAAAAGATTTTTTTAGCCCCCAAATTTTTATTTTCACAAGGGTAACAAGAGAAATTGGACCCCAACAGTTGTTGTCCAATTTGTCCTGAGTATGCTGGTACCCCATATGTGGGGGTAAACCACTGTTTGGGCGCACGGCAGAGCTCGGAAGGGAAGGAGCGCCATTTTGCAATGCAGACTTTGATAGAATTGTCTGCGGGCGTTATGTTGCGTTTGCAGACCCCTAATGTACCTAAACAGTAGAAACCCCCACAAGTGACCAAATTTTGGAAACTAGACCCCCTAAGGAACTTATCTAGATATGTGGTGAGAACTTTGAAAGCTCAAGTGCTTCACAGAAATTTATAATGCAGAGTAGTGAAAATAAAAAAATATATTTTTTTCCAACAAAAAAGATTTTTAGCCCCCAAGTTTTTATTTTCACAAGGGTAACAGGAGAAATTGGACCCCAAAAGTTGTTGTCCAATTTATCCCGAGTACGCTGATGCCCCATATGTGGGGGTAAACCACTGTTTGGGCGCACGGCAGAGCTCAGAAGGGAGGGAGTACCATTTGACTTTTTTAGCGCAAAATTGGCTGTCGTGTTTGGAGACCCCCTGATGTACCTAAACATTTCCGCGGATGCGTGGCCGTAACTCTGCCCCCTCCTCCCCAGGACATAGACTGGGCAGCGGATGCGTTGAAAAACTGCATCCGCTGCCCACGTTGTGCACAATTTTCACAACGTGCGTCGGTACATCGGGCCGACGCATTGCGACCGCCCCGTACCGACGCAAGTGTGAAAGAAGCCTTAGGCTACTTTCAGACATAGCGCATTTTTGAGCGCTATTTTGCGGGCGCTTTTCAAAAATGCGCAATGTCATTTTCGTCTGCCGGCAAAGTGAATGAGAAATTCACTTTGCCGTTCAGACACACCGCAAAAAAACGCGGCGCTTTTGTCTGCAAACACGCCGGCGTAAAAAGAATTGACATGTCAATTCTTTACGCAGCGGCGTGTCTGCGTATCCCCCTAGGGCCCCATATTACCTTCCACACACAGCACCTTTGTCCTGGGTGTCGGCGTCTTTGTACGGAGGGGTTGACACCCAGGACCGGACGTGACGTCGGACAGGAAGAGGGAAGCCCCCGCCCCCCAGTGAAGCAGCATGGAGTCCTTCTGTGTGTGTGTGTGTGCGTGTGTGTGCGTGTGTGTGTCCCCATGCGACGCTAGTGCCACCATTGTGCTAAGTCGCCGTATGGGACTACTACTCCCATCCGGTATTAGGATGGGAGAGTTGTCCCTGTGTCCGGCGACTTAGCACAATTGTAAAGTTACACAAAACACCTACACACAATACACATACATGACACACAGTACATACAACATATAACACAGAGTATATACTCACCAACAGCACACTTGTAGGCGAAGCCCTCGATCCTCCAGGAAAAAATCCAAAAATAATAAACCAAATTCATACTCCCTGTCCGCAGAATCCATAAAACGAGTGTCCCACGCCGATCGGCTGCTCTCCGGCGATACACTGCCAGGAGCGAAGCTCCTAGCAGTGTATCGCGTACTGTTCCGGAGTTCAATGACTCCGGCGTCTCGGTTAACAGCAGTACAGCTGCGTTGAACTTTCCCACGCAGCACTGCCGTTAAGCGAGAGTGCCGGGGTCAATGACCGCCGGTAAACTCGCTCGCGCATGCGCAGTGACACACCGACAGGAACTATGGCTCCTGTCAGTGTGTTGCTGCAGCCGTGGAGAGCTGACATATCTCTGGATGTGTCTGTTCTCCATGGAAAATCTTGATACGTGGCACTTAAATATGTGGCAATTAAATACGTGACACGTGGCACTTATACGTGATACGTGTCACTTAAATACGTGGCACTGAAATACGTGATACGTGGCACTTTGATACGTGGCACGTGTCTCTTAAATACGTGGCACGTGGCACTGAAAGATGTGGCACGTGGCACTTTGATACGTGGCACGTGGCACTTTGATACGTGGCACGTGGCACTGAAATATGTGGCACGTGGCACTTTGATACGTGGCACGTGGCACTTTGATACGTGGCACGTGGCACTTTGATACGTGGCACGTGGCACTTTGATACGTGGCACGTGGCACTTTGATACGTGGCACGTGGCACTTTGATACGTGGCACTGAAATATGTGGCACGTGGCACTTTGATACGTGGCACGTGTCACTTAAATACGTGGCACTGAAATATGTGGCACGTGGCACTTTGATACGTGGCACGTGTCTCTTAAATACGTGGCACGTGGCACTGAAAGATGTGGCACGTGGCACTTTGATACGTGGCACGTGGCACTTTGATACGTGGCACGTGGCACTTTGATACGTGGCACGTGGCACTTTGATACGTGGCACGTGGCACTTTGATACGTGGCACTGAAATATGTGGCACGTGGCACTTTGATACGTGGCACGTGTCTCTTAAATACGTGGCACGTGGCACTGAAAGATGTGGCACGTGGCACTTTGATACGTGGCACGTGGCACTTTGATACGTGGCACGTGGCACTTTGATACGTGGCACGTGGCACTTTGATACGTGGCACGTGGCACTTTGATACGTGGCACGTGGCACTTTGATACGTGGCACTGAAATATGTGGCACGTGGCACTTTGATACGTGGCACGTGTCACTTAAATACGTGGCACGTGGCACTGAAATATGTGGGACACGTTGCACAAAAAAGTTACATGTAGTTTTTTTTGTGTTGACGGTCCGCCGAAGCACGACTCATCCGTCGCACGACGGATGCGACATGTGGCAATCCGTCGCAATGCGTCGCTAATGCAAGCCAATGGAGAAAAAACGCATCCTGCAAGCACTTTTGCAGGATGCGTTTTTTCTCCAACGACGCATTGCGACGGAAGCCAAAAAACGCTAGTGTGAAAGTAGCCTAACCCTAGCCCTAACCCTAAATTTAGCCCCAACCCTAACCCTAACTCTAACCCTAACCCTAACTCTAACCCTAACCCTAACTCTAACCCTAACTCTAACCCTAACCCTAACCCTAACCCTAATTTTAGCCCCAACTTGTCTTCTCCTGCCGGCCGGCAGATGGCAGCAGATGGCGGGCGCACTGCGCATGCGCCCGCCATGATGAAAAAGCCGGCCGGCAGGAGAAGACAGAAGAGGACCCAGGGACCCCGGGTGAGTATGATAGGGTCCCCGAATCCCCCTATTTCTCTGTCCTCTGATGTGCGATCACATCAGAGGACAGAGAAATAACTGATCGCTTTTTTTTTTTTTTTTTTTTTTGCGGTCGCCGGTAAACTGTTAATTACCGGCGATCGCAAAGCAGGGGTCGGTGCAAATCGACCCCGATCATGTTCTTTGGGGTCTCGGCTACCCCCGGCAGCCGAGACCCCAAAGAACATCCGGGTGCCGGGCGGCGGGCGCACTGCGCGTGCGCCCGCCATTTTTTCCCGGAAAAAAGATGGCGGCGCCCATGGGGAGACACGAGGAGCACCGGGGGAGGTAGGTAAGTATTGGGGGGCTATTGGGGGCCATCGGGGACCACATTTCTCTGTCCTCCGATGTGCGATCACATCGGAGGACAGAGAAATTAAACGGCAAATCGCGTTTTTTTTTTTTTTGTTGCGACCGCCGGTAAACGGTTAATTACCGGCGATCGGAACTCGGGGGTCGGTAAAAACCCCCCGAATCATGTTCTCTGGGGTCTCGGCTACCCTCGGCAACCGAGACCCCAGAGAAAATCCGACTCTGGGGGGCGCTATTCACTTTTTCCACAGCGCCGTTAATTAACGGCGCTGTGGTTTAAGTACCCTTAGCGGCCGCCGTTAAAAGGCGTATCGGCGGTCGTTAAGGGGTTAAACTGCATTTATTGATCAATTCGTGAATGTGTGGTGTGGTTTGTTTGTTTCTTTTCTTGCTGAAGAGGGCAAGTTTACCTTTCAAATGGTGTATTATTTGTGTGTGGGGCTAAGTAATCACCGAAAAAGCAGTGCATGTTTACAAATGTGCTTGCACATGTGACTCACCATTTGTGTGTGTGGGACGAAGTCATCACTGAAAAAGCAATACATGTTTACAAATGTGTTTGCATATGTGACTCACCTGCAGTGAAGTGTGCAATCCTCGAATTTGCCTGAAAAAGGCTGGGCAAGCACTTCGGCAAGCTGAAAACACCCCAAGGCAAATGCCACCTGCAGGTAATTTGACCTTTGAAATGGTGTATCATTTGTATGTTTCGGTGGAGTATAAATGGAGCTGTTAGGTGTCGAGTTCCCGCTTCTGCACAGGGGGAATCTCAAACCATCTCCGCTGTGGTCTCCCTTTCTCCTCCAGCCACAGTGGAGCCTGCTCAGTGGAGACATCGGTCCCAGCATCTGGCTCAAGCTGATACTGTGCGACTGGCTACTGCTGCCCTTCCAGGCTCTGCCTTTGTAGCCAGCACTGATCAGCAGCAAGCAGGTCTTTCTGGGACCTGCTTTTCCCATACTGAGCATGCTCATGGGATGATGTCCCATTGGAGGTCAGGGGTCACATGCTCAGGTCCTGTTGCTGCTCCTATTGGACTATCTGGCCATGCGCTAGTGTATACTTGAAAACGTGTGTGTGTAGATGTGTGACTGTCGCTCTTTAATCATCCCCCTTCCTAGTGTTGTTGACTGCTCACAAATGGTGGATGCTTGCTATCTAGCACCAGACAGTGCTACCTGAACACCTAACACACGATACAACATCTGATTGCAGTGACCGCCAGTGTGGCGCCGTGCACTAATAGAGCGCTTTCCTGACCCAAGTCTGGGTGGCTAGTGGCGTCAGCCAGAGCTGCACTGCACGCACTCTTGTGCATTTAATCATTATTTCTATTTAACTCTGACACCCCAGTAGCGGTGTCGAGCGCAAGAGGTCTAAAGCAGTGTTTCTCAACTCCAGTCCTCAAGACCAACCAACAGGTCTTGTTTTCAGGATCTCCCTAGGATTGCAAAGGCAATGGAATTAATGCTTGAACAGGGGAATAAATTGTCACATGGGCAATACTGAGGATATCCTGAAAACTTGACCTGTTGGTGGGTCTTGAGGACTGGAGTTGAGAAACACTGGTCTAGAGGAACTCTTTCCCTGAGTCTTGGGATAGAGTTCTGTGACTCCTTGCTTGTGCTCTTTGTGCAGTACCGCAGCCCTGTGACGCAACAGGGTTCGCTTCCTTCATATTGGTTGAAGCTAACCCGTGTGTTTATCCACATTATACCACCATATAGTCCATCATTACTCAGCAGCAGGTTCCATCTCTGCATGGTGGACCCCAGGCTGCGAACGCACCTCATACCATCTTCCTAATTATTTGGCGCGTTCCGCTAGCCCTAACATTACACTAGCGCCAGGGTGTGGCTAGTAATGGTGGATGAACAGCAACCCTTGCGGTACATCCAGCAGCTGGAGGGCAGGTTGGTGGCTCTCGAGCGCACAACCTCAGCTGTGGATCTTACCACAGTAGCTGTTCAGGCTGCTAGCGTGGCTGCAGCAACTTTGTCCACTGCCACCCTTGTTCTGACCTTATCTCGCCTCCCGCTGCCAGATAAATACTCTGGTGATAGCAAGTCTTGTAGGGGTTTCGTGAGCCAGTGCTCTATACACCTCGAGCTCCTGGCTGCACGTTTCCCCACAGAGCGGGCAAAGGTGGGATTCAGTATGCTTCTCCTGTCGGACAGGGCGTTGGAGTGGGTTATGCCGCTGTGGGATTGTGGTGATCATGCGGTGCAGAGTGCTCCGCTGTTCCTGAGAACTCTGAAACAGGTCTTTTTAGGACCTCTAGTCACCCATGATACGGCGCTCCAACTTTTGGCATTGACTTAGGGCTCATCCTTGGTCAGCCATTTTGCTGTCCACTTCTGGACCTTAGCATCTGAGCTGGAGTGGTAGGATAAAACCCTCATCCCTGTATTTTGGAGGGGGCTGGCTGACCATGTGAAGGACACTTTGGCCACTAGGGAGAATCCCGCCACACTGGAGGAGCTAATAGCAGTATCAACTGGCATAGACCTTCGTTTTAACGAGCGAAGGTTGGAGCGAGCCCAGTGTAGGCAGAGGTTTCGGCTGGCTCCCACTTTCACCAAACCTTGGGAATCTCAGGTCCAGGCGCCCGAGTCACATGAGGCCATGGAGGTGTCACGAGCGAGATCTAAGTCCTGGACCACTTGTGTACTCAAGGTCTGTCATGTCTGCCGGCAGTCAGGACATCTTGCCTCCAGATGTTCTCAGTGATCGGGAAAACGTCAGCGTCTAGTGGTTGTAGGAGGAGGTACACTAGAAACGGTGACGTTTTAATCAAAACTGTCCTTTAAGGGGACAATTACCATAAGCCCATCCACTCATACGGTAGAGCTTAGCGTGGATTCAGTGGCGGAGGGCAATTTTATGTCATCCTAAACCTGTGACCGTACGAGTGGTGAATGGTCGACACTGCCCTCACAGATAACACACCAGACCATCCCATTTACTCTATATCGCCATCTCATCAGGAAATTATTTCTTTACACGTCATTCCTGAGGGAGTTGATGAGGTCCTGTTAGGGATACCTTGGTTACAGTACCACTCCCTTCATATAGAGTGGTCCACAGGCAGAATTTTGGGATGGAGTGAATCCTGTGAGGGTAGATGTGAGAGGGAGTGCTTTCAGGTTGCTACTACTGAGGTACCAGCAGATCTTTCCTCTTTCCCCAAGCACTATTGGCCCTATGTAGACGTGTTCTCCAAAAGGGCTGCGGAGACCCCTCCGCCTCAATGCCCCTATGACTGTCCTATTGACCTATTGCCTGGTGATGAGCCTCCTCGGGTTCGAGTCTATCGAGTCTATCTGTTATCTCTCCCAGAGACAGAGGCAATTTCACAGTACATCCAGGAGAATCAGGCAAGAGAATTTAGTAGGAAGTCAGTGTCACCTGCAGGGGCTGGGTTCTTCTTCGTGCAGAAGAAGAACGGAGAATTACATCCATGCATAGATTAAAGGGGTCTTAACACAATCACCATTAAGAACAAGCACCCACTGCCCCTGATATCTTTGATAGGCTTCGGGGAGCAAGGGTATTTACTAAACTAGATCTGTGGGGTGCTTACAACCTGATTCGCATCCATGAGGGGGACGAATGGAAGACGGCATTCAACCTCAAGGACGGGCACTATGAATACCTGGTGATGCCCTTCGGGCTCTGTAATGCGCCTGCCGTTTTCCAAGACTTTGTGAATGATATCTTCCGGGATATGCTCTCCACCTCAGTTGTAGTCTATCTTGATGATATTCTCATCTACTCTCCAGATATAGACTTCCACCGGAGAGATGTTTGCAAAGTCTTCGACCTCCTACGGGCAAACTCTCTCTACGCCAAGTTGGAGATGTGTGTGTTTGAGCAGGAGTCCTTACCTTTCCTTGGCTATATCATCTCCACCCAGGGATTGGCTATGGATCCTGCCAAGCTACAGGTTGTGATGGACTGGCAGGAACCCCATTCTCTCAAAGCGGTGCAGCACTTTATGGGGTTCATTAATTACTATCGCCAGTTCATTCCCCACTTCTCCACTTTGGTAGCTCCCTTGGTTGCCCTCACCAAAAAGGGAGCAAATCCCAAATTGTGGTCGGAGGAGGTTTCCAAGGCCTTCCTCTCTATTAAGTCCCACTTTGCTAGCGCTCCCATTCTACATTGCTCCGATGTAGATAAACCTTTCAAAATGGAGGTGGATGCCTCATTTGTCGGTGCTGGAGCAGTCCTATTCCAAAAGGATGCTCAAGATCGGAAGCATCCTTGCTTCTTTTTCTCTAAGACCTTCACACCGGCAGAGAGGAATTATTCCATCAGGGACAGGGAGTTCCTAGCCATGAAGTTGGCTTTCTCAGAGTGCAGACACCTCCTGGAGGAGACTCGCTTTTCCTTCCAAGTTTACACCAACCACAAGAATTTTGTCTATGTACAGACTGCCCAGCGGCTAAATACTCGCCAGGCCAGATGGTCCCCGTTCTTCTCCCTGTTCCATTTCACCCTCCATTTTATCTCTGGGGAGAAGAACATTCGTGCCGATGCTCTCTCCCGCCCCGTAGTGTCATCAGCGGAGGAGGAGGAGGAACCTCGGCTTATTGTCCCTTCTGAGAGCCTGAGGACCGTGGCTTCGGTTTCGCTAGAGTCTGTGCCCCGGGCAAGACTTTTGTGCCATCAAATTTGAGACCAGAGGTTCTCTCTTGGGCACACTCGTCCAGGGTGGGTGGACACTTTTGGATCAAAAGTACATCTGAGCTTTTGGCGAGGGCATACTGTGGCCGCATATGGCCCGAGATGTCGGAGACTAAATTCAGGCATGTGTCTCCTGCGCCAAGAATAAGTCTCCTTGACAACAGTCAGCTGGGTTACTTTACCCCCTGCTGGTGGCGGACAGGCCCTGGGAGGTGGCCGGGATGGACTTTGTGGTGGGCTTACCCAAGTCCCATGGCTGCACCATCATTTGTGTAATCACCAACCATTTTTCTAAAATGGTGCACTTGGTGCCGCTTCCACGGCTATCTTCTGCACGGGCCTTGGCAGCGTTGTTTATAAAACACATTTTACGTCTACACGGTATGCCGGACAAAATTGTCAGTGACCGGGGTCCCCAGTTTGCATCTCAGTTCTGGAGACAGCTTTGTCATCTACTAGGCATCAAGTTGAATCTCTCTTCAGCATACCAACCCGAGACAAATGGGTTGGTAGAGAGGGCCAACCAGACCTTGGTCACATATCTGCGACATTTTGTTTCAGCCAGGCAGGATGACTGGGCATCCTTGATACCATGGGCGAAGTTTGCACTGAACAACGCCATAGCTGACTCCACTAGGCAGACCCCATTCCTCCTTAACTACGGTCAGCATCCACAGGTTCCTGTGCCTATGCCCGTGTCTTCCGCCGACTCCAGGGTGGCAGACTGGGCTGTGGAGGCACGTGACATTTGGGACCGCACTCAGTATGCCATCCGGGCCTCCAAGGAGAGAATGAGGTTCTCCGCCGATGCACATCGGCACCCCGCTCCGACCTTTGCTCCTGGCAATTTAGTGTGGCTCTCCGCCCGTAACATCAGGCTGTGAGTTGAGTCCACTAAGTTTGCACCTCGCTACTTGGGTCCCTTCAAGGTCCTGGAACAGGTTAAACCTGTGGTCTATCGTCAGGCCCTTCCTCCACGCCTATGTATCACCGACATCTTTCATGTGTCCCTCTTAAAGCCCGTACACATGTCCTGGTTTTCCGAGTCATCTGCCCGGACATCAGGTTCGCCTACGGACGATTACGAGGTGAACGCTATCTTGGGGTGTAAGGTGGTACATGTCAAAAAATTTTATTTAGTGGTTTGGAAGGGTTATGGCCCAGAGGACAGGTCCTGAGAGCCTGCTGAGCAGATTCGAGCTCCGCAGCTCATTGCTGACTTCGAGCATAGCAAGGTCCAAGGAGGGGGGCTCTAGGGGGGAAATGTAAGGTGTCAAGTTCCCGCCTCTGTAAAGGGGGAATCTTGAACCATATCCGCTGTGGTCTCCCATTCTCCTCCAGCCGCAGTGGAGCCTGCTCAGCGGAGACGTCGGTCCCAGCATCTGGCTCAAGCTGATACTGTGCGACTGGTTACTACTTCCCTTCCAGTCTCTGCCTTTGTAGCCAGCACTGATCAGCAGTGAGCAGGTTTTTCTGGGACTAAGTCCTGCTTTTCCCATACTGAGCATGCCCACAGGATGATCTCCCATTGGAGGTCAGGGGTCACATGCTCAGGTCCCATTGCAGCTCCTATTGGACCATCTGGAAGGATCCGTAGCACTGCTGCTATAAAAGGTTCGCATGGCCGCTCGGCCATGCGCTAGTGTATACTTGAAAACGTGTGTGTGTAGATGTGTGACTGTTGCTCTTTAATCATCCCCCTTCCTAGTGTTGTTGAATGCTCACGAATGGTGGATGCTTGCTATCTAGCACCCAACAGTGCTACCTGTGCACCTAACACACGATACAGCGTCTGATTGCAGTGACCGCCAGTGTGGCGCCGTGCGATAACAGAGCGCTTTCCTGACCCAAGTCTGGGTGGTTAGTGGTGTCTGCCAGAGTGGCACTGCACACACTCTTGTGCATTTAATTATTTTTTCTGTTTAACTCTGACACCCCAGTAGCGGTGTTGAGCGCAAGAGATCTAGAGGAACTCTTTCCCTGTGTCTTGGGATAGAGTTCTGTGACTCCTTGCTTGCGCTCTTTGTGCAGTACCGCGGCCCTGTGACGCAACAGGGTTCGCTTCCTTCATATTTGGTGAAGCTAACCCGTGAGTGTATCCACATTATACCGCCATATAGTCCGTCATTACTCAGCAGCAGGTTTCATCTCTGCATGGTGGACCCCGGGCTGCGAACGCACCTTATACCATCTTCTTAATTATTTGGTGCGTTCCGCTAGCCCTAACAGGAGCAACTTGAGGTTGTGGTGCCACCTGCAGGTTATTGTTTTTTTCTGCAGGTTTCTGAAAATGAATGTTTAAACTGTATTTATTGATCTAATCATGAATTTGTGGTTTGTTTGTGTCTTTTCTTGCTGAAGGGGGCAAGTTTACCTTTCAAATGTTGAATTATTTGTGTGTGTGGGGCGAAGTAATCACCAAAAATGCAGTGCATGTTTCCAAATGTGTTTGCATATGTGACTCACCTGCAGTGAAGTGTGGAATCCTCGAATTTGCCTGAAATTCTGGGTAAGCACTTCGGCAAGCTGGAAAGACCCCAAGGCAAATGCCACCTGCAAGTAATTTGACCTTTGAAATGGTGTATCATTTGTATGTCGGTGGAAAATAAACGGAGTAACTTGAGGTTATGGTTCCACCTGCAATTTATTACATAAGGCCCCGCTAAACTATAGACAAATGTCAGGCTAGCCCCTCAATCTTGACAGATTCGGCCAATGGTCTAGTGTGTATGGATGCGCTTGCCAACTGATGGTCAGGAGAGATATATACTGATTTCTGACTGCCGATCACATTGTTCACTTGAAGATAAACCGGTGGTCAACAAGTCAGTCGGCAATTTTCTCATAGAAAATACAGGAGCACTCGGATGAGTGAGCACTCCTGCATGTGGGAGAGTTGGCAGAGATGATTGTACAGAGCTTCATTCAGCTGACTGCTGTGTCATGTGTATGGCATGTGTATGTATATTGTAATATTTTATTTTTATTTTCAGTTTATTTTGCCTTTATTTGAGACAGGTATATTAGCCCCAGTTACAAGGGAAATGCATCCTCCTGCCTGCATAGTAGAGCTGTCTGGGTCTCTCCATGACCCAGCAGGTCCTGTTCCCTTCCTATAAATAACTGTGGCACCTCAGGAGTCATTAAAAGGACTGACTGAGAGAGGGACTTGAAGAGAGCTTAAGGCATCAAGAACCTAAAGAACAGCGCAGTAGGGAGTTTTCCAACCCCACCTGGCTAGGGGGAGTCTGAACTGCTTCCAGACTGCCCGGATTTCCAATACCACCTGTACCTGTGCTCCGACCTGCACCTACAATTAAAGGTAAAGTAACTACAGTCCCTGTGTCCTCCAATCATTCCTGCACCCCAACTTCCACAACCCCTTATAGACTGTTCTAGTAGCCCTGGGGCCCTGCTCCACCTGTGGGGAGCCAAACCATCCTAGCTGCATCACCATCAGACCTAGCGGTGCCTTTAAGCAGCATCTGCCATCTATAGCCAAATACCACAGGTGGCATCATGAACAATCCCCTACAAACATTCCCTCATCCCTTTTAATTGTGCACCCAGGGCCACGGACCGGATCACTGCTGCCATGACCACCCCTTTAACAACCGTCCAACCTGGTTCCAAGTACCCCACGGCCCTAGCAGGTGTTGCATGACCATAACATAACTGGTGTTTATGGAGGAGGAAGCTTCCTATTACTACATACGAAGCACTTCTTTAGCATTGTGTATACAGTGACAGAGAAGGCAGAGACTGTAAACCATCTGTGCCTTCTTTATGGGGACTATGACAGCCAGTTTCTCACTTTCTTGGCTACAGGTGCATGTGAAAGTTTAGAAATTTATTGCACAGTAGGAGTGGCAACGCGGGGGCATTTAAACTATATTGGTGGTATGGAAGCAGTTACGGTAAATACTCTGCTGAGCTGTCATGTGTGCTTTAGTAAATTATTGTGTTTTCTCTAAAGTAATGCTTCAGCACTAGTGTTGAGCGATACCGTCTGATACTTGAAAGTATCGGTATCGGAAAGTATCGGCCGATACCGGCAAAGTATCGGATCTAATCCGATACCGATACCCGATACCAATACAAGTCAATGGGACTCAAGTATCGGACGGTATCCTGTATGATTCCCAGGGTCTGAAGGAGAGGAAACTCTCCTTCAGGCCCTGGGATCCATATCAATGTGTAAAAGAAAGAATTAAAATAAAAAATAGGGATATACTCACCCTCCGACGCAGCCTGGACTTTACCGCCGTAACCGGGAGCCGTTGTACCGAAGAATGCGCGCTTGAAGGGCCTTAGATGAGGTCACTGTGCTCTGATTGGTCCGTAGCGGTCGCGTGGGAACCTTCAGCAGTCAATTAATTCATACAGTGGCAGGTAGAAAACCAAGGGAACAACACAATGCATGGTTCTAGGTAATGGTGCTCAAGACTATCTATATTTATAAGGAATACAACTATTTACTAAGGCAGTAATGTCTGGCTGATGGGTCCTCTTGAAATATTACACTTCCTTTGTCAATATAGAATTTTTCCAAATGAGAATTAATATGGGTCTAACCCAAATAGTTCTGCTACAATTGTGAACCAGTGATCACTGATCAGTAAAAGAGATCCAGAATATGATATTATCACATACAGAGCTGAAGATCAACATTAGGAACTTTACGTGCAGGATTAAAAAAGCTCATTGCTAGGCTAGAAAGGGCCAGATGGCAATCAAGGAGTTAATTAGAGTATATACAAAATATAATGCTGTCTCGATGCCTTACATTGTGAGATCAACATCACCATGTGTCACAGCAAAACTAATGTCAAGTTCCAGTATTGTGTATTAATCAAAATTAATATCGCAAAGATTATGATACTTTCAACAGTGTGTGATGGGGTACCCCCGACCTTCACATAGATTGTCATCATCTGTCTATTATCAATACCTGTTTATGATTATTGCATTGTAACTATCATATTGTGTCCTTTATATACTGTGTAATTAATGTGTAAATGCTGCACTGTTTCTCTGCCCTGTTTTAGCAGCAACTGGTCCTAGTAGAGATGGGTTAGTAAGCCACAATAGTTGGTGGCAACATGATGCCATGCCAGAACACAGTGGAAAGATCTACCAGATAGTGTGGTGTGCCCCTTTAAATAGTATAAATACACTGGCCATGGCAAAGAATAATTTCCCCGCTCAGGAATGGTGAAAGCAATGCAATTAGATAGATACTAGTAACAGTTCAAGTGGATTTTATTAAGTATGTTGTGTGACATATCTCTGTGATTTAAGGGCATGAAAATTCAAAGTTGGAAAACTGAGAAATTTTTGCCAAATTTTCGTTTCTTTCACAAAGAAATGCAAGTCATATCATATAAATTTTTCCCACTATCATGAAGTACAATATGTCACGAAAAAACAATCTTAGAATCACCAGGATCCGTCAGTCAGGGATCAGCTGCAGCCTAGACTTCTTCTTCCTGTTCAATCAGTGTGAAGGTGGAGACAGTGACACCAGCGCTGATTGGGCGCCGGGCATCACATGTCACAACACCGCATGAGAGCTGATGAGACTGAAAGTGCTGACACTGCTGGAAAGGTGACAGAACGGGAAGTGAGTCTAGGTTTTTTTATTTTGTTGGGGCGAAACATTTAGTTGATTTAGTTCGCAGTAGTGGACAAACCCTTTCAAATAAGTTGATTTCCCACTGTGGTAACCCCCATTAAATAGTTTTCTTTTTTGAGAACCATAACTACAAGTATTGTGTTGTTCTGCAGTGCCACCAAAGGGCAAATTAGGAAATGCAAATTTCAATGGCTTGTCTGCAGTATTCACGGTAGTTTCCTAATCTCTAAAGCAAGATACTCTTTGACTTTGCTGTTTGTCCTGGCTAAAGACGGAACCCCATCTATTCCTTCACCATTCCCTAAATGTGTATTTCAACATGACCTTTCTAGACTAGACAACCACCTTGAACATTTTATAAATGAATATCTCATTCATTATATTAGTGGTCAGTATGAATATTATTATATTGGATAACAGAGGGATCTAGTTTGTTTTCCAAGCTACACAGAAAATACATTTTATGAAAGGCAGATGTTGTAAAGAGGCATAAAGACAAGAGCCATCAAGGAGTAGGAGGTGAGATGTACAGCATAAGGCTTGCTCTACTGTACATAATAGATTGGCGAGGAGCCAGTCTAGTGAAAGGCACAAAGAAGGGTTGTACAGTGGTCTAGACAGGATATGATAAGAGAGAGCACACAAGAATTTTAGGTTGATTAAGAAAGTTTTTAAAGCACTCAATAACATGACTTACCAATCATCTAGAAAAATTGTTAGATATCAAAATTATCAGATAGAGAGCTTTACAAGACTAATACTGTAGATATAAAATTAGAGAATCTCCGTATCTATAGTAAAAAAAATCAATGTGCCAAAAATGTTTTTAAAAAAATTCCATTGATGGCTGGACCAAATACATCATTGTAAATACACACCTGTACTTTGTATCTCCCCCACCTCATTGTAGATTGTAAGCTCTCACGAGCAGGGTCGTCTTGTGTTGCTTTAATTATTGTATTGTTAACATTGTTACTTATGACTGTTGTTTGAAGCTGTTAAACTGTAAAGCGCTACGGAATATGTTGGCGCTACATAAATAAAGATTATTATTATTATTATTCTAGGTCGGGTTCACCAACATTATTTGCGTAGCTGTTGCAACACGTTTTATAAGACCTATATAGACACGATGGAGGACAAAGTTTTCAGAATCCAAAACTTTTTGAAACAGAAACAATCTTTCATTTCTTAAAGTAATTTTCAAAAAAGTAAGCTGTGATTAGTTGTTAGGGGAAACAAAGAGAGTTTTTCCTTTAGACAGTTTTCATAAATTTGCTCCAATGGATTTTGTCGCACCAGATAGTGATCACCCGTGCAGTAGGTTGCAGACAGTTCCAGGTGAATCGGTATGAAGCAGTGACCTTAGAATTTATCAGTCTGCAGATAATTGGCTACTTTCGTAGGAGCTGATAGAGTGTTGAGAATGAAATCCAGATTGTAGGGACGAGATAGGCTGACATCTCAGCATATACTGTACATGATGTTTTGAAGAGAAGAAAAAAGTTGAACCGTCTAATGGTTAGAGGGGAACATATGAGCGAGCACAATAATGTTATGAGGATTTGGCAGATGACTACATGTTAGGAAAAAGAAGACTGTGCACCAAAAGATTAAGATAAAACATAATTTAGTGTAAAAATTAAGCAAAGTTTAGAAAGAAACTGTCAAGATTTGGACAATAAAATAAATTGCAGTGAGAAGAATCCTTCAAAAGTATTAAATAAATAGATGGGGATACTGGGCAAAATGGAAATTTACAGCTCTGGAATAAGCATTTTTTGAAATTTTAATTTTGATTATTGTAATATATCAAAAATATAAATATAAAACTGGACTAAATGAAGAGATAGTTATCACGTGTAGGAATACCTAGGTGGTCACAGGCTACTTATGAATGATAAATGGATATTTGGAGGGAGCATAACTGAGTACCCCTGCAACATTTTACATATTAAGTTAATATTTTATTGGCAATGCTAAATTGAAAAGCATGGAGGCACTGAGTTTTCCCAGTACAAGGGTTTTCGAATAATGACATTTAGCATCGATCCAGAATATAGGAGATAATTGTCAAATTGCTCTCACTAATTTCAAGAACAGAGGTCAATGTCAATGGAGAAAGATCCTAAAAAAAGTTTCCACCCCATTACAGATTGGGACTATTATCAATAAATGAATACATTTTTTTGTCCCTGTAGTTTGGGACCCATACCTTTATCATATTGCATTTGGCATTTATCCATGTATTTCTCCCAGCTTGTTCTTTACGGTAAATACAATGTTTTGATAAGTCTACATTTTCTTTTTTTCAGGGATGTACTATGGCTGTGAAACGGCAATTCTGGCATTTCTTTTACTGTGTAAAAAGTAAAGTTCTGATCTGTCGATATGGATGCAATGATAGCAAATATATGTGTATCGGGTGAAATAAGTATTGAACACGTCACCAATTTTCTAAGTAAATATATTTCTAAAGGTGCTTATGACATGAAATTCTCACCAGATGTCGGTAAGAACACTTCCAATTCACACAAGCAAAGAAATCAAACCATGGATGTCCATAAATTACGTTATGTGTAATAATTAGAAGTGACGCAGGGAAAAAGTATTGGACACATGAAGAAAGAAAGGTGCAAAAGCCAAGGAAAGTTATGACACTAGCTGAAATCTCTCAGCAATTAGAAAGCAAACCTGATACTGTATTGTAAAAAAGTAAAAGCTGGTTCAACTGATAGCCTATAAAAAGTGTCACATTACCAAGGTGCCACACTAAAAAAAAATCTCATGATAGGTAAAATCAGTAAGCTATCTCACAACCTTTGCAACCTAATTGTTGCAAAAAATATTGATGACCTTGGTTACAGATACAGGAAAGATATACATCTTGGTACCGTGTTAGCCAGTAGATAGAAAAATATTTAGAATTGAGAGTCCTCAGTGGTTGATACCTTTTAATGGCTAACTGAAAAGATAGTAACAAATTGCAAGCTTTCGAGACTACTCAGGCCTCTTCATCAGGCATAGACTAATATAACATCTGAAGAATCACATATTTATACACAACACAGCACAGAACTGTCATTATGGGAGAGTGATAAGTGATAAACAGTTGTCCATAAATATTGGAACAGTTCCTAGTTTAGGAGTGAATGTTTTGTGGTCCTCTGATTGGGGTCTGGTTCTGTTATGATGACCCCACATGATCTGAAGTGCAAATTCCTTAAGTGATGTAAAAAGACTTCAATCCATGCAACACATTAATTCCTGCACTAAGTGTGTCAAAGGTTGTCATAAATTTATATTCCCAAATTCTCCTGTCTCTCTCAGATTTGAAGATACCTTTCAATACAAGTAATTTCAGGTTCATGGTGCTATGATCAGGCATACAAAAATGTTTGGCCACAGGTAGATCCATTCTTTTTTTTATTATTGTGTGGCGGTGAGAATATACCCATCCTGATACCTGACCAGGAAGACCATTTATCTCATGTGTGGGCACCCTTACTGAGCAGATATCTGGATGGGTAGAAGGTGTTCTTAAACCACTGGTAAAGGATACACCCAGCTTCATTCATGACACAACTGACCTATTGAATAAACTAGCAGCAATAGGTCCTCTACCAGAAGGAACCATCCTGGCCACCATGGATGTGGAATCTTTGTAGTCTAATATTCCACACCAGGATGGATTAAATGCCTGCAAATTCTTCATGGAAAACATGGGGACTGATGCAGATTCTGTGGTGAAACTTATAAAATTCATCCTCACCCACAATTACTTTGAATTTGACAACATGATCTATCTACAGGAGACTGGCACAGCAATGGGAAGTAAAATTACTCCACAGTATGCAAATCTTTTCATGGCCAAGCTTGAAAGCTACTTTTTGTCCTCATGTCCCATCAGGACTCTGGCATACTACTGCTACATTGATGATATTTTAATCATCTGGACAGAGCCTGAGCAACAGCTGAAGATGTTTCATGAACAGTTTAATCAATTTCATCCCACCATTAACTTGACACTCAACTACTCCTGTACTGAAATTAACTTTTTGGACACCATCATTAAGCTGCAGAACAATGAAATAGAGACTGTTATGATCCGGTGACCTTGGAGCCGCATGAGACCTTCTCAGGAGTAGGTGGAACCTATACTGACTGCAATCCCTAAACTGACACCGCAACTTGAAGTAGCCGTGGGATGTACCTAACAATCCTAGACACCTCGACACAGCCGGAGGACTAAATAACCCTATAGATGGAAATGGGAAATCCTATCTTGCCTCAGAGCAGATCCCCAAAGGATAGACAGCCCCCCACAAATATTGACTGTGAGTATTAGAGGAAAGACACACGCAGTCAGAAAACAGTGTTTAGCAAAAGAGGCCACTCTAGCTAAATAGGAAAGGATAGGACAAAATGCTAAGCGGTCAGTAATAAAACCCTGAAAATATCCACAGCAGATAATACAAAAATTCCACCATCTAAATAAAGACATGGAACGTATCTCTGCATCTCCTGAGAATCCAACTTGACTGGAAAAATCCTGGCACAGTCAAGCTGGAGAAGAAAAAACAATGAATAGCACTGATCTGTAAAGCGCACTGCATGCATGCTGCAGAAACAAAACCAGAAACTTATCTTTGCTGAATTGGCAGCAGGGCAGGAGGAACCAGACTGAGATCCAAACCTTCCAAGTACAATGGACAACTGGCAAGGGCTAATGAATCCTGCAACCTTAAATACCCCAGTCAGCACTGCAATCAGTAGGGACACCTGCCCAGGATTGCAACCCAGGGACAACTGTATTACCACCAACAACCACCGGAGGGAACCCAAGAGCAGAATTCACAACAGTACCCCCCTTGAGGAGGGGTCACCGAACCCTCACCAGAGCCCCCAGGTCGATCAGGACAAGCCAGATGAAAGGCACGAACCAAATCAGCAGCATGGACATCAGAGGCAAAAACCCAAGAATTATCCTCCTGGCCATAACCCTTCCATTTGACAAGGTACTGAAGCCTCCGCCTCGAAAAGTGAGAATCCAAAATCTTCTCAACCACATACTCCAACTCCCCATCAACCAACACTGGGGCCGGAGGATCAACAGAGGGAACAACGGGCACCACATATTTCCGCAATAAAGATCTATGGAAGACATTATGGATAGCAAAAGAGGCTGGAAGCGCCAATCGGAAACATACCGGATTAATAATCTCAGAAATCCTATAAGGACCAATAAACCGAGGCTTAAACTTAGGGGAAGAAACCTTCATAGGAACATGACGAGAAGACAACCAAACCAGATCCCCAACCCGAAGCCGGGAACCAACACATCGACGACGGTTAGCAAAACGTTGAGCCTCCTCCTGAGACAACACCAAATTGTCCACCACATGAGCCCAAATCTGCTGCAACCTATCAACCACAGAATCCACACCGGGACAGTCAGAAGGCTCAACCTGCCCTGAAGAAAAAGGAGGATGAAAACCAAAATTACAAAAGAAGGGCGAAACCAAAGTAGCCGAACTAGCCCGATTATTAAGGGCAAACTCGGCCAATGGCAAGAAAGCCACCCAATCATCCTGATCAGCAGACACAAAGCATCTCAAATAAGTTTCCAGGGTCTGATTAGTTCGCTCGGTTTGGCCATTTGTCTGAGGATGAAATGCAGAAGAAAAAGACAAATCAATGCCCAGCCTAGCACAAAAGGCCCGCCAAAACCTAGAAACAAAATGGGAACCTCTGTCGGACACAATATTCTCCGGAATACCATGCAAACGAACTACATGCTAAAAAAACAACGGAACCAAATCTGAAGAGGAAGGCAATTTAGGCATAGGCACCAAATGAACCATCTTAGAGAACCGGTCACAAACCACCCAGATAACCGACATCTTCTGGGAAACCGGAAGATCAGAAATAAAATCCATAGAAATATGCGTCCAGGGCCTCTCAGGGACCGGCAATGGCAAAAGCAACCCACTAGCACGAGAACAACAAGGCTTGGCCCGCGCACATGTCCCACAAGACTGCACAAAAGAACGCACATCACGTGACAAAGAAGGCCACCAAAATGACCTACCAACCAAATCTCTGGTACCAAAAATACCAGGATGGCCAGCCAACACCGAACAATGAACCTCAGAAATAACTCTACTAGTCCATCTGTCAGGAACAAACAGTTTCCCCACCGGACAGCGGTCAGGTTTGTCAGCCTGAAATTCCTGAAGAACCCGTCGTAAATCAGGGGAAATGGCAGAGAGGACCACCCCTTCTTTCAGAATGCCGACCGGTTCAAGGACCTCAGGAGAATCAGGCAAAAAACTCCTAGAGAGGGCATCAGCCTTAATATTCTTAGAACCCGGAAGATACGAGACCACGAAATCAAAATGGGAAAAAAACAAGGACCATCGAGCCTGTCTAGGATTCAGCCATCAGGCAGACTCGAGGTAAATCAGATTCTTATGATCGGTCAAGACCACAATACGGTGCTTAGCTCCCTCAAGCCAATGTCGCCACTCCTCAAACGCCCACTTCATAGCCAACAATTCCCGATTGCCGACATCATAATTGCGTTCGGCAGGCGAGAACTTACGGGAAAAGAAGGCACATGGTTTCATCAAGGAACCATTAGGATCCCTCTGGGACAAAACGGCCCCTGCGCCAATCTCAGAAGCGTCAACCTCAACCTGAAACGGAAGAGAAACATCCGGTTGACGCAACACTGGGGCCGAAGTAAATGGGCGTTTAAGCTCCTGAAAGGCAGAGACAGCTGCAGAGGACCAATTGGCCACATCAGCACCTTTCTTCGTCAAATCGGTCAAGGGTTTAACCACGCTGGAAAAGCCCAAAAATTTCTGAAGGCTCTTCACGGATGTGGGTTGAATCCAATCATGAATGGCCTGAACCTTAACCGGATCCATCTCGATAGATGAGGGAGAAAAAATGAAGCCCAAAAAAGAAACCTTCTGCACTCCAAAGAGACAGACCCTTTCACAAACAAAGCATTATCACGAAGGATCTGAAATACCATCCTGACCTGCTTCACACGAGACTCCCAATCATCGGAAAAGATCAAAATGTCATCCAAGTATATAATCAAGAATTTATCAAGATAAGTCCGGAAGATATCATGCATGAAGGACTGAAAAACAGATGGAGCATTAGAGAGCCCAAATGGCATCACAAGGTATTCAAAATGGCCTTCGGGCGTATTAAACGCAGTTTTCCATTCATCACCCTGCTTAATACGAACAAGATTATACGCCCCCCGAAGGTCAATTTTAGTAAACCAACTAGCCCCCTTAATCCTAGCAAACAAATCGGAAAGCAGAGGCAAAGGGTATTGAAACTTGACCGTGATCTTATTCAAGAGGCGATAATCAATACAGGGTCTCAAGGAGCCATCCTTCTTAGCAACAAAAAAAAATCCCGCTCCCAATGGTGAAGAAGATGGCCGAATATGCCCCTTCTCCAAAGACTCCTTAACATAACTCCGCATAGCGGTATGTTCAGGCACAGATAGGTTGAAAAGTCGGCCCTTAGGAAACTTACAGCCTGGAATCAAGTCAATAGCACAATCACAGTCCCTATGCGGTGGAAGGGAACTGGACTTGGGCTCATCAAATACATTCTGAAAATCAGACAAAAACTCTGGAATTTCAGAAGAGGCAGAAGAAGAGATTGACAGCAAAGGAACGTCACTGTGAACCCCCTGACAACCCCAACTAGTCACAGACATAGACTTCCAATCCAACACAGGATTATGTACCTGCAACCACGGAAAACCCAGCACAATAACATCATGCAAATTATGCAACACCAGAAATCGACAATCTTCCTGATGGGCTGGCGCCATGTGCATGGTCACCTGTGTCCAAAACTGAGGTTTATTTTTAGCCAAAGGTGTAGCATCAATCCCCCTTAAAGGAATAGGATTCTGCAAAGGCTGCAAGGGAAAACCACAACGCCTGGCAAACTCAAAGTCCATTAAGTTCAAGGTGGCGCCTGAATCCACAAACGTCATGACAGAAAATGAAGACAATGAGCAAATCAAGGACACAGATAACAGAAATTTAGGTTGTACAGTACTGATGGTAAATGAACTAGCGATCCTCTTTGTACGCTTAGGGCAAACTGAAATAACATGAGAAGCATCGCCACAATAAAAACACAACCTATTCTGATGTCTGAATCCTTGTCGTTCCGTTCTAGACAAAATCCTATCACATTGCATTGGCTCAGGCATCTGCTCTGAGGACAACGCCACGGCGCGCACAGTTCTGCGCTCTCGCAAACGCCGATCAATCTGAATGGCCAGAGACATAGAATCACTCAGACTGGAAGGCATGGGAAACCCCACCATAACATCTTTAACGGATTCAGAAAGACCCTTTCTGAAAATTGCCGCCAAAGCATCATCATTCCATTTAGTCAACACAGACCATTTTCTAAATTTCTGACAATACAATTCTGCCGCTTCTTGACCCTGAGACAGGGCCAACAAGGTCTTCTCTGCTTGATCCACAGAGTTTGGTTCATCATATAATAATCCTAAAGCCTGAAAGAAGGTGTCTACATTAAGCAAGGCCGGATTCCCAGATTCCAGGGAAAATGCCCAATCCTGAGGATCGCCACGCAGCAGGGAGATGACAATTTTAACCTGCTGAATGGAATCACCAGAGGATCGAGGTCTCAGAGCAAAAAACAGTTTACAGTTATTTTTAAAACTCAGAAATGTGGACCTGTCACCAAAAAACAAATCAGGAATAGGAATCTTAGGTTCTAGAACCGGAGTCTGAACAATATAATCAGAAATATCCTGTACCCTAGCAGCAAGCTGGTCTACACGAGAAACTAATCCCTGAATATCCATGCTAGCACCAGACTCCTCAGCCACCCAGAGAAAAAGAGGGAAGAGAAGACAAAGCAGGCTACAGAAGAAAAATGGCTCAATACTTTTCTTCCCTTCTTCTGAGATGCATTTAACTCATTGTTGGCCAGTTGTACTGTTATGATCCGGTGACCTTGGAGCCGCATGAGACCTTCTCAGGAGTAGGTGGAACCTATACTGACCACAATCCCTAAACTGACACCGCAACTAGAAGTAGCCGTGGGATGTACCTAACAATCCTCGACACCTCGACACAGCCGGAGGACTAAACAATCCTATAGATGGAAATGGGAATCCTATCTTGCCTCAGAGCAGACCCCCAAAGGATAGACAGCCCCCCACAAATATTGACTGTGAGTATTAGAGGAAAGACACACGCAGGCAGAAAACAGAGTTTAGCAAAAGAGGCCACTCTAGCTAAATAGGAAAGGATAGGACAGAATGCTAAGCGGTCAGTAATAAAACCCTGAAAATATCCACAGCAGATAATACAAAAATTCCACCATCTAACTAAAGACATGGAACGTATCTCTGCATCTCCTGAGAATCCAACTTGACTGGAAAAATCCTGGCACAGTCAAGCTAGACAAGAAAAAACAATGAATAGCACTGATCTGTAAAGCACACTGCATGCGTGCTGCAGAAACAAAACCAGAAACTTGTCTTTGCTGAATTGGCAGCAGGGCAGGAGGAACCAGACTGAGATCCAAACCTTCCAAGTACAATGGACAACTGGCAAGGGCTAATGAATCCTGCAACCTTAAATACCCCAGTCAGCACTGCAATCAGTAGGGACACCTGCCCAGGATTGCAACCCAGGGACAACTGTATTACCACCAACAACCACCGGAGGGAACCCAAGAGCAGAATTCACAACAAGAGACCTCCCTGTATCAGAAGCCAATCGACCACCCAACATATCTTAAATGGGACAGTTTCAATTCAAAACACGTAAAAAACTCTATTGTCTACAGCTAAGCCAACAGATACAATCGTATATGTTCCAACCCCATGGATAGGGATGAACACCTTGGTCGCCTCAGAAAGACCTTATTGAATCAGGGCTACCATCCAAGAACAATTCAAAACCAAATTACAAGAGCCACCAGAATATCAAGGAATCACCTGTTACATTACAGAGCTAAAGAAGAAAATAATCGGGTGCCTCTAGTAGTCATCTACAATCCAAATCTGGAGGTGCTAAGGGGAGATGCACGGAAACAACCGTTACTACAAAAAGATGCCCGCTTCCAATCCATTTTTCCAGACCCCCCACTACCGTGTTTTAGGCAGCCCCCAAATCTAAGAAGCATCGTTGTCAGAAGCTCCCTGTCCTCTCCAACAGCTGCAGGTACCTTTCCTTGCAACCAGAAAAAATGTAAAACCTGTCCATTTATAATGACCACGGAATAGATAAAGATCCCCAATTCACATCAGGACTACAAGATACCAGGTACTTTCAGCTGCATCACTTCTAATGTGGTGTACTTAATTATTTGCACTAAATGTCCAACCAGGGGTCTGTATGTAGGGTAGACAGGGCAGAAACTGAGAACAAGGATAAATTCTCACTGCCACACAATAGGAGAAAAAAGAATGGGTCTACCTGTGGCCAAAATTTTTTGTATGCCTGATCACAGCACCAAGAACCGGAAATTACTTGTATTGAAAGGTAACTTCGAACCTCAGAGAGACAAGAGAATTTGGGAGTATAAATTTATGACAACTAGTGTTGAGCATTCTGATACTGCAAATATCGGGTATCGGCCGATATTCGCTGTATCGGAATTCCGATACCGAGTTCCGATATTTTTGTGATATCGGAAATCGAAATCGGAAGTTCCTATAAGTTCCCAGGCGTGTGCTGTGCGTATGGTTCCCAGGGTCTGGAGGAGAGGAGACTCTCCTTCAGGCCCTGGGATCCATATTTATGTAAAAAATAAAGAATAAAAATAAAAAATATGGATATACTCACCCCTCCGACAGACCCTGGACCTCAGCGGTGCAACCGGCAGCCTCCGTTCCTAAGAATGCAGTGAGTGTAGGACCTGCGATGACGTCGCGGCTTGTGATTGGTCGCGTGACCCGTCACATGAGCGGTCACGCGACCAATCACAAGCCGCGACGTCATCGAAGGTCCTTCACTCTGCATTCTTAGGAACGGAGGCAGACGCTTGCAGCGGTGACAGCCAGGGCTTGTCCGAGGGTGAGTATATCCATATTTTTTATTTATATTCTTTATTTTTTACATGAATATGGATCCCAGGGCCTGAAGGAGAGTTTCCTCTCCTTCAGACCCTGGGAACCATCCAGGATCACTTCCGATATTTGTGTCCCATTGACTTGTATTGGTATCGGGTATCGGTATCGGCGATATCCGATATTTTTTGGATATCGGCCAATCCAATCCGATACGATACTTTCAAATATCGGAAGGTATCGCTCAACCCTAATGACAACCTTTGACACACTTAGTGCAGGAATGAAGGTGTCGCATGTATTTATGTCTTTTTACATCAATTAAGGAATTGGCACTTTAGACCATGTGGGGTCATCATAACAGAACCAGACCCCAATCAGAGGACAACGAAACATTCACTCCTAATCTAGGAACTGTTCCAATATTTATGGACACAACTGTTTATCACTTATCACTCTCCCATAATGACAGTTCTCTGCTGTGTTGTGTATAAATATGTGATTCTTCAGATGTTGTATTAGTCTATGCCTGATGAAGAGGCCTGAGTAGTCTTGAAAGCTTGCAATTTGTTACCATCTTTTCAGTTAGCCATTAAAAGGTATCAACCACTGAGGATTCTCAATTCTAAATATTTTTCTTGGTTACAGAAGAATTTCTAAGCTACTGAAGGTTCCTGTGAGCACTGTTGGGGCCATAATATGGAAGTGTAAGGAACATAAATTCACCATAAACTGGGTATGACCAGACTGGGTATGACCAGGTGCCCCCCTCAAGATTTCAGACAGGGGAGTGAAAATAATTAGCAGAAGAGTTGTTGAAGAGCCAATGATCATTTGTGGAGAGCTACAGAAATATCTGGAATCAGCAGGTACAATTGTTTAAAAGAAAACAACAAGTAATGCACTCGACCTACTGTAGATGGCCTGTATGCACGCTCACCACGCAAGTAAATAGCATTTTTAAGGGTGTTTATAGTTTGCACAACAACATTTAAACAAGCCTGTGATATACTGGGAGAATATAGTCTGGTCAGATGAGACCGAAATAGAACTCTTTGGATGATATAATACACACCATGTTTGGAGGCCTAAAGGCTCTTCATATCACTCCTAAATCACCATACCAACAGTAAAGTTTGGAGGTTAGAACAACATTTTGTGAGGCTGTTTTTCAGCACATGGCACTGGTAAACTTTATACAAGATGTTCTGAGACGTTCTTATTAAAAATCTGCGGCCATCTACCAGGAAGATGGAGATGAAATGAAGGTGGACATTTCAGCAAGACAATGATCCAAAACACACTTAAAAGGAAGCTTTCAATTGTTTTCAGAAAAAGAAAGTGAATCTGATAGAATGGCAAAGCCAATCATCAGACCTAAATCCAATAGAAAATGTATGGATGTAACTAAAGCTCAGAGTTCATAGAAGGAGCCACAGGACCTTCGGGATTTGAAGAGTCTTTGGGTAGAAAAATGGACCAAAATCACACCTGAGCAATGCATGGAACTAGTTTCACCACACAAGAGGAGGAATTTTTATGATAATAGCACCTTTGGAAATATATTGACTTAGAAAATTGGTGACATCTTCAAAGCTTATTTCATCTGCTGTATCTAGAGAGTAATGAACAGACCAAGGAGTGCAGCAAGACTCGGCAGCTCTGATGAGCGTTGTAGTCACTACCCAGTGCCTGTGAATAGCTATCCGTTTACTGCTATTCACAGATGCCAGGGATTCAATGAACATGGACTACCTTGGACTTGCGTGGCAACATTTTGTGTAATAAATTGGTAAACGAGGGTTTGTCTATTGTTTTTTTTTCTGCCTTTTATGTCTTTCCGCTATGCTTTTCTGGACTACTTCGGATTCATTGAATTACCGCGCACCTGCACAAATTTTTTTTTCAAATAAATTGGTGGACGAGGGATAGTCTTTATTCAAATAAAGTGTCTTCCTCCTATGTGTTTGTTTTTGTTTTTTATTACCTGGTTAGTAATGGGGGTGTCTGATAGACATCTCTCCATTAATAACCACAGGGGATGATGGGAACTGTGTTTTTTGACAATTCACAGCTGTCATAATAACCAACTACCATTACACTTATTGCCACTGCTGCAAAGCAATCAGGAAGAGCCAGGCAAAGTGCCAGAATTGGAACATCTGATATGATGTGTCAATTCAGGGGCAGCGATGGGCTCGTATTTTTAGGCTGAGAAGGGCCCAATAATCAGGGATCCTTCAGGCTGATAATATAAGCCTGCAGTTGTTTGCTTTACCTTGGCTGGTTATCAAAAATGCAGGGGAGCCAACTTCATATTTTTTAATTATTGATTTATTTATTAAAATCCGGTAAAAAACACTTACAATGCACAAGCTTTTTTAAACTCTGGATTTAACACTTCTAATGCAAATCTATGGAGAAATTTTGCACAGAATACATTGTGTTCCCGCAGAGAAATTGACATGCTGCAGTTTAGAGACTCACATCGCAGGAGAGCTTATGTAGCATAAAAAAAAAACAGTGGTCATGGGATATACTCTCATGGTGCTAGTATGGATCTCACTGAGGTTGCAGCAGTTCAGCCCAGGAACGCAGTCTCAGTGACCGGAGATTACCTCGATGATGTCACTGCCAGTCACTGTGGCTGTGCTCACAGCAGTTCAGTCACCAGTGGTCCTAAACCTGGACGGTCGCATCTTGGCACCATCCAGGTTGAAAACTGTTTATCCCCCAAACATGGATTATGGCGTGGGACAGAACGTTGGGTAGGTGACGGATATTTTATGTTTTTTATTTTTGTTTTATTACAGAAGACGAGGGCTTTGGTGGAATAGGGGTTGGGTGAGTATAATTGTGTTTGTTATTTTTAAATAAAAAAGTAAAAGTATGTTTTGTTTTATTTCAAATAAAATACTTTATTCTGGCTGTATTTTTATTTACCATATAACTATAGGATTAGTAATGGATAGGTGTCTTATAGACGCTTTTCCATTACTAATCAGTTGGCTTGATGTCGCTGGACAATACAAAGGTGACATCAACCCCACAAATATTAACCCCACTTGCCACCACTATAGAGCAAGTGGCAAGTGGCAAGAGTTTGGCAAAGCACCCAAATTGGCGCATCTAATAGATGTGCCTTTTCTAGGTGGTGTACTGATATTTTTAGGCTGGGGGAGCCAATATCCATGGCCCCTTACCAGCCGGAGAATACCAGCCCACAGTTGTCTGCTTTAGCAAGGCTGCTTTTCAAAAATGGTGGGTGGGGACCCCACGCAATTTTTTAAATTATTTATTTAAATAATTTGAAAATACCGCTTGGGGATCCCTCTATTCTTGATAACCAGCCTTGCTGAAGCTGACAGCTGAGGGTTGCAGCTGTGAGTTTTGCCTTGCTGGTTATCAAAAATACAGGGAATCCCATGCCGTTTTTTAAAAAAAATATTTATTTACAGCATAAGAGATGGGTAATGAATGCTCCCATCAGCTGCTCAGGTGAAAGGAGAGCTTGACTAAAGGCTGGGAGCTCAGTAATCTTGCAAGGAAGGAAGTGCAATGCTAGGTTAAAGTAGGGTGTTCAATCAGGAGATTTCAGGGTGGAGCCAATCAAGAACTCATGGTGGAGATAATCAGGAACAAAACAGGTACATGTATCTGGGTTAGCAAGGAACTGTCCAGCCAGCTGAATAGCTTAGGGGAAGAGCTGCTGAGTGCAAAATCCTGACACACCTCTTGTCAATTTTCCTCTTTTCCCCACATTCAGGGATGCTCTTGACAATTCCATGCTTGGCAAACTTTTTAATAAAATTGCGCACTGTTGAAACAGGGTTTCCAAGGTCTTTGGAAATGGTCTTATACCCTTTGGAAGTCTTGTGTTTGCTAATAACAGCAGTTCTGATGTCCTCAGACAGCTCCCTTGTCTTCAACATTGTGACAAAGGAACAGGGTCTATCATGTGGCTTGTTAAAACAATTAAGTCATTCATTGGCTAATTCATGTCACATGGTCACCGACAATTAATCGAGGTGATTCTCATTTGTGATTTACCACAGGTGAGTCAAAATGCATTTCCATACTAATTTAATGTAAAGGGTGCCAACATCAGTGTCACAGCAAACTTTATGTTTTTTCTACTGTTCCCTTCCAAAGTTTTTGCTTTAAATTATTGTTTATCAATTGCTCTTTTGTATTTAACACAAGCGCTCTATACAAAAAACTGTTTCACCTGATTCATTTATTTCAGGAAATATTCCACATTATGTACTTAAACTTCATGGGTGCCAATAACGATGAGCAGGACTGTATATCCTATAACTTATAGTGAAAATAGCCCTAACATGATATGCAAAATTTTAAGAAAAACTTCTGAGAAGATACTGCTAAATAAAACAAAGAAGCTTCCACTTGCTTCAGTTTTTTTTGTTTTCTACTGATGTGAAAATGTAACTGATCCACTTAATACAAATGAATGTTAAGAATTAATAGTACTTTTCAGTAAGGTGCAGGTGGATGGACGGCAAGCATATTAAGCAGTGCTATAAACGTTTTCTATTCTTAGAAGTGATTTGATAATTGAACTTTAATAGGAAATTGCAATTATGTGAACAGCCTATTGATAAATTACAGTTAATGCAACAATATTGGCTGTACATAACCTAAATTGTCTTTGGAACACTGCTGCTCAGTAGTGTTGAGCATTCCGATACTGCAAATATCGGGTATCGGCCGATATTTGCTGTATCGGAATTCCGATACCGAGTTCCGATATTTTTGTGATATCGGAAATCGGAATCGGAAGTTCCAAGTGTATGGTTCCCAGGGTCTGGAGGAGAGGAGACTCTCCTTCAGGCCCTGGGATCCATTTTCATGTAAAAAATAAAGAATAAAAATAAAAAATATGGATATACTCACCCCTCACCCTGGACCTTAGCGGTGTAACCGGCAGCCTCCATTCCTAAGAATGCAGTGAGTGTAGGACCTGCAATGACGTCGCGGCTTGTGATTGGTTGCGTGAGCGGTCACATGAGCGGTCACGCGATCAACCACAAGCCGCGACGTCATCGAAGGTCCTTCACTCACTGCATTCTTAGGAACGGAGGCAGACGCTTGCAGCGGTGACAGCCAGGGGCCGTCCGAGGGTGAGTATATCCATATTTTTTATTCTTTATTTTTTACATGAATATGGATCCCAGGGCCTGAAGGAGAGTTTCCTCTCCTTCAGACCCTGGGAACCATCCAGGATACCTTCCGATATTTGTGTCCCATTGACTCGTATTGGTATCGGGTATTGGTATTGGCGATATCTGATATTTTTTGGAAATCGGCCGATCCAATCCGATACCGATACTTTTGAATATCGGAAGGTATCGCTCAATACTACTGCTCAGGTGAAGTCCAGAACTAAGCACAGGGACCAACAGTCTCCATATAAATGTCAAGTCTCAACATCTAACTCAAGTCCACCATGTTCTAGGAGTTTATCTTCTACCTCCTTCTGCATTCAGCTACTCTGTATGACAGGTGCCCTTTTGCTCTATATACTCTCAACCATCTTACTCCAATATTCAGATATTAGTTGGTTTAGCCGTACTGGCTGTTACATAGTTAATAGTAATGAGCTAGCATGCTCAGATGAGGAGGATGTTATCCGAGCATGCTCATGTGTTAATTGAGCATCTTCGGCATGATCAAATACTATGTTCCAGACCCCGCATCTGCATGTCTCATGTCTGTTCGACAGCCGCAACACATGCAGGGATTGCCTAACACCCACAAGACATGCAGGCACGGAAACTCGAACACGGTATTCAAGCACGTTGAAGATACACTATTAGTACAACAGCATGCACGAATAACATCTTATACAAACATGCTCGTTCATCATTAATAGTACCCAAGAGTAGTATTATGGCTCCTTTTGTGATAAGATTGGCAATAGGAAGTATCAGTAGCGTAGCTACTGGGGGGGCAGAGGGGGCCATCGCCCCGGGCCCTGTCACATGAAGGGGCCCACTGGGAGCCAGGGCCACTTCTGTGACGAGGCAGAACACCGCATAGGAGCAGAGCAGTATAATGTCTGCGCCCGTCTGACGGAGACTCTGCACGCTGCTAGCACAGTGGCCGGCTGCAGTCTCCCCCCTGCAGTGAATGGTTTCGCCCGTCTGACCTGATCATGAAGCTTTTCCCTGGCTGCAGTTTTCTTCACTCTGTGCATGCTGGGATTGGCTCAGGCACGCTGGGTCCTAGTGCCACAACTTGCATTACACTTACACTTCCTGGTCCTGCCTGCAGTGCAAACTTTATCAGTAAGTGCTGGGGATGGAACATGTTAGGTTTATTAAATTCAGGTATGTCAATGTGAGACCGTTGGGGTATTGTGGGGGCTGAAAGTGGGTGAGGGGGGACAGGGTACTGGGGGGTGAGTGTGAGACCATGGGGGTATTGTGGGGGAGGGGAGACAGGGCACTGGGGGGTGAATGTAAGATCATTTGGGTGTTGTGAGGGGAGAAGGTGGGTGAGGTGGGACAGGGCACTGATGGGGTAGATGTGAGTTGATGGGGGCATTGGGGCTGAAGTGGGGGAGGGGGGACAGGTCACTGGGGGCTGAATATTATATTGTTTTGTTATGATATTATATGTACTCCATCATGTAATATTTTCTGTCTGGGGAGGCTGGAGATGGGGGGTAGGGGGCTTTTGATACGTACCACCTGGGTCTTTTATGAGTATTAGTATAAGGAGCCCCCATATAGTAACTAAGAGCTGCATCACATTTACAGCACCACTCCAGCATTATTTTTTATTTCACTTCTGGAGCGGTGCTGAAAATCCCCGTGCCCTGCCCCCTGTCTGATACTCACCTTCTGGCATTTTCATCTGTTTTTGTCTCCGCTCGGCTCCGTCTCCTGCAGTTTGTGACCTGTCCGAGGCTTCAGTGTTTCATGGAGCAGCGCAGAGGTCACTAATCAATGTGAGTCTGTGGGAGCCTCGTTCTGGCCTCTTTCTCACTCTCAGGGTATGTGCACACGGTGCGGATTGGCCGCTGCGGATTCGCAGCAGTTTTCCATCTGGTTTACAGTACCATGTAAACCTATGGAAAACCAAATCCGCAGTGCCCATGGTGCGGAAAATACCACGCGGAAACGCTGCATTTTATTTTCTGCAGCATGTCAATTCTTTGTGCGGATTCCGCAGCGTTTTACACCTGCTCCTGTATAGGATTCCGCAGGTGGTAAAACGCAGGTGAAATCTGCACAAAAAACACAGGAAATCCACAGTAAATCCGCAACAAGTGCACATAGCCTCATAGTCTTACATTGAGCACTTGTGACATAGCTTCTAACTTCTGGCCTGTCAGAAGCTGCACTCACAAGTTTCTAAATAGTGAATACGCTGGAGGATGTGTAAATGACCGGGGCATCCGAATCATGACAGGGAGCTGTGAGTCCATCACACTGTGTATAAGGGAGCTGCGGGTCCATCATACTGTGTATAAGGGAGCTGCGGGCCCATCATACTGTGTATAAGGGAGCTGTGAGTCCATCATACTGTGTATAAGGGAGCTGCAAGCCCATCATACTGTGTATAAGGGAGCTGGGAACCCATCAGACTGTGTATAAGGGAGCTGCCAACCCATCATACTGTGTATAAGGGAGCTGCGGGCCCATCATACTGTGTATAAGGGAGCTGCGGGCCCATCATACTGTGTACACGGGAGCTGCGGGCCCATCATACTGTGTATACGGGAGCTGGGGGTCCATCATACTGTGTATACGGGAGCTGCGGGTCCATCATACTGTGTATACGGGAGCTGCGGGTCCATCATACTGTGTATAAGGAAGCTGTGCACACATCATACTGTGTATAAGGGAGCTGCAAGCCCATCATACTGTGTATAAGGGAGCTGGGAACCCATCAGACTGTGTATAAGGGAGCTGCCAACCCATCATACTGTGTATAAGGGAGCTGCGGGCCCATCATACTGTGTATAAGGGAGCTGCGGGCCCATCATACTGTGTATAAGGGAGCTGCGGGCCCATCATACTGTGTATAAGGGAGCTGCGGGCCCATCATACTGTGTATACAGGAGCTGCGGGCCCATCATACTGTGTATACGGGAGCTGGGGGTCCATCATACTGTGTATACGGGAGCTGCGGGTCCATCATACTGTGTATACGGGAGCTGCGGGTCCATCATACTGTGTATACGGGAGCTGCGGGTCCATCATACTGTGTATAAGGAAGCTGTGCACACATCATACTGTGTATAAGGGAGCTGCAAGCCCATCATACTGTGTATAAGGGAGCTGGGAACCCATCAGACTGTGTATAAGGGAGCTGCCAACCCATCATACTGTGTATAAGGGAGCTGCGGGCCCATCATACTGTGTATAAGGGAGCTGCGGGCCCATCATACTGTGTATAAGGGAGCTGCGGGCCCATCATACTGTGTATAAGGGAGCTGCGGGCCGATCATACTGTGTATACGGGAGCTGCGGGCCCATCATACTGTATATACGGGAGCTGGGGGTCCATCATACTGTGTATACGGGAGCTGCGGGTCCATCATACTGTGTATACGGGAGCTGCGGGTCCATCATACTGTGTATAAGGAAGCTGTGCACACATCATACTGTGTATATGGGAGCTGTGGGTCCATCATACTGTGTATAAGGGAGCTGTGGATCCATCATACTGTGTATAAGGGAGCTACGAGCCCATCATACTGTGTATAAGGGAGCTACGAGCCCATCATACTGTGTATAAGGAAGCTGTAGGCCCATCATACTGTGTATAAGGAAGCTGTGCACACATCATACTGTGTATATGGGAGCTGTGGGTCCATCATACTGTGTACAGGGGAACTGTGGGGGACATCATACTGTTTGGCGGGAGCTGCAGGCCCATCATACTGTGTATAAGGGAGCTGTGGGCCCATCATACTGTGTACAGGGGAACTGTGGGGGACATCATACTGTTTGACGGGAGCTGCCGGCCCATAATACTTTGTATAGGAAACTGTGAAGGCATATTGTGCATATGGGAGCTGTTGGCCCATTACACTGTATATAGGGGAGCTCTGGGGGGCATTATACTTTCTATGGTGGAGTTCTGTCAGCATTATACTGTGTATAGGGGAGCATTGGACTCATATTATCTATAGGGGAGCAGTGGGAACATCATATTGTGTAAATAGGGGAGCAGTGGGAACATCATACGGTGTATAGGGGAGTTATAGAATCATCATACTGTGTATAGGGGAGCTGTGGGGGCCTTATACTGTATATAGGGAAGCTTTGAGCTCACCATACTGTGTATAGGGGAGCTGTGGGGGCCTTAAACTGTGTATAGGGAAGCTTTAAGCTCACCATACTGTGTATAATGGAGCAGTACATGGGGGAACTTAGGGGACATTATTAAATGTTAAGTGGGCACTTAAGCATTATTGTTATAGGGGCACTCAGAGTATTGTGACCATCAAAGTTGCATATGGTCACAATATGGCGGTAAAGTCAATGTTCGTTTTTGTATAAAGATTTATTTTCAATAACAGTAGGGTCATATTCTGAGGTTCCCCTATATTCACAATTAGAGTGCGCAACCGTAGCTGTAATCAGGGATAGCTAGTTAGGGGCCCACTCAGATGTTTTGCCCCCCCTAACTTGAAACCCTAGCTACGCCTCTGATTCCGATTACTAGTGATGAGCAAATATACTCGTTACTCAAGATTTCACTATTTCCTCGGGTGTCCTTCGAGTATTTTTTAGTGCTCAGAGATTTAGGTTTCCTCACCTCAGCTGAATGATTTATATCTCTTAGCCAACTTGATAACATGTGGGGATTCCCTAGCAGCCAGGCAACCCCTACATGTACTAATGCTGGCTAACAGATGTAAATCATTCAGCTGCGACAAGAAAAACGAACTCTCCGAGCACTAAAAAATACTCGGAAGGCACCCGAGCGTGCGTGGGAAATCTCAAGTAACGAGTGTTAGGTGTCGAGTTCCCGCCGCTGCACAGGGGGAATCTCGAACCATGTCTGCTGCGGTCTCCCATTCTCCTCCAGCCGCAGGGGAGCCTGCTCAGCAGAGACATCGGTCCAAGCATCTGGCACAGGCTGATACTGGACGACTGGTTACTACTGCCCTTCCAGGCTCTGTCATTGTAGCCAGAAATGTTCAGCAGCGAGCAGGTCTTTCTGGGACTAAGTCCCGCTTTTCCCATGTCCCACTGAGCATGCCCATGGGATGACCTACCATTAAAGGTCTGGGGTCACATGCTCAGGTCCTGTAGCAGCTCCTATTGGACCACCAGGAAGGTCCTTGTCTGCTACAGCTATAAAAGGTTCGCATGGCCGCATGGCCATGCGCTAGTATCAACCTATGTTTGGAGCCTTGCTACTGTGTGGTCATGTTTGTGGTCAGGGTTGGCTGAAATAAGCCCCTAGAATACCGGCACCTCCGGTGAGGAGTTTTGTGTGTTTGGATTCAGGTCTTTGCTGAAATAAGCCCCTAGAATACCCGCACCTCCGGTGAGGAGTTGTTTGTGTGCTATGCGGACTGCATGACCACAGTTTTGCTCTGTTTGCTAGCTGTGTTCCTCTGTGAGGTTAACAGGGCACAGCGTTTCCCTATCCTAGTGATTCTGTGAAGTAACAGAGTTCACTAATACCGCCATATAGCGCCGCCAATTGCTAGCAGCAGGTTCCTCTCCTGCACGGTGGACTCCGGATTGGGAACGCACCTATTATTATATATATTTATACTCAACTTAACAACGAGTATATTCACTCATCACTAATGATTACATGTACAAGGTGTACCCAATCGGGATGGACCCTTAGGCCAGCGTCACACTAGAGAGTTTTACGGATGTATGAGAGGCGCAAAAACTACGCATTGCACACAGACTAATTATTCTCTATGGGGCAGCTCCTATCTGCCGTATATTTCGCAGCTGTATTTTACGGGCGTAGAAAATCGCAGCATGCTGCGTTTGTCAGCGTATTGCGCAAAAAATCCGCCAATGAAAGTCTATGGGGGCGAGAAAAATATGGATTACACATGAACCATCAGTGTGTCTTGCGAGAAATACGCACCAGTGTTCTATAGAAAAGCAGGCAATTCAGTGCGGTGTACAGTAAAATCACACTGACAGGTTAGAATAGAATAGATAGAATTAATGTCTACACATAGTATAGGTATATCTATATATATATATATATATATGTCCTTGAGACATATATATATATTTATATTTAATACAGAGCTAGATCGCATAAAAGCCGGTAATTCAATTGCCGGCTTTTGCTATCTCCTTATCAAACCCGACAGGATATGAGACATGGTTTACATACAGTAAACCATTTCATATCCCTTATTTTTTTACATATTCCTCACTAATAATGTTAGTAGAGTGTGTGTGCAAAATTTGGGGTCTCTAGCTGTTAAAATAAAGGGTTAAATCACGGAAAAAACTGGCGTGGGCTCCCGCGCAATTTTCTCCGCCAGAGTGGGAAAGCCAGTGACTGAGGGCAGATATTAAAAGCCTAGAGAGGGACCATGGATATTGGCCCACCCTGGCTAAAAGCATCTGCCCCCAGCCACCCCAGAAAAGGCACATCTGTAAGATACGCCTATTCTGGCACTTAGCCTCTCTCTTCCCACTCCCGAGTAGAAGTGGGATATGGGGTAATAAAGGGTTAATGTCACCTTGCTAATGTAAGGTGATGTTAAGCCTGGTTAACAATGGAGAGATGTCAATAAGACACCTATCCACTATTAATTCAATAGTAGTAAAGGTTTAATAATACACACATTATGAATAAAGTATTTTAATGAAATAAATACACACATGGGATTGTAAAATCTTTATTGTACGCTTAATCCACCTGAAGACCCTCGTTCTGTAAAAGAAAAAAAGCAGCAACAATATCCCATACCTCTCCGGCGATCAGTCATGTCCCATGCTGTAAATCCATCTCAAGGGGTTAAATAATTTTACAACCGGGAGCCTGCTAATGCAGCTGTTGGTCCTGCTTCTAAAAACTGGGGAATGAATGGAAAGCAGGGGAACGTAGCTACCTAGACTTGCGGTGCTGCGCCCCCTGCTGGCATAACCTCATATGAACTCGAGCGTGAGAAAATATTCAGAAAAATTCCCACGCTAGAGTTCATATGAGTTTATGCCAGCAGGGGGCACAGCACCGCAAGTCTACGATGCTACATTCCCCTGTTTTCCATTCATTCCCCAGTTTTTACAAGCAGGAGCAACATCTGCATTAGCAGGCTCCTGGTTGTAAAATTATTTAAACCCCTTCAGATGCATTTACAGCGTGGGACATGGCTGAGCGCCGGAGAGGTATGGGATATTGTTGCTTTTTTATGTTTTTTCTTTTACAGAATGAGGGTCTTCAGGTGGATTAAGCGTGCTATAAAGATTTTACAACCTCATGTGTTTTTTTTCATTAAAATACTTTATTCTTCGTGTGTGTGTATATTATTAACCCATTACTACTATTGGATTAATAATGGATAGGTGTCTTGTTGACAGCTCTCCATTATAAACCTGGCTTAATGTCACCTTACATTAGCAAGGTGACATTAACCCTTTATTACCCCATATCCCACCGCTACTCGGGAGTGGGAAGAGAGGGGCTAAGAACCAGAATAGGTGCATCTTACAGATGTGCCTTTTCTGGGGTGGCTGGGGGCAGATGTTTTTAGCCGGGGGGGGCAATATCCATAGTCCCTCTCTAGGCTATTAATATCTGCCCTCAGTCACTGGCTTTCCCACTCTGGCGGAGAAAATTGCGCAGAAGCCCACACCAGTTTTTTCTGTGATTTAACCCTTTATTTTAACAGCTAGAGCCCCCAAATTTTGCACACACACTCCACTAACATCATTAGTGAGGAATATGTAAAAAAATAAGGGATATAAAATGGTTTACTGTATGTAAATCATGTCTCATGTCCTGTTGGGTTTGTTAAGGAGATAGCAAAAGCCGGCAATTGAATTACCGGCTTTTAAGCTATCTAGTGCTGTATAAAACATAAATAAATATATATATATATATATATATGTATATATGTGTGTGTCTTACTGACATATATATATATATATATATATATATATATATATATATACTGTATATAAGTTTTTAAGAATATTTGAGCCTGTGGATCCATTCTATGTCCCTTTTGCAAGCCTGCGAGAAAATCTCACTGTTCTTATGCCATACGGATTACATACGGAGGTTTACATGCGCAAAATACGCAGCCACACCTTGCCTATGGATGACATATGGATCACTGTTTTGGGATCATTTCTGAGTATTACGCCTGTAAAAAACGTACTGTATTTCCCTACACTGAGTGTGACCCCGGCTTACTCTTGTAATCAGAGGTGTATCTAGATTTTCTGGCACCCAGGGAAAGAACTCAGTTTGTCGTCCTCCCCACAAGCATGTATGCGATTTGCACACTTGGTCACGTTCCGACGAGCTGCTTTTCTAATTTCAAAGCTCAGTGCAATACAGAGAAGCAGGAAGAGAAGCTCGTTGTCACGTGACCATAAGTATGAAAATCACATGAGTGAAGCGGCCATGTGATGACTGCTGAATCCTGACTAAGGATATTACACACTGTTAGGATTGGCTACAGGGCCTCATTTTATAGTTAAAGGGTGCGTTCAGGGTTGAGATGAAAGTCTGCAGTCACTAAAGGTGGCTGCAGGCTTCTGAATTCTCACAGCACATACACTGCATACTTTTAGGATCCTCCTTTGCACAACTGTGTGATTTGTATACTTCTGGCCACATTCCATCAAGATGTGCCCCGCTAGGCTCAATTCATTTTCATTGAGTGAAGCCACACATGTCTAGTCGGTAGGTGATCACATGTATGCAAATCGCCGACACCAGAAAATCCTGACTGTGAGAATTCAGAAGTCTGCAGTCACATAAAATGACTGCAGACTCATAACAAACTTTGACAACCCCTCTAATGCTCACAACATATCTAAAAATGAGAATTAGTCAGTATCACATTTTTTTTTTACATTGAAGCACCTGAAAAATTACGTTGTCTCTGCAATCTTTCTCTTTCTTTTCTTCATCTTGTGCAGACTGCCCCTCCTTTCCATACTAGGACCCCTCTTCACATTGGGTCCCCCTATTGAGCCCAGTCTCTATACTATGCCCCCTCATCACACTCCCCCTGCATAGTATGTTATTCTCTTACACTGTTCCCCCATGCTAGTCACCCCCATACTACTTAGCCTCTGTTCTGTGCCCACTCACACTTTTCTCCTCCATACTGTCTCCTCACATTATTCCCCTAAATCGTCATCTCACACGTTTCCCCCTCCCTCCTCATATATTTAACCTCTCACGTTCCATACTGCCTCCTCACACATCCCTACGACTCCTCACACTGTGTCTGTACCTATCCTATTACCTTCGCTGCCCATACTGTGTCCGCATACATTTTCCCTTTGCTCTTCATACTGTGTATGCCCGCATTAGCCCACTGACCATACTGTGTCTGCACCCATCCAACTCATACATGCCCCCCACAGTAAACACCCCCCCCACACACATACACAGTAGATACCCCCACACATTAAATACACCCACATACAGTAAATACCCTCCACACAGTAATACCCCCACACAGTAAATACACACACACATTAAATACCCCCCACATACACACACAGTAAAACCCACCACACAGTAAATACCCCCCCACACACACACACACAGTAATCATACACCCACAGACACTAAATACCCCCCCAATCTTCGATGTCTTCAGCATTTATCAACAATGCTCTCCAAATATTTATTCATTTACTTGGTACTTACATATTGACTTTTGGCAGGGCAGTAGCAGAGCATGGCGGTACAGCTGAGAAGACTTATCAAGGGATAGTAAGAACTATATTGTCAGTTGTCAGAGGGGAAAGGAAACAAATTCTGCTTAAAGATTGTCCCCATTGATTAGCATTTGCTCCAAAGTGGGCACATGAAAGAAAAAAATTGTGAAAAGAACATTTTTTTTAATTTTAGAAACTTTGTAACAGTTATTTCAAGACTTTAATTTTGCTTAACCTATTTAACCTGAGCCTAAAACATAGGCTTCCTTTAGCACAATCCTGTCACAAAACAGTTATAACATCACTCATTTGAAGGAAAAAAAAATACTGAAATATTTAAAAAATGTAGGGTTAGGGCATGCTAATCTGACCAATCAAACATAATTATAATTAATGAAGGAAAAAATAGTTCTCAATACTTCTAAATCTTTTTAATTAGATTTATCAATTGGAAAATATTATTCTTAATAATACCAATTTTGATTTATTTTTTTCTTTCTATTCTTTAAGTTTGTGTATGCAAATAATATTTCATGAACTAATAAAACAAATGTAAAATTTGTTATATTAAGACCTTTCAAATATATGCTCCATTTCTTGGAAGCATTTATATTATATTTAAAGTGATACATATTTTTTGGAACAATATATTAACCCCTTTGTCCTATTTGAGGTATATATCCATCATGCGCAAATATCAATTTGAGATCTATGTTGGAAATAAATGTAATTAGCTTGACCATCTGCAGGAGCCTGACTGTTTCACATACTGGTCCCCTGGTGTAACTGCTAGGACCAGCGATCCCACTATTCCTATCAGTTTAAAGCCTCATATGCTACTGCTATGTGGTCTGCCATGCACTAGAACTTATCAGATTCTGTCTTTTCTAATAACAATATATGAATATTTTTATTTACCCCCATAAAGTGAAGAAAACAAAAAATGAGAATAACAGCCAGAATTGCTGTTTTTTGTTCATTTCATATTACAGAAACTAAATCAAAAAATGAACAAAAAGTTGTACGTCTCGAAAAGGTACCAATAAATACTATACTGTAGCTTTATACACAAATAAAAAAACCATACACCTCTAAAAAAAAAAAAAAGTTATGGCTCTCAGAACAATGTGCAAAGAAAAATATTTTTGTTAAAAAGTTATTTCCATCTGCAACAGTAGAAAAATATAAGAAATGAAATAAAATGGATATCATTGTAATCGTAATGACTAGTGATGGACAAGCACTAAAATGTTTGGGTGCTTGTTACTCAGATAAAGCAAATTGTAATGTCCGGGTGCTCATTTCGAGTGATGAGCATAATGGAAGTCTAAGGGAAGCTCGAGCATGTTTCCGACATACCCTACCAGGAGGTCTGGTGGTGCCAGAAAATTGCTGAAATGGATGGAAACACCACTGAAACAGAATGGGAACATTACGGGGAAGAACCCTGGATGCAACTCTGACTCCCAGGTGGCTGTTGGGAACAATGTTGTTAAGAATGTTACACCAATTTTACAGACTGACAATAAAACATACAAAAAGAAAGATAAAATGGATTTTACAGGAAAACCTGTACAATGACTTGTATATAAGGTAAAACGAAAATAGAAGAAAAAAACACGCCCTCTCTCATCGTAATTCCCTGTCGTTTTCAGCAATAAATAAATCAATAGTTTTACAAAATGACATGAAGTACTCCCTATTTTTAATAATGAGCTAGCTAAGGTTCATGGTTATTGGCCCTTTCCTAACCTAAAAATACCATCCTGCAGCCAATTTTGCAATTTTGGTGCCCTGTCTCAGTTCTTCCCGATTGCCCCGGTGCGGTGGCAATTGGGGTAGTAATGGAGAGGTGTCTGTCAGAAAACCCCATTATTAAAACAGTAAGGAAAAGGAAAAAATAGAAGCAAAAAGTCCTTTACTCAAAAAACACTCCCTCACAAAAGCCCTCTTTCTCCTATTTATTAAAAAAAAATCAAATCCCATGCAGTTCCAAGGTAGTCTAACAATCCCGCGATGTCCCACATTGTCTGAAGCGTATGGAGAGCCGTAACGACACTCCATAGCCTTTTGCAGCCGCCACTGCAAGGCACATTGCTTCGCAAGATTGGCTGGCTATAAACTGATATAATCTCAGTGACATCAGTAAGGGTACATCAGCTCATAGCCACCTGGGTCTGGTGGAGCACAGTGACCGGCAGTCTGGCAATCTGCGTTACCGGTCGGAATCGGATTTGATTTGGAAAGGCATACACCTGTCTATATAAGACCTCACAGCTCACAGTGCATATCAGACCAAATAAGAATCATGAGGTCAAAGGAACTGGCCAAGGAGCTCAGAAACAGAATTGTGGCAAGGCACAGATCTGGCCAAGGTTACAACAGAATTTCTGCAGTTCCAAAAAGCACAGTGGCCTCCATAATCCATAAATGGAAGAAGTTTGGGACCACCAGAAGTCTTACTAGACCTGACCGTCCAGCCAATCTGAGCAATCATGGGAGAAGAGCCTTGGTGAGTGAGGTAAAAAAGGACCCCAAGATAACTGTGGCTGAGCTCCAAAGATGCAATAGGAAGATGAGAGAAAGTTCCACAAAGTCAACTATCACTGCAGTCCTCCAACAGTCGGACCTTTATGGCAGACTAGCCCGACAGAAGCCTCTCCTCAGTGCAAGACATATGAAAGCCGGCATAAAGTTTGCTAAAAACACATGAAGGACTGCCAGACTATTAGAAATAAGATTCTCTGGTCTGATGAGATGAAGATAGGCTTTTTTATGATAATTCTAAGCGGTATGTGTGGAGAAAACCAGGCGCTGCTCATTACCTGCCCAATACAATCCCAACAGTGAAACATGGTGGTGGCAGCATCGTGCTATGGGGTGTTTTTCAGCTGCAGGGACAGTACGACTAGTTGTCATTGAAGGAAACATGAATGCGGCCAAGTACAGAGATATCCTGGATGAAAACCTCTTCCAGAGTGCTCTGGACCTCAGAACTGACTGACGTTTCACCTTCCAACAAGACAATGACCCTAAGCACACAGCTAAAATAACAAAGGAGTGGCTTCAGAACAACTCTGTGACCATTCTTGACTGGCCCAGCCAGAGAGCCCTGATCTAAAATCAATTGAGCATCTCTGGAGAGACCTGAAAATGCTGTCCACCAATTTTCACCATCCAACCTGACGGAACTGGAGAGAATCTGCAAGTAAGAATGACAGAGGATCCCCAAATCCAGGTGTAAAAAATTTGTTGCATCATTCCCAAGAAGACTCATGGCTGTACTAGCTCAAAAGGGTGTACCAGAACTGCACCCAAACTTGAACCAGAACCCCTTTGAAATAAATGGGAACCAATACTTTTGAGCTGGAAAATTGTTTCTCACTCTCATCCCAGACTTTTCCCAATACTCCAAACATTGCAATAGGTTTCCAGGGAAGTCCACATTTGGGGTTTAGCACTGGACATTAACTGTCCAATACAAAAAAAGTCTTGGAGACGGGAGTGGGAGGTTCTGATTATTGAGGATGCTAACCTGAGGACATTAGCGGGTAGGGTGGTAGACTGAGACTAGAGAGGAGATGTAGGGTGGTGCTGAGCCATGGAGAGCTTTGTGGATGAGGGTAGTAGTTTTGTACTGGATTCTGGAGTGGATGGGTAGCCAGTGTAATGACTGGCACAAGGTAGAGGCATCGGTGTAACGGTTGGTGAGGAATATGATCCTGGCAGCAGCATTCAGGACAGTTTGGAGCAGGGAGAGTCTGATAAGAGGGAGGCCGTTTAGAAGAGAGTTACAATAGTCCAGACGAGAATGAATGAGTGAAACAGTAAGAGTTTTTGCAGAGTCGAAAGTAAGAAAAGGGCGAATTCTAGAGATGTTTTTGAGATGCAGATAAGAAGAGCGAGCCAGTGATCAGATGTGGGGGGTGAATGAAAGCTCGGAATCAAGTATGACCCCAAGGCAGTGGGCATGTTGCTTTGGAGTAATGGTGGAACCGCACACAGAGATGGCAATGTCAGGCAAATGTAGGTTAGTAGAGGGAGAAAACACAAGGAGTTCAGTTTTTGACAGGTTCAGTTTCAGATAGAGGGAGGACATGATGTTAGAGACAGCGGTAAGACAATCACTGGTGTTTTCTAAAAAGGTCAGCATGATATCAGGAGAAGTGTATAATTGGGTGTCATCAGCATAGAGATGGTACTGGAAACCAAATCTACTGATTGTTTGCCTAATAGGGGCGGTATACAAAGAGAAGAGGAGGGGGCCTAGGACTGATCCTTGAGGAACCCCTACAGTAAGGGGAAGGTGACAGGAGGAGGAACCAGCAAAAGATACAGTGAAGGATCGGTCAGAGAGATAGGAGGAGAACCAGGAGAGAACGGTGTCCTTGAGGCCGATGGAGCAGAGCATAGTGAGGTGGAGCTGATGATCCACAGTGTCGAATGGTGCGGAGAGATCCAAGAGAATTAGCATGGAGTAGTGACCATTAGATTTAGCTGTTAGTAGGTCATTAGAGAGTTTAATGAGGGCAGTTTCAGTAGAGTGTAAAGAGCGGAAACAAGATTGAAGAGGTTCGAGAAGAGAGTTATCTGAGAGATAGCGGGTAAGACGGGAGTGGACCAGGCATTCGAGGAGTTTAGAGATGAAGGGAAGACTAGAGACAGGTCTATAATTAGCGGCACAGTTATTATCGAGGGATGGATTTTTAAGTAATGGATGTATGATGGGATGCTTAAATGAGGAGGGAAAAATACCGGAAGTGAGAGAAAGGTTGAATATTTTTGTTAGGTGAAAGGTAGCCGGCGAAAGGGACTGGGGGAGATGTGACAGAATGGGGTCACTGGTGCAAGTGGTTGGGCGAGAAGATGCAAGGAGCCTGATTCCTTCTTCTTCTGTAACTGGTTCAAAGTCAGAGAGTGAACTAGAGGCAGTGGGGGAGGGAGGACAGTGCATGGTATGAAGGGATTGGGAGATAATTTCCTGTCAAATGTGGTCAATTTTTTTTTAAGTAGTTGGCCAGATCATCAGCGCAGAGATCTGTGGTTGGGGCCTGCGACTCTTGGGTTGAGTAGGGACTGGAAAGTGTCAAAGAGATGTTTAGGGTTATTGGACAGCGAGGTGATGAGGGTGTTGAAATAGGTTTGTTTGGAGAGGGCAGAGTTGTATGTTTTAGCATGAACTTATAATGGATGAAATCTTCGGGTAGATTAGATTTTCTCCACAGACATTCGGCACACCTGGAGCACCGCTGCAGGAAACGTGTTTGCAGCGTGTGCCATGGTTGTCGCTGTCTGTGCCGAGTTGTTCTATGTATATGAGGTGCAGCTTCATCCAGGGCATTTTGCAGGGTTTCATTGTAATTATTTCTAAGCACAACATATTATTATAGCACCATTTATTCCATGGCGCTTTACATGTGAGGAGGGGTATACATAATAAAAAACAAGTACAATAATAATAATAATAATAATTTTATTTATATAGCGCCAACATATTCCGCAGCACTTTACAACTTACAGAGGGGACTTGTACAGACAATAGACATTACAGCATAACAGAAATCACAGTTCAAAACCGATACCAGGAGGAATGAGGGCCCTGCTCGCAAGCTTACAAACTATGAGGAAAAGGGGAGACACAAGAGGTGGATGGTAACAATTGCTTTAGTTATTTGGACCAGACATAGTGTAAGGCTCGGGTGTTCATGTAAAGCTGCATGAACCAGTTAACAGCCTAAGTATGTAGCAGTACAGACACAGAGGCTATTAACTGCATAAAGTGTATGAGAACATGATGCGAGGAACCTGATTATGGTTTTTTTTTTTGTTTTTTTTTTAATTTATCTATTTATTTTTTTAATTAGGCCACACAGGGATAATTAGGTTAATGCGTTGAGGCGGTAGGCCAGTCTGAACAAATGCGTTTTTAGGGCACGCTTAAAACTGTGGGGATTGGGGATTAATCGTATTAACCTAGGTAGTGTATTCCAAAGAATCGGCGCAGCACGTGTAAAGTCTTGGAGACGGGAATGGGAGGTTCTGATTATTGAGGATGCTAACCTGAGGTCATTAGTGGAGCGGAGGGCACGGGTAGGGTGGCAGACTGAGACCAGAGAGGAGATGTAGGGTGATGCTGAGCCATGGAGTGCTTTGTGGATGATGGTAGTAGTTTTGTACTGGATTCTGGAGTGGATGGGTAGCCAGTGTAATGACTGGCACAAGGTAGAGGCATCGGTGTAACGGTTGGTGAGGAATATGATCCTGGCAGCAGCATTCAGGACAGATTGGAGCGGGGATAATAATAATAATCTTAAACAATACAAGTCACGACAGGTACAGGAGGAGAGAGGACCCTGCCCGCGAGGGCTCACAATCTACAAGGGATGGTTGAGGATACAGTAGGTGAGGGTAGAGCTGGTCGTGCAGCGGTTTGTTGGTTGCTGCAGGTTGTAGGCTTGTCAGAAGTGGTAGGTCTTCAAGTTCCTTTTTGAAGGCAAGAGTCGGATATGTTGTGGTACAGAGTTCCGGAGTAGAGTGGATGTACGAGAGAAATCTTGTATGCGATTGTGGGAAGAAGAGATAAGAGGGGAGTAGAGAAGGAGATCTTGTGAGGATCGGAGGTTGCGTGTAGGTAAGTACCGGGAGACGAGGTCACAGATGTATGGAGGAGACAGGTGGTGGATGGCTTTGTATGTCATGGTTAGGGTTTTGAACATAGGCACTGCTCCTAATAGCCAGTTTCCTACTCCACACTGATGAGGGGAAAATACCCCGAAACAGCTGTCTGTGGATGGAAACCATGTTTTAGCATAGGTGGTTTTCCTTTATTGGATGCTGCCCTTCCCGTAGTTGTTCCTTCCCAGTGAAAGACCTGGCTATTCATTGCTTGCATTGAGACACACGGGGTGGTGTCTCCACGGCTTTTCTACATGGTTAGGGTTTTGAACTGGAGTCTCTGGGTAATGGGCAGACAGTGAAGGGATTGACAGAGGGGAGAGGCCGGGGAATAGCGGGGGATAAGTGGATTAGTCAGGCAGCATATCTCATGATGTATGATGGTATATGTGAAACTAACATTTTTAAAAAAGTACACAACTGTCAGATGCCTCAGACACAAGCCATCCATCACACACATAGACTCCCATATTATAGAAATTATAGAATTAACATATTCTTTTTTACTGAATGGCTGTGATGGATGCTATCATCAGCCAATTGTCATCTATGGGGAAACTATCACATTGCAGCTCGATCTATGAACAACATGATACAGAGAAAAATCTTGAGCTGAGTGATATATAGCTTTGTTGAAAAAGATTCCTTACAACTAGAATTTTAGTCAATGCAATCCTTGGTGTTAATATGCATAGGAGTCCAGTGGGTGGTCCTACTCCCTGATTAACAATTTTCTATGCATATATAGTCACATTAATCACTGAATAGGACCACCCACTGGATTCATAGGCATGTAAATGCCGGGGATCACAATTAGAGAAGAATGGATTGATCTGTGGAGGATCGATTTTGAGTTGAATTTCCTGAAATCTGTGATTCCACAATTACATGGTGTAGCACAGCAAATTAGGGTGCTATGATAAGCAGTATAAAATATAGGGGCTGGCCAAGAAACCCATTTTGTGCCTGGACTGTGCAGGGATAGGAGGCAATAGAAAAAAATTGAACAAGAAAATGGTTACCGCTAGCAGCAGCTCTTAAACCACCAGTGGTGCTGGCAACAACAATCCCGGTAGTATAAGTAAAAAACGCAAGTCACATATGGCTTTCTTTGCAAACTGTGACAAACATATTAGTGTGTGGATAGCGGAGGGTGTGATGGAGTATATCTCTTATCCCTCATCTCAGTCACAGCAGAATGATTTCACATTTGACAGCGACCCCATCAGCTGGAGTCAGCATTCTGCTCAGTCCACTTCTTCTACCACCATAACAGTTAATATTGTAAAGAGCAAAATTTCCATTCTGTCAATGACATCTGTTTCTATTCTGTCGCGAACAGCACCCTTAGAGTTAAGAAACATTCTACACAAGGAATTCTTCTTCAAGTTGATATTTTGGAAGACATGAACAGTCAGCCTATGTTCCTTGGTACCAGAGGAGATGAACAGCACAATTTGAATGCCAATCTATCTGCGAACCAAGGTGGTAGGGACACGGTCTGTGGTAGTAGCACTTTGAGCTAGATCAAAATTTGAGAGGGAGAATCAGGTGGGTGAGGGACAAGCACGTCGCCCGCCAGGGCAGTGAGGACACTCGGTACCGGGTCTGGTCGCAATTAGAGGGGTGGTCACGGTGGCAGCGACCGGTCCATGGCCCTGGGCACCCAAGTAAAAGGAATAGTCTTTAAAGGGGTTGTGGAAATAATGAAAGTTCGTGACGTCACCTGTAGTTCTCGGTTAGCGGGGACCGATGCTGCTTAAAGGGGTCCTCTGGGGTGATGTTATTGCAGCAAAGATGGTGACACTTCCCACAGATGAAGCAGAGTCCCCAGGGCTCCCAAGGTGTATGGCAAGGGTGGTGTATGCTGGCAAATAAACGAAGACACAAGTTTGTAATGTCTTTACCTGGTTTACTGGTGGTAGCAGGTCACAGTCCAGGGTACCAGTAGCAGGTGGTGATATGGTCCGGCTGGTCTGGAGACAAAGGTGGATCCCTGTTATGGTTCTCAATGGCAAGAGAACATAGCCCAGCAAACATAAGAACTAGCTCTTGGAAGGATGGAAACTAAACTGACCATGAACTAAACCTGCCGCACAACTAACAGTAGCCGGGTAGCGTAGCCTGCGTTTTATCCCTAGACGCCCAGCGCCGGCCGGAGGACTAACTAATCCTGGCAGAGGAAAATATAGTCCTGGCTCACCTCTAGAGAAATTTCCCCGAAAGGCAGACAGAGGCCCCCACAAATATTGGCGGTGATTTTAGATGAAATGACAAACGTAGTATGAAAATAGGTTTAGCAAAATTGAGGTCCGCTTACTAGATAGCAGGAAGACAGAAAGGACACTTTCATGGTCAGCTGAAAACCCTATCAAAATACCATCCTGAAATTACTTTAAGACTCTAGTATTAACTCATAACATCAGAGTGGCAATTTCAGATCACAAGAGCTTTCCAGACACAGAAACGAAACTACAGCTGTGAACTGGAACAAAATGCAAAAACAAACAAGGACTAAAGTCCAACTTAGCTGGGAGTTGTCTAGCAGCAGGAACATGCACAGAAAGGCTTCTGATTACAATGTTGACCGGCATGGAAGTGACAGAGGAGCAAGGCTAAATAGCGACTCCCACATCCTGATGGAAACAGGTGAACAGAGAGGATGATGCACACCAGTTCAATTCCACCAGTGGCCACCGGGGGAGCCCAAAATCCAATTTCACAACAGATCCCTCTCCCAGGTAAGGTCTGTAAGCCTTCCTACTCATGCTCGCATACGAGGTCCTTACTGCCTGTGGCTTTCTGGCAAAGTCCTCTCTCTCCTGTCCTGGAACAGTTACCTGTATGGTGGGCAGTGCGAGCCTTTTTATAGGGTCTCTATCACGACCTGGGCTCTTCATGTACGGCTGCACCTTCAGGTGTGGGTGTGGACAAATTACATAAAGTCCTTTGTCCTCCCGTTCTGCTGTGTGACCAAGAGTGCAACACAAACTCGGGCCCCTGTGCCCGGTTTCCGCGCTTCGACTCAGAGGGTGCCCTGTCACAGTTCCCCTCTAAGCCTTTTCCTTCTCCTTTGCTCCTTTCCTCAGATGCTCACTACATTCCAACCCTTCAGGTTATCTTCCATTCCTGGAGCTGCAGCTCACACCTGGCTGCATGGCCCAACTCTCTGCTCTCCTCACTCCTCCACTGTCTGCTACAGACTGTCTAACTCCTCCTCCAGACCAGAATACATATATCTGGGGAAGCTCCCCTGAATCCGGGTTCAGAGCTCCCACTTCTGGCCTGAATTCAGAATGTGTTGCGTGTAGGTGTGTTACCTGGTAAATGGAATCCTCCTTGCCTCCAAGCATGACATTACCCTCCCCGAAAGGAAGACAACATCACTGTAACAACCGATTAACTGGGATGTTACACAAGGATCACTGGCCATTTTAGACACACCTATCAGCTGAATCATGGAAGACGATGATAATGATGATTCTGTGTTGGACAAAACCTGGGAATCAGGCAGGGGAGATGAGGAGTTGAGATAATCAGAGGAGGATGTTGCAGGCTTCAGCAATACACAGCAAAAGCATTGTGATTTAAAAACATCCTCTGGTGCCAAATCAGCTTTTTTGGTGGCCATTTCTGGATGGGAAATCTTTTCCACATTGCTAGAGAACCAATCTGTTGCATTGCGCAGGCTGTGCTGTTGGAAAATAAGTTGGGTACATCCTGGCACACACTGAATAGGAACTATATCATGCCATAAGTACAGTGGAGAAAGCAAAAAGATGAGCAAGATGATCTGTCCTCCTTCCTCTCCTTGTCTTTCTGGTAAACAGTCTGCACCCAAAAGTAATACCTTGTAGTTGTCATCAGCCAAATCATCCTCCTCCTCCTCACCTACTGCTTTTCATACATTCTCTCCTGTTCCACCACTGCATCGTCAGTTTAAATTTTGTGTGCCAAGAAACATGCTTGAATCGTTCACGTACAGTGCCTTGTGAAAGTATTTGGCTCCCTGGAAATTTTCAACCTTTTCCCACATATCATACTTCAAACATAAAGATACCAAATGTAAATTTTTGGTGAAGAATTAACAACAAGTGGAACACAATTGTGAAGTTGAACGAAATTTATTGGCTATTTTTAGTGATGAGCGAGTATACTCGATGCTCGGGTTTTCCCGAGCACGCTCGGGAGGTCTCCGAGTATTTGTTAGTTTTCGGAGATTTACTTTTCATCACCGGAGCTGAATGATTTACAGCTACTACCCAGCCTGAGTACATGTGGGGGTTGCCTGTTGCTAGGGAATCCCCACATGTGTTCAAGATGGCTAGTAGCTGTAAATCATGCTGCTGAGGCAACTAAAACTTAATATCTGAGCAGTTACAAATACTAATATTAATATTAATACACACCTCCTGCCTGCCCACTGTGTTTCATAGTGCTTGACTGTACTGCTGCTGCAAGAGCCACAGTTCCTGGCCCTAAACTGAAAAGCATCTCCTTTCCTTCCCTGTCCTAGCTATCTATGGTGCTGCTCCTGCTACAGCCATTGCACGGCCACATCAGTCACACATCTCCCGGCTGCCCACTGTGTTTTATAGAGCTGAACAGTACTACTGAGTAAATTTTTTTACATTCAAGAAGCAGCTCTCAAAATATGCTTGACAGCAAGCCACATCTTTTTCAAGTTTTAAACAGTACTTCTGTTTTGTACCTATAAAAAGAGGATACATTTTGGAAGGCTTCATAAAAAGCCCTTGTAATTGCTTAATCATTTTATGATTATTAAACCAGTTGCGAACCCCCCAAATAGGGATTTTTTTTCTCTTCTAATTGATAGGCCATTATTTCTTCACATTCAAAGTAGTGTAGTAGACTTGTTTTATCTCCCCAATTAAAGGGGTAATTTTTGGACAGCTTATGAAAATGCTATTCTTCATTTTGCAAAATGCAAAGCTCTTTATACTGCCCAAACAAGGATAACTGCTGCACCCAACCATGTGAAAATGCCACTGTTTCTTGCATTTGCGCCACCTGCCTAAAGATACATTTTTAAACCATTTATCCCTAAAAATGTAGCCTAAAAAGTCTGATCCTGAAGTGTGTTGTTAAATACCCTGTTGGTTACCTCTGGTTACCATCTGATTTCCCCTAAACAGATAGGTTGAAGCCATTTGTTCATTTGCATTGCAGAGCTCTAAACATGTTCAATTCACTGCAAGGGGAACTGTGTGTTCTACACATATTTTCCAGGCAATTAAAAGCATTTTAATTATGAAATTTGAGCAAAATTATTTGCCATGAATCAAATTTTGGGGGAAATTTGGCAAGGTCAGCTAATTTGAATTTTAAAAGATCTGCTCATCTCTAATTGCAATGAATAAAAGCTTCCAGCAAAACTTTTCACATAAAAATGTGCATTAATCTGATCAGCTCCTCCTGCTTTGTAGTATCTTGCCTACAGTCTTCAACATGACAGGTTCCCAAATATAGGGATGCCACTAGGAATTTCGGGGCCCCATATTGGCAAAATTTCCAAGACCCCCTTGAGACTCCGCTCAGGCTCCACCCCCAACCCCGCCTCCACCCCTCGAACTATCCACAGCTCCACCGCTCTCTCTTGGAAAAACTCCACTTCTCACCAATCACACACTAACAGTTCCCATCACCAGGTCATACATATAGCCTATAGCAGCCTTTGTTTTGGCCAAAAGATTTTTTAAGCTGCCACCATGACACGATAAACTCTTTTGGCCATGCCCTACTCTTCTCTAACCTATTAAACATTTGGTAAAATATGCAATAGAATTTAGGTGTATTTTTAAATTTTTAAAATGACAAATAATATCACACACAAGGGACAAATACCACCGTACCATGACCAGACACCATATTACCACCACATAATGACCTATAATACCACATACAAAGAACAATTACCGCCACACCATGTCCAGACGACATATTACCACCACATAGTGACCTATAATACCACATACAAAGAACAAAAACTGCCACACCATGTCCAGACCACCAGACCACATATTAAAACCACAGTAACCGAATAATATCACATACATATTACCACCACATGGTGATCAAAAATATCACATACAAGGAACAAATACTACCACACCATGGCCAGACAACATATTACCACCACTTTGTGACTGAATACTACAATACTGATCAGTAATAAAATCCCCCCACAATACTAATATCACCATATGTGCTATTTTACACAGGAGATCTGTACTTAGTATGCAGTGTCAGTGTAAAGGTAATACAGTGATCACTGGTGACATTGTACACAGGACCGCTGTATATACTATACAGTGTATAGTATCAGTGTATAGGTAACACACTGACTCACCAGTGACACCTCTAGGTGCAGTCTTTCATCTTCATTCACACAGATCGACATCACTTCTTCTAGCCAGGGCTTGTCTCTGCAGGAAATAACACAGTTCGCTAGAGCACTGCTTGCAAAACACATTACTTATTTTTTCCAAACTTCTACACTACACCAAATGAAGAAAAAGAGGCAACATAGAATCGCTCTACACAGTAACAGGATGCCTCCCCATTTAAAACAGTATACTCAAAAAATAAAATAAATACATCACTGCAGTAATAATAATAGCCCTTATTTAGCCCCTATGGTAATAATGTTCCCCATCCTGGCCCTCATGTGTCTCATTCCTGGCTTCAGCCATATGTTCTCCCATCCTGCCCTCATGAGTATCCATTCTGCCCCCTTTTGATGTCCCTATCATGCCCCATCTGTCCCATGATCCTGCCACAACTATCCCATTTTCCTGCCCCATGAACCTGTACCATCTGTCTCCATCCTGCCTTATCTGTCACCATCCTGTCCGATCTGTCTCCATCCCGCACCATGTCTCCAATTATTATTATTATTTATTTATATAGCACCATTGATTCCCTGGTGCTGTACATGAGAAGGGGTTACATACAAATAACATAAATGTCAGGACTCTGAACATTTTTTATTACCTTTTGTGCATTACTGCCCTTTTCCAAGATGGCGTCTTTGGTCTCATGTGCACTGTGTTTTCCTGCTATAAAACTCCACCCCAGCCTTCAGTCTGTGCTAGAGTATTCTGCCTTGCATCCTGCTCCTGACTCTGGTGACTCCCTGGCTATATACCTGCTCCTGTGAACCTGTGTGGTGATCCTGCTACTCTGCTCTGAGTTCCTGCTGCATACACCAGTTTCCAGTAATCCTCCTTCATCTGCTGCTCGTGTTTACTTCCATCTGCATTTGCTGGACATGTAAGCTGTTGCTGCTCTGCAAAAACCTGAGACTATTACCCAGGCCTCCATGGTTGAGCTAAGATATTATTTGAACTGCCTTATAAGCATATCTATCTGTTTTTAGACTAAAACAAGGACTTATTAGTGTCAAGTATCCTCAAGAATAACTGTGCTTCATAGACTTTCTGCGTGATTGCATTTTCCTCTGAAGTTTCCTATAGACTGCTAAGCTGCGTTTAATATTTACACCAAGTATTGTGGACTTGAGTTTCTCTCTGCACCTGTTTGAATCACTGTGTGATAATATAGACTTTACCACTTATAAAACTGTGTCCTGTAGTTGTCTTGTTCAATGAAAAGTGTCTCCTGAGTTATCCCCTATAATTATTACAGGATACTCTAGCCACAAAAGAGGAGACTGCTGGAACAATGACTGCAGAGAGCAGATTAGAGCAGGTGTTTTCCATAATTAGATCACTGCAGAAAGATGTGGAAGGTCTGCAAAAGAAGTTTGGAAGCTTTGAACACAATCAATAAGTGTTTAGACAGACTTTGCAGGACTTAAGCACCCGCATGGCAGCCCTGGAAATCAAACTTGCTGGCATAGAGTCCCAGTATGGACGGGCTTATCAGGACATAAGCACGCAAAAAGCTGTACAAGCGACTTTACCCTCTGGGCAACCGCCACCAGCTAGCCCACCTAAGTTGCCCCCATTCGGATTTAATGGTGATCGTGACAAATATCGTGGCTTTGTGTGTTACATAGTTACATAGTTACATAGTTATTAAGGTTGAAGGAAGACTTTAAGTCCATCTAGTTCAACCCATAGCCTAGCATGCCCTAACATGTTGATCCAGGGAAGGCAAAAAAACCCCATGTGGTAAGAGTAAGCTCCATCATGGGGAAAAAAATTCCTTCCCGACCCCACATACGGCAATCAGACTAGTTCCTTAGATCAACGCCTTATCAAGGAATCTAATATATATACCCTGTAATATTATACTTTTCCAGAAAGGTATCCAGTCCCCTCTTAAATTGAAGCAATGAGTCACTCATTACAACATCATACGGCAGAGAGTTCCATAGTCTCACTGCTCTTACAGTAAAGAATCCGCGTCTGTTATTATGATAAAACCTTTTTTCCTCCAGACGTAGAGGATACCCCCTTGTCCCTGTCACCGGTCTATGATTAAAAAGATCAGCAGAAAGGTCTTTGTACTGTCCCCTCATATATTTATACATTAACATAAGATCACCGCTTAGTCTTCGTTTTTCCAAACTAAATAGCCCCAAGTGTAATAACCTATCTTGGTATTGCAGACCCCCCACTCCTCTAATAACCTTGGTCGCTCTTCTCTGCACCCGCTCCAGTTCAGCTATGTCTTTCTTATACACCGGAGACCAGAACTGTGCACAGTATTCTAAGTGTGGTCGCACTAGTGACTTGTATAGAGGTAAAATTATGTTCTCATGAGCATCTATGCCTCTTTTAATGCATCCCATTATTTTATTTGCCTTTGTAGCAGCTGCCTGACACTGGCCACTGAATATGAGTTTGTCATCCACCCATACACCCAGGTCTTCTTCATTGACGGTTTTGCCCAGAGTTTTAGAATTAAGCACATAGTTATACATCTTATTACTTCTACCCAAGTGCATGACATTACATTTATCCCCATTAAAGCTCATTTGCCATTTATCAGCCAAAGCTTCTAGTTTACATAAATCAGCCTGTAATATAAAATTGTCCTCCCCTGTATTGATTACCCTGCAGAGTTTAGTGTCATCTGCAAATATTGAAATTCTACTCTGAATGCCCCCTACAAGGTCATTAATAAATATGTTAAAAGAAGAGGGCCCAATACTGACCCCTGTGGTACCCCACTACTAACCGTGACCCAGTCCGAGTGTGCTCCATTAATAACCACCCTTTGTTTCCTATCCCTGAGCCAACTCTCAACCCACTTGCACATATTTTCCCCTATCCCCATTATTCTCATTTTATGTATCAACCTTTTGTGTGGCACCGTATCAAAAGCTTTTGAAAAGTCCATATACACTACATCTACTGGGTTCCCTTGGTCCAGTTTGGAACTTACCTCTTCATAGAAGCTGATCAAATTAGTCTGACATGATCGGTCCCTAGTAAACCCGTGCTGATACTGGGTCATGAGGTTATTCCTCTTCAGATACTCCAGTATAGCATCCCTTAGAATGCCCTCCAGGATTTTACCCACAGTAGAGGTTAAACTTACTGGCCTATAATTTCCGAGTTCAGTTTTTGTCCCCTTTTTGAATATTGGCACCACATTTGCTATACGCCAGTCCTGTGGTACAGACCCTGTTATTATGGACTCTTTAAAGATTAAAAATAATGGTCTATCAATGACTGTACTTAATTCCTGCAGTACTCGGGGGTGTATCCCATCCGGGCCCGGAGATTTGTCAATTTTTGTGATTTTTAGACGCCGCCGTTCTTCCTGCTGGGTTAAGCAGGTAACATTAAATTGGGAATTATCACTAGTCATATTGGCTGCCACGGGATTTTCTTTTGTAAATACTGATGAAAAAAAGTCAATTAGCATATTGGCTTTTTCCTCATCCACCATTTCACCCAGACTATTTTTAAGGGGGCCAACACTATCATTTTTTAGTTTCTTACTATTTATGTAGTTAAAGAATATTTTGGGGTTATTTTTGCTCTCTCTAGCAATGAGTCTCTCTGTCTCAATCTTTGCTGCCTTGATTTGCTTTTTACATAATTTATTTAATTTTTTAGGAGTTAGGGGGAATCTTGAGCCATGTCTGCTGTGGTCTCTTTCTCTGCATCAGCCGCAGTGGAGCCTGCTCGGCGGAGACGTCGGTCCCAGTGTCTTGCTCAGTCTCACTCTGTGCAAAGGGTTACTGCTGCTTTTCCAGCTTCTGCCATGGAAGCCAGTGCTGGGCAGCGGCGAGCAGATGCTTTTGGGACGAAGTCCTGCTTTTCCCCTTCTGAGCATGCCCAGGGCAAGATCTCCTGTTGGAGATTGAGGGTCACATGCTCAGATACTGCAGCAGATCCCATTGTTCCTACAGGAAGGTCCTGAAGATGCTCAACTTCTGTGGCAGCCTCCCATTCGTCCTTCTGGGAAGGTCCTGTACATGTTGCAGCTATAAGAGGTTTGCATGGCCACACGGCCATACGCTAGTATACACTTGTTTATGTGTGTGTGTTGTGAGTGAAAGTCGCTCTTAATCATCCCCTTCCTTGTGTTTGAATGCTCGCATAAGGAGGATGATTGTAATCTAGCGCCCTACTAGTAACCAACGCTGGTACACAAACAGCGTCTATTGCTGTGACCGCCAGTGCGGCGCCGTGCGCTATCACCGCGCTTTCCAAACCCAAGTCTGGGTGGTTAGTGGCGTCCGCCAGTGCGGCATCGCATGCACTCTCATGCTATTTAATTATTAGTTTTGTTACGTGCGGTACTGCGGCCCTGTGACGCAACAGGGTTCGCCTATTTCATACAGGGTGAAGCTAACCAGTGTGTATCCTCATTGTACCGCCATATAGTCCATCATTGCTTAGCAGCAGGTTCCATCTCTGCGCGGTGGACCCCGGGCTGCGAACGCACCTTATTCCTTTTCTCTAATTATTTGGTGCGTTCCGCTAGCCCTAACATTATGAATCAAGGTATGCTATATTTTGATGTGCATGCTGACCGTTTTCCTAATGATGGATCCAAAGTATTGTGTGCAATAATGCTGCTGACCTCACGAGCGCTCGCCTGGGTGAATCCGATGATTGAGTCTCGTGACCCACGGTTAAATAACTTGGATGATTTCTTGGCCGCTATGGCATTAATGTTTGATGACCCTAATCACCGTGCAACCGCTGAAACTGCTTTATTGTCTTTACACCAGGCTAAACGTTCTGTTATTGAGTATGCTACTGAATTCAGGAGATTAGCGGTAGATACCAATTGGGACAGTTATGCACAATTGCCTATTTTTAAAAGGGGTCTGCCTAGTATTGTAAAAGATGAACTAGCTCGCTCTGAGTCACCACAAGAGCTAGAGACATTTATACAGCATTGTGTGTGCATAGACATTCGCCTTACTGAGCGTAGGCAGGAGAAGTTTGCTGCATATAACTGTATTTCTAACTTTTCCCTTCCTTCCAAAGAGCCTGCAGGTAAAACATCTTGGGAGGTAGAGGAGGTGCCCATGCAAATTGATTCCGTTCAGAGGCGCGAGATCAATGAGCGCCGGGAGCATCGCCTTCGTGAAAGTCTATGTTTCTACTGCAGCCAGTCTGACCACTTCTTGATCAATTGTCCTAAGTGTCCTAGACGGTCTAACAAGGTGCTAGCAGCAGTAGGGGAGTATTACAACTGTGATGATGAATCTGACATCTCTGAATGTAGCCTGCCTTTAAACGCTGTATTCCATTCACTTTCTATGACTTCACCCTCCAAGGAGCTTAAGGAAAAGAACTCTCACTCTTCTCTCCCTATTAAGATCCTGTGTTCAGGACAGTGGATTTCCAGTGCAGCTATGATTCACTCTGGTGCAGGTGGCAATTTCATGGATATCGCATTTGCCAATGAACATGGTATAGAAATTCTGCAAAGAGCCTCTCCAATTACCATGGAAACAGTGGATGGGTCACCTTTAATCTCTGGGCCTGTGGATCAGGAGACCGTACCCATTGAAATTTTGTTGGAGCCTAATCACCAGGAGCAACTTTTTTTCTTGCTAATTTCGTCTCCTCATTTTCCTGTGATTTTAGGCATTCCTTGGTTGCGTTCTCAGAACACAATTATCAACTGGGAGACCAAGGAGATTATCTTTCCAACAAGGAGCAACTCAGCATTAACAGAAGCTGTCCCTGAGTCCACGGCTACGGAACCACATGTACAGGTATTTTCTTTACCTCCAGCATATAAAGAGTTCTCTGACATCTGTGACAAGAAGAATGCAGATCAGCTTCCTCCACACAGGCATTATGACTGTCCCATTGAGCTGATTCCTGGGGCAGCTATTCCTTTTGGTAACATATACCCTTTGGCGGCACCTGAGCTTCAAGCCTTAAAGGAGTTTATTGATGAAAATCTGGCCAAAGGCTTCATACGTCCTTCTTCCTCACCAGCAGGGGCACCTATATTTTTTGTAAAAAAGAAGGATGGGACCCTGAGACCCTGTGTTGACTATAGGGAACTCAATAAGGTAACCATATGAAACCATTACCCTTTGCCTCTGATTCCCGAATTACTGGAAAGAGTCTGCCATGCTAAGATGTTCTCTAAACTGGATCTTCGTGGGGCTTATAATTTGGTGCGCATTCGTCCAGGGGATGAGTGAAAGACAGCATTCAGATGCCGGTATGGACACTTTGAATATCTTGTGATGCCCTTCGGGCTTCTTAATGCCCCTGCATCGTTTCAACACCTTGCTAATGACATTTTCAGAGATTTGTTGGACCAGTTTGTCGTGATCTATTTGGACGATATACTAATCTTTTCTGACTCTTTACAGGAACATGAAGAACATATCAAAACTGTTTTAAGACGTCTGAAAGAGAACCATCTGTATATTAAGCCGGAGAAATGCGAGTTCCATCGTTCTGAGATACAGTTATTAGGTTATATCATCTCTCCCCAGGGGCTGAACATGGAATCTGGTAAGATTCAGGCTATCCTTGACTGGCCGGTACCCAAGAACGTTAAGGAGGTCCAACGTTTTAATGGTTTTGCAAATTTCTACAGACACTTCATTCGAAATTTTTCTGATATTGTCCGTCCCATTACTTCCTTGACAAAGAAGGAAAAGCCCTTTAAGTGGTCATCACAGGCTCAAGAAGCTTTTGATCGGCTTAAGATCTGTTTCACATCAGCACCGCTGTTGATACACCTAGATCCAACACTTCCTTTCATTGTGGAGGTGGACGCTTCTGATAATGCTTTGGGGGCTATTCTCTCCCAAAGAACTGGAGAGAAAGGTCTGCTACATCCTTGTGCTTTCTTTTCCCATATTCCAACCTCAGCAGAGAAGAATTACGATGTGGGAGACAAGAAATTGCTGGCTATTATTGCGGCTTTCAAAGAATGGAGGCATCATCTGCAAGGAGCTGCACAACAGATCATAGTGCTAACTGACCATCGCAATTAGAGTTCCTTAGATCCGCTAGATGTCTTTCTCCTCGTCAGGCTCATTGGAACTTATTTTTAAATCAATTTAACTTTGTTATCTCATACCGTCCAGGTTCTCGTGATGGGAAGGCTGATGCTTTATCCCGAATCCATGCTGCGTATTCCGTACCTGGAGCCCCATCCAAGACCATTCTATCTGATGCCAATTTCATCGGAGTTATCCACGATCAGGACTTGTGGAATGAGTGCAGGGAGGCCTATGATGGCGATGTATTTCTGGCCAACCCACCTGTGGATATTAATCTTGTCTTTAAGGGGGGCATGTGGTTCAGAGATCGACGTATCTACACCCCTGAGATTGTCCGTCTGCACATCCTCAAGTTGGTACATGACTCCAAGTTGGCTGGTCACAGGGGGGTACAGAAGACACAAGAGTTCCTGAGCCGATTCTTCTGGTGGCCAACTTGCCTGAAAGATACCAATGACTATGTTCTCTCTTGTGAGGTATGTGCTCGTTACAAGACTCCTCATGTGGCACCTACGGGTCTTCTACAACCATTACCTTGGCGGTCTATATCAATGGACATTATTGTGGAGCTGCCTACATTGGGGGGCATGAATACAATCATGTTGGTAGTTGATCGCCTAACTAAAGCTGCTCATTTTGTTCTGTGCACCGGCCTCCCCTCAGCTAAAGATACAGTGAACTTGGTTATACAGAATGTCTTTCAGGTGCATGGGGTTCCGGATGAGATCATCTCTGACCGTGGAGTACAGTTCACTTCAAGATTCTGGAAGGGGTTTTGCTCTGCACTCAATATTAATGTCTGTCTCTCTTCCGCTTACCATCCCCAGACAAATGGTCAGACTGAGCGTACCAACCAGACACTGGAACAATATCTAAGATGCTATGTCAGCCATCTCCAGGATGATTGGATGGAGTTGCTGCCGTTAGCCGAATTTTCATATAATAATTCTCAGAGCGCCTCCACTAAATTTACACCTTTCTTTGCCAATCTGGGTTATCATCCGTGTATCTTACCTAGGTCTCCAATTAATTCTCTGGTTCCGGCAGTGGAGGAAAGGCTGACTGCAATGAGGCAAAATCTGGAGGTTCTGAAGGAATCCCTGACCACAGCTCAAGAACTTTATAAGAGATCGGCTTATAGATTCCGTAAACCTGCACCCATGTTCAAGGTAGGAGATTCCGTGTGGTTAGCAACTAAGAATCTGAAATTAAACGTTCCTTCACAAAAACTTGGACAGAAATTCATTGGCCCTTTCAAGATCAACGGTATTGTGAGCTCTGTGGCCTGCCGGCTGAAGCTACCTAGGACTATGAAGGTACATTCAGTTTTTCATGTATCTTTACTAAAGCCTGTATCTCCTAATACCTTCCAGGGACGTGTTGTGCCACCTCCACAGCCTGTGGTGATTGATGGGCAAGAACAATTTGTGGTGGAGGAAATTATTGATTCCAGGATTCGCAGGAATCGGCTCCAATATCTGATAAGATGGCAGGGATATCCCCCTGAGGAAGACTCTTTGGGACCTGTGGAAAACATCAATGCCCAAGAGAAGATTTCTCGTTTTCATCAGAGATTCCATGAGAAACCAGGTCCAGGATCGTCCTGAGGCCGCTGCTAAGGAGGGAGTAATGTCAGGACTGTGAACATTTTTTATAACCTTTTGTGCATTACTGCCCTTTTCCAAGATGGAGTCTTTGGTCTCATGTGCACTGTGTCTTCCTGCTATAAAACTCCACCCCAGCCTTCAGCCTGTGCTAGAGTATTCTGCCTTGCATCCTGCTCCTGACTCTGGTGACTCCCTGCCTTTATACCTGCTCCTGTGAACCTGTGTGGTGATCTTGCTACTCTGCTTTGAGTTCCTGCTGCATACACCAGTTTCCAGTAATCCTCCTTCATCTGCTGCTCGTGTTTACTTCCATCTGCATTTGCTGGACATGTAAGCTGTTGCTGCTCTGCAAAAACCTGAGACTATTACCCAGGCCTCCCTGGTTGAGCTAAGATATTTTTTGAACTGCCTTATAAGCATATCTATCTGTGTTTGGAATAAAACAAGGACTTATTCGTGTCAAGTATCCTCAAGAATAACTGTGCTTCATAGACTTTCTTCATGATTGCATTTTCCTCTGAAGTTTCCTATAGACTGCTAAGCTGCGTTTAATATTTGCACCAAGTGTTGTGGACTTGAGTTTCTCTCTGCACCTGTTTGAATCACCGTGTGATAATATAGACTTTACCACTTATAAAACTGTGTCCTGTAGTTGTCTTCTTCCATGCAAAGAGTCTCCTGAGTTATCCCCTATAATTATTACAATATCACTTACAGTAAGCAAACTAACAATTACAAACTGATACAGAGGGGCGAGGACCCTGCCCTTGCGGTCTAACATTCTACAGGATGGTGGGGAAGGAGACAATAGTTTGAGGATTACAGGAGCTCCAGTTTTGGTGAGGCAGTAGCTTCGGTAGTGGTGAGGAGGCAGCGGAGGCAGTGCAGGCTGTAGGCTTTCCTGAAGTGGTGGGTTTTCAGGTTCCGTCTGAAGGATCCGAATGTGGTTGATAGTCAGACGTGTTGGGGCAAAGAATTCCAGAGGATGGGGGATATTTGGGAGAAGTCTTGGAGGCAGTTGGGTGAGGAGCGAATAAGTGTGGAGGAGAGACGGAGGTCTTTGGAGGACCAGAGATTACGTGAGGGAAGATATCGGGAGATTAGTTCAGAGATATATGGAGGAGACAGGTTATGGATGGCTTTGTAGGCCTGTATTAGTAATTTAGTAATGGATACGCTGAGGAAATGTGAGCCAGTGAAGAGATTTCAGAGGGGGGAGCGGAGGAGTAGCGAGAAGAGAGGTGAATTAATCGGGCAGCAGAGTTAAGGATGGACTGGAGAGGTGCAAGGGTGTTATCAGGGAGGCCACAGAAAAGGATGTTGCAGTAGTCAAGGCGGGAGATGATGAGGGCATGCACATGCATTTTAGTAGATTGACAGTTGAGGAAAGGATGGATTCTGGAGATATTTTTGAGCTGGTGGTGACAGGAGGTGGAAAGAGCTTGGATGTGTGGTTTAAACGGACAGGGCAGAGTCAAGGGTTACTCCGAGGCAGCGGACTTCCGGTACAGGGGGAAGCGTGATGTCGTTAATAGTGATAGATAGGTCAGGTAAGGAAGATCTATGAGATGGAGGAAAGATGATGAGTTCAGATTTGTCCACATTGAGTTTGAAGAAACGAGAGGAGAAGAAGGATGATATGGCTGATAGACACTCCGGGACTCTGAACAGCAGAGAGGTGACGTTGTGGTCAGATAGGTAGACCTGAGTGTCATCAGCATAAAGGTGGTACTGGAATCCGTGGGACTTTATGAGTTGTCCCAGGCCAATTGTATAGATTGAGAAGAGTAGGGGTCCTATTACAGAGCCTTGGGGACTCCAACAGAGTCCAACTTGGGGGTCTCCAATCATGCCCCCTGTGTCTCCAATCCTGACCCTATATCTTTCATCCTACCACCATGTCTCCAATCCTGCCCCCATATCTTTCATTCTGCCCCTGTGTCTCCAATCATGCCCCGTGTGTCTCCATTCTGCTCCCTGTGTCTACAATCATGCCCCGTGTCTCCATTCTGCCCCCTGTGTCTCCAATCATGCCCCATGTCTCCAACCATGCCCCCTGTGTTTCCAATCATGCCCCCTGTGTCTCAATCCTGCCCCGTGTCTCCAATCCTGCCGCCTGTCTCCAATACTGCCCAATGTCTCAATTCTTGCTCTGTGTCTCCAATCCTGTGCCGTGTCTTCATTCTGCCCCATGTCTCCAATCCTGTCTAGTCTTCATTCTGCCCTGTGTCTCCATTTTGCCCCATGTCCCTGACCCTGCCCTGTGTCTCCCTTCTGCCCCTGTGTCTTCATTCTGCTCCCTGACTCCATTCTGCCTCGTGTCTCCAATCCTGCACTGTGTCTCCATTCTGCCCCCATGTCTTTATTCTGCCCGTCTCCAATCCTGCCCCATTTTTCCATTCTGCCCCCTGTGTCTCCAATCCTGCCCCATTTCTTCATTCTTGCCCCGTGTCTCCAATCCTGCCCCCTGTGTCTCTGTTCTGCCCCTTGTCTCCAATCCTGCCCCATGTCTTCATTCTGCCACATGTCTCAATTCTGCCCCGTGTCTCCAATCCTGCCCCCGTGTCTCCATTCTTCCCCTTGTCTCCATTTTGCCCCATGTCTCCAATCCTGCCCTGTGTCTCCATTCTGCCCCCTGTTTCCATTCTGCCCCGTCTCCATTCTGCCCTGTGTCTCCAATCCTGCCCCATGTCTCCGTTCTGCCCGTGTCTCCATTCTGCCCCGTGTCTCCATTCTACCCCATGTCTCCAATCCTCCCCCGTATTTCCAATCTGCCCCCTGTCTCCAATCCTGACCCCATATCTTTCATTCTGCCCCTGTGTCTCCAATCATGCCCCGTGTGTCTCCATTCTGCTCCCTGTGTCTACAATCATGCCCCGTGTCTCCATTCTACCCCCTGTGTCTCCAATCATGCCCCATGTCTCCAATCATGCCCCCTGTGTCTCAATCCTGCCCCGTGTCTCCAATCCTGCCACCTGTCTCCAATACTGCCCTATGTCTCCATTCTTGCCCCGTGTCTCCAATCCTGCACCGTGTCTCCATTCTGCCCCGTGTCTCCAATCCTGCCCAGTGTCTTCATTCTGCCCTGTGTCTCCACTCTGCCCCGTGTCTCCATTTTGCCTCATGTCTCCAATCCTGCACCGTGTCTCCATTCTGCCCCCGTGTCTCCATTCTGCCCCATCTCCAATCCTGCCCCATGTTTCCATTCTGCCCCTGTGTCTCCAATCCTGCCCCATGTCTCCATTCTTGCCCCATGTCTCCAATCCTGCCCCCTGTGTCTCTGTTCTGCCCCGTGTCGCCAATCCTGCCCCATGTCTTCTTTCTGCCCCATGTCTCAATTCTGCCCTGTGTCTCCATTCTGCCCCGTGCCTCCATTCTGCCCCTTGTCTCCATTTTGCCCCATGTCTCCAATCCTGCCCCGTGTCTCCATTCTGCCCCCTGTTTCCATTCTGCCCCGTCTCCATTCTGCCCTGTGTCTCCAATCCTGCCCCATGTCTCCGTTCTGCCCGTGTCTCCATTCTGCCCCGTGTCTCCATTCTGCCCCGTGTCTCCATTCTGCCCCATGTCTCCAATCCTGCCCCGTATTTCCATTCTGCCCCCTGTCTCCAATCCTGACCCCATATCTTTCATTCTGCCCCTGTGTCTCCAATCATGCCCCGTGTGTCTCCAATCATGCCCCCTGTGTCTCAATCCTGCCCCGTGTCTCCAATCCTGCCACCTGTCTCCAATACTGCCCTATGTCTCCTTTCTTGCCCCATGTCTCCAATCCTGCACCGTGTCTATATTCTGCCCCGTGTCTCCAATCCTGCCCAGTGTCTTCATTCTGCCCTGTGTCTCCACTCTGCCCCGTGTCTCCATTCTGCCTCATGTCTCCAATCCTGCACCGTGTCTCCATTCTGCCCCCGTGTCTCCATTCTTCCCCATCTCCAATCCTGCCCCATATTTCCATTCTGTCCCCTGTGTCTCCAATCCTGCCCCATGTCTCTATTCTGCCCCCTGTGTCTCCAATCCTGCCCCGTTTCTCCATTCTGCCCCTGTGTCTCCAATCCTGCCCCGTGTCACCATTCTACCCCGTCTCTCCAATCATACCTCGATATCTTTCACCCTGCCCCGTCTTCATTCTGCCCCGTCAGGATGGACACTTGATTCCATCCTGCCGGCTTGCTGCTTTCAATAAAAAAAACCTTTCCTTTTACCTTGCCGCACTCCTGCGGCAAGCGATTTTCCATCAATGCTGAAAGCATGCACTCGCCGGCGAATGATGATGACATCAGATGCCAGCGACGTGCGCGCTGATGTCAGCTGCCAGCATCCTTTTGGCTGGCAGCTTTAACTACTGCCATGAGGGCCCGGGCCCACACGGCAGTAGAGTGTAACTGAACCCTGCGTCTTGTGTATTTATTGGCTCTGCAACATGTGTCATACTCCAATCTGGGCAGTTTCTGGCCGTGGTTTTGTTTGTGGATTTCTGATTCTTGACAAACTTAATTTCACCCCAACTCAGCGGGTGCTTTACAACTGGGTTTTGTCATGACGCTTTGGGCAGCCATACCCAGTGATTGTGAATCTGAGGAGGAGGAGACGAATGTGGGTTCATCCGCTTTTGAGGCAACGCCTTACTAAAAGCCATTTCTACTGTCTCTATGCATCTCTGCGGACACATCCTGACAAGTTTTACCAATATTGTCGCATGAGCCTTGCCACCTTTGATGTTTTGTTGGAGAAAGTACGCACTGGGATAACCTTTAAGGACACCAGGATGCGCCTGTGTATTTCTGCCGAGGAGTGCCTTATCCGTACGTTATGGTATGTGTTTCTCCTCCTCTATGTTGATGATGTTTATACATTTATTATTTTTTTCACAACATAATACCTTTTGTAATTTTTTTATTTAAAAAAAAAATAACGGTCATTAATCATAATGTTTTGCTCGTTTAAAAATCGCATTGCCAGTGTTAAAAATGTAATGTTGCGTAAGATAGCACTCACTATCTGTGTTGGAGGACACTCGCTTAGCATGGGATTCAAGAACACGGGCATGGTTTCATCTCTTAAACAGTCTATTTGGTTTATTAAGGTATCATAAACCACATCATGAACAGTCCATTACACACTCTGTCAGGACATCACATTAAGCTTTGCATCATTAGTCTGCGGCAACTAAACACGCTGGTCCTCTCCTGACCAGTTGCCGTGAGTTACCACACAGTTCATAGAACATCATAAGCACCAACAGCCTATTGAGGTACTTTACGGGAGCTCCTGCTCCACCTGCTGACTCCTTGTCAGTCCTCTCTCCTGGGGAAACTGCCTTACGGGGATCACCAACTTGCCTGGCAGGCACACATGAGTCAGTCCAGACCCACCGAAGGACGGTAGCTTCCCCAACACAGACCGTCCAGGTCCACGGTCTCTCAGGTGCTCCAGGAAAACTCAACTCACAGGAGCTTCCAACACAGACCGTCCAGGACCACAGTCTCACTGTGCGCTATTCAGGACGTCCATCCCACCTGGGACCGTCCAACACACTGGCATGTGCTCTTTAGGACTCCTACTCCCAGGACATCCAACACAGGTTGTGCTCTTCGGGAAGCCTACTCCCAGGACTTCCAACACAGGCTACTCAGTGCGCTATTCAGGACATCCGTCCCTACCAGGTACCGTCCAACACACAGGCATGTGACCTGTCCGGGTGCTATTCAGAATGTTCGTCCAACACCCCAGGCCATCAGGTCCAAAGCCCCACGACGTGCTCTTCAGGGAGACGGCACTCCGAACACACTAGCTCTCCAGGACCTTTCAGTATAGATCATTCAGGTCCACATTCAGAGACCATGTGACCCACACCCTGGTCACATTATGAAGCTGTAACCACTCCCACAGGTGGGAGTGTGTGGCTAGTTTGACCCACCCATCTCATAACTAGCCCTTCCAGCCTCCCTTCACAACTATACAAACAACACATTTACTTGTGGGACTACAGGTCCCAGAACAACCTTAACTCAGGCTGGCAGTGCAGAGTGTCTTCCTCTGCGACACACATAATGGCCATTCACAATACTGCCAGATTTTGACTCATTACCATCAGAATTCCTCTGTGACAAAACGGCCCCTGCCCCAATCTCAGAAGCGTCAACCTCAACCTGAAAAGGAAGAGACACATCCGGCTGACGCAAGACAGGGGCAGAAGTAAATCGGCGCTTAAGCTCCTGAAAGGCCTCAACAGCCTCAGAGGACCAATTTGTCACATCAGCGCCTTTCTTCGTCAAATCGGTCAGGGGCTTAACCACACTAGGGAAGTTGGCAATGAAACGGCGATAAAAATTAGCAAAGCCCAAAAATTTCTGAAGGCTCTTCACAGATGTGGGTTGAATCCAGTCATGAATGGCTTGGACCTTAACAGGATCCATTTCTATAGACGAAGGAGAAATAATAAACCACAAAATAGAGACCTTCTGAACTCCAAATAGGCACTTAGACCCCTTCACAAATAGAGCATTATCACGAAGGATCTGGAACAACATCCTGACCTGCTTCACATGAGACTCCCAATCATTGGAAAAAATCAAAATATCATCCAGATACACAATCAAGAATTTATCAAGATAATTGCGAAAAATGTCATGCATGAAGGACTGAAATACAGAAGGAGCCCGAAAGGCATCACCAGGTATTCAAAATGGCCTTCGGGCATATTAAATGCAGTTTTCCATTCGTCACCCTGTTTAATACGAACAAGATTATATGCCCCTCGAAGGTAAATCTTGGAAAACCAACTAGCCCCCTTAATCCGAGCAAACAAATCAGAGAGCAAAGGTAAAGGGTATTGGAATTTGACCGTGATCTTATTAAGAAGGCGATAATCAATACAGGGTCTCAAGGAGCCATCCTTCTTGGCAACAAAAAAGAATCCCGCTCCCAATGGTGACGAAGACGGCCGAATATGCCCCTTCTCCAAGGACTCCTTAACATAGCTCCGCATAGCGGTATGTTCTGGCACAGACAGGTTGAAAAGTCGGCCCTTAGGGAACTTAGAGCCTGGAATCAAGTCAATAGCACAATCACAGTCCCTATGTGGAGGAAGGGAACTGGACTTGGGCTCATCGAATACATCCTGGAAATCTGACAAAAATTCAGGAACATCAGAAGAGGGGGAAGAGGAAATTTACATCAAAGGAACGTCACTATGTACCCCTTGACAATCCCAACTAGTCACAGACATCGATTTCCAATCCAACACTGGATTGTGTACTTGTAACCATGGAAAACCCAGTACAACAACATCATGTAAATTATGCAACACCAGAAAACGACAATCTTCCTGATGTGCTGGAGCCATGCACATAGTCAGCTGAGTCCAATACTGAGGTTTATTCTTGGCCAACGGTGTAGCATCAATACCTCTCAGAGGAATAGGGCTCTGCAAAGGCTGCAAGGAAAAACCACAGCGCCTGGCGAATTCTAAGTCCATTAAGTTCAGGGCAGCACCTGAATCCACAAATGCCATGACAGAGAAAGATGACAATGAGCAGATCAGGGTCACAGACAGGAGAAACTTAGGCTGTACAGTACTAATGGTAACAGATCTAGCAACCCTCTAAATACGCTTAGGGCAATCAGAGATAGTATGAGCTGAATCACCACAGTAAAAACACAGCCCATTCTGACGTCTGTATCCCCTCTGTTCCGCTCTGGTCAGAATCCTATCACATTGCATAGTCTCAGGACTCTGTTCAGAGGATGCTGCCATATGGTGCACCACTTTGCGCTCGCACAGGCGCCGATCAATCTGAATGGCTAGAGACATAGATTCGCTCAGACCAACAGGCATGGGGAACCCCACCATAACATCTTTAAGGGCTTCAGAAAGACCCTTTCTGAAAATTGCTGCCAGAGCGTCCTCATTCCATTTAGTGAGCACAGACCATTTTCTAAATTTCTGGCAGTATAATTCTGCCGCTTCCTGACCCTGGCACAGGGCCAACAAGGTTTTTTCTGCATGATCCACAGAGTTAGGTTCGTCATACAATAATCCGAGCGATTGAAAAAATGCATCTACATTAAGCAATGCCGGATCCCCTGACTCAAGGGAGAATGCCCAGTCCTGAGGGTCACCACGCAGCAGAGAAATAACTATTTTAACTTGCTGAGTGGGGTCACCAGAGGAACGGGGTTTCAGAGCAAAAAACAATTTGCAGTTATTTTTAAAGTTCAAAAACTTAGATCTATCCCCGTAAAACAAATCTGGAGTAGGAATTCTAGGCTCTAAGGCTGGAGTCTGAACAACATAATCTTGGATACTCTGAACTCTTGCAGCAAGCTGATCCACACGAGAAAACAAACCCTGAACATCCATGTCCACACCCAAATCCACCCAGAGATTAAGAGGAAGGAAAAAGACAAAACAGACTAAAGAAAAAAAAATGTCTCAGAACTCTTTTTCTTTTCCTTCTTTTGAGATGCATTCAACTCATTTTTGGCCAGTTGTACTGTTATGGACTGGTAATTTAGGAGCGACATGCGACTAGCTCTGAGCAGGTGGTAACTATACAGACCGCAGTTCAGTAACACAACACTAGCAGTAGCCGTGGGATGTTCCTGTCACTCCCTGGACACCTCATCACAGCCAGAGAACTAGCTACCCCTAAAGGTAGGAATAGGAAAGCTATCTTGCCTCAGAGAAGATCCCCAAAGGATAGGACAGCCCCCCACAAATATTGACTGTGAGAGGAGAAGGAAATGACATACGTAGTATGAAACAAGATTTAGCAATGGAGTCCACTACTAGCTAGATAGATAGTACAGGAAAGGACACTGTGCGGTCAGTAATAAAAACTAGAAAAAGTCCACCGCAGAGATATGCAAAAATCTCCACACCTGACTAAAGGTGTGGAGGGCAAAATCTGCAGCCCAGAGCTTCCAGCTTAGCTGAATAGATCCATACTGATAAGCTGGACAAATGAGCAAAACATAGAATGTGCTGAACAAATAAGTCCACAACAAGTGGACTGCAAAAGGACAAGCAAGGACTTATCTTTGCTGAACTGGACAGAGAGTCAGGGAAATCCAAAAGAGCAGTGGCTCCAAGCAGGAACAATTGACAACTGGCATTGATTGAGAGATAAGGCCAGACTAAAATAGCCGAGCCAGAAAGACGATCAGTGGAAGCAGCTGCTGAAGCTAAATCCAAGAAGCAGCTATACCACTCAAAACCACAGGAGGGAGCCCAAGAGCAGAATTCACAAAAGTGCTACTTACAACCACCGGAGGGAGCCCAAGAGCGGAATTCACAACAGCTCACGCAGGAAGAAGGTGCTGCGCCAGGAGTCGGGACAGAGATGGAGGGATGTTCGGTGTGGTGTGGGAAAGGTGAGTATGACAGCCAGGGAGGATGGGGGAGGATGAAGGAGGACAGGGAGCTGAGCCATGCAAGATAGGAGCGGGGAGCCGATGAGCCATGCATACAGGATAGGAGGTGGGGAATTAGCCATGCATACAGGGAGGGGGGAGATGAGCCACGCATACAGGAGGGGGAGAGATGAGCCATGCATACAGGAGGGGGGAGATGACCAATGCATACAGGAGGGGGGAGAGATGAGCCATGCATACAGGAGGGGGGAGATGAGCCATGCATACAGGAGGGGGAGATGAGCCATGCATACAGGAGGGGGGAGATGAGCCATGCATACAGGAAGGGGGAGATGAGCCATGCATACAGGAGGGGGGGAGATGAGCCATGCATACAGGAGGGGAAGATGAGCCATGCATACAGGAGGGGGGAGAGATGAGCCATGCATACAGGAGGGGGGAGATGACCAATGCATACAGGAGGGGGGAGAGATGAGCCATGCATACAGGAGGGGGGAGATGAGCCATGCATACAGGAGGGGGAGATGAGCCATGCATACAGGAGGGGGGAGATGAGCCATGCATACAGGAAGGGGGAGATGAGCCATGCATACAGGAGGGGGAGATGAGCCATGCATACAGGGAGGGAGTGGAAATGAGCCATGCATACAGGGAGTGGGGCCCGGGGGAGATGAGCCATGCATACAGGAGGGGGAAGATGAGCCATGCATACAAGGAGGGGGGAGATGAGCCTTGCATACAGGGAGGGGGGAGATGAGCCATGCATACAGGGAGCATCATGTGAGGTCATTATACAGTATTGAGCATCACGTGTGGCTAGTATACAGTATGGAACACTATTTGTGTCCATTATACAGTATTGAGCATCATGTGGGGCCATTATACAGTATGGAGCATCATGTGTGGCCATTATACAGTATGGAGCATCATGTGTGGCCATTATACAGTATGGAGCATCATGTGTGGTCATTATACAGTATTGAGCATCATGTGGGGCCATTATACAGTATGGAGCATCATGTGTGGCCATTATACAGTATTGAGCATCATGTGGGGCCATTATACAGTATGGAGCATCATGTGTGGCCATTATACAGTATTGTGCATCATGTGTGGCCATTATACAGTATGGAGCATCATGTGGGGCCATTATACAGTATGGAGCACTGTGTGGCCATATTTTTTTGTTTATAATTATTGTTTATGAAACAGTGTGATCAGCAGTACTAAATGGGGGTGGTTGGGGCATGGATATGGGTGAGACTAGTTGTGAAATGGGTGTGGTCAGAGGCACGGCCTAAAATTTGCCGTAGCGCGCATAGCAAATTTTGTCCCTCTTTCCCTTCTTCACAAGTTGGGAGGTATGTGCCGCAAATGTCCGCAAATCCCATAGGGAATGAATGAGGCCGAACGCAGTGTTGCCGTAAGTGATCCGTTACGCAGCAGATGCGGAAAAACTGCCAGATCTGCTGCAAAAGGCTACTTTCACATCAGCGATTTTTGCCAAAGTCACTGCCGATAGTGTCATACTCACCAAAGGGGGAGGCAGCACTAAAAGTGCCTAGGGCAGCATAAACTCGGCCCTGCATGTGGGTGTTGCCTGGTTGCTAGGGAATCCCCACATGTAATCAAGCTGGCTAGTAGCTGTAAATCATTCAGCTGCGGCCAGGAAAACTAAATCTCGGAGCAGTCATAAATAATTGGAGACCACCCGAGCGTGCTCGGAAAAACCTGAGCAACGAGTACACTCGCTCATCACTAATAAATAACTTTGCGTGACCAGACAAAATTCAAAACACAAAATTCTAAATTATGGTAGATTGGTGGTGGGGATGGCAGGAGGCCAGCTTGAGATGGTTGCTGTGTTTGAGGTGCAACTTGGACCTCACCCTGTTTGTGGACATATTCAGCACCAGGAAGGGTGATGTGGCCAGGATCCTGTTGGTGAGGAAAGAAGTGGGATGAGGGATATTGTTGTGGATACACCTGGGTATTTGTGTGCCCATGTGTTTCATAACCCCCAATATGGCCATATCGACCATACCCATGGTGGGACCAGCCTCCAACAGTGGGTCTGATCAAGTGGCCATATTGGGATGGTGGATTGTAGGCTGGTATTTGTGCCTGTGTAGGCCAATGTTGGGTTGGTGGGGGATTTGGCTGTGGTGGGGAGGAGGTGGCTCAGATACTGATTGTGCCTGCACTTCTGTTATTGGGCCCATTATGAGCTGGTTATTTGGGGACAGCTACCACCGTTCAATATATTCAAAAGGCTGCTATGGGTTATTGGGCGGTGTGCAGGCATCAATCAGTATTTGAATTGATCCTCGCACACACAGTCTGACCTCCCAGGGTAGTGGATGGAGGTACCTGGCCAGGCTGTGGGCATAGGCTTCCTCACCCTCATCGTGGGCAGCCCTAGACAAATAATTTAACACCCCTGTATCTACATGCCTTCTTGTGTCAAAGGCTGTATTGCTTCTCCTGCGTCGGCCACGGCGGGGGATGACGGCAGGCTGTGGTGAGGTCTAAAGAGGCATGGAAGGGCTGCTGCTGTTTCCCTGGTTCTCCTGTTGCTGTTCCTCCTGTCCTCCTGATGCCACTGCTGGTGCTGGTGGTGATGGTGGTGGTGGGATGCAGCAGGAAGGTGCAGAAGATGGGCTAGCCACCTCTTCACCTCCCCCGACTGGGTCAAAAGGGGCCACGGAGTCAGAGCATGTTTCCCTCTCAGTGAGGTTGGACTGAGTGCTGTTTTTTATTGGTTTAAAAAAAAAAAAAGATATGACCCCAACAGCATATGTAAAATGTGGTGTGATGTATGTACTTATGGTCTGAGATCCAGAATGGGAGCCAGAAAAGACAGGCAATCATAAATATATTTCCGTTTAGTCGGTGCTGCATCACCACTCCTGGTTTTCTGCTGACGTTCCCGCCGGTACTGATCCCTGATGCTGCGCCAGCGTCTCATGACATCACCTACTGCAACGCAACATAATAATTAAGTATTACATTCATATTTTTATTTTAGAGATGTAACATATATTTTTCACTATGATGTGGCCAGAAAATGTGAATTTTTAATATAAGAAATATTATAAATATTCTTAAAAATCCTTCACATATTATGATTTAATGGTCTAAGGGAAACACATGTTAGTTTGCTCAGTAATATTAATAATGGATAGTACTTAATAATTTGTTTGGAGTACTTTCTAAGCTAATTAGCATGTCAAAGCTTCCTGATAATGTAGGATTAAATTTCCTGTCACCTGGAGAAGTCTTCCATATTTCTCGCAAGTCACATGTATGGTCCGTGTGTAATCCATATTTTTCTCGCACCAATGCAAAATACTTGCATTGGCGTATTTTGGCGTAATACGGTGACAATCGCAGCATGCTGCGATTTCGTACGCACGTATAATACGGCCTAGAAAATTACGCATGATGGGAGCTGCCCCATAGATTAACATTGGTCTGAGTGCTATGCGATTTTTTATCGCATAGCACTCGTCCATATTACGCTCTAGTGTGACTCCGGCCATATACTTATACATTAAGAGTAGGACTCATTTTAATGTCAGGCAGAATTCTTTAAAAAGGAATAATGTATCCATTTAGGTATGAATTTCCAAAGTAAATGCATCAGCTTCATCAGGTCCTAGAGATCTATTTAATAATGCAATCAGTTTGTATTGTAAAGCCTGATTGTACACCTTTTTTTCAGTGGGATGGCTTTTACACTGTTTTGATCAAAATAGTGAAAACTAAGCACCAAATGCTATTTATATGTACTATCACTATTTATTTACTTATTTACTTACTACAGGATATAGATATATGCTCATTTTCCTTTCTTCTTGGGTTTTGCCTGTGGAATGGCCACAGCGTGAAGATGCTCCTAAACTTTTCACGCATACCAACTTACGTCTGGCTCATTTTTTTTATTTTGCTTTAGTTTTTGATTTTGTACTTTGTACAAATAGGAGCGCGACCCCACTTTCTGAGCTAGTTATTCCATCTATTATAGCTTCCCATGGGCAGGTATCTCAACTAGTCAGGCTCCTGTCCTGCTCTGCCCTAATTCACATTGAGGTCGGTTGACACCTGGTAAGATTTTAATACTAGAGACAGGATCGTCCCAATTGGATACAGCTTGTCGCGGTGGGATGACTTTTACACTGCTTTGATCAAAATAGTGATAACTAAATATCCTATGTTATTTACATGTACTATTACTATTTACTTAGTTACTTACTACAGGGTATACGACCACTTTCTTTTCTTCTTGGGTTTTGTGTTTTGAAATCTGATGACAAATCGGCATTAATTTCCAATTTTCCAATCACATCTGTTTGATTTTGATATTAATTCATTAAATTTTTTTCATATTTTCTAACATGACAGATAGATAGATAATAGATAGATAATTAGATGGGTTGATAGATAGTATACATTTTCGTTAGGTCTTGTCATTTTTCCCGCTGCAGGTGGATTGAGCGCTGTGATGTGGATTAGGGTTTAGCAGGAGGGAGATAAGATCAGAGGTGCAGATCTGGAGGAAATGTTCTGCTGTAATAAGAACATTGTGAAACTTTCTACATTCCGGCACTCTGGCTGGGGATAGGAGCTGTGCACATTCGCACAAGCACATGGATACAGAACCTTTCCTATGAGCCACATGCACTGTTACTCTCATGCTACTGTCTTCACACATTCTTTTTGTGACACTTTGTAAAGGGCTTTTCCTCCCTGCTCATCTCTTATCTCCCTCCCCTTGTACTGGAAAAGTGCAGTTTGCTCCACCTCCTCTTTCCTCCCCATTCAGCAATCAGTCAGGGAGAGTGAATGTGCACAGGCTCAGGCAGCAGCAGCAGCATCCACCCTGGGACTCCTCCATGAGAGCACTTCCCTCCCTCCTCTCACTACCCTCTCTCTGTCTCTTTGCAATCCTTTATCCCTTCACTCTGTCATCCCTTTGCTCCGTTACCCTCCAACCTCTCCCTCTTGTGAGCGTGCACTTCCCTCATCCAGCCACTCTACTCCCTACACTCCCCTCTTTTCTTCGCACCATTTGACTTTCAATCGCAAGACGTCGATCGATCTTCTCCTATGAAACGATCCAATTGATCTGTCGCTCGGGTTTCTTGGAGGGAAGTAACAGAGCAGCATGTCCCGGAGAAAGCAGAGCAAGCCAAGACAAATTAAACGTGAGTCCCACGATGTGCAAGTGTGCTGGATGGGGAGGGGGAGACGTCTTGACTGGGACTGCTAAACAAGTCCCTTGGATTTGGACTTATTCTCTTTTTTTATAGGCGTAGGGACGAAGTTATAGGAAAGGCATTGACCGGCGCTGATCACGGTACTAGAGACCATGATAGACGTAGAGAACAGATAGGATGGTCTATATATATACATATATATTGTGTGCACACAATCACTATCTGACCTCCTCGAGATTACAACTCACAGCTGTCAAATGAGTGTGTGCAGGGAAAAGGGCACACTCACAGCCTACAACTACAGAACAAGGCGTCCGATTAGTACAAGCGGCCTGTCTAGAATATGTCACAGCAACTTCATCCAAGTTCAATTATTTCCTATCCCAAGTATATCACTAATTATTTCAACCCTTGTATGTGCCAATGTCACGCTGGGCATCCATTAATAACTTGGACCACCTATCACTCACGACGTTTGCTGCACGTAGTTTCTACAGATACGGTTTAATTATAAACATAATTTTTGATACTTTTTCTCCAATCTACAAGAGAGACCATTTCACTAACATGACCCCCAAGAACATTAAAACACGAATTAACCAGATACAATTCCCAGCTCTGTAGCAGTGCATCTTCATCAGCACACACTTCCATGCAACTAATCCTCATGTCACACTCCAGGACTGCTCCTTTGCTAGCATTTCAATATTGATTTTTCCTAGTTCTAATTGCACGGGTATAGCTAATTCCTGATGACTTTTATGGACTGTCTTCCACACATATTAAAACCAGTGCCGCCTTAGAAAACATGTCAATATTTCGTGAAATATTTTGTTAATTTTCCTTTTCGAGCGTGCGAGAATATTCAACGCAATTAACAATCACGGTCGAAAATTGTCACAATTTTAGTCCAATTTTCTTTTTCTAGAACGTTTGTGCAAACACTTATTTTATTTTCGTCCCTGTCGTGTCGGTGTTACTGCACTTTTGTAACTTTTGGGATGTACTTCGTGCTTCACGTTACGTTATGTGGTTATTTTTGAACTATGCGCCTGTGGTGTAATTATGCCGTCATGCCATTCCAACTGTAAGGTTACTGACTTGATTGTTAATAAACTATTAGCATTAATTGCTCAGTGGAACACAGACCATCTGATTGCCCTTTTGTGTACTTTGTTATCTCCTCAATTAAATTTGTTCATTTTTTTTTTTTTTGCATTCATCTAATGATGGGAGATAAAAGTTGGGATGTTAATTGGAAAATACACATGGTGTAGTTAACCGGTCTGTTTATGTCACAAATGTTGATATGATAGGAACAAGACTGTTCCAGTGTAATGGTCTCATGACAGTATTGATCAGCGATGGAAGGTAGACGTATTATAGGACAACTTTTATTTATTAGTTGTTTTCTATTTAATTTTATGTATCGGTGTTTTAGGTGTTTGCGGTTCTTTTTGTTAATTGTATCGTTATTTATGTTTATTCGATGTATTTCTGCACTTTCACACTCAAATAGCAAAAGGCAGGGAGAAACTTCTGCGAGTTTGCAAGGCCTCAGGAACTAGCAGACGTCCCATGAGGTTGCTTTAGAATCTATATTGTATATAGACATTTGTATATTTGTAAATACAAACTAATATATTATATATATGTAGCGAAAAGTATGTGCGGTCTGCTGAATACTGCTCTTACTTAGGAAAAAGTAATACAAAAATAGCAATGCAAAATGCAAGTACAAAATACAATACAAAATTAGCTCCCCAATAAAATGTTTTGGATTACCCCCCCTTTATAATAACCTAACCCACCCCCTATCATTCGTAAACCGTTTAGTGGCTTCAGGTGCGAAGATGATGATGCTTAGAAGAAATATAGCCAGCAAAACAAAAGTCACCCAGTGCCAAGAAACTCCAGAGACAGTCATTTTAAAGGACAAAAAGGTTGTTGGGAAGAGTTTTTTTTTCTTCTCGTACTGCATTCTTTCTGTGTTATCTAAAATTGTGATTTATGCAGTATTTTAATATTTTGCTTATTCTTTCCCCTTGGGTGCTCTCTGGGCAGCGATAAAAAGGCAAAGCTGAAAGAGCACCATTAATTTGCTCTGATGACTGGCCAGATAAGGGGAGATAATGGGAAAGATAAGCTGGGAAGATATACCATCAGAAACCCGATTATTACCATTAAAATTCCAGCCTAGCAATCTGCTGAAGCCTGATAATTCCTTCTCCGTTTCCACCACTTTGGATGATAAGGCAAAAAATAGTCACTCAGTGCTCCCTGATTAGACTGCCTGGATATCCTGATAATACAGTGATAAATTATGTATTTTGCCCCCACGTTCTGTCACAAAAAAAATTCTGATTTTATTTATTTTATTTTTTTTTCTTTGTATATTATTTTATTACAGGAATCTAGTAGAAAATCTGCCTCCCTCCCTCCCGGGCCCAGAAAATAAAACCATTCTCTCATGAGCTATTATTCTAATATGAGGTTGATAAAAAGCAGTGATAGGAGACGAGGTGTTTTGTGTGGGAGTACCATATCAATGCTATCAACTCATCTCTCCGCGCCAGCTGCTCGCTGTTGTTGTCACAAGCCTTATCACCCCCTGCCAATATGCCAATAAATTGCCCAGATTCTCCTTCGTCCTGTCACTTTAGAGCCAAGTAATTTTTATTTATTTTTTTAAATTTTTTTATTTTTTTTTTTTTTAAGTTTTTATTGCCCATGTTCATGTACAGTTCTTCACAAACTCCTAAAAAGTAGTAAGCATTTACTATAGCGTCACTATAAAGGGACCCGGCACAGTGGGAGGAGCGTAGCGTCATAGTTTTGTTTGTTGGCAAACAGCATTCCGCAGCCATGTGTCACAGGATTCCAAAGCTTAGAAATAAGCATTGGCTTTACAAATCTTAAGACGAAACCATATATATCCGGCCTTTAATGTCATATGGCACGTAGAATATAACCTAAAACCAAGGTAAAATGTCGTTCTAAAACATTTCATCATTGTGAAAATATTCAAAAAGATTAAAAAAATAATATTTAAAGACATCCTAAAATGTGAAAATATTTACATAAATAATTGGCTGCGCTATAAGGGAAGTCACACGGGGTAAGACTAGATTAACCCTTAAAAATGCATGGCCTGATTCTCCAGTTTTTCTTTTTTTTTGTCATGCTTTATATGACTTCATTTAATAACAATTTGCAGATTTGTTCTGTTCTCTGTTCGTCATCCATTAATATTGTCAACGGTGATGATATAATGAACGTGAGTAATGAAACCTGAGACTGTTTGAGGTGACTTATTTTTAGCTGCAGTGTAAAAGTGACTTCAGATTTTTATTGTGGGCTTTTTATTTCATATATCCAAAATGCTTTCTTTCGATTTTTTACTATATTTTTGCACTTTTGTCTCCCATTGTTACATTTACTATGTATAATATATATATATATATATATGCATATCTATATACACACATACACATATATGCACATACACGCATAATATATATACACACAGAAATATATATCTAAATATGTAGATAAGTAGATATATATATATTTATAAATATATATGTGCGTATATGTATATATACATGCACATACACATTTATGTATATACATATTCATGCATATATATTTATATATATATATATACACATATATGCATAAATATACATATATGTATATAGAAATACACTTATATACATACATATACTGTACATATGTATGTGTATATATAAATGTGTGAATGTACCTATATATATATATATATATATATATATATATATATATATATACCTATATATACATGTATAATATATATATTTGCATGTATATATAAATATGTGTATATATATTTATATATATATATAGATATACACATGCACACACACTTATTTATACACATACATACACACACATATATATATATACTGTATATATATATATATATATATATATATATGCATGTAAGTGTATTTATAAATGTGTTTATGCGTATATATAGATAGATAGATAGATATATATATATATATAATATATAAATGTATGTGTATATGGATATGTGTGTATATATATATATATATATATATATATATATGTACTTGTATCTATACGTAGATGTATTAGATGCATAATGAATGCACCAATGTCAAATTTGCAGACATCTATGAGATATGTAGTTATATTTCCATGCAGATATTTGGGCATTTGTTTTTGTTTAGTTACATTACGTCGTGGTGCCATTCTTCTCCATCCATTCCAGATCCCTTCGATGACTTTTTTTTGTGTGAAATGCAGTCATGTTCCTTAAGGGCTAAGGTGGCAAACACCTGCAATCCTGCAAATTGAATCATGCGTCTGGCCGGTATGGTGGCAGAGCAGCCAACTGTACAACTCGGCACAATTTGGTTTCAAAATCAGGTTGGACCCTTTACAAGCGTTATGATAATTGAATAGAATCTGTTGAATAGATGCCACAGAAAAAGTCTTTGTCTGTGTCAGGAAATGTGTAAATCTGCCTGTTCATGGCAAATGTGTTCTGCATGTCCCTTGATTATCAGACATAATTCTACTTATTTTGAGAGATTTTTTTTTTCCATCCTTTAACATAGGCTAAGACTTGAAAGCTATTGCCAATTTTACGACGTGTCTCACGGCCATGAATATTATCTTATAGAACACATCGCTGGAATAATTGAGGAGGGGAGTTGAAAAACTAAAATCATAGGTACGGCCTTACTCCAGTCATAATGAATATATTTCATTTGTGTACTCCAAGGCCTCGAAATATAGAGGTCTTTAGTGACAACAGGACAACGTGCCGTCCCAAGTAGGAACGTTGCCGTACATTTTGGGCACATTTTGGACACATTTTGGGCACTGTCAAGGAGATGTGTTATTTGAATTTTGTCGCAATTATTTAGATAAAATGTGTTAACAATTCATCAAGTTACCAATTTTTCGGAAAAATATCTTTCCACACTATCCATCACACAAAATATAGGTAACATTATCACTTTCACATTCCAATACAAGGCATCTGCTATTCACAGCATGTAAGTGAATCTGTTGTTTTCTGCATGGTAATTTATATCTTTTCTTTTAGAACTACAAATAAATGTAATTTCAGCAGAATATAGATTGTGTATAATTTCGGATTTCGGGGGGAAAAAAAAAGTCAATTGGTAAAATTCCCCAAAGTGTTGCGAGCCAATGAGGCATTGCTGCCTGTATGTTGATCTTCTTCCTGTAGGAAGAGAATGTAGGCACTATTAATCCTATGCCCCCCTTAAATTCCAGCAGCAGTTGAGATCGGGGTGCAGATTATATTGACAATCAGAGGTCTTTTTGTTGGATGACCTAAAGATATTTTTGCCAACATAAAAAATGCTATTAAATCAGTTAAACCTCAAAGATTTTTTTTTATTAAATGTAAAATATAAAGTTTTATCCACGAGGTTTAGTCAATGCATAACAAACTTTTTTTTACGAATTTTGTATTTTAAAAATTAGTATCAGACAATTGACATAGAACAGTTAACTAGAAGAGTTGGAAATTATTCAAATGGTAAGATTTATTGATATTTATTTTATTCTTTTAGGCTAAGGAATGCATTTTGTTAAACTAAATTCCTATTTTATATTTCCTTTTTATTTGCTTATTTTTTTAATTATTTTTCTATTTTTTGGGATCTAGAGTGAATATGAAAATTCTGTACATCCCTTAACAATCCATTAGCATAAAGATAACACATTTGTTTATTGTCTTCCGGAATCAGCTGTTAGTATCTGTGCCACAGGTAACAATTGACTTTTCAGGCTTTAAGTTAATAGCCTTGTCTCTTTCTTGTATGGATCAATATTAGTATTAATTAATCACCGTTATCAGCTCTAAGATCTGGTTCTATTTGTTGTTACATCAGCAAAATATCAATAGGGAAAGTGGACTCTGAGATCGTCATGGCAACTTCATCTCTTGGGTCAAAGAAAGTTTATCTTATCTGTTCATGGAGAGTAGCAAACTGTTTAGGGATCTAGTTTGAACTCTAACTGCATCGATTTCATTTTTTTGTTTGGAAATAGAAACTGAATTCCAATCACATGGGATAGAGAAGATTTAAATATTAATGTCCGGAAGCATTCCCGCAAGGCGGTTACTTTAATTTCCATAACTACTAAATTGGAGTGGCCTTTTAATAACAAAAAACATCTAAATTTTGGGACATTTTTGAAAATTTTTCTAAATGACCAACAGTTTTTTTTCGTCATTTTTTTCAATTTTTCATAAATTAAAAGATCTTCGATTTTTCGAAATTAATTAGCTTTTTCCTTAAGTGCAAAACATCATTAGTTACATTTCTTTTATACTTTTAACTATCTTTTAATCATTTTATAACTTTGGCACCTAAATATTTGGAAGCCTCTAATCCCACCAGTTTCCCATTTTTGACATGTTTTTAATCTTTGTTAGGCCCAAGTAACTTTTTGATATTTTAGGCATCTAAAACCATCGATCTACACATAACTTTACTCAAGGTGGAAATCAAACCTTGATATTAGGGATTTTTAAAATTTCAGTGTAAATGTAAATGCTGTGCCATCTAGGCACATTACGAATTCATTCACTAACGACGGGTTATAAAAAAGTAAAAATACAGAAAGTTAAATTATTCAACTAATAATATCTTAAAGAAATGAAGAGAAAATAAACAACACTGTTATGATTATTTGAGTTCAATGCGGGAATATTGCTATGAATGAATATAATTTTTTTTTAAAGTCAGTATTTATTGTTTTTTTCGCAGATAATTCATGTTTTGTTTTTGTTACCATTACTTTTGGAGGGCGTAGTTTGCATACTTTTTGTATATGGAAGTGTTGCAAAAACATTTTTGGAAGTTCCCTGCTTTTTAGTTATAGAGTTTTATCCATCTACAACGTGAAGTCTAGTGCCGCTAATTTTCGTGGGTGAGCTGAGATAATATTTTCTCCATTTACTTTCTGTATTGTATGCTTGCCACTAGAGCATTGTTATGGAAGATCTGGTCGTGCTTCCATAGCACTGGACTTGGCAGACCTCTATCTTGCTATTACTGTGCAATTGTAGGAAATGTCCTCAATTAGTTCTTTGGCTTCTTTTCAGTTGAATGTTGTAGACTTTTTTTTGGGAGACTTCATTATCATGGTTAATCATTTAATTTGAATTATACATTTTTCTTTCTTGGTGTTTCCTGTTAATCAGTGGCACATTTTACACCGGTTAGATCTTTGTTGGCTTTATAACTTTATAGCGTTATCGGAGTGGAGTTACTCTTTTGGATGTTTTTGATGGTTCATTGCTTTACATATTTTGTACCTGCTGATGATCTAATATTAAAGAATGTTTTGACATATTTTTCAGCTTTTCACTTGCTTTTTTTTGTCTAGTGATCACTGCCTGAAATGATGATGTGCTATGTTCCCGTGGGAGGTTTTGTAAGCTCATTTGAAATGTGTCAAAAATTCATGTCTCAAGGCCATTTTTCTGCATGTGATTGCCCAATGAAATGGCCCAAATTAAATGGCCTTAGCCTGAGACTTTATTGCATGTCTGATCAACAAATATTTAAAGTATTCTCATATTATATAATAATATCAAATATATGTTATTCCGCAGGGACTGGAGGTGATCATGAATCATGATACAAATAGAGATAGATGATAAATAGATAATAGATAGATAGATGGTTAGATAGATAGATAGATAGATAGATAGATAGATAGATAGATAGATAGATAGATAGATGCATTGGGCTATAGGAGAAAGTCGATCAATCTAAGAGTCAGGACGGACTTTACATATTTGGACTATCTTCAGAGTTTATGTTGGGTGCCGAACCAATTATGTTGCATTGTGAGAGTATTGTGTTGCATTCTATTGAAATGAATATATATGTGCGAATTTAACATTTTTTTTACCATTGTTTTTGCCACCCCTTAGCATAAAAAATGTGCAGTGTAATTCTTTATGAAAGTAATTACAATATATTACATTCATACATCGTGTCTAATACCGATTTTACTACAAACCATAACATTTGCTAAATACTTTTTTTTGCATAGGATGTTTTCCACTTGTTTCAACCCACTAGTTATCTAAATTGTCTTTTAGAGCAAAAAAAGCCAATTGGTTAGTTAAAAAAAAAACTCTTGAAAAGCAAAAAAAGTAGCAAAAAAATGACCTGCTGATTTTTCTATCATTGAGTAACAGTTTGACCTTGTGAGGGCATGATGACGAGATTGCCTAGTAATGGCATGCATTCAATGTCTTGCAGAAAGATTTTCTCTTATGTTGCAAATTATCTATTCTTCCTACCTGACCTGTATGTTGTCATTTACAAGGGAGGGGCTAGACCCCTGTCCACCAAAACCTAATAGGAACCTGAGGCCTAGCATGTTTCATCGCTACTAGTGTTGAGCGATACCTTCCGATACTTGAAAGTATCGGTATCGGATAGTATCGGCCGATATCCGAAAAATATCGGATATCGACGATACCGATACCCGATACCAATACAAGTCAATGGGACACAAGTATCGGAAGCTATCCTGGATGGTTCCCAGGGTCTGATGGAGAGGAAACTCTCCTTCAGGCCCTGGGATCCATATTCATGTAAAAAATAAAGACTAAAAATAAAAAATATGGATATACTCACCCCTCCGGCGGACCCTGGACCTAGAGGTGTTAACCGGCAGCCTCCGTTCCTAAGAATGAGCGAGTGAAGGACCTTCGATGACGTGGTGGCTTGTGATTGGTCTCATGACCGCTCATGTGACCGCTCACGGGACCAATCGCAAGACCGCGACGTCATCGCAGTTCCTTCACTCGCTCATTCTTAGGAACGGAGGCTGCCGATTGCAGCGGTTACAACCAGGGCGCGTCAGAGGGTGAGTATATCCCTATTTTTTATTTTTATTCTTTATTTTACGCATGAATATGCATTCCGATCCCGATTCCCGATATCGCAAAAACATCGGAACTCGGTATCGGAATTCCGATACCGCAAATATCGGCCGATACCCGATACTTGCGGTATCAGAATGCTCAACACTAATCACTACCCAATATGCTTTTAAGGAATCTATTATCATTTACGTACCTTTGCATGTCAAGATGAGAGGTCTTTTCTACCAGTAGATCCCAAGCTTAAGTTTAAAAACAACGATCTTTGAATTATTTCTGCCCCACGTAAACTAAGGAACTAAGCATCAACAATTCATTCAGAAATTTCCTGTAGACGTCTAACTTTTTGTTTTGTTCTAATGTTTTTGAAATTGTTTTGTAGAAAAAAAAGTTGGAGTCCTTGTTCTCGGCTTTGAAGTCTACATCATATTTTCATTTTTGGTTTTATCGACCTGCTCTGCCACTTAATTACATTGTCGTCTAATTTCAGATCACTTCTTCTTTTTTCCCTACCGGGATAAAGTCAAATGTTGACTACTCCAGGTCACTTCTTGTGTCTTTCCTTACGGATTAAAGTCAAACTCTACTGTTGCAAAAATGTTCAACATTGTTGAAAACGTCAAAATTGTGAATGTTATGTGCCCTTAAATTGTTTGTTCTATAGCGTCTTGGGCTACATTCCCATGATGAGCTTTTGGTGAGTTTTTAACGTTGCAAGTTTTCTGCACCCATTACGTAAAATAGGTTACTTGCATTTTTTTCCCAAAAATCGGCAGCAAAAAATTCATCGCAGGAACGTTGCCTTTCCCAGATAATTCATTTCTAATTTAGGTTAAATATTTAGTTTTCAGATTTGTTGTGCATGCTTGTAAACTAAAAGAAATACTATCAAAGTATTTAGTGAATGTTGATGATTATGTTGTATTACAACTAATGCAAAATTGTATAGGTTATGTTGTCATCTATTGATGTTTACTTTTATTAATTTTTTTTGTAATCTGTAGTCATTGCAACTTAATATGTAGAAGCATAAAAGTATTTACTGCACATCAGTTTTTCTAGCCAACATCGACCGCAATATCATTTTTATTGTACATCTATATGTAGAAGCATAATTATAATTCTTTTTTCAAACAACTAGTGCATAAATTATGTATTCACCAGCTAACAAAAAGAATTCCTGAAAGTCAGAAAAACAGTGATTCTGAAAATTGCAAAAACTGTTTCTCCATTTTTTTATTTTGGGGTCTTGTACCCAATTTTTCTGTTTTCCACAGAATACGGAAGAATAGATATGCAGCATGATACAAGTCATGGTATTTAAGGCAGGGCTAATCATGTCTCTATCACCAGGTAATGGTCAAAAACCTACAATTTTTAAGGAGGCAAATTTTTGCAGTCACTGTGTACTAGGCCTTTGTTTTCAGACGGAAGTTACTGCATTTTATTGTAGCATACACAATGACGATAAAGTTACTTTTTTTGCTTTGTTTGCTTTTCTAACTCAAAAGTCTCAAACCTTTATTATTTATTTATTTTATTTTATTATGCTCCTCCTCTTTCTTCTTGTCTCTTCTAGTCAATGAAAATAAAATCTTCTTCAAATTAATTATTTCACTTACAATAAAATAAAATAGATAAAAAATGGCACACCTCGCTGTAATAATAAAATGAGTTCAAATCTCAGTGGATGAGTAGGAACCTGCGTCAATCACTTCGAATGAATTTAGTAAATACTTAAAAAAGTATAATAGGAAAAAAAGTGACGTAACTGTTAACAAGTGGTAAATTTGCATTTACTTTTATATTGCAAAAAAAGAGATTCACCTGTATATTTTTTGACGTATCAAAGATTATACACACAGTTGGAATCCGATTGATAGATCTATATTTTTTTCTTTATAAAAGGAAATAAGGAGATTTTTTAATTTTATTTTTTTTTGCCACTCCTCCATGTTACATTATATCATGTTGGTATCTTTTCTTGTTGCCGCTATTTTGGTTTGTTTGTGGCCTCAGAACTATTTTGAATTTTGTCTCCAACGTATTCATCATTCATATGTTCATTGTGTGAATGCTAACTAGTATATTAAACTGTGGCGTTCCAAAATTGTAAAAATTGTAAAAAATACATTTAACAAAAACCTGTTTTAATCAGCAGACCATTTTCTATCACATGATGATATCTCTTATGCAAACGTGAAATTGCTGTTTATTGGAATTTTCCACGAATAAGGACTGAGTTACAGTCTGAAACGCGTGGGACGGAAAACCAATATTGCTTTGGATGTATTTGGGGATGTCATTTTTTAACTACTTATTGGATTAAAGCTTATATTTTTTTATCCGGATTATGGCTGAAAACGTCTTAACTTTGATCTCAGCTGTGACATCACCTATTGTGATTGGTGGATCTTGTGTTATCAGCAGTGTATGTAGTGTATCATTGTAATCCTGTCACTAATGATAATGAGCCTGCTGAAAACTCTTCCTGAAAGGATAGGAAGTATGAGACTAAAATAGTTCTAGTGACCAGTGTTAAAATTGCAAGATAACTCTTCTTTTTTTAAAATAAAGATTGTGATATGAAAAAAATGCCCCAAATTAGTAAAAATACATACAACACAAAAACCTGATTTAAGCCCTTAAAGCAAAATCATGTTCATGATTGCAGGAATTGAAATGTGTGGAGAGGGCGCAGGAGCTTTGCTGTGTCCACACGCGTTAGATGCAGCCATATCACACAGTTGGTATCTTTCTCTAACAGCAGCAATAGGAGCTGATCTCCGATCGCTGCTGTAAACCATTTAAATATTGCTGTCGATCTTTGACAGCAGTGTTTAAATGGAACATGTGCAGGTGCTCATGTGCCCTGAGCCTCCTGCGACACAACTGGAGGGCACCGATGGATTACCGTGGCAGTCAGAGGCCCATTGAAGGCCCTTGTGAAAGCCATCTTGGTCCTCCTGGGAAGCTCAGCCACAGGCTGAACTCCATAGGACACAGAGATTTTCACTTGAACCTGTACTCATCTGGTTGCAATGACACAGCATGCTGCGATATTGCAATATTTAGTCTAATCGATCAGAGAATCGCAGGTTCAAGTCCCTTAACCCCTTAATGTTCAATGACAGATATATCCCACATTGGATGCCTCTCCCTGTTTGGTGCTGGCTCCGGCAAGGAACCAGCATCTTTTCCGGCACATGACAGCTGATCTGATCAGCTGTCATGTGCCCCTAACAGCCGCAGATGTAATCGCAATCTACCCACGGCTGCTAACATGTGAAATGCCGCTGTTAAACTTTGACAGCGGCATTTAACATGTGGGCTCAGGAAGCGCGTATTTAACCCCACCCATCGAAGCCCATATCACATGACCGCAGGTCGCCGATGGGTTGGCATGACAACCCGGGGTCTGCAGGAGACCCCTGTGGTTGTCATAGCCGGATAGCTATGAGTGCCGCCCAGCCCTCGGCGCTCATAGCAAGTGAGCATTTCTGCTACATACAGCAGGGCTGCAGCTCTGCTCTTTGTAGCACAAGCGATCGGATGATTGCAGCTTCTAGTCTCCCATGAAGACTATTGAAGCAATTAAAAAATAAGAAAAATGTTTTTAAAAATATTTTAAAAAATATAAAAGTTCAAATCACCTCCTTTTCGCCCCATTCAAAAATAAAACAATAAAAAAATCAAATATATAAATATTTGGTATCGCCAAGTTCAGAATAGTTCGATCTACCAAAATATAAAAAGAATTAATCCAATCGTTAAACTGCGTAGCGAGAAAAAAAATCAAAACTCCAGAATTATGTTTTTTTTGGTCACTGCAACATTGCAATTAAATGCAATAACGGGAGATCAAAAGATTGTATACACACCAAAATGGTATTGATAATAACATCAGCTGGGCATGCAAAAAATAAGCTCTCACCTTGCCCAAGATCCCGAAAAATGGACGCTACGAGTCTCGGAAAATGGCAACTTTTTTTTTTCTTTACAAACGTTGGATTTTTTTTTCCCACCACTTACATAAAAAAGAACATAGACATGTTTGGTGTCTATGAACTCATAATGACTTGGAGAATCATAATGGCAGGTCAGTTTTAGCATTTAATGAATGTAGTAAAAAAAAATCCTAAAAACAATTGAGGATTTGCACTTTTTTCCAATTTCACCGCATTTGGAATTTTTTTCCCATTTTCCAGTACATGAAATAGTAAAATCAATGGTGCCATTCAAAAGTACAACTTGTCCCACAAACAATAAGCTCTCATATGGCCATATTGACAGAAAAATAAAAAAGATGTGGCCGTGGGAAGAAGGGGAGCAAATAAATAAATATATAAAATAAATATATATAAATATTTATATCTCATATAGAAGAATACAAATCACCCTCATTTCCCTCATTAAAAAATAAAATCATATTTGGCATGAAAACATTTTTTTTTTGTAAAAGTATGATCTGTCAAAATATAAAATGAATTGACCTGAAAAAAAAAATGCTGTGACAAAAAAAAAAAAAAAATGTCAGATTGAGATTTTTTGGACATCACCCAAACACTAAAAAATGCAATAAAAAACTATCAACACATCCATCGTATGTACCCAAATTGAAATCAATCGAGAAAACTGATGGCTTGCCATGCAAAAAAAAAGCCCTTACCCAATTCAATCAATGGAAACATTTTATGGATCTCATAAAATGGTGACCAACAATATATATATTTTTACAAGCTTGTAATTATGAAAGAAAAACCAAAATGTTTGTAAGTTTGGCTCTAGAAAGAAGGGAAGAAAAAAACCAAAAGCATAAATTGAAAGGTGTTAAGCAATATGTCCGATTGACACATTTTGTTACTCAACTTAAATTTGACCTTCCCGTCTGCGTTTTCTTTGGTTTGGTATATACTTTCAATCTTTTTGCCTTTGGTTTTCGTTATTTAAAAAAAAAATCATAAAGTTATAAATTTTTTGTGCTTTTCTGTTGTTTTTAAAACAGTTAACACATTTTACTGTACAGTAGAAAAATATATCCAGAGTATCCCAACCTATCAAATGTTTAGACATTGAACACTATACAACTAGAAAGATTTTATTTTTTAACTAATAATATACTGCCAACTGTGTAAGCATGTGATGTGAATAGAGCCTTAGGCAGACGCCTGTGAAGTCCAGATTGTCCGATCTGCCTGCAGATTCCTATGCTGCACGCTGCCAATGCGTTGCCTTTTGTGTATGTAGGATTGATTGATTGTTTGCATTAGTATGGCACATGACATCATCTTGTTCTTTAGAGCTTTTAATCATCCCAGTGCGTGTTATTTTTCATAATTATTTCTGAGCATATTCATTTATTTATATATATAAGTCCAATGTCCACCAGTTGACAAACAGAGCTCTGCTGTGATGGTGAAACATGCAGTTTTGCTCCTTTTTTATAGATATTATAAGGGTTTTACTTGAAGGTATTTTAGGAACTAACGATGTCAAGTTTTAAATCTATAGCTTTATAGTGATTGTCTAGGACTGACCAATTGATAACTTATTTGTACAATAGGTCGTAAGTATCAGATCAGTTGGGGTCCAACATTTGGTAGCACCACCAATCAGCAATGGCTGGAGCTAAGGAATATAAGGGGTAGGACACAGCAGCCAATCACTTGGCACTTTAACTTGGCCACTTTATGGTTATGCCTCATATATCGCATCCTTCCGGAAAGAACTCCAGCTGATCGGTCTGAAGTACTGTGTGGCAGACCTCCAAAATCTCATATGGTCTGGATGGACTATCAGTTCCTCAGGCCTGGACAACCCCGTTAAGCCCAGATGCACACAAAGGTGATACTGTACCCGTAGAGCTTAGAGCCAGATTAAGAAGGAATGCACCATGGAGTATCCAGGTACTTCCACCTTGACCATCGATGGTCATTCAGTGTATTTATCCAGCTGATGAGTGGCGTAGAGGCCATGTATGTCTTTTACTCTCCATGCTAAAGTTTAATGGGGTTGCTAAAGGACCCCTTAACTCTCATAAACTTTACTAGAAAGGACCATGAGCAATGGCAGCCAATTCTTCTATACATGTCTGCTTGGGGGCTGCTTACCAATATTTTAGGCCAAGGACTTTTACCAACCTGACAGAGTTGGAGATGAGGAGGTGTCACTCTGAATGATTCTGTAAAGCCTCGTGCATGAGACCACTGTGTGTATAAGACTTTATCTTACTCTATTCCAGCCTTTTCTCATTTCCCTGTACACTATTTGCTATGAATATTCGCAGTGGTCGATATCCTCATATAGATACATAACTCCTGCTCCCCACTATAATGAAATAAATACAAATATAGATAACAATTTCCAATGGCTTCAGGTGATAAACGCAATTCTGTAAACTGTCACCTCTCTATCATATAAGTGAAGATGATTTCCATGTAATACATGCAATGTTTTGGAAAAATCTGCATCATACGTGGCGAAGAAATCAAATTGTGTAAAACTGCATAATAAAACAATAATAAGGCTTTATCAAAAGAGTATAATAAACAGGATACTATTAAATGCACAATGTTAATATTGTAGGGCAAAATTTCCTGCTGTTCTTTTTAATGATTTAGATATTTGATATGGAAAAGTAAAATCCAACCAAGGGCTCGTTCAGACGTCAGTATTATCCATATACGAGAAAGGCAGACCGATTATCCTGATTTGAGTTTGATCAGAGTGTGGTCTGATTGTCAACAGTTTTTCTCATACGTGAAGAGAAAAAAAGTCTCCATCTTTTCCTTTCTGACACTCTCTGAAAATTGGTCCACACTCGGATGACAAATCTTTCATGGACCCATAGCCATAGATTGATGATTTTGATCAAAATCAGACATGTCTCTGATATTTCCATGGACTACTCCTTTAACAATTCTTTCATGGAGCCATAGACTTGCATTGTCGATTTTGATGAAAATCGGACATGTCTTCAATATTTTCTGCCTACCATTAGGTTTTCAATTCTTTCATAGAGCCATAGACTTGCATTGCTGATTTTGGTCAAAATTGGAAATGTCTCCGATATTTCCACGGACTACTCATTTTACAATTCTTTCATGGAGCCATAGACATGCATTGCTGCTTTTGATTAAAATCAGACATGTCTCCAATATTTTCTATGGACCACTCGGCTTACAATTCTTTCATGGAGCCAATAACTTGCATTGCCGATTTTTTTCTCAAAATCAGACACTTGTTTGATATTTTCCGAGGACCACTTGGTCAGAGGAAAAAAATAAGACATGTACCCCATAGAATGTCATAGTCATAGAGTGATAGCTGTGGGGTACCACAGGGGTCAGTATTGGGCCCTCTTCTTTTTAACATATTTATTAATGACCTTGTAGGGGGCATTCAGAGTAGAATTTCAATATTTGCAGATGACACTAAACTCTGCAGGGTAATCAATACAGGAGAGGACAATTTTATATTACAGGATGATTTATGTAAACTAGAAGCTTGGGCTGATAAATGGCAAATGAGCTTTAATGGGGATAAATGTAAGGTCATGCACTTGGGTAGAAGTAATAAGATGTATAACTATGTGCTTAATTCTAAAACTCTGGGCAAAACCGTCAATGAAAAAGACCTGGGTGTATGGGTGGATGACAAACTCATATTCAGTGGCCAGTGTCAGGCAGCTGCTACAAAGGCAAATAAAATAATGGGATGTATTAAAAGTGGCATAGATGCTCATGAGGAGAACATAATTTTACCTCTATACAAGTCACTAGTTCGACCACACTTAGAATACTGTGCACAGTTCTGGTCTCCGGTGTATAAGAAAGACATAGCTGAACTGGAGCGGGTGCAGAGAAGAGCGACCAAGGTTATTAGAGGACTGGGGGGTCTGCCATACCAAGATAGGTTATTACACTTGGGGCTATTTAGTTTGGAAAAACGAAGACTAAGGGGTGATCTTATGTGAATGTATAAATATATGAGGGGACAGTACAAAGACCTTTCTGATGATCTTTTTAATCATAGACCTGAGACAGGGACAAGCGGGCATCCTCTACGTCTGGAGGAAAGAAGGTTTAAGCATAATAACAGACGCGGATTCTTTACTGTAAGAGCAGTGAGACTATGGAACTCTCTGCCGTATGATGTTGTAATGAGTGAGTCATTACTTCAATTTAAGAGGGGACTGGATACCTTTCTGGAAAAGTATAATATTACAGGGTATATATATTAGATTCCTTGATAAGGCGTTGATCCAGGGAACTAGTCTGATTGCCGTATGTGGAGTCGGGAAGGAATTTTTTTCCCCAATGTGGAGCTTACTCTTTGCCACATGGGGCTTTTTTTTGCCTTCCTCTGGATCAACATGTTAGGGCATGTTAGGTTAGGCTATGGGTTGAACTAGATGGACTTACAGTCTTCCTTCAACCTTAATAACTATGTAACTATGTAACTATGTAACCACAGATAGCACTCGTTTGAGAAAATCGGATGTGTGAATGCGCCCTAAAGAAGGTTGGAAAAATGCCATCTAGTAAAATTTGTGAATTAATTTTTTCACCATATTTCGACCCTCAAAATGTTCAAGATCTGTCTGTTTACGAGTCCAGCCTATCATGCATACTATATTATAATATTTAGTACACATCATGAAACTATTTCTTACAAAAGTGACTTGGTTGTTTTATTTATTTACTTGTAATCTCCATTGGGATGGTGCCAGTTCTTGCCTCCTCTGTCTGCTCACGCACAATGCTATGTGTCCAGATGCTCTTTGCCTGTGTGGTTGCCTTCTGTTTGGAGCAGCTCCCTTAGGAAAGCTGCCTCTTTTTATGCACCACACTACAACCAATATAATTTTTTTTCTATTTTAATATTATTATTATTTTTATATTTTTTTCTAATTTGATTCAAAGAGTAGAAAGAAGTTTATTATATTGAAAAAGGTGGCATAAATTGCTCACAGCCATGGCAAATACTGAAATATTGATAAATAAATGTTGCAGCAATTAGTGGGGAAATTTGGGGGCAGCATAAATCTAAGATCACAAGAACTTATTTTCGGTCTGTGTGCTGGCTGAGTTGAAAATAGAACGTAAACGGACTAATTAATATATTAATTTTCATGAATGTGTTTCCATATGGATCAAAATATGTGCAAAAAAAACACAGCAAAAAAATAAATCAAATAAAATAAGGATTGCAGCACAGACAACATTCGTATGCAAAAATGCTGCAAAGATTTCATAGAGAATTGAATTTTCCTTTTATCATTTAATACTTTCAATGTAATAAATAGTCACTATATGTCATACAGATGTCAAAAAAGATGTGGGTGGCAATGAGATATAGAAGACGGTACAAATGAAAAATAATCCGCTTTTTTCTGATGAAAATCTATTTTTCATACACTTAACTGAATTTAGCCTAATAAAAATTGATATGTACTAAGATCCCACATTGAGTGTTTGGTGAGTTTTTGACGCTGGGTTTTACAGTCCCAGTAAAGTGGATGTTACTTATAGAAATCTCATGGCCACTGTGCTTTTTTTTTTACGCTACGTAAACTGATCTGGGGGGCGTTTATTAAGTCCACAACAGGTCAATTTCTCTTGCTGAGTTTTATGTGCTGATTTTATCCATAAAATTGCAGTAGATGCGGAAAATCCATAGGTAAAAAAATGAACACATACTGAACGTGAGAACGTGGCCTTAGCTGAAAATGCTGCAAAAAATCTGCAACACCAAAACCTCACCAAATGGTCATCATGGGAACATAGTCTAAGGGGCCAAACATGTTAATGATATGGCCACATTCACACGGTCAGTATTTGGTCAGTATTTTACATCAGTATTTGTAAGCCAAAACCAGGAGTGGGTGATAAATACAGAAGTGTTGATGTGCTTTTATTATACTTTTCCTCTGATTGTTCCACTCCTCGTTTTGACTTACAAATACTGATGTAAAATACTGACCAAATACTGACCATGTGAACTTGGCCTAAAAGTGAGCATCTTTTTTTTTTGGAATGTGAACCTAGGGTGCATTAACTATAATCAGTATTAGGTCTCATTCAGATGTCCATGTTTTTTCTTGAGCATAAAAATACAGTCGGTAATTCATCGATGTTTTGGTTACGAGTTTCGTCAGTGATTGGTCAGTACTACTTTATACCATCAGTGTTTGGTCAGTGCCACTTTATACCGTCAGTGTTTGGTCAGTGCCACTTTCTACTGTCAGTGTTTGGTCAGTGCCACTTTATACCATCAGTGGTTGGTCTGTGCCACTTTATACCGTCAGTGTTTGGTCTGTGCCACTTTATACCGTCAGTGTTTGGTCTGTGCCACTTTATACCATCAGTGTTTGGTCTGTGCAACTTTATACCATCAGTGTTTGGTAAGTGCATGTAGAAAAGCCGGGAAGACACCATCACGTGTTTCTCAACGCAAGCAATGAATAGCCAGGTCATTCACCCTTATGTTTATAGTCTTTTCACCAGGCACTGCTCCTAATAGCCAGTTTCCTACTCCACACTGATGAGGGGCAAATACCCCGAAACAGCTGTCTGTGGATGGATACCATGTTTTGGCATAGGTGGTTTTCCTTTATTGGATGCTGCCCTTCCCGTGGTTGTTCCTTCCCAGTGAAAGACCTGGCTATTCATTGCTTGCGTTGAGAAACACGTGATGGTGTCTCCGCGGCTTTTCTACATGCATTTGCATATTTCCCATTAGGGATGGGGGCATTGTTCTGGATCACTGCGTTGAGAAACACGTGATGGTGTCTCCGCGGCTTTTCTACATGCATTTGCATATTTCCCATAAGGGATGGGGGCAGTGTTCTGGATCACTGCGTTGAGAAACACGTGATGGTGTCTCCGCGGTGTTGGATGTTTTGATCTCCCCGAGGTCATTCACCCTTATGTTTATAGTGTTTGGTAAGTGTTACTTTATACCATCAGTGTTTGGTCAGTGCCACTTTATACCGTCAGTGTTTGGTCAGTGCCACTTTACACTGTCAGTGTTTGGTCAGTGCCACTTTATACCGTCAGTGTTTGGTCAGTGCCACTTTATATCATCACTGTTTGGTCAGTGCCACTTTATACTGTCAGTGTTTGGTCAGCGCCACTTTATACCGTCAGTGTTTGGTCAGTGCCACTTTATACCGTCAGTGTTTGGTCAGTGCCACTTTATACCGTCAGTGTTTGGTCAGTGCCACTTTACACTGTCGGTGTTTGGTCAGTGCCACTTTATACCATCAGTGTTTGGTCAGTGCCACTTTACACTGTCAGTGTTTGGTCAGTGCCACTTTATACCGTCAGTGTTTGGTCAGTGCCACTTTATACCATCAGTGTTTGGTCAGTGCCACTTTATACCGTCAGTGTTTGGTCAGTGCTACTTTAAATCATCAGTGTTTCATTAGTGATTTTCATAAACCTTGTTTCTATAAACTTGTATGGATAATTTTGATCCATGACACGGATCATATGTGGACACGGCTCTAAGATTTTTTTGTGGAGACACAGTCTGAAAATAACATGGACTTGTGAATTGCACCATAGACCATTATGGGTGCGTGTTCTATCTGTGAAATTCAAGGATATAACACATATGTGAAAAACGGATGTCTGAATGTGGCCTTTGTTTCACAGGAGTGTCGCATCTTGATACTTTGCCCGGAGGAATTGCACTAGGTGATTGCTCTCTCATTAAGAAAAGGAAGCTGAGCAAACTAAATAACATATATACTCATACTGGCAACATACTGATATACTTTAGAACCTTATTAGAGGAGTTCTGACCTCAGGTTCCCCATTGTGTCTCACTGAATGTTCTTTGAGTATTTGGTCCTCCTTGCAAAAAAACATAAATCTCCCCTGCCATAAATATTGTCTACCTTCAAAAGATTAAGAATCAGCTCCTCTCATTTGATTAAAAGGCTGATGACTGATGGATGGGCTATATGGTGCTAATTTAATTACTGTACTGCCATACAGAGAAGGATCTGGCTGAACTTGATATTGAGAGAATCTTAGGACAATATAGAATGACTGGAGGAGTTATGAACAAGTTCCTGAAATTAAGTTAATAAAGAGTACTGATCTAGGCTTCAAGAACTGCGCAAAAAGAAGAAGACACTGCCCCTGTGCATGAACTGTATAGAGGATCCCCTCTTATCCCATAGTTCATCATAAAGTACCTAATTATTTCTCTCTAACAATCCATCAGTAATTGTGAGCTCCTAAGTTTTATAGGCTTCATTTACACCAGTGGTGTGGAACCGATTTTCTGCAAAGGGCCGTTTAAATATTTATACCATCATTTGAGGACATTTGAGGAATGAAATGCATGGTAAATGAAAGCCTCAGAAACAGCACTAAACCCCGTATTTTCTGTAAATCATCATATAAACTTAGACTGAGATGGGGACATTCAGGAAGTGATGACAGACACCAATGAATGGTACCGCCCACAATACTATATAATGGCAACCATAATCAAACAGGAGAGAGACTGCTCTACCTTTACACCAAGGCACCTATATTCTTGAGAGGTTATGTCTGCCACTGCAGAATACCCTTACTAACCTTGACAAATTCCCCTGATGAACCCCCTGAACAGGGGAGGAAACGCGTTGGGAAGAAGAAGGGAGACATATTTTCCAGGGTGGCTATATCTATCAAGGGCATTATAGAAATACAGGCTCACACTTGGGTACTGCCCTTGTTAGGGCGGGAGTTTCTTTACACTGGGCACGTCAGGGAAAGTAGAACCTAGTGTACCTCCCCCCCTCCTGCATCCGGATCCTGAGGTTACAGGAACCTCCAGTAGATCGTGAGGCGACAATTGGGTGAGATTGTGCCATTTTTTTCTAGTGCACTGCTAACCATGAGCACTTTCAGTAAATGTTTTATTTAAACTGTTTTTAGGTATACATATTAAAGGCTAAGTTTTATATTTATCTAGTGGCTGGCTATGCTGTTGTGCCTGAATTTTTGATAGTCAGATTGGTTTGGAGCCTGACGTTCCGGTCTTGTTGGCTGATATATAACATCATTTGAGGACACAATGATCAACTTAAAATGTATACTGCTATATTTGGTCCAACATTTAATTAACTCACCCCCAATGTGATGGCTGGATTTTTTTTTGGTTATGTGTGACTTTAGGTGTCATTGGCGAAGAATAAGTTTTGGTGAAGAATCAACAACAAGTGGAACACAATTGTGAAGTTGAACAAAATGTATTGGTTATTTTAAATATTTGTGGAAAATCAAAAACTGAAAAGTGGGGCGTGCAATATTATTCGGCCCCTTTACTTTCAGTGCAGCAAACTCACTCCAGAAGTTCATTGTGGATCTCTGAATGATCTAATGTTGTCCTAAATGCTTAATGATGATAAATATAATCCACCTGTGTGTAATCAAGTCTCTGTATAAATGCACCTGCTCTGTGATAGTCTCAGGGTTCTGTTTGAAGCACAGAGAGCATCATGAAGACTAAGGGACACAACAAGCAGGTCTGTGATACTGTTGTGGAGAAGCTTAAAGCCGGATTTGGACACAAAATGATTTCCAAAATTTTAAACATCCCAAGGAGCACTGCGCAAGCGATCATATTGAAATGGAAGGAGTATCATACCACTGCAAATCTACCAAGACCCGGCCGTCCCTCTAAACTTTCATCTCAAAGAAGGAGAAGACTGATCAGAGATGCAGCCAAGAGGCCCATGATCACTCTGGATGAACTGCAGAGATCTACAGCTGAGGTGGGACAGTCTGTCCATAGGACAACAATCAGTCGTACACTGCACAAATCTGACCTTTCTGGAAGAGTGGCAAGAAGAAAGACATTTCTCAAAGATATCCATAAAAAGTGTAATTAAAAGTTTGCAACAAGCCACCTGGGAGACACACCAAACATGTGGAAGAAGGTGCTCAGGTCAGATGAAACCAAAATCAGACTTTTTGGCAACACTGCACTGCGTTTTACCAGCAGATTCACCCCGGATTTACTGCGGATTTATAGCATTTTTTGTGCGGATTTCACCTGCGTTTTAACACCTGCGGATTCCAATTATGGAACAGGTGTAAAACGCTGCGGAATCCACACAAATAATTGACATGCTGCGGAAAATAAACCGCAATGTTTCCGTGCTGAATTTTCCGCAGCATGTGCACTGTGGATTTGATTTTCCATAGATTTACATGGTACTGTAAACCTCATGGAAAACTGCTGCGTCAAATCCGCTGCGGATCCGCAGCAAAATCCACAATGTGGGCACATACCCATAGCCAGCAGTCAAATGTATACTTGCTAATGCAGAACCCAAATTTCTTACATAAGGGTTTTAGCCAAATGTTTAAATCTGATATCCACTGTGCTTTTATTTTACACTAGATGGTGGCCCGATTCTAATGTATCGGGTATTCTAGAATATTTAGGTAGTATATAGCACAGGCTACGTACTATATTGCACAGTGACGTAGTATATAACACAACCGACGTAGTATATAACATAGCTATTTAGTATATAACAGAGCTACGTAGTATGTAACACAGTGTACGTAGTATATAGCAGAGCTACGTAGTATATAACACAGCCACGTAGTATATAACATAGCCACGTAGTGTATTGCACAGGTATGTAGTATATTGGTCAGCCCCGTAGTATATAGTAGAGCCACGTAGCATATAACATTGCCACGTAGTATATTGTAGAGCCACGTAGTATATTGCACAGGCACGTAGTATATTGCACAGCCACGTAGTATATAACACAGTCACGTAGTGTATTGCACAGCTACATAGTGTATTGCACAGCTATATAGTATATTGGTCAGCGACGTAGTATATAGCAGAGCCACGTAGTATATAACATAGCCACGTAGTATATTGTAGAGGCACATAGTATATTGCATAGCTACGTAGTATATTGCACAGCCACGTAGTATATAAGAGAGCCACGTAGTATATTGCACTGTCGACGTAGTATAATCAGAACTGACACAGCCACATAGTATATTGCACAGCTACGTAGTATATAACACAGAGCACGTAGTATATTGGACAGTCACGTTGTATATTGGACAGTCACGTTGTACATTGCCCAGCTACATAGTATATAGCACAGAGATGTAGTATATAACAGAGCCCACGCAGTATGTAACACAGCCATGAAGTATATAGCAATGTGGGCACTATATGCGTGGTTAAAAAATACTTAAAATAAAAAATAAACATATACTCACCCTTTCGAAGGCCCCTTGAAGTCCTTGCGCCTGTGTGTGGTGCACGCGGCAGCTTCCGGTCCCAGGGTTGGTATGAGTGCAGGACCTGGGATGACATCGCGAGACATCATGGCAGGTCCTTCTCGCATAGCATCCTTGGCACCGGAACTAGACGCTTGCACTGCCGAGGACAGCGTGCGACGTTGGAAGGTGAGAATAACCTTTTTTTCTATTATTATTTGTAACATTAGATCTTTTTACTATTGATGCTGCATACGCTGACTGCAGGGCAGTAAAGCAGCGGCCATTTCGCTGCCAGGCTGATTGGTGATGGCAATGGTCGTGGGCGTTTTGCCACGACCAATCAGCGACTTGGATTTCCATGACGGACAGAGGCCACGACCAATGAATATCTGTGACAGACAGAAGGATAGACAGAAAGGCGGAAGTGACCCTTAAACAATTATATAGCAGATTGCGTACACTGACCAGTGCACATTTGCATGTCAATTTCTCTTGCGGGAACACTGAATTTTCCCCATAGAATTGCATTAGATGCAGAAAATTCACAAGTAAAAAACGCATGAGGAAACTCACGTAGGCCTGTTTTACACGTCAGTGGCTCCGGTACGTGTGGTGACAGTTTCCTTACGTACCGGAGACACTGACACACGTAGACACATTAAAATGAATGTGTCTCTGCAGATGTCAGCGCGTTTTCACAGGCCGTATGTTCGTGTGCAAAACACGGAGATATGTCAGAGTTCGTCGGAGCGCAGGGATCACACGGACTCATTAATGTCAATTGGTGCGTGTAAACACATACCGCACACGGATGCCGTCCGTGTGCTTTTTTAAAAGTCATAGGGTTAAAATTGAAACAAATTGTTTCAAAACACGGACACACGGACAGCACACGGATCCCACATGGATGTACCACGTGAGCACACGGACACGGATAACTCCGGTACCGGAAAAATCTGGACGTGTGAGACTGGCCTTAGAATGCATGTAAACTGCACATGACTGCATCAATAAAGTTTTGTCACAGAAAGAGGTGCAGAAATGCTGCAACATCAAAAACTTAGCAAATACTCATCATAGGAACGTAGCCTTAAACGTTACAGACTGTATTGTAAATATGCAGATGAAAGTTTCTTAAAAAATTCTTAAATACTTCTTATGCAAATTGCCTCTTCTGAGAAAAAGAGGACTTAACTCTATAGCGCCACCTGTTGGAAGTAGCGATCCTACAAGTCACAATCAACCCTCTAACGAGTCGTGCAATATGACTTAGGATGAAAGCCAAATCAGTATCTCAATTCGCAGACACGGTGTTTTGGGCTGTTGGCCCTCGTCAGTGCGAAGCATGAGAACTGATTTGGCTAGGTGAGAGGCTCTGGACTGGGGTCTAAGGGGTATGTCTACTTCTTAGACATTTTTCTTTATAGTTTAGAATCTATATTTGTCCAAATTCTCCACATATATATAGTAATAGTAAGTGAGTTTCCAATAATCTGGCACCTGTCACATGTGTTAGATTATCATATTTCCCCAATTACGGGACTAAAACAAAATCAATCCAATAATAATAATAATAATAATAATCATAACTGCTTGAAAAACATCTCAGCATGTGCTGGCCTCCTCTGTATGTCAGATGAGAGTCGCCTATTCAAGTCTATGGAATGAAATCTCATACAGTTCATCTGTGTAGCATCTGATTTTCATGGATACATTGCAATGATTAAAAAAGGAAACTGTTTTTGATCTTGTAAATTTTATCAACTACTGACTAATAAAAACGAATCACAGGTGGATGCCATACAGATCTGAAAAACAGAAATACTGATGGCAAATGGATGACAATATTAATGAAAAAGCATTCTTTTTTCTGGATAGAATTAGGAATATTTTTTAAATGCTTGTGTGAACTTAACCAAACTCAGGCATTGTTCTGAAATATCAGTGCTTGTGTAAGGAGGTGGTAGGACCCCTCATCTGCCCCTCCTCCACATGGAACCTATGCGGTATGTGGTATGTAATGTATGTGATTTGCTCTCTACCTGCTAAGCCTGTACTTATGTTAGAGACAGGGATAGTAATAGGCAAAAGATGTGGGCTGGGTCAGCAGCAGAGAGGGGGAAGGAAACTGCTGCTCCCTAGTCAGAAGCACAGGTACGTTAGCCCAGAGTAGACGTGCTGAAGAGATGGGGCACTGCCAGACTCCCGGATGGGAGAGATCTGTTACCCTAGGACTAAAAAAGACTTACGGACTCAAGGATTCAAGGATTTAAGGACTGCAACATGGGTCTCCAGGACTTTGGAAGGGGATTTAAAACACCCAGATCCCAGCGAGTGGACTTCTGTGAACTTTTGCCACTGCGGCCTTTGTGGGTATGATCGTAGCAAGTGTCAGGGAGAGAACAAGAATCCAGTGTTGGAATTATCTCTTTTGTCTACACCTCTTCATCGTTCATTAAAAGTTATTTCCCTGTTGGAAAACAGTTGCATTCTTGGACTCTTATTGCCTGGACTGCGCTAACAAGAAAAGAGAAGGTAATCCTTGGGGAAAAGACTGTGTCAGTCCTGTATAGCATGTACAAGGGGCCAGGGTGTCTTCAGACTGTGTTTAGTGGGTGAGCTCGGTCAGGACTACCGCCCCGGGCCGCCTTGTTACACTTGTTATAGGCTATACCTATAATTAAGTATTATCTGGTATTTGCAGTTGTGCTCCATTTATGTACCTGTACAGGAATAAGCTGTAATACCAGCCGCAGCTATTGACAAGAGTAGCGCTGTTTCTGGAAAAAAGTAGAAGCTTCCCAAATCTCTCAAAATCCTTTTAAAGTGAAGGTCTTGGAACACTCAATCTGCATAATCATGTATAAAAACGTTTCTTAATTTTTTTGTTTTTGTGTGTTATTTTAGATCTTCTCGGGGTCCCTGGTTGCAGTGTTAGCAAGAATATGTTAAAGACATATTCTAAGGATTGTGGGGGTCCGGTGAGACAATGCTGTAATAGTCAGCACAGCTGGCGTTCCGTGTACAATGCCTGAGTGTACGGAGCAATATAAGTAATGATGAGGCCTCACTGGAGAGAATTGGCTTCTTCAAGCTACTAACCGGTGGAAGTGCTGGTAGATGGACCACCACCAATCTAATATTGATGACCTATACCAAGGACTGGTCCATATTAAAATCTTGGATAACTCATTTATAGGAGTATTCTGGTTGGTAGACCTATCAACTATCCACAAGAAAAGGGAAATCTTTTAGACATGCAATGACCAACCTCTTAGAGCTCCACCAATTATTAGAATGGGGAACATTCATCCCCTTCATAATGGAGCAGCAGTGCACATGCGAAACCAACTTCTCCATTTATTCTCAATGAGAATTCTTGAGAGCTGTACTTGGCTTTCTCTGGCAGTCTTATCGAGAATGAATGAGAAGGCGGTTGAGCTTGAGCACTGCCACTCCATTCTAGTGGAGACAACAGTCCCCCCTTCTAGCAATAGATGGAGGTCCTAGAAGGAGGATCACTGATCTAGAAGTTACTGTCTATCCTGTGGATAGATGACCTCTACTTACCAGAAAAGCCTTTTACATCAACAGGGGTGTAACTAACAGGGGTGTAAATGTTGTGGGTTCTTCTAGAATCTTGGGGCCAAGTAGTTCCCTGCCAAAAATGCGGAAATTGGAGATCAATATTTTCAACGACACATGATAGTTCGGGGGAGAAAGACCAGCAATGGATTTTGCATTGGTGCCCTAGAGCCTCCATGCCCTATATGTGAACAAGCACATACAAAGCAAGTTTTCATAGAGCCTAAGTGGCAGCGCACGGAGGAATATGGGATTTGAACCTTGATCCTTATCACTTGTCCATCCTGCTGTATACATGCTATTGGGTGCCATGTACATAGAGATATTTCCCCTAGAAGACAATAAGGGACAATAACGCTATACCTGCTGCATCCAGTCAGCAATGTTTATTACTCCATACAACACAGAACTGTAATAGGGCACATGCATGAGCCATAATATTTAGGTGCCATTCCAGAGTCTGGAAAAGCCGGGCTACATCCTCAGCGGTCGCAAGGTTGAAGGCTATATTGGATGAGTCTAGTTTTCCCATGAACTCAGATAATTAATAGGATTTTCAGTAACTTGAGAGATAAGGATGAATCAAAGTCATAGATTTACTGGTGATTATTTTTGGAATTTTATCCAATGATTTAAAGTAAAATATATTTAGTAAATCTCATTATTACATTTCAGAGGCCCCAATAACACAATCTCATAGGAAGCCGGTACAGACAGCCACATATTTTGTAAGGAAGTTTGTGAAGCTGGAGAGAAGTCAAGGCTACAACTGGGTCAGGTGATAAGATGAGCACAAGAGAAAAGAGAAGGGCGCCTCTGATAAAAACTGATTGATTGATGTCTTGCTTTGCCACCATCACAAGCAGTTGACAGTTAGTTTGGGATCAGATGATTTGGCTTTTGCGATAGAAGAGGGCTCTGATAGGCAAAACCTGAAGGACAAAGAGGTCAGTCTCTGCGCTGTGTCAGCCTCCAGGTTGGAATGCACTGCAAGTATTTTCTGTAACAAGTTTTTAAAGAAACAGGGAAGCACTATCCAACTAAATATCCCTGTGTCTATACATGTATCTGCAATATTCACAAGCTGTGCTGATTAAAAGCCCATTTAGATAAACCAATAATGGGGATCGAGCATTTGCTAGAATACTTGTTTGATAATTGATTCGTTTAAGGCTGCGTTCACACGTTGCTGTTCTACCACGATCGAGGAAAACAATTGAACGTGTTAAGGCATCCTTAAGGCGGTCACCAAGCAAATGTGTAGTACAGTCATTTGTCAAGTGATTGGATCGTTCATGCCAGCAAACATTCTCAGCACATCATTAACGCTTATATTCTATGCGCACAGACAGATCGACAGATCTAATCAACAATCGTTCTATGCTCATAGAATTCTGGTCGGTCTGCCTAAACAGACTATTAAATGACATAAGTGGCATATAAAATTTTGGGCACCCCTGGTCAAAATGATTGTTATTGAAAACAATTAAGCAAGTTGAAGATTAAATGATCTCTAAAAGGCCTAAAGTTAAAGATGACACATGTCCTTTGCATTTTAGGCAAAAAAAAAAAATCATCTTTTCCGTTTTCAAATTTTTAGAAAGGAAAATGGGCTGATGCAGAAGTTTGGACACCCTGCATTGCTAGCACAACCTTTTGCAAGTATTACAGTTTGTAAATGCTTTTTATAGCCAGCCAAGAGTCTTTAAACTCTTGCTTGAGAGATTTTCATCCATCCTTCCTTGGAAAATTCTTCCAGTTCTGTGAGATTCCTGGGTCATCTTGCATGCACTGCTATTTTGAGGTCTAGCCACAGATTTTTTAATGATGTTCAGATCAGGGGACTGTGAGGGCCATTGTAAAACCTTGAGCTTGCACCTTTTCAGGTAGTCTATTGTGGATTTTGACGTGTGTTTAGGATCATTATCCATTTGTAGAATCCATCCTCTTTCAACTTCAGCTTTTTTAAAGATGGTATTATGTTTGCATGAAGAATTTGTTGAAATTTCATAGAATCCATTCTTCCCTCTACCCATGAAATGTTCCCTGTGCCATTAGCTGCAACAAAACCCCTAAGCATGATTGATCCACCCCATGCTTAATGGTTTTGAGGTGTACTTTTCCTGAAATTCAGTGCCCTCTTTTCTCCACACATACCTTTGATCATTGTGGCCAAAGAGTTCTATTTTAACCTCATTGGTCCACAGGACTTGTTTCCAAGATGCATCAGGCTTGTTTAGATGTTCTTTTGCATACTTCTGAAGCTGAATTTTACAGTGACGACGCAGGAGAGATTTTGTTCTGATGACTCCTCCATAAAGACCATAGTTGTGCAGATGTCTCTGAACAGTAGGAAAATGTACCACAACTCCAGAGTCTCCTAAATCTTTCTGAAGGTATTTTTTATTCAAGTGGGGGTTCTGATTTGCCTCTCTAGCAATCCTACGAGCAGCTCTCAATGAAATTTTGTTTGGTCTTCCAGACCTTATCTTGACATTTACTGTTCCTCTTAACTGCCAAGTCTTAATTATATTTTGAACTGAGGAAAAGGCAACTTGAAAACACTTCTCTATCTTCTCATGGCCTTCCCCTGCTTTGTGGGTCTCCACCATTTTTATTTTCAGACTATTAGGCAGCTGCTTAGAAGAACCTATGGCTGCTGTTTTTTTTGGCATGAGGTTAGAGGAGGCTGGTTTTTTATAAAGGTGAGAAATTTGCATTACCTGGCCTTTCCTAATGATGATAGTGAATAAGCCATAACCGTAACCTTGGTCAAAGTTATCTGAGCACACAAATCTCAAAGGCTGCTCAAACTTATATATATATATATATATATATATATATATATATATATATATATATATATATATATATATATATATATATATATATATGTGTATATATATATATATATATATATATATATATATATATATATATATATATATACTGTATAGTGCCTTGCAAAAGTATGTGGCTCCCTGAAACTTTTTAACCTTTACCCACATATCATACTTCAAACATAAAGATGCCAAATGTAAATTTTTGGTGAAGAATCAACAACAAGTGGAACACAATTGTGAAGTTGAACGAAATGTATTGGTTATTTTAACCCCTTCATGACCCAGCCTATTTTGGCCTTAATGACCTGGCCATTTTTTGCAATTCTGACCAGTGTCCCTTTATGAGGTAATAACTCAGGAACGCTTCAACGGATCCTTGCGGTTCTGAGATTGTTTTTTCGTGACATATTGGGCTTCATGTTACTGGTAAATTTAGGTCGATAATTTCTGAGTTTATTTGTGAAAAAAACGGAAATTTGGCGAAAAATTTGAAAATTTTGCAATTTTCACATTTTGAATTTTTATTCTGTTAAACCAGAGAGTTATGTGACACAAAATAGTTAATAAATAACATTTCCCACATGTCTACTTTACATCAGCACAATTTTGGAAACAAATTTTTATTTTGCTAGGAAGTTATAAGGGTTAAAATTTGGCCAGTGATTTCTCATTTTTACAACAAAATTTACAAAACCATTTTTTTTAGGGACCACCTCACATTTGAAGTCAGTTTGAGGGTTCTATATGGCTGAAAATACCCAAAAGTGACACCATTCTAAAAACTGCACCCCTCAAGGTGCTCAAAACCACATTCAAGAAGTTTATTAACCCTTCAGGTGTTTCACAGCAGCAGAAGCAACATGGAGGGGAAAAATTAACATTTAACTTTTTAGTCACAAAAATGATCTTTTCGCAACAATTTTTTTATTTTCCCAAGGGTAAAAGGAGAAACTGGACCATGAATGTTGTTGTCCAATTTGTCCTGAGTACGCTGATACCTCATATGTGGGGGTAAACCACTGTTTGGGCGCACGGCAGGGCTCGGAAGGGAAGGAGCGCCATTTGACTTTTTGAATGAAAAATTGGCTCCAATCTTTAGCGGACACCATGTCGCGTTTGGAGAGCCCCCCGTGTGCCTAAACATTGGAGCTCCCCCACAAGTGACCCCATTTTGGAAACTAGACCCCCCAAGGAACTTATCTAGAAGCATAGTGAGCACTTTAAACCCCCAGGTGCTTCACAACTTAATCCGTAAAAATGAAAAAGTACTTTTTTTTCACACAACATTTCTTTTAGCCTCAATTTTTTCATTTTCACATGGGCAACAGGATAAAATGGATCCTAAAATTGGTTGGGCAATTTCTCCTGAGTATGCCAATACCTCATATGTGGGGGTAAACTACTGTTTGGGCACATGGTAAGGCTCGGAAGGGAAGGAGCGCCATTTGACTTTTTGAATGAAAAATTATCTCCATAGTTAGCGGACACCATGTCAGGTTTGGAGAGGCCCTGTGTGCCTAAACATTGGAGCTCCCCCACAAGTGACCCCATTTTGGAAACTAGACCCCCCAAGGAACTTATCTAGATGCATAGTGAGCACTTTAAACCCTCAGGTGCTTCACAAATTGATCCGTAAAAATGAAAAAGTACTTTTTTTTCACACAAAATTTCTTTTAGCCTCAATTTTTTCATTTTCACATAGGCAACAGGATAAAATGGATCCTAAAATTTGTTGGGCAATTTCTCCTGAGTACGCCGATACCTCATATGTGGGGGTAAACCACTGTTTGGGTGCACGGCAAGGCTCGGAAGGGAAGGCGCGCCATTTGACTTTTTGAATGGAAAATTAGCTCCAATCGTTAGTGGACACCATGTCGCGTTTGGAGAGCCCCTGTGTGCCTAAACATTGGAGCTCCCCTAAAAGTGACCCCATTTTGGAAACTAGACCCCCCAAGGAACTTATCTAGATGCATAGTGAGCACTTTAAACCCTCAGGTGCTTCACAAATTGATCTGTAAAAATGAAAAAGTACTTTTTTTTCACACAAAATTTCTTTTAGCCTCAATTTTTTCATTTTCACATGGGCAACAGGATAAAATGGATCCTAAAATTTGTTGGGCAATTTCTCCTGAGTACGCCGATACCTCATATGTGGGGGTAAACCACTGTTTGGGTGCACGGCAAGGCTCGGAAGGGAAGGCGCGCCATTTGACTTTTTGAATGGAAAATTATCTCCATAGTTAGCGGACACCATGTCAGGTTTGGAGAGGCCCTGTGTGCCTAAACATTGGAGCTCCCCCACAAGTGACCCCATTTTGGAAACTAGACCCCCCCAAGGAACTTATCTAGATGCATAGTGAGCACTTTAAACCCTCAGGTGCTTCACAAATTGATCCGTAAAAATGAAAAAGTACTTTTTTTTCACACAACATTTCTTTTAGCCTCAATTTTTTCATTTTCACATGGGCAACAGGATAAAATGGATCCTAAAATTTGTTGGGCAATTTCTCCTGAGTACGCCGATACCTCATATGTGGGGGTAAACCACTGTTTGGGTGCACGGCAAGGCTCGGAAGGGAAGGCGCGCCATTTGACTTTTTGAATGGAAAATTAGCTCCAATCGTTAGTGGACACCATGTCGCGTTTGGAGAGCCCCTGTGTGCCTAAACATTGGAGCTCCCCTACAAGTGACCCCATTTTGGAAACTAGACCCCCCAAGGAACTTATCTAGATGCATAGTGAGCACTTTAAACCCTCAGGTGCTTCCCAAATTGATCCATAAAAATGAAAAAGTACTTTTTTTTCACACAAAATTTCTTTTAGCCTCAATTTTTTCATTTTCACATGGGCAACAGGATAAAATGGATCCTAAAATTTGTTGGGCAATTTCTTCTGAGTACGCCGATACCTCATATGTGGGGGTAAACCACTGTTTGGGTGCACGGCAAGGCTCGGAAGGGAAGGCACGCCATTTGACTTTTTGAATGGAGAATTAGCTCCAATCGTTAGTGGACACCATGTCGCGTTTGGAGAGCCCCTGTGTGCCTAAACATTGGAGCTCCCCTACAAGTGACCCCATTTTGGAAACTAGACCCCCCAAGGAACTTATCTAGATGCATAGTGAGCACTTTAAACCCTCAGGTGCTTCACAAATTGATCCGTAAAAATGAAAAAGTACTTTTTTTTCACACAAAATTTCTTTTAGCCTCAATTTTTTCATTTTCACATGGGCAACAGGATAAAATGGATCCTAAAATTTGTTGGGCAATTTCTCCTGAGTACGCTGATACCTCATATGTGGGGGTAAACCACTGTTTGGGTGCACGGCAAGGCTCGGAAGGGAAGGCGCGCCATTTGACTTTTTGAATGGAAAATTAGCTCCAATCGTTAGTGGACACCATGTCGCGTTTGGAGAGCCCCTGTGTGATTAAACATTGGAGCTCCCCTACAAGTGACCCCATTTTGGAAACTAGACCCCCCAAGAAACTAATCTAGATGCATAGTGAGCACTTAAAACCCCCAGGTGCTTCACAGAAGTTTATAACGCAGAGCCATGAAAATAAAAAAATTATTTTTCTTTCCTCAAAAATTATTTTTAGCCCGGAGTTTTTTATTTTCCCAAGGATAATAGGATAAATTGGACCCCAAATGTTGTTGTCCAGTTTGTCCTGAGTACGATGATACCCCATATGTGGGGGTAAACCACTGTTTGGGCGCACGGCAGGGCTCGGAAGGGAAGGCACGCCATTTGGCTTTTTGAATGGAAAATTAGCTTCAATCATTAGCCGACACCATGTCGCGTTTGGAGAGCCCCTGTGTGCCTAAACATTGGAGCTCCTGCACAAGTGACCCCATTTTGGAAACTAGACCTCCCAAGGAACTAATCTAGATGTGTGGTGAGCACTTTGAACCCCCAAGTGCTTCACAGAAGTTTATAACGCAGAGCCATGAAAATAAAAAATTATTTTTCTTTCCTCAAAAATGATTTTTTAACCCACAATTTTTTATTTTCCCAAGGGTAACAGGAGAAATTGGACCCCAAAAGTTGTTGTCCAGTTTCTCCTGAGTACGCTGATACCCCATATGTGGGGGTAAACCACTGTTTGGGCACATGCCGGGGCTCGGAAGGGAAGTAGTGACAATTTGGAATGCAGACTTTGATGGAATGGTCTGCGGGAATCATGTTACGTTTGCAGAGCCCCTGATGTGCCAAAACAGTAGAAATCCCCCACAAGTGACCCCATTTTGGAAACTAGACCCCCCAAGGAACTTATCTAGATGTGTGGTGAGCACGTTCAACCCCCAAGTGCTTCACAGAAGTTTACAACGCAGAGCCGTGAAAATAAAAAATCATTTTTCTTTCCTCAAAAAAGATGTTTTAGCAAGCAATTGTTTATTTTCACAAGGGTAACAGGAGAAATTGGACCCCAATATTTGTTGCCCAGTTTGCTGTGAGTATGCTGATACCTCATATGTGGGGGTAAACCACTGTTTGGGTGCACGTCAGGGCTCGGAAGGGAAGTAGTGACATTTGAAATGCAGACTTTGATGGAATGGTCTGCGGGCGTCACGTTGCATTTGCAGAGCCCCTGATGTGCCTAAACAGTAGAAACCCCCCCTAAGTGACCCCATTTTGGAAACTAGACCCCCCAAAGAACTTATCTAGATGTGTGGTGAGCACGTTCAACCCCCAAGTGCTTCACAGAAGTTTACAACGCAGAGCCGTGAAAATTAAAAATCATTTTTCTGTCCTCAAAAAAGATGTTTTAGCAAGCAATTTTTTTTTCACAAGGGTAGCAGGAGAAATTGGACCCCAATATTTGTTGCCCAGTTTGTTGTGAGTATGCTGGTACCCCATATGTGGGGGTAAACCACTGTTTGGGCGCACGTCAGGGCTTGGAAGGGAAGTAGTGACATTTGAAATGCAGACTTTGATGGAATGGTCTGCGGGCGTCACGTTGCATTTGCAGAGCCCCTGATGTGCCTAAACAGTAGAAACACCCCACAAGTGACCCCATTTTGGAAACTAGACCCCAAAAGGATCTTATCTAGATGTGTGGTGAGCACTTTCAACCCCCAAGTGCTTCACATAAGTTTATAACGTAGAGCCATGAAAATAAAAAATAATTGTTCTTTCCTCAATAATTATGTTTTAGCAAGTAATTTTTTATTTTTGCAAGGGTAACAGGAGAAATTGGACCGCAATAGTTGTTGCCCAGTTTGTCCTGAGTACGCTGGTATCCCATATGTGGGGGTAAACCACTGTTTGGGCGCACGTCGGGGCTTGGAAGGGAGGGCACACCATTTGACTTTTTGAACGCAAGATTGGCTGGAATCAATGGTGGCGCCATGTTGCGTTTGGAGACCCCTGATGTGCCTAAACAGTGGAAACCCCTCAATTCTAACTTCAACACTAACCCCAACACACCCCTAACCCTAATCCCAACTGTAGCCATAACCCTAATCACAACCCTAACCCCAACACACCCCTAACCACAACCCTAACCCCAACACACCCGTAACCCTAAATCCAACCCTAATCCCAACCCTACCCACAACTGTAACCCCAACACAACCCTAACCCTATCCTTAACCCTAACCACAAGCCTAATCTTAACCCTATTTCCAACCCTAGCCCTAATTCCAACCCTAAGGGTACCGTCTCACATAACGATTTACCAACGTTCACGACCAGCGATACGACCTGGCCGTGATCGTTGGAAAGTCGTTGTGTGGTCGCTGGGGAGCTGTCACACAGACCGCTCTCCAGCGACCAACGATGCCAAGGTCCCGGGTAACCAGGGTAAACATTGGGTTACTAAGCGCAGGGCCGCGCTTAGTAACCCGATGTTTACCGTGGTTACCAGCGTAAAAGTAAAAAATAAAACCGTACATACTCACATTTCGGTGTCCTTCAGGTCCCTTGCCGTCTGCTTCCCGCTCTGACTGAGTGCCGCCGTACAGTGAGAGCAGAGCGCAGCGGTGACGGCACTGCTGTGCTGTGCTCTTACTTTCTGGCCGGCAGACAGTCAGAGCGGGAAGCAGACGGCAAGGGACCTGAAGGACACCGAAATGTGAGTATGTACGGTTTTATTTTTTTTACTTTTACGCTGGTAACCACGGTAAACATCGGGTTACTAAGCGCGGCCCTGCGCTTAGTAACCCGATGTTTACCCTGGTTACAAGCGAACGCATCGCTGGATCGCTGTCACAACGATCCAGCGATGACAGCGGGAGATCCAGCGACGAAAGAAAGTTCCAAACGATCTGCTACGACGTACGATTCTCAGCAGGGTCCCTGATCGCTGCTGCGTGTCAGACACAGCGATATCGTATGGATATCGCTGGAACGTCACGGATCGTACCGTCGTAGCGATCAAAGTGCCACTGTGAGACGGTACCCTAACTCTAATTCCAACCCTAACCCTAAGGCTATGTGCCCACGTTGCGGATTCGTGTGAGATTTTTCTGCACGATTTTTGAAAAATCCGCAGGTAAAAGGCACTGCGTTTTACCTGCAGATTTACAGCAGATTTCCAGTGTTTTTTTGTGCGGATTTCACCTGCGGATTCCTATTGAGGAACAGGTGTAAAACGCTGCGGAATCCGCACAAAGAATTGACATGCTGCAGAAAATACAACGCAGCGTTTCTGCACGGAATTTTCCGCACCATGGGCACAGTGGATTTGGTTTTCCATAGGTGTACATGGTACTGTAAACCTGATGGAAAACTGCAACGAATTCGCAGCGGCCAATCCGCTGCGGATCCGCAGCCAAATCCGCTGCGGATCCGCGGCCAATCTGCTGCGGATCCGCGGCCAATCCGCTGCGGATCCGCAGCCAAATCCGCACATGCCATAACCCTAACCCTACCCCTAACCCTACCCGTAACCCTAACCCTACCCCTAACCCTACCCCTAGTTCTAACCCTAACCCTAGTTCTAACCCTAACCCTAGTGGAAAACGAAAAAAAAATATATATATATATTTTCTTTATTTTATTATTCTCCCTACCTATGGGGGTGATAAAGGGGGGGGTATTTATTATTTTTTTTATTTTGATCGCTGTGATAGAACCTACCACCCCGATCAAAATGTACTTGTAAGGAATCTGCCGGCTGGCAGATTCGGCGGGCGCACTGAGCATGCACCCGCCATATTGGAAGATGGCGGCGCCCAGCGAGGAGACGTACGGACACCGGGAGGATCGGTAAGTATGAAGGGGTGGTGGGGGGGTGGATTGGAGCACAGGGGGGGTGATCGGACCACAGGGGGGGTGAATTCAAACAAGGAGGGAGCGGACAGGAGGACGGGGGAGCCGGCAGGCGGACGGAGGGGACCGGACCCCATAACGGAGGACTGGGGGGGCGATCGGTGGGTGTGGGGGGGTCACTTAATATTTCCAGCCATGGCCGATGATATTGCAGCATCGGCCATGGCTGGATTGTAATATTTCACCATTTTTTTAGGTGAAATATTACAAATCGCTCTGATTGGCAGTTTCACTTTCAACAGCCAATCAGAGCGATCGTAGCCACGGGGGGGTGAAGCCACCCCCCCTGGGCTGAAGCACCACTCCCCCTGTCTCTGCAGATCGGGTAAAATGGGAGTTAACCCCTTCACCCGATCTGCAGGGACGCGATCATTCCATGACGCATACGCTGCGTCATAGGTCGGATTGGCACAGACTTTCATGACGCAGCGTATGCGTCAAAGGTCGGGAAGGGGTTAAATTTTTGTGGAAATTCAAAAACCGAAAAGTGGGGCGTGCAATATTATTCGGCCCCTTTATTTTAATACTTTGTTGCGCCACCTTTGCTGCGATTACAGCTGCAAGTCGCTTGGGCTATGTCTCTATCAGTTTTGAACATCTAGTGACTGAAATTCTTGCCCATCCTTCCTTGGCAAACAGCTCGAGCTCAGTGAGGTTTGATGGAGATCGTTTGTGAACAGCAGTTTTCAGCTCTTTCCACAGATTCTCGATTGGATTGAGGACTGGACTTTGACTTGGCCATTCTAACACCTGGATACGTTTATTTGTGAACCATTCCATTGTAGATTTTGCTTTATGTTTGGGATCATTGTCTTGTTGGAAGACAAATCTCCTTCCCAGTCTCAGGTCTTTTGCAGACTTCAACATGATTTCTTCAAGAATGGTCTTGTATTTGGCTCCAACCATCTTCCCATAAATTTTAACTATCTTCCCTGTCCCTGCTGAAGAAAAGCAGGCCCAAACCATGATGCTGCCACCACCATGTTTGACAGTCAGGATGGTGTGTTCAGGGTGATGAGCTGTGTTGCCTTTACGCCAAACATATTGTTTGGCATTGTTGACAAAAAGTTCGATTTTGGTTTAATCTGACCAGGGCACCTTCTTCTACATGTTTGGTGTGTCTCCCAGGTTGCAAACTTTAAATGACGCTTTTTGTGGATATCTTTGAGAAATGGCTTTCTTCTTGCCACTCTTCCATAAAGGCCAGATTTGTGCAGTGTACAACTGATTGTTGTCCTATGGACAGACTGTCCCACCAAAGCTGTAGATCTCTACAGTTCATCCAGAGTGATCATGGGCCTCTTGGCTGCATCTCGGATCAGTCTTCTCCTTGTTTGAGATGAAAGTTTAGAGGGACGGCCGGGTCTTGGTAGATTTGCAGTGGTATGATGCTCCTTCCATTTCAATATGATCGCTTGCACAGTGCTCCTTGGGATTTTTTAAGTTTTGGAAATCATTTTGTATCCAAATTCGGCTTTAAACTTCTCCACAACAGTATCACGGACCTGCCTGTTGTGTTCCTTGGTGTTCATGATGCTCTCTGTGCTTCTAACAGAACCCTGAGACTATTACAGAACAGGTGCATTTATACGGAGACTTGATTACACACAGGTGGATTATATTTATCATCATTAGGCATTTAGGACAACATTGGATCATTCAGAGATCCACAATGAACTTCTGGAGTGAGTTTGCTGCACTGAAAGTAAAGGGGCCGAATAATATTGCACACCCCACTTTTCAGTTTTTGAATTTCCACAAAAATCTAAAATAACCAATAAATTTAGTTCAACTTCACAATTGTGTTTTACTTGTTTATTCCTCACCAAAAATTTAAATTTGGTATCTTTATGATTAAAGCATGATATGTGGGAGAAGGTTGAAAAGTTCCAGGGAGCTGAATAAATTTGCAAGGCACATATATATACAGTCGGGCAAAAAAGTATTTAGTCAGTCAGCAATAGTGCCAGTTCCACCACTTAAAAAGATGAGAGGCGTCTGTAATTTACATCATAGGTAGACCTCAACTATGGGAGACAAACTGAGTTCAAAAAATCCAGAAAATCACATTGTCTGTTTTTTTATCATTTTATTTGCATATTATGGTGGAAAATAAGTATTTGGTCAGAAACAAACAATCCAGATTTCTGGCTCTCACAGACCTGTAACTTCTTCTTTAAGAGTCTCCTCTTTCCTCCACTCATTACCTGTAGTAATGGCGCCTGTTTAAACTTGTTATCAGTATAAAAAGACACCTGTGCACACCCTCAAACAGTCTGACTCCAAACTCCACTATGGTGAAGACCAAAGAGCTGTCAAAGGACACCAGAAAGAAAATTGTATCCCTGCACCAGGCTGGGAAGACTGAATCTGCAATAGCCAACCAGCTTGGAGTGAAGAAATCAACAGTGGGAGCAACAGACAATGTGATTTTCTGGATTTTTTTTTCTCAGTTTGTCTCCCATAGTTGAGGTCTGCCTATGATGTAAATTACAGACGCCTCTCATCTTTTTAAGTGGTGGAACTTGCACTATTGCTGACTGACTAAATACTTTTTTGCCCCACTGTATACATATACACCGTATATTATTTTTATTTTTTATTTTTTGCTAAAATAAAAAGGAAATTAACTTTAGGCCTTTAGAGATCATTTCATATTCAGCTTGCTTAACTGTTCACTACAGCATAACAATAATTTTGACTAGGTGCCCAAACTTTTACATGCCATTATTTATGGCTGATCGGCATGCAGTATAATGGCTGAAGTTGTCAGGTGAAAGTACAACTTAAAGTGGATGTCCAGGCTTAGGAGTCAAGTCTGAAGTCATTCTTTGTGAATGCAGACTTGTAAATCCTCAAATTGTGCACATAGTGCACTGTCGGGATTCTCTGTTGCCTTTTCTGGGAGCATGCGGGTGCATGACCGCAAATATGCAATTTGCATACATGCAGTCATGTGCCGATTAGACGTGTGCGACTTTGCTCAATACATCTAGTCGGAATGTGGCCAGAAGTGTACAAATCACTTGCTCGCTCCCAGCAGCGGAGAATCCTGACAGCACGCACTGTGCGCTGTGAGAAATTACCAGTCAGCAGTCACAGAATAACTGCAGAACTGATGCCCAAGGCTGGACAACCTCTTTAAAAAACTTAGCATTCTTTGGATTGCCAGATCCAACTCTGCTACATCTGAATATTTCATTAGACACAGACAGCCTGTGATGTATATTGGAGAAGCCAGAAATTTCTCTTAATGGCAAAGATACATGAATGTAGGTCATTCCAAAACTCCTTTATCTGTGGTATTATAAATTGTGATACCGGGAATGGATTTTGCTCTGGAAAAGATAAAGTTTATTGCAAACTTTGGGACACCTACGGCTGCTAAAGTTATAAGTTCATAGGCTGTAAGCGGTATATTGGCTGCCCGATTGCTAAATGTAAGATATATTTAACATATTTAGCTGCTATCTTATTGACATAAGTGTATGTCCACATTGGACGTTCTGCCTGTACTTTTGTCAGATGTTCCTATCAGCATAATTTGTTTTAGCAAAAACAATGAAAAAATTGCTCAAAAAGATGTTATAATAATTCAATAGATTTTCTAGATGGGATTGACATGTCATTGAGTCTACGATCGGGCAGCGTGAATATGAACAGAACACTTTCCTAAGCGTTTGTCTGATGTTTTTGGTCATCGGTGGTTTTTGGAGGTTTTTCTCATGGTCTTTTGTGAAGTATTTTTGATGAAATTTTCCTGCAATTTTTTCACTCCATCAAATAATGAAGAAACTGCTAGAGTTTTTTTAAGGAAATACTATGGCAGGATGCTCCAAAATATGTCTGGGCATCTCTTGTCATCTTTTGAGCTTTCCAATTGACTTTTGTAAAGTACAAAATGTCGTCTGTGTGGAAAACGCCATGAGAGTGGTCCGGTCACTTCTTCACTTCTTTTATCCACTTGGCATTTTTAGAGACACCTCAAAGAGTTTAAAGACATTTAAAAGCCTGAACACGTGAACAGCAAGCCATTTTTATATGTAACATGCATATGTTCATTGTTTTGAGCATTTTCAGGTTTTTTTTTAGGTGGTTTCCATGGAGGAATCAGGCTGAAAAAGACGTTGTGTGAGGAGTATTTGGAGCAGAAACAGAGTGGAAACTCTCCAAAATCCTCCAGAAAACATCAAATCTCTTCCAAAATGTATAGTCTATAGAGTTCTGGTGTAAAATAACTTGAAATATCACAACATTTTTGCAGATCTAAAAGTTGCACAAAAAATGTAGCAAAGTTTGAATTTTTTATGACATTCTGACATGTTTTACGCTAGAAAACTGGTGAAACACCTTCATGAATTAGGCTATGTGCACACGTTCAGGAATGTCGGCAAGTCCGAGTAAAAGTCCCATAATCTCTATCCTCATGTGCAAAAATTGCAGGACCTTAGTTATCCATGGTTACCACCACTGGCAAATAGCTAACTAACTGTCACTATATCAGTGGTTGTAACCATGAATACCTGATATAGTGACAGCTAGTTGCTAGTGGTCGTAACCATGGATACCTAAGGTCGTGCAATGTACATGAGAAAAGAGACATAGCGAATCAGAAAAACTATACCACATTTGTCATTGGAGGTATTTGCTAATATTATTATTATTACTATCCCTACTACATATTAGGATAGGATCTTGCAGATGGGAATACCTCTTTAATGGGTGCAAAAATTCAGCAAAAGCAAAAAATTCACCAAAAACTCATTGTAGGAATGTAGCCTAAAACTATAGCAAAAGCAAAAAAAAGGACATCTCATAGAGCATTTAATATTTACCTATTGAGCCATGCCCTTTTGCTACAATATATGGCAAAAAAAAAAAGACTGGAAAATTGCCCCCTAAAAATCGAGCATTTCAGAGAAACATCTTTTTGATTCATCTGAAAAAATGAGATTTTCCCAAGAGGAGAATTTGTTTCTTACGTAAAAGTAAAACAAATGAGAAGGTAAATGAATGTGTCCGTAACTGGTATTTCTGGGGCAGCGCACAAGGCGGAGTGCTGGTGCCTGGTAAGCATGGTATTCTTAGAGGAGATGCATCCAGCGATGTCATAAAGGGTAAATGTTATACGGGACATGGAGATCAACGAAAATCACAGATCTGACATACTTTACGTATTATATGTAATGGCGTGATTGAACGCGGCTCAGATTTCTCTTGTGTGGCATTATGAAGGCACTTAGGAAATTGGAACATAATTACATAGGCTGAAAATAGACCCAGGTCAATCAAGTGCATCCTTTCTCAATCAGTTATACATTCTCTATCACTAGATTATTTATGACCCACAATGGTTATGAGAAAAGCATCCAGCTCTTTTACAAATGCTGATATAATGTCTGCCATTACTGCCTATTCCACAGTCTGACTACACTAACTGCCGAGAACCCTTTCCTATATAGATGTCAGAATCACCTTTCCTCCACACATAATGAATGTCCCTTGAAATGGGATGTCCCATGAACAAAGTACATTTTAATTAATAGATATTTCAATAATAATAAATTTCGCAATTGGATATGTTTTATTAAAATGTTCCTGTGCTGAGAGTATGTGCACACGATGCGGAAAACGCTGCGGATCCGCAGCGTTTCCGCAGCTGCGGGTCTGCAGCAGTTTCCCATGAGTTTACATTACAATGTAAACCTATGGGAAACAAAGAACGCTGTGCACATGCTGCGCAAAAAAACGCGCTGAAACGCAGCGGTTTACATTCCGCAGCATGTCACTTCTTTCTGAGATGTAAAACCGCAGTGAAATCCGCAGAAAAACCGCGCTAAATCCGCGATAAATCTGCAGCAAAAGTGCAGCGTTTTTGCCCTGCAGATTTATCAAATCTGCTGCGGAAAAATCCGCAGTGGACCATTATATGTGTGCACATAGCCTTAATGTGCCCCTGCTGTGTACTGTGTAATGGCCGTGTCTGACCGTACAGGGACATGGTCTGATCATACCACAGCTCCTGGGCAGGGGAGGAAGGAAAATACAGATATTACAGAATGGGATCACAGCTGATTCTTTCTATGAGGTAAAACATTGCTTGAAAATAGGCAGTGATATATTTTACCTCACAGAAAGCAGCATCTGTGATCCCATGCTGTAATATCTGTGTTCTCTTTTACTTCCTCCCCCGCCCAGGTGCTGTGGTGTGATCAGACCATGTCCCTGTACGGTCAGACGCAGCCATTACACAGCACACAGCAGGGACACATTTATAAGATTATCTCAGCACAGGGACGTTTGTTTAACACATTGCATTGTAAAACGTATTATTATTCCAAGATCTATGAATTAAAATGTACACTGTTCATGGGACAACCCCTTTGAAGAAAAAAGACACCAATCAGACATGCGGAAAAAGCAGACCAATTATTTTGATCAAAATTTGATCAGCGTTCGGACTGAATGTCATCAGCTTTTCTCATGCTTGGAGGAAAAAAAAGTTTCTCCACCTTTTCCTTTCTGGTAGTATGTGAAAATTGGAGCTCACTAGGATGTCTCCCGAGTGTAGTTCCCACGTACCCATACAGCTGCATTGCTGGTTTTCATCCAATCCTTGTATGAAAATTAGATATATCTCTGCAATTTTCGGTGGACTCGCCCGGTCCGCGAAATATCCCGGACATGCGAACAGCCCCGTAGACTATCACAGGTACGAGTGCTATTCATGCAGATTTGTGATGCTGATTTCACCTCTTTAGGATTCAGACTAGCATAAGAAAAATCACTTGTTTTTCTGTTTTTTTTTTCCTCCCTTTGTCATTCGTAGGTCCAGTTTTTGACAGTCGCATGTCATCTATTTTTTTTTACATCTACAATTAAGAAAATAATAAAAAGCCTAATACAGTCTCCCATGTAATTTTTGTAACAAATCCGTTACTGATGCCGTACGGATGGTGTCTGTTAATAAGCATCTTTTTTATTTTTCGCATCCATAGAGTTTTGAGTCTGATCTAAAAAAACCCAGAATACTCTGGTGCATGATGCGGTTTTTTTTCATAAGGTCCATCAGTCTGTGTGTGAAAATGGTGAACTTGAGCTATCCATTTCACGTACTTCGGACCATGTGCTAGTCATTTTACACACAGACAACGCTGTAAAGGTATGTGCACACGCTGCGGAAAGGTGTGTGGATTTTTCTGCACTGATTTTGGTAAATCCGCAGGAAAACCGAGGTTTTTGTGCAGTTTTTGTGCGGATTCCACCTGCGGTTTTACACCTGCAGATTCCTATTATGGAGCAGGTGTAAACCGCAGCAGAATCCGCACAAAGAATTGACATGCTGTGGAATAAACAACCGCATGTGCACTGCTGATTTTGTTTTCCATAGGTTTACATAGTACTGTAAACTCATGGAAAACTGCTGCGAATCCGCAGCGGCCAATCCCCAGCGGATCCGCAGCAAAATCTGCAGCATGTGCACATACCCTATAGAAAAATGCACTTGTCTGAACCTGGCCTAAGGGTATGTGCACACGCTGCGGATTTTGCTGCGGATCCGCAGCGGATTAGCCGCTGCGGATGTGCAGCAATTTTCCATGAGTTTTACTGTACCATGTAAACCTTATGTAAAACAAAATTCGCAGTGCACATGCTGTGGGAAAAAACGTGCGGAAAAACAGCGGTTTACATTCCGCAGCATGTCAATCCTTTGTGCGGATTCCGCAGCGGTTTACACCTGCTCCTCAATAGGAATCCGCAGGCGTAAAACCGCAGGTGGAATCCGCACAAAAACCGCGGTAATTCCACAGTAAATCCACAGTGCGGTTTTCCTGCGGATTTACCAAAATAAGTGCGGAAAAGTCAGCACACCTTTCCGCAGAGTGTGCACATACCCTAAGTGTTCTGACCGGTGGAGCAGTTAACTATGGCCGTTCCTATATTGATACATGTGCGTAGTTGTTACTGATGCATTAATAATTATTGCAAATTTTTTTATTCTGTTTTGTAACTAATTTCACCAGAATTGTAGGAACTGTTATAAAATGTAAATATAGATGGAGAATTTTTACACGGGAGCGCATTGAATAAACTGTCAGTGGATGAAGAATGGATTCACAGCCAGGTTGCTTTCCAACAATAGCAGATTTTATTAGCATTTTATTTTGTGTATTTTACAAGACGCAGACTTCCTCTGTTGATAATCTCATTTGTATCACACAATCAAATTCTCATAATTATGACAACCTATTTTCCTATTGAGTTTCCTTCCCTTCCCAACATTCATACAAAAATAATGGAGATCTTTGCATGAAAATATTTACCTGTAACTAATGCTGCAAAAGTGAATTAATGAGGATGGGAGGTGGGGGAGGGGAGATCCTTAGCTAATTATAGGATGATTGTACGACCAGAGATCTAATAATTCAATCAAACACCTATTTTTTAACAAAACTCGAAAAGTGATTTAATGAGAACCTGTCATCAGGTAAAAAGTGTCCGGTTGTTATTTTAATCCAGCTGCCCCGCAGAGTATTACATTTTTTTCTCTTTTTTTAAATCAAACACATGGTTCCAGAGATTTGGGCATTTTCATGGGATGTGACCAATATGCTAATATTTATAGTCTTTACCAAGGGGGTGTGGATCATTGAGTAGACAAAAGTCACCCCTAGGCCAGTCCCACACGTCCAGATAATTCTGGTACTGGAAAAATCAGTACCGGAGTTATCCATGTCCGTGTGCTCACGTGGCACATCAGTGTGGCTCACGTGTGGCAGCCGTGTGCCGCCCGTGAGCCGACTGGGTACCACACGGACCGTGCAGGAGACAGCGCTACAGTAAGCGCTGTCCCCTGCTTTGGGTGCTGAAGCCGCCATTCATTTCTTCTCTCCAGCAGCGTTCGCTGGAGAGAAGAAATGAAAAATCTTTTTTTTTTTGCGGTTGAAATAAAGATTTTTGTCACCACCCCCCTCCCACCCCCTGTGCGCCCGCCCGCTGGAAATAAAATACTCACCCAGCTCCCTCGATGCGTCCTCTCAGCACCGCAGCTTCTCCCGTATGAGCGGTCACGTGGTGCCACTCATTACAGTGAGGAATATGCGGCTCCATCCCTATGGGTGGAAATGATTTTTCATTTCTTCTCTCCAGCAAACGCTGCTGGAGAGAAGAAATGAATGGCGGCTTCAGCACCATGCTGGGGGGACAGCGCTTACTGTAGCGCTATCTCCTGCACGGCACACGGACGGCACACGGACAGCATCCGTGTGCGGTACGTGTTTTTCACGGACCCATTGACTTTAATGGGTCCGTATGATCCGTGCGCTCCCACGAACACTGACATGTCTCCGTGTTTTTCAAACGGACACACGGTCCGTGAAAACACGCTGACATGTGCAGAGACACATTGATTTTAATGTGTCTACGTGAGTCAGTGTCTCCGGTACGTGAGAAAACTGTCACCACACGTACCGGAGCCACTGACGTGTGAAACCGGCCTCAAGAAGTTTATTAGCCCTTCTGGTGCTTCACAGGAATTAATGGCATGTGAAAGGAAAAAATGTACATTTTTTTTCACAAAAATTTTACTTTAGACCCAAATGTTTTTTTATTTTCGCAAGGGTAACAGACCCTTCCTATTAATTTCTAATGTATACAGGAAAAAACTATTGTACTAGTGATCTTTCTGTCCTCATTATTGATCGACGACCTGTGTACACAGCCCAGTAAACAATTGCTGATTGGCTTGATTATAGTCAAGCGGTGGACATTACTGGCCCATGTAAATTGGCCCTAAATATGACTCATTGTAGATTTCGGAATTCTGTCTAAAAGGAAAAGCTGTTTTTGCTTTCCATACCAACCAATCACAGCACAGCTTTCATTCTACCAGAGCTGTTTATTAAATGAATGCTGAGCTGTGATTGGTTGCCAAAGGCAACAATTTAGGGTTTCTTTTAGACAGTTTTAATAGAGGCCATGAAATGTTTTTTCAATATAGAAGCTGCAGAAGGTGTACATGATGCTCTGTTCACACCACTGACAAAATTCTGATTAATGTCCGTCCCAGTGTAGTTGACGACAAGAACTAAGCTCATGTCTGGTATTCCTAGGCTGCGAGCGCATGTTGTTTGGAGCAAGTTCAAAACAACAATTCTTCTGGAAGCAGCTTTAGGGAATGCTCCTTATTCGGGAAGTATTTAGAGAAGTTTTTCATTTCTTCAGATTGGAAAATGCTTAGTTTGGAGCAGATTTCATCAGGAGGTCCTTAAAAAAAAAAAGTAAAATGCACTCTGATTTCTCCCACCATGCATTTTTCAAAAACATGAAGCAAAAACAAAAAAAGTTCAAAAGACTGAACATATGAACAGAAGACTGCTTTTTCAGTACATGTTATCAGCAGCAGATCACCTATGTGTAGGGGGGTGATGTGGTGGTAATAACGATGATTTTACACTAGCATAAACATGTAATACACGTTTTATTAGTTGCCGGTATGTTTATGCAGCGCCCCAGAGTCCTGGTCGTTGCAGTGCTGTGGCTTCGCCGCTAAGGGGAGCCATGGTACGTTCGATGGCACCGAAGGAGTTCCTCCAATCAGGTATCACAGACACCAATATGTTTCACAGCTGGGCCTCCGGGGGGAGCTAAGGGTGCTATTCATTAGGCCACTACCCACCATAGTGGGTAAACTGGGGGTCAGGCAGGAAGTTAGAAGAGAACGCTGACGGGATTGAACGGAGCAACACCCTGTGGCAGGGGGTGTTGTGAAGGGAGAGACTGTAGGGTCTCTGCCAGGGGTGGGATCCTGGCAGAGGCTTGGCATAGAAAGAACGTAACGGGTCCGCGCAGGCTCCTGGAAGCGGCGGGACTCAAGAAAGGACTAGAAGCGAGATAGATTGTGCTGAGTGAGAAACGAGATCAAGCAGAAGGAGAATACCAGCAGGGGTTTTGTTGAAAGAGGCAGCACCCTGCTGAGGCGCAATACCGGTGGCCGGAACGCCGAGGGAGTGGATTAGAATACAGCTTCAAGCCATACTCCAAACAGCGGCAGGACAGTCGGTCTCAGGCGGGCTGTCTACCACATATCACCTATGAAGTCTTGGGGGGCAATTGCGGGAGAGGGGTGACTCTAGGGTCCCGGAAGAACTCCAGGCCTACCTGACAAACGGGTGCCATTCCAACCTGAATACAGGGAAGGGGTGGATTACAGAGGAACATCAAATCGAGTTGTGAGGGAACTTAAGAAACAGACACAACCGTTGTGGGGTTACTTTCCGTGAGCACAGCAGGGAAGGACTACAACACATAGCGCTAGAAGGAAGGCACAGATTTCCACCTGAGAGGAGAACTCTGGAGGTGCCATTGGACCGGCCGGACTTGCGCAGCCTGGTGAACCGTGTTCTGGACTGAGGACTCAGAGATCTCCAGTAAAGAGGTAAAGAGACTGCAACCTGGTGTCCTCGTTATTTACCGCGACTTACACCCCACAACCGTACCGCTCCATCGCTACCATATCTACCACCTATTACACCGGACGTCCCCCACTGACGGACAGGGCCACGGACCGGGTCTAGCCACTGTGACAACCCCGAGACTGAGAACTAGAGGCCCGGCTCCGGGTACCCCTCGGCCCTGCGGTGGTGTGGGGGCGCTCCGCAGACTTGGCGTCACGAACAGGATCTACTTAAGCCTGAAGAATCAGGTCATGTGTGCCCAGAGACTGTGATTTGTTGTGCTTGGACTGTACTTTATTACAAAGACTGTGCTGCGCCAGTTGCCGCCAAAAGTTCGCGCCAAAACCGCCATTACAGCGCTAAGGAGAGCGCAGGAGAAGAAGAAGGGCGTGGAAGTGGGCGTGAACAAGCTGAAGAGCGCGAAAGACAATGGCCGCCCAGTCTAAATATCTCGGCCCCTTGAGGACGTGTTCGTCAGCAGCCGAAATCCGCCTCCTGATCCTCAATGGTGGGCAGAGACAGAGAAAACGAAACCGCCCATGAAGGAGAGAGCGGGAAAAGGACCAGGAAGAAGAATTCAGCGACATGAAGGACGCCATGGCCAGCCGCCCGGAGCCGGAGCGTGGGGTCGGAGCCGAGGACTCCCCCAGCTACCCGGAGAGGCACCGCAGCCAGACCTCCACAGTTGACGCTGACCTCCTGCAGACCGGAGCGGACGGGCTGATCCATCAACCCCGGAGGATGCAGCTGAGCACTGAGGCCGGGTGGAAGAAGACCATCATCGGGAGCCTCGCCAGACGTCTGTCGGCAGCCTCGTCTGGTCCGGAGCAAGAAAGAAGTTCCAGCACTCCGAAGCCAGAAAGCAAGGCCCTGCCGGAAAGCGAGGTACTGCAAGCAGAGATGACAGCGTCGCAGCACAAGGCCCTGCAACCAGCGCTACAGGCCGCAGTGGAGACGGGGCAGACCGGCACCGGAGGGACCGCATCTGAAGCAGGTATGAAGGACGACCCTGCCCTGACGACCGACACCACTCCAGCGACTGCTAGTGCCACAGCTGCTGACTCCGTTCCAGTGACTGATCTTGCAGCAGCCGCTACCTCTGCTGCAGCAAATGCCCCTACCCAAGCTGCGCAGACCTCCATCGCTGCGCATGATTTAACTGTACATGAGAGACGGATTAACGGCGTGTGTCCAGCACTAGGTGCAACCCTGGACTTCACCCTTCCCGGGCCAAGAGGGGTTAAGTGCCAGGTGCAGCCCTGGAAGCCGTTCAACTAAGCCTCGGAAACCTGAAACTGTAAATAGTTGCTACTTTATTGTTTTAACTGTTCTTTTGAGTTGCTGCTAAACCCGCCCAGGGTTAATGGATCCCTCTGTTGACCCGGGATCCCCTTTGTTTGTTTTCCTTTTTCTGAAGTTTTTGCACAGTTATACAAACTGCAGTAATCATGGACTGTGCATGATTCGAACTTTCTTTTGTAAATAGTTTGCACCTTCTTAAAGGTGCTCCCTACTGGTTTTAGCCAAAGACACTTTGCGAAGATATTTGCCCTATTGGTTTGAGCCAAAGACACTTTGTGAAGATACCTTTCCTACCGGTTCTAGTTAAAGACACTTTGCGAAGATACCATACCGGAACCTTTGCGTGGACTGGTAGGCTGAGAAAACGAGCTACCTCAGAAAGACTTGGTCCCCTCTTAAAGGGGATGTGAGAAACTGAACTTGAGAGAGATACTGTTGCAGAACAGTAATGCCATGATGATGCTTTGAAAAGAAATGTAACTGTTTTACATGCTAAGTTATATGTGTTGAATTTGTTGAAATGTGAAATCTAAATAATGTTTTGCAGAAAGAAAAGATGCAGAGAGCCCGTAGGGGTAGAGATAGAGGTCTGCATAGTTGAAAGTAAAAGAAGTAATGATGAAGGTGAGGATAGAAGGTCAACCCTGCGTCCCCATAGAAAGTTACTTTGTTACTAAGGACAGAAAGCGAACCCGTAGGGGTTAGAGAGTGAGTCCTTAAAGGAGCCGAGTAGAGCGGGCTCAGAGTTCTTTAAACGAAAGGAATGTTATGTCTATACTATGTATAGTAGCGAAAGGCAGTAGGCCCTGGCTGAACGGGGCGGTCCTGTAAAAGAAAGGAGAGGCAGTAGGTCTGGTGCCATAGGGACAGGCGGTCCTGCAGGTTCAAAGTAGGAGAATGTGAAGTTACCTTACCCTGTAATGTGATTATAGGAAGGCCTTTGGTAAACTAAGAGTGTATGTTTCTTAAAGGCAATGTTAATTTATTGTTCCAGAATTTGCACTAAGTAGAATACCCGGTTGGGTAACAGGAGTTATGCATAGCCTGTAATTTATAATGTTGACCATGTTTGTAACGTTAAAAGTGTCCTCACCTCCCATAAAGGGAAGCCTGTTCAAGTATACTTATCGTTTTGCACTCAACAAAATTGTATGTCTTTTTGCTAATCTGTATTGTTGTTTTTCTTCCCAGTCCCGGAGTACTGTGTTTAACCAGGGGGGAGTGCAGCGCCCCAGAGTCCTGGTCGTTGCAGTGCTGTGGCTTCGCCGCTAAGGGGAGCCATGGTACGTTCGATGGCACCGAAGGAGTTCCTCCAATCAGGTATCACAGACACCAATATGTTTCACAGCTGGGCCTCCGGGGGGAGCTAAGGGTGCTATTCATTAGGCCACTCCCCACCATAGTGGGTAAACTGGGGGTCAGGCAGGAAGTTAGAAGAGAACGCTGACGGGATTGAACGGAGCAACACCCTGTGGCAGGGGGTGTTGTGAAGGGAGAGACTGTAGGGTCTCTGCCAGGGGTGGGATCCTGGCAGAGGCTTGGCATAGAAAGAACGTAACGGGTCCGCGCAGGCTCCTGGAAGCGGCGGGACTCAAGAAAGGACTAGAAGCGAGATAGATTGTGCTGAGTGAGAAACGAGATCAAGCAGAAGGAGAATACCAGCAGGGGTTTTGTTGAAAGAGGCAGCACCCTGCTGAGGCGCAATACCGGTGGCCGGAACGCCGAGGGAGTGGATTAGAATACAGCTTCAAGCCATACTCCAAACAGCGGCAGGACAGTCGGTCTCAGGCGGGCTGTCTACCACATATCACCTATGAAGTCTTGGGGGGCAATTGCGGGAGAGGGGCGACTCTAGGGTCCCGGAAGAACTCCAGGCCTACCTGACAAACGGGTGCCATTCCAACCTGAATACAGGGAAGGGGTGGATTACAGAGGAACATCAAATCGAGTTGTGAGGGAACTTAAGAAACAGACACAACCGTTGTGGGGTTACTTTCCGTGAGCACAGCAGGGAAGGACTACAACACATAGCGCTAGAAGGAAGGCACAGATTTCCACCTGAGAGGAGAACTCTGGAGGTGCCATTGGACCGGCCGGACTTGCGCAGCCTGGTGAACCGTGTTCTGGACTGAGGACTCAGAGATCTCCAGTAAAGAGGTAAAGAGACTGCAACCTGGTGTCCTCGTTATTTACCGCGACTTACACCCCACAACCGTACCGCTCCATCGCTACCATATCTACCACCTATTACACCGGACGTCCCCCACTGACGGACAGGGCCACGGACCGGGTCTAGCCACTGTGACAACCCCGAGACTGAGAACTAGAGGCCCGGCTCCGGGTACCCCTCGGCCCTGCGGTGGTGTGGGGGCGCTCCGCATTTACCTCAGTGAATAATCAGGAACGAGTGCTTTTGATAATGCTTGATCGCCCGTTATCGATTCTCATAAAAGGGCCAATATTCTAAAGATGCCTATATGCCGTAGGACTCGCGTTCTAATCGGACGAGCGTAATCTGATAATAAATGAGATTGCACTGGGCCGAATGTTAACCTATGGGGCAGCACACGTCGGCGATTATTTTCTTATGCCGATTCGGCAAGCGAAAACATATGTGCATCCGAGAATCGGATCGCGCGCAATCATATATGTCTATGGGTGTGTGTGAAACATCGCACTACACTCAGATATCAACCGAGTGCAGTACCACTGCCTCAGACGCCGGCAATGGAGTAGACGGGGAAATTAATGTATCCCTCTCCTCCACAGCTGTGCTCCGATTCTGTCATGTGAAAGGATCGGCGCACAGAGCACTGACACTCGGTTCACACTCGCAGCAGAGCCGGAGCCGAGTGTCATTAGTATCTCTCATCCGATGCTCTCGCAACTAATGCTATACGCTTGTGTGTCTCTGGCCTTAGACAGCTGCCGGTCTCTTCCAACTCTACTATACACATGAATTCTTAGGGCTTATTTCCACTTGCCAGAAACACGTCCGTGTCTCGCATGTGGAAACCAAGCTGTGGCGCCGGCACTCCAGAGCGGAGCGTGCGGCCGCATAGCAACACATGGAGCTGCACGCTCCGCTCCAAAGTGCCGTCACCAGAGCTTAGTTTCCACATGCGAGACACGGACGTGTTTCTCGCAAGTGGAAATGAGCCCCTAATATGGGAAAAGGAGAAAAGTCTCTGGCAGACGTACCTGGCAGTGGTTTATCTAGCCAAAGAACAAAAGGATCGAGCATTGGAAGTAAAAAGTTCTGAGCTTTAAACCTGATTTTATTTTCCTGAGTGAGAAATTGTAGAGGCCCGGTAAACATTAGATGGATGGCCGGTTTTGCCACAATCAGTGGGTTTTGGCTGACTTACAGGTCCTTCTCAAAAAATTAGCATATAGTGTTAAATTTCATTATTTACCATAATGTAATGATTACAATTAAACTTTCATATATTATAGATTCATTATCCACCAACTGAAATTTGTCAGGTCTTTTATTGTTTTAATACTGATGATTTTGGCCTACAACTCCTGATAACCCAAAAAACCTGTCTCAATAAATTAGCATATTTCAACCGTCCAATCAAATAAAAGTGTTTTTTAATAACAAACAAAAAAACCATCAAATAATAATGTTCAGTTATGTACTCAATACTTGGTCGGGAATCCTTTGGCAGAAATGACTGCTTCAATGCGGCGTGGCATGGAGGCAATCAGCCTGTGACACTGCTGAGATGTTATGGAGGCCCAGGATGCTTCAATAGCGGCCTTAAGCTCATCCAGAGTGTTGGGTCTTGCGTCTCTCAACTTTCTCTTCACAATATCCCACAGATTCTCTATGGGGTTCAGGTCAGGAGAGTTGGCAGGCCAATTGAGCACAGTAATACCATGGTCAGTAAACCATTTACCAGTGGTTTTGGCACTGTGAGCAGGTGCCAGGAAGCATGAAGTGCTCCAAAATCTCCTGATAGCTAGCTGCATTGACCCTGCCCTTGATGAAACACAGTGGACCAACACCAGCAGCTGACATGGCACCCCACACCATCACTGACTGGGTACTTGACACTGGACTTCAGGCATTTTGGCATTTCCTTCTCCCCAGTCTTCCTCCAGACTCTGGCACCTTGATTTCCGAATGACATGCAAAATTTGCTTTCATCAGAAAAAAGTACTTGGGACCACTTAGCAACAGTCCAGTGCTGCTTCTCTGTAGCCCAGGTCAGGCGCTTCTGCCGCTGTTTATGGTTCAAAAGTGGCTTTACCTGGGGAATGCGGCACCTGTAGCCCATTTCCTGCACACGCCTGTGCACGGTGGCTCTGGATGTTTCCACACCAGACTCAGTCCACTGCTTCCTCAGGTTCCCCAAGGTCTGGAATCGGTCCTTCTCCACAATCTTCCTCAGGGTCCGGTCACCTCTTCTCGTTGTACAGCGTTTTCTGCCACATTGTTTCCTTCCAACTGACTTACCATTGAGGTGCCTTGATACAGCACTCTGGGAACAGCCTATTTGTTGAGAAATTTCTTTCTGGGTCTTACCCTCTTGCTTGAGGGTGTCAATGATGGCCTTCTTGACATCTGTCAGGTCGCTAGTCTTACCCATGATGGGGGTTTTGAGTAATGAACCAGGCAGGGAGTTTTTAAAAGCCTCAGGTATCTTTTGCATGTGTTTAGAGTTAATTAGTTGATTCAGAAGATTAGGGTAATAGGTCGTTTAGAGAACCTTTTCTTGATATGCTAATTTATTGAGACAGGTTTTTTGGGTTATCAGGAGTTGTATGCCAAAATCATCAGTATTAAAACAATAAAAGACCTGACAAATTTCAGTTGGTGGATAATGAATCTATAATATATGAAAGTTTAATTGTAATCATTACATTATGGTAAATAATGAAATTTAACACTATATGCTAATTTTTTGAGAAGGACCTGTATATGTACCTGCACTTCACTATTCTTTTGCCCATAGTAAGTAAATCATAATTGGTGACCCATCACACGCGACTGTATTATCAGTCAGAGTGCGATCCGACAAAACATCGAATCGCACTCAGAGCAATGTTATGTTATTGCACTGTGCAAATGTCAGATTTCTTCTACTCAGACCGAGGCGGTCCAGGAAAAAAAAATCATTGCATGCCTGTGTTTGCATGTTTGATCTGATATCCAGAATGCCCTGGGCCATGTAAGTCAATGAGTGCGTGGAAAACACCGGCCAACACTCATGTAACATCTGAGTGCAGTCCGATTTCCACAGATTGACACAGAATGGAGAAGGTACAGACATTTTTTTCTCCATCTTCTCTTTATTTCCTTCACTTTATATAGATATATATATATATATATATATATATATATATATATACAGTATATATATATATATATATATATATATATATGTATATATATATATGTATATATATATATATATATATATATATATATATATATATATATATATACACTCACCGGCCACTTTATTAGGTACACCATGCTAGTAACGGGTTGGACCCCTTTTGCCTTCAGAACTGCCTCAATTCTTCGTGGCATAGATTCAACAAGGTGCTGGAAGCATTCCTCAGAGATTTTGGTCCATATTGACATGATGGCATCACACAGTTGCCGCAGATTTGTCGGCTGCACATCCCAAAGATGCTCCATACAAGGCAGGATGGATCCATGCTTTCATGTTGTTTACGCCAAATTCTGACCCTACCATCCGAATGTCGCAGCAGTAATCGAGACTCATCAGACCAAGCAACGTTTTTCCAATCTTCTCCTGTCCAATTTCGATGAGCTTGTACAAATTGTAGCCTCAGTTTCCTGTTCTTAGCTGAAAGGAGTGGTACCTGGTGTGGTCTTCTGCTGCTGTAGCCCATCTGCCTCAAAGTTCGACGCACTGTGCGTTCAGAGATGCTCTTAGGCCTACCTTGGTTGTAACGGGTGGCGATTTGAGTCACTGTTGCCTTTCTATCAGCTCGAACCAGTCTGCCCATTCTCCTCTGACCTCTGGCATCAACAAGGCATTTCCGCCCACAGAACTGCCGCTCACTGGATTTTTTTTCTTTTTCGGACCATTCTCTGTAAACCCTAGAGATGGTTGTGCGTGAAAATCCCAGTAGATCAGCAGTTTCTGAAATACTCAGACCAGCCCTTCTGGCACCAACAACCATGCCACGTTCAAAGGCACTCAAATCACCTTTCTTCCCCATACTGATGCTCGGTTTGAACTGCAGGAGATTGCCTTGACCATGTCTACATGCCTAAATGCACTGAGTTGCCGCCATGTGATTGGCTGATTAGAAATTAGGTGTTAACAAGAAGTTGGACAGGTGTACCTAATAAAGTGGCCAGTGAGTGTATAATGTATGTGTGTGTTCTGACAAATATTTCCTTTGAAAACGATGTGTAAATGGAGAACTGCTCTTTGTAACAGCTCATGTTAAAATCGCATTGCAATCGGATGTAAATCGGATGCTAGGTGTGAAAAATTGGATTGTACTCGCATGACACTTGTGCGACTCTCGGCAGGGAGACTCGGACCGATTTTTCATACGTTTAGTGTGACTCCGGCCTTATTATGAAGAAAGTGTGCAAGAAAGTGAGATCAATAGGCAGCAGAGCGAGGTTTGTGATTTCTCTCCGCGGTAACTGTGACTCTAGGGCAGCCGGATACCTCACTGTATTACCTCAGTGACTTCCCATAGATGAACAACACGTTCCGCTCTGCTACATCTACATGTGTTATAGAACTTTAAGCTTCCCGTACATCTGTAAGACAGGAACATTTGTGTTTTACAAGTCTTGTGTCTGATTAAGTAACCCAGTTACCAAGACTTTTTAATCTCCTAAAGTTGTTTTCCCAAGTTTTGACATTGTGTTCTGCTGTGCCAGAGACAGTTCATCTTTCATCTTAATCAGATGTTTTATATTCAGAGTGATTTTAAGATTCCTGCCATTTTTCCCTGACTGCTTTCCAAAAGCGATTTTAGGGGGGGGAGAATGAAATGCAGCTCATTTTTGCACCTTTCTAAGAATGTGTGACTTCTTGAATGCTGTCCAAAAATAATATGTATTCGTTTTGTTCTATAGGCACTTGCAGACTGTCTCATACGTACGATATAGCAGAGCGGAGTGTGTCATGCTGTAATGTATTTCTGGCATTTTATATAGGACTGAAGGCATATCTACAGTTATCTCTGATTGGCGCTAATAAGTGTTTGATTTGTGGTGGTCCTTGAGAATGCGGGGCCTGCGTATTGGACAGAAGGCTGATCATGTGTAGGAACTATCCATATATCCAGGCAGAATTTAAATGATTTATTCCGTTCTGAAACATCTGCAGGATGGAACTCCTGGATAAAGTGACGTACCACCTATGGCAGCAGGTCACGCAGCTGCTTTTGGGCCGCGAGCTGGAGGAGCCCAGTGCCGAATACACTGTCCACTGCCTGATCCAAGTCATAAAAACAAGTCTATTGTGCTGTTAAAAAAAAAGGTCAGCACTCGGATACCATCCATGAGCATTCTGTGTGCTGTCCAATTTTCATGTTTGTTTAATAGGAGAACCCTGAGAAAGCTTCTAGTGCACAAAAAAGATGATGAAACTGTTATCCAAACAAAGGACCAATACTGATGACAATCTGATTCGAAATACTAACGAAAATAGATATTTTTTTTCATTTGAAACAGCATTGACATCTGAATAAGCCCAAATGCACTTGGCCCAGTCAATGCGGCTTTTAACCACAGCAGCCTGTGCAATCTTTCCACTGGTTCCCTACACAATCACTTATTCTTGCAGGGAGACTGCTGTTTCACCCCCATGACCGTGTGGCTGATCACAACGGGCCACATGGTTTGGCAAGTGAAACAGCGATTTCCCTACAAAATAAATTGACTGTGTAGGGAAACATTGGAAAGACCATAAGATTACAGAGCTGTTGCAGTTAAAGGGGTTTTGCCACAAACAAATGTTAATTTTAATGAATAGATCCTGGAATAATACTAATTTCCACATTTGGATGTGTTTTATTAAAATGTTCCTATGCTGAGATAATCTTCTAAATGTGCCCCTACTGTGTACTGTGTAATGGCTGTGTCTGACCGTACAGGAACATGGTCTGATCATACCGCAGCTCCTGGGCAGGGGAGGAAGCAAAAGCGAGTATACAGACAGGACAGGATTTTTCACATGGACTTGCATTAAATGCTGAAAATCCGCAGGTCAAAATGCATATGTGTTTAGTGTGTTTTCGGTGGTAGAAACGTATAAAAAAGTATGTATTACACACATCACTGTATCAATAAAGTTTTATCAAAGCCAAATACCAGGAAGTATGAAAAACAAAGCAGCTTTAATTAAAAGCTGACACACCAAGAAGAGGAAATAAATGCACGGTCAAAAACATGATAAAATGCATATTAAAAAAAAAAAGACATGAAAAAAAAGTAATTAACTTAATTTACTTTAGGCCACATTCACACGTTCAGTATTTGGTCAGTATTTTACATCAGTGTTTGTAAGCCAAAACCAGGAGTGGGTGATGGATACTATGTAAAATACTGAACATGTGAACATGTCCTATGGCTATGTTCCCACGATGAGCTGTTGGAGAGTTTTTCATGCTGCAGAATTTCTGGACCCATTATGTAAATTAGGTTACTTGTGTTTTTCATTGCGTTTTTGTAACATGCGTCTTTATCGTGTTTCTGATGGTTTTTGTCCCTTTTTGGTGTCATGCTTTAAAAAAAGCTGCTTTGTTTTTGATACTTCCTGGTATTTGGTTTTGAAAAAACTTTATTGATATATTTAGGTGCGTATTATATGCTTTTTTGATGCATTTCCAAAATATGAGCATTTTTTACCTGAGAAATTTCCGTACCTAATGCAAGTCTGTGGGGATATTCCGGACAGAAAACTGCGCACCCGCAAGAGAAATTGACATGTTGCAGATTTAGACCCACACCGCAGGTCAAATTACATAGTGTAAAAAAGAAGCGCAGTGGGCAGGAGATTTCTATAAATCCCGTCCACTTTGTTGGACCTGAAAACAACACTGTTTTTGACACAGCAAAAATACACAGCTTCAAAAACTCATTGTGGGAATGCAGTCAAACAGATGAAGTAATGGAATAGAAAATCAGCAACATCAAAGCTCATCATGGGAAAGCCTAAAAGATGCAGCATAACTGCTGTGTGTGAACCTCCAGCACCTGCCTCTAATAGCAGCGCTCAGAGCCAACACTGATCGCTGCTGTTTAACCACTTAAAAGCCTCTATCCATTTCTTAAAAAATATATAAATAAGAGAAACTTACTTGGTATCGGCATATCTGCAAGTCTTTCAAAATATAAAATTATATAACCTGTGAAGAGAAAAAAAATGTAAACCCCTGAATTGCCTTTTTGTTTTGGGTCGCTGCATCTCCCCAAGAAATGCAATAACATACAATCAAAAAATTGTGTATATACCCCAAATCGAACCAGTGAACACTATCAAAAAAACAAGCCCCCAGACAGCTCCATCAACGGAAAAATAAAAAAAATTATGTTTCTCAGAAAAAACTAAATTTGTATTGCAAATTTCCATTTTCGAGTATATTTTACGGTATAACGAATGGCATCATTTAATATTACAACTTGTCTTGCAAAAAAACAAGACCTCAAACTGTTATGTTGAAAAATAAAAAGGTTATGGCTCTGGGAAAAAGAGAAGGAAAAAATGAAAGTGCAAAAATGAAGAAAAACAACCAGTCTGGAAGATGTTAAAAAATTAAATTGGTGTTTAAGGCTGGACATTCCTTTTAAGGATTTCCTTTTTCTTCTAATGTAAATTCTGGTGTAAATTTGTCCTGTTCGTTAGCGTATCTGTCCTAATTTACCAGCGTTATCCATTCTTCCTTTCCGCAGCTCATCTCTCGTCCTCTTTTTCCATAATTTCCTTTGTTGCCATTACTAACCTTCCTTATCAAGCGGCAAGGAATAGGAGGACATTTTTTCAGCAAAGCGACCTGATTGAATGGAGCACTCACTGCGGTGCTCTAGATAATTACCGTTCCTTTGTATTTAAGGCGATCCAACGTTCTAACATCACCCTGAAAATGTAATAATAATATTAATTTGTGTATTTTTTTTCTCACCCATATCTTAACACGACATAATTAGTCTGTGGCACAATTACTGTTACATGATCGTTGTCTGATATGGCAAATAACGAAGTCAAGTGACAGAAGTTTGATTTTTTTACTGAGGTTGTATATCCTGTAAGCCCCGAGCAGGAGAAGTTCTGAAAGGAAGGTGTAGCGTCCCCAGTGAAGCTGGGTTCTTCAGCATTCTGGTTTTGCTGAATTTTTGCAAATGTATATTTGGGCTCAGATTTTTATGAAGCAGCAGGTAGGTCATACTTGCCACGATTTCTGGAAATTCCTTTTGTGGGAGAGGTGGTAGAAGGGTTGCATAATTGTTTTCAGTCCATTTTCCTAAACCCTGAATGCATCCGGACACCACACTCCGTCTAATGATAAAGCATCTTTGTGCCACACTTGTGAGACGTTCAGTCTGAAAATGAGGATCAAGTTTGAGTCGAATTTCCTGAAATTTGTGGCTTCACACAAATTTGAACAAATTGAAATTCGATTTGCTTTTTGCAAAAAAAAACTTGTTTGATGCCATTTTCGACACTGCTGAAGCATCAGACAACGAGCGAACGTCATTTTGCATTGAAATGTGGGCTTCCCCATAATACCCTGTAGCTGTGACATCCAGTGGATTATCACACCTTGTACAGTGGTGGTCAGTACCTGGGGACATCACATATCAGCGGTTCCCGGTGGAGAACATTTGTACGGCAGAGTCATTTTTCATCTGCAGAGTCACTTGGTAAGTCTCTCTCTCCTGTAGAGTGTAAGGTCTTATGGTCAGCAGTATCCTCTCTCTCCTGTAGAGTGTAAGCTCTTATGGTCAGCGGGGTCCTCCCTCTCCTGTAGAGAGTAAGCTCTTATGGTCAGCAGGGTCCTCTCTCTCACTCCTGTAGTGTGTAAGCTCTTATGGTCAGTGGGGTTCTCTCTCCTGTAGAGTGTAAGCTCTTATGGTCAGCGGGGTCCTCTCTCTCCTGTAGAGTGTGAGCTCTTATGGTCAGTGGGGTCCTCTCTCTCCTGTAGAGTGTAATCTCTTATGGTCAGTGGGGTCCTCTCTCTTCTGTAGAGTGTAAGCTCTTATGGTCAGTGGGGTCCTCTCTCTCCTGTAGAGTGTAAGCTCTTATGGTCAGTGGGGTCCTCTCTCTCCTGTAAAGTGTAAGCTCTTATGGTCAGCGGGGTCCTCTCTCTCCTGTAAAGTGTAAGCTCTTATGGTCAGCGGGGTCCTCTCTCTCCTGTAGAGTGTAAGCTCTTATGGTCAGTGGGGTCCTCTCTCTCCTGTAGAGTGTAAGCTCTTATGGTCAGTGGGATCCTCTCTCTCCTGTAGAGTGTAAGCTCTTATGGTCAGCAGGGTCCTCTCTCTCTCCTGTAGAGTGTAAGCTCTTATGGTCAGTGGGGTCCTCTCTCTCCTGTAGAGTGTAAGCTCTTATGGTTAGCGGGGTCCTCTCTCTCCTGTAGAGTGTAAGCTCTTATGGTCAGTGGAGTCCTCTCTCTCCTGTAGAGTGTAAGCTCTTATGGTCAGCGGGGTCCTCTCTCTCCTGTAGAGTGTAAGCTCTTATGGTCAGTGGGGTCCTCTCTCTCCTGTAGAGTGTAAGCTCTTATGGTCAGTGGGATCCTCTCTCTCCTGTAGAGTGTAAGCTCTTATGGTCAGCAGGGTCCTCTCTCTCTCCTGTAGAGTGTAAGCTCTTATGGTCAGCGGGGTCCTCTCTCTCCTGTACAGTGTAAGCTCTTATGGTCAGCAGTATCCTCTCTCTCTCTGTCCTGTAGAGTGTAAGCTCTTATGGTCAGCGGGGTCCTCTCTCCTGTAGAGTGTGAGCTCTTATGGTCAGTGGGATCCTCTCTCCTGTAGAGTGTAAGCTCTTATGGTCAGTGGGATCCTCTCTCTCCTGTAGAGTGTAAGCTCTTATGGTCAGTGCGATCCTCTCTCTCCTGTAGAGTGTAAGCTCTTATGGTCAGCGGGGTCCTCTCTCCTGTAGAGTGTAAGCTCTTATGGTCAGTGGGATCCTCTCTCTCCTGTAGAGTGTAAGCTCTTATGGTCAGTGGGATCCTCTCTCTCCTGTACAGTGTAAGCTCTTATGGTCAGCAGTATCCTCTCTCTCTCTCTCCTGTAGAGTGTAAGCTCTTATGGTCAGCGGGGTCCTTTCTCTCCTGTAGAGTGTAAGCTCTTATGGTCAGTGGGGTCCTCTCTCTCCTGTAGAGTGTAAGTTCTTATGGTCAGTGGGGTCCTCTCTCTCCTGTAGAGTATAAGCTCTTATGGTCAGTGGGGTCCTCTCTCTCCTGTAGAGTGTAAGCTCTAATGGTCATAAGGATCCTCACTTTCTCTTCTGTAGAGTATAAGCTCTTTTGGTCAGCAAATTCTCTCTCTCCTTTCCCCCACATGTGTTTTCCAAGCAATTACAAGTTTTCTGATATTAAGAAATATATTCACCACAAAGTGATTTTTTTCACACAGTGTAGAAAAGCTGCTGAATTTCAATTTCAAAAGATCCCCTCTTCTCTATTTGAAAGCAGCACATTATTTCTGGAGATTCCAAAAAGTTGGTGCAAATTTGCCAAATTTTCTAGGAGTGCAGGTTTTGTATTAAGATAACTAGAAGCAGTTGGTCGCATTGAACTGCTATAAAGATTCTGCATTAAATGAAAACAGTAACAAGGAGGCTATGTGGGATTGATAGAGAATTCTGAAAAATTGAATTCTATAGTTTAATGTATTTTGCATAGGTGAGATAACCTGCTCATGTTTAGTTAGTGGTCAGACTTATTTTATGTCTTTTATATATGGACTGTAATCCGGCCAGTTTAGGCTATGTGCACATGGTGCAGATTTGACTGTGGAATTTTCTCTGCAGATTCTGCATTTCTTGGCAGAAAACGCAGGTCAGAATCCGCGCCTTTTTTTGGTATGTCCACACATTGTAGATTTTTGTGCAGATTTCTTCCTTTTTTTTACCCCTGCAGATTTCTATTATGGAATGGGTGCAGAAACGCAGCAGATCTGCACAAACACTTGACATGGTCCTTTTTTGAATCGGCTGCGTTTTCCGTGCAGATTTTTCCGCACCATTAGCACAGCATTTTTTTGTACTGTAAATCACTTGCAGATCTGCAGCGTTTCTGCGTGGTAAAAAAAAAGCTGCAGTTCTGCAGGAAATCTGCAATGTGTGCACATAGCCTAAAGTGCACTCTCCTTTCTGAGGAAACTGGCCGCCTCTGATGTGCAACAAGCAGTACACAATAGAATTTAGGGAATAGAGAGTTTAAGATCGCTTTGCAATTTAACTCATTTATGATAATGAGAAAGCCTCTTTAAGTCCTTTCATGGGAGGTTTACATATTAAGGGCTCCCTCCCACTTGCGATTTAATCGGACAAATGCAATCTGAGTAAAAATTGGATTGCATTCGTACCAATTTAATACTATGCTTCTGTTCTCAATGGCATTTTTTTCCTGCTCTGATTGGAATGCAAATGGATGGAGAAAAAAATGCAGCATGCTGGAATTGCATGCAAAATTCGGATCGCACGCATCCATTTATGTCTATGGGTGCGGATATGCGATTCCTGCCGACGCAGGCAGCAAAGGAAATGGAGAAATTAATCTCTCCGTCTCCTCCGCAGCTGTGCTGCGATCCTCTCTTCTGGCGCACAGAGCACCGACACTCCACTCACACTCATTATGTATGAAATATACTGCCAATCAGAATACATTGAACTGTCACGCCTATTTCCAGACCTTTTCTGTATCTTTAGATTTTTTAAATCAGGTTTTTAATTAATTTTTTTTTATTTAAATCTTTGAGAAATTTTTATGTCAATTTTCTATATCACAAGCTATGTGGGAAAAAAATCAGAAATTTTCATACTAAATTCTCACACACACTGTTATATACTGACGATTTTCAGCGGCCTCCTTATCTTGACAGACAGAATAACAATAAAAGGTAGCACATGTATACACACTAGATAGCAAAGGATCCACCGCGCACAATAGGTGGTCACAGCTCACCTCCTCCCCTTTCTTTCACAATTAACTTTGCTAAATAGGAGCTTCAAAGATGCTCTATCAGTGATCGCTCTGGCAGCTCTAAAATGGGTACAAGCCACTCCACTTTCCAGACTCAAGGGGTTGCCCTAACCTTCAACCTTTAAAGATCTGTACTTAAACAGTGGCCCCTGTGCTGGGGCCATAGAATAATCTGCTGATTGGCAGGAGTGTTGAGGTTGCCTGGTTAGAACCAAGAGGCAGGAAAAGTACAAAATCAGAAGACTCATGAATAGTCAGTTAAACAAGCCAAGGTCAAAACAAGAAAAAAAGGTAGTATGTGAGAGCTAAACGGACAGGACCGATCCAGAGGAGCACAAAACTATATCTGGCCGCTTCCAGCAGTAAGCTGGAGGCTTAAGTAGAATGTGGTGCTCTCCAATTGACTGGAGAAGAGAGCTGATAACTTCAGCTGGAAAGCACACACCCATGCTGTCAGACTGGATGGCACTACAGGTCCCAGCCACCCTAATCTTGGGGGATGTGCAAGGCACGAGACTGTCCAATGGTTACTTCTGCATCCTAAGTACTCTATATATGTGTACCCGGATGTGTGCACATGTGTTCAGGTTAATTACTGTCATCCTCAGACTGCATGCTGCCATATCTTGGAGCAAGTTTGGAACCTTTCTTGTCATGAAAAATTAGCCAGGCATTATTAATAAAATAAACTCTTGTTTACTTGGTCTTGAACCGATGTAGAACAGGTAGTAGGTAATCACTTGACTTCTTCATCTCTATTATATGACAGAGGCACAAATATTTTGGTTGCGGACAGCGGCACATAACTTGTGAGGAATGTTACTGCGGAACAACAGGTTAAGTTAAGGGTCTCCGTCTTCCAAGCACAGGGCCACCCCAGTCAGTTTCTCTGTGACTACTGCACCCAGCACTGCACTCTATGCACTATGTAAGGGAACTCTACCAGCTGCAGTACCCTTTGGATGTGTCCCAACCTGACTGATCCCGTATTCCTTCACAAAGACCTCCAGGTCTGGCTAATACTAAGATTCATGCTTAAAAGTCTTTTTCTGTAGGTGCCACAACTTGCCTGCTATAAGGAGAAAATGCTATCTCTATTCCTTGATAATGAAGGATCTTACTACTTTCTGTTGAGCCTGCTCTTCTCTATACAGACCCAATATGGCTGACAATGCTAAATGTATTCTTCCTTTCTGTGTAGCTGAATTACACTAATTTATTAAGAGGAACTAGGGAGTTTAGTTCCTCTTAATCAATTAGTGTAATTCAGCTACTTGCCTACTTGCTCCTCCCCAAACCAAGGGCTGGCCTTACGGTTAACCCTGTCACCATTGACTGACAGGAACTGCAGCCTCTATGATAGTAAAATATGTAATAAAATACAATTTACACACAAAAAAACAATAGATGTCTTCAGAGGGGGTTCTTTGCCATCGTCTCCACCTTTACAGATGCACAAAACCTGCGCTGTCTATGGCTTCTGGTTCCGATGTCTCTTCCATCCCCAGCGCTGCACACACAATGAATACGATGGTACCTGGCGACTCAAGCAGATGTTGCAGGAGCAGGTCCTGCCGGAGATGTGACAAGAGCATTCTAAGATTAGAAACTCAGAATGCTTCTATACAAACAAATAGAGTCTGAGTCAGTGTATGGCTTCTAATGTCCATGTGCCCAACAGGAAGTAGCAGTCTTAAGTTAGACCTAGTAGCCACTGCGAAAATTGCTATAATTTTTTAACATAGTAATCTAAAAATAAATCAAATGCTTTTTTTAAAAATGCATGTATAATAAATATTTAAAGAATGTGATGACACATTTCACCATTCATTGTGTTGAGTCTCAAAGGGGTGCGTTACTTTTATCCTTGGTAATCTTTGAGTTATTTTTTCATCCTTCATTAGATACCTAACCTTTTTTTCATAATTCAGATTACATTAGATTATATATTAAATCACCAGACATTTTTCTATCTTCTACCGGGCTAGGTGATAGTAAAGAGACTTATTTTAAGACCTTGCATATAAGGGAAAATGATTGTGTCAGGAAACGATGGAGTCTTGAATAGTAGACGTGATTTATTGGGATAAGCCAGCTGGTGTAACTTTGTCTGTCTCCTCATTATCAACACTCCTATGGTATAGACAATTTTCCATGAGCCAGGAATTTAGCAAATGTGAGAATATAGTCTAGAGAGGAGCACGAGGATCAGTCTCCTCCGCTGAGGGCCCAGTGGGTGAAAGGGAAGACTGTCTACACTGCACAGATTTCCTCAATGTTTTATGCCGACATTAACGCTCTCGACTAAGACTGTTTACACTGATTTTCTTAATTACAATTTTATTGTCTCTGCTTCATGTATTGAATGGAAGAGTCACTGCCACCACTTTGGATGGAAGATTAATGAGGGTCTAACAATCACTGAACTGTGGGTCTAGTCTTCTATTTGGAAGCCTTTGACTCAAATGAATGCTGATGATGGATGGAGAAAGTTACGCCGCAGTCTGGATTAGTGAATGAATATTGTTGATTGAGATTTAGTAGTTAGTGATGGGATTTGTGCCTGTGGGAATAAGCTATTGAAAACTATTTGATTTCAGGTCCCTTAGGCACCTACAGATGCCGCAAGCCTAATTTGCCATTTAGCAGTCTCTAGGGTGTCGCTCAAAAGCATGTCCTGTTTGCTAAAACCAGTGCCACCCAACCAGCTTGGCTTGGCACACATCACTGGTCGGAACTTCTTAGCGTGTCATAGGGTACTGTGCCAGGATGATTCTAAGCCTGTCAGCCTGATAGGTTGCTTATATTTTAGGCACTATTCAAAATCACTATGGCCTTGATGCATCAGTGTTTTCACCAGATTTATGGCATAAAACACTTTGAAAAGCCGCCATAACTCACGTAACTCAAAGTTTTACATCTTTTGGCATTTTTACATCCTTCCCAGCCAGATTCACTTGAATGACTTGATTGGTTGAATGGCACCACATGATTGTGATTTCTTTCAGCAGAAAAGTGTCCTTGTTCTTAGGCTAGGCCTACTCGACACCTTTGGCTGCAATACAGTTTGCCACAGATTGCTCTATGCCGCTGCTACATTGCAGCATAATGAAAGCAAATGGGATCACATTCAACAGACAAGACACAAAGAATTGGATCTAGTTGGATTTTTGTTTGCCTTGTTTTTCACGGTCGCAGTACTGTATGCGGTGAAACTTTACCTGTGTTGTGTCTAAAGATCCTATATAGCCCCAGCTTTAAAAGGGTTGTCTGGGACTAATATTGATGGTCTATCCATAGTATAGGTCATCAATGTTTGATCGGTGGGGGTGAGACACCCGACATCCCCACTGATCAACTGTTGCTGGTATTGTTGGTGGCCGGAAATGCTCAGTTACGAAGATGCACAGCACAGCTCCTTCGATGGGATAGTGTCGGGTACTGCACATCCACCCTCTATTGATTTGAATAGGTAACAGATGTTCAGGAAGTGGCAGCGGATACTATGCAATCGACAGGGCTCTGCTGTGCAGCTCCGCAACTGACGACATTGAGAACAGCTTGCACAACCACCGATAAGACATTGGTGACCTATCCTAAGGATAGGCTATGAATGTTAAAGTCCTGGACAACCCGTATAAGCACGATAAAACATATACAGTACAAGATGCTTTTGTTGGAGTTTGTGGCACTGTTCAGTGAAAGCATTACCACTTACTAAATAGTGACAGATTGACATTATGGAAAAATGAAGCTAAAGCAAAGATACAATTACCAGTTCTGCCAAATGATAAGCTCAGCTCTACTACATGTGTACAATCATTATTTGCTTGTGATTATACTATAAAAAAAAAAGTGTTAGGGAGAGAAAAAGAAATAGATTGAAAACATAAAATAGAGAATGAATTTAATGGATACAGTATCAGTGCAACAATTACTGAGATTCTAAACTAGCATGTCAGGAGTCAGGACACATTATTGTATCTCATGTCAAAACGGCTGAAATAATCTGAAGGTATGAAAAAGGGATGATGTCTTCATTTGTGACCTAAATACGACTGTAAATCAACCAAATTAGCTATAATCTGATTTTTTTTCTACAAGTTAAGATGGCAGTGTACTAGTAAAGATAAAGACTGATAGCGTGTTCTGTGTTTTCTAGTCCTAAATTTTCTTTTTAAAATGTAGATATACAAATAAATAGCTAATTAAATATAGAATAGATTTAGAACTGGGTATAAGATAGATAGATAGACATGACAGATAATTAGATTACAATAATGTCAATTGCATTCTCATTTTTATGTGTATTATTGATTTATGAAAAGAAAAAAAGTCTGGTTACTTTCAAAAGAGGTTGTCTGGGATTTTAACATTGATGACCTGTCCTTTGGATAAATCATCAATGTCTGATCGGAGGGGGTGCACCCCCACCAATCTGCTGTTTCCGGTGAACTGCTCATTTACGGAGCTGCACAGCACAGGTCCATCAATGGAATAGTGGCTGCGGCCTGGTACTGCACATCCTCTCCTTATTAATTTGAATAGGGGGCGGATGTGCACTACCCAGTCATGGCGTCTATAGAGTAGACAGAGCTGTGCTGTGCAGCTCTGTAACTGAGCAGGTCCAGTCGCAGACACTGGGAACAGCTGATCGGCGGGGGTGCCGGGTGTTGCGCCTCCACCGATCAGACATTGATAACCTATCCTAAGAATAGGCCATCAATGTTAAAGTATTGGACAACTACTTAAAATTCTCAAAGATTCCAAAGTTAAAAAGCTGATTAGCAGTCAATTTCTGGTGTTAAAACTTTATTCCCATGGCTTGTTCTGTAATCCGCAACAGACTATATTTTTGGAAGACCGTACAGCAAATCTACAGCATTTTTCCTGTAAATAGGGTGCTAAAACTTGTGGAACAATTAGTAGACCTTAAGACGTTAAGATAACTTGACATGCACTTTACAGATTTTTTTCTACTTTACAACAGCTTCATTTATTTAGAAAAAAAATGATAATTTCCATAAATATATCCACAGAACTTGTCTAAAGACTATAGGGTAGCTACAGAAGGTAAAGAACCTGAGGGTGGCCAAATTACCCAGTGACATGTCACTGAGTGTGCTGTTGTTTGGGACACAAAGATGATATTATTATGAAAGCACTCCTCCTCCTCCCATCAAAGTTTTTATCCTCGTAATATATTGCAGTCACCATATTATATAGCACTGTTTACTCACAATTGCTCATTTTGCCTTTCTACCCAGTTCATTCTTCTGTTTTCCATTAGGTCTATGACATCATGTGATTGAAAATTGACTACCTGAATCCTTCTAAGCTCTATGTAGAAAAAGGAGGTCAATTTTCCCTGTATGAGTTATCACTGCAAAAGTCCAGGACAATGGGGAGGAATGGATCAGCTGGGTCAGAAGATGAAGAGGGGGATGACTCAAGTAGAGAAAAGAGACTTCCTGCTTCTACGTAGAGCAGGGAAAAGACAAAGGAGAAGTATTAACTGGGTAAAATGGCAAAATGAGCAATTGTAAGTACACAGTGCTATATAACATGATGACTGCAGTATATTAAGAGAATTTAGGATGGGTTCCAAGAATGCAGCAAAAGATCATGAAATAGAGAAACTAAAAAACTAGGTTCAATTTTTCAGACTCAGCGTTCTGATCTTTTGGTAAACAACACTCAGTATGTCAGTGGTGTTAGGCGGGATAATTATCACATGGGAGCTGGAGAACACGCACTTTTTTCATGTGGTGGGTTAGTACCCCCTAATTGATTGCCATGATTGACTGCGTATAAAGCCATCACAATGAGTTACTTTAAGCTAAGAATAAAACGCAGGGCTATCCAAATGTTACAAATAATTTTATTTCATGGATTTTTTTCATGCCGTGCTATTGATTTACGCTTTGCATTGCAAAATGTCTCTCTTTTTTTTTTGTGCCTGTGTCTCGACTTGAGACTCCATTGCCCCTTCACAACAGTGAGGAACAATAGAACAGCTTCAATTAAGAAACTGAACATCAACCCCTGGCATCTTGTGCTGTTGTTCCATCTTTCTACTTGGAAACAATTCATTTGTTTCTTAATTAAGAAAAACACTAGTAGCATGAAAAATCTGCTGATGGTACCTGCATGGCAATTAGGTGAGAGGGAGAGAAAAGCGCGGCCCCACATTCCAATAGAACCATCGTGAACTTGTGCTGATAAAATTGAACTGACTACCCTTGCATAAATCCAGGCTGAGGAAAGTGTACTGTCATTATGGCTAAGACAATATGCAAACTATCTTCAATGAAATCAAATTGCCAGAGTGTTTTCATTTGCATGTATTAACTATTAACATAATGAGGAGAAGTGACATTGGACCCGAATTGTGTGTCTGTTTGGATTGATAACTCAACTGAATCGGCAAGTAGACGTCCAAAAACCCACACCACCAGTCAAATCTGTTTTGAACTCTAGATTGGAAGGCACAAATGAACGTGCTGGGGTTCTGAACAAAGCAGGGTCTTTTTGATGGCGATTTGTCAGGACGGACACCATCAGATTACCCTGTCTGCTATAAATAACTGAATTTTTTTCCCTTTGCTACCAATGAATTAATTACCAGTACATGTGTAGCATTCAATGCCATCTTTGCCATGTATGAAATCCATTTTTATTTAGATGAAAACTCAAAAAATCTCATTAAATGATACACATATTAATGGGAAGTTGATGTTGTGATTGTAAAAAATTAATTTTCATTTTAAAAATATCAAACATTATTTTGTTTTTATTATGTTTCAATGGACCTTACCTTATATAATCTCTCTCTAAGAAGGGACAAATGAGGCATATTAGTTCCAACGAACCACTTTGCCCTCCATACATTTTAGTATGTTGGCCTAACGATGGTTAAGCCAATCTTTCGGCTGGCAGCTATTTACCCTGACTTAACTATACAATAGAGCTCTCGCTCTGCCAAGAGAGAACCGCCTATAAATTACTTCTTCTAAGATTATTGTAGACAGCTGCTCTGAGGGCAACTATGGGAAAATTCCCATCGGCAGCATTGGACTTTTTAGTTAACGTATATTAGGAATATGAAGGTAGTTCTAATTCATGAGTAGTGTTGAGTGATACCTTCCGATACTTGAAAGTATCGGTATCGGATACTATCGGCCGATACCTGAAAAATATCGGATATCGCCGATACCGATACCCGATACCAATACAAGTCAATGGGACTCAAGTATCGGAAGGTATCCTGGATGTTTCCCAGGGTCTGAAGGAGAGGAAACTCTCCTTCAGGCCCTGGGATCCATATTCATGTAAAAAATAAAGAATTAAAATAAAAAATATGGATATACTCACTCATCCGGCGGCCCCTGGACCTTACCGCTGTTAACCGGCAGCCTCCGTTCCTAAGAATGAGGAGTTTAGGACCTTAGATGACGTCGCGGCTGACGTCGTGGCTTGTGATTGGTCGCGTGACCGCTCATGTGACCGCTCACGCGACCAATCACAAGCCGCGACGTCATCGCAGGTCCTAAACTCCTCATTCTTAGGAACGGAGGCTGCCGGTTAACAGCGGTAAGGTCCAGGGGCTGCCGGACGGGTGAGTATATCCATATTTTTTATTTTAATTCTTTATTTTTCACATGAATATGGATCCCAGGGCCTGAAGGAGAGTCTCCTCTCCTCCAGACCCTGGGAACCATACACTGGGAACTTCCGATTCCGATTTCCGATATCACAAAAATATCGGAACTCGGTATCGGAATTCCGATACAGCAAGTATCGGCCGATACCCGATACTTGCGGTATCAGAATGCTCAACACTATTCATGAGTCCAAGTCCTATTAAAATTATCTGAAAGACTTAACTAGTTACACTAAATGTATTTTCCAGTGATGATAAAGCCAAATATATAGCCCTCTACCAAACCACTGTAATGGCTTTATATGTGAAAATATTCTGATTCCAAATATATATATATATATATATATATATATATATATATATATATATACATATTCACATGAGCCTGAACGTTGACTCCTGAATTGTTGTTTGTTGAATTGTTGAAGAGCTGTTGTTTACCTATTGTATCAGCTCCTACAGTTTATTGTGCTCCTTTCTTTTGAGGACAGAGATGCAGGGCCATTGAACAATCACTGTTTGCTAATATGTTGATTACCTATTGTATAAGTCCATGCAGCTTGTTGACCTGTAAACATTGACAGAGAAACTATGTAGATTGATCGAATACACAAACAATCTCTCCCCCTGACGAAGGTTGTTTACCGAAACGCGCGTTGGGGCAGAGGCGTGTGCCAGGAGAGTCTCCCCTGATTGCGGTGGGTAATTATTTGTTATGTGCTCTGTGTAATTTACCAACTGTGTGGTGCTGTTGCATTCCGGAATTGAGCATTAGCTGTTATATGACTGTATATGGCCGCAGCACTCAGTATGCTTACTGAGCATGTTGGAATATCAGTGTGTGCCCGGCACTAAGCGTGTTTAATGTTGAGGGGCACACATTCTGTCTAGCCCATCACTGTATTGAGTATTTGACCTCCTGTCACATGCCTCCTGCCATTGCCTGTGCAGCATTGTTTTAGACTTGCTTCTGTATTTTCACCTCTTCATGCCTGGTGTAATGTTTTAAATAATAAAGTATTTGATGTTTTCTACCATTAGAGTCAATATCATCCTTTTTTGATATATCGAGGTTATATGATGATAGGTCATGTTATGGTCCTATGTTTTTGGTACTTACTATTTATTAGGATTCACGTACCATGCAGTTTAATACTATAAGTGGGTATTTAAGTTGCAAGTTATGCAAGTTTAGGGTATGTGCACACGTTGCTGTTTTTACTGCGGATCCACAGCGTTTTTGATGCTGCGGATCCGCAGCAGTTTTCCATGCGGTGTACAGTACCATGTTAACCTATGGAAAATAAAAACCGCTGTGCACATGTCAATTCTTTGTGTGGATTCCGCAGCGGTTTTACACCTGCTCCATATTAAAAAGCCGCAGGTGTAAAACCGCAGTAGAATCTGCACAAAAACCGTGGTAAATCCGCAGTAAATCCGCAGGAAAAAACGCGATGTTTTTGACCTGCGGATTTATCAAAATCAGTGCGGAAAAATCCGCATACCAGTCCGCAGTGTGTGCACCTAGCCTAACGGACTGAAATGTAAAATGGGCCTATATAAAAGAGCCTTATTTTAGGGACTGCGATGGGTGCTCGTTTAACCCCCTTGATTTACCAGTCTAGTGCACATTTCATGTTGTTGTTTTTTTTTTAATTATTCAAGTACACAAAATCCAATTCCTAAAAATGTCTTGCTTTGACAAAATTTATTTTTTCTGTGACACATTGCTGCTCTTTAAAACTAGCCATTTCTTTTCTTTCCTCTGATATTATAATGTAATACACACAGCAAACAGGAAAATAAAATAGAGCTTACAGATAAAAAAAACAACCTCAATATATAAAAGTTGATCTAGAAAGTACATTGCTGAATTCTAAAGATCGCCTCTTTGATCTACTGAAAATATGTGTAGGATTTTGTAAACAACCTGATAATGAAGTAACCATGTTAAGGTGGGGTACTCGGAGACAGATAAAAGTAATTACCATTCGGTTTATTAAGCTTTTTCTAGATGTGATATTATTTAAACCAGAAACAGCCTCTGAAATTGCCAACTTGAAAGCGTGGCTTTGCAGATAGCTGGCTTGAAATGAGTTGCAGTGTTTTTAAAGAGGGAGGGCTGTTTAGGTTTTCTGTTTTTTTTTTATTTGCCACAGTATTTATGATAAGTGGGGTGTGGATGGAATGTGATTAAGATATAATAAGCTCTGGAAAAAAAAATAACTAGTTAAATATTCATATATGCCACATTACAACAAGAAAGTACTGTAATGTACCGAAATCAGCAATTGAACAGCTGCGTTTTAAAGGACAGTACTTTGAATGTCATTTGACGATTTGCTTTCAATTAGAAGTAATTTACAGAAAGATGCCCACAAGCTAATCTTTACAGGATAATTAAGTTCCATTTTCTTTACTTTTAATTAAAAAGCAGAAAAGATTTAGCTGATCCATAAAAAAAATGTTCTGTTTAAACATTCATCAGGCTTCACACTCATTTTTTGGTATTTGTTGTAGCTATAGCAGATGTTATCAAACCTGAAGGCTGCTCGCTGGTTAAACTCTACGTGGGTGCAAAATGAGAGCGTATTGGTGTCGAAAGTGATAAATTACAACTTGCTTAGATTAAAATTGATATTTTTCTCTTCCAAAAATATGATTTTGAGACCGAACATTTTCACGGTGATGATTTCGTAATTTGGGAGTTTTAGGCATGGGTGCAGCAAGTAACCAATGGGTCATAGCATCCATAGCATACCACCTTAAATATGTAAAAAAATGAAATATTTTCCCTCCAGCCTGTCGTGTACGTCTTTCTATCTTTTCCTTGGTCTTGCAAATTTTCATTATTCCCTCTGTTATTGACAGTGATCATTAAAGGGGTTGTCTGGGTTTGGGGTTCAAGTTTGCAGTCTTCCTATGTGTAGTCACTATAGAATGCACACTGTCAGGATTCTCCAGTGTCGGCACTAGAAGCGGGTGAGCGTGTAACTGCAGGTATGTAATTTGCATAAATGCGGTCACGTGCCGACTAGACATGCACTGCCTCACTCAATACAAGTGAATTGTGCAAGGCCAGACATGTCTAGTCAGAATGTGGCTGAAAGTATGCAAATTGCATATTTGCATTACCGCCTGCTCCCGGTGTCAGCACGATGAGAGTAAAAAAGTTCTTCTATCTCCTTCTATCTAGCAATCTATGAAAATGGCATAGAAAATGAAGATGGCAGCTGAGTGCTATGCAATTTTTTTCATAGGCCCATAGACTTGCATTGCCAATTTTAATCCAACACTTAGATCAATATGCTTGCAGTCTGCCAACAAAAAAGATCTAGCATATGAACTGGATAGAACGTGTATGGATAACATGGACATCTGAATGAGCCCTCGAGTTCTCTTCTTTGCTGTGATTTTTGCAAAAGTGCAACAAAATGACCAAGGATTTGCTGCAAATTTGCACAATCACAATTTGCCTATGGTGTGTGGCATCACCCTAAATATAACATACATGCATACTAAAACATTGGGCCATCTTAATTTATAGAGGTTTTCAAGGCTATAATCACTTTTGCAATTTGTATTCATTGTTCCAATGCATAATAAATAAAACAAACTTACCAGTTTTGCAAATAATGGATTAAAAAAAAAATCAACCTTTTTGTGTATACAGCTGCCATGCAGAGCTATGTGTGATTATGGCCTTCCATCTGTCCCTTTAATTCTTAGAGACATGCATTTGGTTGGTTAGCAAAATGTAAATAACTGGTGAATGGTAATATAACTTCAAGATGAGACTACACAGGGTTTGTAATTTGTCACCATAAGTACATACAGAGTTGTAACAACCGCGGTCTCAGAGTCCTGGGCCCATGTGGGTGGGAGGCCCACCGACACCACCGCAAGGCGCAAACGTCAACTGGATGTGCATATATACCATGTTGGAGATATACAGCTCTTGCAAAAATTAAGAGACCACCACATCAAAATTCTATCATGGCCAGCCCAATCTCCAGACCTGAACCCCATTGAAAACCTCTGGAATGTAATCAAGAGAATGATGGATAGTCACAAGCCATCAAACAAAGAGGAACTGCTTAAATTTTTGCACCAGAAGCAGTGTGAAAGACTGGTGGAAAGCATGCCAAGACTCATGAAAGCTGTGATTAAAAATCATGGTTATTCCACAAAATATTGATTTCGGAAATCTTTCTGAACTTGTTTTCTTTGCATTATTTGAGATCTGAAAGCACTGCGTTTTTTAAATAGTTGACCATTTTTCTTTGTCAGAAAAAAATGCTAAATTTATTGCTTGTAAATTTGGAGAGACATTGTCAGAAGTTTATAGACTAAAAGAAAAATGTACATTTTACTCAAAAAAATTCAGACAAACTGAACATTTTGCAGTGATCTCTTAATTTTTGCCAGAGCTGTATATACCAGGATGGGGCCAGGAAGGAGAACATATATATCAGGATAGAGGATATATACTGTATATATATATATATATACCTGGATGGGGCCAGGATGAGGGACATGTATACCAGGATGGAGGACATATATATATGGCCATCATCCACAGGTCGGGGGAAGGTGGGATGAGGCCAACTCTCATTGTTGGAGTATTCAATCAATCTACATAGTTTCTCTGTCAATGTTTGCTGGTCAACAAGCTGCATGGATTTATGCAATGGGTGATCAACATATTATCAAACAGCGATTGTTCAATGACCCTGCATCCCTGTCCTCAAAAGATAGCAGCACAATAAACTGTAGGAGCTGATACAATAGGTAAACAACAGCTCTTTAACAATTCAACAAACAACAATTCAAGAGTCAACGTTCAGGCTCATGTGAACAATGGCTTATGTCTCTTGACCTACTGGAAAATACTTCTGGCATAATCAAGAATAAATATGGTATTTTCACAAATTGTCAAACTTAGTAATCCTGGGTATTCATTAGATAACAGCACATGGGCCTTTTGAAAGCAGACTGCAGGAGAGTATATATACACTGCTCAAAAAAAATAAAGGAACACTTAAACAACAGAATATAACTCCAAGTAAATCAATTTTTTGTGAAATCAAACTGTCCACTTAGGAAACAACACTGATTGGCAATCAATTTCACATGCTGTTGCTCAAATGGAATAGATAACAGATGGAAATTATTGGCAATTATCAAGACACCCTCAATAAAGGAGTGGTTCTGCAGGTGGGAACCACAGACCACATCTCAGTACCAATGCTTTCTGGCTGATGTTTTGGTCACTTTTGAATGTTGGTTGTGCTTTCACACTCGTGGTAGCATGAGACGGACTTTACAACCCACACAAGTGGCTCAGGTAGTGCAGCTCATCCAGGAAGGCACATCAGTGCAAGCTGTGGCAAGAAGGTTTGCTGTGTCTGTCAGCGTAGTGTCCAGAGTCTGGAGGCACTACCAGGAGACAGGCCAGTACACCAGGAGATGTGGAGGGGGCCATAGGAGGGCAACAACCCAGCAACAGGACTGCTACCTCTGCCTTTGTGCAAAGAGGAACAGGAGGAGCACTGCCAGAGCCCTACAAAATTACCTCCAGCAGGCAAAAATGTGCATGTGTCTGCACAAACAGTTAGAAACCGACTCCATGAGGATGGTCTGAGTGCCCAACGTCCACAGATGGGGGTTGTGCTCACAGCCCAACACCATGCAGGATGCTTGGTATTTGCCACAGAACACCAGGATTGGCAAATTTGCCACTGGTGCCCTGTGCTCTTCACAGATGAAAGCAGGTTCACACTGAGCACATGTGACAGACGTGACAGAGTCTGGAGATGCCGTGGAGAGTGATCTGCTGCCTGCAACATCCTTCAGCATGACCGGTTTGGAAGTGGGTCAGTAATGGTGTGGGGTGGCATTTCTTTAGAGGGTCGCACAGCCCTCCATGTGCTCGCCAGAGGTAGCCTGAATGTCATTAGGTACCGAGATGAGATCCTCAGACCCCTTGTAAGACCATATGCTGGTGCGGTTGGCCCTGAGCTCCTCCTAATGCAGGGCAATGCCAGACCTCATGTGGCTGGAGTGTCAGCAGTTCCTGCAACATGAAGGCGTTTAAGCTATGGACTGGCCCGCCCATTCCCCAGACCTGAATCCGATTTAGCACATCTGGGACATCATGTCTCGTTCCATCCACCAATGTCACGTTGCACCACAGACTGTCCAGGAGTTGGCGGATGATTTAGTCCAGGTCTGGGAGGAGATCCCTCAGGAGACCATCCACCGCCTCTTCAGGAGCATGCCCAGGCATTGTACAGTAGGGAGGTCATATAGGCACGTGGAGGCCACACACACTACTGAGCATCTTTTCCTTGTCATGAGGCATTTCCACTAAAGTTGGATCAGCCTGTAATTTGATTTTCCACTTTGATTTTGAGTATCATTCCAAATCCAGACCTCCATGGGATATTCATTTTGATTTACATTGATAATTGTTCTTTTATTGTTCTGAACACATTCCAATATGCAATGAATACAAATTTGCAACTGGAATATTTCATTCAGAAATATCTAGGATGTGGTATTTTAGTTTTCCCTTTATTTTTTTTTGAGCAGTGTATATACCAGGATGGAGTATATACTGTATATGTTTACCAGTAGGTAGCCAGGATGAAGGACATATATACCATGATGGCGGGGCATATATATCAGGATGGAGCTAGGATGCTGGACATATATTGCATGATAGAAGACCCACTGGGTACATATATAGCCACGCATGAGCTGTATACATTAAATATTAGAAGTTCTTTAACTATCATTCATCATAGTGATCAGAAAGATCATAATGATGAATAGAAACATTATCAATAATGACTGATATCTTTTTATCCATGCTGCACTCTGTCATCCACGTTCCTGTATCCAAAGAAAAAATTGTGGTCTTTATCCTACTTGAACATTTTTCATAACTTTGCGTTCCTAACGCATGCACATATACAAATAGCATGGGACATATTACATCACGACGACTGGTGTTTTTATAGATGCTGAATTATTATGCGTGCACAGCCTTCTATCAGCTAATGCTAAAAAATCAGAGATTCTCACATCACCACATGTAAACCAAAGCCGGCATCATTCACAGCACAATTCTAAAGTTCTCTCCAAGTGGTGAGAAATGAAGACAGAGGATTTCTGTGATGTTACGGGTAAAAGCCATAATTTTCGTTTCTACATTCTGCTTTTAATGTCACTATACTGAATATTGCTGTGTCTACTTCATATGACGTGACACAGCAGAATTATAAATTACAATAGTGGTGATTTATCAATAATGACGCACCACACACACCGCGTCCCAGTTGATCCTCAACGTGCAGCTTGTGACAAATAAATCAACAGGGTGTACGACCTCTTGATGATTCAAGATGTCTTTTTTATGAAACCAAGCAACGTACACACTGACAAACACATTACATACACACACATTTGCACACATACATCACACACACATTATGCAAAAACATTACACCCAAACATCCTATACACAGACTTATTACACATACACTATACACATTACACATATACATTACCATTACACACAATTACACAGAAACACCACAAACACATTACACATACGGTATTGCACACACATATTACACACATTACACACTGCACAAACTCATAACACTCCTATTGCATACAATACACATATGTTATGCACACATTCATCACACAGATACATTATTCACACACCTATTACACACACATTACACACATGCTGTACACACACTTATTACACAAAAATTACACACACACACATACAGTATACACACACATTACACAATCACAGATTACACACAAATGCCACAAGCACGTTGTACACATTCCACACACAATTACACACACATTAAACACACAACACACACGACCGACATAAACACATAACACATATTGCATACAATACACATACATCACACACACATACATTGCACACTTATTACACACATATTAAACACATACACGAAGACTGGACTAACATTTTTGCCATAAATCACACCACAACTTATGATGAATGTATCGGGTGCGGTTTGCACTGTCCCACCCTACCCCAGCTCTAGTCACTTTGGTGGAGCTACCAGAAACTGGCATATAAAGGCCAAAAGTCCCAAATTTGTCACATTTGAAGGTGTTTGACCCCAGAATTTTGGCGAAAACACCTTCATGAATCGGCAGCATAGTCTAAAAGGAATATTTCTTAAAGTGGTTTCTACTTGAAGACTTCTTGTTTTTTAATTCCCCGAAACAAGTCCTGAGTGAACAAAGCCTAAATGGCGTCTGACCAGTATGTAGAAGATTTCCTTACAAGCAGCTGCATTGCCTGGTTCTCATTTAGATGGATGGCCGCCCATGTAATGCAAGGATAGCCAAGTCCGCTGCAGATTACAGAATGGCTCAACATCGTGTCTGATAGGGTGTATAGGCAATGGTGGTCCTTGTGAAGCAACCTTTAAGGTAATTAATCTATAGTATATTTTGCCAGCTAATTTACTGTCAGTCATAGTAATTATTTAAAATAAATAATGATAATATCAGTGAACCTGCATTATCTCATCTCCACTATTCCAGACGTATTCCTCAAAGTTGACTCTTAGATGTGTATGTGAAATACGTAAAAATGGCCAACGGCAGCAGAATTCCCTGGACCTTAAGATAAATTAGGCTTTAATTACCCATTTTACATGCATGACAACATTTCGGGCTCTGAGTTACCATCTGTTCAAATCCCTTGTTTGTTTCTGTTGATCTCTTTTAGTAGTGACTGACCCAGTTCAAAATGTGAAATTTCAGCCTGGAATCCTAAGGATGTATTGTACGAATATAGACAGTGTGTGTGCAATTTCCACAATTCTGACAAAGACTGAATTCCATAGGACATTCTTTTTAACTCATGCGGAGTGCTGTGTGTATATATATATATATATACATATATATATATATATAGACAAAAGTATTGGGACATTTGCACATTACACCTATAGGAAATTTTATGACATGCGATCCTACCATTCTATATCCATAGGCATTAATATGGAGATGCCCCCCCCTTCTGCAGTTATACCAACTTTTGCTCTTCTTTAAGAACCTTCTACAAGATTCCAGAAGTGTCTGTAGGAAATTTTGCCCATTCATCCTGTAAGGCATTTATGAAGTCAGACCCTGATGTTGGGGGAGAGTTTGGGCTCACAATCTCCGATCTTATTCATCCCATAAGGTGTTGGATGGGATTGAGATCAAGGCTCTGTCATGTTCTTTCACACCAAACACCCCTAACCATACCTTTGTGCAAAGGGCACATTCATGGGGAACAGTAAAGGGCCTTCCTAAAACTGTTCTCACAAAATTGGAAATATGCAATTGTCCAAAATGTCTTGTATGCTGAAACTTTAAGATTTCACTTCACTGGAACTAAGGGTCTGAGGCCGAACACTGAAAATCAACCCTCATAGCATTATCCCTCTTCTGCTAAACTTTACAGCTGTCACACTGCGGTCAGGCAGGTAACGTTCTCCTGGCATTGGTCAGACCCAGACTCGTCCATCAGACACCAGATAGAGATGTGTGATCCGTCACTGTACAGAACACGCTTCCACTGCTGCAGAGTCCAGTGGCGGTGGCTTTACACCACTAGATCTGACACTCGGCATTGTGATTGGTCATGTAAGGCTTTGTTCGCACGTTGCGTTTTTGCTACGATTTTTAATGTACATTTTAAGCTACATTTTACAGTACCAGCACCAGTACCAGAGGGTTAGATAAGGATAGTAGGATCCCCAGTAGAGCAGAGCTATGACTTGAACTTCCTACGACTCGGGGGCTTTGAGCTGCCACTATGAAGTTTACCACCACATGAAACTTTCTAAGAAAATTGCCTTCACCACATCGGAGTCTTACAGATTATCAATCTATACGATCTATACAATGGAGGACCTCTCCCTATGTGATATTATTGCTGGTGTTGGTGCATGGTCTCTATGTCTAATCATAAGGTGATTGTATCTTTATGTATTTGCTAACAGCAGACATCAGTGGAGTCAGCGTGATGGAATAATGTCCGTATTCTTTTAAAATCAAGCAATTACAATTCATCTTCCACTAGTTTCACTCTTAGTTCTTTGACAGCTATTTGGTTTTAATGGCAGCTGGTGTCTGGACAGCCGGGAATTAAAAATGCTTAAAGGGAACCTACTGTATCACCAGGTTTTCCCAAAATAAACTAAGGCCACCATCTTTAATGCCTCTTATACAACAGTCTAGCAACCTGTATATACTGTAAGTCCCCAATCCTCTCAACATATCCCCAAAATTACCTTTTATAAATCCCCCATAAGGCGCGGTCTTGTCCAATGGTCATTGCTGTTCTTGCTTGGTGTCTTCTCTATCCCCGCAACCATCATCTTCCTGCCCTGCTTCATGTGGATGATGCATCATACGTCATCTACACATTGCCCCCAATTTTTGCTCCTGTTCAGGTGTACTTTGCTCATCCCTACTGAGGGCAGAGCAAAGTGTTGTAATGGGCATGCGCCGGGAGAGGTCAAAGAGCGTTGATGTCCCCGAAGTAAAGCCGGCACATGCCCATCACACTACTTTGATCTACCTCCAGCAGGATGTAGAATGGTACTATGTGCATTAAAACACCAGTTGCTAACGTCTACCGTTTACAGCGCTGTTCCTTTCCTCTCCTGCACTATGTGACCGCATTTATTCAAAAGAAGAAAATGTCCAGCTTCACCGAATCCATGAAAAAAAGGTTTCTTTATTCACAAACTTGTAACATAGAGGATACAGACTTCAGCATAAACCATATGGGTGTGAATCTCAACGCGTTTCTGGAGACTGAGCTCCCTTAATTACTCAATTACTTGATTAAGGGAGCTCAGTCTCCAGAAACGCGTTGAGATTCACACCCATATGGTTCGTGCTGAAGTTTGTATCCTCTATGTTACAAGTTAAAAGAAACCTATTTTTCACGGATTCGGAGAAGCTGGACATTTTCTTCTTTTGGATTCTACACGCCTGGAAACAGCGGGTCCGTGCTCCCGAAGTTCAGCTTATGCATGACGGGTGAGCTGGTTTATATTTCTTGACCGCATTTATTGCCAGCTCATACAGCAGAATGTTAGCTGCTTTCTTAATATAAGTTTTTATAGCTTTGTTCTGAGTTTCATTTACTTACCTTGAGAAAGTGACTTATGGTCCATGCCGAAGATGCTGTGTGGCCTGCCTGGTCAGAACTGCAATCACAGGAGCGCTGGAAACGGCAGAAGACAGCAATAGGTAAGTATTTTAATGCATACAATTAACATAAATTACTGATCGCTAATGAATGGGAAAATAAGAAAACTCTGGAGTGGTACTTTGAGATAGGTCATTGATTTTAGATCATTGGGGGTCCAACAACAGCCACCCATCCCCCAATTAGCTCTTTTCAGCTTCCTTTGTAACTGCTCTATTCACTATGTAGTGGAAGTTGTTGAGAACTGCAGCTCAGCTCCTATTTATTTCAATAGGTGTAATGTAGATACATTACATTTTTTGTATACAGTATGCCACCCACATATATTATATATATTACATTCAATTTGCCTACCAGTCTAACATAACCAAATTCGCAGCCCAAATTACCATCCCCCAAATCCTGAAACTGTGTATTTAGCTGAAGGCTCATTGTGTGATTATACAATAATATGTACGGCCCCGATCGTACGCTGTGATGTTGCACAAACAAATACGGTAACTGGTGCGAATTTCAAGAATCAGCTGCTACAATAATGACAAAATTCATCTTTTAACTCGGTGGTACATTTCTTGGCAAAAGAGACCTCCAGGTTTCCAGTTAAATCCCTGTGATTCAGTATTGCAAAAATTGAGACGAGAGACTCAGCAAGTGTGTGATCTTATTAGAGCCGTTGGCAGGATACCCTGTAATCCTTACAAAATAAAGCCTCGTCTACTCAATGTGGAAGGAGAAACCCACCATGATGTTTAAATACACGAACCTACTAAACACTTAGCAGCCGGCACAATGACATTCATCCTACCGACTCTTTGTATTGACATTGCCGAGTCTGGATCTGCGACGGAGCTTATTAGCCCCTATGTTCCTTTTCTTTTTTCCCCTTGTTTTAATATAGATCTCATTTTGCAATTTATGATGCTCTTAGCAATTACAGGGGGCATGCGTTCAGAAGAGAAAATCGATCTCCAGTGTGTAAATGGAATATTTCAAGTCAGGGCTTTAATCTGACTCGTATAAATGTCGTTTCCTGTATTGATTCAGTAGCTGAAAGAAGGGTTGTATCTACTTAATAAAACAGAACAAGCAAATTCCCTGTTGGGTACTTGAAGCAGGAGGCCCTGCGTGTTCTACATAAATGGCGGGATGTTGCTAGAAAGACGTGTACTACAGCGGTTGACTAAAAGTGAAAATTATCAGAGAAGACAATTTATTTTTTTTTTCCAGAAAAGGCACCCAATCCCCTTTCTCAACTCTGTCCCAAAAGGTTTTCAGATTTTTTTTAAATTATTCACATAATTACCACCTATCTCTCCTTAACAGTCCTTAGCATGAATCTTTAACGGGGTCTCCAGAACTCTGAGGATGTGGCTTTTCAGCCCCGTCTTAAATGAAGCTCTGGTCCACATTTTCAACCTTCATTCCATTCATTGTGATTGGGACTGCCAGTAAAAAAGAACAGTGCCGTACTTGGCTTTCTTAGCAATTCTATTGACAACGGGTAGAGTTGAGTCCAAGAATCTGCATCTCTGGTCCATTCAAGGCGAGCGTTCCATTCAAGGTATGCTCCGTTTTATGGGGTTCTGGAGCCACTGCTGGAGGGTCCAAGTGTTCGGACCCTCAGCAGTCTACAAGTTACTCTGTATCCTAGTGATATTAAATATCTTGGATTTTAGGAAAGTTCTCTTCATGGTATTATTTGTAATACATATACATTACCCTCCATCACCATCCTGTTCACACCTACTGTACAGCTCTCAATGTGGGATGATTGGCCACCCTATCACCTATACCATAGTAAGGTCTCCCTCCCCTTGAAGCTCCTCTCCCAGTTTAAATGTCATTCATATATACAGAATATATATATATATATATATATATATATATATGTATACATCTATTAGATCGTATGTAGGAATATTTACTAATATCTGAACAGTTACTTCTATAAGGTAAAGACTTTGAGTATTAGTATAATGCAAGAACCAAATAGGCAACGCAGAACTAAAGAGGTTTAGGCACACTATTGATCCACAACTTCATCCTGAAAACCACTGTTCTTTTGGACCCGAGAATTCCACCATTGTGATCTTCATTCACATATCCATGATTATGATTTTTGCCTTGACTTTCCCTATAAAAGACTACTTTCAATTATCCTATTAGGGATATTATAGTTAAAAGAGAGGGTGCCTTATATGGAGGAAGTGGGTTAATTGAAATAACAGGATAACCCCACCAGAAAAAAAGATTGTTCATCACTCTACTTATCCATATAAATAGTTATCAGTTTATTATAGCCCAAATAACATGTACACAACTAATCACTTCAGGAAAACTTTTTATCAACTTGGGTACCAGCTTAAAGTGGTTCTCCAGGCTTGGGGTATAAGTCTGCAGTGACTCAATGTGACTGCAGACTTGTGAATCCTCACAGTGCGCATAGTGCATGCTGTCAGGATTTTCCTGTGCCGGTGCCAGGGGCAGGCTGATGTGTGACCGCAAGTATGTGATTTGCATACATGTCGTCATATGCCAACTAGATGAGTGTGGCCTCTCTCAATACAAGTGAAGAGTAACTGCAGACTTGCGACCCAAGTCTAAATATCCTCTTTAAAGTATTTTTGGTTCAGGTCCTTATAGTGCCCATTAAAGCATTGTCCGGTGAAATCAAGTAATCACCTATCACTAGGATGGGTGATAACTTGTTGGTAGTTGGTGGTTTGACCATTGGGAACCAACATGCATGGCACTTTTATCGTTAGAATGGAACAGCAGTGGTCATGCTCCTTCGTTCCGTTCATTTCCTTTGAGACTCCTGATTGCTGTGCTCAACTTTTTATAGCACCCCATAGAGGAAGAAAGAAGCAGTGGTCAACTTGCTGTATCACTTTTTAATAGGGATAGAAGTTTCCTGTTGGGAGTAAAAATTCCCTGATCTGACGATCCACGTATGTCCAAGCACTCAGACCCCAACCGATCAGAAAGCTATCACCTATTCTGCTGGTAATTTGCTTAATCCTACAGACAACCCATATAAGACTCGGGACAGTGAAGATCACAAGTATCTTAAATGGTGTGCCTACAACCCACCTGAGAAAATTATTTTAAGGGTCTACCGTCATTTGTGCATAAAACTCGCATGTATGTTCCCTTTAGGTTAGATCCTAGTTTATACTCTTATTATTGTGCAGATGGCAGTATGATTTTTTTGAACTTTTTTCTTACACAAAAAAGTCCTAGTACCAAGAAATGGACGAAGAAACGTCCTTAAATTTTTATGTCTCCAGCTGATCCTTTTGCTGGCCCTGTATTGTGGTGATAGGGTGATTTGCTGTATATTTTTTCTCTTCTGTTCACAGATTTTGCTTATTATTTAGGAATAAACTTTGATTTTTTTTTACATTTTGCCATATGTGAAAACATTTGGCTATTTACTTAGATCTAATGTTGAGCGAGTATGGTCATTACTAGGGTTTCTATGAGCATGCTCTGGTGGTCTCCCGAGTATTTCGGCGTGCTCGGTGATTTAGTTTATGTCGACGCAGCTGCACGATTTGTGGCTGCTAGACAGCTTGAATACATATGGGGGTTGCTTAACAAACAGGCAATCCCCACATGTATTCAAGCTGTCTAGCAGCCGCAAATCATGCAGCTGCGTTGGCATAAACGAAATCTCTGAGCACGCTGAAATACTCGGAGACCACCAGAGCATGCTCAAAGAAACCCGAGTAATGAGCATACTCGCTCATCACTACTTAGAACTAAAAAAAGAAAAATGCTGGTGTCTTAGTATTTTATTTTTTTTACTCTTAAAACAAGGTGGCTTTTCTCGTAAAATGTCATCCGTATTTTGGCCAACTCAAAAAAGAAGGCCAAAAAGTCTTAATAAAAGCTTCTTCTATCATAATAGCAAAAGATAAAAAAGTTAAGAGCGTACATGAAAATGAAAGCAGAAAGGTCTTTGAAAAATTTATACACCAGTAGAATTAATACTGTCATACAGCAACGTGTCAAAAGACCCAGCAGAGAAGAATATTAATCCATTTAGAAAAAAATCAAAGGTTTTCTTCTTTGAGTGTAAAGAAACAATTTGAATAATTTTTGACCCTTCCTGCAAAAGTCGGTGGGTCAAATTGAACCTACTATTAAAATTCTGTAATATCTTCTTTTCGTTAGCATTTCAAAACGCAATTTAAATATTCACAGAAGCTCTTTTTAATAAACTTAACAATTTAAATATTCAGCGCGTTCCCTTTTTTTAATAAACTTAACAAAATTCAGGTAATTTTCTTCAACTTTCTTGATTGAAGGAAGGCAATAGGTGCAGATATAAAATAGATGTACAGCTACAAGCAAAAGAAATCAATTATATATAAGAAATAACATAACACATGGAAAGAAATTAATCAAAAAATTTTCTAGTCTATGATTCTCTACTCTGCTACCTGGAGGCTAGGAATGTAAATGAAAAAAGCAACATCCTCCCGTAGATAAGAGAAAAATTAATAAAAATGTTTCCATCCTACAAGATCCCCTGATGCAACTCGTGTTAAAAAGTGAGTGTCTGCAGGAGGAACTTTACTCATTTTAAATAGATTTTTAGAAGCTGGAGAAATAGGACTTTTATTCTCGCTGTTAAGCTCAATTACATAAGGCTTATGCGGTCTTGCAATGTCCGCAGAACGAACATACCTTCATTAAAGCGCTCTGTGGGATGTGCGTGAGACGTTCTTGTGCGCTCCTGCCGTGAGGAACTGTTCAACATGTCTTTAGGTTTTCTTCAACCTAATGTCCCCATAGAGGCGTCCGATTGAAGCTTAAGGACATCGAAATGAGTTTGTACAGATAAAATGATGAAAGCACGGAATATAATATACTGTGTCTCTGCTCTCATAAAATATTGTAAAAAAAATTTTGGTCCCAATTCATCAAGACTGGCGTTTTGGATGCCCATCTTGATGCAGTGGGGTAAGATGTGTCAAATTCATTAAGAGGTGGGCACATCTTAAGAAATTTGACCTATCTTTCAGCTGAAATAGTAAAAGGGGACAGAAATATGTTTTGGTCGAAATTTGAGTCAGTTTTTTGTGTAAATTATGACCAATTCGTCCACCAAGTTATCTGTCATGATTACCCCAATGGCAGGGAAATAAAAATAACAAAACGGACTAGCTCTCGGGTGATGGAAACTAAAGTTGACCGTGACCTGAACCTGACACAACACTGGAAGTAGCCGGGGAGTGTTCCTACGATGCCCTAGACACCACGCGCCAGCCGGAGATCTAACTACCCCTATCAGAGGAATATACAGGCCTGCCTTACCTCCAGAGATGAACCCCAAAAGGAGATAGCAGCCCCCCACAGATATTGACGGTGAGTTAAGAGGAAAAGACATACGTAGGATGAACAGCAGATTTAGCACAGTGAGGTCCGCTTTCTAGATAGCAGAAGGATAGGAAAGAGTTACTTCACGGTCAACTTCAAAACACTACTCAAAAACACCATCCTGAAATTACTTTAAAACTCCAGTGACAACTCATGCCACTGGAGTGGCAATTTCAGTCCACAAGAGCTTCCAGCTACAGAGAGTCACATTGCAGCAAGCTGGACAAGAAATAGCATAAACTAGAAACAAAATTCAACTTAGCTGAACAGGAACTTGAGGCAGGAGAATGCAACAGAATGCTACTGATACATTGTTGGCCGGCATAGGACTAACAGCCAAGCAGCCTTAAATAGGAAACTCCCCTAATGGGTGGCAACAAGTGATCAGGGATAGAAGAAGGCAAATAAGTGGCACTACCATAAAACACCACCGGGGGAGCCCACAAACAGAATTCACAACAGTACCCCCCCCTTAAGGAGGGGGCACCGAACCCTCACCAGAACCACCAGGGCGATCTGGATGAGCACTATGAAATGCACGAACCAAATCAGGAGCATGAACATCAGATGCTGTCACCCAAGAATTATCCTCCTGACCATAGCCCTTCCACTTAACCAGATACTGAAGTTTCCGTCTGGAAACACGGGAGTCCAAGATCTTTTCCACCACATACTCCAATTCACCCTCAACCAGCACAGGAGCAGGAGGATCAGCAGAAGGAACAACCGGTACCTCATACCTCCGCAATAATGACCGATGAAAAACATTATGAATAGTAAAAGATGCTGGGAGGTCCAAACGAAAGGACACAGGATTGAGAACCTCCAGAATCCTATAAGGGCCGATAAACCGAGGCTTAAACTTAGGAGACGAGACCTTCATAGGAACAAATCGAGAAGACAGCCAAACCAGGTCCCCAACACAAAGACGAGGACCAACACGCCGATGACGATTAGTAAACTGTTGAGTCTTCTCCTGGGACAACTTCAGATTGTCCACAACCTGTCCCCAAATCCGATGCATTCTATCAACCACAGCATCTACTCCAGGACAATCCGAAGACTCCAATTGACCGGACGAAAAGCGAGGGTGAAACCCTGAATTACAAAAAAATGGAGAAACCAAAGTGGCAGAACTGGCCCGATTGTTAAGGGCAAACTCTGCCAATGGCAAAAAATCAAGCCAATCGTCCTGATCAGCGGACACAAAACACCTCAAGTAAGTCTCCAAAGTCTGATTAGTACGCTCAGTCTGGCCATTAGTCTGAGGATGGAATGCAGACGAAAAAGACAAGTCGATGCCCATCCTGGCACAGAACGCCCGCCAAAATCTAGACACAAACTGAGTACCCCTGTCAGACACTATATTCTCAGGAATACCATGCAAACGCACCACATTCTGAAAAAATAGAGGGACCAGCTCAGAGGAGGAGGGCAATTTGGGCAAAGGTACTAAATGAACCATCTTGGAAAAACGGTCACACACCACCCAGATGACAGACATCCTACGAGAAACAGGAAGGTCAGAAATAAAGTCCATAGAGATGTGCGTCCAAGGCCTCTTAGGAATAGGCAAGGGCAACAACAACCCACTGGCCCGAGAACAGCAGGGCTTAGCCCGAGCACAAACATCACAAGACTGCACAAAAATACGCACATCTCGAGACAAGGAAGGCCACCAGAAGGACCTAGACACCAAATCCCTGGTGCCAAAAATTCCAGGATGACCTGCCAACGCGGAAGAGTGAACCTCCGAGATAACTCTACTGGTCCAGTCATCAGGGACAAACAGTCTACCAGGCGGACAGCGATCAGGCCTATCCACCTGAAACTCCTGCAAAGAGCGCCGCAGGTCTGGGGAGACAGCTGACAATATCACCCCATCCTTCAGGATGCCAGTAGGTTCGGAATCACCAGGCGAGTCAGGCTCAAAACTCCTAGAGAGGGCATCCGCCCTCACATTCTTAGACCCAGGCAGATATGAAACCACAAAGTTAAATCGGGAGAAAAACAACGACCAGCGCGCCTGTCTAGGATTCAGACGCCTGGCTGACTCAAGATAAATTAGATTCTTGTGGTCAGTCAAGACCACCACCTGGTGTCTAGCACCCTCAAGCCAATGACGCCACTCCTCAAATGCCCACTTCATGGCCAAGAGCTCCCGATTTCCAACATCATAATTTCGCTCAGCGGGCGAAAACTTTCGAGAGAAAAACGCACATGGTCTCATCACTGAGCAGTCAGGACCTTTCTGCGACAAAACTGCACCTGCTCCGATCTCGGAAGCATCTACTTCAACCTGGAAAGGGAGCGACACATCAGGCTGGCGCAACACAGGAGCAGAAGAAAAGCGGCGCTTAAGCTCCCGAAAGGCCTCCACAGCCGCAGAGGACCAATTAGCAACATCAGCACCCTTTTTGGTCAAATCAGTCAAAGGTTTAGCAATGGCAGAAAAACCCGCTATGAATCGGCGATAGAAATTAGCAAATCCCAAGAATTTCTGAAGACTCTTTAGAGAAGTAGGTTGTATCCAATCACAAATAGCCTGAACCTTAACAGGGTCCATCTCCATAGATGAAGGGGAAAAAATATATCCCAGAAATGAAATTCTCTGAACCCCAAAAATACACTTTGAGCCCTTTACAAAAAGAGAATTAGCTCGCAAAACCTGAAAAACTCTCCTGACCTGTTGAACATGAGATTCCCAGTCCTCCGAAAAAATCAGAATATCATCCAAATACACAATCATAAATTTATCCAGATATTCACGGAAAATATCGTGCATAAAGGACTGAAAAACGGAAGGGGCATTCGCGAGACCGAAAGGCATTACCAAATACTCAAAATGGCCTTCAGGCGTATTAAATGCGGTCTTCCACTCATCCCCCTGCTTAATCCGCACCAAATTATACGCACCACGTAGATCGATCTTAGTGAACCACTTAGCCCCCTTTATGCGAGCAAACAGATCAGTCAGTAAAGGTAACGGGTACTGGTATTTAACTGTAATCTTATTCAGAAGTCGATAGTCGATACAAGGTCTCAATGAACCATCCTTTTTACCCACAAAGAAAAAACCTGCCCCTAGTGGAGACAAAGAGGGGCGAATATGACCCTTTTCCAAAGATTCTCTGATATACTCCCGCATAGCAGTATGTTCAGGTACAGACAAATTAAACAAGCGACCCTTAGGAAATTTACTACCGGGAATCAACTCAATAGCGCAGTCACACTCTCTGTGAGGAGGGAGAGAATCAATCTTAGGCTCCTGAAAGACATCATAAAAATCTGACAGAAATGCTGGGATCTCAGAGGGAGTAGATGAAGAAATGGGAACCAAAGGTGCATCCCCATGAATCCCCCGACATCCCCAGCTCAACACAGACATTGATCTCCAGTCCAAGACTGGATTATGAATTTGTAACCATGGTAATCCAAGTACTAAAACGTCATGTAGATTGTATAACACAAGGAAACGAATAATCTCCTGATGGTCTGGGGTAAGATGCATAGTCACTTGTGTCCAATATTGTGGTTTATTGCTAGCCAAAGGTGTAGAATCAATACCCTTTAGGGGAATAGAAACTTCCAGAGGCTCTAAATCAAACCCACAACGCTTGGCAAAGGACCAATCCATGAGACTCAGAGCGGCGCCAGAATCCACATAAGCATCCACGGTAACAGATGACAAAGTACAAATCAATGTCACGGACAAAAGAAATTTAGACTGCAAGGTACCCATAGAAAAAGATTTATCAACCTTTTTATCAACCTTTTTTATGCGTTTAGAGCATGCTGATATAACATGAGCTGGATCTCCACAGTAGAAGCACAACCCATTTTTGCGCCTGTAATTCTGTCGTTCGCCTCTAGACAAAACACTATCGCATTGCATATGCTCTGGTGCCTTTTCAGAGGTCACCGCCAAATGGTGCACAGGTTTTTGCTCAGAAGATACCGCCATATGGTGCACAGGTTTTTGCTCAGAGGACACCGCCAAATGGTGCACAGGTCTTTGCTCAGAAGATACCGCCATATGGTGCACAGATTTGCGCTCCCGTAAACGCCGATCAATCTGGATAGCCAATTTCATGGCATCATTCAGACCTGTAGGCACAGGGAACCCCACCATGACATCCTTCACGGCATCAGAGAGACCTTCTCTGAAATTAGCTGCTAGAGCGCACTCATTCCATTTAGTAAGCACCGACCATTTACGAAATTTTTGGCAATATATCTCAGCTTCATCTTGCCCTTGGGAAAGAGCTATCAAGGCTTTCTCAGCCAAAATCTCTAAATTAGGTTCTTCATAAAGCAACCCCAAAGCCAGAAAAAACGCATCTACATTTACTAACGCAGGATCCCCTGGCGACAATGCAAATGCCCAACTTTGTGGGTCACCCCGCAGTAGAGAAATAACAATTTTAACCTGTTGTGCAGGATCACCAGCAGAGTGAGATCTCAGAGACAAAAACAATTTACAATTCTCTCTGAAATTCAAAAAACGGGATCTGTCTCCGGTAAAAAATTCAGGCATAGGGATCTTAGGTTCAGACATTGGAGCACGTATAACAAAATCTTGTAAGTTCTGGACCTTTGTAGCCAGGTTATTCAGACCTGCAACCAAACTCTGTGGATCCATGATTCAAACAGGTGTAACCAAAGCCATTCAGAGATTAAGAGGAGAGGAAAAAAAAAAAAAGGCTGAAGACTGCAGTTTAAGCAAGGAGTACAAATGAGCAAACTAGGGTACACTTTCCAAACACAGAAAAAAAAAAACCTTTTCACATCCTTTCCTGCTTTAGTGCATAGTTTTAACACATTGCGGCCGGCCAAACTGTCATGATTACCCCAATGGCAGGGAAATAAAAATAACAAAACGGACTAGCTCTCGGGTGATGGAAACTAAAGTTGACCGTGACCTGAACCTGACACAACACTGGAAGTAGCCGGGGAGTGTTCCTACGATGCCCTAGACACCACGCGCCAGCCGGAGATCTAACTACCCCTATCAGAGGAATATACCGGCCTGCCTTACCTCCAGAGATGAACCCCAAAAGGAGATAGCAGCCCCCCACAGATATTGACGGTGAGTTAAGAGGAAAAGACATACGTAGGATGAACAGCAGATTTAGCACAGTGAGGTCCGCTTTCTAGATAGCAGAAGGATAGGAAAGAGTTACTTCACGGTCAACTTCAAAACACTACTCAAAAACACCATCCTGAAATTACTTTAAAACTCCAGTGACAACTCATGCCACTGGAGTGGCAATTTCAGTCCACAAGAGCTTCCAGCTACAGAGAGTCACATTGCAGCAAGCTGGACAAGAAATAGCATAAACTAGAAACAAAATTCAACTTAGCTGAACAGGAACTTGAGGCAGGAGAATGCAACAGAATGCTACTGATACATTGTTGGCCGGCATAGGACTAACAGCCAAGCAGCCTTAAATAGGAAACTCCCCTAATGGGTGGCAACAAGTGATCAGGGATAGAAGAAGGCAAATAAGTGGCACTACCATAAAACACCACCGGGGGAGCCCACAAACAGAATTCACAACAGTTATCCCCTACTGGAGTAATTCGCAAACATTTTGAGACATTTCAAACAGCTTTACACCGGGAGCTGCTGGATGCATTGCGGTCGTTGTTTACAATAAGTTTGGGTTGGGTAAATTGTCACTAATTACAATAACAAATCAAACATATTGTTATTGGCTCTACTTTAAATGGGCAAGTGATACAAATATAAAAGGGATGGCCACTTTTCAGCTGCAGTTTGTTTTCAAAATATTTTTTTTAAAGTAAAGCTAAAAAATAAACTGTGCTTTACCTACCCTGTCCCAATGTCCTGGGCTGAGTGTCTGCAATGCTGACGTCACATCAATAGCTCTCTAGCCAATGACTTAGCTTAGCGGCTATTCACGAGTTGACTAGTTAGAAGGAGCAAGACCGGGACGCTGTCCTTTTAAAAGAATTGTGTGCTTGAGGAAGGGACTCGAAGTCCAGACTTATTGAGGTAGGAATCTCCGCACCACAAAAGAAAATGAGACTGTAGGTCTTGCTGCAGTGTAAATTTATTTTGATCCAGCAAGGAGTCAGATACGGCCCAACATTTCGAGAAGGAGCTGTTTTTGTCAAGGACATCTGTTGCGGGTGCAGGTAGGCAGAAATCTAGTAGAGCAATAATGTAAATCATAAGACCTATTTCCGGTCAAGGAGAACCTGTGTGGAGCAGGAGCCGGGAATCAGGGAATGCGGTAAACAGGGTGTAAGCTGCCTCGGCTAAAACAAAGCTTGCCACATTCTCTGATTCCCAGCTCCTGCTCCACACAGGTCATTCTTGACATAAAAGAGATCTTATGATTTATGCTATTGATCTACTAGATTTTTGCCTACCCGCACCCTCAACAGATGTCCTTGACAAAGATTTTCCAGTGAAAACGTTGGGCCATATCCATTTTTGACTCTTTGCCGGATAAAAATAAATTTACACTTTGGCAAGACCTTAAGTCTCACTTTCTTTTATGGTGCTGAGGTCCCTACCACTATACCGGAGTTGACTGCATTAATTTATTTTTTGGCTCCATTGATGTTGACATGATGTGAGAACTGCAAACAATTACAGACACTGGGAGCAGAGGCAGAGAATCAGATACTTTGCGCCAGGCCCGGGCAGTGGGTGAGTAATTCACAGTGTTTTTTTTTTTTTTTTTAAACAAACTGCAGACAGGAACAAGGGTTTTCTAAAACTGGAATAGTCCTGTAAGAGGGGTACTTTGCACATGATGTGCCAAAGCATTGATGTTCTGCTTCATACGGTGAGTACATGCAACTGATAACAGCTGATCGGTGGAGATCGAACACCTGGCACTCCTGATTTTGATAACTGATTGGTAATCAATATCAAAGTACTCGACAATCCCTTTAAATGCAACACCTGTACATTTAGGCCTCATTTCTTACAGCGCTCACTTTACAGATCTCTAAAGCAGCAGCTTTATCTATCTACAAACCAGTGCGGCATAGTTGCCAGGCTGTGATTGGAGCCTCATACACACAAGTTGTTCTTAGGTCCTGCTAACATCATTGGGATCTGCACATTTTCTAATGTTTATGCCCAATGTTAATTATTCCCAAGTCATATTTCTATGGGAAGGAAGACTATTTTTTTTACCCAGTAATGTCTACCAATCTTGATCAGGCCCTATCCATACTGCTGGGTTCTGGATATTCAGTATTTTTGAAGCCTACTAATTATTTGTAAATTGTTCTAGAATGTCAGAACCCAATAAGACTTAGGACGATACTGAGATTTTTCACAAGAAGGAAGTTCTGTTCCTTTCCTATAATGCGGCCGTTTGTTCCCGTCTGTGATCATAGTACATAATACAGAACACCGGTCGGTGACATCTCATTATTGTATGTAAAATGAAATGTCTGCTGCAGTCATAACATCAAAGTGGTTTGGGATATAGCATCCTAGCGTTTGAGGATACGTGAAGTATCTCCTGCGGCTTTAACTAAAATAAAGCTTTAATATTTTTATCCAAGTAGGGATTCTGTCTTTAAGTAGGTTATTATATAAATGAAAACACGACTTGATGTTACGATAAAGCTGAGCTAAAGAATCTTGTTTGTGTAAATTTGCTTTTATGGCTTTAGATCACATTTATACATTTTAAAGGTTTTTTCCAAACTTTTTTTTTTATTTCTCAAATGTATCTAAAATGAAAACTGAAGCAATTTAGCAAACAGTCTAAATTAAAAATCTATTGTTTTGTCTCTCGATTCTGCTAAGGCGTTTGATAGTGTGGAGTTGGAGGTATTTGTGGACGGTCATGAAGGCTATGGGTTTTGGCGAGAAATATATAAGTTGGGTTCAGTTGCTGTACGTGTCTCCAAGAGCTAGGGTACGGGTGAATGGTGTTTTGTCTGAAGATTTTCCTTTGTATAGGGGAAGGCGGCAGGGGTGCCCTTTGTCTCCTCTGTTGTTTGCGATTGCTATAGATCCTTTGGCGGAGGCAATACGGAGAGATAGGGGTATAAAGGGATATAGATATGGAAGTCATGAAGAGAAGATAGCCCTGTACGTGGACGATGTGCTATTGTTTTTGGAGGATGCGCAGGAGTCTTTGAGAGTGGCTTTGCATAGCATTACTAACTTGGGGGCTCTATTGGGATTATCTATTAACTGAGACAAGTCTGTTTTCCTGCCCCTGGACGTGGCGACTCCTCTGACACTTGACCCAGGGATCCCCTTATGGTTGGTTCATGAGTTTAAATATTTGGGCATTGTGATTTCGGCTAGGATAGAGGACAATGTGTGGCTCAACCTGACTCCTTTGCTTGGAAAATTTCAGCAGAAGATTGGGGCCTGGAAAAGGCTGTTTGTGTCGGTCGCAGGTAGAGTAAATCTGATCAAAATGATACTTATGCCTCAGCTCCTCTACATATTGCATATATTGCATAATGATCCAGTGTGGTTGGCACAGAGTAAATTTTATAGGATCAATACTCTATTTAGGGATTTGATTTGGAAGGGTTGATGGACACGCATTAAATTAGAGCATCTGCAGAAATCAAAGGATGAAGGTGGTTTGGCGGTCCCTAACCCTTGGATTTATTATATAGCGTCCCAATGTCAGCATATGGTGGGTTGGGGAAAATCTAGTCAAAAAATATCAGCTAGGATAATCACTGAATATATAGTGTGGAAGGGTCCATTGTTAGCTAGTTTGGAAGCGGGCAGTTTCAAAGTGAACCCAAAAAAATTTCAAACCATAGTCATGATGGGGAAAGTTTGGCAGAGAATTAAACAGTGGAGGGGGAAACGGAATTCACAAGAAATGCGTCAATTTGGTTTGACCCTAGAATGTCGGAACTCATGAAATTGTGAGAGTTTGGTCAGTGGAGGCGTATTGGCATTTGGTTTGTGTCTCAGTTGTTTGATGGTGGAGTTCTTAAGACATTGGAAATGCTCAGGAATGAATTTCCTTTGAACCAGAAGATGTTTTTCTGGTATCTTCAGTTGAGACACGCCCTAAATAAACAGAATGAAGTGTCGCGTGTAGGGTTGAGCGAAACGGGTCGGCAATTTTCAGAAGTCGCCGACTTTTGGCAAAGTCGGGTTTCATGAAACCCGACCCGACCCCTGTGTGGGGTCGGCCATGAAGTCGGCGATCTTCTGAATCTGGAATCGGAATTCCGATACCGATTCCCGATATGTTTAAGATATCGGGAATTGGTATCGGAATTCAGATTTAAGTGTAAAATAAAGAATTAAAATAAAAAATATCGCCATACTTACCATCTGATGCGCCCTGATACTAAGCGGGAACCTTCCTTCCTTAGAATCAGCCTTCCAGGACCTAGCGGTGACGTCGCGGGGACGTCGCGGCTTGTGATTGATCGCGCGGCCGCCCATGTGACCGCTCGCGCGACCAATCAAAAGCCGCGACGTCACCGTGACGTCACCGAAGGTCCTGGAAGGGCTGATTCTTAGGAAGGAAGGCTGCCGGAAAGAAGCCGAGGGTGAGTATATTCCTATTAGGTATATACTCACCCTCGGACACGCCCTGCTTCTTTCCGGCAGCCTTCCTTCCTAAGAATCAGCCCTTCCAGGACCTTCGGTGACGTCACGGTGACGTCGCGGCTTTTGATTGGTCGCGCGAGAGGTCACATGGGCGTCCGCGCGACCAATCACAAGCTGCGACGTCCCCGCGACGTCACCGCTAGGTCCTGGAAGGCTGATTCTAAGGAAGGAAGGTTCCCGCTTAGTACCAGGGCGCATCAGATGGTAAGTATGGCAATATTTTTTATTTTAATTCTTTATTTTACACTTAAATATGGATCCCAGGGCCTGAAGGAGAGTTTCCGCTCCTTCAGACTCTGGGAACCATTGGAAACCCAATGCACTGCATTGGGTTTCGAGTTTCGGCCGACCCCGACCCCGACTTTTTTATAGGATCGGCCGATTTCACTCGACCCGACTTTTTAAAAAGTCGCGTTTCGTGAAACCCGACCCGATCCTATAAATGTAAAGGTCGCTCAACCCTAGTCGCGTGTGGTTCTGCAGTCAGATGGGTTGTTGAGCCTCATTGGACCTCGGAGGAACACAAGTTGGTTCATTACTTTAATGTACAGGGGTCTGCTGGACACTTTTTTATTGAGATATCCGTTGAAGTTGAAGGAAAAATGGATTGCAGATTGGGGTTCCATATCGGAGTCTCAGTGGGAGTCCATACTACAATATATTCCCAAGGTTTCTTTGAGTGAGGCTAAAAGGGTGTCACAGTTTTTTTTAGTTCGTAGAGTGTGCAGGACCCCGTTATGGATGATGAAGACAGGACTGAGATTAGACTCAAGATGCCCAAGGTGTTCTGAGGAAGGAGCCGACCTTCTACACATGATGTGGTTGTGTTCTCACCTTCAGCCCTTTTGGGTGAAAGTGCTTAATCTGATTCAGGAAGTGATGGGGTAAATATTGTGCGTAACCTGCTGGCTTGCCTCCTGGGATGTGTGGATGATATTGCTAAGCATGAATGTGGGAATCTGGCTATTGCGAGATTACTGTATGCTGCTAGGAAGCTTATTGTGATGCATTGGTTAGATGAAAAACCACCAGTCAGAAAAGAGTTTGTGAACAAAATAAACTTTATTGTCCTCATGGAAAGGAATATTTACATTAACAGAGGTCAACATACAAAATTCGAAAATGTGTGGGCGGATTTATGGATTATCCGGATGTGGCTTCTGCTGAGTTATTGCAGAGTAGACTGGGAGTCGTTTACGGTAATTGCTTCTGTAGGAACCCTGTACAGTTGAGCTTCTGCTGTGTATAACTTTATCAAGAGGAGATGTATCAGTTTGACAATTAAAAAATATTGGGATGGAGTTTGAGGGGGAGGTAGGGTGGGACAGGGGGGTTTCTCGGGTAAGGGTGTTAGTTAATAATAATAATAATAATTTTTATTTATATAGCACCAACATATTCCGCAGCGCTTTGCAAATTATAGAGGGGACTTGTACAGACAATAGACATTACAGCATAACAGAAATCACAGTTCAAAACAGATACCAGTAGGAATGAGGGCCCTGCTCGCAAGCTACAATCTATAGGAAAAGGGGAGACACGAGAGGTGGATGGTAACAATTGCTTTAGTTATTTGGACCAGCCATAGTGTAAGGCTCTGGTGTTCATGTAAAGCTGCATGAACCAGTTAACAGCCTAAGTATGTAGCAGTACAGACACAGAGGCTATTAACTGCATAAAGTGTATGAGAACATGATGCGAGGAACCTGATTATGGTTTTGTTTATTTTTTATTTATTTATTTTTTTAATGGGCCACACAGGGACAGTTAGGTTAGTGCGTTGAGGCGGTAGGCCAATCTAAAGAAATGAGTTTTTAGGGCACGCTTAAAACTGTGGGGATTGGGGATTAATCGTATTAACCTGGGTAGTGCATTCCAAAGAGTCGGCGCAGCACATGTAAAGTCTTGGAGACGGGAGTGGGAGGTTCTGATTATTGAGGATACTAACCTGAGCGGAGGGCATGGGTAGGGTGGTAGACTGAGACCAGAGAGGAGATGTAGGGTGGTGCTGAGCCATGGAGCGCTTTGTGGATGAGGGTAGTAGTTTTGTACTGGATTCTGGAATGGATGGGTAACCAGTGTAATGACTGGCACAGGGTAGAGGCATCGGTGTAACGGTTGGTGAGGAATATGATCCTGGCTGCAGCATTCAGGACAGATTGGAGCGGGGAGAGTTTGGTATGAGGGAGGCCGATTAGTAGAGAGTTACAATAGTCCAGGCGAGAATGAATAAGTGAAACAGTAAGAGTTTTTGAAGAGTCGAAAGTAAGAAAAGGGCGAATTCTAGAAATGTTTTTGAGATGCAGATGTTAGTTCTTATTAAAGGAAAATGTATTAACTTGCATTGAATCTTTTGTATCCATCTGGTGTTTGTGTCAGACTATGTTACATTCTGAATATATTCCGTAATAAAAAATGACTTGATTAAAAAAATATATATATTGTTTAGTGTTTACAGTTTCTATGCAGAATTTTAGATCTCCATGGTAACAGAACACAAACAAACTTTTTGCAATTAACATAAACTTGCATCTTGTCTTGCTTCCTAATATTGCAGCCTATTAGTCTATCAATATTTGGCTTTGAACTGGTGCAGATTTTGGTTTGTGGTGTATGGGCTGGAAAAGATGCCAAAGGCTTGTGCTTCTTGCAAATGACCGTATTTTCGGTCCAAGTGCGATCCGGCAAAGCATCTGATGTCATTATGACCAATATTATTTTTGGGGGCATTTCTGATTTTTTTCTCAGACCGAGATAGTCCTAGGAAAAAAATATCGCAGCATGCCCAAGTTTGATCCAATATTCTGATTGCACTCCCCCATTCAAGTCAATGAGTCCATGTAAAAGATTCAACTGCACTCAGAACACATCTGAGTGCAGTTTGATTTATATGGACTGACAGAATGGAAAAGATGGAGAAACTTCTTTTTTCCATTTTTTCCTCATCTGAGAAAATTGGATCACACTGTGATCACACTCCGATGAAACTCTGATCAGAGTGTGATTAACATAATCGGACCGATTTTCTCTCCAGAGATAATATACGCTGGTGTGACGTGAGCCTTATATGGATTCTACACTGCCATACAAGTTAGAAGTGTACGAAAAAATAAACTATATTCCTGATCTGGCACCACTTTGTCCCACTCTGTACTGTGTCACCCAATATCAACATCCAACGGGATGCGTCACGTGACCGCTACTGCCAGTCAGTAGGCGGCTGATTGGCTGCAGCCTTCACATTCCGTCCAATCAGGAAGAAACAAAATGTATCAAATGTATATAAATGTATTAATAATTAATTAAGATGTACTTTGTTTGTATCTGAAGGGCCTCTGGAAGATGCAATTGAGGATGAGGATGAGGATTGTGTGTCGGAGGAAAATGATATTATTACTAAGGAAGATTTTCCACTGGAAGAAAGTTTCACAGCAGAGTTTGAGCCGGAGAATATGACCTGTGAAGATGTGGAATATTTCTGTAACAAAGGTATTGTACAACCCAAGTACAAGCAATATAATCAGATGTGATGCAGAGCTACTTCTAAGAGTCTTCGCATTTGTTGCGGTTTTGTCGTTTTTTTGCTGCTTTTTTCTGTGCAAATTTGTCAGAAAACCTGAAAGATTTTTTAGAGCCAGGAAAGTGCATGAGATTTCTGAAGTCTTATGCACACATTGTTTTTTTTTTTACTTGCTGATTTAAATCTGCAACAAGGCAATTCTTTCAATGTTTTTTGCTGCAAATTTAACCCGAACTAATGAATAGGAAATAAAACGCTTAAAAAAGTGTCAAAACTGCAATAAAAATTGCATAAAAAAGCATGTATTATATTACATTTTTTTCCTGCCAACACATTAATATTTGCAGCAGATTTTTTTGCTGCAAATACTCAATGTGTGCACATAGCCATATACAATTGGACAAATTTATCAACACTGTCTAATTTTTCGACAGTGCAAATTTTTAATTAAAAAGATGCCTCAAAGGCGAGGGATGCTTATGGTTGGAGACCCTGCATCAATAGCCAGGGCAGTGATGATGTAAAATAAATTGCTACAGTTCATCCTAAGGTGTGTAAGATGCTCACATTCATAAAACGCCAAATTATCAATTGTAAAGTGCATGTGCAAAATACGGTATATTGAACGAATGAAAGCAAAACAATAATGCTGGAAAATAAGGGGCCCAGTGCACAACCCCCCTTCTAAAATACTGAGCTTAAGTTAGCATGTAGGATATTTGAACCTTAATCCTCACATTTAAATATAGCATAAGATGAACTTAGTGGCATAAGTAAAATAATAATCATCAAGATGCCCCTTGAAGAAGTGTGGATGAAAACGTGCGTCGGGGTGGAGGGACGCAGCATTGACCCTGCATCTCACCCAGTAAGTTACTCTCTTAGGGCTTTTTTGCCCATATTTATCTCGCTACAACAGCCAGTGTTGATGATAATTATTTTACTCCTGCCATTAAGTTCATCTTATGCTATATTTAAACGTGAGGCTTAGGGTTCACATATCCTACATGCTAACTTAAGCTCAGTTTTTTACAAGGGGGGGTTGTGCACTGGGCCCCTTATTTTCTAGCATTATTGTTTTGCCTTCATTCAGTTAATATACTCCGATTTTTGCACATGCACATTACAATCGATAATTTGGCATTTTATTATCATCACTCCCCTGGCTATTGATGTGTAACAGGGTCTCTAGCCATAAATTTCCATCGCATTTGAGGCATCTTTTTAATTAAAAATATTTTCTGTATGTTACTATTATTATAATAAAGATTGTTCAATTAATTTTCTCGATTTTTGTTAGTGTTGTGCTTTTTCTGGTCACCTTGTATCACTCTTAACTGGGAATGACTAGGTGTCGTGGACGGGTTTATATGTATTAATAGCACAATTTAATTTGGATCACCCTCTATTGTTTCTATAGGGATCTACTGTGTATGAGGTTTCATTTTCCACCACTTATTACTTGACCTACTTTGTGCCAAGAATTTTGGCTCATTTTTGGTGCGTGGAAGAACACGTTGGGTCTTGGCCGTTTTCACTAAACCGCACCACTTTTCAATCAAGCCACAACCTCTTCTCTTTAAACATAAAAACATCACTCATTGTATAAAGTGTATGCAGCGCCCCAGAGTCCTGGTCGTTGCAGTACTGTGGATCCGCCACTATGGGGAGCCATGGTGCGTTCGATGGCACTGAAGGAGTTCATCTGACCAGGTATCACAGACACCAATATGTTTCACAGCAGGGCCTCCGGGGGGAGCTAAGGGTTCTATTCATTAGGCCACTCCCCACCATAGTGGGTAAACTGGGGGTCAGGCAGGAAGTTAGAGGAGAAGGCTGACTGGATTGAACGAAGCAACACCTTGTGGCAGAGGGTGTTGTGGAGGAAGAGACAGTAGGGTCTCTGTCAGGGGTGGGATCCTGACAGAGGCTTGGCATTAGAAAGAACGTAACGGGACCGTGCCTGCTCAGCATAGCGGCGGTGCCCAAGAAAGGACTAGAAGCGAGATAGATTGTGCTGAGTGAGAAACGAGATCAAGCAAAAAGGAGAATACCAGTAGGGGTCATGCTGTAGGACCGGAGCAACATCCTACTGAGGCGCATTACCGGTGGCCGGAACGCCGAGGGAGTGGAATAGCATACAGCTTCAAGCCATACTCCAAACAGCGGCAGGGCAGTCAGTTTAAGGCGGGCTGTCTACCACATATCACCTATGAAGTCTTGGGGGGCAATTGCGGGAGAGGGGCGTCTCTAGGGTCCCGGAAGAACTCCAGGCCTACCTGACAAACGGGTGCCATTCCAACCTGAATAACAGGGAGGGATGGAATACGAGAAGAACATCAGTGAATCGTGTTGTGAGGGAACTTAAGAAACAGACACAACAGTTGTGGGGTACTTTCCGTGAGCACAGCAGGGAAGGACTACAACACATAGCGCTAAGAAGGAGGGCACTGATTTCCACCTGTGAAGTGAACTCTGGAGGTGCCATTGGACCGGCCGGACTTGCGCAGCTTGGTGAACCGTATTCTGGACTGCGGACTGAGAGATCTCCAGTAAAGAGGTAAAGAGACTGCAACCTGGTGTCCTCATTATTTACCGCGACCTGCACCCCACAACTGCACCGCTACACCACCGTTACTGCATCATCAACACGACTTATTGCACCGGACGTCCCCCCACTGACAGACAGGGCCACGGACCGGGTCTAGCCACCGTGACAACCCCAGGACTGAGACTCAGAGGCCCGGCTCCGGGTGCCCCTAGGCCCTGCGGCGGTGTGGGGGCGCTCCAAACTTGGCGTCACGAACAGGATCTACTTAAGCCTGAAGAATCAGGTCATGTGTGCCTAGAGACTGTGATTTATTGTGTTTGAACTGTACTTTATTGCAAAGACTGTGCTGTGCCAGTTGCCGCCAAAAGCCGCCGCCATTGCTACGCCAGCGAGGAAGGAGGGCGTGCTATGGGAGGAGACTACCAGAATGGCGCGAGAAATGGATACCGCCCCCTGCGCTTCTGGCTGCAAGGAGATGACCTGCCCCAAAGCAGAGGACAACCCCCTGATTTGCAACGGCGGGAAGCGGGTGACGGAGAAGCTCGACCTCGGAGAAATGGCGGAGTCAGATGCATGCATTGCCACCGATCAGCAGATCATGATGAAGAACAGCGAGTGCCGGAACGGGGAAGGAGCAGTCCCGGCTTACCCTCGTTCACTAGAGGTGGACCCGTGTCCTCTAGAGCCGGCAGATCTGAAGCCTTTGGAACAGATAGCGGAGCCGAGTCACCCAATCCTGGCCGCGGAGTCAGCGGAGGAGGAACCACAGCGAGCGGAACAGCGTTCGAGGACCGCATCGGAGGAGCCGCGGTCCGGGCTGCGGCCGATTCCAGCACCCTTGTTAATGGACCAGGTCGGCATCGATGGAACCACGTCAGGCGCAGGTACGGAAAGCGCCCCTGCTTCCCCCCACGGGCCCGCTCCCACGATCCACCCCCATCTCAGTGAGGGTCGACGCTTCTCGGCGGGGTTAATGGTATTACCTCCCGATGCCCTGGGAAGGATGGTGCCACCGCTGCCGACTAGAATGGGGGAACCCGTGGATGTGAGCCCAGATGGGGTAGTTCTTCGGTGGGACAACCCCTGGGTTGGGACAGATGGATCCCGGGAGAACGGATTCACTCTTGCGGTGCTTACGTGGGAGCAATATAGACAGTGCTTGATCCTACATTGGGAAGGACGGAAAGAGATCGAGTTGATGGGTCCATTGAAAGTACAACAATCCCCTCCGGCATGGGATGACCGAGACGCGGTCAGGCGGGGAACTGTGTTGGCCTACCATGAAAAGAGGGGATGGGGCCTCATACATGAGCCGGGATTGGATACTGATGTTTTTGTTGCGCACTGTAACGTAAGGACTCCCTGCTGTGGCCGAGGCGGAGAACCGTTAAAAAGGGGGATCAGGTGACCTACAACCGCCACCAGAACCCGCTCGGGTGGTATGCACGGAACGTTCGGCGGTGTATGTCTGGAGCCGTGACACTCACCACTCCGGACCTGGTCCCAGGAGCACCCGACCTTGTCACCATCGCAACGGTGCGCCTGGTAGCAGCCACCGAGTTGGCCAGCCGAGTTCACCTTCACGTTCGGGCCACGGGCACCGGCGCCACAGCAGCCGGGGGCCCGGACCCCCAGCCACCTGAACAAGAGTAAACCTCGGAAACCTGAAAATGTAAATAGTTTTCTAGTTAACTGTTTGAGTACTGTTTGCTGCTAAACCCGTCCAGGGTTAACTCTTTATGGATCCCTTAGTTGACCCGGGATCCTTATTGTTTGTCTTTCTACAGTTTTGCACAAGTTTTACAAACTGAGAAATCATGAACAGTGCATGATCCAAACTTTCTTGTAAATAGTTAGCACCTTATTAAAGGCGCTTCCTACTGGTTTTATTTAAAGACTCTTTGCGAAGATACCGTTCTGGAACCTTTGCTGAACAAAGACTGGTAGGCTGAGAAGACGAGCTACCTCAGAAAGACTTGATCCTCTTTTAAAGGGGATGTCCAACAGCGTACTTACGAGAGATACTGTTTTAAGAACAGTAATGCCATGATAATGTTGGAATGAGAAAAGTTGTATGTGTTTTAACTAGTTAGATGTAAAGAAATACTGATAATGTGCTCTGAGAAGTGAAAGGTGAAAGATAGAAGAAGGATGCAGTGGGCCCGTAGAGATAGATGGGGTGTCCAGCATGCAAGAAAGGAAGAAAGATAATGAGAAGGCTTAATGTTCGATAGAAAATGTTTTGATAATGCTGATAGACAGTTAGGATAGAAGGTAAACCCTGAGTCCCCATAGAAAGTTAATAATGTGTTACTAAGGACAGAAAGTGAACCCGTAGGGGTTAGTGAGTGAGTCCTAATAGGAGCCAAGTAGAGCCGGCTCCATGTTCTCTAATTGAAAGGAATGTTATGTCTATACCATGTATAGTAGAGAAAGGCAGTAGGCCCTGGCTGAACGGGGCGGTCCTGTAAAAGAAAGGAGAGGCAGTAGGTCTGGTGCCATAGGGACAGGCGGTCCTGCAGGTTCAAAGTAGGAGAATGAAAAGTTAACTTGCCCTGTAATGTGATTATGGGAAGGCCTTTAGCGAGCTAGGAGTGTATGTTCCTTGAAGGCAATGTTAAATTATTGTTCATTAAATTGCACTTAGTAGAATACCCGGTTGGGTAATGAGAGTTAATTGTAGCCTGTTGCTATGATATTTAATTATGTTTGTAACGTTCAAGTGTCCTTACCTCCCATAAAGGGAAGCCTGTTCAAGTATACTTATTGTCATTGCACTCAACAAAATTGTATGTCTTTTTGCTAACTTGTATTGTTGTTTTCTTCCCAGTCCCGGAGTACTGTGTTTAACCAGGGGGGAGTGCAGCGCCCCAGAGTCCTGGTTGTTGCAGTACTGTGGATCCGCCACTATGGGGAGCCATGGTGCGTTCGATGGCACTGAAGGAGTTCATCTGACCAGGTATCACAGACACCAATATGTTTCACAGCAGGGCCTCCGGGGGGAGCTAAGGGTTCTATTCATTAGGCCACTCCCCACCATAGTGGGTAAACTGGGGGTCAGGCAGGAAGTTAGAGGAGAAGGCTGACTGGATTGAACGAAGCAACACCTTGTGGCAGAGGGTGTTGTGGAGGAAGAGACAGTAGGGTCTCTGTCAGGGGTGGGATCCTGACAGAGGCTTGGCATTAGAAAGAACGTAACGGACCGTGCCTGCTCAGCATAGCGGCGGTGCCCAAGAAAGGACTAGAAGCGAGATAGATTGTGCTGAGTGAGAAACGAGATCAAGCAAAAAGGAGAATACCAGTAGGGGTCATGCTGTAGGACCGGAGCAACATCCTACTGAGGCGCATTACCGGTGGCCGGAACGCCGAGGGAGTGGAATAGCATACAGCTTCAAGCCATACTCCAAACAGCGGCAGGGCAGTCAGTTTAAGGCGGGCTGTGACCACATATCACCTATGAAGTCTTGGGGGGCAATTGCGGGAGAGGGGCGTCTCTAGGGTCCCGGAAGAACTCCAGGCCTACCTGACAAACGGGTGCCGTTCCAACCTGAATAACAGGGAGGGATGGAATACGAGAAGAACATCAGTGAATCGTGTTGTGAGGGAACTTAAGAAACAGACACAACAGTTGTGGGGTACTTTCCGTGAGCACAGCAGGGAAGGACTACAACACATAGCGCTAAGAAGGAGGGCACTGATTTCCACCTGTGAAGTGAACTCTGGAGGTGCCATTGGACCGGCCGGACTTGCGCAGCTTAGTGAACCGTATTCTGGACTGCGGACTGAGAGATCTCCAGTAAAGAGGTAAAGAGACTGCAACCTGGTGTCCTCATTATTTACCGCGACCTGCACCCCACAACTGCACCGCTACACCACCGTTACTGCATCATCAACACGACTTATTGCACCGGACGTCCCCCCACTGACAGACAGGGCCACGGACCGGGTCTAGCCACCGTGACAACCCCAGGACTGAGACTCAGAGGCCCGGCTCCGGGTGCCCCTAGGCCCTGCGGCGGTGTGGGGGCGCTCCATGTAAATATTAATAAACACTAATTATTAGTTAACTTTTTTTTAATTAATTTCTTAACATAAGCCAAACAATATGAGCTACTGTAATTGTTTATTTGTTGCTTTGGTTTATTTGAATTGATATCTTATTGTAACGTTAATTAATATGCCTTTATGACACAAGCCACCGGTTTACAACTTGGCTTCAATAGGACGTGTAACTTTTTCTTTTTCCTTTGGATATTTGGAATTATTAGATCGTTTTGTAAATGATCACGTGTGTGTGTGTGACAAATCCCTCTTTGTCCTTTCATACAGGACAATGGAAGTTAGTACAAAGAGGTGCATTGGAATAGTTTTGTTTTTCCATTAATAAGTTATGATACTAACAATGTGCTGATCAGCCCATTACGGGTTTCCTTGTTCCCTAATAAAGGTCAAGTATTAAAATGACTTTGTTGGGGGCAGTATATGATAGAGAGGGATATGCTAAACTCAGGGATGATGTTCTATGACTGATTTAGTGTTTTAATGAAAAATCTGAAAGCAGCATAATAAAGGGCACGAGATTCTAATTTAGCGGATGTGTCATTTACTAGGCTGTGTCTTGTAGTTTCAATACAATTAGTGGTTTATCAGCAGAAGATTATCACTGCTGTCAGTTCAGCGGGGGACGAGGTTACAGGCGCCACTCTCTATACCCAAAACGGTGATGGAATTTGCCCCTGTAACTGAAACCGGGACTCTGCCGGGGGAGAATAGAGTTAATTTCCTCCTGGCAACAGGTGTCTAAGTGCTGGTGTCTTGCAGGATCACAATACTATTAACCCCATATCTGCAGGTAAATAACGTTTTTCAGGTGACTGGTTCCCTTTAATTTGTCAAAAATAAGTTTTCAATCACTGTTTGGATTTGGAAAGCAGGATGTATAAGCAGGGTCCCCTCCCCCATCTAATTACCTGGATGCCATGGTTGTTGTTCACACTTCCTTCTGAGGGATTAAACTGCTGACATCAGAAGTTGCTCTAACATGAGCTGTTACCGTCAGGTGTCTGCTGTTTAAGACAGCCAGCACCTGCCGAGTATAGGGTGGTACTCCATACATACATATGGCAGATGACAGGAGAAGTCGGCGGCTGCTAAGCAGGGGTCAGGGCTGTACTGCGCTGGGCCTTCCTTCCTCATGAGCCACATAACAGTCATAGTTTCGTAATTACTTAGGTTGAAAAAAAGATGAAAATCCATGAAGTTCCACCTTTCTCAAACAGTTAAGCATTTTATATCGCTAGATTATCTATAGCCCAAAATGCCATTTGTTGTGAGCAAAGCATCCGGCCCTTGTATAAAAGCTGTTAGTGTCGGCCATTACTACCTCTTGTGGTCGGCCTTCCACAGTCTGACTGCTCTAACTGTAAAGAATCCTGACAGAATTGCATTTCTCCAACCAGTAATGAGTGCCCCCTGGTCCTTAGTATGGTCCTTGGAAAGAATAAGTCATGTGCCAGTCCTTAGTACTGACCACACAAGTATTTAGACATATAAATGAGATCTCCTCTGAGGCGTCTTTTTCTAAGCTAAACAAGCCCAACTTTTCCAACGTCTTTTTAAACTATGGAGCCCAAAACTGGATCCCGTATTCTAGATGTGGCCTCATCAGTGATTTATAAAGGGGTAATAATACATTGGGGATCACAGGATTTTATCTCTTTTTATAGATCCTAAAATCATGTTTGCTTTTGCGGCTGCTGCCTGACATTGAGTACTGCCGCTCAGCTTACTTGTAACCAGAATATACAAGTCCTTCTCCTGTTCTGTAGTCCTGAGTATTCTCCCATTTAATGTATATACAGCAATAGGACTACTCCATCCTAGGTGCATTACTCTACATTTATCTACATTAAATCTAATTTACTAAGTGTTTGTCCATGCTGACATCTTATCCAGATCATTCTGTAATATTATGCTGCCAACTTTAGTTTTCAATATCCTACATAGTTTTGTGTCATCATCAAACAGTGACACTTTCAATCCCATCTACAAAGTCAATAAAAAGGAGAATAAAAAGAATTTGTCCCAGCACAGATCCTCATAGTCCACACACTGCTCCCAGCACAGATCCTCGTAGTCCACACTGCTCCCGGCACAGATCCTCATGGTCCACACTGCTCCCAGCACAGATCCTTGTGGTCCCCACTGCTCCCAGCACAGATCCTCATGGTCCACACTGCTCCCGGCACAGATCCTCATGGTCTCCATTGCTCCCAGCACAGATCCTCATGGTCCACACACTGCTCCCAGCACAGATCCTCGTGGTCCCCACTGCTCCCGGCACAGATCCTCATGGTCCACACACTGCTCCCGGCACAGATCCTCATGGTCCACACTGCTCCCAGCACAGATCCTCATGGTCCACACTGCTCCCAGCACAGATCCTCATGGTCCACACTGCTCCCAGCACAGATCCTTGTGGTCCTCACTGCTCCCAGCACAGATCCTTGTGGTCCTCACTGCTCCCAGCACAGATCCTTGTGGTCCCCACTGCTCCAGGCACAGATCCTCATGGTCCCCACTGCTCCCAGCACAGATCCTTGTGGTCCCCACTGCTCCCAGCACAGATCCTTGTGGTCCCCACTGCTCCCGGCACAGATCCTCATGGTCCACACTGCTCCCAGCACAGATCCTTGTGGTCCTCACTGCTCCCAGCACAGATCTTTGTGGTCCCCACTGCTCCCGGCACAGATCCTCATGGTCTCCACTGCTCCCAGCACAGATCCTCATGGTCCCCACTGCTCCCAGCAAAGATCCTCATGGTCTCCACTGCTCCCAGCACAGATCCTCGTGGTCCCCACTGCTCCCAGCACAGATCCTCATGGTCCCCACTGCTGCCCATCACTGCTCCCACTATATGTGGCACTCCATTGCTTACAGACTTTCTCTAATTGCCCGCGCTTTCAATATGGACCCATCCTCCTCTATATGTGCATTCTTAGGAAAGAGCTGTGCACCCCTGCATCTTGAGCTGTGCCCCATTCCGGGGTCTATTGAGCAATCGGTGGGGTTCCCAGGATCCGACCCAACACTGAAGAGCAGGCAATTAAAGTGCCTATCAAATAAGTAAAAAAAAAAAAAAAAAAGTTTTGTTACTGCCATAAAAAAATACGTTAGAGCTAAATCTGCTTTGCCCAGTGCCAAATATGAATATGAAAAGAACATGACGGAGTTCACTGTCCCTTTAAGAAATCACTTGCGGTAAGCACATAATAAATGTCATATGTGATTTTTAACTGGTAAGATAAAAAACGGCGTGTTTATAACGACAGATAAGTGTATTTATACAATATCTTCCTTGTTATCTGCTCTAATTATTCCGGGTCTACCACAGTCCTGAATTTGATGCTTCTTCTATGGAATGTTTAACTTCCGCGCCGTCTTTCTGTTGCTTGGCAACTTGGCCATTGTTTAGGCGCACTGTGACCCTAAAGGTAAAGCAGAAACTGTTTGTGAAAATTTACTTATATTACAGCCCATATGGTCGTTCTTGATGCTCTTGGTTGCACATTAAACAAGTCTCCGTAGAAACCATAATATAATAATCTAATCAATTGCCGGCATCAAATGGCAGCGCAATCTACGAGATGTACCACTTTATCATAAACCGCGAGCTTCTGATAATATTCAGAAATGTTTATTTCTGTCAAAGTTTTCATGTCCTGATAAAAGTCGCGTTGAGAACAATTACGTTATAATTGGGATTTATTGTTATTAGCAGATGACTTTCTATTAGAAACTGGACAGGAAGTCTGCTGTGCTTCTACAGCTCTGGCAACAAACAGAGACCACTGCAAAATGTTCAGCTTATCTGATTTTTCTCTTTATAGGTATGTTTTTGAGTAAAATGTAAATTGTTCTGTTCATAATCATTTAGAAACAACAATACTAATGTTTTATCTCAGGAAGAGTTCAGAAATCAATATTATGTGGAATAACCTTGATTGTTAATCACAGCTTTCATGCATCTTGGCATGCTTTCCACCAGTCTTTCACACTGCTTCTGGCGCAAAAATGTAAGCAGTTCTTCTTTGTTTGATGGCTTGTGACTATCCATCATCCTCTTGATTACATTCCAGAGGTTTTCACTGGGGTTCAGGTCTGGAGATTGGGCTGCCCATGACAGGGTTTTGATGTGGTGATCTCTTAATTTTTGCCAGAGCTGTGTAGAATACCCTCCCACTATGAACTTAAGGGGTTTTTCCATCTTTGGTGAAAATTAGTTAAATGCACAAATTTGGGGCTAAAATTCCTTTTTTCAATTGGGTTTCATAAAAAAAAAAAATTGCACAGTTTGCTTTCTATAACTTCTATGTCTATTGCTGGCTGCGGAGTTAAGTAAGAATCCGTCAGTGAGCTCGCTCTGGAGAGTTTGTAAATCTTTTAATCTCTTTTCTTTCTGGGCTTCACTTAGCTAATTTACATTATGACTACAGATTAAGCGGTGAAAATTTTTTAACTGCTAAAAATTTATTTCTAGCCCCTAATACATGCATATAATAAAAACAAATTGTCCTCAAAGGTGGACAGCCCCTTAGGGGTGCACAACATATTCTAATCTGCAGGTCAATTGCGGGTCAAATTTCTCTACTAAACCTTCTTATGAGCAGCAATAAATATTTGCCCCTGCAACAGTTATTTCATTGTAGTATTGGAACATGCAGGATTTCTTCCCACTGCTAAAATAAGAGGTCCCTTCTCCCCCAATTTGTGCCCCATGTGTAGCCCCGACACCAACATGCAGATGGGGATCCTGGCTGGGTGTGTGGGTTTTGCCTATGGGGGCGCTACGCCCTTGCAGGCCACATGACTTTGGCTGGCCAGGACCGTTTGTTGAACAGTTCAGTAAGTGAGGCCATCAGTCATTAATAGTCTTTTACTTAACTTTAACTTGGTGGGAACTACTGTATGTACCATAGATAGCGGATGCATAACTTCACAAACGTTTCCTTTACAATACGGAGCATCTTCACACACGGTCTCTCTTCCTCTTCCAGGACTATTTGTTTCTGCCTCAAGTTCTTCTGTCTTCACCACAACCCAGCACAGTACTACAGTTTAGTGAGAGTTCTGTACTTCAACCCGTGGTTCTGCAGCTTTTTTCCCTTATGGCAGTTAGCTTGTCACTACTGTATTGCCTTTACTTAGCGTCTCCGATTGCTTACTCCTTGGAACTCCCCCCTGGGGCACTCTCTTCATCTCACACTCCCTGTTCCATCCTGGCCAGGGCTGTTACTTCTTTGCTTGGTGAACTCGGGGCTGTACTGCTAGCCATCCTATCCCTGGATTTGTCTCCGGTGCTGTCCTTCTTTCAATTTTCCTTCCTTTTCTTCAGATCTCGCTATCCATGCCTTGGTCTCCACTGACATCAGGAACACCCACGTCATGCGGCTCTGCTGAATATTCATGACCTATGTTTCTGTTGCACTCTGGACCCTATATGACCTCCTGACAGGAAACTGTTTCTGTCCCTGCACCTTAGCCCCTCCGATTCTGGCCTAGTCCCAATCATTAACCCTAACTGTCCCTATTGTCTGTCAAACTACAACACCATCATCAATAAAACATGTGTCACCTCTCCAATATAACTGCTTTATTTTTTATTATTTTTTACTTATTTCTGTTTTGATGACACTTCATTTGAAAATCACTAGCAAATGTTTGGATACTAAAACAAGACATCAGTTCCGCAGCCTCTGTCCCCACCCTAAAATGAAGCGTCATCAGTGATGTCTGTTTTAGAGGCTTGGTAAATCCCTATTGTACTGATCATGCATCCAGTTGTCAATTCTGAAATATGCTAGGTTCCAGCTCCCTTCTTACTGGGCAATATTCTTTTCAGCGTAAAGTGACAGTGCGCTCCATCACCTGCTCTAATTAGAAGTGACAAGCTAGCAACAGAGCGCAGTGTCAGTGCACATTATAAGAAGAGAACCTTACAATGCACTGCCCCCAAAACAGATGTTACTTTCAGGGGCAGGGCTGGCCTCTTATTTTCCTGCTCACCAGGTTCTCTCCTTACAGTAAACACTGATAGTGCTCTCTGTTGCAGGCTTGTCACTTCTAATTAGAGCCGTCGAGGAAGCGCACTGTCACTATGCATTGAGAAGACTAGTGCACAGTAAGAAGGGAGCTTACACTGAGCAAATATTGCAATTTACAACCGACATATGCTCAGTACAGCAGAGACTATCACAGCCCCTGAAATGAATGTCACTAATGATGCTTTGTTCAGAATGGGGACAGAGGCTGTGGTCACTGATGAAGTCCCAATTGAGTATCCCAGCATGCCCTGGTAATTCTCAAACAAAATGTGCTAAAAATGGAAATAGATAAAAAAAAGCAGATAGATTACAGTGAGAAGGGTAGGATTTTTTTTTAAACCATATTAGAAAAACTATTATATTATCAAAATAAATAGACATTTATTGTGAAAATCAATATTAGTTTCGGACAACCCCTTTATATACACCCCTGTTTTCACGTAAATCTTGTTTACCCTCCTCCTCGTTTTTTCCACACCCATAGAATATTGGTTTAAGCACTCAGAAGCCTTCAGAAACCTACTTTCTCTGAGGTTTTGGATGGAAATAGCAGTACCCAATAGTCCATAAGACGTCCACTTTTTTCTGGGAACATCGTGGATGTTCCGGTAGAGTTGTCAAAAATGTACAGTATATGGGGCATTCAGAAATGAATACTTACTGCACCATTAGTACTTGTCCTTTTCTCTGACATGGAAAACTACATGTGAACAAGCACACACTTGTGAATGTTTCTGCTACCAGATGCTTTGGGGACTAACAAAATAATATTGAGGGTTCTTGGCTTACAGTGGTTGTCTGGGACTTTAACATTGATGACCTATCCTTAGAGTAGGTCATCAATGTCTGAACGGCGTGACGGCAACACAGGATAGGCAAATCAATGTTAACATTCCGGATGACACTTTTAACTTTGCGCACCCCTGTTCTAAATAAAAGAGACATTTAAGTGCCCAGATTAGATAGAAGGCTGCCAAACTCACCAATTTTGTCAAGATCCATCTAGCGTGTATGGTTCCTGCCTACAGTTCCCCAACAGAAGCGGGTGGTTGGAATTCAATGGCTAGTACGTTTGTTTGGTGGGTAGAAAAACCGCTATCACTTCAGGAGAATACAGGAAAGCGCTGCCAAACCTTTCTATGGGCGAGTCAGGAGAGATAGCTGTCAGCTGGTGAGTAGTTGGCGGTCAGCTATCTATTGTGTATGGCGGCTTCACAGTTTCCCTATAATATTTGCCTATTTGTTAATAGAGAGAGACCCATCATTTTCATGTGTCTCCTTTAAATGGATCAGTGAGTAAATATCCAGAATCCGCCCTTACAACTTTCCCTTTATTGGCATTCTTCTTCTTACTTGTTATTATGTTAAGTCTATTTAGAAGGGTGAATTACAAGTTTAGCCTAAACAAACAAATGAATGTACTCGGAAGAAAAGCCAATTTGACTTTGGTTGTTACCTTGCTGTAGGAGACGTTTGTGCAAATCGCCTATAAGCTTATTGACCTGAATCTTTGACTCCTTGTTTCGCAGGATATGGCTAGAATGAGGACACTGATAGATCACTGATTACAGCTGATTGAACACCCCCGTGTTAACAGCTTGCAGACCCCACCTGCAGGCTCCACATTATCTTTCCTGCCTAGATTTGTTATTTTCCAGGTCCAATATAACCCCCTCGCCGGTGAGATGCTCCATCTTATTAATGTACAGCTTACTGCATTTAGCGGTGCCGTAGTCAGCCGCCATGAATACATAATTTATATATCAGGATACACCTTGTATATGCATAATGTATAATAGCAAAACAATCTGGAATTAGAGGACATTCATCAATAGCATTGACGGGTATGCCGTCAGCTGAAAATGGCACAAATTGCAAATTTATCAACATGAGACATAAGGGGGGTCATGAAATATTATATTTAGTGCATCTTGTTAGGTATTTTTCTCATTCTTCTTCCAGCCCATGGTTGGCTTGCTCTTACATTAAGGCCTCCTTCACACATCTGTATAAAACCGGTGCGGGAAAAAACTGTACTAATGTGTGATCAGTGTGTGATCAGTGTGTGATCAATGTGCCATCAGTGTGCGATCAGTGTGTGATCAGTGTGTGATCAGTGTGTGATCAGTGTGTGATGAATGTGTGATGAATGTGTGATCAGTGTGCCATCAGTGTGTCATCAGCGTGTCATCAGCGTGTCATCATTGTGTCATCAGTGTGTCATCAGTGTGTCATCCTTGTGTGATCAGTGTGTGATCAGTGTGTCATCAGCGTGTCATCAGTGTGTGATCAGTGTGTCATCAGTGTGTCATCAGCGTGTCATCAGCGTGTCATCATTGTGTCATCAGTGTGTGATCAGTGTGTCATCAGTGTGTCATCATTGTGTCATCAGTGTGTCATCAGTGTGTCATCAGTGTGTGATCAGTGTGTGATCAGTGTGTGATCAGTGTGTCATCAATGTGTCATCAGTGTGTGATCAGTGTGTCATCAGTGTGTCATCAGCGTGTCATCAGCGTGTCATCAGCGTGTCATCAGCGTGTCATCAGTGTGTGATCAGTGTGTCATCAGTGTGTGATCAGTGTGCCATCTGCGTTTTTCTGGTATAAATAAATAAAGAATGAAATTACAAAGCTTATCCTATACTTTGCAATATTAAACACATTCAACACACAGATTACGCACGGATGCCAGATATGCAAATTATCTCTTCTCCAGAAAATAGAAAACTGTATCCTCTGTGCTACCCAATAGAAGTAGCTGTCCTATAAGTAGGGTCTAGAAAAGAATTTTATAGTTTTAGAAAGCTCCACACCATCAGTTGCAGTTTATTAAAAAAAAACAACAAAAAAACAAACAAACCTACTTTGCTCACCCTCCCGGGGTCCAGTGCTGAGTCTCCCCTGCTGCTTCCAGCATCTATTGTTTTCTGCATTTGAACAACATTGCAGCCAGTCAGAGAGATCAGCAGCTCTCCCAGAGTTGATAGCATGAATCAATTAATGCACACACTGATTGGTTGCAGTACTGTTAACATGATGTCAGCACTGCAGACAATAACAAACACTGGCGGTGTGACATCAGCACTGCAGACAATAACGGACATTGGCGGTGTGATATCAGCACTGCAGACAATAACAAACACTGGCGGTGTGATATCAGCACTGCAGAGAATGGCAGACATTGGTGGCGTGACATTCAGCACTGCAGACAATAACGGATATTGGCGGTGTGATATCAGCACTGCAGACAATGACAGACACTAGTGGTGTGACATCAGCACTGCAGACAATACCAGACACTGACGGCATGACGTTAGCACTGGAGACAATAACAGGCACTGACAATGTGACATCAGCACTGCAAACAATAACAGACACTGGCGGCATGATGTTAGCACTGGAGACAATAATAAGCATTGGCGGCATAACGTTAGCACTGGAGACAATAGCAGACACTGGCGGCATAACGTTAGCACTGGAGACAATAGCAGACACTGGCGGCATGACATTAGCACTGGAGACAATAACAGACATTGGCGGCATAACGTTAGCACTGGAGACAATAGCAGACATTGGCGGCATGACGTTAGCACTGGAGACAATAATAAGCATTGGCGGCATGACATTAGCACTGGAGACAATAACAGACACTGGCGGCATGATGTTAGCACTGGAGACAATAATAAGCATTGGCGGCATGACATTAGCACTGGAGACAATAACAGACATTGGCGGCATGACGTTAGCACTGGAGACAATAATAAGCATTGGCGGCATGACATTAGCACTGGAGACAATAACAGACACTGGCGGCATGATGTTAGCACTGGAGACAATAATAAGCATTGGCGGCATAACGTTAGCACTGGAGACAATAGCAGACACTGGCGGCATAACGTTAGCACTGGAGACAATAACAGACACTGGCGGCATGACTTTAGCACTGGAGACAATAACAGACATTGGCGGCATAACGTTAGCACTGGAGACAATAGCAGACACTGGCGGCATGACATTAGCACTGGAGACAATAATAAGCATTGGCGGCATGACATTAGCACTGGAGACAATAACAGACACTGGCGGCATGACGTTAGCACTGGAGACAATAATAAGCATTGGCGGCATGACATTAGCACTGGAGACAATAACAGACACTGGCGGCATGACGTTAGCACTGGAGACAATAGCAGACATTGGCGATGTGACATCAGCACTGCAGACAATAACAGACACTGGCGGCATAACGTTAGCACTGGAGACAATAATAGGCATTGGCGGCATGACATTAGCACTGGAGACAATAACAGACACTGACAGCGTGACTTTAGCACTGGAGACAATAATAAGCATTGGCGGCATGACATTAGCACTGGAGACAATAACAAACACTGGCGGCATGACGTTAGCACTGGAGACAATAGCAGACATTGGCAGTGTGACATCAGCACTGCAGACAATAACAGACACTGGCGGCATAACGTTAGCACTACTGAGCTCACTGATTTTCTGCAGTGCTGCAGACAATAACGGACACTGGTAACAGTGTTGGAGACTCAGCGCTCCACAGTGGGAGAGTAAGTAAAGGACGTTTTCTTTTTTTTTTTAAACAAACTGCAGCCATAGCATACTGTAGGTGTTTTCCCAAACTGGAAAACCCCTTTAATGTTAATGGGCGAAGGTATGGACTTACTCTAAGAGCAAAACAAAAATGGATGTGTTGCTTAGTCCAAAGTTTGCAGCCACTGAACAAATTTGTGCTTGACCCTTCTTTTCTGAAGTTGTTGCAATGCCAGTAACTTGATGTCAGTCCGGGCCCCGTGGGCTTTAAAGGTTAAAGAAAATATTTAACCCCCTCCTTCCTGAACGTTCTGCTGCGTCTTTATGAACTTGAACGAAAAGTGCTCATTTCTCACCAGGCAAGCTCCATGGTACAATTACTTTCTCTGCTTTCATCTGAACTCTTAGCGCAGTAGAAATAATATCCAGGCTGCAATTCGGAATCCATTTGTTTAATACTTCTTAAAGGAAATTGCAATATAGCAGAAGAGAAGAACACATATAATAAAATCTAAGATCACAGGAAGACTGAAGGAGTGTGTACATAAAAGAAGAATTGTTTGCCAGACTTTTAAACAAAGGATTATAGTGTGCAGAAGGAATCAGATCAGAATGTAAAACACGCTCGGAGCAGTGTGACTATTATCCTCCTTACATTAGAAGCAGAACGGCCGGTGGATATTGTATTTCTTGTATAGCAATTTGCATGTTTCCATTACACTGATCTATATGCCCGTCTGTGTGTACACTGATATATATATATATATATATATATATATATATATATATATATATATATATATATATATATATATACAAGCTTGGACTGGCCCAAGGGAGAACAGGAAAATCCTCCGGTGGGCCACCACCCTCTTTTATGAGCAGTACTTGGCACAATATACTTGAATCACTATGTACAGATAAAGGCGGCATCTTATTCTTTTAACGATCTACCCCGATCATTGTTATATAAATTTGGGATTGAGGAAAATGTCCCATTTGTAAATAGTTGAAAAGCGGGGCCCTGGAGTTGGCTACTGGTGGGCTCTTGGCTCCCCATTCCGACACTCTCTCTCTCTATATATAATATCTACGCATCTGCGACTCTCTACTTTTAATAAATGAAGTCCCTGTTTATTTGACTTTCAGCCAATGAAGAGGGCGGTCATGAAACAACAGAATTGGATGGAGAGGCAACGTCAGACAAAACTTTACAAGCCGGGACAGTGGCAGATGGCTGGGATGGACCAGGTGAGCGGAAATATATTTGAATGTATTACATGCTTTTTATGTATTTTAGCACTTCGTTTATCAAGCGGCCTCATAGCTGTGACAGTAAGGAGATACTGGGAGTTATAGTTTTCGAAACGGTTGCAGACCACTGGATTAATCAGTGGTAATATGTATGTATGGGTCATATGATCCTTTATGTTCGTTGACCTGCTAATGAGGAGATCGAATTTTTACCATTTTTTTAAACTTCATTTTAGAAGATGCAGCTTTTACTCCTTGGTTTGTTTGTAACAGGACGTCATACAGATCTGGTGCCTCTGTTACGTTTGGTTGTGTTGTTTACTAATCTAGATATTTATGATAATTAATAGCCAAGTACAGTATATAACTTGGTAGTTGTAGATAAGGATGCAATTTACTGATTTCTAGCAAATGGTCCCATGAGCTCACTGATATGATAGTCCAAGTGAAAAGAAAAGAGGTGGCACTCACCAGAAAAAAAGCCAAACTCTATTGGTCCAAAAACTGTTTAAAATATCTCAGGCAGGGGGGGGCTGGAGAGTGCAAAGACGATGGCCGTTTCGCGCTCTGTTGCGCTTCTATGAGTCTTTGAAGTGAAGGGGGAGGAGGGGGATTATATACCCGAAAGGAGGGTATAGCCCACCCACCAAACCTTACTTAAAATATGACAAAATACAATGAGCACTTAGTGCATGACATAAAAGATCAAAAACAATAAGCGCCAAAAAAGCACATTAATTCCATCTGTACAGAATACAAAAAATATATACAAGCAGAAAGTCAGAGGAACACTGACATATCAATGTGATCATTGAAACCTGTGGGACCCAGCGCTTGGGAGCGCATTATCCATTTAGCCTCCCTTTGTAAGAGGTCTGTGAATTTTGCCACCTTTTGGGGGTAACACCACCTTTTCCAAACCTGCGAAAGTAATAACATGCGGATTACCATCATCTGCTTCCCCAATGTGTTTTATCAACCTGGGTACACCTTTGCCCGTAAGTATGGAGTTACAATGTTCCCTGAATCTCACAAATAATGGGCGTATTGTTTTGCCAATGTAGAAAAATCTACAGGGACAAAATAAAGAATATACAACATAATTGGTTTTGAACAATATGAAATCACGCATATGTTGACTTATTGTACCAACTGACAGGGAGTTGCCGGCAACATGTTGTGAACATAAAAAACATTGACCGCACTTGAAGTTGACTATGGGCTTTCCAGCTTCCAACGAATGAATTTTTATTTTTGTTCTGCAAACGGTTCCGCATCAAAACATCTCTTAAACACTTAGATATCCTGCAAGTGATTATTGGACCCCTAGCCACAACATCACTGAGATCACCTTCATGTTCCAAGACATGCCAATTTTTTCTGATTGAGGACCTGTTGAAACTGTCCATAGGGCCATAGTCAAAGCAAAAATCAAATTTTATTTCATCCTTTTTCTTGATCTTTAGAACCACTCACTCCTGTTTGGCCTTGATCAAAGCTTTATCCAGGAGGCGTGGGGGATAGCCCCGTTCGCTGAATCTATCATATATCTCCCTGGATTGCCTCTCAAAGCCCTCTAATGAACTATTACACCTTTTTACTTGCAAAAATTGACTAAAAGGGATAGACTCTAAGAGTCATCAGGTCCTCAATCAGAAAAAATTGGCATGTCTTGGAACATGACGGTTATCTCAGTGACCTTGTGGCTAGGGGTCCTATAATCATTTGCAAGAGATCTAAGTGTTTAAGAGATGTTTTGGTGCGGAACCATTTGCAGAACAAAAATAAAAAAATGAATTGGTTGGAAGCTGGAAAGCCCATAGGCAACTTCAAGTGCAGTCAATGTTCTTTTTGTTCGCCACATGTGGTCGGCAACTCCCTGTCAGTTGGTATAATAAGTCATCATATGCGTGATTTCATATTGTGCAATACCAATTATGTTGTATGTTCTTTATTTTGTTTCTGTAGATTTTTCTACATCTGCAAAACAATACGCCCATTATTTGTGCAATTCAGGGAACATTGTAATGCCATACTTACGGGCAATGGTGTACCCAGGTTGATAAAACACATTAGGGAAGCTCATGATGGTAATCCGCATGTTATTACTTTCGCAGGTTTGGAAAAGGTGGTGTTACCCCCACAAGGGGGCGATCTTCACAGACATCTCCTACAAAGGAAGGCTAAATGGATAATGCGCTCCCAAGCGCTGGGTCCCATAGGTTAAAATGATCACATTGATATGTCAGTGTTCCCCTGATTTTCTGCTTGTATATATTTTTTGTAATCTGTATAGATGGATTTAATGTGTTTTTTTGGTGCTTATTGTTTATTATCTTTTATGTCATGGACTAAGTGTTCATTGCATTTTGTCGTATTTTAAGTGAGGTTTGGTGGGTGGGCTATACCCTCCTTTCGAGTATATAATCCCCCTCCTCCCCCTTCCCTTCAAAGACCCATAGAAGCGCAAAACGGCCGTCGCCTTTGCACTCCCAAGCTCGCCACCTGCCTGAGATGTTTTAAACAGTTTTTGGGCCAATAAAGTTTGGATTTTATTCCGGTGAGTGCCACGTCTTTTCTTTTCACTTGCATTTTGCTCTTGTGTGCACCTAAAGGAAAAAGATTTATGCCTGCGGTAATTTTGTTCAGCTGATGGTGTTGGCTCCGTGGATTGCCGGTGGTGCTCGGCTTCCTCTACTATTGTGACTGATACGATAGTGTTGTATTTCCGGTGCACTTACATGTGCCGATAATTGGCCTGTCTAAACAGGCTGCCAATCATCCTATGAGTGAGCAAAAAATTTTTTTCCTGATATTATATTATTTTTAAGGTTGCTTAGAAATAATTGTTCTCGGCAGCACATCATCCCGAGTAAAAAAGATATGCGCTATCGACAGAGTTGGGAGAATTCGATTCTCAGGATTTCGGTCCATCGGCCAGGTCAGTATACTGTGACCGTTGGACCGTGTCTTCTAAATTCTGGAAATCCCGGTTCTCCTTTTGATTAGCAAACATCATCATTGTGGCATGGCACACACACAATATCGCGTCAGCCCAATCAAAAGCCGGGAATGCCAGGAGATAATCAGAGATTTGCAGGCTTCAGTGGTCATTGTCTACTGATCTGGCCCATGACCTGAAGTCCTGCAAATTCATTCTCCATCTCTAGCTGCTGAGAACTGTTTTTCTGTGCGCGCAGAACGATTGTGAAAACGATCATTCTGCGTGTAGGTAAGTGCCTTCAGGCTATTAAATAATCAGTTTGCATTCAGCTGATTAGCAGTCTTGATCCGTATAGTGAAAATTCACCTGTATTTCCCGTCCTCTCCTCTTTCCCTTTTATGGTGAGTTGAAAAGACCGATCTGCAGAAATGACTTCAATGGGATTTATTTAGAATTATACATTGATGTGGAGGTATTTTGTAGAGATGTCCATTTTGGGCAATCTCTTTTTGGGGGAAGGGTTCCATGATGATTAGATATCAATATTGTATCAACAAGTGTTCAGTTTCCTTGCAGCACCACCAGTGTAGAAATATAGCATTACACAATTCAATGAGCTCCCTACGTAGAGTGCCGACATGCTGAGTCCTCCAGCACAAGAGATATTCTTTATAGCTGGTCATCACCCTTATTTCTCTAATAGATGAGGGTCTTGGATAGCATGACACCCCCTCTACTAATTTTTATTTTTAAATATTTTTCTTTTACAATATACCACCATACATGGAGATATTTAATGAAAAGAGAAAAATGAGCTAGTGCCACTCTTGTATATGGACGTTGGCTGGTGTTACACTCTAATACAGACACTTGAAAGGATTTGAGTTGCAATACCAGACATGGACCGGAGTGGACTATTACTGGACCAAAGCTGCCGTGTTTTCTGAATTTCATATAATCATTTTATGCTTTCTTGCTTAGTTGACAGACTAAGACTAAAGCTGGCCATACACATTAGATAACGATTGTTCAGCTGACAGGTATCTCTCCTGACTTCAGTGACCTTACGTTTGGAGCGCCCCCACACCGCCGCAGGGCCGAGGGGTACCCGGAGCCGGGCCTCTGGGATCTCAGTCCTGGGGTTGTCACGGTGGCTAGACCCGGTCCGTGGCCCTGTCTGTCAGTGGGGGACGTCCGGTGAAATAAGTGGTGGTGTAACGGTGCAGGTCGCGATAAATAATGAAGACACCAGGTTGCAGTCTCTTTACCTCTTTACTGAAGGTTTTGGAGACCTCAGTCCAGAGCGCTGTTAACTGGGTTGTCAGAGACCGGCCGGTCCAAAGGCACATCAGGGGTTCTCTTTACAGGTGGGAATCAGTGTCTACCTTCTAGCGCTGTGTGTTGTAGTTCTTCCCTGCTGAGCTCCCGGGATAGTCCTCACAACTGTTTCTGTCTGTCTCTACTGTTCGTTCTCTCCGTCCTCCAGGTGATATGGTAGGACGCACCCGTATGACGGGGTAGGCCTGGAGTTCTTCCGGGACCCTAGAGTCGCCCCTCTCCCACAGCTGCCTCCGTTGTCTGCTTAGGTGTTAAGTGAGACAGCCAACCTGTAATTAGCTGTCCGGCCGTGGTTTGCAGTGTACTTAAAGTCTCTTACTTGCTCGGCGTTCCGGCCACCGATTGTTTGCGCCTCAGAAGGATGTTGCCTCGGTCTAACAGCATGACTCCTTCTGGTCCCAATTCCTCTTTACTGTATTCCCTTTGTGCACTGGTTAGTTCTGCTCTGAGGAGTCTGCCAGGATCCCACCCCTGACAGGTCCCCTCACTAGCTCTTCCCAGCTACTTCTCCTGTCTTCCTGTCCAACCCCCAGTTTTACCATAGTGTGAGGAGTGGCCTACTAGATAGGACCACCCCCCTGGTGGCCGGAGTGTGAAGTGTAGTGAGGTGTTACCTGGTCAGAGAAACTCCTTTAGTGCAATCAGACGTACCATAGCTCCCCATAGTGGCGGAGCCACAGTACTGCAACAACCATGACTCTGGGGTGCTGCACATACACCTGAACGTTTCGCCGATCTTCCCAAAATGGATAGTATCGACAACTTATATAGAAAAATCGGTCTGATATTGGACCATAATGCATGGACTGGCCGCCATTCTCAGAATCAAGCATGATAGCTTCATTTATTTCTATGAAGCTGTCACGCTTGGGTGAGGAGACCGCGACCACCCAATATTGGACCAAATTGTATGGACATCGGAATGCTCCTTGACTTTATCTAGTGTCAAAGATCTCTCTTTGTGCCAGTGTGTGAGTATTTCCAATCAGGCAGTGAAATACCTGTATAAGTAGATTTTACGGTAACCATGATGATACATCTATAATCCTTCTTTAAATACATACCATCTGATGGAGTAAGTCATTATTTATTTTTAATTCCTTTAGGAACTTGCTATATGGCTGTTTTAATTAGCAGAGAGTTTTTTTTTCAATATTAATGAGTTTCTCCTTTCCAACTTAGTGGGCGATAAAAGCTGTGCTTCCCATACTGCTCACTTGCTTTCTTAATGAATCTGGAAAATCATGATTTTGTGCTACATTTCCAAATAAGCGAAAACTGTAAAGCATGAAACATCCCGAGCGTACCCAAGATCTTGAGGGATATGTTACAATCAGAGGTTTACAAAGTTGCTGCTAGTTCTCCTTTCCATGCATGGTCCTATAGGCACAATGGTCTTTATAGACACTGAGATAATAATAGCTTCTGATAAAAATTGAAATTTTGGATATTTTAAGCCATCTCAAAACTCTTTTTTTTTTCTTTCCTTGTTGTATTTGTCTTTGTTTAAGTTTTTTTCTTCCAGTTGTCCATTTTCCTTCCATATTAGTTCCATGTTAATAGTGTTCACCATATGGTGTATTGGCAAAATGGCAATGTTGACGGGCATGACCGAGGGTGAATTGGCATAATTTGGCAGTTTAACTCAGTACGAGGTGACAGTGAACTGAAAAGTAAGAAATGCCGGTTGATTAAAACCAATGTCTAAGTTCAACAGATGGATAGGACAAGACGAATGGAAGGAGCACATGCACGACCACAATGCATGATTTAATCCAATGGGCAGCATGGTGGCTCAGTGGTTAGTATTGTTACTTTGCAGTGTGGAGGTCCTGGGTTCAAAACCCACCAAGACAACATCTGCAAAGAGTTTGTATGTTCTCCTCGTGGTTTAGTGGGTTTCCTCCGGGTTCTCCAGTTTCCTCCCACACTCTAAAAACATACTGATAGGGAATGTAGATTATGAGCCCCGATGGGGGACAGTGATGGTAATGTCTGAAAAGTATTGTGGAATTAATGGTGCTGTAGAAGCAATGCAAAATAAATAAATACATAAAAGACCTTTCCCGCTTGATCCCAACTGTCGATCCACTGGACCAAACATTTAGAAAAGAACTTTACCCATGGACATAATAATTTATGTTATTTTCTTCTATAAAAGCATCTAAACAGTTTTTTTTTTTTAAACCCATCGATTGTTCATGCTGTGACCAGCTCCTGAGGTAGACTATTCCACAGATTACCGGTAATAGCTTTTATGATAAAAAAAAGCCTTGTATCCTCTGGAGATTAAATCTTTTTTCTCCAGGTGGATGGGGTGTCCCCTTGGATTTTGAAATAGCTTATGACTATCCTTTTTGTATGGGCTATCTTCTCAAGAACTTACATGTAATTTTTTAGTCTTTCCTCATAGCCAAGATCTTTCATGCTACATCTCAGTTTTACGGCTCCTCTTTGTAGCTTTTCTAAATCCAGGGTATTCTTCCTATGAACTGCTACTGGTAACTACGACTAAACTGCATATTTCATGCTTTTGTAAAGTGGTAGTATCATGTTCCTGTCCTTCAAGTCCATGCCACTTTTAATCGTTGACAATATCCTTCTAGCTTTAGAAGCTGCTGATTGACATTGTGCTAATATGTTGTCTGTGACCTACAAGCACATCCAGATCCTTCTCTACAAGTGACTCTCCAAGTTTTACTCCCCCTAGCCCGAATAGTAGTTGTGCCTAGGTGTATAACTTTACAGTTCTCCACATTGAATGTGGAATTATTTTTTCCACCAGATGGACACAATGGACTTTACAGTATATGTCACAGTGGTCTGCAATCTGTGGCTTTCCTATGCTGGGAGTTGTAGTTTCATGACAGCATTAGGTGGGGATGAGATGTTGTCAGTTTGACCTCAATCAGCAGCATCTCCACCTCCTTGTCAAAATGTGACAAAGGGTTTGCTCACATCAGTGTATCCTGAAAAGTTGGACGAGTGTCATGCAAGTTTCCTAAGTATGCCGCTCCGTATGTCATGCGAGTACAATGGGAGTGTGCAGTTTATTTCTCGCCTAGCATCCGTATGCAATGTATTCTAGACATCATCTTTTATATACTGTAGTTCTCTATCTAACTTAAAACTAGTTTACAAAATGCATAAAGCAATATTATATAAAGATATACATAGATGATAGAAATATACTAAATATATAATACATAGATGATAGATATATGTATAGATAGATACATAGATAAATAGATAGATAGATAGATAGATAGATAGATAAATATATTAAATTTGCACCCTCTAGTGCCTTTCATGTGGCATTAAAAGGTGTTTAGCCTGGTTTAACCTACTAAATAAGTAAATAATTAAACAAAAATGATGTGTTTTTCATCACCAGTCAAGGTAAAGCAGACAGCTTTGGGCTTTTATTATCAGGCTGGAAGTTCCTTGGGAATTGGGCCTTTCCTAGTCTAAAAATATCAGTCCGCAGGTACCCCAAAAGTGGCGCATCTCATGAGAAATACTGATTATGGTGCTTTGCATTTACTCTTCGTGTTTGCTCTGGTGCATTGGAAATTGGGATAATGGAATTTGGGGTTGATGTCAGCTGGGATATGTAAAAAGCACAGCTGGCATTAAACCCATGTGTTAGTAATGGAGAGGTGTCTGTCTATCAGACCCCTCCATTACTAACCCAGTAATCAAAAATAACAAAATGCACACAAAAAAATACTTTATTTGAAAAAACACTCTCCAATACTATCACTGGTTCATCAATTTATAAAAAAAAAAAAAAAAAAAAAAAAGCCATGCAGGTCTACCGTAGTCCAGGGAATCTGATGTAGTCCACAGATGGAAAACTGAAAAAGAGAGAAAAGAAAAACAAGACTCTGTCATTTATTCACCCAATTCATTAGGAAAAATGTTCCCACGCAGATCCCCGAATCCGGCCCCAGTGGCTGTCAATAAGTGACATGTTACAATAAGCCCTATCAAACCTTGCATTAATGTATATCCTTGGGATAGGTCTTTGGTGTCTGATCGGTGAGGGCGCGACACCTGGCACCCCTGCCCATCAGCTGTTCCCGGTGTTTGCGGCGTCCGGAACTGCTCAGTTTTTATTTTCTGTGTGACACACGGATGATGATCTGAACAGCGGTATGTTGGTTTTTTTTTAATGTACAAGAAAAAACAGACGTCTGAAGGAATCCTAAGTCCGGGTTCAGGCGAGCGCATGCAAAATTGTCCATTTTTCATCCAACTTACATTTACAAATGGTAGTTTTCAGTGTCATAATGGCATCCGTATGTCCATTTTGTACATCCATATGGTGTGTAGTTGTTGCATGGACAATTTAATAAATATTACAGCAAAAATACAGTTTTTCCTCTCTTAATAATTATAATGGTTGTGTAAGAAAAACACATGACATGTGGATGGTGACCTATACGTGACCCGTTTTTTACGCACCCATTGACTTATGCATGACGGACGAGTCTGATCGGAGTGGTGCATGCTGTGATTTTCTATGCACAAACCATCAGTCCGCGGGTAAAAACCCACAGACATGACGCATTTGTTTAGTCCGCTCGTCTGAACGATCCCTTACACTCACAAAAACGCAAAAATGTTACACAAAAAATTGCTAATAGTATCCGTGAAACCTAAGACGGATGCTGGGATGCTGAGATTAGCAGTCCTGCTTCCCATTTCTTTTTTTTCTTCTGATTGCAAAAAATGTGCAAGATAGAAAATCTACAGAAATGCCATTTGATGTAAATTTAAAAAAAAAAAGAAAGAAAAAAAAAAGCCCCCCTGAAACACAGCGAACAGTAGAGATAGTTTGACAGTAAGAGGAATATTGTGAAGATGGAGAAGAAATCATAGAAAGACTGTGTGTTACCCTGACAGTGAATCAGTATTATCTCTGCTATCAGATAATGCAGTTATCATTAATTTTCACATTTGCATTTCAATCTTTAGAAGGAAATGACTCTTGCTGGATGAAGATAAGAGCTCTGTACCACTATAATGAACCATCATTTCATCACTGCGCTTTGTATCCCTATGAAAATGAGGCTGGGGAGGGTGGTCATAGAAAACATTATAACAAAGTGTCAAAAATTACTACAGACTTCCAAGCCCTTTATAAAACAAGAGGCAGCCTAAATAAATCTTCTGTTGTGAAGTGGATATCAGATTATTAGAATAAAGCTGCCATCTCTGTCGGGAAGAGAAAACAGAGAGGGAGGAAAAGCTTTGAGCTCCGGTCTTCCTCTAACCATGACCACTATTTCAAGGACCTGGAACGCAGCAGGTTAAAGGAATAAAACCTCCCGTATGGGCCAGAAGCAAAGGAGGGAAATTAATTCTCTTAAAGAAATGTTCTATTTTTCCTTTTTACACCTGATTTAGACCCCATTCACGTAATCTGCACATTACTGAGATCCTTGTACATATTGATTTATAGAATTAATATACAATATTATATTTATATATAGTATATACCAGAGATCACAGAATCAATTCACAGGACTCTGGATCAGCTTACAGATTATCATTCTATGACTAATGGATGGGATAGATAGATAGATAGATAGATAGATAGATAGATAGATAGATAGATAGATAGATAGATAGATAGATAGATAGATAGATAATAGATAGATAGATAGATATGAAATATATCGATATGAGATAGATAGACAAATAGTGATAGATAGATTGATAGATATGAGATATATGTCACAGGTTTACCATGACAAAGAGGAGCCAGAGGACAGCAGCATCTGATTTCTCCTACTCCTGCACTCTGTAGAAGCATCTCACCTTCATATTAAGTGGTGTAAAATTATTTTAGCAGTGCAGGGGTTAATCTGCTCAGTTGAGCGCTCCTGGAAGCTTTCCTGTGTTAAGGTTCTCAGCTGTTCACTGTTAGCCACTCCCATCTCATATATAATCTGAGTCCTGGCTAGCACTCATTGTCAGAGTAGCTTTTGCTGCTTGGTTGGAGGTTGTTAGTGATTGTTATTGGAGAAGGTGTTTTGTGAATTTATCTGTGACTGTAGCTAGGTTTTGAGTCTTTAATAATTCCCTTTCTTCAACTTTGGTTTAACCCCATCCTTCACTCCCCACTATTTACCTCTGTTGTTTATGTGTGTATATTTGTATGTTTGGTATTTTCCTTTATCCCTGTTTGTATTACCTTGTTTGTCTGGTTGGTGTATTGTGATGCACTACTGCTCCCCTCTTCCTGAGGGCAAATTCAGGAGCTACAGCAAGGTACATGGCCTTGGCATCTTCACAATCAGAAGTTATTCAGGGAACTGGGCAAGCTAGGGCGCCTCTAGCGTTAGGGACAGGGAAGGAGCCCCTGGTCCTGGGATTCCCAACAACAGAGCTATGACATTATATCAAAAGGAGCCGTAGAAGTGCAATTGCGAGAAACGGCCGTCGTCCTCACACTCCGTTCTCCATTTCCCTGCTGCACATGTTTTAAAGATTTGCAATAAACTTTGGATTTTACAGACCGGTGAGTGCCACCCTTCCTTTCTTTGTTTGGACTGTCAGTACTGTTTTTTTCTGGGTTGGCACCCTAGAGTCCAGGTACATATGCCTGCAGCGTTTTTCTTATGGCCTTCAAGTTTGGACATTGCGCTACAGGTGTCACAGCAGTGCTGATCGCTTTGCGTTTGTGTGGTTTGAGATAGATAGATAGATAGATAGATAAAGAGAGAGCTAGATAATAGATAGATAGTAGTGATGAGAGAGTATTCTCATTACTCGAGATTTCCTGAGCATGCTTGGGTGGTCTCTGAATATTTCGGCGTGCTCGGAGATTTAGTTTAAGTCGACGCAGCTGCATGATTTGCGGCTGCTAGACAACTTGAATACATGTGGGGATTGCAAGCAGGCAATCCCCACATGTATCTAGACAGCAAATCATGCAGATGCGTCGACATAAACTAAATCTCCGGGTACGCCAAAATACTCGGAGACCACCCGAGCATGCTCAGGAAATCTCGAGTAATGAGAATACTCTCTCATCACTAATAGATAGATATTAGATAGATAAATAGATTGAGAGATCCTATTATTTCACTATCATTGGAGGGGAAAAGACATGAAATTTATCACAATATCTTCCATATTTGTCCTGCAACATATATACTATTTAAAAATAATTACTGATTTGTTAGCTAATACTGCGGTATAATAAATGTTCCATGTATAGTATTTCTATAGTATATGACATAAAGTGTTCGTATTGATACCCTGGTGTCAACTTTCGTTCCACTTGCTCGCCTGCATTCTGGATTTTTGCTAATTTTCCCCCAAGAGATAGACAGTGTTGAAATTTAGAATAGAAAAAGAAGGAGCAGCAACCATTCCAGGTGAAAAAATATCAGAAGTCTTTATTCCGCCATAGTAAGATTACAACGTTTCGGCCATAGTGGCCTTTATCAAGTATAAAGGCCACTATGGCCGAAACGTTGTAATCTTACTATGGCGGAATAAAGACTTCTGATATTTTTTCACCTGGAATGGTTGCTGCTCCTTCTTTTTCTATTGTGAGTATTGGTCCTATTGGATCCCTGGACTTTGGAGCCTGCAGCCTTCAGCTGTGTGCTGTTGGTTATCTTTGGTTGAAGTGTTGAAATTTAGGTCTTACATTTGGCTAGGAACATCACCCCGAGATACACCGAAAAGCCGCAAATATTCCATAGGGAAATCTTTCTTCTTTTATGAACGATATAATAAGAGAGGTGTTAGTCACATAGAGAGAACATGGTTACAGGTTTTAATGGCAAGTACAACCTTATATTCTTATTGAAATATGGCATCTATCTATCTATCTATCTATCTATCTATCTATCTATCTATCTATCTGATATCTATCTATTATTTATCTATCTATTATCTATCTAATATCTATTTATTATTTATATATCATCTATCTATCTATTATCTATCTATAATCTATCTATCTATCTGTCTATCTATCTATAATCTGTCGTCACCCCTCTGTATCAGTCTGTAATTGTTAGTTTGTTTACTGTAAATGATATCTACAACTTTGTATGTAACCCTTCTCATGTACAGCACCATGGAATCAATGGTGCTATTTAAATAAACAATAATCTATCTAGAGGAAGAAAATTAGAGCAGCACAAAAATTGGAGGCAGCACACCGTTTGTAGTGAAAAGGAGCTATTTAATCAGCCCAGAAGGCGACGTTTCGGTCCCAACAGGAACCTTTCTCAATCTACCTATCTATCTATCTATCTATCTATCTATCTATCTATCTATCTATAATCTATCTATCTATTTATCTATCTATTATCTGTGTCCATGTTTAACATAGCAAAGTACAGTATGGGAGAAGCTTTGTAATTTCTTTCTTTCTTTATACATCGGTGAAAAACACTGATAGTAAAAACAGACATAAGAACCAAACACTGATGGAAAACACTGATGACAAACTGATCCAAAATCCTAGTGATATACTGATGACAAACTGATGACAAACTGATGACACAGGAATCATACACTGAGGACACACATGACACACTGAAGACACATGGATGACACACTGAAGACACATCAATGACACACGGATGACACCTTGGTGATACATTCATGACACACTGATAACACAAGGATGACACACTGATGAGACATGGATGACTCACTGATGACACACTAATGGTTCACTAATGACTCACTGATGACACATTGAAGACACAATGATGACACACGGATGACACACACTGATGACACACGGATGACACACTGACACATGGATGACACATTGATGACACATTGATGATGCACGGAGGACACACTGATGACACATGTATGACACACTGAGGACACATGGATGACACACTGAGGACACATTGATCCAAAACACTAATGACACCAGTACCATTTTTTTCACACGTCCTGATATTTCCAGTACCAGAAAAAATTGTAGAGAGATATCTGTGTCCGTGTATCTGTGTGTATAATATGTCCGGCACATGTATGGTAACCGTGTGCCGCATTAGTACCACCCGGATGGCCACCGGGGAAGAAGAGCTACAGTAAGCACTGTTCCCCGGCGACTGGTGCTGAAGATGGCTCTCATCATTCTCCTCTGCTCTGCCAGTGATCTGGGCGAGCAGAGGAGAATGATGAGAGTTAGCTTAAAGTCCGAATGATGACAGCAGGTGGGGGCTTTTGGGACTCTTACCCCCATCATCTGACACCTGCTTCCGCTAATAACAGTGACAGCAGGAGCAGATGATTGGGGTATTATACCTCAGCCGCTGCCTGCGATCTAACGAAATAAGTGAATGAAAAACCCGACATGGGTTCCCCCCTATTTTCTTGAACTAACCAGGCCAAACTCACAGCTGGGGCTGTAACCTTCAGCTGTCAGCTTCTGAATGGTTGACTATCGAGAATAGAGGGGTCCCCAATCTGTTTTTTTAAATTATTTAAATAATTAAAAAAACAGCGTTGGCTCCCCCCCATTTTTGACAACCAGCCTTGCTACAGCTCACAGCTGGGGGCTGGTATTCTCAGGCTAGTAAGGGGCCAATGATATAGCCCCCCAGCCTAAAAACAGCAGTCCGCAGCTGCCCAGAAAAGGCGCATCTATTAGATGCACCAATTCTGGTGCTTTGCCCCGCTCTTCCCACTTGCCCTGTAGCGGTGGCAAGTGGGGTTAATATTTGTAGGGGTTGATGTCACCTTAGTATTGTCAGGTGACATCAAGCCCACGGCTTAGTAAAGGAGAGGTGTCTATAAGACACCTCTCCATTACTAATCCTATAGTTATATGTTAAATAAAGACACAGCCAGAATAAAGTCCTTTATTAGAAAAAATTGCACAAACTCCTTTATTAATCTCAATTAAACCATACTTAATGCAATGGCTAATTCTTGCAAAGCCCTCCATCATCCTGTAATAAAAGTAAAATAAAAAAACAACAATATACCATACTTGTCCGTTGTTGTGTCCCACGCTGTAATCCTTGTCTGGGGGCTAAATAGTTTTCAACCTGGATGGTGCCAAGATGCGACCGTCCTGGCTGAAAACTACTGGTGAATGAGCTGCTGAGAGCGCAGCATCATTCACCAGCGGTGACATCATTGAGGCCGGGCTTAACTGCGGTGACCTCTGGACTGTGGGAAAAAGCTGGTGATGATGTCACCGCTAGTGAATGATGTTGCACTCTCAGCAGGCTCATTCACCAGTGGTTTTCAGTGGTAAGAGTCCCAAAAGCCCCCACCTGCTGTCATCGTTAATACTTTAATATAACTCTCATCATGCTCCTCTGCTTGCGCTTATTGCCGACATAGCAGGGGAGAATGATGAGCGCCATCTTCAGCACCAGCCACCAGGGAACAGCGCTTACTGTAACGCTTAATAATGATGGTGCACATGGACGGCATCCGTGTGCGGTACATGTTTACATGGACCCATTGACTTGAATGGGTCCATGTGATCCGTGCAGCTGCACAAAAACGGACATGTCGATGTGTGGGTCAATCGGACACAGGGTCCATGAAAAAACACAGATATGTGCACAGACCCATTCATTTGAATGGGTCTATGTGTGTCAGTGTTTCCGGTACGTGTGAAAACTGTCACCACACTTACTGGAGACACTGACGTGTGAAAGAGGCCTTAGGGTGATTTTTATCAGCTTTGAACCCTACCTGCTTTACATTTGTAGGTGTGGCATGACTTTTTTCAGATGAGACCCTAAAGGTACCTTCACACTAAACGATATCGCTAGCGATCCGTGACGTTGCAGCGTCCTGGATAGCGATATAGTTGTGTTTGACACGCAGCAGCGATCAGGATCCTGCTGTGATATCGCTGGTCGTTGAACAAAGTTCAGAACTTTATTTGGTCGTCAGACCGGCGTGTATCGTCGTGTTTGACACCAAAAGCAACAATGCCAGTGATGTTTTACACTGGTAACCAGGGTAAACATCGGGTTACTAAGCGCAGGGCCGCGCTTAATAACCCGGTGTTTACCCTGGTTACCAGTGTAAAATGTAAAAAAAACAAACAGTACATACTCACCTTCGCATCCCCCGGCGTCCGCTTCCTGCACTGACTGCCGGCCGTAAAGTGAAAGTGAAAGTACAGCACAGCGGTGACGTCACCGCTCTGCTGTTGGGGCCGGCGCTCACACAGTGCAGGAAGCGAACGCCGGGGGACGCGAATGTAAGTATGTACTGTTTGTTTTTTTTACATTTTACGCTGGTAACCAGGGTAAACATCGGGTTACTAAGCGCGGCCCTGCACTTAGCAACCCGATGTTTACCCTGGTTACCCAGGGACCTCGGCATCGTTGGTCACTGGAGAGCGGTCTGTGTGACAGCTCTCCAGCGACCAAACAGCGACGCTGCAGCAATCGGCATTGTTGTCGCTATCGCTGCAGCGTCGCTTAATGTGAAGGTACCTTAACTTTACAGGCTCTCCTCACCATGTGCATGAACCGCTGTCGCTAAAGATACAAGTTTGGTCACCTCATCAATGGAAAATAGAAGGGGAGCTGTATGGCCCAATGATGTCTGTGACTATGACTGAAACATAGATGATGTATGTTCTTAAGTTTTATCCATGTGAAAGAAGTAAGTACACAAAGACGACACCATATTTGAGCCCCTTGCTGAAGTTGCCATACAGTCCAGAGATTGTGTTACAGGGCAGTCATAGTAATGTCCATCCAATAATCCCATCTACGGTGTTACCAGAGGTTCGGAGAATTTGCCAGCTCAAGGGGAGGGTTTCTGGTAATCTCAATTTACAGTAGGAAGCCATTGTGCATAACTTGTGCAATCCCGTATCCCGCTACGTGGCTACAGCAAGAGATGGAGCACGTATGAATGTGATCGGCGGACGTGGTTCTCCTGTGTACCGCCACTCTCTTCTGAGCTTGTGTTTTTTGGCTGCTTCATCCAGCATTTCTTTTTCCTTTCAGTGTGATACAGTAAGAGGATTGACAAGCTAATACCAGCAGCCAAAGGGCTCAAAGGGTGAAGAGGTTAAATAGATTGGAGTTCTATATTGAATGGTTATCCCCAGGATGCCTGGACATCTCAAGTAACGATTTCCACTTGCAATGACCTTCACTGTGTCGATGGCTTTTCCATTGTTGTCACTTGTTAGACAATTCAGTAGAAGTCAATTGATGCTTTCTGCTTACAGTTGTTTTTACTATGTTGTGAAACTAAAAAATGGCAAATTGATTCGAAACTGTCCAGATTATCAGTCTTTTATGATCTATTATTATATTATTTGGATGTCGAAATTCAACACATGGACGGATAAACAATCTCAGCAAGCCTTGTCTGAGCAGTGGACTTCACAGATCATATTATATTGTTGTTTGGGGACAGGACAATTTACCTGGACATCCTCTGATTCTTCAGGTGTTTTGAACCCCTTCCCAAAATGTCAATTTTTTTAATTTTTGTTCTTTCGTTTTTTTTTCCTAGCCCTCTTCCCAGATCCATAAGTTTTTTTTTTCCTATCCATATTGCCATATGAGGGCTTGTTTTTGTAGGACAAGTTGTAGTTTTGAATGACAGAATTATTTTTACTATTCAATGTATTGAAAAACGAGTCCAAGTTCTGTGGAAAAAATGCAATTCCGCACCATTTTTCTGTGATCTATTTTTACGGTGTTTATTGTGTGGTAAAAATGACCTGGCATCATAGTTCTCCAGGTCAGTACAAATACGATGATACCAATCATGTATTTTTTTTTTTTATTTAAGCGGTGTAAAAAAGTGAAAATTTGTAAAATATGGTGCTTTCATCACAAAGTTCTGAGACCTGTAGCGTTTTGATTTTTCAGCTTTGCAACTGGGTGAGGGCTTATATTTTGTGTGTCAAGCTGACAGCTTTATTGAAACCATTTTGCGGTAGATATGACATTTTAATCACTTTCTATTTATTTAATTGTGGTGTTGCAGCGAACCCCCCAAAAACTGACACGAACATTTCTTTATTTTTTCTCTTTACGGCATTTATCGATCTGGTTAATTTTTTATAAATTCAAAGTTTATGGAAACAGCGATACCAAATATGTTTATTTTTTATTTCTTTATTTTTAAAAGTGATTAGGTTATTTTTTTATGATTAGGTTATTTTTTTTAAACATTTTTTTAAATATTTTACTCCATTTAGAAGACTTGAATTGGGTTTTCATTTTACAATCTGTGAATAAAAAAAAAAAAAAGAAATATTGAAATTTTCACACTGTTCACAAGGGCTCCTTTAGATTCCTGTTTCCTGTTCTTTCAGGAAGAATTTTCAGCAGGCTCCTTTATCAGCAGAGGCAGGTTTACACCTCTATAAATAGCTGATAACACAGAATCTACCAATCACAATAGGCCATGTCACAGATCCCCCTCTCTTCACAATAGCCTTTGCACACGCTCATTAGATGCGTCAATGAAAAAGATTGCCGCTAATGTACAATGGCCCGCTGAAGGAAAATTAGAAGATTTATATATTTTTGTTAAATACATATTGTATGGAAAAAAAAATATTTAAATGAAAAATTGATTTTGTGGGTCATTTTTGGAGAATGCATTCTGTTTAAAACATAGAAATGTGCCCACTAGTTTATAATGATGAGAGAGCAGTTGAGACATTAAAGCTTACTAGCAATTAATGAGCATAGTGAAGGGGAGGATGTGTTTCACAGTATTTTGCAGTATTATTTTTTTCTGGGGGAGTTGTCATATTCACAATATTTGTAATTAATGCTTTGGATTTCCAGCTAATTCACAGATCATACAACCAATTCGATATGGTTTACATCATACCATCATATCTTATGGGACTCATTAATGTCATCCTTCAAAAGTGTTTGGTGCTTCTGGCTCAGGAAGATGGTTCAGTGATGGCGACATTTGTTGTTTTACATGTAGTATGCACTTAAAGAGCATGCCGCCATTCTCCTTATTCTAATGTTTTGGTTTTTTGTTCCTTTCCATTTCTAAGTTATAGCCCCCTCTTTATTGTATGTAAACCTAGTCTTGTTATCCTATAGAGGTGGTCCTCAACTCTTATCCATAGTAGTCTTAATAAGGATAACGCCCACTTGGCTAATTAAATTTACAAACAAAAAATTATTGCGACTCGGAGCATAGAACCGAGCATAGAACGAGTAGGACATGGGTGGGATGGGGCATGGTCATGTCCGACCCTCAAATTCAATATAGATTATGTCAGCAAAGAGACGTAGCTTATTCCAGAAGCTCCAGAGTTGGAGTCCATTTCTGGAGGCCCCAAATAATAAAGTTGGACACGCTACTTAATGAGTAAGGTATATATATGCATGCATTCCCCTTAGACGAAGCTATACGCGAAACGCGCGTCGGGGCGCCACCACCACCCACAGGTAATGATTCAGTATGCCTTTTTGCAATGTTTGATCTGTCTCTGCCATTGGGCCACTCCATATCGGGTCTGCATTACTATTTAGGACACTTTACTTATTTATTTATTTACTGGGCCACTTGGTCTCCTACTTATTGCAGACCTTCCTTATTCTTTTTTTGATATGGTTCACATTATTGGTTTTTCCTAAAGGCCCCTCTACTGTGGATTTTTCACTTGTGAATATACGTACATTTGTATACATCTTAAACAATTGCCCTCTTGCATACTGTTTTTCTTACTCTAATCTTTTTTAGGGTTCAAATAACATTTAGAGAAGCCTTCCTTTGGCTCTCACTACCCCTCCTTCCATTCACTTAATAACCCTTGTTATGACATATATTTATTTATATTGCAATCATGTATTTTCTTATTAACATAAATGTATTACCTTGCTAGGTGGTTTGTTTTTTTTGTATAGTCTTATCCCCACTTTTTAATGAGTTGTTTTTTACATTGTTTCCAATAAAATTCTGTTATTTTATGGCTATCTGCTTCCATGTTCTGTTTTTGATGCTCTCTTTAATGAATAAGGTGACTGTACTCCACCAAACGCTTCATTAGCTCTGTGTGCGCTATGTGTGTAATGGTTAAATATTAACTTATCTTTTTTTTTTTTATAATTTTTTGCCAATGTTGAATCTTATGAAACTTTACAGATCATTTAATTAGGGAATTGTATTCCTGTAAAAAAGCTTTGCCCCAGTCTACTTGCCTACAGCTGCATTGATATCAGAATGGTCTCATTTGGAGTACAAATGATGGCAGTGAGGTATCACTAACTCTGGGGATAGCAAAAAAAAAAATCTCCATATTTTTTTTCTTGCACCTGGTCCTGTGCGGGTCCATGTGAAGACTTACGGTACACAGTTTCATTATCACTTGAATCCAGTGAGCCAACACTCCCTATTCCCCATTTCCCTTACATTTATATAACTCTGGGGATTAGCACAACACTGAAACACAACACTCAGAGGAGGAGACAGGTGCTGACCTATCACTGCCATCATCTGTACTCCACATGGGTACGTTCAGGCAGGCAAATAAATTGGGGAAAAGCAGGGGTTAACCAGCCATTTACATGCAATTTTTACAGGCTTTAAGACAAATCCTCTAATAAAGTGATTTGCAAAGTTTTATAACTTTTCATAGTGGACAAAATACTGAAAAAAACAGCTGAAATTTTAATTAATATTTAATCTCTCTGATTGGGTCAGTAAAAAAAATAAATGTTGAAAATAGAACCCGCGTTGAAGATGTATTCCTGTCTCCATAAATTATTTTCTATCCACTGGATAGGCGACAGCTATCAGATTGTGGTGGCCCCACCAATGACCACATCAAGTACGGTACATTGTATTTATTTTCTTATCCTATTCTGGTTTTCCTTCCACAAAACACAACCAGGAGTAGTTAGATGGTGCGGAAGACCACGGGGCTTTTGAAATATATCAAGGTAGCCAAGTGCGGTATTGCACTCAGCTCTTCGACAGTGGCGGTAAAATTGAACCGATCGATAGGGCGCATGCGCAACCTACTGCTCTATTCACCTTCTTCTGGTTTTCCTTCCCCAAAAGACAACCAGGAGTATTTAATTGGAGCGGAAGACCATGGGTCTATTGAAATATATCAAGGTAGCCAAGTGCGGCATTGCGCTCAGCTCTTCGACAGTGGCGGTAAAATTGAACCGATCAATAGGGCGCATGTGCAACCTACTGCTCTATTCATCTTCTTTGGCCACAGTCTCATGGGCAGGGAGCCACAACTTTGTGGGAGACTGATACCCTTTTAGTAGATGTTTAGTTCTTTTTGTACATTTTTCCTTTTACAGTTTCACTAGAAACAGCTGAAAGTTCTGAAAGATTATGACTGATAATTATTCCTCTCGAGCAAAATCCAAGACTACATAAAGCCACGAAGCTCCATTAATTGCAATTAAAAATAGGAGTCAAAGGGTAATAATGTATATCTATCACACAATCCTTACACATTTCAATGGATAAGAAGAAAGACAGATGCAGAAAGAAAAAAAAAGAATTTTAATATCCGTATTGCGTTACAATGTGATCGGCGCCGGCCCGAGAGCCAGATGTCCACTGACCTACACTGACCACTGTGCCTAGACCATATGGTTTTGCAGATTTCAGTGTTAATTGGGCTGCTGATTTTTGATCTTTCAGATTAATCCAAGAGCCAAAATCTTCATTTTTTTTTTACTAGGAAGAAATTAAGAATAATTATTTTTTACATAAAAGTAAATGAATGTAGAGATTGCGGCACCAGGAATCAGGACGATTGTAGGGTCTAAAAATAATAATGTAAATTCTACCGTTTCTTAAACTGTTATATTGCCATAAAACAAGTGCGGGAACGGCTGCACCTAATGACATGCATTATACAAATGATAGGTGTTTTTTATGTTAAACATCAATTACCATATAAGCATTGAATATAAAATATACCCGTCTGTAATTAGGATAACTGTTTGTCTCTGTTGTGGAAAATTATTTATAAACTCATTAGCAAAGCTTAAGAATGGCTATAGCTAATAATTATTCGTAGGGGGAAAAAACTGAAATGCATTTTTTAATTAGGTGTTAAATTACACATAGCCGGGACCATTTTGTGCTTAATTGCAGTTTTTCTTTTCTGTATCTGAAATAAATGGATGGTTGAAAAGACTAAATGACACATTATTTTAGAATTGTGGCACTGTGTAAGGGCTCCTGCATATGGCTGTGCTTTGGCTCTGTAGATGTAAGGATATGGACATTCTGCCCACGTTTTCTTCTTGAAGAAACAAGTTTGTTGTTTTGAAAAGTTATGTGATGCAATGTGGACTGTGATGTATAGTGTGACTTGGGATGTACGTTAAATGTGTTAGCAGTACTGATAGTGTGTGTAGTTTGACCACAGGGATAGTTAGAATTTGTAGTTGGTAGTAGCCTAGAGTGAGAGGGGCTGAGCTGCTGGGAAAGTGACAATCTACTGTCAGAGAGGCAGATAGGGCCTGGATTGCGTAGAAAAAGGATCTAAGGTCCATTGTGATCAGTGCTGCATTCTGGGGTGTCCCTAAATGAGAGGAGACCAAAATAAAGAGATAGCAAGATCCGGAGCAGAAATTACCAAAAGACAGAGTGACCTTCCAGAGACGGGTCCTGGGAGTAGGAGACTAGCAGAAAGGCCTGCAGTTTACAGCTCGTAAGGTAATGGGCCTGAACAGGACTGAGTACGAGAGATGAATAGATTGTCCGAGTCCTGGGAGTAGGAGCCTAGCAGAAAGGCCTACAGTTTACAGCTCGTAAGGTAATGGGCCTGAACAGGACTGAGTACGAGAGATGAATAGATTGTCCTGGGTGGGAGTTCCAGAGCATCAGGGGGGCTTGAAGCTAAGTCTGGCCTTGCGGGCATCCCAAGGGGAAAGTATATGTCGGAATGTTTGGAATATGGGGGCAGTAAAGGACTCTTGTTAAGCAGGACTGTAAAGCTAAAGCTGGGTTGTGGTGAAGTAGTGAGAAACAGAAGACAAGTAGAAAGAGTAAAAGAAGAAAAGTGAAGATAGAGTACAAAAGAGAACGAAAGGGAGGATACTATGTGGAAAATGCTTTGAGTTGTAAAGGAAACGTTCATGAGACTGTGTACCTGCTACATACTGTACTGCATGTATTCCCTACCAAGTTCCCATTCAGTAAAGAGTTTAATTTTGAATCATGGTGTCCCTCATTGAACTGTAGAACATCTGGTCCTGGAGAACCTGCAGCAATGGTTATATTTGACCTGCACCCTCACAGCACAAATTTACACACCCAGCCAGGATCCCCATTTTCATGCAGTGCGCCGGGTGCCACAGATGAATGCCTCGCCCACAGCTACTGCCCCACACCACGTTAGATAAATGTAATACGACTCTCATAGTTTTCTATAGGGTCAAACTGGCATGGCGCATGGAATGTCCACCACTCAGAAGAGGTGCCAAATTTATTAAGTAGCATCTTTTAATCCAACAAGACCGATGTAGCGCGAGTCTGCAATTACCTGTCTTAATGGATTAGGGTCATATTGTTCAGATACTGTGATTACATTTGGTATTATCAGCACTGTATTATATCAGCACAGAAAAATATTTAGAATTGAGAGTCCTCAGTGGTTGATACCTTTTAATGGCTAACTGAAAATATGGTAACAAATTGCAAGCTTTCAAGACTACTCAGGTCTCTTCATCAGGCATAGACTAATAGAAATTCTGAAGAATCACATATTTATGCACAATACAGCCCAGAAAAAATGCCATAGATAAGACAGGTGACGTGAAGCAGAACTACCACTATGTGAGAGTGCTAAAATGTTTATGTCCATAAATACTGGAACAGTTCATAGATAAGGAATGTGAATGTTTAGTTGTCCTCTGATTGGGGTCTAGTTCTATGTTATGATGACCCCACATGGTCTGAGGGGCAAATTCCTTAGTTGATGTAAGACATAAATCCATGCGACACATTCATTCCTGCACTGAGAGTGTCAAAGGTCATCATCAGCTTATCTAGGGATTTCTAGGACCAACCATTAGCACATCAGTAATTAAGGTTTGAGCACGTTGTTTTTGGTTTTTGTTTGTCACTACAGGTGGTTTAGTTTGCCTTGGTTTTAATAATAAGTGTTTTTAGACATAGGGTAGTTATATGATATAGATAGATAGATAGATAGATAGATAACAGATAGAGGATAGATAATAGACAGATATGAGATAGATAGATAGATTGATAGATAGATAGATAGATAGATAATAGATAGATGAGAGATAGATGATAGATAGATAATAGATAGACAGATATAAATAGATAATAAATAGATAATAGATAGATAATAAATAGATGATAGATAGATAGATAGATAGATAGATTACACTTTATATATTCTCCTTGTGTTGCTTTTGGTTTCTGCTATTTCTTCCTGTACAGTTTTTTGCATCATGTGGAATAAAATACAATGAGCTGAGTTGCTGATTTAACTCTTTAGTTGCTTGTGCATTTATAGAACTTTCTAACACAATAGTTTTATTTGCAAAGTGTAAATAAGATCTGAACAATTGCAGATCTCACAAGGTAACATAGTGGAGCAGGACATTGTGATTTTGCTTGTAGAGGTCATCAGTTGTTTTTGGTCGCGCTGCCAATAGTTCCACTCATCTCCGCTGTCATCGATGCTACATTTGTAGGTTTCGTTGTTTCAGATGAGCGTTCCTACATGAGAACAGCTATCTGCGGTGACATTTATGGTTTTTTATTACGGCTTTATCTGCGGTCGCACATCAGGATAAACTGTTTTGTTTTCCAATCTTGTTATTATAATCTAGTTGGTGCCATTTGGCTCGCGGACTCCCATCTTTCCCTTTCCTGTTGTTTACTTTCAGCTTGTACCTTATATCCTGCCTTTCATTTCCCACCCATCCTCTGGTGTCTCTACCCACACAGGTGTACCTTTTCCCTTTAACCTCCAGAGCTGCGCTTCTCCGAGCATCCATTTTTCTTCATGACCTCTCCCCAGATGACCTTTCCATCTCTGAGGCCAGCCAGCACATGATATATTATTTGTAAAAGGAAGCAGATTTCACCATAGAATTGCAGGTTCTTCCACGAAATAAACAAAACGTGATTCTCTGCGAGACATTTATCTCCATGTGATAGTGTGCAGAACACACAGCGGAGATTGCAAACAGAGCCCATCACTGAGAAAAACCAGAATAATGGATTATATAAAATAGGAAATAGATTAAAGATGGCTTTTAAAATGATATTCACCCAAAAGAATTGGAGGACCACGACAGCATTCTTATGGAAAGAGCGCCACATTGGTCCACAGGTCGTGTCTGATATATCGCAGCTCAACCCAAAGAATCCTACATTGACCTAGCCTTAAGGTCTTAAAGGGGCCCATCACTAGGTCAAAAATGTCCATTTTTGCTCATATTGTTCCTTCTGCCCCGTGTGTCCCATTTTTTTTATTTTATTTAAATCCGCCTTACACTTCCAGAGATAATGACCTTTTTATTTAGTGCTAGTTTTTAACCCCTTAAGCCCCAAGGGTGGTTTGCATGTTAATGACAGGGCCAATTTTTACAATTCTGACCACTGTCCCTTTATGAGGTTATAACTCTGGAACGCTTCAACGGATCTTGGCGATTCTGACATTGTTTTCTCGTGAGATATTGTACTTCATGTTAGTGGTAAAATTTATTCGATATAACTTGTGTTTATTTGTGAAAAAAATGGAAATTTGGCAAAAATTTTGAAAATTTCACAATTTTCCAACTTTGAATTTTTATGCCCCTAAATCACAGAGATATGTCACACAAAATACTTAATAAGTAACATTTCCCACATGTCTACTTTACATCAGCACAATTTTGGAACCAAAATTTTTTTTTGTTAGGGAGTTATAAGGGTTAAAAGTTGACCAGCAATTTCTCATTTTTACAACACCATTTGTTTTAGGGACCACATCTCATTTGAAGTCATTTTGAGGGGTCTATATGATAGAAAATAACCAAGTGTGACACCATTCTAAAAACTGCACCCCTCAAGGTGCTCAAAACCACATTCAAGAAGTTTATTAACCCTTCAGGTGTTTCACAGGAATTTTTGGAATGTTTAAATAAAAATGAACATTTAACTTTTTTTCACACAAAATTTACTTCAGCTCCAATTTGTTTTATTTTACCAAGGGTAACAGGAGAAAATGGACCCCAAAAGATGTTGTACAATTTGTCCTGAGTACGCCGATACCCCATATGTGGGGGTAAACCACTTTTTGGGCACATGACAGAGCTCGGAAGCGAAGGAGCGCCATTTGACTTTTCAATGCAAAATTGACTGGAATTGAGATGGGACGCCATGTTGCGTTTGGAGAGCCCCCGATATGCCTAAACATTGAAACCCCCCACAAGTGACACCATTTTGGAAAGTAGACCCCTTAAGGAACTTATCTAGATGTGTGGTGAGCACTTTGACCCACCAAGTGCTTCACAGAAGTTTATAATGCAGAGCCGTAAAAATAAAAAATCATATTTTTTCACAAAAATGATCTTTTCGCCCCCAATTTTTTATTTTCCCAAGGGTAAGAGAAGAAATTAGACCACAAAAGTTGTTGTTCAATTTGTCCTGAGTACAACGATACCCCATATGTGGGGGTAAACCACTGTTTGGGCGCATAGCAGAGCTCGGAAGGGAAGGAGCACCATTTGACTTTTCAATGCAAAATTGACTGGAATTGAGATGGGACGCCATGTTGCGTTTGGAGAGCCCCTGATATGCCTAAACTTTGAAACCTCCCACAAGTGACACCATTTTGGAAAGTAGACCCCTTAAGGAACTTATCTAGATGTGTGGTGAGCACTTTGTCCTACCAAGTGCTTCACAGAAGCTTATAATGCAGAGCCGTAAAAATAAAAAATCATATTTTTTCACAAAAATGATCTTTTCGCCCCCAATTTTTTATTTTCCCAAGGGTAAGAGAAGAAATTGGACCCCAAAAATTGTTCTGCAATTTGTCCTGAGTACGCTGATACCCCATATGTGGGTGAAAACCATTGTTTGGGTGCATGGCAGATCTTGGAAGGGAAGGAGCGCCATTTGACTTTTCAATGCAAAATTGACTGGAATTGAGATGGGATGCCATGTTGCGTTTGGAGAGCCCCTGATGTGCCTAAACATTGAAACCCCCCACAAGTGACACCATTTTGGAAAGTAGACCCCTTAACGAACTTATCTAGATGTGTGGTGAGCACTTTGACCCAACAAGTGCTTCACAGAAGTTTATAATGCAGAGCCGTAAAAATAAAAAATCATATTTTTTCACAAAAATGATCTTTTCGCCCCCAATTTTTTATTTTCCCAAGGGTAAGAGAAGAAATTAGACCACAAAAGTTGTTGCTCAATTTGTCCTGAGTACAACGATACCCCATATGTGGGGGTAAACCACTGTTTGGGTGCATAGCAGAGCTCAGAAGGGAAGGAGCGCCATTTGACTTTTCAATGCAAAATTGACTGGAATTGAGATGGGACACCATGTCGCGTTTGGAGAGCCCCTGATGTGCCTAAACATTAAAAACCCCCACAAGTGACACCATTTTGGAAAGTAGACCCCCTAAGGAACTTATCTTGATGTGTTTTGAGAGCTTTGAACCCCCAAGTGTTTCACTACAGTTTATAACGCAGAGCCGTGAAAATAAAAAAATATTTTTTTCAGAAAAATGATTTTTTAGCCCCCAGTTTTGTATTTTCACAAGGGTAACAGGATAAATTGGATGCAAAAAGTTGTTGTCCAATTTGTCCTGAGTACGCTGATACCCCATATGTGGGGGGGAACCACTGTTTGGGCGCATGGCAGAGCTCGGAAGGGAAGGAGCGCCATTTGGAATGCAGACTTAGATGGATTGGTCTGCAGGCGTCACGTTGCATTTGCAGAGCCCCTGATGTACCCAAACAGTACAACCCCCCCACAAGTGGCCCCATATTGGAAACTAGACCTCCTGAGGAACTTATCTAGATGTGTTTTGAGAGCTTTGAACCCCCAAGTGTTTCACTACAGTTTATAATGCAGAGCCGTGAAACTAAAAATGCTTTTTTTTCAGAAAAATGATTTTTTAGCCCCCAGTTTTATATTTTCACAAGGGTAACAGGATAAATTGGACCCCAAAAGTTGTTGTCCAATTTGTTCTGAGTACGCTGAGACCCCATATGTGGGGGGGAACCACTGTTTGGGCGCATGGCAGAGCTTGGAAGGGAGGGAGCGCCATTTGGAATGCAGACTTAGATGGATTGGTCTGCAGGCGTCATGTTGCATTTGCAGAGCCCCTGATGTACCCAAACAGTATAAACCCCCCATAAGTGACCCCATATTGGAAACTAGACCTCCCAAGGAACTTATCTAGATGTGTTGTGAGAACTTTGAACCCCCAAGTGTTTCACTACAGTTTACAACGCAGTGCTGTGAAAATAAAAAATCCTTTTTTTCCCACAAAAATGATTTTTAGCCCCCCAAATTTTTATTTTCCCAGAGATAACAAGAGAACTTGGACCCCAAAAGTTGTTGTCCAATTTGTCCCGAGTACGCTGATGCCCCATATGTTGGGGTAAACCCCTGTTTGGGCGCACGGGAGAGCTCGGAAGGGAAGGAGCACTGTTTTACTTTTTCAACGCAGAATTGTCTGGAATTGAGATCGGACGCCATGTCGCGTTTGGAGAGCCCCTGATGTGCCTAAACAGTGGAAACTCCCCAATTCTACCTGAAACTAATCCAAACACACCCCTAGCCCTAATTCCAACTGTAACCTTAACCACACCCCTAACCCTGACACACCCCTAATTCTAATCTCAACCCTAATCCCAACCGTAAATGTAATCCAAACCCTAACCCTAACTTTAGCCCCAATCCTAACTTTATCCCCAACCTTAACTTTAGCCCCAACCCTATCCCTAACTTTAGCCCCGCCCTAACTTTAGCTCCAACCCTAACCCCAACACTAACCCTAACCCTAGCCCTAACCCTAGCCCTAACCCTAGCCCTAGCCCTAACCCTAGCCCTAACCCTAGCCCTAACCCTAGCCCTAACCCTAACCCTAGCCCTAACCCTAGCCCTAACCCTAACCCTAGCCCTAACCCTAGCCCTAATGGGAAAATGGAAATAAATACATTTTTTTAATTTTATTATTTTTCCCCAACTAAGGGGGTGATGAAGGGGGGTTTGATTTACTTTTATAGCATTTTTTATATCGGATTTTTATGATTGGCAGCTGTCACACACTAAAAGACGCTTTATATAGCAAAAAAGTTTTTGCGTCTCCATATTTTGAGACCTATAATTTTTCCGTATTTTGGTCCACAGAGTCATGTGAGGTCTTGTTGTTTGCGGGACGAGTTGACATTTTTATTGGTAACATTTTCGGACACGTGACAGTTTTTGATCACTTTTTATTCCGATTTTTGTGAGGCAGAATGACCAAAAACCAGCTATTCATGAATTTCTTTTGGGGGAGGCGTTTATACCGTTCCACGGTTGGTAAAATTGATAAAGCAGTTTTATTCGTCGGGTCAGTACGATTACAGCGATATCTCATTTATATCATTTTTTTATGTTTTGGCGCTTTTATACGATAAAAACTATTTTATAGAAAAAATAATTATTTTGGCATTGCTTTATTCTGAGGACTATAACTTTTTTATTTTTTTGGTTATGATGCTATATGGCAGCTCGTTTTTTGTGGGACAAGATGACGTTTTCAGCGGTACCATGGTTATTTATATCCATCTTTTTGATCGCGTGTTATTTTACTTTTTGTTCGGCGGTATGATAATAAAGCGTTGTTTTTTGGCTCGTTTTTTTTTTTTTTCTTACGGTGTTCACTGAAGGGGTTAACTAGTGGGACAGTTTTATAGGTTGGGTCGTTACAGACGCGGCGATACTAAATATGTGTACTTTTATTGTTTTTTTTTTTTTTTTTTTAGATAAAGAAATGTATTTATGGGAATAATATTTTTTTTTTTCTTCTTTATTTAGGAATTTTTTTTTTTTTTTTTTACACATGTGGAAATTTTTTTTTAAACTTTTTTACTTTGTCCCAGGGGGGACATCACAGATCGCTGATCTGATAGTGTGCACAGCACTCTATCAGATCGGCGCTCTCACTCACATTGCTGCAGGCTGCAGCTTTCATCTGCAGCCTGCTCCGGACCCGGAAGTACTCCCTGCAGGACCCGGATGCAGCCCCGTGGCCATTTTGGATCCGGGGCCTGCAGGCAGGAGACACTCGGTACAAGGTGAGTACATTCCCTTGTACCGATCGTCTCAGGGAAGCCCGCAGGGAGCCCCCTCCCTGCGTGATGCTTCCCTGTACCTCCGGTACACCGCGATCATGTTTGATCGCGGTGTGCCGGGGGTTAATGTGCCGGGGGCGGTCCGTGACTGCTCCTGGCACATAGTGCCGGATGTCAGCTGCGATAGGCAGCTGACACCCGGCCGCGATCGGCCGCGCTCCCCCCGTGAGCGCGGCCGATCGGCTATGACGTACTATCCCGTCACTGGGAATTAAGTCCCAGGTCACCTTGACGGGATAGTACGTCATATGGGATTAAGGGGTTAATGTTGTTAACAAAGGGGGCATGGCTCACAGGGTAATTATGCGGAACAGCCTAAAGACACTCCCATAAAGAATCCAGTGAGCCACTCCCCCGCTTTTACAGAGCATAAAAAAATAGCACCAATTAAAAAGGCTCATATCTCTGGAACCATATAATGGATTTCGAAAAAGCAAAAAATGAAAAACTCAAGAGAGTTGCAGGAATAAAATTAGAGCAAAAGCTTGACTATTTTGACCTGGTGATAGGTTCTCTTTAAGACAATTTCAGGCTAGATCAATATAGGATTAATTAGGTTGAGCTGCAATATCAGTCATGACCTTTGGACCGACGTGGACCTTTCTAGAAGAATTTAAAAAACTTGACAATTTTGCCCTGGTGACAAGTCCTCTTTAATGGCCTGTCAATTTTTTCCTATTTTTCATCTCCACATCTATAACTTTTTGATATTTGCATGAAGTGACTGTACAGGCTTTGTTTCCTTCTGAACGAATTGTCTTATTTTTTAGTGCAGTTTGGTGGACAGTACATATTAATTACTATGTAATGTATCTTTTTGTGATGTGAATAAAAAAGTAACTTTTGGTCTAATTTTTATTTATTATACTGTTCGTGTTTTACACCAAATAACCTGTTGAACGAATTTGCATGACATCACGCTTAAGAAAATTTCTGAAACCTCCAGAGGTTCACAGAAGTAGAATTTGCAATGAGCCTCTGTCACTCCAGCTCTATTTCTCATCCAGCTTCTCCTCTTCCTGCTTGATTGACAGCTCTTTTGCCTGAAGTCACACAGTATAGAGGTTGTCAGACAACCAGATGGAGGTGACCCTGGATGGGGAATAGAGCTGGAATGACATAGGCTTCCGATCTACAAAGAGTTCTTCAGCCTCATTTACATATCTATTCATCTGCTGATTTCTCAGGAACAGAGGAACAGACCGACCATGTAAAGGTATTGCTGGACTTGTCTTTGAAAGAGCTACATGCACTTTTAAATTGCTTGTTGAGATCCTGCTGACAGATTCCTTATAAGTTATGGCTCCGAGAAGTTCTATTAGCTTAGACAGAGCCACTCTTTTATTATTCTTGACCTCCTTATTATGCATTTTGGGAACTTTACAGAAATCTGCTTTGAATATCTTGAATCTTGAGGTTCTTGATCTATTTGAATCTTTAGGTTTCTTAATTTTGGAATGACAGATACAATGGCAGATTAATTTTTAGTTTTGTGAGGACACAGAAAGTAAATGGCTTATGACATGTTCTCAGAAAGTATACAATCCACGCTAATGATAGATTCTAAACACCATTGGGGTGAGGACATATTCCAGCCTCCTGGAACAGTAACTTAGAGCAAATGGGTCCCAATGCAACATCTGTTTCCTTCTGCTTTCTGTCCGTGGGTCATTTATTCTATGGTTTTGATACATCAAAGTGTTTACACCAAGTTACAGAAGAATTTTGCAGCGATTAGCTTTTTCACACTGGTTTCAAGCAGCTCTGCCAAAATGGGTGAAGATGGGGAGGAACTGAGATGGCATGACCACGCTCGCCTGTCAAATTCTGCAAAAGTTGTGTGTTTCTTACTCCAGAAATGTTCCTTCATTCCCTGAATGAAGTCACATTTTTGGTGAGGTGCACAAAGGTACACGCCACTGATAAGATGTGCCTCTTAATGAATTCGAGGCATCTTATTCCTGCATGACCCTTATTAAGACTGTGGTACAAAACGCCAATCTTAATGAATTGGGGATATTGTGTCTTATGCTATATTTTATTACATGGAAGAAGGGCCACTGGTAGACACAGACAGATGAATATCTGGGCCTCTTGTTGACCAAAACCTCATCATAATGCACAATTCCACCTGGTTTGGTGGTACTGGCCCACTTAAACATTGTGCCTCAAGGTGCATGTCTGCATCCCTATAGCTAGTCCTATGTGTACAGTAAAGAAAAAACAAAGGATAATCGATGGTCTTCATTTCAAGAATATTGGTCAGATACATAGTAGAGACAGAATGAACCATTTTGTTTGCTCAACCGGATCAATCAGCCTAATTTGGGACATTTCTAGAGAAAGAATCATAGTAAATTATGCCCATATGGATAAAAAAACATTTGTAGAAATCCAGTATACGATTATATTAAATGTACAGTAATAAATAACTCGAGCCACATTTCTAGGATTTATATTAGGTGATGGATTATACTCAGGCACTGTAACTATTCCATCAAACGGCAACAAATGCACAAGACCTTCTTTTCAGTTTTCAATTTAAAAGAAAATTATTTCATTAGAAAAAAAAAAAAGAGAGAATCATCAGTTTGGATGTTGGAGAATGGCACAGCCTGATGAAACCAGCGCAAGAGACAGACCGAGTGTACAGATGCAGATTAGGCTTCAGAAGATGAGGGTGTAAAAGGGATTTAATGGTAGGATGGATTATAGAAATCCTTGTAACAATGTTAAATAATTATAGTTCCAGCCGAGATCAAAGCGGTGCTGATTGAACCCCTCAAGCTGCTAACACGAAGCATTTCGAAAAAAGCGAAACCCTCTGAGATTGGTCAGTCTGTAGTGAGAGTGTCCTCTGATGTCTCGAAGCTCCAGCTGTAGTGACATTAGATGTGAAGTGGTAGTGAAGGTGTGGCACATCGAGATACATCCGATTGGGAATGTTATAGAAAAGCCTCCATGGTTATAAGGTTCCTATAGAGTTGGGGGAATTTATTACAGTGGAATTAAATTCTACTCAAATTTTACAAATATCCACATTCTCCGTAACGCAGATTTTTTTGCAATTTGCTCTTCTCTGGCCGCCGTTTTGCTTGACCTTGAAAAAGGATAAAAAAATGCAAAAACAAATACTTTGCAGTTCACCTTCCTGCCTCCTTCGATGTACACTCTCCCCGTATGGTCCTCACCACCTCTTACCACCACCACATGCTGAAATCCAGGGCCTCTGCACACTTGTGTGGGATTTCCGACCATGGCCAGGTCTAGGACATCTCTGATTGTGTACATCACAGGTTTGCGTCGGTATCGTCAGAAAATGCCCGCAAGCTGGCGACAGGCACCGAAGGCTGGGGTTTTAACCACGACAAGGTCTAGGACATCCCTGCATATGCGAAGAGATGTCCTGGGCCTAGACGTGGCCCGAAGTCCCAGTCTAACATGAAGATACCCGTGGTTTCAGCATAAGAAGAGGCGCCTGGGACAGTACAGTAGACAGAGAGCAACGTGGGTGAGTGTTGGATTGAGTTGAGTTGCTTTTTTCACTACATCTTAAGGATATTATGCTCTGGGGTTTGCAGACCATAAAGCGTAAAATCCAGCTGATTTGGCGAAATGAGCCTTGTTAGATCCACTGATCTCTATTATAGATCCAACATGGTGTCCTACCTCATAGTGAGATTGACAAGGTCCTCCTTGGCCCACTGGCAATTGGAAAGTTCTCCAAGATGTTTTTGAGTTTATTTAATCCATATTTTGGAATATTTAAGAGAATAAATTAATAAATATCCTTGTCCATAGACCAGCTGGGAGAATTCCCATTGAGTAAACCCTTTAAACTTAAAGCAGTTATCTTGTTTGATAATCTTATTTCTTGAAGATGGTGGTGGTGGAGATGTCCTGCTGCGGGAAACCTCTACAATTAACAATTTTATATGGGTAAGAAAGAACACAATGCACTCCGAGCAAAACAAAAAAGTAAGAAATATAGCTTGAGTTTAGCTAGCAGAGGGCAGATCCCTTCTAAGCATTTTCCATTAGCGTGTATTAAAAGGGGTTGCCTAAATCAGACAATACTCTTTAAGAGATCGTCTCATAATGACAAACTTTCTCTATGTGCCCTGTTGGGACATACGGATCTCATAGTGACTCTAAACCTATCTCTATGAGCCAAAACTAAGAGCCATGAAATGTAGATGACCCCCCAAAAATTGGGACCCGAAATTTTTTCTTCATGACCCCATACATCTGCATGTTGGGCCTGTTTTCATAATGGGGAGATGGTATAACCCACTTCCTGCCACGTCTAGCAGCTGTTATTTCAAATATAAACAAAAGACTGGGCATGTTGAAATTCAACATGCCTGATCCCTCTATTCCTCAGTATTTACCAAAGGAGGAGAATCAGGAAATCCCAATAATATATAGTTGGTAGGCCAGTCTCACAGAAATCAGTGGGTTTGGCTGAACTTCATCTTTTTCTGTCTAAAGGACCGAAAATGGAAATGTTTCATAGAATAATCTTTTAAAGGGAATCAGTCGGAAAAATTTCACCCCTTCAAACTATTGTTATGCCCATTTAGCTCTTTGAAAGACATATCCAGCAATACCTTTACATGACCACTCCATTCCTTCTTAGCTGAAGAGCTATTTGTAGATCTGAAGCCTCTGTCACTCCAGCTCTATTCACCATACACACCGCCTCTTCCTGATTGATTGACAACCTTTATGCTGTGTGACTTCAGGCAAAGGAGCCATAAGTCAAGCAGCAGGAGACGGTGGCGCTGGCTGGGCAATAGAGCTGGAGTGACAGAGGCTTCAGATCTACCATAGTCATTTGCATATCAATTCAAATGCTGATTTCTCAGTAATGGAAGAATGGACTGGCCTTGTGAAGGTATAAGGTGCTGGAGCACCCTCTAGGGCCTCGGGGTACTCGAGTCGGGTCCAGTGGTCATTAAAGGTGTGGTCACGGTGGCAGCGACCTGGTCCATGGCCCTGGGCATCCAAGTTAGAAGGAAGTTCTTTAAAGGGGTTGTTTTGAAATAAAAATAAAGAATGTTCATGATGCCACCTTTGGTATTCGGTCAGGGATGACTGACGCTGCTTAAAGGGGTCCGCCAGGGGTGATGTTATTATAGCAATGATGGTGACGCTTCCCACAGGTGAAGCTTACTCCCCAGGGCTCCCGGTGTGGTAGGCAAAGATGGTGTGGTGCCAGAAAGAATTAGAGGACACAAGGTTGCAGTCTCTTTACCTTTTACCTTTTTCCAGGAGACCGGTAATAGGTGATGGTGAGGTCAAAACAGCCACAAAATGAATAGGAATCCCTTTAGCCAGGTGGGATTAGGAGCCTTCCTTGCTGCGCTGTAAGATGCGTCCCTTGCTGCCTATGGCTTCTCACAAGGCCCTCTCTCTCTCTGTCCTAGGACAGTACCCACATGGCAGGCAGCACAAGCCTTTTTACAGGTGTCTCTATTTACTGTGACTCTGGGCTCTGTAGGCTGCTGTGCCTTCAGTGTAGTTGTAGGAAAGTAACTTTCAATCTCCTGACCTCCGGTTTCTTCTGTGGGGCATACAGTCCCACACAGCCTCGGATTCCAGTTCCTGCGCTTCCGTGTGTAGGGAGCCCAGTTGCAGCTCCCTTCCAGCTTCTCACTTCTCTTGTGCTCCTTCCTCCTTCACTGTCTCACACAAATCTAATCTAACTCCTCCCCAGCCAGAATATATATCTAGGGAAGCTCCCCTGAAACCGGGTCTAGAGCTCCCCCTTCTGGCCTGGAGTCAGAACATGTTTCATGTATGTGCTACCTGTTAAAGGGATCCTCCTCGTTTCCAGGCATGGCATCACCCTCCCCGAGAGGAAGGCAATACTACTGTGCTACCCAGACTCCTGGGGTGCCACAGAGCCATCAGTCAAGCAGCAGGAGGCGGTGGTGCTGAGTGGGGAAAAGAGCTGGAGTGACAGAGGCTTCAGATCTACCATAGTCATTTGTATATCAATTCAAACTCTGATTTCTCAGTAATGGAAGAACAGACTGGCCTTGTGAAGGTATTGCTGGATTTGACTTCAGGCAAAGGATCCATCAGTCAAGCTGCACTAGGCGGTGGCGCTGGGTGGGGAATAGAGCTGGAGTGACAGAGGCTTCGGATCTACCATAGTCATTTCCACATCAATTAAATTGCTGATTTATCAGTAACGGACGAACGAACTGGCCATGTAAAGGAATTGCTGCACTTATCTTTGAAAGAGTTACATATAAATAGTTTAGGGGTGAAATCCTGTTGACTGATTCTCTTTAAGTTCATTGTGGTGGAGGGGCCGGCATGATTTTTTTGGTAAAATTCCTTGCCAGCCAGAACAGTCTTTTTGGATCCTTCTACTAGAGGGATCATATCTGGGACTGGTATGCTACTAGACAGTTTTTAAAACATTAACTAAAATGCTCCAGAATCAATGTTACCCTTTAAAAAAAAAAAAAAGAACTGTTCAGTAATCAACACTTCTCCTGTAACCACAATGATATGATTTTTTTTCAGTACCTAGCGCAATAAAAATAAATGTCTAAAACAGTCATGATTTATCTAAATACACCAAGACCAACGAAATCTAATTTCATTTAATGCTTCAATAAAGCAGTTGGCAACATGTGATGCGGGAGGGTAGCAAAATGTGTTTCTAAACAAATATTTAGGCAGAATAACACGGAGCCTCCGTAAGTCAATTTAAAAGGGTGATCATTTCCTCCATGAGCTCCGCACTTTATTGCCGGAATCTTCCTAATGCACCGACTTTACAGCTAGAATGGATACCAGTGCCTGCAAATAATATTAAACTGGCACGGTGGCAAGAGTGCAATTGTACATGTGTAGCGGGTAAACGGAAATATGTCATCGCAGAACACACAATTCACCCTCTAAATTCGTTTTCTGGCACAGTATCACTCCTCTTGTGTTTTGTTCTGGCATGTACTTGGAAACATTCTCTGGAAGATAGCAATCAGTAACACCAGGCATTTCTGAATTCACAGCTTTTAAAGAAAACATCAGATTATTAGAGGAAAAACAGGATGCAATTAGTTTGGAGCTGGCTGAATCAGAAGCATGAAGAGTGTTTAGTCCCCGGCTGCTTAGATACAAAAACTGAGCTGTGACTTTAAAGAGATGTTTAGGATCTGGCAGAGTCAGCCCTATGATTGTCACATCTTGGCTCCGTGCCTATAGGTCACAAGACAACGGCCAAAAGCAGCAAATTTGGAAATGAGGCCCGGGAGGATAAGTTAAGGATCGTGATGACAAGTTAAGGGTGTGTTTGCATGCGCTTGTTTGGAAAAAAAAAAAGGAATTGTTCAACCAGTCGCTCTAGAAATAGTATCACATAGAGTCCTGTGTATTTAACCCCTTCACCCCCAAGGGTGGTTTGCACGTTAATGACCGGGCCAATTTTTACAATTCTGACCACTGTCCCTTTATGAGGTTATAACTCTGGAACGCTTCAACGGATCTTGGCGATTCTGACATTGTTTTCTCGTGACATATTGTACTTCATGATAGTGGTAAAATTTCTTTGATATTACCTGCGTTTATTTGCAGAAAAAATGGAAATTTGGCGAAAATTTTGAAAATTTTGCAATTTTCCAACTTTGAATTTTTATGCCCTTAAATCACAGAGATATGTCATGCAAAATACTTAATAAGTAACATTTCCCACATGTCTACTTTACATCAGCACAATTTTGGAACCAACATTTTTTTTTGTTAGGGAGTTATAAGGGTTAAAAGTTGACCAGCAATTTCTCATTTTTACAACACCATTTTTTTTTAGGGACCACATCTCATTTGAAGTCATTTTGAGGGGTCTATATGATAGAAAATACCCATGTGTGACACCATTCTAAAAACTGCACCCCTCAAGGTGCTCAAAACCATATTCAAGAAGTTTATTAACCCTTCTGGTGCTTCACAGGAATTTTTGGAATGTTTAAATAAAAATGAACATTTAACTTTTTTTCACAAAAAATTTACTTCAGCTCCAATTTGTTTTATTTTACCAAGGGTAACAGGAGAAAATGGACCCCAAAATTTGTTGTACAATTTGTCCTGAGTACGCCGATACCCCATATGTGGGGGTAAACCACTGTTTGGGCGCATGACAGAGCTCGGAAGCGAAGGAGCGCCATTTGACTTTTCAATGCAAAATTGACTGGAATTGAGATGGGACGCCATGTTGCGTTTGGGGAGCCCCTGATGTGCCTAAACATTGAAACCCCCCACAAGTGATACCATTTTGGAAAGTAGACCCCATAAGGAACTTATCTAGAGGTGTGGTGAGCACTTTGACCCACCAAGTACTTCACAGAAGTTTATAATGCAGAACCGTAAAAATAAAAAATCATATTTTTCACAAAAATTATTTTTCGCCCCCAATTTTTTATTTTCCCAAGGGTAAGAGAAGAAATTGGACCCCAAAAGTTGTTGTACAATTTGTCCTGAGTACGCTGATACCCCATATGTGGCGATAAACCACTGTTTGGGCGCATGGGAGAGCTCGGAAGGGAAGTAGCACCGTTTGACTTTTCAATGCAAAATTGACTGGAATTGAGATGGGACGCCATGTTGCGTTTGGGGAGCCCCTGATGTGCCTAAACATTGAAACCCCCCACAAGTGACACCATTTTGGAAAGTAGACCCCCTAAGGAACTTATCTAGAGGTGTGGTGAGCACTTTGACCCACCAAGTACTTCACAGAAGTTTATAATGCAGAACCGTAAAAATAAAAAATCATATTTTTTCACAAAAATTATTTTTCGCCCCCAATTTTTTATTTTCCCAAGGGTAAGAGAAGAAATTGGACCCCAACATTTGTTGCACAATTTGTCCTGAGTACGCTGATACTCCATATGTGGCGATAAACCACTGTTTGGGCGCATGGGAGAGCTCGGAAGGGAAGTAGCACCGTTTGACTTTTCAATGCAAAATTGACAGGAATTGAGATGGGACGCCATGTTGCGTTTGGAGAGCCACTGATGTGCCTAAACATTGAAACCCCCCACAAGTGACACCATTTTGGAAAGTAGACCCCCTAAGGAACTTATCTAGATGTGTTTTGAGCGCTTTGACCCACCAAGGGCTTCACAGAAGTTAATAATGCAGAGCCGTAAAAATAAAACAAAAATTTTTTCCCACAAAAATTATTTTTTTAGCCCCCAGTTTTGTATTTTCCCGAGGGTAGCAGGAGAAATTGGACCCCAAAATCTGTTGTCCAAGTTGTCCTGAATGCGATGATATACCATATGTGGGGAGAACCACTGTTTGGGCGCATGGGAGGGCTCGGAAAGGAAGGAGCGCCATTTGGAATGCAGACTTAGATGGAATGGTCTGCAGGCGTCACATTGCGTTTGCAGAGCCCCTAATGTACCTAAACAGTAGAAACCCCCCACAAGTGACACCATGTTGGAAAGTAGACCCCCTAAGGAACTTATCTAGATGTGTGATGAGCGCTTTGACCCACCAAGGGCTTCACAGAAGTTTATAATGCAGAGCCGTAAAAATAAAACAAAAATTTTTTCCCACAAAAATTATTTTTCAGCCCCCAGTTTTGTATTTTCCCGAGGGTAACAGGAGAAATTGGACCCCAAAAGTTGTTGTCCAATTTGTCCTGAGTGCGCTGATACCCCATATGTGGGGGGAAACCACCGTTTGGACGCATGGAAGGGCTCGGAAGTGAAGGAGCGCCATTTGGAATGCAGACTTAGATGGAATGGTCTGCAGGCGTCACATTGCGTTTGCAGAGCCCCTAATGTACCTAAACAGTAGAAACCCCCCACAAGTGACACCATGTTGGAAAGTAGACCCCCTAAGGAACTTATCTAGATGTGTGGTGAGCGCTTTGACCCACCAAGGGCTTCACAGAAGTTTATAATGCAGAGCCGTAAAAATAAAACAAAAATTTTTTCCCACAAAAATTATTTTTCAGCCCCCAGTTTTGTATTTTTCCGAGGGTAACAAGAGAAATTGGACCCCAAAAGTTGTTGTCCAATTTGTCCTGAGTGCGCTGATACCCCATATGTGGGGGGAAACCACCGTTTGGACGCATGGAAGGGCTCGGAATTGAAGGAGCGCCATTTGGAATGCAGACTTAGATGGAATGGTCTGCAGGCGTCACATTGCGTTTGCAGAGCCCCTAATGTACTTAAACAGTAGAAATCCCCCACAAGTGACACCATGTTGGAAAGTAGACCCCCTAAGGAACTTATCTAGATGTGTGGTGAGCGCTTTGACCCACCAAGGGCTTCACAGAAGTTTATAATGCAGAGCCGTAAAAATAAAACAAAAATTTTTTCCCACAAAAATTATTTTTCAGCCCCCAGTTTTGTATTTTCCCGAGGGTAACAGGAGAAATTGGACCCTAAAAGTTGTTGTCCAATTTGTCCTGAGTGCGCTGATACCCCATATGTGGGGGGAACCACCGTTTGGATGCATGGGAGGGCTCGGAAGGGAAGGAGCGCCATTTGGAATGCAGACTTAGATGGAATGGTCTGCAGGCGTCACATTGCGTTTGCAGAGCCCCTAATGTACCTAAACAGTAGAAGCCCCGCACAAGTGACCCCATTTTGGAAACTAGACCCCCCAAGGAACTTATCTAGATGTGTTGTAAGAACTTTGAACCCCCAAGTGTTTCACTACAGTTTATAACGCAGAGCCGTGAAAATAAAAAATCCTTTTTTTTCCCACAAAAATTATTTTTTAGCCCCCAGTTTTGTATTTTCCTAGGGGTAACAGGAGAAATTGGACCCCAAAGGTTGTTGTTCTATTTGTCCTGAGTACGCTGATACCCCATATGTTGGGGTAAACCCCTGTTTGGGCACACGGGAGAGCTCGGAAGGGAAGGAGCACTGTTTTACTTTTTCAACGCAGAATTGGCTGGAATTGAGATCGGACGCCATGTCGCGTTTGGAGAGCCCCTGATGTGCCGAAACAGTGGAAACCCCCCAATTATAACTGAAACCCTAATCCAAACACACCCCTAACCCTAATCCCAACAGTAACCCTAACCACACCTCTAACCCTGACACACCCCTAACCCTAATCCCAACCCTATTCCCAACCGTAAATGTAATCTAAACCCTAACCGTAACTTTAGCCCCAACCCTAACCCTAACTTTAGCCCCAACCCTAACTGTAGCCTTAACCCTAGCCCCAACCCTAGCGCTAACCCTAGCCCTAACCCTAGCCCTAATGGGAAAATGGAAATAAATACATTTTTTTTATTTTTCCCTAACTAAGGGGGTGATGAAGGGGGGTTTGATTTACTTTTATAGCGGGTTTTTTAGCGGATTTTTATGATTGGCAGCCGTCACACACTGAAAGACGCTTTTTATTGCAAAAAATATTTTTTGCGTTACCACATTTTGAGAGCTATAAATTTTCCATATTTTGGTCCACAGAGTCATGTGAGGTCTTGTTTTTTGCGGGACGAGTTGACGTTTTTATTGGTAACATTTTTGGGCACGTCACATTTTTTGATCGCTTTTTATTCCGATTTTTGTGAGGCAGAATGACCAAAAACCAGCTATTCATGAATTTCTTTTGGGGGAGGCGTTTATACCGTTCCGCGTTTGGTAAAATTGATAAAGCAGTTTTATTCTTCGGGTCAGTACGATTACAGCGATATCTCATTTATATTATTTTTTTTATGTTTTGGCGCTTTTATACGATAAAAACTATTTTATGGAAAAAATAATTATTTTTGCATCGCTTTATTCTCAGAACTATAACTTTTTTATTTTTCTGCTGATGATGCTGTATGGTGGCTCGTTATTTGCGGGACAAGATGACGCTTTCAGCGGTACCATGGTTATTTATATCTGTCTTTTTGATCGCGTGTTATTCCACTTTTTGTTCGGCGGTATGATAATAAAGCGTTGTTTTTTGCCTCGTTTTTTTTTTTTTTTTCTTACGGTGTTTACTGAAGGGGTTAACGAGTGGGCCAGTTTTATAGGTCGGGTCGTTACGGACGCGGCGATACTAAATATGTGTACTTTTATTGTTTTGTTTTTTTTATATTTAGGTAAAGAAATGTATTTATGGGAATAATATTTTTTTTTTTTTTCATTATTTTGGAATATTTTTTTTTATTTTTTTTTACACATTTGGAAATTTTTTTTTTTACTTTTTTACTTTGCCCCAGGGGGGGACAATACAGATCGGTGATCTGTCAGTTTGCATAGCACTCTGACAGATCACCGATCTGATTGAAGTGCAGGCTGCTTCACAGTGCCTGCTCTGAGCAGGCTTCTGTGAAGCCACCTCCCTCCCTGCAGGACCCGGATCCGCGGCCATCTTGGATCCGGGTCTGGAGCAGGCAGGGAGGGAGGTAAGACCCTCGCAGCAACGCGATCACATCGCGTTGCTGCGGGGGGCTCAGGGAAGCCCGCAGGGAGCCCTCTCCCTGCGCGATGCTTCCCTGCATCGCCGGCACATCGCGATCATGTTTGATCGCGGTGTGCCGGGGGTTAATGTGCCGGGGGCGGTCCGTGACCGCTCCTGGCACATAGTGCCGGATGTCAGCTGCGATATGCAGCTGACACCCGGCCGCGATCGGCCGCGCTCCCCCCGTGAGCGCGGCCGATCGGCTATGACGTACTATCCCGTCAAGGGTCAGATAGGCCCAGGTCACCTCGACGGGATAGTACGTCAAAGGTCACAGAGGGGTTAATGTAACCATTGATTCATAAAAATAATATTGTTGATTGAATATTATTTACATTTTCCATAAAAAGATTTAGAAATATAAAGAAAGTTCTAATGTGCTAAGGGAATATGTCACCAAGTTTTTACTACCTTATCTGAGAGCAGCATAATGGAGGAAAAGAGACCCGGACTCCAGCGACATATCAGTTAGTTTACGGGGTGCAACAGTTGTGACAGAATCAGAGTTTTTAGATATAGAGGAGCACAGAACGCTTCCCCCACCCACTCCACTGAGTCACAGCTTTCTGTGTACATTGTCTATTGACAGTGAGCTTCTAATCAGAAGAGGGGGTGTGGTCAGACCAGGGCTCACAGGAACTGTAGTGATAATCTCCTGATTAAAGATGGGTGAACCCGAACAGTAAAGTTCGGGGTCCGTACCGAACACCAACTGTTCGGGCATAAACCCTGAACACGGACTTCTCCAGGAAGTCCGTGTTACTGTTTGGGTTTGGCACCCCGAACATTGGGAGTTTCCAAACTGTCATCTGCATGATAGCGCGAGTAATACCAGCGGCTCTAATTGGCGGTAAGATTATTACCACAGATCAGAGCGCTATGGCTCCCACTCTGTCAGTGACAGCGTAATCCTGCAGCTGAGACTGGTGGTAAAAAGTTTATTTCTGGTCACAGGGACTACTACTCCCATCAGCCTGCCTCTGCTTTTGCTGATAACAGCGAGAGCAGGCGGTTGGTGGGAGTATTCATCAGCTAGAGCCTGCGCTATAAAATAATAAATAAAAAAACATTGTGGGGTCTCTTCTATTTTTGAAAAACAGCATGGAAAAACTAACAGCTGTGGGCTGCAACCCTCAGCTCTCAGCTTTATCATGGCTGGCTATCAAGGATAGAGGGGTTCCACGCCATTTTATTTAAATTATTAAAGTAATGGGTCCCCCCATTTTTGACAACCAGCCAAGCTACAGCAGACAGCTGGGGGCTAGTATTCTCAGGCCATGGATATTGCACCCCCAGCCTAAAAATTGCAGCTCGCAGCTGCCCCAGAAAAGATGCATCGTGTCTGTGAATTGAGATACTGATTTGGCTTTTATCCTAAGTCATATTGCAAGACTCGCTAAAGGGTTGATTGTGACTTGTAGGATAGCTACTGCGAACAGGTGGCGCCATAGAGTTCAAGTCCTCTTTCTTTCTGAAAAGGCAATTTGCAGATTATCTATCTGCTCATTTGCCTCATCCTTATCTTCTTCCACATCATCTGTGGGGAAAGCATCTGGAGGCCACTATAGACTTCAATCAGATGGCTGACTGATCCCAATGAAATGTGTGGGTATGGCAAACTTTAATGTGTATGGGGGTACATGTGTATGTAGCCACTGATGGAAAGCAAAAAATAGTTATTTGAGCAGGGTTTGGTTATAGTACCTGATTCTAGAAGACATAACTTGGTTACTGGTATATCAAAGTGATGCATCTTTGGACAGTTCTTGCTGGTGTGTTGGGCACCATCAATGCACAGCATTGTACTTTCAACATAAAATAATGTTTTCTCCATGTTTTTGGTTTTCATTGTCAGTAAGAACCATGGTTCCAATGAGGTTCCCATATTCTATAGGCAGTGGTGGGTTTAACTGTCTTTTTCAGAGACCCTTGAAGAAATTATTTTCTGGATACATTTTGATTGCAGACCACTAGAACAGGATACCACCTTATCGTCTACGTAATGTGATTCTAACATTTTAAGAAATTCATAAGATATAATTTAAAAATGATTGATACTAATTTTCTTAGCTCCTGTGATTATGTACCAGGATATTGGGCGGTTTATGTTAATAGGAGTTAGATTCAAGATTCTAATAATTAGATGATAGAATGTATTAATTTCTGCTCGTATTCCACCAGGCACAGAATAATGGCACATTGTTAATGAATTACCATGATTACACATATATCTCATTTACATATGTATTTACCGTTCTTCTTTTGTGAATAGTACATAGCTGGTAATCATCCCGTGGATGTCTTTTTAAGCCGGGATGTATACAAGTCTGCCGTGCTAAGGGAACCAATGCAAATGTCGCAACTAAGAACTAAGGAATGGAAATATAAGACCAAAATGACAGATCACATGTACTCATTCTTAATGTTAATACTCTATAATACTCTATATAATACCCTTTAATAGGGGCATTACATGACTGTCCTATTCACCTGAGTAGGGCTTGTAGAAATCCATGTGGTTGCTACCAAGACTACCTCATTCCCTTCAGATTAAGAGAACTGATTTTTAATTATTTGAAAAACTGGTGTATGTCCAAAGTGATCATTGTACCCATGTACACAGCATATTCTATGGCACAGATACCCAATAAGGTGCCCATAGGAGGTTTTGTGCCAAACCTGTATCTTTGAGTTCCTACTAGAGTTGCTACTAGACTTCCAAAAGTTAGTTTCAGGCAGATTTAATAGAATTCGAAAGGAAGATTTGATTCTGTCTGAATATATTCAGTGCAAGGGGTTAAAGAAAAAAACCCAAACCTTTATACTTGCCTTTCCTCACCTGTTCTTCCATCTCTTCCCCATCGTACACCTTAGCTTCTTGGTTTTCCCTTCTTCCATCGATCACCTTGCCCCAATCTGGAGCTGAGAACAATTTGAGTTATAACTAGAGTTAAGCAAATTTTTCAAAATTCGGTTGTAATTACAATCGGCGACGAATATTGTTTTTGCAATATTCGCCTAACACAGCCGCACGTCATTGGAGTCAGTGGGAGTAGAAATTAACTAATATGTTCGGAACCGATCATCAAACATAAATTCGGCACAAATAGGATACCAAAATGGCACGAATATGGAAAAATCAGATTTGGCAACCGATTCCGAACATATTCGCTCAACTCTTGTCATAACCTGCTCATCCTTCCCCTCCACGTGACCATGTTGGTTCAATCACAGGCCTTGGATAGGGTTCAGAACCAGAATAAAGAAAGGAGAGAAGAGAAGATCGGGAATCTGCAGTGACGATGGTTGAGTCAGTCTTAAGAATAGGTGAGGAAATGTTTGTTTTTAGTTGTTAACACCTTCTCAGACCCTTAGCTCCTTCTTGGCCCGAATCTTGGCTGCCATGTTCCTGGATTTGTGCAATGCTAAGAAAATTGGAAGGAAATTTGTAATGAGATTAATTTGCCAGGAATCATTTCATTCATCTTTCTAGTTCCTTCAATTTTATATGGGAGACACATTGAGCTTTTTTCTCAAAAATTTTAAAGAATTTGAGAGTAAACTGTTGGCATGTTCCATCTAAGTGCATTATACTATGTAGCCATGTAGGACATGAGGAGTGTATATGGAACTGTAATATGTACAAATTACAGCGTCAGTGCAGACTGTGTGCACCCTCATAAGTACCACAGTATAGCAGTGTTTTGGCTTGGGCCCCGCAGTGACACCAAGTTGCTTTCAAGATGCAGCAATACCAGGATTCCACCACAAATCACAATTAGAGACAAATGAATTAATTCAAAATTAATCAAATTTTTTACAAATTTTCCCAAAATATTGGATTCAGATAAATCTGAAAATTTTGGAATTTATGCAAGTAGGAAAAGGATTATAGTAATAAAAATACATTACATTCACTGACCTAGGCGTCTCACCTTCCCATATGCCTCCTCTGCTGCTCCCTGCTCCTCAGTGCCTACCACTGGGTTCAAGTCCGGAAGGGGAAAACCGAAGAAAGTAAAGTCCGGCATGGATACCGGGGTGTAAGGACTGGTGTGGGCTTATGACAGATGTAATATATTTTTGAACTTTTACTCCCCCTCAAATACCCTTACTTTCATGATGCTTCAGGGTCTGGAGACCTCAGAGTGTAATTTACGTCCTTTAATGGCATTTGGTGCATTTTTGATTCAGAACAATATTATTTGCACCAAATCGAATCTGCCAGCTGGACTCAACAAATCCGCCAGAAATGAATTTCAGATTTGTCATCATCTTTAATCACTATCCTCATCGCAACTTGCGATTTATAGCCACATGATCATACTTTTTGTCTCATAGTTACCCTAGATAGACCAACTCTCAAAGTGTAATTTTCCTCACTTTTCAATACCTCTACATCCTAGAAAGTAAAGCGCACGGTATTTTTTTATGTGAATTCCAGTCTTGGGCAGATGAGTGTAATACTGTCTACATTTAGTTGACTATGAATCGATTAGATTTAATTTTATATTGTTGTTTCTCCAATGTCGCTCCTTTTTAGCGGCATTAGTATTTGTGCCTTACTCTTTGTATGTTTTGCATCACTTTTTAAGTCATTTTTCATTTTAAAGTCCTTTTGCTTTTTCCTTGACAACTTTGCTTATCCAAATGTTTTAGACAGATTCATGAAATTAATTAAATGGTTGAAGGCAAAAATTAAGAGAACTTTTGATTTTGCACCAAATTAATGAATTGTGTAAACCGTTTAGAAGGATTTGGCGCAAAACACATAGGCGAATATCAGAAGACGAAAAAAAATAAAAGTGACTTCAATCACAAATGATGAATCGGGCCTTTATAGCTTTTAAGGTTAAAGGTAGATATAAGTCCATCAAATTCAACCTATAGCCCAGAGGAAGTGAAAACCCCCATGAGGCAGATACTAATAGACACATATTAGGGGAAACATTTCTTCCAACTTCACATACGGCAATCAGACTAGGTACCTGGATCAACGCCCTATCACAGAATCTAATGATCATAACCTGTAATATTTTATTTATCAAAAAAGGCATCCAGACCTCTGTATACTTGTTTAGTAAACCAACCATTCCAACATCATATGGCAAAGAGTTCCATAGTCTGACTGCTCTTACAGTACAGAATCCATAGTCTCACTGCTCTTACAGTAAAGAATTAATAGTCTCAATGCTCTTACAGTACAGAATCCATAGTCTGATTGCTCTTACAGTAAATAATCAAAACTCTCACTGCTCTTAGAGTAAAGAATCCATAGTCTCACTGCTTTTACAGTGAAGAATCCATAGTCACACTGCTCTTACAGTAAAGAATTCATAGTCTCACTGCTTTTACAGTGAAGAATCCATAGTCACACTGCTCTTACAGTGAAGAATCCATAGTCTCACTGCTTTTACAGTGAAGAATCCATAGTCACACTGCTCTTACAGTAAAGAATTCATAGTCTCACTGCTCTTACAGTAAAGAATCCATAGTCTCACTGCTCTTACAGTAAAGAATACATAATCTCACTGCTCTTACAGTAAAGAATCCATAGTCTCACTTCTCTTACAGTAAAGAATCCATAGTCTCACTGCTCTTACAGTAAAGAATCCATAGTCTCACTTCTCTTACAGTAAAGAATCCATAGTCTCACTTCTCTTACAGTAAAGAATCCATAGTCTTACTGCTCTTACTATAAAGAACCTGTGTCTGTGATTATGATTAAATCTTCTTCTACATATAGAGGCTGCCTCCTTGTCATAATTGCAGGTCTACATGTCAAAAGATAATTAGAAAGATCTCTGTACTGTCCTCATATATATTTGTACATTGTAATAAGATCGCCCCTAAGGCTTCCTTCACACTTCAGTTGTTTGGCGTCAGTCTGCTCAGACATAGTAAAGGATCGACGGATCCATCACAATTGTTGAGAAAACGGTTCTAACGGATCCGTTTTTTTGGCGGATCCGTTGCTTGGGGGTTGTCTGGGAAAAGTATCTACTTTTTGGAGCATGCGCAATTGAAAAAGCGGATTGGGGCGACGGATCCGCCGAAATTCTATGGAATGGCGGACGCGACGGATCCGTCGCGAACTGCCATTTCGGCGCAGACAAAAAACGTTATAATGTCCGTCAATGTCTAGATGACGTCCGCCAAATCTCGACGGATCCGTCGTATGGCGGATGGAACGGAAGACCATCCGCCACAATCCGTCACTAATGCATGTCTATGGGAAAATAGCAGATCCGCCAAAAAAATGGCGGATCCGCTATTTGAGGAAAATGGCGGTTTCAGACTGACGCCTAAAGACTGAAGTGTGAAAGAGGCCTAAGCCTTCATTTTCCAGACTGAATAAGAACCTCTCATGATATTGCAGTCCACCCGTTCCCTTAATAACTTTGGTCTTTCTCTTCTCTGCACCCATTGAAATCATCCTGCTAAATGTGGTCTAATTTGAGCTTTGCCATGCTAACTAAGGCTATATTCACATCATGGTTCTGCCACATTTTCATGACTTTGATGGTCTTCCATCTGAAGCCCTGTAAAACGGAATTTGGATGGAATCCCTGATGGCGCCATTCACTCTAATGAGTCTCTTTGTGGTCCGTCTGGCCTCACTTTCAGTATTGTCTGTCTTTTTATGGATGGACAGGGCACCGTCTGCCTCATCATGCTAAATGGCTCTGCTGGGGGTTCCGTCCGAAAACCATTTTTCAGGACTTCAGACCCTATGGAGCCACGAACATGTGGCCTGAACGTAAAGTGAACATAGCCCTAATTGACATGTCAAAGCTGAACTTAGAGCCCATTTTTTCAGACGACTTGATCATATAGGGTGAGTATTTAACACATACAGAAGACATGCAATTATAGCATCATTTTGTATGACTCCACACTATGGTAAGATGGTGCTCATAGAAGTCTTTGGAAACCTCCAAATTTAGACTTCTTGTTAAGTTAGATTCGAAGGAAACCGGACAGAAAATGATCTTATGGCACATTAATATGAAGCAATGCTATTAGGGGTGAATACCTTTGTGATACACAGTACGGAGCACCATATGGCGGCACACAGAGTGCCTATGGCTTCGTAAGATGAAGCCACGGGGCCTCCATACTGCCTCTGTGCACACGGCTCCGCAATGTGCATAAGGTCTTACTAACGTTAATTAAGTTGACAACTTCTGTCAATTCAAGATGCCAGCCTAGCTGGTATTTTTATTTAATTGCCCAGGATTTGACCAGGACCAAATGTAAGGACTAATTAACAGAAGCCACAATATTTGAAGCCGCGCATTATTGTGCCTTTTTTTATTTATTTAATTTTTTATTATGATTTATTTGGATGAATCCCCAGCACAATCCTCTTTTCTCTAACATTTGGTCAAAAGGAATTCCAAGAAAAGAGAAGACCAAGAACAATAGTAACAATAATAAACAGAAAAAAAAAAATGTTAATAAAAATATATATATATAAAAAATCCTGCATGTGTCGCCCTGATTGTGCCAGTGTTGTGGTTTTCAATTATGCAATTTTCATTGGCATATTAATCATCTTTTCAACAAACAAGCCGGTGTTAATTAAAGCAAACCATGGATAAAGACATGTTGCCGGATCATCATTCCGTTTATCACAGCGCACAGGCTGGCCGTTAAGTAAATTCTGGACTGTGAGATGAATTTCAATGTTGGCTTCATCTTTTTTTTATTTTTTTTTTATTTATTTATTTATTTATTTTTTTTAGTTGGAACACAACTCATCTTACAAGAGCCACAACAACAATAACAACAGCGAAACTTCATAGGAGGGACGAGAACACATTTATTTGTAAATTATTGAGAAAGGAAGAAAAAAAAAAAACAACAACACATAGATAATATAGAGAGAGGCGCACCAGGGAATTACATTTATTTCCCAATTAATTTGACACTGTCGCTTTTGGATTAAACAATAAAGCATTGAGTACATACATTAATGACAATTTAGCACATGGATTGTTTTTTTCTTTTTTTAACATTGAATGTAAATGAGTTAATTACATTCTGTTTAGAATAATGGTGGTGATGATGAGGCCGTGATAACAATGATGCCTATATTTATATTGTTAGGATATACTGTATATGCATGGATGAGTTTGTTCAGAGAGATACAATGTCCTGGGAATTACAGATCTTTATGAGAATACACTGGAAGGTGGTCATATAGCTGTGCCTGTACTACACTATTACTGCTACCACTCGTTTTACTAATACTGATACTGCAAACAATGATGATGGTGATGATAATATTATTATTATTATTTATATTGTTAATATTAGTATTAACAATAATCAGTATTATGAAAATTAGCATTATGAAAACATATTTAAAATATTTAAAAATATAAAAAAAGGAAGTCACATAGTAATAATAATGATGATTATTATCATTATTATTATGTAATTGGCATATTTCAATATTTTTAATATTAAGAATGCTAATTATGTTCATAATACTACTATAACTATTACTACTACGGTCACTTCTACTGTTTATATTATTACTAATAATATTAATGATAATAATGGTAGTGATATCTACTATATAATTGTCTAAGGGTCACTTCCGTCTGTCCTTCTGTCTTTCTTCCTTTCTGTCTGTCACGGATATTCATTGGTCACGGCCTCTGCCTGTCATGGAAATCCAAGTCGCTGATTGGTCGCGGCAAAACAGCCACGACCAATCAGCGACGCGCACAGTCCGGAAGAAAATGGCAGCTCCTTACTCCCCGCAGTCAGTGGCCGGCGCCCGCACACTCCCCTCCAGTCACCGCTAACACAGAGTTAATGCCGGTGGTAACGGACCGCGTTATGCTGCGTTACCACCGCTATTAACCCTGTGTGTCCCCAACTTTTTACTGTTGATGCTGCCTATGCGGCATCAATAGTAAAAAATGTAATGTTAAAAATAATAAAAAAACAAAAAACCTGCTATACTCAACCTCCGTAGTCCGCCCAGCCGCTCACGCCGGCCGCCATCTTCCGTTCCCGGCGATGCATTGTGAAATTACCCAGAAGACTTAGCGGTCTCATGAGACCACTAAGTCATCTGGGTAATTTCGCAATGCATCCTGGGAACGGAAGATGGCGGCAGCCACGCGCTCATCGGCACAGCGCCGTTGGATCCCAGGAGGTGAGTATGTTTATTTTTTATTTTTTAACCTGTGACATACGTGGCTGGGCAATATACTACGTGGCTCTGTGCTGTATACTATGTCACTGTGCGATATACTACGTGGCTGGGCAATATACTACGTCACTGGGCAATATACTACGTCACTGGGCAATATACTATGTGGCTGGGCAATATACTACGTCACTGGGCTATATACTACATGGCTCTGTGCTGTATACTACGTCGCTGTGCAATATACTACGTCACTGGGCAATATACTACATCACTGGGCTATATACTATGTGGCTGGGCAATATACTACGTGGCTCTGTGCTGTATACTACGTCACTGTGCGATATACTACATCACTGGGCAATATACTACGTCGCTGGGCAATATACTACGTCACTGGGCAATATACTACATGGATATGCATATTCTAGAATACCCGATGCGTTAGAATCGGGCCACCATCTAGTTAGTAATATGTTGGAACCATAAATTGGGATTGCATATTTTAATAAATATTAACAATTCTACTAATATATTACTGTAATACTACTTGCACTGCTACAATTACCTTATATCATGTAATATATTAGTAGCATTGCTAATATTCTAATTATTAATCATTGTTATTATCATCATCATACACAATGTGTATATACAGTGGGGCAAAAAAGTATTTAGTCAGTCAGCAATAGTGCAAGTTCCACCACTTAAAAAGATGAGAGGCGTCTGTAATTTACATCATAGGTAGACCTCAACTATGGGAGACAAACTGAGAAACAAAAATCCAGAAAATCACATTGTCTGTTTTTTTATCATTTTATTTGCATTTTATGGTGGAAAATAAGTATTTGGTCAGAAACAAAATTTCATCTCAATACTTTGTAATATAGCCTTTGTTGGCAATGACAGAGGTCAAACATTTTCTATAAGTCTTCACAAGGTTGCCACACACTGTTGTTGGTATTTTGGCCCATTCCTCCATGCAGATCTCCTCTAGAGCAGTGATGTTTTTGGCTTTTCGCTTGGCAACACGGACTTTCAACTCCCTCCAAAGGTTTTCTATAGGGTTGAGATCTGGAGACTGGCTAGGCCACTCCAGGACCTTGAAATGCTTCTCATGAAGCCACTCCTTCGTTGCCCTGGCGGTGTGCTTTGGATCATTGTCATGTTGAAAGACCCAGCCACGTTTCAACTTCAATGCCCTTGCTGATGGAAGGAGGTTTGCACTCAAAATCTCACGATACATGGCCCCATTCATTCTTTCATGTACCCGGATCAGTCGTCCTGGCCCCTTTGCAGAGAAACAGCCCCAAAGCATGATGTTTCCACCACCATGCTGTACAGTAGGTATGGTGTTTGATGGATGCAACTCAGTATTCTTTTTCCTCCAAACATGACAAGTTGTGTTTCTACCAAACAGTTCCAGTTTGGTTTCATCAGACCATAGGACATTCTCCCAAAACTCCTCTGGATCATCCAAATGCTCTCTAGCAAACTTCAGACGGGCCCGGACATGTACTGGCTTAAGCAGTGGGACACGTCTGGCACTGCAGGATCTGAGTCCATGGTGGCATAGTGTGTTACTTATGGTAGGCCTTGTTACATTGGTCCCAGCTCTCTGCAGTTCATTCACTAGGTCCCCCCGCGTGGTTCTGGGATTTTTGCTCACTGTTCTTGTGATCATTCTGACCCCACGGGGTGGGATTTTGCGTGGAGCCCCAGATCGAGGGAGATTATCAGTGGTCTTGAATGTCTTCCATTTTCTAATTATTGCTCCCACTGTTGATTTGTTCACTCCAAGCTGGTTGGCTATTGCTGATTCAGTCTTCCCAGCCTGGTGCAGGGCTACAATTTTGTTTCTGGTGTCCTTTGACAGCTCTTTGGTCTTCACCATAGTGGAGTTTGGAGTCAGACTGTTTGAGGGTGTGCACAGGTGTCTTTTTATACTGATAACAAGTTTAAACAGGTGCCATTACTACAGGTAATGAGTGGAGGAAAGAGGAGACTCTTAAAGAAGAAGTTACAGGTCTGGGAGAGCCAGAAATCTTGATTGTTTGTTTCTGACCAAATACTTGTTTTCCACCATAAAATGCAAATAAAATGATAAAAAAACAGACAATGTGATTTTCTGGATTTTTTTTTCTCAGTTTGTCTCCCATAGTTGAGGTCTACCTATGATGTAAATTACAGACGCCTCTCATCTTTTTAAGTGGTGGAACTTGCACTATTGCTGACTGACTAAATACTTTTTTGCCCCACTGTATATATATATATATATATATATACACACACACAGTGACATGTAAAAGTTTGGGCACCCCTGGCCAAAATTTCTGCATTTGTGAACAATTAAGCAAGTTGAAGATTAAATGATCTCTAACAGGCCTAAAGTTAAATATGACACATTAAGAAATGGAAGTTAACAGGAGCGGTGGAGGTCAAAATAAGGTCTGGAAGACCAAGCACAATTTCAGTAAGAGCTGCTTTTAGTATTGCTAGAGAGGCAAATGAGAATTCCCCGCTTGACTGCACAACACCTTAAGAAAGATTTAGCTGACTCTAAAGTTGTGGTACATCGTTATACTGTTCAGAGAAATCTGCACAAATATGGCATTCATGGAAGAGTCATTAGAATAAAACCTCTCCTGCATCCTCACCATAAAATTCAGCATCAGAAGTATGCAAAAGAACATCTAAACAAGCCTGATGCATTTTGGAAACACGTCCTTTGGACTTATGAGGTTAAAATAGAATTCTTTGGCTACAATGATCAACGGTATATGTGGAGAAAAAAGGGCACAACATTTTAGGAAAAGAACATCTCGCCAACCATTAAGCATTCGGGTGTATCAATCACGCTTTGGGGTTGTGTTGTAGCCAATGGCAAGGGGAACATTTAATGGCTAGCGGGAAGGATGGATTTAATGAAATTTCAACAAATTCTTGATGCAAACATAACACTATCTGTAAAAAAGCTGAAGTTGAAAACAGGATGGCTTCTACAAATGGATAATAATCCTAAACTCACGTCAAAATTCATAATAGACTACCTCAAAAGGCGCAAGCTGAAGGTTTTACAATGGCTCTCAAAGTCCCCTGATCTGAACATCATTGAAAATCTGTGGCTAGTCCTCAAGATAGCAGAGGATGCAAGAAGACCCAGGAATCTCACAGAACTGGAAAAATGTTCCAAGGAAGAATAGATGAAACTCTCTGAAATAAGAACTGAAAGACTTTTTTCTGGATGCAAAAAGTGTTTACAAGCTGTGATCCTTTCAAAAGGGGGTGCTACTAGATACTAAACATGCAAGGTGCCCAAACTTTGCATTGGCCCATTTTCATTTTTTTAATTCTGAAAATGTAAAAATGAAAATATATATTTTACTTGCATAAAATACAAGGGAAATGAGTTATCTTTAACTTTAACCCTTTTAGAGATCATTCAATCTTTAACTTTTGATCAATGGTGCTGAAACTTTTACATGCCACTGTATATATACACCATGTTCCAAATTATTATGCAAATTATATTTTTCTCGGATTTTCCTAAATGGTCGGTGCAAATAGCAGTCAGTCTAAAAAAAGTCATCACCCGTTAGATTGTACATCGAATTTTATTGAAGAGACCTCCCAATGATAACAGTATAATCTCCAAAATGAATAAAAACTCAAAATGCACTGTTCCAAATTATTAGGCACAGTAGAATTTCTAAACATTTGATATGTTTTAAAGAACTGAAAATGCTCATTTGTGGAATTTGCAGCAGTAGGAGGTCACATTCACTGACCCAAAAAGCTATTTAACTCCTAAACATCCTATGAGGCCAAATTACATGTTAACATAGGAACCCTTCTTTGATATCACCTTCACAATTCTTGCATCCATTGAACTTGTGAGTTTTTGGAGAGTTTCTGCTTGTATTTCTTTGCACGAAGTCGGAATCGCCTCCCAGAGCTGCTGTTTTAAAGTGAACTGCCTCCCACCCTCATAGATCTATAGGGTTGAGGTCTGGGGAAGATGGTGGCCAAACCATGAGTTTATCTCCTTTTATGCCCATAGCAGCCAGTGACTCAGAGGGATTCTTTGCAGCATGAGATGGTGCATTGTCAGCATGAAGATGATTTTGCTCCTGAAGGCACCTTTCTGCTTTTTATACCATGGAAGAAAGTTGTCAGTCAGTAACTCTACATACTTTGCAGAGGTCATTTTCACACCTTCAGGATCCTTAAAGGGCCCTACCAGCTGTTTCCCCATGATTCTGGCCCAAAACATGACTCCTCCACCTCCTTGCTGACGTCTCAGCCTTGTTGGGACATGGTGGCCATCCACCAACCATCCACTACTCCATCCATCTGGACTATCCAGGGTTGCTCGACACTCATCAGTAAACAAGACTGTTTGGAAATTAGTCTTCATGTTTTTCTGGGCCAACTGCAACCGTTTCTGCTTGTGAACACTGTTTAGGGGTGGCCGAATAGTAGATTTATGAACCAAAGCAAGCCTTTGAAGGATCCTACACCTTGAGGTTCAAGGGACTCCTGAGGCACCAGTAGCTTCAAATATCTGTTTGCTGGTTTGTAATGGCTTCTAAGCAGCTGCTCTCTTAATCCGATGAGCTTGCCTAGTAGAAACCTTCCTCATTATGCCTTTATCAGCACGAACACGTCTGTGCTCAGATTTAGCCACAGATCTCTTAACAGTACGATGATCACGCTTAAGTTTTTGGGAAATATCTAATGTTTTCATACCTTGACAAAGGCATTGCACTATAGGGTTGAGGTCAGCTTTTCGGCAGCAGAGAGATCCTTTTTCTTTCCCATGTTACTTGAAAACTGTGGCCTGCTTAATAATGTGGAACATCATTTTTAAGTAGTTTTCCTTTAATTAGATTCACCTGGAAAACTAATTATCACATGTGTTTAAGATTGATTTCAGTGATCCATTGAGCCCTGAGACACAATACCATCCATGAGTTTATTTGAAAAACAAATCAATTAAATCTTTATGACACTTAAATCCAATTTGCATAATAATTGGGAACACGGTGTATGTAGCATTGGGCAGAAGTTTTAGGCAAATATAAAAAAATGCTGCAACATAAGAATGATCCCATACTTAGAAGTGTTAACTGGAGATGGGCGAACCTGTGGATGTTTGGGTTCGGTGGGTTTGGCTGAACATTTAAAAAAAAGTTTGGTTTGGGTACCAGAATGGTACCTAAACTCGAACCTGAACCCGGACCCCATTCAGGTGAATGGGTGGCCCGAACACCCATTGTTTCCCATGCTGTCATCTGCATGACAGCACAGAAAACACCGGCTCTGATCCGCGGTAAGATCATTACCGTTGGTCAGAGTGCTGCAGCTCCCACACTGTCAGATGACAGGATGTGAGCCAGCAGCTCTGACCGGCGGTAAAAAGGTTATCATCTGTCACAAGCATTGGCTTATGAGAGTACTACTCTCATCATCCTAAACCTGCTCTCACTGTTAGCAACAAGAGCTGACGAGGCTGATGAAAGTGTTTATCAGTTGGCACTTGTGCAATAAATAAACAAATTGTGAGGCTTCCCCTGTTTTTTATAACCAGCGCAGATAAAGCTAACAGCTGTGAGCTGCAAAAATAGGTGGACAGCACCCCATTTTTTAAATTTATTTAAGTAATTAAAAAATATGGCTTGGAAACCCCTCTATTTTTGATAACCAGCCAATATAAAGCTGACAGCTGGGGGTTGCAGCTCACTGCTGTCAGCTTTAGATGCGCTATCATCAAAAAGAGGAACTTATGCCATTTTTTTATACATTATTTATCACACTGGCGCCTGCTGATGAATACTCTAATTAGCTTTGCCTGCTCTCACTGCCATGATTACCCATTGGTATCTCATAATAACATCAATGGGGGCTGATGGGAGCCGGTGCTCACGCACCTTGGCGAGTGTTCTGTTTAAGTGCCCATGTCAGATATTGACAGTGGAGTTTAAATAGGTAACACACAGCAGCAGTTCTGGCCGCTGCTGTTAGTGACTGATGCCGTTTATGTAATATCACAGGCATCTACCACTTGTAAAGAGAGCACAGCGCCTGAGTTCCCTCCACACTTTTGGACCTAAATACGCATGGAACATTACGCCATTTTTGCAAAGGGTATAAATCAGTAACTGCTAATATAATGTAATATAAATGCTCATTAGCAAGAAATCTATTTACTGTTGGAGGACAACATCTGCACGAAGTTTGTATGTTCTCCTGTGAGGGTTTTCCTCTAGGAATTCCAATTTCCTGCCATTCTTGAAAGACATATTGATAGGGAATTTCGATTGTCACGACAATGTCTTTAAAATGCTAGAGAACATGTTAGCACTATATAAGCAAGCATAACAAATAAATAAGTTTTATAAGAAAGAAAAACTACTACTATCATTACATACTGTATAATGCTATATAACTACTATTAATATTGCTAATATTAAAAAAATAGAGAAAAAAAAAAATAAACAGACATAATTTCACAGAAAACCCCCAAAACGGGCTGAAAAAATAATTGGCACCTTTCCAAAATTGTGGGCAAGCAACTTTGTTTCAAGCAGGTGATGCTCGTTCACACTCACCTGTGACAAGTAACATGAATGGGCAATATGAAAATCACACCTGAAAAAGGGGAGAAGTTGACTCAATCTTTGCATTTTTTGATTGTGTATGCCACACTAAATATGTAGAACAGAAAGAGGAGAAGAAAACTGTCTGAGGACTTGAGAACTAAAAATTGTTGAAAAATATTGATTCAAGCTGGGAGAAATATTTAATTATCTGGAACAATTTCAAGGGTGGGTGCCAACACTTTTGGCCATGACTGTATTACATTTAATATTACATAGATTACATATAATAACTACTATTACATATTATAAAATATAATATCTACTACTATTACTGTTATGTATAACATATTATATAAGAACATAATACTGATACATAAAATAGCATATTTATAATATTATTATTATTATTTATTGTTATAGCGCCATTTATTCCATGGCGTTTTACATGTGAGGAGGGGTATACATAACAAAAACAATACAAGTTATAACTGGTACAGGAGGAGAGAGGACCCCGCCCGCGAAGGCTCACAATCTACAAGGGATGGGTGAGAATACAGTAGGTGAGGGTAGAGCTGGTCATGCAGCGGTTTGGTCGATCGGTGGTTACTGCAGGTTGTAGGCTTGTCGGAAGAGGTGGGTCTGCAGGCTCTTTTTGAAGGTTTCGATGGTATGCGAGAGTCTGATGTGTTGTGGTAGAGGTTTCCAGAGTAGGGGTGATACGCGAGAGAAATCTTGTATATGATTGTGGGAAGAGGAGATAAGAGGGGAGTAGAGAAGGAGATCTTGTGAGGATTGGAGGTTGCGTGTAGGTAAGTACCGGGAAACGAGGTCACAGATGTATGGAGGAGACAGATTGTGGATGGCTTTGTACATCATGGTTAGGGTTTTGTAGTGGAGTCTCTGGGCAATGGGGAGCCAGTGAAGGGATTGACAGAGGGGAGAGGCTGGGGAATAGCGGGGGGACAGGTGGATTAGTCGGGCAGCAGAGTTTAGAATAGATTGGAGGGGTGCGAAAGTGTTAGAGGGGAGGCCACAGAGCATGAGGTTGCAGTAGTCAAGGTGAGAGATGATGAGGGCATGGACTAGGGTTTTTGCAGATTCTTGGTTGAGGAATGTACAGATTCGTGAAATATTTTTGAGTTGAAGTTGGCAGGAAGTCGAAAGGGCTTGGATATGTGGTTTGAAGGAGAGATCAGTGTCAAGGATTACCCCGAGACAGCGAGCTTGTGGGACTGGGGAGAGTGGGCATCCATGTACTGTAATGGATAGGTTCGTTGGGGGGGTCGCGTGAGATGGGGGAAAGATGATGAATTCTGTTTTGTCCATGTTAAGTTTCAGAAATCTAGCGGAGAGAATGGATGAAATAGTGTACAGACATTGAGGGATTCTGGTTAGTAGGGAGGTGATATCTGCTCCAGAGATGTAGATCTGTGTGTCATCAGCATAGAGGTGATACTGAAAGCCATGAGATTCTATGAGCTGTCCCAGGCCAAAGGTATAAATAGAGAAGAGCAGGGGCCCTAGGACTGAACCTTGTGGGAATCCAACAGATAGGTGGCGAGGTGAGGAAGTGGTGTGTGAGTGGGAGACGCTGAATGTCCGGTCTGTTAGGTATGATGAGATCCAGGATAGGGCCAAGTCTGTGATGCCAATGGATGAGAGGGTCTGTAATAATAGGGAATGGTCCACTGTGTCAAAGGCAGCCGACAGGTCGAGGAGGAGGAGGACAGAGTAGTGTCACTTGCTCTTGGCGGTTAAGAGGTCATTGGTTACCTTAGTTAGGGCAGTTTCAGTGGAATGGTGTGACCGGAAGCCAGATTGTAAGCGGTCAAAGAGGGAGCAAGAAGAGAGATGGGAGGACAGTTCAAGGTAGACGTGTTGTTCCAGTAGTTTGGAGGCATAAGGGAGAAGTGATATAGGGCGATAGCTAGATACAGAGGATTGGTCAAGAGAGGGCTTTTTGAAGATAGGTGTGATGGAGGTATGTTTAAAGCTTGAGGGGAAAACAGCAGTTGTTAGTGATCGGTTGAAGAGATGGGTTAGGGTTGGGATGAAGACTGTGGTGAGGTTTGGGATGAAGTGGGATGGGAGTGGGTCAAGTGCACAGGTGGTGAGATGCGATTTTGAGAGTAGAGTGGAGAGTTGATCTTGTGTAATGGTGGAGAAGTTGGTTTTGATGGTGGAGGGCTGGGAAGTCGGGAGGAAGGGCTCTGGGGGTTGTTGACCAAAACTGTCTCTGATGTTCTCAATCTTCTGCTTGAAAAATGAGGCAAAGTCTTCAGCTGAGATAAGTGGGGAGGGAGGAGGTCCTGGGGGACGGAGGAGAGAATTGAAGGTGTTGAATAACTGTTTAGGGTTGTGAGACAGGGAGGATATGAGAGATGAGAAGTAGGTTTGTTTAGCTGTGGCGAGTCTTGAAAGTAGTGAGGGACTGTTTGAATGCAATGAAGTGCTCGTTGGAGTGGGATCTTTTCCATCTGCGCTCAGCAGCCCTGGATGCTCGCCTCAGTTCTTTGGTCAGGCTGGTGTGCCAGGGTTGTCTGTTGATTTTGTGAGCTTTGGTATGTGTCAGTGGGGCAGCAGATTCCAAAGCTACAGCTATTGTGGTGTTATATAGAGCGGCAGCGTCATCCGCATTTTGTAAGGAACTTATGTCTGTGAGAGGGAGGAGGGATTCAGAGAATGAATGTAGGTCAAGATGTTTAAGATTTCTGCGAGGGTGTGAAAGTTTGTGGGGTGGGGATTGTAGACATGGAGTATTACTATTACTATGATATATAATTGTTACCAACATTCATGCTTAAATGTTGAAAAAATTCTATATTTTAAATACGGAAAGGTCACTAATAGTGTTTTCTACATTAATTTGTATTATTATTATTATTATTAGTATTAATAATTTTGTTTTACCACTGTATGAGAATTGTAAACATTTATTGGATATAGACATCATTTTCTTTTGAAAATATATTTGCTTTCTTTGTAGTTTGACCTAGTATGACCATTTACCATGAAATGAAATGTGCGAGTACCGATCCTTTCCGCAGCGGAGGTCGATGTCCCAGCCCTGGTTTGGCATAGATCATTGTACTGGATTAAAGAGAATATAATTATTAGTATCCAGAATAAAGGGTTACCTAACATGATTCCAGTTCATGGCTGCTGATTGGAAATTCTTCATTATTTCCAGTGCTGCAATATTTAGTTAAGAAAGAGCCAAATATTCAGTAGAAACCCCCAGGCCTCATTTCTTCACTTTAACAAATGAATAGCAATTAATCAGTCATGGCGATTAGACCGTATAGAGTTGTCATTTAAGAAGAGTTCATAGACATTTCCTATCTTGTATCACAGCACCAAAATTTGGTTTTGGAACAGGGAAAAACTAAGAAGAATTATTATTTATCTACAGGTTTTCCATCCCCATAAGAGGTGAGGAGTGAGCAAGTTTACAATTTTGTTATTTATGGGAAAGTCATAATGTGATTTATTACAAATCATGGTCTCATTATTGAATAACATATTTCTTCTGAAAATTTACATACGTGTTGGGGCAAGTGCATCCATCGTATTTTCAGTCCTAGTGCGTTCCAACCAAACATTGGATCGGGCTTGAACATATGTTAGTCTATGGGGCCATACACACATCCGATCTTTTCCTCGAACCAAGACGGTCTGAGACAGAAATAGCGGCATGCATGAGTTGGATCCGAGTATTGGATCGCACTCTGCCATGCAAGTCAATGAGTCCGTGGAAAACATCGGACTGCTCTTGGATGACATCTGAGTGCAGTCCCATTTTCATGGACTGACAAAATGGAGAAGATAGAGACATCCCCACCTCCCATCTTCCCTCACCTGAGGAAAGTCAGATCACACTATGCTCACAATCTGATCAGACTCTCAGCTTAGCGTGCATTCATTGTAAATAAAGATTGGAAGCCGGCCGCAATTTTGATTTATTCTTTTGATTGCTGGTAAGTGGGTAAAAATAATAAAAGATTAAACTCACGTGCCTGAGTGTCTCCTCTCATCCTGACTGCCCTGTGTTGCATTTTCATAAATCCAATTTTGCTGTGGTTTTTACTACAGTTTTTTATGTGTTTTTGGCAAAATGTTTGATAGTGGAAAGATGGCATAAAGTACATGTTTTCTACACCTCATATCATAATTCAAAAGGTAACAAAAGCCACGCTGAAATAACACATAAAAAACACGTTAAAGCAGTGTAAAAAAAAAATTCCAAACCTGCGAGTTCTTCTGGGGTAGTGCTCTGTCTCTTGTAATAAGAACATGTCATGCTGTAACGGTCTTCAGTAAGGCAGAGGGGCTTCAAATTGTCAATGGAACTCGGACCCTAACTATTCCTTTCCTGAGGGTACTCTTGAAGGTAGAGAGGCCTGAGTCTCAGACCTTACTATGCTACTGTTAAACCAAGATCTGTCCCCTCCCCGACCCCATGAGGTATGGGACAGAAATATAAGGTAAAGAAGACACAAAGACAAAGCAGGGATAACAGAAAGTAACAAACATACAAATACACACCAAAGGTAGAGGGGTATATAGGGAAGGATAGGAATGTACCAACCAAATGGGAATAGGACAATGAGGAAAGCATAAACCCCAAAACAGCACGCAACAAACTCCAGTAGCAACGATGATTTCCAATTCAGCACAGCGTCTCCAAGGAGCTAGGAAGCAAAGCTTTCACTGGCCAGACAGAAAGGGTCGGGCCAGGTTTTATAGGGAGAGGTAATGACCACATCAGAAGCAGTTGAAATGGAACTGCAAGTTTCTAACCAGCATAGAAAGGGTCGTTAACCTCTTCAGCACCAAAGGAAGCCAAATCAATTTAATATGGGACACAAACACACAGGGTAAATGGAAGATCTGTGATTCACAATGCATAGTGATCTCCTAATCCCAGATCTCCCAGGAGGACGAGACACACTCGTGACAGAACATCATGATTTTGGGGTCATTATTCTATTAAAAGATTTAAATTGTATTAAAATTTGCTGGTACTTATTGGCTATCGATAAAAATCAAATTACCAACTACATATGTTCTACATACACAATCATGCAGCACGGTGGCTCAGTGGTTAGCACTGTAGCCTTGCAGCGCTGGGATCCTGGATTCAAATCCCACCAAGGGCAACATCTGCAAGGAGTCTGTATGTTCTCCCCATGTATGTGTGGGTTTCCTCCGAGTTCTTCGGTTTCAACTCCCACTCCAAAGACATACTTATAGGGAACATCAGTATTGATGAGCGGATCTGGCAAAATTCAAATACACCAAATTGTTTGGATTTTTACAACAAAGTCGATTTGGGACAAAGTTATTCTCCGGGAATTGAATGTTCCATATTATGCTGTGTGCTTGGTCTCCCTAGGTTATACTAAACATAAGATGTAAAAAATACCCAAGTATCTTGCTGTTTACCACTCTGGCCAACCTACTGCTCATTACTCACCATCCTGTTTTCACAGTCTCTCCTGTCCACTGTTATGCCACATCTTGCTCTAGAACAGACCTCAGACATAACGTCGCCATGTCGAGATGTCGTGGGGTGCGTAGTGACCTTACTACACGCAGTGCCATCCAAGTCCCATTCTAGTCTAGACACTCAGTGGACCGACTGGTGGGCAGTGAGCAGGGGAGAGGCCAGAGAGATGAGCGGTAAGGTAAGAATTGGTGGCCAGCAGATAAAATTGCAAACTCTATATTATGGAGTATATGGATTCTTGTAAAATTCAGGTAGACATCAATTCCACATGAAAGAATGTCAATTTATACTCAATAGTCTATTAAACCTTCCAACACATTTTAGACTCATTTTTTTTTTTTAGCAAAATGTCTCCCTTTTTCTGCATTTTTTTTTAACCTAAAAGAGATGTCTAAGGGAATAAGGATATTTGTTGCCCAAATGTAATAGATGAAACATACTCTCTTATTCTGGATATTGCCCTATGCCTCTATTCTAGACCATGTGGTGCTGCTCTGGCACCTTCAGTTCTTGCTTTGTCCCAACACAGGAAACAGATCTTTATAACCCCATTTTTGCCCTTTTTGTGTCGTATATAAAGGGGGGTTGGGTGACTCAGTAATTCCAATAGTTCTTTCAGCCTCTAAAGCTGACCCTACTCATTAATGAGGTAGGAGATGACAGCTTCCATTGATCAGATTCTATGTAGATAAGAGGAGGAGGAGGGAGGAGCTTGGTCTCTAGCTCCTCCCTCCTTCCGTCTATATAGAATTGTATCCGTAGCAGCTGCCATCGCCTATCTCAGTAATGTGATAGACTGGCTTCACCAAATACAGATTTTACCTCATAACTGAGAATTTTGGTAATGATTGATCAATTCTGGCAGAGAAAAAAGCAGATTTCTCTGATAAGATATATTAAAAAGTTGCTTATTTCCACATAGACTATTGATTTATGAAATAAAAATTACAGCAACAGTTACTCTTTAACCCCATTCCTATGTTGGGCGTAATGATAATGTTTTGAACAGCTGACATGTGCTTCTAACAGCCGTGGGTGAAATCACGATCCACCCGCAACTGTTAACCTGCTAAATGCCGCAGTCAATCTCTGACAGCATCATTTAACTCGTGCTTACCAGAAGCAGGCCGGAAACCCCACCCATCAGTGACTCCATCAAGTGATCGTGGGTGACCGATGGGTTGGCATGACAACCAGAGGTCTCCATCAGACCTCATTGGTGGTCATAGCTGGATTGCTATGAGCGCCGCCCAGTGGTCGATGCTCATTGCAAGTGTGCATTTCTGCTACATACATGCGATCTGATCATCGCCTGCATGTAGCAGAGCCGATCAATATACTGAAGCTTATTGTCTCCCATGGAGACTATTGAAGCATGCATAAAGTAAAAAAAAAAGTTTTTAAAAATATAAAAAAAATATAAAAGTTCAAATCACCCCCCTTTATAATAATAATAATAATAATAATTTTTATTTATATAGCGCCAACATATTCCGCAGCGCTTTACAAATTATAGAGGGGACTTTGTTATGGTTACCCCAATGACCATGGGAAAAAAATGCAAAACGGACTAGCTCTCGGGTGATGGAAACTAAGGTCGACCGTGACCTGAACCTGACCCAACACTTACAGTAGCCGGGGGATGTACCTACGATGCCCTAGACACCACGCGCCAGCCGGAGATCTAACTACCCCTATAAGAGGAATATACAGGCCTGCCTTACCTCCAGTGAGGAACCCCAAAAGATGATAGTAGGCCCCCACAGATATTGACGGTGAGTTCAGAGGAAATGACATACGTAGGATGAACAGCAGATTTAGCACAGTGAGGTCCGCTTACTAGATAGCAGAAGGACAGGAAAGAGTTACTTCACGGTCGACCTAAAAATCACTATTCAAAAACACCATCCAGAAATTACTTTAAACTCCAGTGACAACTCATGCCACTGGAGTAGTAATTTTCTGTCCACAAGAGCTTCCAGCACTGAAGAGTCACATTGCAGATAGCTGGACAAAAATAGCAAAACAAGAAACAAAATTCAACTTAGCTGAACTGGAACTTGAGGCAGGTGAATGCAACAGAATGCTACTAGCACATTGTTGGCCGGCATGTGACTAACAGCCAAGCAGCCTTAAATAGGAAACTCCCCAAGAGGGTGGCGACAGGTAATCAGAGATGGAGGAAGGCAAATAAGAGACACTACCATAACAGACCACCGGGGGAGCCCACAAACCGAATTCACAACAGTACCCCCCCCTTAAGGAGGGGGCACCGAACCCTCACCAGAACCACCAGGGCGACCTGGATGAGCACTATGAAATGCACGAACCAAATCGGGAGCATGAACATCGGATGCTGTCACCCAAGAATTATCCTCCTGGCCATAACCTTTCCACTTAACCAGATACTGAAGTTTCCGTCTGGAAACACGGGAGTCCAAGATCTTTTCCACCACATACTCCAATTCACCCTCAACCAACACAGGAGCAGGTGGATCAGCAGAAGGAACAACCGGTACCTCATACCTCCGCAATAATGACCGATGGAAAACATTATGGATATTAAAAGATGCTGGGAGGTCCAAACGAAAGGACACAGGATTAAGAACCTCCAGAATCCTATAAGGGCCGATAAACCGAGGCTTAAACTTAGGAGACGAGACCTTCATAGGAACAAATCGAGAAGACAGCCACACCAGGTCCCCAACACAAAGACGAGGACCAATACGCCGATGACGATTAGTGAACTGTTGAGTCTTCTCCTGGGACAACTTCAGATTGTCCACAACCTGTCCCCAAATCTGATGCATCCTATCAACCACAGCATCCACTCCAGGACAATCCGAAGACTCCAATTGACCGGACGAAAACCGAGGGTGAAACCCTGAATTACAAAAAAATGGAGAAACCAAAGTGGCAGAACTAGCCCGATTGTTAAGGGCAAACTCTGCCAATGGCAAAAAGTCAAGCCAATCATCCTGATCAGCGGACACAAAACACCTCAAGTAAGTCTCCAAGGTCTGATTAGTACGCTCAGTCTGGCCATTAGTCTGAGGATGGAATGCAGACGAAAAAGACAAATCGATACCCATCCTGGCACAGAACGTCCGCCAAAATCTAGACACAAACTGAGTACCCCTGTCAGACACTATATTCTCAGGAATACCATGCAAACGCACCACATTCTGAAAAAATAGAGGAACCAACTCAGAGGAGGAGGGCAATTTGGGTAAAGGTACCAAATGAACCATCTTGGAAAAACGGTCACAAATCACCCAGATGACAGACATCCTACGAGAAACCGGAAGGTCAGAAATAAAGTCCATAGAGATGTGCGTCCAAGGCCTCTTAGGAATAGGCAAGGGCAACAACAACCCACTGGCCCTAGAACAGCAGGGCTTGGCCCGAGCACAAACATCACAAGACTGCACAAACATGCGCACATCTCGAGACAAAGAAGGCCACCAGAAGGACCTAGACACCAAATCCCTGGTGCCAAAAATTCCAGGATGACCTGTCAACGCGGAAGAATGAACCTCCGAGATAACTCTACTGGTCCAATCATCAGGGACAAACAGTCTACCAGGCGGACAGCGATCAGGCCTATCCACCTGAAACTCCTGCAAAGAACGCCGCAGGTCTGGGGAGACAGCTGACAATATCACCCCATCCTTCAGGATGCCGGTAGGTTCGGAATCCCCAGGCGAGTCAGGCTCAAAACTCCTAGAGAGGGCATCCGCCCTCACATTCTTGGACCCAGGCAGATATGACACCACAAAGTTAAATCGGGAGAAAAACAACGACCAGCGCGCCTGTCTAGGATTCAGACGCCTGGCCGACTCAAGATAAATCAGATTCTTGTGGTCAGTGAGGACCACCACCTGGTGTCTAGCACCCTCAAGCCAATGACGCCACTCCTCAAACGCCCACTTCATGGCCAGAAGTTCGCGATTTCCCACATCATAATTTCGCTCAGCGGGCGAAAACTTTCGGGAGAAAAACGCACATGGTCTCATTACTGAGCAGTCAGGATCTTTCTGCGACAAAACTGCACCTGCTCCGATCTCCGAAGCATCCACCTCAACCTGGAACGGAAGTAACACATCAGGTTGGCGCAACACAGGAGCGGAAGAAAAGCGACGCTTAAGCTCTTGAAAGGCCTCCACAGCCGCAGAGGACCAATTAGCAACATCAGCACCCTTTTTGGTCAAATCAGTCAAAGGTTTAGCAATGGCAGAAAAACCCGCTATAAATCGGCGATAGAAATTAGCAAAACCCAAGAACTTTTGCAGACTCTTCAAAGAAGTAGGTTGCATCCAATCACAAATAGCCTGGACCTTGACAGGGTCCATCTCCATAGATGAAGGGGAAAAAATATATCCCAAAAAGGAAATTCTCTGAACTCCAAAACTACACTTTGAGCCCTTTACAAAAAGAGAATTAGCTCGCAAAACCTGAAAAACTCTCCTGACCTGTTGAACGTGAGATTCCCAGTCCTCCGAAAAAACAAGAATATCATCCAAATACACAATCATAAACTTATCCAGATATTCACGGAAAATATCGTGCATAAAGGACTGAAAAACGGAAGGGGCATTTGCGAGACCGAAAGGCATTACCAAATACTCAAAATGGCCTTCAGGCGTATTAAATGCGGTCTTCCACTCATCCCCCTGCTTAATCCGCACCAAATTATACGCACCACGTAGATCGATCTTAGTGAACCACTTAGCCCCCTTTATACGAGCAAACAGATCAGTCAGTAAAGGTAACGGGTACTGGTATTTAACTGTAATCTTATTCAAAAGTCGATAGTCGATACAAGGTCTCAATGAACCATCCTTTTTACCTACAAAGAAAAATCCTGCCCCTAGTGGAGACAACGAGGGGCGAATATGACCCTTTTCCAAGGATTCTCTGATATACTCCCGCATAGCAGTATGTTCAGGTACAGACAAATTAAACAAGCGACCCTTAGGAAACTTACTACCGGGGATCAACTCAATAGCGCAGTCACACTCTCTGTGGGGAGGGAGAGAATCAACTTTAGGCTCTTGAAAGACATCATAAAAATCTGACAGAAATGCTGGGATCTCAGAGGGAGTAGATGAAGAAATAGGAACCAAAGGTGCATCCCCATGAATACCCCGACATCCCCAGCTCAACACAGACATAGATTTCCAGTCCAAGACGGGATTATGAATCTGTAACCATGGTAATCCAAGCACTAAGACATCATGTAGGTTATATAATACAAGGAAACGAATAATCTCCTGATGGTCTGGGGTGAGACGCATAGTCACTTGTGTCCAATATTGTGGTTTATTGCTAGCCAAAGGTGTAGAATCAATACCCTTCAGGGGAATAGAAACTTCCAACGGCTCCAAATCAAACCCACAACGCTTGGCAAAGGACCAATCCATGAGACTCAGAGCGGCGCCAGAATCCACATAAGCATTCACAGTCACAGATGATAAGGTACAAATCAATGTCACGGACAAAAGAAATTTTGACTGCAAGGTACCTGTAGAAAAAGATTTATCAACCTTTTTATCAACCTTATTTATACGTTTAGAGCATGCTGATATAACATGAGCTGGATCTCCACAGTAGAAGCACAATCCATTTTTGCGCCTATAATTTTGACGTTCGCCTCTAGACAAAACACGATCGCATTGCATATGCTCCAATGCCTTTTCAGAGGTCACCGCCAAATGGTGCACAGGTCTTTGCTCAGAAGACACCGCCATATGGTGCACAGGTTTTTGCTCAGAAGATACCGCCATATGGTGCACAGATTCTTCCTCAGAAGACCCCGCCATATGGTGCACAGATTTGCGCTCCCGCAAACGCCGATCAATCTGGATAGCCAATTTCATGGCATCATTCAGACCTGTAGGCACAGGGAACCCCACCATGACATCCTTCACGGCATCAGAGAGACCTTCTCTGAAATTAGCTGCTAAAGCGCACTCATTCCATTTAGTAAGCACCGACCATTTACGGAATTTCTGGCAGTATATCTCAGCTTCATCTTGCCCTTGGGAAAGAGCTATCAAGGCTTTCTCAGCCAAAATCTCTAAATTAGGTTCTTCATAAAGCAACCCCAAAGCCTGAAAAAACGCATCTACATTTAACAACGCAGGATCCCCTGGCGATAATGCAAATGCCCAACTTTGTGGGTCGCCACGCAGTAGAGAGATAACAATTTTAACTTGTTGAGTCTGATCACCAGCAGAGTGAGATCTCAGAGACAAAAACAATTTGCAATTTTCTCTGAAACTCAAAAACCGGGATCTGTCTCCGGTAAAGTATTCAGGCAGAGGAATCTTAGGTTCAGACATTGGAGCACGTATAACAAAATCTTGTAGGTTCTGTACTTTTGTCGCAAGGTTATTCAAACCCGCAACTAAACTCTGTGGATCCATGTTTCAGATGGGTGTAACCCAAGCATTCAGAGGTTAAGAGGAGAGGAGAAAAAAAAAGGCTGAAGACTGCAGTTTAAGCAAGGAATACAAATGATCAAACTAAGGTGCACTTTCAAACACAGAAAAAAAAAAAAAAAAAAAAACCTTTTCTTCTCCTTCCTACTTTAGTGCATATTTTAACACATAGATTTTTTAAGGGCCGGCCAAACTGTTATGGTTACCCCAATGACCATGGGAAAAAAATGCAAAACGGACTAGCTCTCGGGTGATGGAAACTAAGGTCGACCGTGACCTGAACCTGACCCAACACTTACAGTAGCCGGGGGATGTACCTACGATGCCCTAGACACCACGCGCCAGCCGGAGATCTAACTACCCCTATAAGAGGAATATACAGGCCTGCCTTACCTCCAGTGAGGAACCCCAAAAGATGATAGTAGGCCCCCACAGATATTGACGGTGAGTTCAGAGGAAATGACATACGTAGGATGAACAGCAGATTTAGCACAGTGAGGTCCGCTTACTAGATAGCAGAAGGACAGGAAAGAGTTACTTCACGGTCGACCTAAAAATCACTATTCAAAAACACCATCCAGAAATTACTTTAAACTCCAGTGACAACTCATGCCACTGGAGTAGTAATTTTCTGTCCACAAGAGCTTCCAGCACTGAAGAGTCACATTGCAGATAGCTGGACAAAAATAGCAAAACAAGAAACAAAATTCAACTTAGCTGAACTGGAACTTGAGGCAGGTGAATGCAACAGAATGCTACTAGCACATTGTTGGCCGGCATGTGACTAACAGCCAAGCAGCCTTAAATAGGAAACTCCCCAAGAGGGTGGCGACAGGTAATCAGAGATGGAGGAAGGCAAATAAGAGACACTACCATAACAGACCACCGGGGGAGCCCACAAACCGAATTCACAACAGGACTTGTACAGACAATAGACATTACAGCATAACAGAAATCACAGTTCAAAACAGATACCAGGAGGAATGAGGGCCCTGCTGCTCGCAAGCTTACAAACTATGAGGAAAAGGGGAGACTTTCGCCCCATTCAAAATAAAACAATAAAAAAATCAAACATACACATGTTTGGTATCGCTGCTTTCAGAATTGCCCGATCTATCAATATAAAAAAAAAAATTAACCCAATCGGTAAACGGCATGAGAAAAAAATTAAAAATGCCAGAATTCCTTTTTTTTTTATCACCGCTACATTGCAATAAAATGCAATAACAGGCCATCAAAAGATCGTATCTACACCAAAATGGTATTAATAAATATGTAAGCCCTCACCCAGCCCCAAATCATGAAAAATAGAGACGCTACAGGTCTCGGAAAATGGCACCATTTTTGGGGGGGGATTTTTTTTTTCACCACTTAAATAAAAAAGAACCTAGACATATTTGGTGTCTATGAACTTGTAGTGACCTGGAGAATCATAGTGGCAGGTCATTTTTAGCATTTAGTGAACATGGTAAAAAAAAAAAAAAATACTGTGGAATTGCACTTTTTTTGCAACTTCACTACATTTGGAATTTTTTTCACAGTTTCCAGTACACGATATGTTAAAACCAATGGTGTTGTTCAAAAGTACAACTTTTTCCGCAAAAAAAATAAATCCTCACATGGCCATTTTAGCCCAAAAAATAAAAAGTTATGGCTCTGGGAAGAAGGGGAGCAAAAAAACGAAAACACAAAAATGAAAATACCTCTGGTCACAAAGGGGTTAACCCCTTCCCGACCTTGGACTCACTGAGTATGTCCAGGCGATTTTTTGCGCACAGTGACTGCACGCGCGACCGTTGCCAAATGTTTAGATAATATCATAGTTGACACCTGATTCTCACTGCCAGTAGTGGTGCCCTCACCACTTCTGGCAGTCTAACCCCCTACAATTGTGTCAATGCAAACCTGACAGTTACCAAGCATAGTCATAATGCTCCTGACTTGCTATGCTTTATAACTGCAATCAGACTGCAGGCAGTGAAAGTCCCATAGTGAAACGAAGTAAAAAAAAAAAAAAGTAAAAAAAAAGTTGTAAAAATATATATTTTTTAGTTAGAAAATAATAATGAAAAAAAAAAACTGTACTGATCAATTTGTATTTTTATGTAAAAAAAAAAAAGTAACTCTGCTCAATCTAGTGAATGGATCCTTTGGGGGTTTCATCTAAATAACGTTACTCCCTGATATAAGTGCTCAGTGTAGAGCACAGGATAAATATAATCCCAAACGTTATGTAAAATGTCTCCAATACAAGCTTTAACTCTATCCATCCTTTTATCAAATACTTCTTAAGACTTCTTCCTATGTTTTCCTATAAATGTCTAACAACTTGGAATCTGTCGTTAGACCCAACAAAATACGGAAGAAAACATCTGTGAAATGACAGATTCCAAGTCATTAGACATTTACTGTATGCGCCATGGCTTTTATACCTTCAAGGTAAGAACAAACCTGCCAGATCTCATCTGGGGTGCAACAAATACAATCCAAATCTCCACTAAATTCTCTTGTCGAAATATAAAAGTTCTCCAATTCAGAGCAGCAGAATATTAACTGATAAGATATGAAGGCTGCGTGTTTCCTTTACTTGAGGACCAGACTTGCCTCCATCCATGAATGGGATGCCAATTTCAATTAAAAATTGGCTCTCGCTCTCTATCGGCGACGTCCCATCAGATAACACGACAGCATCCTATTGCTTCTGTTTAAGTACCAGTCCAACCAGTAACGCGCGGGGTGTCTGACTGCGTCACTAATTCCAGTTGGAAAGTTATCTACGGATTCGAGCAGTGGCAAAGCTGTGCTTGATAACAAGCAAAGGCTCATCTGCTTCAAGCGTGGCTCCTGCCAGTTTTATCAGTCACGTAACTCATCAATAAATCAAGAAGCCGCCTCCCTTTGTTTTTTTTACATTTGATCAAAATTTATTTCCGCCATTGTCACAGGTAATACTTTAATAGGAGCCCTGTAGATGGGAACATTAAGAAGTTAGTTAGAGACATTTTGCAGGCGCCGTTCGCCTTGTCATTGACAGGGAAGGTAATCCTATACACAGGCTGCTATTGTGAGACGGGAAACTGGCCTTTTCCACTGCCAGAGACCAGATGCACCTCTCTCTATCCTAATCTGTAAACGACTTAAAGGAGCCTTATCTCACGGCTCTTCTGCTTCATTTCATGCTTGATTTACTTTAATTTGTCTGATAGGGCACAAGGATTTGGAGACAGACCATCTTTCTGCAGAAACTGTTCAGATTTTTTTTTTCCGCCTGGCATTGTTGTGTAAGGATTTTTGACTTTTTTATTATTTTTTTAATTTTTTTTCCTCCCTTGTGGAAGAAATCTTGCTCCGATGCAGTATGCTGCTCGAGTGTGTTTAGATTTAAGCTATCCCAGCAGAAAAGAGTTTCTGAAGTGCTGTGATTGTGCGATGAACAACATTTACATTGGAATCATATTATGCAATAAATCGAAGGGAGAAGAGCAGTGGAGCGCTTGTACCCACAAGATACATTCAAAGGACTATATATAGTAGCTACAACAGAAACGAGATTTTCAGCTTTTTTTTTTTTAAAGGAACCTTTATAAATATGTAAATACGGTTTATCAGATTGGACTCTTAAGCCAGACATCTTCGGTTGGAGGGGGAAAAAAAAATAAGAGAAAGATGAGGAACATCTAGGGATATGCTTATTAGTATTCGACGAGGGTCCGTGAAATAAAAATGTCTTGTAGGTTGACAGCAGGTCGAGGTGGAGTCGCTAAGTATACTTTGGTGGTAAGTCTCTTTCATGCAAGATGCATCTCCCGTGAATAAAAGGAAAAACTTCATTTACTATTAACTTTGTGGTTTGCGATCTTTAGCTTCTCAAGTCAATTATTAAAACAGATGAACCGATCACCTTCAAGACGACCAGCTGTTCTTTATGTTCTCTGCTTCTTTCATTATATTGGTCACCAGTCAACTAATTCTGCATCGTCTCCATATCCTTAGGCCGGCAGAAGTGCCTTTGTCAGACTGTCAGGTCCCTGGACAGATGTGTGGTTGTGTCCTTTTGCCACTGTAATCTTAAAATCTTACACAAGTCCCGCGTTATGACGAGGAGCTGAAGACGTTCTCCTCTGGGGATCGAATGTATATCAAGAGCCATTAACTTTGCATTTTAATAACTTTGGCAGTGGTAATTGCTCCCGTGTGATTCATTAAAGTTTTTAATGATGCAACTTTTGATAGCTAACTATATCTTGCTAATTTGCGTCGAGGGAGATGCTATGCATTGGGGGTGGTAGTCATTTGATCTGGTTTTTTAAACATTACACGATACTAATAATTTGGCCTCGTCATCACCGAGAAGGAACATAGAACACATAAACATATAGGTAATCAAGAGTTGGACAGACGGCGTTCCAGACGTGATGTTTCAATTAATTGATATTGATAAAGGCTCTTTTCTTAACAGCGAACTAAAAGTCGAATCTGTGGGGGGCTAATTTCGTCTTCTAAATGTAGAAATTTGGCTAGAAAGTGAGATTTGAAAAAAAAAATAATTGAGCTTAGATAAGATTGCGGAATATATATATATATATATATATATATATATATATATATATATATATATATATATATACAGGGTGGGCCATTTATATGGATACACCTAAATAAAATGGGTATTGTTGGTGATATCAACTTCCTGTTTGTGGCACATTAGTATATGGGAGGAGGAAAACTTTTCAAGATGGGTGGTGACCATGGTGGCCATTTTTAAGTCAGCCATTTTGGATCCAACTTTATTTTTTCCGATGGGAAGAGGGTCATGTGACACATCAATCTTATTGAGAATTTCACAAGAAAAACAATGGTGTGCTTGTTTTTAACGTAACCTTATTCTTTCATGAGTTATTTGAACACATTTTATAAGTGGTCATAAAATTGTAAAGTGTTGCCCATTGTGTTGGATTGTCAATGCAACCCTCTTCTCCCACTCTTGACACACTGATAGCAACACTGCAGAAGAAATGCTAGCACAGGCTTCCAGTATCTGTTGTTTCAGATGCTGCACATCTCATATCTTCACAGCATAGACAATTGCCTTCAGGTGACCCCAAAGATAAAAGTCTAAGGGGGTCAGATCGGGAGACCTTGGTGGCCATTCAACTGGCCCAGATGACCAATCCACTTTCCGGAAACTGTCCATGTAGGAATGCTAGGACCTGACACCCATAATGTGGTGGTGCACCATCTTGATGGAAAAACTCAAGGATAGTGCCATCTACATTGCATAATGAGGGCAACACATCATCATGTAGCAATTTCAGATATCCAGTGTCATTGAGGCTTCCATTGATGAAGAATGGCCCCACTATCTTTGTACTCCATATACCCCACAATACCATCAATTTTTGTGTTCCAACAGTCTTGGAGGGATCTATCCACAGTGGGTTAGTGTCAGCATTCAAAAAAAAGTTTGCCTCATCACTAAACATAATGTTATGTGTAAACTGAAGGTCCTGTTCCAATTTTTGTTTTGCCCATTGTGAAAATTCAGCTTGGGATCTATCCACAGTGGGTTAGTGTCAGACCTATACCAGAGGTTTTGTTTGTTAACTTCACCATTCAAAAAAAAAAAATTGCCTCATCACTGAACATAATGCTATGTGCAAACTGAAGGTCCTGTTCCAATTTTTGTTTTGCCCATTGTGAAAATTCAGCTCGCAGATCTGTGTCATCCTCGTTGAGATGCTGCAGCAGCTGGATTTTGTAAGGGTGCCATTTGTGAGTAGCTAATATCTGCCGAAGAGATGTTTGACTAATGCCACTCTCCAGTGACATGCGGCAAATGCTATGCTGTGGGCACTTGCTGAAAGAAGCTAGGACTGAAACTGATGTTTCTGCATTAGTGACAGTTTTCTTGTGTCCACATTTTGGCAAATCCAACACTGAACGTGTTTCACGAAATTTGACAAGCAGTTTGCTAACTGTAGCATGGGAGATGGGTGGTCTCCTTGGGTGTCTTGCATTGAAATCTGCTGCTATGACCCGGGTACTGCATTCATCAGACATCAACACAATTTCTATCATGTCAATGGCTGTAAACAAAGAGAAACTTGTAAATGACTCATGAAAGAATAAAGTTACGTTAAAACCAAGCAAACCATTGTTTTTCTTGTGAAATTCTCAATAAGTTTGATGTGTCACATGACCCTCTTCCCGTTGGAAAAAATAAAGTTGGATCCAAAATGGCCGACTTCAAAATGGCCACTATTTTCACCACCCATCTTGAAAAGTTTTCCCCCTCCCATATATTAAAGTGCCACAAACAGGAAGTTGATATCACCAACCATTCCCATTTTATTTAGGTGTATCCATATGAATGGCCCACCCTGTCTATATATATACTGTATATATATATATATATATATATATATATATATATGTGTGTGTGTGTGTATTTTTTCTTTCTTTCTTTCTTCCTTCCCTTCCTCTTTCTTTCTTCCCTTCCTCCGTCTATTTCTTCCCTCCCTCATATTTCTTTCTTTCTTCCTTCCCTTCCTCCCTCTCTCTCTTTCTTCTGACCCCTCTCTTCTTTCTTTCTTTCTTTCTTTTTCTTTCTTTCTTTCTTTCTTTCTTTCTTTCTTTCTTTCTTTCTTTCTTCCTTCCTCTTTCTTTCTTCCCTTCCTCCGTCTATTTCTTCCCTCCCTCATATTTCTTTCTTTCTTCCTTCCCTTCCTCCCTCTCTCTCTTTCTTCTGACCCCTCTCTTCTTTCTTTCTTTTTCTTTCTTTCTTTCTTTCTTTCTTTCTTTCTTTCTTTCTTTCTTTCTTTCTTTCTTTCTTTCTTTCTTTCTTTCTTTTTTCCCTCCCCCTCTTTCTTCTTTCTTTCTTACCTCCCCCTTCTCTTTTCTTTCTCTTTCTTTCTTTCTTTTTTCTTTTTTCCTTCCTTCCTCCCTCTTTCTCTTCTTTCTTTCTTCTCCCTCTCTTCTTTCTCTTCTTTATAAGTTTTTTGAAATCGGAAGTAGGAAAAATTGGCTAGCCTAAGGATCTGAGTGATATTATAAGGGCTGAATTGTGATTGCTTGACACCTGGATCCAAAATGCAGATCTTGTGGAGTGTTTTTCTGGCACCACAGGAGTCCGGATGCCACAATGGTATTGCCTTCCTCATGGGGGAGGTGGTGTCATGCCTGAAAACAAGGAGTGAACCCTTAATCAGGTAATACTGACATGCAACACCGTTCTGACTCCAGGCCCGAAGGGGGAGCTCTAAACCCGGTTTCAGGGTAGCTTCCCTAGATATTCTGGCTGAAGGAGGAGTTAGAGAGAGTCTGCTAGGGACAGTGAGAGGAGAGGAGGTAAAATGAGAGGAGTCTGGGGTCTGGAGCTGTGAGTGGGCTCACCCCAGAGGAAAGCACCGAGAGACTGGGGTCCGTGGTGGTGTGGGAGTTGCAGACCCAGCCGCTGAACCTGGAGGGCAGGATATTGCAAATCTCCTGTCCCATTCAACATCTGCATGTACCACAGCAAGTGAGGAGCCTGGGGCAAGGACAGTGCCCACGAAAGGTTCAAGCTGTCAGCCATACAGGTTGAGAATACAGACCCTGAGAGGACTTGTGCAGAGCTTCAGGCAGCAAGGGTCAGATATACAGCACAGAGGGAAGGCCTCCGAACCCATCTGGCTAAGTGGATCCCAATCTGTTTCCAGGACTGTACCTGAATTCTACCAGTGAAAGATAAAATAAACTGTTATCCCTGTGTCCTGCAATTATTTCCTGCACCCTCAGTCCTGAACCCACTGACAACCATCCCTCTTACCAGCTACACCGGGAGCCCTGGAGACCAAGCTCTACCTATGGGGAGCTATACTATCTAAGCTGCAAAACCATCAGCCCCAGAGGACCCCTATAAGCAGCATCGGCCACCCCTGGCTTAATACCTCAGGTGGCATCACGAACATTACTACATTAGACTTTATTTCCCATTTTCATTAACCCCCCTTTTACTGGACGCCCAAGGCCACGGACCGGGTCACTTCCACCGTGACCACCCCTTTAAGAACAGAACCGGCCCGGTACCGAGTACCCCACGGTCCTAGCGGGCACTTCATTCTCATGTAGAACAGTTATGACCTACCAAAGGTGGAAAAAGGAAGAAAACTAGTGAACTAGGACTATGACTATGAGTTCTTATCTTAAGGCTTTAGGCTCTTTTATGCTTTTCTATGATGTACGTTGATACATAATATTTCATAACCCTGCGATTTTAAATGTGCAAATGATTCTGAATTAAACGAATTTGCCTTAAGTCAAAGATGCAATTCTTGATGCCGGTTCTGGAGCCAAAGTCAAGAGAATGTCCAAGATTAAGGGAAATCCAGAGGATCGATTCTTCTACCTTCCCAATAGAGAAACAGGTTTTGGCTTTAGCTGTGAAAATCAAGACAAAAAAAAATTTTGCAACCAAGAGCAGATTTTTCTCTAACAGCTGTATATGTTTGGGTAAAAGTAGTAGATTCCTATGCTAGTATTATTCACAGCGAGCATACAAATACATTTCCTTTTCCATAAATCTGGAACATGTGTTTTACAATTGGGAATGTTTCATAAATCTCACTCTTTATCTTGATTCATTGGATATGATACGGCGCTGGAGACGCTCATGGGCCTGTATGAATTGGATGCTCAGGAGACAGAATTAACCACTGGCACATGTGACTGGACGTTTCACAATTGTTGATCAGAGCTCCAAACACTTACTCATCCGGTTCACATCGCAATATAATTCTTCATGACCAAAGACACCTGCACGCTGAGACGAGCGGCCTGTTCCCCGCAGCCGGCTGTACCGCTCCAGATAGCACTTTTACATGGAAATCACTGACGACTTCTGTTTCCTCTCAAATACTGAGCCTGAACCTGACATTTATTATTTCCCCAGTTAGGAGGATTGTAAGGAATGTCTGAATCTTGGAGGTTCCTCAGTGAAGATCCACATACAGCTGTGACTTGGGTTTTCCCACATATATAAAGTATATACTCTGTTTTGGAGTATATATGGAGCCATGTTGATAGATTTCTGGTCTCTATTTTTGTATGTCTTCCATTTAGGCATGACTGTCGCCCAAACAGATTCTCCAGTGTGGAGGTTATAAGAACACAGAGGTGGTGCCGTTTCTGAAAGAAAACAGCTATGGTTTTTTTAATCCTTGACATGCTCCTCAAGGGCAGTCCCCATATCAGATTTGCATATATCTATGCTCCGTCTTAGATGACTTAGGACTCATGCACATGGCCGTATTACCAATCAATAAATAATGATAATATATGGACTAAGATTTTCTGACTATAAAATAGGAAATCCTAAAAGTCACCATGGTTTTGTGCAACTTTATAAAAGCATTAAGTAAGAGAAAATGTATGTAGGGCGTAAAACGCTTCTAATATTCTTCATTATTGACAATAGTGCATACTATTTTTTTTAATATACCCCTCAGCTCCCTCAGAACCTATTTTTCAAGTAAGGGGATACCTATCCAGCAATAATTGATATGAAACCCATCCTACCTTTTGAAGTCTACAGTATTTGAGGTGCATATTGTGAGTTTCTGTAGCAGCCAGGACACAGAATTTTATATATTACACTTCAGCTCCTGCAGAACCTCTTTTTATAATTAAGGTGCAGCACTACTTGTCAGTTAATGAGTGGCGTATTGCTGTATAATGGCGTTACAATATGTCTTATATTGCACACCACAGTCGCTAGAGAACCCATTTTTGAAGAGAAGTGATATGAAAATCTCATCTTCTTAAAGAAGGTCTGCACTAGGGTATTTATTATGGTGTTCTGCAGCAGCTGAGGCACGACACAGTATAATACACATCAGCTGCCTCATTTTTTTACAGAGCAGGGTAACAAAAAAATGGATGCTTTCTACAAAAAGTGATTTATGAACATTTCTGAAGGAAGACAAGATGTTTGTACAAGTATTATGTACACATGTAATGATGTAAAATCATCATAATAAGTCACAGTAAGTCACAATAAGAACTAAAATTATGAGATGAAACAAATAAAACAATAACTACAACAAAACATTTTTTTTATGTAGCAATTGCAACCTACAGAGTTTTGTTATAATATATTGGACTGCAAAACACCATCTGCCATGTTGTATCGGCTTCTATGTTTGCCGGGAAACGGGCTACATCTGTTCAGTCATGTACAAGAGAGTACAGGTGTACAGCGCCGGGAGGAAGCTGAAGTGTGAACGTTTTGTTATTAGGCTTAGGTATTATTAATATTTATTACATTTATCATATTTCATATTCCGCTCCTTCAGAATTAAACATCATGTAATTGGGGATAAGCTGACCCGTGGAAGTTCAGGTTCGTTGGCTTTGACCAAACTTTAGTCCAAAGTTTGGTCCGAACTTGAATCTGAACCCGAACCCCATATCAATCAATGGGGACCCAAACTTTGGAACTGGAAAATCTTTCTCTCCCTCTCTATTTCTTTACAGGTCAGGTTCACTCACTCTAAATTTAATTTATCTTTATCATTTATATGATATATTCCTTATGTCTTCATGCTTCTTTCTTCATCTTGAATGGCTACTGTTACTCACTTTGGATAAGCCACCGCACATAATGATTTGGTTTGTATTTTCTACATTAAAGAAGACTTGTCATCAGGTCGAAAGTGCAGTGTTTCCTCTTATTTTATTCCTGCTGCTCTCTTGGATATTCCATTTTTTCTTTCTTTTCTTTTTTGTTTTTTTTTTATATTTTTTTTAGAAATATGAGCCTTTCTTTAGTGCTATTTTATGGTCTTAACCAAGGTGGCATTGCTCACATGGTAATAATACAGAGCAGCCTAAAGACACGCCCAAGAGGATCCTGTGAGCACCGCCCCCTAGTAAAGACTATAAAAATTAGCATTAAATAATACATTTTATCCAGCGCCCTTGTGCAAAATTATATGTAGGATGGACGAAAAGTCAACAGCGAGTGAGAATTAAATAACACGCAAATAACATCATCAAAAAAGGTTTTACAGATCATTCCCATCTAAATATTTTAAGGAGGTTTAAAATACTAAAATGAAGGGCATGTCATTTTTGGGAATTTGAAGCAGTAAATCATCACTGGAGAGGTGGGAATTATCTACATGAAATGTCTAGGGCTGAGAGCTGCTGGATATTCTGACTGAATAGTATGAAACCTACTGGACTTAATAGTAAATAGAATTATTTGCCTTTATGCAGTAGATCAACAATGGCCGATTGAGGGTTAACAATTAGTCTGAGTAAACTTCTATCTACATCTACTTACCTGACAAGGAGGAAGACTAATCTCTGACGAAGAAGGTCGATACTTTCGTAACGCGTAGGATCACTGGTTTCTTCCGCAGTTTGGTGAAGTCATGAATCATGGAGCAGTTTCCACAACAACTTACAGTTTGTTACAGTGCTGTCAGTCGAAGCGCATTCCAAATTTTGTTGATTGATTTTTGTAGCCCTATTGGCATCGGTTTGGTGGATCCCTTGCTGCTTGTTGTAAAAGTGGCGCATACACCTGGGTGGGAGCACTAGGTTTCACTGTCCATTTGGCCCCATAAGAAAAAAATCTAAATTGTTTTGCCCATTTTGGTGCTAATTTACTCCACAACTCCCAACCATCTTGATATTGTGACAACTGTTCTTTGGTGGCTCCCTTTTCCTATCCTCTGTATGGAGAACGGTTGACAAGATTGTCTATCTGTTTCCTCACTTTTCTGTGTGGGTGTCTGTGCTTAGATTAAGAACACCCATAGGCAGGCACGGACTGTCCCTCAAGGAAACCAGAGAATCCTCCGGTAGGCCCCTGTGAAGGAGTTTTAATGAGTAGTGCTATTACACCTGATTTATAATGTGCAGAAAAAGGTATCATCTAAGCATTCATTAAAAATCTAACCAAATAATTACGTAGAAGCAAAAGTTAATTTGTGTACTAGGGTCAGGTTATTTTTGCATGTAGCTGGACAATATTACTGGTGGGTCTTTGCCACCCCAATCTGACGCTGCCCATGGGTACAGCTGGGCCAACTTGAGCTGGACCTCACATACCTTATGGCAACTTCAAAGTTTCCTTTTTGATGGAAGGTGTATTTGCATTACCCATAGTCTGGTCATTGTCATAAATTATCCATACTGATCTCCCAAGAACAGGAGATGGCTTATCAATGCTAGTTCATTACGGGGTGTCAGAGTGTCAGAAGAAAGGAGCAAATCAATTTGCAGGACCCTTGACCAATGGCACGATAGTGAACTGTGGCTGCCAGATTGAAGCCCTGAAAATTGCCTCCTACCTGCCAGAATCCCCAACACCTCTTCTCATTAGTAAACCTTTCCATGACATCATGGTCAAATCATGATGTCACATTGGATCTGCATAAGAGGCAATGGGTTTCTGTCTTTTGGCCATGGAGTACTGACATGGTCACTGTACCAAGGTCCTTTAACCCTTATCCGGCTGAATAGGTACAATTGTAACTATTCCGTTTTAAAATTGCAATAACTTTTTTTTGAAAAGACGTAGAGGGCTGAAATTTCGTGACATCTCTACATTTTTGGTCCAGAATATATTGGCCAAATTTCAATAAAATATCTCCACCCGCTTCCGAGATAAGGGGTCGAGATCTTTTTGCATCCATAACAAGCTGCATAGGTACAAATGTACCTCATATATTTTGAATGAAGATAATGCAAGGGAAAAAGCATAAATTTTTTTTTTAATGATAATGCTATTTAACTATTATAAACAAGTAAAAAACTGTTCATTTACATTATAAAAGAAAATGTAAGAAACTTTTTTTTATTGATTTTCTTTGCAAGTAATGCATGTTGGCTTTGCTACAGAGTGTTCATCGCAAATGGGTTTCACACAAACCACACAAGACTTTCTAGTCTTGCGTTGTTTTCGCCTCAGGTCTCTGCAGACATAGCAACTACCAACAACAGGGGAGGGTCCACGACTACCATGAGGTATGTTGGGGCCAGCTGCTGGCTGCGATGCTACCACAATGCATCGTCCAAGCACCATTTCTACTGCACCTCGAAGAAAATGGTTTCTCATTATCATTTTGTTTGTACTACGATCTTCAATTGCAGGCATACACAGCTGATTTGCGAGATCTTTCAGGAACTTTCTTCATTGATCCTTTGCCCTGAAGCTTGGATTGTGTTCTCTGTAGATGATGTAGGATGCTAACCCACTGACATCAATCATATTGTAGAAAAATGCCAAAGTCCAACGTGATGTTCGTCGTTTCACAGTGTACTCTCCCAACATTTTATCCATAACATCAACGCCACCTTTTGTTATGTTGTAGTATTTTATTATCTCTGGCTTGGCTGCTAGTGTCTCTTCAACTTCTCCCGTCATGTGCATAGATGATAGAAGCACGACTGATTTGTTCTTCTTTGGTACATATGAACAGACTGTTGCATCATGATTGTAGGCAAAATTTGCCGAGTTTACAGGCCTTTCTTTGGCAGGCTGCATGTTGCTAGGTAGGAACCTTTTGTTTTTTCTTACTGTACCAACTAGTGTCATGTTCCAGGAGTTCAATACCTTAGCTAGTTCCATGGTTGTAAAGAAGTTATCGGTGGTGACATTTCTTCCAGAGCCTTTATACGAGCTCACTAGGTCCAATACTGTTCGTTCTCCAATGTTTACTTGTCGAGGACCATCAGTTGGTTTCCCAGTGTAGAGCTGACCTTGTAAAGGGTAGGCATTTGATGAGTCACAAGCCCAGAAAATCTTTATGCCATATTTAGCTGGTTTTGAAGGTATATACTGGGTAAATTTAGTATGACCTCTAAATGGAAATAATTGCTCGTCGACGGTGATACAATGATATGGCTTGTAGGCTCTCTCCAGATTACTGTTCAGCATTGTCCAGATGTCCCGTATTGGTGCAGCTTTATCTGTTTGCACACGTTCTGCACGTGTATTTTCGTTGTCAAACCTGATAAATCTGAGTATCATCTTGAAGCGGTCACGAGACATGGCTGCACGTATAAGAGGCAGAGCAGCAACATTCCACATTTCCTCCAGATTCTCTTTGTTGGCTCTGTGCACACCAGCAGCAATCAGTATGCCCAAAAATGCATGAAGTTCAGTTTCAGTAAATTGCTTGAATGTTTTTTGTGGTGGCCGTTTGGAAGAATCAGGAAAACGTTGTACCAGTTCGTTGTTGTAAGCATCACAAACTCTCTTGGCCTTTCGATTCGTTTCCCGTAATATGATGTCACACATCTCGGGAGTCATGATGGACTTGAATAGCTCTTTTGCTGTATATAGGTTGCTGATTGCTGCAGGGCCACCTCTTTGTCGTAGGACATTACGAGATTTTGTTTGTGCATTTGGCAGTGGATTACTGCACCATTGAGTTTCATCCTTAGCAGTCCAAATGTCGCCTGCACTTTGAGGCACAGAATCATCCTCAACACTTTCGTCTGATTCGTATTCATTTTCATGCTCTATGACCATTTCTTGTTCAATGTCTGAATCTTCTTCAGTAACATCCACTTGTGGTATATAGTTTTCATCATCAGATGCAACATATGGTTCATCCTCATGCTCAGAATCAGATTCTTCTAGCATTCGCATTATTTCGTCAGACGTAAATCTGTAAATATGAAAAAATGTAAAATAAATAATTTTCCGAAATACTACATTATTGGCTTTTCACAAAATTATACTAACCTGCAAACACGTTTTCTTGGATTATGGCGGAAACTAGATCCAGCATTACTATCACTCATGATGACTTGCTAGATGAATTTTGGCTTCGTATTTTGTGCTGAATATAAATAAAACATCGTAAAACAATATGTAGATACTAATTATTATCCATTTTTCGTATAAAAATTATACCTATAGTGATAAGTTTCATACAAAATATATGTAAGCCAAGTCCAGGCTGAAAGACAATTTGACTGTTCTGTCCCCACATAATGAGAATAAAGGTATAACTGGCTGTTAGATGCTGTGAGACTTTCCTACCTTCGTTTCCAAGAAATTGAAGACTTCACAAGCCTAGAAATGTGTGCTCACAGCAATGAGATGAACAGCAAAATGGCTAATGAGAGGAGGGAGGCAGGAAGACAAGTAGAAGCCACTCCCAGTTTGAATTAACTTAATTGACAGCAACATAAGTGACCAGTAACAACACTGAACAATAGATATCAGCATAACATTTGTAGCTGAATGAACTTTAGTTTCTGAAACCAAGTAAAGTCTTCCCACAGTGGAGGTATATGTGAAGGTACAATTGTACCTATGCAGCCTGTTAAGGTTGTAAAATTATGCAGCCTGACAAGGGTTAAATTAATTTGCCCATCTCTATATATCAGTATACTAAAAAGTCAGGAAAGGGAGAGATGGTTGAATTACATTTTTTTTAATTGTATTATTTTTTTTTTCATGGTTTATAACTATATTGATGAGTTATTGCTCTCTTAGCACAAGTGCTTGTCGACAAGTACTGCAGTATATGGTCTCGTCTGTATTGAAAAATTGGATATTTACATTGTTCTTCCTCTGCATCATTCCCTACCAAACCTAAGACCCTTCTCCATTGCATTATTGAAGCTTGCAGCGAAATGCAAATGGTTCTGATTCATAGGGACAGAATTCATGCATCTCATTATATCACATCTCTGTTAAGTCCTGGTGCTACATAAGTCAGAGCCAGTGCAATGTAGGCACACGATTAAATGCTCCACTAGAGCTCCAAATTCACCTTCATTTTTGTCTATAGACTTTGTTTTGTACTGTTGAGATGATGATTGAACAACCCTTCTGGTTAAAAACTCAAATATTTTAATTCATTCAGGTAAAACAAGTCCAACATTAAACTTTGCTGGTTATTTTGAGGATACAATGAATTTGTTGTGTACTGGATCTTTAAAGCACGTTTCCCACCATGATTGTGATCATACACTGACTGTTTCCATAGATTATATTGGCCCAATGTGGACCAATACAGTGTCCTGGCATATGTATTGTATGACAGGCAATAAACTTTGGTCGAGACTTACCCCTAATTATAGAGAATGGGAGCCTTGGTCCTCCTACATACTTAGATGGAAACCTGGATGCAATGGACAAAGACCTTCATGTTATAGTTCTTAAAGGAATTTTCCAGTATAAAAATAGGCTAAAAGTAGTAAATGGTATAAAATAGTGAAGAAGTCAATTTTGGATAAATCCCCTGTATCTCCAGTGCCGTCTCGCTGCTAGTACTCTATGCTGCTCTGTTTTCTTCCTTGCAGTGGTCATGTACCACACATATATCACCGCTGCAGCCAATCACTAGGTTCACTGAAATGGATGACACGAGACTGCTAAGGTCAGTGATTGGCTGTATAGATAGATGTTACAGAGCTGCATTACTGATTTAGCTCTTTAGATTCTAATTTCTTGTGTATTTATAAAACTAACTATCTAAGGTAATGAAGCGGGGCTCAGGGCTGGTGCTATGGGCCTGCTGCTACTTATCTTCACCATGACACCCCACTAATAAATGGTAACCTTTTCCAACCTTCACCAAAATCCCACACTGTCTGTCTGATATCTTGGCCTTCTTTTCTGCATGCTTTCTAAAACTGAACATGGACAAAACAGAATTCATCATCTGTCCCCCTTCTCACTCAACCCCATCCACCAGACCTATCCATCAATGTCAATGGCTGCTCACTTTCCTCAGTCCCACACGCCCGATGCCTCGGGGTGATCTTCAACTCTGCCCTCTCTTTCAAGCCACATATCCAAGCCCTTGCCTCCTCCTGCCATCTCAAACTCAAAAATATTTCCCATATCCGCGCATTCCTCGACAACAAAACCACAAAAACACTAGTGCACGCCCTTATCATCTCCCGCCTTGACTACTGCAATCTCCTACTCTCTGGCCTCCCTTTTAGCACTCCAATCCATCCTACACTCTGCTGCCCGACTAATGTACCTGTCTCCCCGCTATTCCCAAGCCTATCCCCTATGCCAAGCCCTTCACTGGCTTCCTATCATCCAGAGACTCCAGTTCAAAACCCTTACTATGACATACACAGCCATCCACAACCAGTCTCCTCCATACATCTGTGACATGGTCTCTTGGTACTTACCTATACGCAACCTTCGATCCTCACAAGATCTCCTTCTCTACTCCCCTCTTATCTCTTCTTCCCACAACCGCATCCAAGACTTCTCCCGTGCTTCCCCAGTACTCTGGAACTCTCTACCCCAACTCATCAGACTCTTGCCTACCATAGAAACCTTCGAAAAGAACCTGAAGACTCACCTCTTCCGACAAGCCTACAGCCTGCAGTGATCCTCAACCTACTGAAACACCGCCCAACCAGCTCTACCTTCTCCTAGTGTATCCTCACCCATTCCCTGTAGACTGTGAGCCCCTGCGGGCAGGGTCCTCCCTCCTTCTGTACCTGTTAGTGCCTTGCTTTTTGCTCATATTTATTGTATTTGTCTATACTTGCCCCCTTTTCACATATAAAAATGTATAATAATAATAATAATAATGTGTGGTGTGCTGTAAGATGCGCCCTGCACTCACCTGTAGGCCAGAATCCTCTGCTACATCCATGTCCATTTGTCCAGGATCAGCAGGTCACACATTAGGAGACACTTTGTTTGTTTCAATAATTTGAACTTTCATCATCATCATCATCATCATCATCATTAACAGAAATAAACACGTGAAATAGATCACTCTCTTTGTAATGGCTCTATATAATATATGCGTTTCACTTTTTGTATTGAAGAAGTGATATATATTAACTTTTTGATGATATTCTAATTTTTTGAGAAGCACTTGTGTATATATAATAGATCGAAATATAGATAGATTGTGAGATAGATAGATAATAGCTAGATAATACATAGATAGATAGATAGATAGATAGATAGATAGATAGATAGATAGATAGATAGACCATTCCTCAGTTCTCCATTCTGGTTGTCCTCTCACTCTGTCCCAATACTATGGATTGCTATGTGTATGAGTATTTTATTTCTCAGAGGCATTAGTAATTTATCTTATACATTCCGATCTTTGTGTTACATTTTTCAGATCTGTTTTGTTTTTTTGCACTGCATTCTTTATGCATTCTATATTCTTTAACCATTTAAGATATCATCTGTGATCAAAGAGGCTTCTGCGTCTCTGCTGCTTCCTCTGCACTTTTCTGTGGTGACCTTGAGGGTGCACAAATGGCCTTTCTGCCACCCATTGCGTGGTTGCTTGGAAACTTTGACTACATGTGTGTCAACTTTCTTTCATGAGTCTAAAGAAGTCTGAGCCTAACAGAGGGCTTTAGTCCTGGAGAAAAAGGTCCTTGTGTGTTTTAAAACAAGTGTCTGGTCCTGAGATAATGGTCGGGCTCCAGGTTATAAATGATGCATTTTGTTCAGTTCTTCTTGATAATCTCACTAGGGGAAAAAAAAGTTCATAGCTCTCTTATCAAAACACTGTGACATTCCTCCTTCATTGCTAGAGTTTCCTATCATCCCCTCCCGCCGCTGCCAACATCACAGTTTACAGGATTAAATATAGGACGTAATTTGTTTTCTGTAACGTGTCATTTTTACTTCTTTCCGATTCCCATCTTAAAGTTTTATAGGCTGCACAAGATTTCGCTGCAGATATTTTGGTCATATAAAATGTACCGTAATTGCCGCGTGTATGGCAATACGTCATTCAACAATGATGCATTAATAAGAGATAGGAATCCATTTAAAGCAATGGTATCCTTTGTGAACTCGTGAATATCGGCCCATTCAAAAAAAAAAAAAGAAAGTTAAATCTGCAAATTCTTTTTGGGAATTTTTTTGATAGATCAAAATGGATTGGAAAACTGATGCAATTAAAGAATTTTTGTTGTACTTTTTTCCAGGCACGGTTAGGTGATATCTAATTAGTATGGATGTAAAAAAGGAGAAAAATATTCACAAATGATAAATAATAATATTTAAATAAAATGAAAGTTGTTTCAGTGAATGAAATGTAAAAAAACCCACAAAACACTAGAGTGGAGCAAAGAAAATTACCTGGACCATGGATATTCTATGGCCGCCAGACCAAAGGACTGCGAGCCTCCTACTACCTGCACCATCCTTGGTGCCTCTTCTGATCTGTAGGTCCTCACGATGTCTTGTGGGCATCAACAAAATGATTTGGTGGCACCTACTAATCAGAAGAGGTACCAGGGTGGCCTCAGGTAGTAGGATTGTGTGGATTGTTCTGTTCTGATGGCCTCAGACTATGAATATGGCCGCTAGATTAGGGTCATGTGAATCTTTGTGCTCAACTCTAAAACCACTGAAGAAAAATAACTAAATGTAACAACAAACGAAATTACTATGGGCAATAAAGAGGTTGTCTCATTTATTTTAATAAAAAAACTGCCCAATGCTCCGGGAACTACTGCTGATTATACATCTTCTTTACAGAGGTCAGTGCAGGGGAAATGTCATACTACTCACTGGTCATTCGAATGATTGGCCTACAATGTAAGGCATAGATGGTCAGGTTTTCTAGGCAATCCAACCTGGTCCATGAGAGGATTATGTGTGATGGACTCCCTCTTATGATTGTATGTATACTGTTTATGAGATTTTTTCAGAACCAGAGTGCCAAGCTCAGAGTCCTAAAATATTTTTCACCATGGTGAATCTTCTTCAGAGATACATTCCTGCTTATTTAATTTTGTTAAAGAAGGCTTTTAAGAACAGGTCTTAAGGTGTCCAAACACTTTGGAGCAAAGTCATCCAAGCCTGCTGATTTTGACACAATTGACTATTCTATGTGTATAGGGGCCTTCCAACATCTCTTTTTTGGGAGGGGAAGCTCCCTCTATAGGTCTGACAGCTGGCCATACACATGAGATAGTTGTTGGCCAAACCATCATTTGGTAGACAGCTTTATCTCCTGACTACCCCATACACATGAATGCTCATCACCTCTAGGCAATCGTATGTATTAATGGGGGGCTAGAAAAGGGAGACTCTGGCAGATGCTTATCATTTATGAACGCTAAACGATCAGTTGTTGAAACTCCAACCACACAATTCTTCTCTTCTACAACATTCTGTCAGAGGACAGTCCGGAGGTCATCATACGCACCATACATGGCCATGGTCAGCCAGTGCAGCCAAATTTATGTGTATTTTGCCTTGACAGCAATTGAAGGTATATGTGCACCTTTAGACCAGAGTTTTACCTACAAAAAGGCGGTTGAGATTCTCTGGCATGATTGTTAGGGACTTATCTTCCCATTGTGGTGGAGTCAGTGATTAAAAACTCATCTGGATGAGTCGATAATCAGGAAAAAATACGCATTTCATTTCAACGCTCATTCGCCGATCATCGATTTGTGTAAACATGATGGCAATCGCATGAAGGACAAGAAAAACATTCATTGGGTAATTTGATCTTTCATCAATATATTAAAATGATTGTTCTCGGCAGCACATCATCCTCTGTAACTAGGTGATGTGCTGCTGAAAGTAATGCTATTTCGTGTGAAGTCTGTTTCTCTAAATGGGTCACTAAAGGACCGTCTATCGGTTTATATATAGCTGATCAGTGGTCATTTAATGGCTTCAGCCAGTGAGGGATTTCTTTCTTAAAAGAGGCAGAAGATGAGAAATTGATCCAGTTCCAACCCAGTAATGCAGAGGGAAATGTTCTGCAACATCAAGTTGCCTTCTAAGAGCATAAAGTTTTCCTTCTTACAGAACTCACACTTTAGGTTTGGAGGTGAAAGGAGAATAAGATTTCCCATGACATGAGCATTTTTTGTTTTTCAACATTCGGAATGTGTGACAGGGCAGGATCAAGGTGGAGAAGAATATCGGGGTGTTCTCTAACTTTGAAACGACTTTTAGGAGAAAAATTACATCCAATGCTGACTGGGATAAAGATATAAAATACAAATTTGTTATGCTTTTACAGTGGTCATGCTAATCTTCTCCTAATTGTTCCAATTCTGTAGGAAAATAATGCTTGTAGAATTCCTAGATTCCATACATTAATGATCATTTTAAGCTTTGCTGGTTATAACATTTCCATAGACTCTATATATTAATAATCCTCTAGACAATGGCTCATGATTTACTACTACTCATGATTTTGAATGTAAAAAAACCCAGTCTGATTAATCCCACATTAATCCAAATAATGCAGTTTCCTCAATTACAATACAAGATGATGTCTACAGTTGGTAGTTTTCTTAATTATGACAAGTAATAATAAGATTCCTTTTACATATGAGCTTGAAATTATGCCTGAAATGTATTGAGGATTGGCATTTCATTCAGAGAAGCATTGGTGCACAATAAATGGCCTTCTGGCTGACGAGTAACAACTCAGCATTGTCTGGCAGCTGAAAAGTTGAAAGGTACATCTGAAGATCCCTATAAGGGTTCCTTCACCCATCAGTGATTTTTCTCATACAAGAAAATCGGTCCAAGTTCCATCAGTGTTCTGAATCAGAGTGTCATCAGATTTTGGTCAGTGTCAGGTTTTACCATCAGAGTTTAGTCAGCGTTTCAACAGTTTTTCTTGGATGAAAAAAAGATTATCAAGCTTGTCCTTTCAGTCTGTGAAAAACAGACCCCACACGTAAATTGATGTCTTAATGAGCCCTAAGGGTGATCATACTAATCAGGCATATCATAGCAGTGAGAAGGCCTCTTTCTGAGTCTAAAAATGCTATTCTAAATGATGGTAATTATAGTTGAGCAAAAAGATTTGCATGGCCCTGGTCCAGCCTCCATGTCTGTAGTCCGCTACTGCCAGAGCAAAGCCCTGAGAACCTCCTCCTACCGAAGACAACCCCGGGAAGCCTTCTAATTAGTAAGTCAGATTACGGATACATCATACATGTGTCACCGCAATCTACTAATAAGAAGAGGTGCTGAAGATTTCCAAAATAGTAGGAGGTTTCTTCTCTCCTTCTTTCAACATCTGCTATCTTTGACTGTTGGGAAGAGCCATGCATATGTCAAAATGGGCAGTTTGGGCTGAATTTAGTTAAAAGTATATGTCCAACTTAAAGTAGAGACTGTTTGGTCTTTTTTACCCTTCAAATAACTAAAATGTATTTTACTAATGCAGGGGCGTATAATAGAGGCAACTGCAGAAATAAAACTGTCATCCATTGTCGGGGCCGTAATAACGACAATTAATCCTCATTCACCAGTCATTCCAAATTGTAATGTGAGCGCAGAACTTCTGGTACCGGAAAAAGAAATGATTCAGACACGTAGCTGATTCAATCTTTGCTGACGCTCTTGCGTTCACCTGTGTCCAGAGCCGAGCAGCAACTGTGCTTTATTCTTCAATACATAATACTATATTGAGTGTTAGGGGAAGGCGTGCATTAGGCGGGGTTTAAGCTAGCATCCAGTCTTTCTGATTTGTTCTGACGTCTTCTGGTGAATCCTCCCTTTCTTCACATTCCTGAGTTTCGATTCTGAAGAAATGAATCATCCCTCCAGACACAAACCAGAAACGAAACCGAACTCTAGTGGCCATTTTTAAATACAATTACATATGCATTAGCTAGCAGATAGGAAAAACTTATTGTTTCACAGTATAAAAATATAGCAGTACAAAAAGAGTATAAAGATTTATAAAAGTACAAAGGTATATAAGAAAATACATTTTCACCTTGACAATCCCCCCTAAACACTAAGTTTTTCCCTTAAAGAAGGATCCTTCGAGACTGTCCATGTGATGGGGAAAGGGGAGGTGGATTTCTTCATCCAGACACCTCAGAAGCTCTCCCCTAGTGAGAGGCCTCCAGGCATCTGAACCCTTCACTAACCTCACATGGAGTTCTCCCACTGTCCCTAAACTAAATCTCTTAGCATCATCTGAGAATGGGGGGTTTTGCCTACTCTCTTGAGAGGAATATACTTAGGGATTTCCCCTGGATCAGTACCATCGTACTCTGGTAGATCTATTTCTTGATTGAGGAAGGTGCCAGTCGGAGTTGCTTTGGCAATAACCTTTTTGTACAAGGGAATAACACAACAGAGAATTATCGATCCAATTACAAGGAGGGCAATCAGTACCAGACAGGCCTGTTGAAAGAATCCCTTGAGCCCACCCAACCAACTGGAAAAGAAGGATGTGTCTACTCCGGCATTAGTTTTCAATTCTGCTGCTAACCCAGTTATCTTTTTAAGGGCTATCATGGTTTTTCCATTCACTCCAGTGTTCTGAGGGATATAGGTACAACATTCTTCTCCCACCATCCCACAAACTCCTCCTTTCTCAGCTAAAATCATATCAAGGGCTAGTCGGTTTTGAAGAGTCATTCTAGTGTTAGGGCCCAATTCTTCAACTATACCCTGGAAGGCATCTTGGCTAAAATTGACAAACCTTTGTTCACTGTAATATATGTAATTGATCCATTCAACATTTTTATTAATCTGCACCTGTGGGATTATAGAAGCAAAGCCGGCATAAATCTGGTTCTGGGCTTTAAATTGGTCAGGCACCCCCCTTGGCACTCCAATAGCATCAATATATACTAGTGGATCTTCTTCATAACTCATGTGGAGCTGATCAAGGCTTCTCCTCTTTCTGGTAGGTTCATCAGGTATCTTTGGATCCCAAGGTAGAATCTTGAACTGCATGGCTAGTTTAACAAGGGTGCATTGGCCTATCCAGGCATTAGGCAACCTAGGACGGAGCTTACCATCCCCACATAACCAATAAATATCGTACATATAATATGTATGTTTGATTAGCAAGTCAGTATCTAAAGAACTGTTCTCTTTGCAGAAACCTGTCTCGAAGATCCCTACTGGTGTACCTGTGGTGTCGTTGGAATTATAGCAGGTGTAATTGTCAGCTAATACGGTTACTTCTCCTGGGACCTTTAGTTTAGGTTTCTCATGAATTAGTGGGACATAGTCTGGGCAATCAGTAGGCTTCAAACCTTTCAACAGATTCATAACACAGACAGTAGTGTTGTCATCAGGAAAAAGCAATGCATGTGTGTAGAGGTGCGTATTCGCAGCAGCACAAGCAATACATCCTACAGAGATGTTCTGGACTTTTACATTGTATCTTACCCATTCTAACCATAGGTTTTTCCTTGGGGCTGTTTGTGTTTCTATGGAGAAAACCTCTTGCCACCTGAGACCTGGAATGGGTATCACTTCATTAACTACTTTTTGCAAACGCTCACCTGGGCCTGTTTTAGCTGTACTGGTAACAGGAGCCTTGGTTGGTCTAGAGCTAATATCCTGGAGCTGTATATGGCCTAAATACGAATGGGGTCCAGCACTAAATACATAATTGTAATTCCTTCCTAATACAAACGTCTGCAGATCAGCAGATTGGGCGTTTTCAAGATTCAAGAGGAGGGGGTGACAACTTTTACCCCATTTACAGCCCCTAAGTGGTTGCAGAAGGGCTGTAAGATGCATTCTCTCACGGAGAGTCCTACCCGTTCTATCCTTAGGGAACATGGCTTCGCTAGGTTTATATCCCCAATCTTTCCCTGTACTCCAGGCAGCATCTGTCCAATAGTGACAATTATCATTGTATTGTCTGGTAACACACAGATAAAACTGGATAGTTCCCTCTACTATCCGTTCAGTGTCAAGGCACTTGACTACATCACAGAAATCAAATCGCCAGATATTCACCGGGGCTGTCAGATTTACCCAGAGAATAGTGGGGCCAGAATTCTTATTTACAACAGAGGCCGAAAAGGTAGGGGCGAGGATGGCCCCCAGTCCCAAGGTTAAAAACAGCAACATTTCCCTTCAGTCACTACTGTGACTAAACACTGGTTCGGTCTCTTTTACAGTGTGAAGCGTGAATCCAGGTGCTCTTTCCTTCAAGTTTTACTGCGGTGGGGGTGACCAGGATCACTGTATGAGGTCCTTCAAATCTTGGCTGGAGACAATCTCTGCGCACAAACTTTTTCACATACACCAAGTCTCCAGGCACAAAGTCATGGACCACGTCACCTGTGGATTCTGGAAGAGAAGCAGAAACTGTAGAATGGGTGTTAGACAGTTCCTTAGACAATGCAATCACAAATTGTACAACTTTATCATTTGTCTCAGACAACTCTTGAGGCCTAATATCTCCTATTTTAGGTGGAGCACCGAAAAGAATCTCAAAGGGGGTCAAGCCGTGTTTTCCCTGTGGGGTGTGTCTGATATGGTATAAGACCACAGGGAGCAAATCTGGCCATGGGAGTGGGTGGTCCTGGCTCATTTTAAGCAACTGTGTCTTAATTGTGGAGTTCATTCTCTCAACTTTGGCTGAACTGGAGGGGTGATAAGGGGTGTGTAGACCCAAATCTGTCCCTAACATGTGCCACAATTCCTCGTAGACATTGGCAGTGAAGGCTGGGCCTTGATCTGATTCAACAACTTCGGGTATTCCAAATCTGCACGAAATTTCAGTGATGAGCTTCTTAGCTGTAGTTTTGGCAGTCATATTGGTCACTGGGTAGGCTTCAGGCCATCCTGAGAACATATCCACAGCCACTAGGACGTACTCATACTTTCCTGACTTGGGCATTTGAATATGATCAACCTGGATTCTCTGCCAAGGGTAATCTGGTTTGGCAAGATGCTGAAGTGGAACCTTGGCGGTGGCTGTTGGGTTACAGATGGCACAGACTGGGCAGGCTCTTGAGTAAGCTGTGACAGTGGTAGAGATTCCTGGGGCCCAGTAGAGCTTCTTAATACAGGCTAGTGCTTGGTTCTTTCCTCGATGAGTTGATCCATGAGCCCATGCTGCAACGGCTGGATACATTCTTTTGGGTAGACAGGGTCTCCCATCCACCTTATAGAGTCTAGGAAATTCGTATTGTCCAGCAGAACTACGATTCCCATGAATGGCTCCTGCAGCTTCCCACTGTTTCTTTTCTTCTCTAGAGGTCAACTTTTGTTCTTCCCACAATCTTTCTTCAGGTGGTCGAGCTGGCTTCCAGCCAGATCCGGTAGCAGGGTATTCCATTTCCATGTCTTCTATCAACTTCTTCTTCTTCTTTCTTCGGGCTTCAGACTTCTCAAAGTCTCGTTCTTCTTCAGCTTGGGTAGCTTCTTTGGTTGCTTGTTCCTTTGTTTGTGCTCTGGTAAGCACAGGCATCACGGGTGTAGCAGTGTCTTCCCAACAGGGTTTTTCTGGTGCTGTTTCTTCTTCTTCCCACTTTGCTGAGACATTCTTTATGGCAGCAGCTTTGGCAGCTTGATCTGCTAAATGGTTTCCTCTAGTTTCCTTCGAGTTGACTTTCCCATGAGCTTTGACCTTGATCACCGCAATCTGTGCGGGGAGCTCTAGTGCCTTCATCAGGGCTTTAATCCTTAGTGCATGTTTAACAGGGGTTCCTGTAGCCGTAATGAACCCTCGGGATTTCCATAGGAATCCGAAATCGTGACAGATTCCATAGCCGTATCTTGAGTCAGTGTAGACATTGGCCGTTTTCCCTTCTGCTAGATAACATGCTTGTTGTAGGGCCACAAGTTCGGCTTCCTGAGCTGACAGGTGAGGTGGTAGAGCTTCAGCCAGAAGGACTTCTGTGTCAGTGGTGACAGCATATCCAGTGTGGAACTTGCCATAAGAGTCTGCAAATCGGGATCCATCAGTCCATAGTTGCAAATCAGGGTTGAGGAGTTCCTGAGTTACCACATTCTGTGGTGCAGAAATTTCTTGCTCCAGTGCTTTTACACAATCATGTGGGTCACCAGGTGATCTCCATTCTGGTAAGTCCTTATACCATTCAGGTAACTCCCCCCTAGAATGTGGAAGCAAAGTGGCTGGGTTGATAGTAGTACATTTCTGGAAAGTGATGTTGGAAGGCAGAAGTAGAGAGCACTGAAGCCTGAGATGTCTTTGGCTCGTCAGATGCTTAGGAGATGTTTGTTGAAGGACGGCAGAGAGATCATGTCCAGCTTGAATGACCAAGTCATGACCAAGGGCTATGTCAGCAGACTTGTCCAGGAGAACATGGGCCGCATGTACAGCCTTGAGACAGGATGGAGCAGTTCTGGCAACAGGGTCTAGTCTGGCTGAGTAGTAGGCCAGAGGACGGAAACGATCAACATGTTTCTGTGCTAGCACACCAGAGGCATATCCTTCAGACTCTGAAACAAAGAGGTGGAACGGCTGAGTGTAGTCAGGGAGACCCAGAGCAGGGGCACTGACAACAGCTTCCTTGAGAGTCTCAAAACAGTCCTTTTGCTGAGCATAGATATACGGATTTTCAGCATGTTCCCAATCTGGTCCTCCAGTTTTAAGACAGTCATACAAGGGTTGCATGAGTCTTGAAGCATCTGGAATCCACTGTCTGCAGTAGGTAATGAGTCCTAGGAAAGACTGCATAGCAGAGTACGTCTTCGGATAAGGGATGTCCTCGATGGCATGTTTTCTGTCCTCGGTGAGGTGTCTCGAACCTTGAGAGATGCAGTGTCCGAGGAAGACAACTTTCTCTTTGCACCACTGGACCTTGGCCTTTGAGACTTTGCAGTTGGCAGAGTGGAGGAAGAGGAGTAAGGACTCAGAAGCAGCAAACAGATTCTCTTCAGTTCCACAGAGGAGTAGGTCATCAACATACTGGAGAAGCTTGACATGAAGATTCTGTAACACCCACGGATCCAGGGTCATCTTCATAGCATGTGTGAACTGGTTTGGGGAGTTCTGTGCACCCTGTGGTGTCCTGGTCCAGGTTAGCTGAGATCCTTGAAACGTGAAGGCAAATAAGAACTGTGAGTCTTCATGAAGCGGGACACTGAAGAAAGCATTAGCCAGGTCAATGACGGTGAAGAGTGTTGCTGAAGTAGGCACTTGGGAAAGCAAGGTGTTGGGGTTGGGTACCACAGGAGTTTCCAAGATGGTGGCTGAATTGACTGCTCTGAGGTCCTGTACGAGTCTGTATTTTGGAGGTTCTCCAGGAGCTGTCTTTTTCTTTACCGGAAACAGGGGCGTATTGCAGGGTGAAACACATCTGATTAGCACTCCAGAACGCAGGAGGGAGGTAATCTGTACTCCAAGGCTCTGCTCTTGGGCAGCCTTAAGTGGATACTGAGGTAGTCTGGGGTACGGATGCCCAGGTTTGAGGTGTACTTTTACTGGAGGCACTTTGAGCAGACCCACGTCTTCAGGTCCAGTTGACCACAGACCGATAGGTACATTAGGCAAATCCGGGGATGGTGTCGTTTGCAGAGTCATCATCATCAGAGGGAAGGCTTTAAGGACACAACGATCTTCAGCGCCTTGTTGTGAGGCAGGGTCCTGTAACTGCAGTTCCATCCCTTGATCACCGAAGGTGATGGTAGCATGAAGCCTTTGAAGGAGGTCAGCTCCTAGAAGGTTGACAGGGCAGGTTTCAGACACCAGAAATTTGGCAAAGACACCAGAGAAAGGGCCAGCTGAGACAGGAACAGTGAGTGGTGATGAGGTTTGTTGGCCTTCAACTCCAATACACGTGAGGAAATCTGAAGACAGGGAAATCGTAGGAGGCAGCTGAGATGAAGAGATAACAGAGGTGGCCGCCCCAGTGTCCACTAAGAACTTGAGAGGTTGGCTGTCCACTTCCAGAGTCACTGTACCGCAAGATGAAGAAGTACATGTGGCGGGAAAAGTGGGCACCGGTTGGCCTGAACTTCATGAGTGTGGAGGAGGAGGAGGTCTCTGAGGGTACCCCCTGTGGGGACAATCACTTCTCATATGATTAAGACTGCCACACTCCCAACATAGAGGTCTTCCTTGGTCATCACGATCTGGTCTGTCCCTGTAGTGTCGGCTTTGGGACCTTCGTGGTCCTGTAGATGGGTGTCTGTACCGATCCTGAGCCTGATACACCATAACAGGTACTTCTGAGGCCTCTGCCATATACATGGCTGGTTTCTTCTTGCCTTTGTCCTTCTGTGCTTCCTTCTCGGCTTCTTTTTCTGCTTCTTTTTCTTCCCTTTGAAGCAATTTCTGATAACTCTTCACAACAGTAAGGGCCTGTTTTAGGGGACCATCAGGTAATTCGGGACGAAGCTTCATGACCTTATCCTTCAGTGGATCTTCCAGACCATCAATAAAAGCACGGACCAACAAGGCTGCCTGCGTCTTCACATGAGTTGAATAACCCAAATCTTCAAACTGCATAGTTAGTCTGGCAGCATATTTCTCCACAGCTTCTCCAGATTCTTGTCGTATATCCTGTATTGATCCTGCTTCGTCACAGAGACGATCCTGGGCCCACTTTGTGAGTTGAGCAATAAACTCCTTTCCGGACTTGAACTTGTTAAGAGGTCCTGCTTTAGTGGAATCCAGTTCCTTCATGATGGTGGGGAGGAAATATTCGGAGGCTCTGATAGAGGTAATACCTGATAGATCAGACCATGTAGCCCCATAGATGCTCCTAATCTGCTCCAGTCTCCTCACATACTGCATGGGAAATTTGTCTGGGTCACATAACTTGCTGACAATAGCATCAATCTGTACCGGAGTGAAGGGTTTGTACTTCAGCTTCAGTTCTTCTTCTTCTTCATCATGTGTCACTACCTCGCCCTCCGGGGCAGTTGAGGGTGCTGTGGGTGTTATCCCATCCAGAGGCTTTATACCCGTAAGCATCAGTGGCACCATGTATTCAGCTACCAAGGGCATAATGCCCTCTAATCCAGACTCGTGGTAACAGACGATTCTGACTTCTTGTAAGTCTAGATTTGGGGTTGATTGGAGGCAATTCTTGATGACTTCAACATGTTCCTTCATACAGGGGCCCAGTGGGTATCCAAAGAGTCCTGAAGATATCAATGGTACAGCCAAAGTTCTACGAGGAAGTGTATCTCTCCCTAGCCGTCCTGCAAGGATGACCACTGTCTGCAGGGCAGTCTGCAACATTGTACGGCAGTGTTCAGGTGTCCTGTTGTCGTATATAGGGCCTGCAGTGTGTAGCACTATATCACAAGGCAAATTCCCTCCCTGGGTAGTCATAGCATCTCCTGGATGCAAGGGGCCATAATTGACAAGGTAGGCCTGACACTCTTGGGCTATGGATGGGCCCCCCTTTTTAGCTATCTGTTGGGCCAAACCACCTCTATGTGACAGGGCAGAATTAGCTGGGTTCACTATGGCTCCCACCTGGTGGGTAAGTATGTCTCCATAGCCCACTGAGAAGAGAACCTGGGAGCCCTGAGGTGTGATGTAATAACGTGAATGACAGGGGAACCAGATTTCGGGGTCATGGGGCAGCTTAGAGGATTTGTTGAGAGGGGTAGGTAGTGGGCTCCTTCCAGGCCGGGGGGATTCGAATGGACCTAATAGCATTGGCAGGGCAGGGGGAATTGTAGCGGCCTGGTTGTCCAGGTCTTCTGATTCTTCATCATCTCCGATAACTTGGCGTCTCATACGCATTGCGGACTGAAAAGCTGCACTGCCGGTCAGAGCTTCGAGGGTAAAGGGACCCTGACCTGGCGTGTTTACAAATATCACAGTGGGTTGCACTGGGAGACTAGACCCCGAGACTGAAGTGGGTACGGGAACATTGGAGGTGGAGGCAGCATCAGTCGGTGCTGGGGGTTTCTCAGGAAGTGGTGGTCCCTGATAGTACTCGCCGGAAAGTGTTACCAGCGGACATAGTGGCTGGGGAGGAATTCCAGGTGCACCAAGATGGCTGCCGGTGGAGGCGTGGCATGCCCCACTTCCGGGGGAAGTTCCGGGTGCACCAAGATGGCCGCTGGAGGAAGTGTGGCATGCCCCACTTCCTCCCATGATCTGGGCGGACCCCTGAGGACGACCCGCCCCACACACACGGCAGATTTCCACCCAGTTTGGATTCTGCACGCCACAAGCAGGACACACCCACGCTTCTGGAGAGTTTGGCCCATCGCCATTATATGGTGGTGGTTGGGACTGCATTTTCATCACCAGTGGCACGGCGGCCATTTTACAATCTGTAAGATCACAGTTCAAAGGCATTTTATAACCAAACACGGGCTCCGCATTGTCTGAACCTCCCCCCCATCGACTTCTTTCCATCCTTCATTCTTCAAGCCTCGCGCAACTCGCAGATGAGCTTGTGCTTGCTCTAACAATCCTTTATCTTTCAACATGCCTCGCTTGTTCTCTATGAGATTATTCCACATAGCCGGCTGTAGTCTCCCTGACGAGGGCAATCCTACATGCTTATACAATCTCTCAACATTCTTGACTGCCTTCTTGCCCTCCCGTGACTGAACTATTGCCCTGACTTCCACAGCATCCTCATCTAACTTGTGGGGCACTGACTTCTTCTGCTTTAAGAGACGCAACATGACTCACAGAATACTGTGATTTTCTGCAGTAAAATCACTGGCAGCGATCTTCAACACTGTGTTCTATATATATATATATAGTACGGAGCCTCACGTTCGACGTACTAGGAAAAGAGCCTCACGCTCAATGTTTCCTATCCCTAACCTGAACACAGTGATTACAGACTATCCTGCCACGATATTCCAACCGTTGGGAGGCAGCCTCCTAATGAGACCCCTCCACAAAAATATAGGTGGTCCCCTCACGGAACGTCTTAGGTTACCTAACTAGACAGGTGGTCCCCTCACGGAACGCCTTATTTACCTGCCTGGACAGGTGGTCCCCTCACGGAACGCCTTATTTACCTGTCAGCACAATATCACAGAGGCTGCGTCTCCTATCCCTTTCTCTAAGCTGCCCCACAATCTACAACTGGCTCAATTTTTCAGTCCACTTCACTACTAGACAATAGTCACGGGTAGGATGGTTGAATGGAGTACAATGACCGATGGAGAAGGTGTGGTGTACAGAGATCGCACAGAATGCGACATCTCTTAGTTGCTGGTTCAGAGCGTGGCACAGGATCACATTCGATCTCACCACTCGACCGGTCACTCTCCAGACCCAAAAAGAGACCACAGACAAACCAATAACGGCTGAGACACTAGCAAGTGTGACACATACAGTGTATATGATCGCCACTTACCGTGTGAGGGTGATCAGTCCTCGAGGTCAGCCACTACGGGTATCATCCACAGACATCTAGGCATGGGTCCAGAGAGTCTCGGATCGCTGGCCACGCCCCCCGTTGGGCTCCAAAATTGTCGGGGCCGTAATAACGACAATTAATCCTCATTCACCAGTCATTCCAAATTGTAATGTGAGCGCAGAACTTCTGGTACCGGAAAAAGAAATGATTCAGACACGTAGCTGATTCAATCTTTGCTGACGCTCTTGCGTTCACCTGTGTCCAGAGCCGAGCAGCAACTGTGCTTTATTCTTCAATACATAATACTATATTGAGTGTTAGGGGAAGGCGTGCATTAGGCGGGGTTTAAGCTAGCATCCAGTCTTTCTGATTTGTTCTGACGTCTTCTGGTGAATCCTCCCTTTCTTCACATTCCTGAGTTTCGATTCTGAAGAAATGAATCATCCCTCCAGACACAAACCAGAAACGAAACCGAACTCTAGTGGCCATTTTTAAATACAATTACATATGCATTAGCTAGCAGATAGGAAAAACTTATTGTTTCACAGTATAAAAATATAGCAGTACAAAAAGAGTATAAAGATTTATAAAAGTACAAAGGTATATAAGAAAATACATTTTCACCTTGACACCATTATCAGGTGCTAGTTTATGCCAGTGCACCATATTATCCATAAACATAAAGGTCCGGTGTGCCTTCTGTTTGTCTATTCACATTTTGTTAGAGAATGTAGTTCATCCTTTCAAGAGAACAGGACACCCAGGCTCATTACCACCCATGATGTCCATAATGCATTTCATACAGGTTAATAAATCACAATTAATTAGCTTAGATCACTTGGACCTAAAGGGCTATCCTGTACATTACACGCATCATCATTTTATAGGATAGGTGTTGGACAAGCTCCATTCCACTTCATTTGGGCTCTCCATTATCAGGATCCATACTATATAGCACCATTGATTCCATGGTGCTGTACATGAGAAGGGGTTACATACAAAATACAGATATCACTTACAGTAAACAAACTAACAATGACAGACTGGTACAGAGGGGCGAGGACCCTGCCCTTGCAGGCTTACAGGATGATGGAGAAGGAGACAGTAGGTTGGGGGTTTTCAGTGGCCCCAGTGGTGTTGAAATGGCAGAGTGGTCATTGCAAGTTATAAGCTTTATTGAAAAGATGTGGTTTCAGGTTCCGTCTGAAGGATCCAAATATGGTGGCTAATCGGCCGTGTTGGGGCACAGAATTCCAAAGGATGGGGAATATTTGGGAGAAATCTTGGAGGCAATTGGGTGAGGAACGAATAAGCATGGAGAAGAGAAGGAGATCTTGGGTGGACCAGAGAAGGAAGATATCGGGAGATTAGTTTAAAGATGTATGGAGGGGAAAGGTTATGGATGGCTATGTAGGTCAGTTCTTGTGTAATCAGTGTTAGATGTTTGCAGTTAATGAGATTATTATGCTTTGGGGGGGGGGGCCTGTAGGCAGAGTCTTATCTTGGTGCTCTAAGCCAGAGAAACCAAGGAAAGAACTGCCCACAGGCCACCCTGAAGCACAGTCTGTCTCTATGATGAGGAACATGTTTGTGCTTCAGGGGCGGGACTGTGGGCAGGTGTTTCCTTGGTTTCTCTGGTGTAGAACACCAAGATAAGACTCTGCCTACAGTCCCTCCCTGGAGCACGGCATATCATTAACTGAAAACTTCTAAGAATTATTACACAAGAACCACAAGACAGATTTCTTCACCCAAGGTATCATTTTAATCAGTGTAACAGCACCATCCCGATAATTTCTGTAGTTTAAGTAGCAAAATCCTGTTGACAGGTTTACTGTAATTAAACACCACAGTGTAATGTAACCCACTAAAGGCCCTTGGGCACTATTCAGGGTTGAGCAAAAAGGTGTGCGAGACTTTTGTCCATCATCCACATTGGCAATCCATAGCAGCTGAACAAGGGCAGTGTAAACTTCAAATCAAATCTTGTATGGCAACATACTGGATAGTGATTACTAGGTTTCCTGTGACATCATGATGTCTATATTACTAGGTTCTGCTATATCTGGAATACAGCATATCATGAAATCGAATGGGCTTAGTAATCAGAAGAGGCATTCAGCATGCCCGAATTTGAGTGCCAGCAGAGGACATTCAGACTGCCCTTGTCCGCATACTACAGAGTACTGAGGTGGACTCCGGACCAGGGTCTTGCAAATCTTTTTTCTTGACTCTAGCACTGTTCTAATGTTCAGATAATAATTTAGTATTGAATCCTTTTCTTGTTTCTAACCTTGAAACATATCAGGGGGAGTTATATTTGATGAGGACTCCTATCTAAGGTCCAACTGCTCATAGAGTAGATGGGACTAACCTAAAGCAAACCAGAATTCCATTTTTCTTTACACCTTAGGGGTTTCATTGTATTTGATTTTTGGGCAAATATTCACATATGTATCAATGTATGAATGCTGTTTAATCTGATATCGCTCTTTACATTGTGCCATGAGTCAGGGACAGGGGCAGGATGTGTTCTGTACAAAGAGAGCAGATTTAGGTTTTTTTTTCGAGAGATGCCTCAACAAAAGGCATTGGACTGTGTGATATTAATCCTGAACACATAACAAAACAAACAGATGGGAGGACAAAATGTCTTTGCATGTATCAGGAAAGATCTTCACACAAAGGGACATTTATCAGGGGTGGCTGCACCTCTTCCGAGGAAAGAAGCAAGCCCTTGAGTCCAGCAGCAGATGATGATCTTATCAACAAAACCCTCTCCAGTCATATCATCAGCTGCCTCTTGCCAAGTCCCTGGCATTTCTGTATCATGTGCATTTGTGCGAGGAAAACCAGGCAGGGCGAGAGTGACAGAGGAATAAAGATATAAAAGGGGACGCATGGAGACAGGAAAAGGGAGGTAGGATACATAACTGAGCAAAGCTACAAGTGAGCTGGACATAGAAAACACCTGATCTGGCATAGACTGGCATAGTTAGCATGCTTTGATTGGATCTATAAGATAATATATAGCTTAATTAGTAATAAAATAATTAGGATTTTATCACTTGTACCAGATATTTACCTACGGCCAGAGATGTGGCGGGCGTTGGTGGAGCATGGTGTTGGGATGCTACTAGCAAACCACTTTATTTTACTCAACATCTTTAGATATCGGGTACAGGTAAAAGAAAACCTACCTATAATGCATACACTGGGTGTCACCAATGTCCTCGCTAGCTACATACACATCCCATGCCTGAAAAATAGTATATGCCGTTTTTTTTTACAGTTTTAAGTCTATAGGGCTAAAATAATGTACAATAGGATAAACGTTAGGGCAACCTTTGTGTCATGGGCCAAAAATTAAGGGGCCATCTTGAGGTCCCTAGAGATATCCAATATCATTTTTAAAGGGTTACTCCATTACTTTTATAATGATGATCTATCGTAAGGCAGATGTCACACCAGTGTATTTTCTCTCATCCGTGAGAATCAGACTGAATATGCTAATCACACTCTGATCAGAATTATTGGATGAGGAAAAGATGTAATAAAATGTTCTCCATCTTCTCCATTCTGGTCAGTGCACGGAAATCAGGCAGCATTCAGATGTCATCCAAGGTAGTCTGATTTTTTTCCACGCACTCATTGATTCATATTCATGAGTGTGATCTGATAATTGGATCCAACTAAGGCATGCAGCAATTTTTTTTCTCCACGGATCGACTCGATCCAAGCAAAAAAAAATTGACATGTGGATAACATTGGTCCGAGTGTGATCCAATGTTTCGGATCGCACTCGGACTGAAAATACACGAGTCCTAAGGATAAGTTATCAATATCAAATCATAGAGGCTAGAATAGATTAGAGATCCGCAACTTTTTGAAAATGTGACCGGCATATTGAGCTTCACCAAGTATTAATAGGGAAAGTGATATACACTTATGGACATATCCCTTGATTCTTGACCCTGTTTCTGAATTTCTTTAATACTGGTTAAGACTTGGGCACATTAGTATTATTTAGTATTTTGCTCGCTCAGGCCTCCTTCACACGTCCATACAAAACACATAAGTGAAAATCAGTAATGGTGTCATCAGTGTTTTCCATCAGTGTGATATCCATTTGTCCATTTGTTTTTACCACCAGTGTGGTCATCAGTGTTTTTCCTATATGGATAAAGAAAGAAATAAATTACTAAGCCTCTCCTATACTTTGTAATGTTAAACACGTTTTTTCAGGGACCCGTACACTTGTGTTGGCCCTTGTCATCTGTTCTGCTGGAACAAAACAGATATGTCTCCTTGGTGGGATTTAAACCCCAAACTCCAGCTCTGCAAGGCTACGGTGCTAACCACAGAGCCTCCATGCTAGAATTTAGGGGAACTTCCAGCTCTGGAAACAGTGCTGTAGATATAGGGAGATCAGAAGTAGCAGTCACAAGTCCTGGTGCCAGAGGCCCCTCAGCCAAGTAAGAAGAACCCCGTATTATAATAAACATTTAGCTATAAATGCTTAGAGGGAGGATAAATTACAGATTTAGCAACAGGGCCCAAGGCGTTTCATCCAGCGCCCCACGAAAGAGGCCAAAGTTCTTGTGAGGGGAACATTATAGAACAATGTAGACCTAGTAGCGAAATACCCATGAATTGTAGATCCATCCATTACATATATCAAGTTTGTCGTCTGGTGCTTTAACTTCCACTTATTGTAGATTGGATCACACCACTGCCTTTTGACCTAAGGTTTTCATGGGTATACAAACCGATGTCATGCATTCTATAAGCGAAATAAAGTTATCTGCCTCTAAAATATGGAATACCAAAAGTATATACCCATAAGTATGAAGGGTTAGAAGACATTCATAAAAATGAGCAGCTAGTTTGAATGGTGGAGTAGAAAACATAGCAACATGCTACTATGTAATAGGATGCTGGTACTGAGTGTGTCACCACGGAAGAGACAGACCAACAGTTGAGGGGTTTAATAACAGGAATCAGATTCTCCTCGCAGGGAGGAAGAAGTGGAATATAACTAACAATATAACAGTGCAAAAATATGGGAGTCAAACAGTGTGACAGTAGAAAACGGAATTTCTTGGGAAAAAAAACACTTATCAGTCTGATGAGGATTGCTTGAAGGGTCATCTTCTCCAACGTAGGCGCCGAGATACAGCGCCACTTGTCGTCCCTCTGTTGTCCGTGGGCTGAGCAGTCTGTAGGAACCCGCTGCCTGGGGGTTTCGAGAGTTAATGTGGTATACACCGGCTCTGAGTCTTTAATTTTTGCAGCACAGCCTATTCCGGGAAAACGATGGTCAGTCTATTAATAAGTCTCTCAACAGGAATCAAGGGCTCTGCACTGGTACCATGGGTACCAGGGGTCACAGTCTCTGCACGGGCCACTGTCTCCGCACGGGTGTCAAGGTGCCCCTCTCCAGTCACAGCAGAGTCTGCTTTCATGTACTCACAAGATGCAGTCTTTTTGGGTGATCCCCCTGTATTTGTCCTCTGACCGGAAGCTCTCCCTCTTTCCCTGAGTGCAGCTGCATTCTGCTCTGACCGCTGCTCACGCTGCTCAGACCGCTGCTCATGCTGCTCGGTCCACTGCTCTGTCCCTTGCGTGTGCTCCTTTCCTGCTCCTTCCTTCCTGTCCCATTCTCTAAATCTGCCCCCTGAGGAATCTTGGCGGTTTTCAGGGCATTGGTAGGTTTGTTGGAGGAGAATGAATCCATGAATACAGGGATTTCTCACACCAACTTGAGGAATAAGAGTACTAAAATGGCGATATCACGAGTATAGATATCTTTCTTAACCTTGTGGAAAGAGACCTACGTAAGATTCCATCAGGTTCCATGGAGTCAAATCTGACTGTGGCTGAACAAGAGTATCTAAACTTATAAAAGAGAGTGCTCTGGTCATAAAACCCTCTGACAAAGGGGGAATTTGGTAATCATGAAGGAATCCAAATATACAAAAATGTGTTATACTATCTTGAGTGATCGTGACACATATGAAATCTTACCATCTGATCCTTCAGCCATCTTTAGAAATGAATTGATATCCATCCTAGAAACAGCACTAATGAGGAACCTCATCTGTAAAAATGAGTTTGAATTCCTCTTGGCAGCTTACCCCCTGATTGCCACCTTTTACACCTTGCCTAAGGTGCATACGGGCATAGATCCACTTAAGGGCCGTCCAATCATCTCAGGATCAGACTCATTGATACAGAATTGCGGCATCTACATTGATGAAATATTGCGTCCCTTTGTGCTAACCCTCCCTTCCTATATCAGAGACACCTCAGATCTCCTTCTAAAGCTGGAGGGCATCCATGTCATTGAGGATTCCTTCTTGGCTTCTATAGACATTGAAGGTTTATATAGTAATATACCACATAATTTAGGTTTAAGGGCAGTGGAACATTTTTTGAAATCTAGAGCAATACAATATAAGATTCATAACCAATTTGTATTGGATTTACTACAATTTACACTTACCAAAAACTTTTTCATTTTTGACAGGAAGTACTTCCACCAGCTCAGGGGCACGGCTATGGGCAGTCCCTGCGCCCCATCCTACGCAAACCTGTTCCTGGGCTGGTGGGAGGAAACCATTGTCTTTGCTGATGACACACAATGGTGGCGTCAGCATGTTCATATGTGGTACAGATTCATCGACGACTTTTTTGTTATATGGCAAGGGACACAACAGGAATTTATTAAGTTCATGGAGGAACTCAACAACAATACAATAGGAATGAAATTTAGTTTTGAGCTTGATCGAACGACATTGTCATTCCTGGATGTCCAGATCCATAGAAACGTAGATGGATCATTGAGGTCACAGATTTTTCGTAAACCTACAAGTACAAATAGTTTACTCAGATGGGAGAGCCACCATCCTAAAGCATTGAGGAGTGGCATCCCCAAGGGTAAATTTTTGAGATTAAGGAGGAATTGCTCTGACATGGATGCCTTCCTTGAGCAAGCTGTGGACATGAAGGAGAGATTCACAGAGAGGGGTTACCCAAGAGGAATTGTTGAGATAGCATTCAATCATGCTCTCCAGCAGGATAGAAATTCCCTGTTACAAAGCCAGGCCCGGCGTCATAAGGAAAACACAGCCCTAACCACAACTAGAATTATTGGTACATATGATTGCCAACATGATAGAGTAATGGGAGTCCTGTTTAAATACTGGGATATCCTTACAGCCGATCCGGATATAGCTGAATTTGTGGGGCCTCAACCACATATAACCTATAGGAAGGGCCTCTCTTTGAGAGAAAGGCTGGTACACAGTCACTTCAAAAGATCGGCCCCGAGGGGAACGTGGCTTGAACGTAGAATATGTGGTTTTTTTAAATGTGGGGATTGTGTCAACTGTAAATTTATGCGGCCTTGCAAATCAATCATCAGCCCGTATGATTGCAGGGAATATTATCTGCGCGATTTCTCCAACTGTAAAACTAGTGGCGTAGTGTATGTGGCTACGTGCGGATGCCCCAAAAACTATGTGGGGAAAACACGGAGGGAGCTCAGAAGAAGGGTGGGTGAGCACATTGGGGACATTAGGCATAAACGTGATTCTCCAATTGCTAGACACATGAATGAGGAACATCAGGGAAACGTGAGTGAAATGTCATTCAGTATTATTGAATCATTCACCTCGAATCCTCGGGGTGGAAATTTTGATAGATTACTGCTACAAAAAGAATGTGCTTGGATCCATCGTTTCAATTGTATCACCCCAAAAGGTCTAAATGAGAACATTTCGTATGCATGTTTCCTATAGTGGATACTTTGTATTTCAATCTTTTGCCCATATGAGTTCATGAGTTCAGTAAAGATATTATAGAGCCTGCTTTTTCATAGCATTTCCATGCAGAGGGATTTTCTCTGATAGTAAAATATAATTTAGCGTTGTCATGCCTGGTATTTATGCCCAATTTTTCAATGGGATCCATGAATTGTCATGGAATATCATTCTATATTGTGCATGTTTATGTATCTGTTTTAAACTATTTTAACACCCACTGGTCCCTTACAAGCATACGTGTTTGCTATAACTACTCACCATGTTAAATCATTGTGTCCAAATTTTCGACATTGGAAGTAGTGATCATGTATTGGTGCGTGTTGAGTGGTATACATACTTTTATGCATAAATTTGGCCTCACTCTGGGTTTTTTATGCGTCTGGCATCATGGAGGGTGATCTCATATGCGCAAATTACAATATATCCACATATGTGCAATGTTATCCAGCACCCCGTCTCCGATAAGGTGGTTGCCGGTGTTGGCCTGACATGCGCAGAGAATACGGCGCATAGGTCAGCAATCCACAGTTGCGCTATGCAATGTGGTCTCTGATAACATGGTGGCCAAAATACATCCGCATATGCACAGTGGTCATTAATAGGGTTGAGCGAAACGGATCGTTCATTTTCATAAGTCGCTGACTTTTGGTAAAGTCGGCGTCTCATGAAACCCGACCCGATCCCTGTGTGGGGTCGGCCATGCGGTACGCGATCTTGGCACCAAAGTCGCGTTTCGTATGACGCGTTTAGCGCCATTTTTTCAGCCAATGAAGGAGCGTGGGCAGAGTGATGACTTAGGGGTTAGGGCGTGCACGCCCATCATTTTATCGCTTGTGCGCAGTAGCGATTTGGAATGTGTAAAACGAAATTTCCTGTGCTGGGACGGAGGGGGGGGGGGGGAGAGAGAGAGAGAGAGAGAGAGAGAAAAAAAAAAATCCCCATTGACGTGCATAGGGTTTCGTGTTCCGGCCGATCCTCGACTTTGCGCTGTAATCGGCCGATTTCGCCCGACTCGACTTTTCCAACAGTCGGGTTTTGCAAAACATGACTCGATCCTAAAAAAGTCAAGGTCGCTCAACCCTAGTCATTAACATATTTACCTCCGGTAACTTGGTTGCCGGAACATAGCCGGACATGCGCAGAATGGCCTCAAACACGCCGGGACACCATGCGCTATGAACGCCGACCTACTTCCGGTCTGGCGATACCATTCAATCAATACGGAGCCGGAATATGTCGACATTATTACAACTTACAGAGTAAGTGTCTGATTTGTTAAACACTTTGAGTAATATATCTTGGGCCCATATCTTTATAATTTGTTCCTTACCTCTATCGGACTCAGGATGCAGTTCCTGGTTGGATCAGTGCCCATTGAGGTAATCTTTATATAGTAGGGATGTGGGTGGCCAGCATGCAGCATCTGTCTATCTGGGCCTCCTGATGAGCCATATTTGGTGAAACGCGTAGAGGCGTTCGTCTATGAACACATCAGAAATGATAAGTACCCCGTTGATATAACTGATATGTATACATATCGCAGAATGGGATTACAGTTGTGCATCAGTACTGTACCCTTATAAGCCTGCCTGAATTCTAAGTTGTTTGGCCATAATGTCTGGGGCCATTTGATGTGATATCTGTCTCTAGGGATTAGTTTATTCCGTAGGGCTTGCTTTTAGGGTAAAGCCCCCGTCTCACTAAGCGAGATCGCTAGCGAGATCGCTGCTGAGTCACAAGTTTTGTGACGCAACAGCGACCTCAGTAGCGATCTCGCTATGTGTGACACGTAGCAGCGACCAGGCCCCTGCTGTGAGATCGCTGGTCGTGTCGGAATGGCCTGGACCTTTTTTTGATCGTTGAGGTCCCGCTGGGTAGCACACATCGCTGTGTTTGACACCTTACCAACGACCTCATTGACGACTCAGACACTGAATCGTCATAATAGCTCCCATGTGACATCGTTATACAGGTCGCTACAGGTCGCTGGTGAGATGTCAAACAGCGAGATCGCAGCAGCGATCGTTGGGAAGATCTCACTGTTTGACATCTCACCATCTCACCAGCGACCACATAGCGACGCAGCAACGATCCCTGACAGGTCTATCGTTGTCGGGATCGCTTTAGCGTCGCTAAGTGAGACGGGGCCTTAAGCCGACGCTGAGTGGGGGCACCATATCCGCTGAACAGTAGGGCACCAACCCCCACTGACAGGCAGGAGATAGATCAGCAGGGAGCAGTTATAGAGAGGTACTTAGTGTATATCAAGCACTTTTTGCACTTTATGTCATTGTGTTATTCACCCTTTTCACACTGTCCTATGATTGCCGCTAATGGAATAAGATATTGACTGGCAAATATTTTTTCATTTTTTCCTGTCATGTCAGAATGGTGGTTTAAATGCGTCACTTCATCTATAGTTGACATACAGGTGTTATAGGGACAGCCACCGGTGAGCGGGGGGCTCCTATCTCGTATAAATATGTGTAGGGTGCCAACCTCCGCTGCAAGGTAGGGCAATCTAGGATTAAGTGTGAGGGACATTTTTTCAGCCGAGCACGGTTGTTTGCATGTTGATTGTCTGTCTCAATGTTTTAAAGTGAGAAATAAAGATTTGGTTTTTATCTATGATCTGTGAAGGTACAAGGTTTTTTGGGGGTTTTGCCCCTGAGGAACCTGCAGCACAGCTCAATGGTTCCAGGCACGGAGCCGAGAAGGTAACCGCCCCCGGACTCTTCTTGTGCTTCACCTCCTTACAACTACTCTGTAGAAACCATACTGTAATGGTGAAGAGAGACAGAGCTTATAACGCTTTTACTATGTACTAAGTTGTGTTTGCTCTCCTCTTAGTCTTCCCTAGGGACAATGAACTTGTTCATTATCCCCTGTATTACTTGTCATATTATACAGATGGGAAAATAAGTATTTGATACACCGCTGATTTTGCATGTGTTTCCAGCTACATGGAGAGGTCTGTAATTTTTATCGTACGTACATTTCAATTGTAACAGGCAGAATCTTAAAAAAAAAAACAGAACATCACATTGTATGATTTTTACATAATTAATTTCTTTTTTATTGCATGAAATAAGCTTTTGATATGATAGAAAAACAGAACTTAATATTTAGTGCAGAAACATGTGTTTGTAATTACAAAGATCAGAGTTTCTTATAGGTCTTGACCAAGTTTGCACACACTGCAGCAGGAATTTTGGCCCACTCCCACTCCTCTATACAGATCTTCTACAGATCTTTGAGGTTCTGAGGCTGTCGCTGGGCAAAATGGAGTTTCAGCTCCCTCTAAGATTTTCTATTGGGTTCAGGTCTGGAGACTGACTAGGCCACTCCAGAACCTTGAATTAATTCTTATGGAGCAAATCCTTAGTTGCCCGTTGCTGTCACTGTGTGTTTCGGGTCATTGTCATGCTGGAAGACTCAGCCATGACCCATCTTCTATGCTCTTACTGAGGGAAGGAAGTTGTCTAAAATTTCGCTATACATGACCCCATCCATCCTCCCTTCAATACGGTGCAGTCGTTCTGTCCTCTTTGCAGAAAAGCACCCCCAAGTTATGATGTTTCCCCCATCATGCTTCATGGTTCAGACGATGTTCTTGGGGTTGTACTCATCCTTCTTCTTCCTCCAAACACGGCAAGTGGAGTTGATGCCAAAAAGCTCTATTTTGGTTTCATCTGACCACATCACATTCTCCCATGCCTCCTCTGGATCATCCAGATGGTCAATGGCAAACTTCAAACATGCCTGGACATGAGCTGGCATAAGCAGGGGGACCTTGCATGCCCTGCAGGATTATAATCCACAATAATAGGAATATACTCACCCTCGGACGTGCCCTGCTTCTTTCCGGCAGCCTTCCTTCCTAAGAATGAGCGCGTGAAGGACCTTAGATGACGTCGCGGCTTGTGATTGGTCGCGTGACCGCTCATGTGACCGCTCGCGACCAATCACAAGCCGCGACATCACCGCAGGTCATTCACGCGCTCATTCTTAGGAAGGAAGGCTGCCGGTTAGTACCAGGGCGTGTCCGAGGGTGAGTATATCAATATTTTTTATTTTGATTCTTTATTTTACACATTAATATGGATCCCAGGGCCTGAAGGAGAGTTTCCTCTCCTTCAGACCCTGGGAACCATAGTATCCCATTGCACTGCATTGGGTTTTGTGTTTCGGCCGACCCCGACCCCGACTTTTTTATAGGATCGGACGATTTCACTCGACCCGACTTTTGAGAAAGTCCTATAAAAATAAAAGTCGCTCAACCCTAGTGGAGAGGTTGGAGTGTGATTGACTGTGTGGACAGGTATCTTTTATACAGATAACATGTTCAAACAGGTGCAATTAATACAGGTAATGAGTGCAGAGTATAAGGGCTTTTTAAAGAAAAACTAACAGGTCTGTGAGAACCAGAATTATCGCTGGTTGGTAGGTTATCAATTAGTTATTTCCTGCAATAAATGCAATTTAATTATTTAAAAAATCATACAATGCGATATTCAGGTTTTTATTTTTAGATGTTGTCTCTCACAGTTGAAGTGTACCTACGATAGAAATTACAGACTTCTCCATTCTTTGTAGGTGGGAAAACTTGCAAAATCGGAAGTGTATGAAATACTTATTGAACATACAGCAACATTGATAATCATCATATTTACGTGGTACTACAATGCATTATGTGTCCCCCCAGCTTTAGCGAATATAGCATCAGGTTTATGGAGTACTGACCTTCTGGAAACTACTTAATTTCTGTGTTATTTCTAGTGTTGGTAAATCCATTGATGTTCAGGTTTGGCGGATTCAGATAAACATTTAAATAAAATTGATTTTGGTACCAAAACTGTACCCGAACATGGACCTCTTTCAAATGAATGGGGGGCTGGAACAAACGGTGTTACCCAGGCTGTCATCTGTGTAACAGCATAAGAAACACAGAATCTGATCAGCGTGTGAACCAGCAGCTGTAATCGGTGTTAAAAAGGTTACCGCTTGTCACAGGCATTGGCTTATGAGAGTACTACTCTCATCATCGAATGCCCGGTCTTGCTGATAGCAGCGAGAGCAGGCATACGACTATGACAGTATTCACCAGCCGGCATCTGTGCAAATAAATAAAATAGTAAAATGGGATGGGGACCCCTCTATTTTTGCTAACTAGTGCAAGCAAAACTGACAGCTGTGGGCTGCAGCCCTCAGCAGTCAGCGTTATATTAGCTGATTAGCAAAATTAGAGGGGTCCCCATTCCATTTTATTTAATTATTTAAATAAATAATTTAAAAAAACGGCTTGGGGACCCCCCAATTTTTGACAACCAGCCAAGCTAAAATGGACAGCTGGGGGCTGGTATTCTCAGACTGTGAATTGGCAAGTCTGATATTGGCCCTCCCAAGCCTAAAAAAAGCAGCCCACAGCCACTTCATAAAAAGCACATCAATTAGATGCATCAATTCTGGCAGTTTGCCTGGCTCTTCCCACTTGCGCCAGTGTGTTAGCAAGTGGGGTAATATTTGTAGGGTTGATGTCAGCTTTGTAATGTCAGCTGACATTAAGCCCACAGATTAGTAATGGAAAGGCATCTATAAGACATCCCATTACTAACCCAATAGTCAATTATAACAAGGGGCCAGTGCCTGAACATTGTCCCCTGGTCCCTTAGGGAGTTGGCAAACAATGAGTTTAGTCATTACATAGTGTGATATTCTACCAGTGCAGTTGTGAGGTCCCCATGTGGCCAGAGTCCTGAACCCAAATCCCTGGTCCCTTTATGGCCATGGTCCTGAAACTGAATCCCTGGGTCCAGTGCACTCAGTGTTCCGAACCCAAATCCCTGAACCCAGTGTGGCCAGTGTCCTGAACTTGATTCCCTGGTCCCAGTGCAGCCAGCTTCTTGAACCTGAATCCCTGGTCCCAGTTCAGCCAGTGCCTGAACATTTTCCCCTGGTCCCAGTGCAGCCAGTGCCTGAGCGTTGTCCTCTGGTCCCAGTGTGGCCAGTCCTGGATCCAAAGTTCCCTGGTCTGGTGTAGCCAGTCCTGTACCCAAACTCCACTGGTCCCAGGTCAGCCAGTGCCTGAATTGTCCCCCTGGTCCGTGTGCAGCCAGTCCCTGATTCAGTCTCCTAGACCAGTGTGTCTGAACGTAGCCCTAGTCCATGTCAGCGAACCTTACCCCTGAGGTAAGCAGCTGAATTACCAGGATCTTCGCAGGAGTGGTACCTGGCGGCTACCTGCAGCTCAGTCTGTCTCCACCCTCAGGAGCTCGAGTAAACACAGGTAGCCATTTAGCTACACCCCTTCCAAGGCAGGCCCAGTCCTGTGTTACGGAGGGTCCACAAATCCACTTGTGTCTCCGTTGGGCATAACAAACTCCGATGAAGTCATTGAGGTTATTGCCGGTCAGAGGCAGCGGTTCTCAGTCTCAGCTCAGGGTCTCCTGGATTCACGGCTGAGCTGTTGCATCATGCCACCACTCAGCCATGCAGTCCTGAAGTAGCAGAGTTGGAGAAAGTCATGGGACATATGGATTATCGTCAGACAGGTGAGGAATATGGTGTTTTATTATTTTTAATTGGGGAGTGTTTCTTTCAAATAAAGAAGTCCTATGTTTTAATTTCAAATAAAAGTCATTCCTTTGTGTCTGTGTTTTTATTACATTTGACTTTGGGGTTAGTAGTTACTAATAGATGTGCTTTTTCTAGGGTGGCTGCGGGCTGCTATTTTTAGGCTAGGGGGAACCCAATATACATGGTCCTTTCCCAGTCTGGGAATACTAGTAGTACTCTCATCAGCCGATGCCTGTGACTGGTGGTAACCTTTTTATTGCCGGTCACAGCTACTGGCTCGTGTAACCGCAGAGTTCTGTCTGGCAGTAACAAACTTACCGCCAATCAGAGACAGTGTTTCTCACGCTGTCAGATAGATGACAGTGCAGGAAATACCGGATGTTCGGGCTGCCGAATCGGAACAGTACCATGGATTTCAGGGAAAAGTCCGTGTTTGGGGTCCGTACACAAACATTAGATGTTCGGTACAACCCTTGAACTTTACCGCTTTGGTTAGAACATCCTTAGTTATGTTTATTTACTTGTTGTTTTTATGGGGCTACGTCTAGTTACTAAGATTTTAGGGGGGTTTTATGGTTTTATATGAATCCAGCAAGAGGTCCATAAATTCTTATCATTGTGTCAGCAATTGACCTTGTTTTGGGGTGGAGGAATATTGGCTCTCCTTAAAGGGGTTGTCTGCGACTCGGACAATCCTTCCTCAATCTCTAGGTCCAGCACCGAAGATGAGTATATATGTGATTATTGTGGGTAAAATAATCACATATATACTCATCTTCGGTGCTGGAGCCATTCCAGCAATGTCGACATTGGCTCTCTGGGGGCTATGGCCAATCAGCGCTGGCTAAACTCTCCTCTACTATGGACATAATTGACATCTGGAGGTGGTGAGGGAGAAGCCACAGCTCTCACTTCCTCTAGATGTCTTCATTTGTCCGAAGGAGGGGACACTAAAGTCAACACTGATTCTCTGCGAGGATCACATGACATAATAATGTCATGCAAGCTTTTGGAGAGCCGGTGTCAACTCTATTGGAACGGCGCCAGTGGTGACTATAGGCGTTATTATTTTATGGGGGGGAACATAGGGATTAAGAATGCGCTGTCTGAGTAATGGACAACCACTTAAAGGCATCCAGTTAAGCATGGCGACTTATTGGCCAAGCATTGCGACTTATTGGTGACAAAATGTAAATTTGATCTATCCCAGAAAAAGGTGGATACAGCTACACTATATACAGTGTGTTGTCCATAGACCCAAGCACAATTGTTCTGTGAAGGCAGGGAGATGAAGGGTTGCTGGACATTTTTGGTATCTCTTGTCTAGATGAGATTTATGAACAGCTTTAAGATGTTTTTTTAAAGATAGGTGGTAACATAGGCTATGTTTACACTATACCATCTACGGCAATAAATGACCGATGATCAGAAAATATTTGCCAATAAGCAGCCATTTATAAGTCTGTTTACTCAAGCGCTTCATATGCACTCTGAATGATCAGTAATAGGCAATGCCATTGTTATTGATAAGAACAAAGCATTGCCAAGAAAGGTGATTTTTTTAAGCAAAGCAAAGAATAATTTCATCTTTTGAATGAGCGATTTGCTAATTCGTCAGATGATCAGAAACCTGTTTACACTGCACAATTATCTGGAAATGGGTGTTTTTTGGAATGTTCATTCCTGATAGTTGTGCAGTGTAAATGAACAGTCCTGATAATTGTGCAGTGTAAATGCACTTGTAGAATCCTACCTATACTTTACCTTTACCCAATTTCACCCTATTTCTGTATCTGTGTACGGTATCTAATAACAATTTTGGTCCATGTTGCTTCATATTAATTTCCTATCCCGTTGTTCATCCAGTTTTCTCTATTGTTACATTTTTGGATTTCCTTCCAAATCCCATCTGCTTCTCTTTGTGGAGAGTGACATGCCAATGCGAGTAGACTTATCAGCCATGCAATGCTCCTCTGGGAAATGGAATAAAAAAAACTTGAACTCTAGTACCACCTATTAATGTAGCAATCCTAAAAGTCACTATCGACCCTTTAACTAGCCGTGCCGGACACAGAGTTTTGGGGTGTTGCCCCTCGTCAGTGCAAAGTATGAGATCTGATTTTGCTGTGTGCTTCTTAGTGGGATCTAGGATGTTAACATTTCATAATTTGCACTTACACTGTGCCTGCAAATTGAGATTCTGGTTTGGCTTCAATCCTAAGTCATATGGCAAGGCTCGTTAAAGGGTCGATAATGACTTTTAGGATTAACAAGCAAGGTGAAGAGAAGAGACGCATGTAAAGTAAAGGGATCGCTAGGAATAAATAACAACAAATCTTTATTAACATATACAGCACTACAAAACTAAAATCATCCTGATCATGATCCTTACTATTTTTGGGTGGTGCCCTCCTTTTTGTTGCTTGTGACTTTTAGGATTGCTACATCCAAGAGTTCAAGTCCTCTTCCTCTTTAAAGAGGCAATTTGCATATTTTCATATTTCAATAATTGAATATTTCCATTGGCCTGCATTATAAATTTTCAGAAATCATCTTTATTTTGCAGGTGATCAGTTTCCCAGCAGTGCCTCCATTGGAAAATAGGAGGCATTGCATGCATTTATTAACCCCTTCCTGACATTTAACGTACTATCCCGTCGAGGTGGGGTGGGCCCGTATGACCACCGACGGGATAGTACGTCATATGCGATCGGCCGCGCTCACGGGGGGAGCGCGGCCGATCGCGGCCGGGTGTCGGCTGCATATCGCAGCTGACATTCGGCACTATGTGCCAGGAGCGGTCACGGACCGCCCCCGGCACATTAACCCCCGGCACACCGCGATCAAACATGATCGCGATGTGCCGGCGGTGCAGGGAAGCATCGCGCAGGGAGGGGGCTCCCTGCGGGCTTCCCTGAGACCCCCGGAGCAACGCGATGTGATCGCGTTGCTGCGAGGGTCTTACCTCCCTCCCTGCCTGGTCCAGACCCGGATCCAAGATGGCCGCGGATCCGGGTCCTGCAGGGAGGGAGGTGGCTACACAGAAGCCTGCTCAGAGCAGGCACTGTGAAGCAGCCTGCACTTCTCTCAGATCGGTGATGTGTCAGAGTGCTATGCAAACTGGCAGATCACAGATCTGTATTGTCCCCCCCGGGGCAAAGTAAAAAAGTAAAAAAAAAAATTTCCAAATGTGTAAAAAAAAAACTAAAAAAAAATATTCCAAAATAATGAAAAAAAAATATATATATTATTCCCATAAATACATTTCTTTATCTAAATATAAAAAAACCCAATAAAAGTGCACATATTTAGTATCGCCGGGTCCGTAACGACCCGACCTATAAAACTGGCCCACTAGTTAACCCCTTCAGTAAACACCGTAAGAAAAAAAAAAAAAAAGAGGCAAAAAACAACGCTTTATTATCATACCGCCGAACAAAAAGTGGAATAACACGCGATCAAAAAGACAGATATAAATAACCATGGTACCGCTGAAAGCATCATCTTGTCCCGCAAATAACGAGCCGCCACACAGCATGATCAGCAAAAAAATAAAAAGTTATAGTCCTGAGAATAAAGCGATGCAAAAATAATTATTTTTTCCATAAAATAGTTTTTATCGTATAAAAGCGCCAAAACATAAAAAAAATGAGATAAATGAGGTATCGCTGTAATCGTACTGACCCGAAGAATAAAACTGCTTTATCAATTTTACCAAACGCGGAACGGTATAAACGCCTCCCTCAAAAGAAATTCATGAATAGCTGGTTTTTGGTCATTCTGCCTCACAAAAATCGGAATAAAAAGCGATCAAAAAATGTGACGTGCCCAAAATGTTACCAATAAAAATGTCAACTCATCCCGCAAAAAACAAGACCTCACATGACTCTGTGGACCAAAATATGGAAAATTTATAGCTCTCAAAATGGGGTAACGCAAAAAATATTTTTTGCAATAAAAAGCGTCTTTCAGTGTGTCACGGCTGCCAATCATAAAAATCCGCTAAAAAACCCGCTATAAAAGTAAATCAAACACCCCTTCATCACCCCCTTAGTTAGGGAAAAATAAAAAAAAATTATTTATTTCCATTTTCCCATTAGGGCTAGGGTTGGGACTAGGGTTAAGGCTACAGTTAGGGTTGGGGCTAAAGTTAGGGTTAGGGTTGGGGCTAAAGTTACGGTTAGGGTTTGGATTACATTTACGGTTGGGAATAGGGTTGGGATTAGGGTTAGGGGTGTGTCAGGGTTAGAGGTGTGGTTAGGGTTACTGTTGGGATTAGGGTTAGGGGTGTGTTTGGATTAGGGTTTCAGTTATAATTGGGGGGTTTCCACTGTTTCGGCACATCAGGGGCTCTCCAAACGCGACATGGCGTCCGATCTCAATTCCAGCCAATTCGGCGTTGAAAAAGTAAAACAGTGCTCCTTCCCTTCCGAGCTCTCCCGTGTGCCCAAACAGGGGTTTACCCCAACATATGGGGTATCAGCGTACTCAGGACAAATAGGACAACAACCTTTGGGGTCCAATTTCTCCTGTTACCCCTGGGAAAATACAAAACTGGGGGCTAAAAAATAATTTTTGTGGGAAAAACAAAGATTTTTTATTTTCACGGCTCTGCGTTATAAACTGTAATGAAACACTTGGGGGTTCAAAGTTCTTACAACACATCTAGATAAGTTCCTTGGGGGGTCTAGTTTCCAAAATGGGGTCACTTGTGCGGGGCTTCTACTGTTTAGGTACATTAGGGGCTCTGCAAACGCAATGTGACGCCTGCACACCATTCCATCTAAGTCTGCATTCCAAATGGCGCTCCTTCCCTTCCGAGCCCTCCCATGCATCCAAACGGGGTATCAGCGCACTCAGGACAAATTGGACAACAACTTTTGGGGTCCAATTTCTCCTGTTACCCTCGGGAAAATACAAAACCGGGGGCTGAAAAATATTTTATGTGGGAAAAATTTTTAGTTTTATTTTTACGGGTCTGCATTATAAACTTCTGTGAAGCCCTTGGTGGGTCAAAGTGCTCACCACACATCTAGATAAGTTCCTTAGGGGGTCTACTTTCCAACATGGTGTCACTTGTGGGGGGTTTCTACTGTTTAGGTACATTAGGGGCTCTGCAAACGCAATGTGACGCCTGCAGACCATTCCATCTAAGTCTGCATTCCAAATGGCGCTCCTTCACTTCCGAGCCCTTCCATGCGTCCAAACGGTGGTTCCCCCCCACATATGGGGTATCAGCGCACTCAGGACAAATTGGACAACAACTTTTGGGGTCCAATTTCTCCTGTTACCCTCGGGAAAATACAAAACTGGGGAATATTTTTTTTTTTTTTTTTTTATGGCTCTGCATTATAAACTTCTGTGAAGCCCTTGGTGGGTCAAAGTGCTCACCACACATCTAGATAAGTTCCTTAGGGGGTCTACTTTCCAACATGGTGTCACTTGTGGGGGGTTTCTACTGTTTAGGTACATTAGGGGCTCTGCAAACGCAATGTGACGCCTGCAGACCATTCCATCTAAGTCTGCATTCCAAATGGCGCTCCTTCACTTCCGAGCCCTTCCATGCGTCCAAACGGTGGTTCCCCCCCACATATGGGGTATCAGCGCACTCAGGACAAATTGGACAACAACTTTTGGGGTCCAATTTCTCCTGTTACCCTCGGGAAAATACAAAACCGGGGGCTAAAAAATAATTTTTGTGGGAAAATTTTTATTTTTTATTTTTATGGCTCTGCATTATAAACTTCTGTGAAGCCTTTGGTGGGTCAAAGTGCTCACCACACATCTAGATAAGTTCCTTAGGGGGTCTACTTTCCAACATGGTGTCACTTGTGGGGGGTTTCTACTGTTTAGGTACATTAGGGGCTCTGCAAACGCAATGTGACGCCTGCAGACCATTCCATCTAAGTCTGCATTCCAAATGGCGCTCCTTCACTTCCGAGCCCTTCCATGCGTCCAAACGGTGGTTCCCCCCCACATATGGGGTATCAGCGCACTCAGGACAAATTGGACAACAACTTTTGGGGTCCAATTTCTCCTGTTACCCTCGGGAAAATACAAAACTGGGGGCTAAAAAATAATTTTTGTGGGAAAAATTTTTTGTTTTATTTTTACGGCTCTGCATTATTAACTTCTGTGAAGCCCTTGGTGGGTCAAAGCGCTCAAAACACATCTAGATAAGTTCCTTAGGGGGTCTACTTTCCAAAATGGTGTCACTTGTGGGGGGTTTCAATGTTTAGGCACATCAGTGGCTCTCCAAACGCAATATGGCGTCCCATCTCAATTCCTGTCAATTTTGCATTGAAAAGTCAAACGGTGCTACTTCCTTTCCGAGCTCTCCCATGCGCCCAAACAGTGGTTTACCCCCACATATGGGGTATCATCATACTCAGGACAAATTGTACAACTTTTGGGGTCCAATTTCTTCTCTTACACTTGGGAAAATAAAAAATTGGGGGTGAAAAGATAATTTTTGTGAAAAAATATGATTTTTTATTTTTACGGTTCTGCATTATAAACTTCTGTGAAGCACTTGGTGGGTCAAAGTGCTCACCACACCTCTAGATAAGTTCCTTAGGGGGTCTACTTTCCAAAATGGTGTCACTTGTGGGGGGTTTCAATGTTTAGGCACATCAGTGGCTCTCCAAACGCAACATGGCGTCCCATCTCAATTCCTGTCAATTTTGCATTGAAAAGTCAAACAGTGCTACTTCCTTTCCGAGCTCTCCCATGCGCCCAAACAGTGGTTTACCCCCACATATGGGGTATCAGCGTACTCAGGAAAAATTGTACAACAACTTTTGGGGTCCAATTTCTTCTCTTACACTTGGGAAAATAAAAAATTGGGGGTGAAAAGATAATTTTTGTGAAAAAATATGATTTTTTATTTTTAGGGTTCTGCATTATAAACTTCTGTGAAGCACTTGGTGGGTCAAAGTGCTCACCACACCTCTAGATAAGTTCCTTAGGGGGTCTACTTTCCAAAATGGTGTCACTTGTGGGGGGTTTCAATGTTTAGGCACATCAGTGGCTTTCCAAACGCAACATGGCGTCCCATCTCAATTCCTGTCAATTTTGCATTGAAAAGTCAAACGGTGCTACTTCCTTTCCGAGCTCTCCCATGCGCCCAAACAGTGGTTTACCCCCACATATGGGGTATCAGCGTACTCAGGAAAAATTGTACAACAACTTTTGGGGTCCAATTTCTTCTCTTACCCTTGGTAAAATAAAACAAATTGGAGCTGAAGTAAATTTTTTGTGAAAAAAAGTTAAATGTTCATTTTTATTTAAACATTCCAAAAATTCCTGTGAAGCACCAGAAGGGTTAATAAACTTCTTGAATATGGTTTTGAGCACCTTGAGGGGTGCAGTTTTTAGAATGGTGTCACACTTGGGTATTTTCTATCATATAGACCCCTCAAAATGACTTCAAATGAGATGTGGTCCCTAAAAAAAAAATGGTGTTGTAAAAATGAGAAATTGCTGGTCAACTTTTAACCCTTATAACTCCCTAACAAAAAAAAATTTTGGTTCCAAAATTGTGCTGATGTAAAGTAGACATGTGGGAAATGTTACTTATTAGGCCGGCCTCACACTAGCGAGTTTTACGGACGTATGAGCGCATAAACTACGTCCGTAAAACTCGCAAAATAAACTGCACAATTATTCTCAATGGGGCTGCTCCTATTAGCCGTATATTACGGTTCAGTATTATACGGCTTTCTACGGCCGTACAAAATCGCAGCATGCTGCGTTTGTCACCGTATTGCGCAAAAAAATCGCCAATGAAAGTCTATGGGGGCGAGAAAAATACGGATTCCACACTGACCAGCAGTGTGACTTGCGAGAAATACGCAGCGGTGTTAGTGAAAAGTCGGTAATTCAATTGCCGGCTTTTCATTTCTCCTGCACAAACCCGACAGGATATGAGACATGGTTTACATACAGTAAACCATCTCATATCCCCTTTTTTTTTGCATATTCCACACTACTAATGTTAGTAGTGTGTATGTGCAAAATTTCAGCGCTGTAGCTGCTGAAATAAAGGGTTAAATGGCGGAAAAAATTGGCGTGGGCTCCCGCGCAATTTTCTCCGCCAGAGCGGTAAAGCCAGTGACTGAGGGCAGATATTAATAGCCAGGAGAGGGTCCATGGTTATTGGCCCCCCCGTGGCTAAAAACATCTGCCCCCAGCCACCCCAGAAAAGGCACATCTGGAAGATGCGCCTATTCTGGCACTTGGCCACTCTCTTCCCACTCTGTTGTGAATTTGGATTCTGGGCTCCCCCGGTGGCTACTGGTGGAATTGAACTTGTGACATCATCTTCCCTGTTCACCTGTTCTGATTAGATCTGGGTGTCGCTATATAACCTGGCTTCTCTGTTAGATGCTTGCCGGTCAACAATGTTATCAGAAGCCTCTCTGTGCTTGTTCCTGCTCCCAGACATCTACTAGATAAGTTGGACATTCGTCCATGTTTTGTTTTTGTATTTTGGTTCCAGTTCACAGCTGCAGTTTCGTTACTGTGTCTGGAAAGCTCTTGTTGATCAGGAATTGCCACTCTGGTATTATGAGTTAATGCCAGAGTCCTAAAGTAATTTCTGGATGTGTTTTGTTAGGGTTTTCTACTGACCATGAAAGTATGCTTTCTGTCTTCTGCTATCTAGAAAGCGGACCTCAAATTTGCTAAAACTATTTTCCTGCTGCGTTTGTTGTTTCATCTCATATCACCGCCAATATATGTGGGGGGCTTCTGTCTCCTTTTTTTTGGGCATTTCTCTAGAGGTGAGTCAGGTCTTATATTTCCCTCTGCTAGCATTATTTAGTTCTCCGGCCGGCGCTGGGCATATAGGGATAAAAAGTAGGACATGCTACCTGGCTACTTCTAGATGATGCGGTAGGTTTAGTTCATGGTCAGTATAGTTACATCTTCCAAGAGCTTGTTCCTATAGAGGCTTATGCTAGTTCTCTGGCCATGGAGATCATGACAGTTTGACCGGCCCACTAAAGGGTTAAAATCCTTGGCTGAGAAAGGAGAGAAATAAGAAGTCTGCTGAGAGTTTTTTTTTTTTTTTTTTTTTTTTTCTGTGCTCTTAATTGGATCACTTGCCAGTCTGTCTATGCTGCAGTCTTTCTTTTTTTTCTCTCTCCTTATAATCTTTGAATGGCTTTGTGTTCACCTGTTAATAATGGATCTTCAGAGTGTAACTGCAGGTTTGAATAATCTCACCACGAAAGTACAAAATTTGCAAGATTTTATTATTCATGCTCCGGTATCTGAGCCGAGAATTCCTTTGCCGGAATTCTTCTCAGGGAATAGATCTAGCTTTCAGAATTTTAGAAATAATTGTAAGCTATTTTTGTCCCTGAAATCTCGTTCTGCTGGAGACCCTGCACAGCAGGTTGGGATTGTGATTTCCTTGCTCCGCGGCGACCCTCAAGACTGGGCTTTTGCATTGGCACCAGGGGATCCTGCGTTGCGCAATGTGGATGCGTTTTTTTTGGCCTTGGGCTTGCTGTATGAGGAACCTCATTTGGAACTTCAGGCAGAAAAAACTTTGATGTCCCTATCGCAGGGGCAAGATGAAGCTGAAATTTACTGCCAAAGATTCCGTAAATGGTCTGTGCTTACTCAGTGGAATGAGTGTGCCTTGGCGGCTACTTTCAGAGAGGGTCTCTCTGATGCCATTAAGGATGTTATGGTGGGGTTCCCTGTGCCTGCGGGTCTGAATGAGTCCATGACAATGGCCATTCAGATCGATAGGCGTCTGCGGGAGCGCAAACCAGTGCACCATCTGGCGGTGTCCACTGAGAAGACGCCAGAAAGCATGCAGTGTGATAGAATTCTGTCCAGAAGCGAGCGGCAGAATTTTAGACGGAAAAATGGGTTGTGTTTCTATTGTGGGGATTCTACTCATGTTATATCAGCATGCTCTAAACGTACTAGAAAGCTTGATAAATCTGTTTCCATTGGCACTTTACAGTCTAAATTTATTTTGTCTGTGACCCTGATTTGCTCTTTGTCATCTATTACTACTGACGCCTATATCGACTCTGGCGCCGCTTTGAGTCTTATGGATTGGTCCTTTGCCAATCGTTGTGGGTATGATTTAGAGCCTTTGGAAACTCTTATTCCTCTGAAGGGGATTGACTCCACCCCATTGGCTAATAATAAACCACAATACTGGACACAAGTGACTATGTGTATTAATCCGGATCACCAGGAGACTATTCGTTTTCTAGTGCTGTATAATCTACATGAGGATTTGGTGCTGGGATTGCCATGGCTGCAGTCTCACAACCCAGTCCTTGACTGGAGAGCTATGTCTGTGTTGAGCTGGGGATGTAAGGGGACTCATGGGGACGTACCTTTGGTGTCCATTTCATCATCTATCCCCTCTGAAATCCCTGAGTTCCTGTCTGACTATCGTGACGTCTTTGAAGAACCCAAGCTTGGTTCACTACCTCCGCACCGTGAGTGCGATTGTGCTATAGATTTAATTCCGGGTAGTAAATACCCAAAGGGTCGTTTATTTAATCTGTCTGTGCCTGAACATACTGCTATGCGAGAATATATAAAGGAGTCCTTGGAAAAGGGACATATTCGTCCATCGTCATCTCCCTTAGGAGCCGGTTTTTTCTTTGTGTCAAAAAAAGACGGCTCTTTGAGACCATGTATTGATTATCGGCTTTTGAATAAAATCACGGTTAAATATCAATACCCATTGCCGTTGCTGACTGATTTGTTTGCTCGCATAAAGGGGGCCAAGTGGTTCTCTAAGATTGATCTCCGTGGGGCGTATAATTTGGTGCGGATCAGGCAGGGGGATGAGTGGAAAACCGCATTTAATACGCCCGAGGGCCACTTTGAGTATTTGGTGATGCCTTTTGGTCTTTCTAATGCCCCTTCAGTCTTCCAGTCCTTTATGCATGATATTTTCCGCGATTTTTTGGATAAATTTATGATAGTGTATCTGGATGATATTCTGATTTTTTCGGATGACTGGGACTCTCATGTCCGGCAAGTTAAGAGGGTTTTTCAGGTTTTGCGGTCTAATTCTCTGTGTGTCAAGGGTTCTAAGTGCGTTTTTGGGGTTCAGAGAATTTCCTTTTTGGGATATATTTTTTCTCCCTCTTCCATTGAGATGGATCCTGTCAAGGTTCAAGCTATTTGTGATTGGACGCAGCCCTCTTCTCTTAAAAGTCTTCAGAAATTTTTGGGCTTTGCCAACTTTTATCGTCGATTTATTTCTGGTTTTTCGGATGTCGTTAAGCCATTGACCGATTTGACTAGACAGGGTGCTGATGTTGCTAATTGGTCCCCTGATGCTGTGGAGGCCTTTCAGGAGCTTAAGCGCTGTTTTTCTTCTGCCCCTGTGTTGCGTCAGCCTGATGTGACTCTTCCTTTTCAGGTTGAGGTCGACGCTTCTGAGATCGGAGCTGGGGCAGTGTTGTCGCAGAAAAGTTCTGACTGCGCCGTGATGAGGCCTTGTGCCTTCTTTTCCCGTAAATTTTCGCCCGCTGAGCGGAATTATGATGTTGGGAATCGGGAGCTTTTGGCCATGAAGTGGGCGTTTGAGGAGTGGCGCCATTGGCTCGAGGGGGCCAGACATCAGGTGGTGGTATTGACTGACCACAAAAATTTGATTTATCTTGAGACCGCCAGGCGCCTGAATCCTAGACAGGCGCGCTGGTCATTATTTTTTTCTCGGTTTAATTTTGTGGTATCGTACCTACCAGGTTCTAAGAATGTTAAGGCGGATGCCCTTTCTAGGAGTTTTGAGCCTGATTCACCTGGCAACTCTGACCCCACAGGTATTCTTAAGGAGGGAGTTATCTTGTCAGCCGTTTCTCCAGACCTGCGGCGGGCCTTGCAGGAGTTTCAGGCGGATAGACCGGATCGTTGTCCGCCTGATAGGCTGTTTGTTCCTGATGATTGGACCAGTAAAGTCATCTCTGAGGTGCATTCTTCTGCGTTGGCAGGTCATCCTGGAATTTTTGGTACCAGGGATTTGGTGGCAAGATCCTTCTGGTGGCCTTCCCTGTCACGAGATGTGCGAGGCTTTGTGCAGTCTTGTGACGTTTGTGCTCGGGCCAAGCCTTGTTGTTCTCGGGCTAGTGGATTATTGTTGCCCTTGCCTATTCCTAAGAGGCCTTGGACACACATCTCGATGGATTTTATTTCAGATCTGCCTGTTTCTCAGAAGATGTCTGTCATCTGGGTGGTGTGTGACCGTTTTTCTAAGATGGTTCATTTGGTTCCCCTGCCCAAATTGCCTTCTTCTTCCGAGTTGGTGCCCCTGTTTTTTCAAAATGTTGTTCGTTTGCATGGTATTCCTGAGAATATCGTTTCTGACAGAGGAACCCAATTTGTGTCTAGATTTTGGCGGGCATTTTGTGCTAGGATGGGCATAGATTTGTCTTTTTCGTCTGCTTTTCACCCTCAGACTAATGGCCAGACCGAGCGGACTAATCAGACCCTGGAGACATATCTGAGGTGTTTTGTGTCTGCTGACCAGGATGATTGGGTTGCTTTTTTGCCATTGGCGGAGTTCGCCCTCAATAATCGGGCCAGCTCTGCCACCTTGGTTTCCCCGTTTTTCTGTAATTCGGGGTTCCATCCTCGATTTTCCTCCGGTCAGATGGAATCCTCGGATTGTCCTGGAGTGGATGCGGTGGTGGAGAGATTGCATCATATCTGGGGGCAGGTGATGGACAATTTAAAGTTGTCCCAGGAGAAGACTCAGCTTTTTGCCAACCGTCACCGTCGTGTTGGTCCTCGGCTTTGTGTTGGAGATTTGGTGTGGTTGTCTTCTCGTTTTGTCCCTATGAGGGTCTCATCTCCTAAGTTTAAGCCTCGGTTCATCGGTCCGTATAAAATATTGGAGATTCTTAACCCTGTTTCCTTCCGTTTGGACCTCCCTGCATCCTTTTCTATTCATAACGTTTTTCATCGGTCGTTATTGCGCAGGTATGAGGCACCGGTTGTGCCTTCCGTTGAGCCTCCTGCTCCGGTGTTGGTTGAGGGTGAGTTGGAGTACGTTGTGGAAAAAATCCTAGACTCCCGTGTTTCCAGACGGAGACTCCAGTATCTGGTCAAGTGGAAGGGATATGGCCAGGAGGATAATTCTTGGGTCACTGCATCTGATGTTCATGCCTCTGATCTGGTTCGTGCCTTTCATAGGGCCCATCCTGATCGCCCTGGTGGTTCTGGTGAGGGTTCGGTGCCCCCTCCTTGAGGGGGGGGTACTGTTGTGAATTTGGATTCTGGGCTCCCCCGGTGGCTACTGGTGGAATTGAACTTGTGACATCATCTTCCCTGTTCACCTGTTCTGATTAGATCTGGGTGTCGCTATATAACCTGGCTTCTCTGTTAGATGCTTGCCGGTCAACAATGTTATCAGAAGCCTCTCTGTGCTTGTTCCTGCTCCCAGACATCTACTAGATAAGTTGGACATTCGTCCATGTTTTGTTTTTGTATTTTGGTTCCAGTTCACAGCTGCAGTTTCGTTACTGTGTCTGGAAAGCTCTTGTTGATCAGGAATTGCCACTCTGGTATTATGAGTTAATGCCAGAGTCCTAAAGTAATTTCTGGATGTGTTTTGTTAGGGTTTTCTACTGACCATGAAAGTATGCTTTCTGTCTTCTGCTATCTAGAAAGCGGACCTCAAATTTGCTAAAACTATTTTCCTGCTGCGTTTGTTGTTTCATCTCATATCACCGCCAATATATGTGGGGGGCTTCTGTCTCCTTTTTTTTGGGCATTTCTCTAGAGGTGAGTCAGGTCTTATATTTCCCTCTGCTAGCATTATTTAGTTCTCCGGCCGGCGCTGGGCATATAGGGATAAAAAGTAGGACATGCTACCTGGCTACTTCTAGATGATGCGGTAGGTTTAGTTCATGGTCAGTATAGTTACATCTTCCAAGAGCTTGTTCCTATAGAGGCTTATGCTAGTTCTCTGGCCATGGAGATCATGACACCACTCCCTGTAGCGGTGGGATATGGGGTAATGAAGGGTTAATGCCACCTTGCTATTGTAAGGTGACATTAAGCCAGATTAATAATGGGCAGGCGTCAATTATGACACCTATCCATTATTAATCCAATTGTAGGAAAGGGTTAAAAAAACACACACATGATTTAAAAGTATTTTAATGAAATAAACACAGCGGTTGTTGTAATAATTTATTGTTCTCTCAATCCATCAGGAACACCCTCGCTTGGAAAAATAATAAACGCACAAGATACATACCTTCTGGTGAACCGTCTCGTCCCACGAAGTAATCCATCTGAAGGGGTTAACTAATATTACAGGCAGGAGCCCTGCTAAATGCAGCTGTGCTCCGTGCCTGTAATCCCCGGCGAATGAATGAAATGTAGGTCATTGACCTACATTTCCTTCAGTCGCGGTGATGCGCCCCCTGCTGGATGTCCTCATATGACCTGGAGCGTGGGAAAAAGTTCCCAGGCTGCAGTTCATGAGAACATCCAGCAGAGGGCGCCTCACCGCGACTGAAGGAAATGTAGGTCAATGACCTACATTTCATTCATTCACCGGGGATTACAGGCACGGAGCACAGCTGCATTTAGCAGGGCTCCTGCCTGTAATATTAGTTAACCCCTTCAGATGGATTACTTCGTGGGACGAGACGGTTCACCAGAAGGTATGTATCTTGTGCGTTTATTATTTTTCCAAGCGAGGGTGTTCCTGATGGATTGCGAGAACAATAAATTATTACAACAACCGCTGTGTTTATTTCATTAAAATACTTTTAAATCATGTGTGTGTGTTTTTTTAACCCTTTCCTACAATTGGATTAATAATGGATAGGTGTCATAATTGACGCCTGTCCATTATTAATCTGGCTTAATGTCACCTTACAATAGCAAGGTGGCATTAACCCTTCATTACCCCATATCCCACCGCTACAGGGAGTGGGAAGAGAGTGGCCAAGTGCCAGAATAGGCGCATCTTCCAGATGTGCCTTTTCTGGGGTGGCTGGGGGCAGATGTTTGTAGCCACGGGGGGGCCAATAACCATGGACCCTCTCCTGGCTATTAATATCTGCCCTCAGTCACTGGCTTTACCATTCTGGCGGAGAAAATTGCGTGGGAGCCCACGCCAATTTTTTCCGCCATTTAACCCTTTATTTCCGCAGCTACAGCGCTGAAATTTTGCACATACACACTACTAACATTAGTAGTGTGGAATATGCAAAAAAAAAGGGGATATGAGATGGTTTACTGTATGAAAACCATGTCTCATATCCTGTCGGGTTTGTGCAGGAGAAATGAAAAGCCGGCAATTGAATTACCGGCTGTTCACAGATATCGCGCTGAATGAAATCTAAATACAGAATATATATATATGTGTCTCAATGACATATATATATATATATATATATATATATATATATATACTGTATATATGTTTTCCCGAACATTTGAGCACATAAATCCATTAGATGTCGGTTTTGCAAGCCTGCGCGAAAATCTCGCAGTACGGATGCCATACGGATTACATACGGAGGATGCCATGCGCAAAATACGCTGACACACCCTGACTACGGATCAATATTTTGGGAACATTTCTCCGTATTACGGCCGTAGTACGGACGTATAATACGTGGCGTATTGTCTTACGCCATGTGTGAGGCCGGCCTTAAGTATTTTGTGTGACATATCTCTGTGATTTAAGGGCATAAAAATTCAAAGTTGGAAAATTGCAAAATTTTCGCCAAATTTCCATTTTTTTTGCAAATAAACGCAGGTAATATCAAAGAAATTTTACCACTATCATGAAGTACAATATGTCACGAGAAAACAATGTCAGAATCGCCAAGATCCGTTGAAGCGATCCAGAGTTATAACCTCCTAAAGGGACAGTGGTCAGAATTGTAAAAATTGGCCCGGTCATTAACGTGCAAACCACCCTTGGGGGTGAAGGGGTTAAAATCAATGGGCTCCATGTTTAATGCACGGACACTAAGGGTACTGTCACACAGTACCATTTTAATCGCTACGATGGCACGATCCGTGACGTCGCAGCGATCGTATGATTATCGCTCCAGCGTCGTAGACTGCGGTCACACGTTGCAATCACGGCGCTGGAGCGATGCCGAAGTCCCAGGTAACCAGGGTAAACATCGGGTTACTAAGCGCAGGGCCGCGCTTAGTAACCCGATGTTTACCCTGGTTACCAGCGTAAACGTAAAAAAAACAAACAGTACATACTTACATTCCGGTGTCTGTCCCCGGCGTTCTGCTTCTCTCCACTGTGTAAGCGCCATAGCCGGAAAGCACAGCGGTGACGTCAGACGTCACCGCTGTGCTCGCTTTCCGGCTGGCAGACGCTCACACAGTGGAGAGAAGCTGAGACGCCGGAGGACAGACACCGGAATGTAAGTATGTACTGTTTGTTTTTTTTACGTTTACGCTGGTAACCAGGGTAAACATTGGGTTACTAAGCGCGGCCCTGCGCTTAGTTACCCGATGTTTACCCTGGTTACAAGCGAACACATCGCTGGATCGCTGTCACACACAACGATCCAGCGATGTCAGCGGGTGATCAAGCGACGAAAGAAAGTTCCATACGATCTGCTAAGACGTACGATTCTCAGCAGGATCCCTGATCGCTGCTGCGTGTCAGACACGGCGATATCGTAATGATATCGCTAGAACGTCACGAATCGTACCGTCGTAGCGATCAAAATGGTACTGTGTGAAGGTACCCTAAGTCCTCCAGGGAGAGATGCTCTTGGTAGTTGCTCCTCACACATTGTAATTGATAGAGATCCAAATTTGGGGGGACTCTCCTTTATCTCATAATTTTTATATATATACAATATGTTGTGTATAAATAAGATTACTCCCTTTAATTGCTAGAGGAATTAGTTGCCCATTAATTGTCTGCAGTAAATACCTTCAGCTTTGAGTGCTTCATCCGTAGTCTAGAAAATAAAAATTTTCCGCATTTAATTTTTTGAACAGTACCATTTCCAGATGATTCGTTTTAGACAGAAGAGGCATCATTATTGACACATGACAAAGATGTTGTCTCGGCAAGTTGCATATGGCCAAAATTACAATTATCCAAAGTATTTTTTTCCCATTCTGTAATCTCCACAATAAATGTTGCTGTCTGCCGGATAAGTTCACACATCGGATAAGGTCACAGTTCCATTTAGTGACAACTTCCAACAACATGAACTTGCAAGGCTGGATTTATTTAAGTCGGGAGGGATAAGATCACTGCTTGGCTAGTATGATTTATCAGGGTTTGACCGGAGTACTTGAGTAAAAAAATGTCATATTTCAACTTTATGTTCTCAGCGATACTTCAGTGCATTTTGTGTCTCAAGACTTCAGCATCGCGGTAGTAAAATTGAAAAAAAGGCTTTCCAATAAGTCAGCCTAACTCTGCCAAATGAGAGTAATAATATATTTTCTTGAACTACAGTACATTGTTCAAGAGCAATAGAAGCAGCATAAACATGGCGCTTTATCTAATGTGCAGATGCAACATTTACTTTAGATAAAATGCAGCGCGATTCATGATTTTTATTTATTTCTTTTTTTTTCTTTTTTTTTTATGGAGACTGCGAGGAATCAAATTACATTAATCTATCCTGCTGCCTTTGGGCATTCACCAAATTTCCAATTTACTTGCATATATTCTTAGCACAGGGGATTTACTGTACCGTTAGGAGCATTGCTCAATTGTTGCTGCTGACACAGGAGGTTCAGTTCTTTGCACACCGTGTTTCCTTGTGGTACTTTATGGCCAATTACAATGGCCAAAAATGGGGAGAAAAATTGAGAAATTTGTAAAAAAGAACTTACCAGAAAGATTTTTTTTGGTCTGTTTAATGAGCAAATAAGAAAACAAATAAAAACTTTTTGCAAAAAAACTGAACTATTGGCTGAAAGATGGAATCAAAAGTATGTGGTTAGTGTTGTATGTTGTGCAGATAGCACTCATACCTATGATAGTCTATGAGGCCATTCACATTTACAATCTTTTTCCTCGAACCAAGGGGTCAACACAAAATTGCGGAGACATATCCGATTTTGATCCAAATATTGGATCAAAATTGGCAAAGTGCGTCTATGGGTCTGTGAAAAAAATTGAGCCTAGTGCGGTTCGATTTTCACGAAATGTTAGATTATCAAAGTAGGATTGTCTTCTCGTTGGGCATGTTCTATCTGATAGTGAAGCTCGATTTAGGAGAGGAAACTCACTGATAAAGATTAAAATGATGACATAGTTTATTACTTTTTTGCCATTTATTGGTAAAACATGGCATATTCTCTAATAGCAGCTGGATTATTCTGTACATCTGATGGTTGAACACTCAAGTTATCAGTCATCATCTCATCGGGCTGCGCTTCTGTATCTAAATAAGTCTGTGGTTGTGAATCTTTACAGCCAAGAGCACAAAACATTTGGAAGTGAAGATTATTGGGCTTTAGTAGAAACTCTGGTTCATGATTATCTGCCATGTCAGTGATCAGCAGAAGAATAGACAAAACACTAGTTTGTCAAATAATTGGATTGTTTATGCCGGCCCAAAAAGTTATTGTAATCGGCAGCACATCACGTCATGTAAACAGGAGATGTTCTGCTGATGACATGATACTTTATGGGGACAAAGCAATTATACATTTTTGCATATCTTGGATTGATTTGAATTGATATATAGTATTTATAACATTGGTCAATCATATTTATATGTGGGTATATGGGTATACACCTTTGACTAACGCCCTGGTACTGGTTGTCTCCCCCCCATATGTAATTTTAATTATCTTGATCCAATAAAGCTGATGTGTTTTGATAATAATTGGCCTTTTTTTCATTTGTTTCTTTGTTGGCTTCTCAGCTACTAAATGTGTATGGTAAATGTTAAGGCTCATGCAGATGTCGATGGATCTTGGTTCAATCATGCACCACATTGTACGGACTGGCCGCTAGTCTTCCAACCGGAATATGACAGCTTTCTATATTATTATGAGTCTGTCGTGCTTGGGTCGAGAGACCCACGGCCAGTTCGTGCATCGCTGTCCAAGATCCATAGACATCTGCATGAGCTTTCAGACCGATCTTTTTTAGAACCAAAAGAACAATAAGAACTCTAAGAATTAACTTTTATTGATATATATATATATATATATATATATATATATATATATTACAAAAAAAATTTTTTTACTTAAAAGTGGTGCAATACAAAAGTATACGGGCCAACAGGGATTAAAAATAATAACCTAATATAAAAAAGGCTATTCTCTCCCTAGAAGAGCCCTCAGAAATTGCCCTACCTTTCAGCGCATGTTGGCACCCTGGTTGTAGACGTGATGGTGCCCCCGCTCAACGTCGGTAGCACTGAAGGCCCTAGTGCACCCTTGACATACTAGACACTGGAAAATACGCAAACATCACACACATACATAGAAAGTTTTTCACACAAAATACCCCTAGTGTGGAGAACCAATGGTGTTATAGGAAGGTGGGTAAATATCTAAAAGTCCTATATTGCTATAGGCCATCTAAACAGGATGTAGTCAAAGTGTGCAATCACACATAAGTAACAGTTCTCTCTTATCATCCGTGATGTAACAAACGCAAGGAAAGGACAAGTACGCCTACACATTTAATAGCCCTCTGTGTCTGTACTGTTACATATTCTCGCTGATAACCGGCTCATGTAGCTTTATATGAACACCCAATTTATTACACTATGGCTGGTCCGTACAATGAAAGCGATTGTTAGCATCCACCTTTGGTGTCTCCCCCTTTTTCCTCATAGATTGTAAGCTTGCGAGCAGGGCCCTCATTCCTCCTGGTATCTGTTGATCTATGTGTTTATTGTTATGCTGTAATGTCTATTGTCTGTACAAGTCCCCTCTATAATGTAAAGCGCTGTGGAATATGTTGGCGCTATATAAATAAAATTATTATTATTATTATAGGACTTGGGCAGATATATAAATGGCCTAGATAGATAATAAGTCCTATTCTTCTGAAGACTATGGCCACTTCTAGATATAAGTACCTGCGCTACGAACGACATTACATTAAATAACCACTATTGACGTTAGTTATCTGTTGAGTGAAAAAAGATGCCCAAGTTGCCTTGTGCTGAGGTAAATCGGTTCAGGGATAGTGTAGGGTCAAACTACCCTGATGAAGGAATCCACTGGCATTCCGAAACGCGTTGGTAATTGGCTCCCACTGCGATCCGTACTCTCTTCAGGGGCACCACGCGACTGCCAATCACGTGACCCGAACAGCGGGAAGGTCCTGCCCAATATCGCGCAAGGATCTCCGACCGCACGAGCGACCGTCACCGGCCAGGACGGCGCTCGCAGAAGTTACTCAGGAACCCACAAGCGAACACAACTGCAGCAGATAAGTAACTTCATTTTATCACCACCGCTTGGGATCTACAGATTGTTCTAATTGATGCAGCTACTTGCACCACAGGTACAAAGCAATAACTTTGCCACAATCCTTACGAGTCTCGGGTTTTTTTTTTAACTAATATCTTAATGGTTCTCAAGCCCATACTAGAGATTATCTAATTTTAGACGTATTATTAAGCACTCTGTCTGATATATTTATTTATTCATATAGATGAAGGAAAGGGGGTACTGCATATATTCAGATGCAACACAGTAAATTTATACATAATAAACACCCCTTTCTTTCCTTATCGTTGTTTGACCCTACACTATGAGCTATTAGCTCCCTCTTGCTCCCAACGTGTTTCCCTGTTAACAGATGCAAGGGTTCATCAGAGGATACAGGGTTGAGGCCTAACAGTGTGGGTACAATGATAGATAAGAATATCAAATCGCCATAAAGAGTTATCCCACAAAGTTGTGGTAATTATAAGCCAATAGCTCCCTCATGTCCCCGATGCGTTTCACCCTTAGGAGATGCAAGGGTTCATCAGGGGATACAAGGTTGAGGCTTTCAATGTCCCCTCTTGGCCTAGATTAATGCCGATCTTCATGACAAATGCATTGAAAATTTATTTTGCTGATACATTCTATTTTCTCCAGTGTCACTTTGTGCCATCAAGTCGACATTCATCCATCCCTTGTACCTGTTTATTTGCTAGTAATATTAGACCTATAATTTTCCTTCCGACCTTAGCAATAATTTTTGCAGGTTCTGTATCCCGCCACCAAATTTATTAAACCTTCCTCAGAAATTTAATAAACATATGCTCCAAACATAAATTATGAACACACTTAAGAAGTCTTTGTGATCTTCAATGGAACGTCTATAATCTATAAGGTCACAGCATCCACTAAGGTGAAACGGTATCTTTGTGGAAGTGCTTCTTTGTAGTGTAATGAGTCATTGCTTTTTGTGCTTTAAAGCTATCATAAGTCTTTGATTAATCACTGACTCGAAAGTATGCAACATCAACATAATAAGATAAGCAGCCTGCAATACTAACAGTGCTATCTCTGACCACTAATTAATTAGTCCAGTGGATAGTTCTCATCTGTTTTGTGCAAACATTTTTCAATCTTGAGATGTAAGCATTTTTGTAAAGTGCAGAACTAGAGAAAATTCAGACAATTTGTAATTTTATAAATGGTGCTAAGACGCCATGTATATCATTGTGGTCCTCCTCCGTCTTTATCTCTTATTCTCTATTCCTGTAGGTCAGGGTCGGCAGTGTACAGTTATATTGCATTGTATGCATTTGTAGATTGATATTATTCCAGCAGAATTGATATTGGCATTATGTGGCACTATTACTTATTACTGTGCAGTCTATGGTGGTAATGGTTCTGTACAGTGTTATTTAGGCAACTATGTGGCAGTATTATGGGAAATATGATGCAACACTATTATGGAAATATATAAGTAATTACGCCCTGTATGGTATTGCTCTAAGAGCTAGAGTCTAGGTGCACTGTATGGAAGCTTTAATTTTATGTCATATGCTCCATATGGGCACCGCTAACAGAAGGTGCTACACGGGTCGCCTAAAAAAGAGAAAAGTCCAGCTCAATCACCACTGGATGCACAGATCCCACAGTCTCTGCGCAATAATGAGGGGAAGTGGAAAGCCTTCCAGCTCCCATGATCCAGAAGAATATGAGAAGACTTTATTGAGTATTCCACAAAGCTATGATCAAGACACAAGTGCAGAAAATGCAACTCATTTCAGATCATAGAATCATAAAATATTAGAGTTGGAAGGGACCTCCAAGGTCATCATGTCCAACCCCTGCTCAATGCAGGAGTCACTAAACCATCTCAGACAGATGTCTGTCCAGGCTCTGTTTGAAGACTTCCATTGAAGGAGAACTCCCCACCTCTCGTGGCAGCCTGTTCCACTCATTGATCACCCTCACTGTCAAAAAGTTTGTTCTAAAATCTAATCTGTATCTTATCCCTTTCAGTTTAATTCCATTGCTTCTTGTAGTAATCTATTAGCAGGTACGGACTGAGGCTGAAATTCAGCTCTGGCATTTGAAATCACACAGGCCCATGCAGTCCCCACCTTCGAGCACCAGATGGGATATGTTACTAATATTACCCTGGATGGAGGAAAGGAAGATCTATTACAAGACCAATATTTCTAATGATACCCGTGGCCTGCTGGAGTAAGTGAAGAAGTCATCGCCTTTGTGTTCCGTCACAACTATTAACTGTATGGGTGTCTTGAGAACACAGATTCTGCTAACAACGTAGCAGACAAGGCGGCCCTACTGGCATTTGCCAGAATTGCCAGATGGCCAGTCCGGCCCTGGCTATTAGGTCTCCTCTTAGCCTTCTTTTTTGCCAGCTAAACATTCCCAGATCCTTTATCTGTTCCTTGTAGGACATACTTTGCAGTCCACTCACCATCCTGGTAGCTCTTATCTGAACTTGCTCCACTTATGATCCTTCTTTATAGCAATGATATGAAGAATGATCATAAGTGATCTGAAACTCATTGCATTTTTTGGTACTTTGTCTTGTTCATATCTTTCAAGAAAACAGAAAAAAGCCATCTCGTACTTTATTGGATCATGGGAACTAGATATTTTTTCACTTTTCCACCTTTCAAGAAAAGGTTAAAATAATCAGTAATCTGTGGTTGGCCTCTTCCCTTTTAAGTTGTCATTTCTTAAAGGAATTTTCATTTAGGCTTCTTCAGTCTTGCTCTGAATTCATTTTTAAGTAAGTTTGTTGGCATAAAATAACTGTTCAAACCAAGCACAGGCATGCCCGAGAATTTCTGTACACCTTTCCATCTACTTGTTTTCCATCTATTTCAGGCCCCCCTTCCTTGATTAATAATTTTACAGGAACCAGTGACGTTCAGAGATAGGTGGAGGTGGGAAGGTTCACTGAACTAAATGTCCACACCAACAGGACCCGTGCATGGTGTGAAGGTCATTTCGTCCTGACGAATTTTCTTTATGGTCTGTGTCCATTTTGCAGAAAATCATTTCAGGTTTTTTTTTATCCTTATGATGGTTCATTTTTCATTTGTGTGTCATCCTTTTTCCAAACATCCAAGTTTCCAAAAGTTTCCTAGCAATTGAATAATAATAATAATAATAATAGTAAAGCAAGCAGTCCATGTATACCATCTGTGTGTGCAGTCTCTTTTTTGGCAGTTTATAGCAGTTTCATTATCATCAGAGGAAGGATTACAAAGACAGCTATCACCTCTATATACTGATGATAACACAAGGTCTACCAATCACAATAGGTAATGTCATTGCTCCACCTCCCTTTCACAATCACCCTTTCACATGCTTGTCGTATGTTTCAAAACAAAAGAAAAGGTCTGAGTCGGTACATTGCTGCTAATGGGAGTTGGGAGTATACAACAGTTGGCGCCTGCACAATAAATAAAAAAAAAAACAGCATGGGTTCCCCTTTATTTTTGATAACCACCAAGGCAAAACTGACAGTTGCGTACTGCAACCCTCAGCTGTCAGCTTTATCATGTCTGGTTATGAAGAATAGAGGAGTCCCCACCCCGGTTTATTAAATTACATTTTTGACAACTAGCCAAGCTAAAGCAGACAGCTAGGGGATGGTATTCTCAGGCTGGTAAGGGGACATGGATATTCTCCCCCTCAGCCTAAAAATAGCAGTGTGCAGCCGCCCCAGAAAAGGCGCAACTATTAGATGCGCCAATTCTGGTTCTTTGCCCAGTTCTTCTCATTTACTCTTTGGCGATGGCAAGTGGAGTTCATATTTTTGGAGTTGATGTCACCTTTGTATTTTCAGGTGACATCAAGCCCACAGGTTAGTAATGGAGAGGTGTCTATCTACAGGACCGGTATGTGGTGTGTGCCAGAATTTGGACACCAACTGATCCTAAAGTTATCCTCATTCAATGCAATTTAACTAGAAATTATTTTATATACAGTATATATATAAATTTTAAACAAGAAATCACAAAGTTTTAGTTGAATAATGTAAAAATGTAACCTTATAATTGACACTTTAAAAATGAAATATAATTACGGTACTTCCTAAGAATCTTTCTTTGATGAAGTCATTCAGCAGTATGACACTTTTACATTTCATTTTGTCCCTTCATTAATTGTGGCACCTAGAATGCCTTCTTCTGTCGCTGATTACTGATTCAGTTTTGGGAAAGATTATTATATTTTACATTGATAATATAAATTACCTGGCAGACTTGACTAAGTCGAAAACTTGAGGCTGAACCTTTTAGTTGCATGAAAAGTGTATGAGTATAATATTGGGGCTCATGCAACCATATCAGTTCCACACTGATAAACTAATACTTTATTTGGCTCTATAAATTTCAACTTGGCTTCCCGATTTGCCGAGTAGCTTTTGAAGTCTAAATTAAGAAACTGGAAAATCCCATTGATAAATGCTAAATACTTCTACTGATCCCCTCAGAGCATAGGGACCCTTACCTGAATTTTAACTGTAGATGTAACTACTTTCTTAATCCAGTGACTAAATATCTGCGTTTCTGGTTCTGGACTGAGGGCGTAGCTAGAGGCATAGACATCAGCTCCGCAGCACTGTGCGAATGCAAAGAGATAAAAAAAAACATATTTTTAAAGCAAACCATTCATCTGTGCGATAAATTCAAGCTGCTCGAGGGCATCATGTATACATGAAATAAATAAAATTATATATATATGCAGCATTATATATCATTGCTGTACAGTATCTTTATCAATGACATCATTGATTGATTCCCCGTTTTTATATCTACATTTGTCTGGGCTTAACACCTGTTTTAAACTGAGGGTAACGTGCTACCGAGAATAATGGCAGTCGATACGTACAGACCAATCAAATACTGATTGTTCTGTGCATTACAAGTGCGGTCGTCATGTCTAAACAGGTTATTAAATGACCTCCAATCACCAAACATGCAGCCAGTTAATTGCCATGATCATGTAGTGTAAATACTCCTTCATCGTGAATATCTTGGCAGATCATAGAGCGCCTTGAGGTGCCCAGACACATTACACTAAAGTTGACAGAAATGGATAATTTATATCATAACAAATATTTATCAGAACTAGAGACACATTATTATGAACTGGAACCAAGTCAGATGATTTGGACATTACACTAATGACTAAACTCAAGAAAAAAACATTTATGGCCACAGCATGAACCTGCTCCTACACATTGCAGTTATACCAGCGTTTACTCCGGCTCATTTACCGTATATGGTTTTTCTGTAGTTTCTTGTTCTCTGAACAAACAGGGTTGTGGCCTCCCTTTCTGAACTAGGCATTTCATCTTTATAGCTTCCCATGGATGGGTGTCTAACCAGTCAGGCCTCTGTCCTGCTCTGCTAGGGTCATGGTGGGATGGATTTTACCCCTTTTTGATCAAAACAGTATCCAATGTTATTTACTTCTACTATTCCTTTTTATTTTTTTACTTAATGTAGGATAAATGCTCATTTTGTTATTTTTCTTGGGTTTTATCCATGCAGTGGCCACAGTGTGAATGTGCTCCTACACATTGTATGTATACCAGTTTATGCTGCAGCTCATTTCTTTGTTTTTATTATTATTATTATTATTATTATTATTATTTATTTATATAGCACCATTAATTCCATGGGGCTGTACATGAGAAGGGGTTACATCAAAATACAAATATCACTTACAGTAAACAAACTAACAATGACAGACTGATACAGAGGGGCGAGGACCCTGCCCTTGCGGGTTTACATTCTACAGGGTTATGAGGAAGGAGACAGTAGGTCGAGGGTTGCAGTAGCTCCGATGGTGTTGAGGTGGCTGTGTGGTCATTACAGGTTGTAAGCTTCTTTGAAGAGGTGGGTTTTCAGGTTTCTTTTGAAGGTTCCAAATGTGGATAACCGGACGTGTTGGGGCACAGAATTCCAGAGGATGGGGCATTTTCGGGAGAAGTCTTGGAGGCAATTAGGTGAGGAGCGAATAAGCGTGGAGGAGAGAAGAAGGTCATTGTTTTACAATACACTAATGACTATGCCATTAAAGATGTTCCATGTTTAAAGGCCCCCATACATATCAGACTAATGTCAGCTGAACCCACCAATATAGACTGCTTAAACTGACGATCTAATGAATTTGGCGGCACCAGAAGACTGATGGTCGAGAATGATGTTGATTAGTCGTGTCCGCTTGACGACTGCAAATTTCATTTTTCTTCCCGAGATAAGCCGCCACACGAAACTTCAACTGCTGGCTTTCTTATAGAGAACACTGGAACGCTCGGCTGAACAAGCCCTCTTGTCTATGGGAATGTCGGCTAAGATGGCTGTCGGCTGAATGATCTGCAGAGAATCGTTAGACAGACAGCCATCTGCTGTTTATGGCCAGCTTAAGATCTTTTGGCTAAGGAAGATCTTTCCATGAAAGAAGGTTCTTAGTGAAAGATGGTTTGTTCTGTAACAGGAAATGTAGAATAGAACAAGTGTTCACCAGTCATTAGATCAACTTAATTTTTTCAGTGTTAATGGCCATTTTACGGCTTTATACCTTCACTTACAGGCAAATCCCGGCATTGGAAACTAACTGGAATTTCCTTGAGCCTACTAATTTTTAATCAAACCTTTTGGCATTGGAAACTAACTGGGATTTCCTTGATCCTACTAATATTTAATCAAACCTTTTGTATAGAAAACTTACACAGCAACATTACCAGCTCATAAACCAGTGTAGCTAAAAAAAAGCAGACCCAATTTTCTAATCTTGGTTGAACCCTTTCTAATGCAATTTAGATAGTTATTAACAAATAATTTTCATAAAGAACAAGAGCAAGAGAGCAGTATCTTCAGTGCTAGGAATAATTTTCATTGTGCACATGTAATAACATTGGAATAAAGGCAGAACATGCACCTTCTTCCAAATTTGTCACCGAAAATTCCTTCCTGTCCCAGTTAGTTTTAATAATTGATGCCCAATAAGTGAACTATGGATGTCAACATTGACATTGTTGTCATTTCTTACAGATGCAAAAGTAAATTGGCCAATGGAATAAAATGAATTATAATAAATAAAAACATTGCTTAAGATCAGCAATCCCCATACACATTGGATGTAAATGTGGTTGAATTTGGGGAAACTAGCCAGCCATTTGATGCCTATGGCGGCCTTCTAACTCTCCCACTTCAGATGATGTCAGGTTAAGAGAAGGAATGGGAAGTTGGAATTTCACCACCCGATCATTCTGTTTTCAGGAGCGCTAAGTGTTGATTTGAAGCAGCTTTAGTCTCTCTCCCCTTTGAAAACACATGAGCATTCAGCCGAGCATCCATTTGTATGGAGAAGTAAGGAGAGTATGGTCCGCTGACAGTAATCTCATGTGTATGACGAACCTCTAAATTGTGTTGTTGATTTGGGTTCCAAGATGTGTATAGTTGAGGGTGCAGTGAAGAACACTCAGGGTCAGCTGACGTTGAATGGAGGCACCATGGCATAATCTTAGGGTGCTGACCTCCGCGGTCAGGCAGGGACACGTCAGGGTCAGGTTAGGAATTTGCCTCATCTGTATTTTAACCTGTGGTATGCAGGTTTAACATCTCCTTTGGTTTGTTCATCTCCATTTGACTGTTAGGGCTCAGTCACAACACTGTGGTTTTCACGGAAAGCACTCTTACCTTTGATAGTCTATGGGGCCATTCACATGTCCATTATTTTTCACGGACCGAGCGGTGACATGTCCGATTTTGATCAGAAAGTAGGATAAAATTTGCAATGCAAGTCTTCGGTTCCGTGAAAAATATCCACTCACATTCTGATTATATCAAATGTTATGATATCCGGTCATGTCCAATTTTGATCCGAGGGTTTCATTAAAATCGGCAATACAAATCTATGTGTCCATGACAGTCATCCGAGTGCGGTCCAATTTTCAAGGGCTGTCAGAAAGGAGAAGGTGGAGAAACTTTTTTTTTTGTTCTCTACGGAAACTGATGACACTTGGACCACACTATGATTAAAATAGCCAGTTTTTCTCGTACATGGAAAATACTCATATCTGAATGAACCCTTACTCTGATGATAAAACCACCTTTATTTCTACACCTAAACGATGCTCTTGCTCCTTTATACAGTTCTTGGAGCTAAGAGTTCATGAGCCAGATCTTTCTAAAGTTACCATATCCAGAATAGTGAGTCGATATATGCAGTCCAAAAATGGATCCATCCAAAAATGGTACCATCTGTACCCTGGAGAGGTCTGCTCGACAGGCATGTTCCCAAATATGTTCACTTTTTAATAGAATGAACAAAAAATCCTGCATCCTCAGATTTCATATTTCTGAGATGTCTTATCGCAACAGCCTTGTTTACTTTGCTATACATTCCATGCTTTAAATTTTCTTTAGTATTTGTGTATCTGTTGACTATCTGCTCTAAAGTTTGTAGTTCTTAATCCATTTAAAGAGAGGCCGCTTGTAAATCCACAGGCAGAGATAAGGAGTCACTGTTTGACGGAGTCTGAACCCTTTTCAAATGAAAAATGTCACTGACAGAAGGGAAAACTGAATTATATTTTATAAAGGTTTTCAGAGATTTTCACGATTCTTTTCCTATCAGATAAATGTGTCATGTCCATAGACCTTGTTGTTGTTTTTTTTTTTTCTGAGGAAAAGCATCAGTTGAATCTTAGAGCTGCATGGGATGAAAGAGGGGTTTTTTTTTTCCAAAGAATTTGGTAACTCGAACATAAGAGGAAAGGAAATAAACAAGATTTCTTTTTGGAGTTTAATCTATTTATTATTTACTGTTTACATGCATTTATTTTTCTTGCTCGAGTCAACAATCATATGAAATGTACTCGGGATAAGTTAGTTTGTAAAGAGACTGAGATAGTAGAATATGCCGCCTTTTATCGGGAAACATGTGCCATCTTTTTATAAAGTAGAGATTCAGATCTCGCAATGAACGATTCTTAGTGGGAAAGTTGCAATTTATTATTTTAAGCTAAGAATCACATTTTAGGTTTCTAGTGGATATTTACATTTATTTATAATGGGACCAACATGTTCCACAGCGTTGTACTTTCACTTTGTCTATGTTCACATGTCCACTAGGTATTTCCATTATTGGGTCCGTTTTGGGATGACAAAAATGGAAATAAAATGATCTGGTACAGGATCCATTCATCTGGATGAAGGCGGAAATGTACTAGCTGTTTGACTGCATTTTAGCTACAATCTGTTTATAGCTGAATCAAAAATGTAGTTGTGGAGATCCGAGTGTCAGTGTGTGCTCTCGTCTACTGGCCCGGCTGTCTTTAGAAGACCGCATGGACCAGAACTCATTCCACTCCTTTTCTGTGGGCGGTACACTACTGAGACAACACAGGGTGATGGTACCACACTCTGGTAAAACTTTATTGGATCATCAACAGTCAACATATAGTACATTCCTAGCAAGTACACAAGATGGTGCAATTGACAGAGTCTCACCCCTCCACTGAAACACCAGGAATTAGAACTACTGTGACTTCAGGGCATCCAGGGACAACTACCCCAAACAGCAGCTCCCGAATTTTGGTGGCACCCATAGAGAGAAGGTAGAAGCAAGCTTAGGAAACCGACCGAGCACAACAAGGTATGTGGCCAGGTGACCTGATTGTCCCAACCTGGGATCTCCAAACGTCTTTGTATAGCAGTATAGCAAATCTGTATTCCACCAGCTAAAGCCATCATTCCTGGACTGATGTCATGTAGAATCACACCGGTGACAGGGGCAGGCCTATTTTATATCCCACTGGATTGGAAGAAGGTGGTAGGAGGAATACCATATTGTTTGATTGTTCAATTAGACTGCATATTTGTCCTCCAAATTGTTGAGACTTGTACCCCACAGGGGGCTGATGCAATACATAATCAGCAGACATTCCACAAATTAACATACAACAAGGGTCAACAGACAGTCTCACATGAAAGAGTGGCTCATGTTCCATGATCTACTGAACAAAGGAGCAGTATATCTGGCATAATTAAAAATAATTCACCCCTGTACCAATGGTCAGACTGATATTGTGCCGTCACACTAGTTTCCATTATTTTTTTTCCGCAAAAAAACAGATGGCAACTGGATCCATTTTCTTTTGTTTTTTTTTAGCGAATCAAGTACTTCGCACTCCTTTCTGCCCACTCTTCAAGACCAGCACATCCTGCACATTTTTCACATCCTACTGAGGATAATATCTACAAGGAGTTTGTATGTACTCCCTGTGTCTGAAAGGGTTCTCTTCAGGTTCTCCAGTTTCCTCCCACACACTTAAGACGTACTAAGAGGGAGTTTAGATTGTGCCCAATAGAGACACTAATGATGTTTTCTGTAAGGTGCTGTGGAATATGATGGTGATATATAAGTAATTAAAATAAACATCTATTTGAGTGGTCAATGATCCACCCTCCCCTTAACGTCCCTAGAATTGCATTTAAAAGTCGTTGAGGTTGGCAATAATCTCAAAGAAGATTGACAGTATGCAAAATATATGGTGGGACAGAAAATCTGCCACAGGAAAACTTGTCTTTATAATGAGTGGTCTTCTTAAAGAGCTGGTATTTCGGAGAAGTACCATTGTACATGATAATGATATGCAGAAGCAATATTTCCTTAACTGAAAAGTTGCTGGATTTTTGTTAGTGATCTAGATTAATTGTTTTTAAAAAGTAATAACAAGAAGTGTAAAAGTATAACAGATAAAGGGGTCACTGTGATATTTTGTAGTTGAAGAAGTGGCCAAGTCATTTAGTGGCATTGTACATACTCCAGATCATTGAACCTGCTGTGAGGCTACCATATGGCTGTGTCTATTTTTTTTGTTTTCTGACTCCATGTAATTTGGCACTTTGTCTTGGTGGGTTTTTCTTTACTTTATGGAATAACATAGAGACCTGAAAACATCCTGAATTACTTAAATGGTTGTTTTTATTGTCTGTATTGTCTCTATTTTCTCTGGGTTTTGCTTCTAAAAGACAAGTCAAGATAATCAGAGGCAAAAGACATATCCAAAGAAAGAAGTGCAGGGCAGATATCAAACATAAGACCACATTCTTATTAATACATCTATCATGAAAAGCACAGGCGGTACTAGTTAGAGAGATAACAAAGATCACATGAATACAGACAAATTGGGTGGGAGAAGACCTGGACAAGTGTTTTCCCTACTCCTTTGCCTGTATTCCTGTGATCTTTGTTGTCTCTGTAACTAGTATCATCTGTGTTTTTCATTTTAGATGTATTTATAAAGATACATTTTTATTTCAAATATTTGCCTTGCGCTTTTTTTTTTTCGATATTTGTTGCGTTTTTATGGTGCTATAGACTAGTACATATAGGTGTCATATAAAAATATTGCTAAGCACTAGGGTTGAGCAACCTTTAGTTTTTTAGGGTCGAGTCGAGTTTTGTGAAACCCGACTGTCTTAAAAGTCGAGTCGAGTGTAATCGGCCGACCACCGTGAAAAGTCGGGTTTCGGCCGAAACACGAAACCCAATGAAGAAAATGAAGAAATTTTTTAATTATTATTTTTAAAAATTCATTCTCTCTCTCTCTCTCTCTCTCTCTCTCTCTCTCTCGCCTAAACGCTGATTTTCCACATCACTCCCAGAACGCTCATTCTACACTTTGCACATCGCTGTAATGCACGTGAAAAAAAAGCCTGTTGTTGTGTACGCCCCCTAACACCTACGTCATCACTCTACCGCTCCTTCATTGGCTGCCAAAATGGCGCTAAACGCGTCATACAAAACGCGACTTTCGCGCCTAGATCGCGTACCGCATGGCCGACCCCACACAGGGATCGGGTCGGGTTTCATGAGACGCCGACTTTGCCAAAAGTCGGCGACTTATGAAAATGAACGACCCATTTCGCTCAACCCTACTAAGCACCATCTTAATACAAAAATATCTAATAAAGGTGAGTACTTAGCGAATGTATGAGCTCAGAGGTTCCATACTATAGAGTCACCAAGAGTGGATAATCTTGCAAAATGGCATGAGATGAAGCATCTGATTCATACGAGAAGAAGAAGCACAGTGGAGAACATTTATCATTGTGATTGCACCCAAAATTCGGTATAGTTTGAAACAGTTCCTTGTCTTAAAGGAGTTGCCTCAATTTTGGAAGTTGCCCAATATGCGTGGGATAGGGGATCTTGGTTGTCAATCACGTGGTTGTCTGCAAGTGCCATTCTGCTGCTCAATATCAGCATGTCAGCTCTTCTTCTTCCCAGCTGCTCAGGCAACAAGGTATGAATGACGATGTCATGTGGTTAGTCAGCCGGTTCCCACAGTTAGACGGAGGGGAGCCGACTGTCAACAGAGCAGTCCATAAAAGAAGTCACTACTCTGTGGATAGGATATCAATTGAAGCCACCGGATTGCAGGCAGGAGCAGTCTGTGACTGCTCTGTGCTGGCAGAGATCAGCATAGGGCACAACAGGCAGGCAGGCAGCATTTGTTAGCTTTATTATGCATTGCTTATATAGTGCTATCATATTCTGCAGAATCTGCAGCATTTTACAGACATTATCATCACTGTCCCCAATGGGGCTCATAATCTGTAGGTCTTCCCTATCAGTATGTCTTTGGAGTGGGGAAGGAAACCAGAGGATGCAGCGGAAACTCACACAAACACCGGGAGAACATACAAACTCCTTATGCCCGCAGTAAGAAAAAAAAGTCCTGTATAAACACTTTAAGAAAGAATGGCGAGAATGGGCGAGGGATCGACCACTGGTCCGCACAGAGTAGTGGAGAGTTATCCTCTATCTGTTGACTAGGTAATAACTCCCAAACTTGAAGCAATTCTTTTTAACATGTAAGCCAAATTCATCAACATTTTTATGCAATTTAATGCATTATTTTTCATACTCATGAAAGCAAATTCCATAAAATTCTTCATTAACTTATGTACCATGTATTGGGGGGTTTAACTTTGTTTTACAGTATGAATAAATAATGTCCTACATGTGGCCGCTTATTATTTTCTTAGTATTTCTTGTAATGTGTCCATGGAATTATTACAATGAAACACTAAACCATTGGCTTAGCAATATAGTTTCATATATTAAAAAAAGCAGAAAAGAAGCCTTAGCACTTCATGAGGGGAGGAAATTCACCATACTCTTCCTGAGAGAACCCACCATACTCTTCCTGAGAGAACACAACATACTCTTCCTGAGAGATCCCAACATACTCTTCCTGAGAGAACCCAGCATACTCTTCCTGAGAGAACCCAGCATACTCTTCCTGAGAGAGCACAACATACTCTTCCTGAGAGATCCCAGCATACTCTTCCTGAGAGAACCCAGCATACTCTTCCTGAGAGAACCCAGCATACTCTTCCTGAGAGAACCCAGCATACTCTTCCTGAGAGAACACAACACACTGTTCCTGCTCCACTTTACCATGGTTGACAGACTTTAGTGTATGAAAGTACTGGCCCTCATGGAGGGAGTTCTCCTCATGAATACAATGGACTCTTAACTATAAGTCCTCTCTAATCTTGGTTAAAGTGGATCACAACTATTGGGGATGGTAAAGAGTCCATGACATTTATTGCCCAGAGGACTCCATTCTCACCAGATGTTCTAGAAGTATGAGTTTGCTAAATTCTAGATCATACTCTGTATATTTTTCGATAGCCTTTTATGACTGCTACATTTAATTCAGTAGCTTATTTTCCTTTTTCTTCTACTAGAATGACACAAGGACCTTGTATGATCAGGCTTTGACCTTGTAAGATGGAGATCAGAGAACGAGCTACATTAGTTCTGTGTATGTGACTGCAGAATGCTGAGACAGTGCAGAGATCTGAATCTCAGCTCCACACGATTTGGAAGTTGCACTTAAAAATAAACCGTCTGCCTTTTATAAAGAGAAAGTGACAGCAATTCAAGCTGGCAAATCTGTATCCAGATGAATATGTCTATGCCAGCTCTTCTAAATGACAGCTCGTATATGACAGTAGGTAGATATTCCTTCACATGGACGAATGTAGCCCAATAAAGTGAGAAAAAAAGGGAAATAGTTCCCATTCTAAAAAAAAATGCAAATCAGGAAATGTCTCTTCTTAATCACTTATTTAGATATTTCAACCAATTTATATCACTATCACAGTTTCCACAAAGTTGTCAGCCAGGTTTCCTACGAGTCCTGGGTCCTAATTATAGTGGATACAGGAGTTGAAGTTAAACCTGAAAAGCCTGGGTTGGGACAAAAAGGTCCCTTTGGACCAGATGAGAAGACCAATACATTAAAGACCCATGTGTTATATCTGTCAGGGACCACAGGTTTATAAAGGCTACCTCAGACTGACTTGGCACAAGCAACTCCGTCTGAAAGATTCCAATGGAACCCCGACCTTCATCCTTTAACCCCCTGTATATGGATCATCCAGTCTTACAATGGGGTCTACTGGATTACTTCCACAGAAGAGCTTTTGTCTGGAAAGAGATAACCAGAGGTAGGAAGGGTCACCAAGCAGGGTCAAAGCCAATAGGTCATGTCAGGAACAGAATCGTAAAACTTGAAGACAGTCAAAATGCACACTCAGGTCAAAGAGCTGGAATAAACAGAACGAACAAACAGGAGTACATCACAGCAAGGTAAACCAGGACAGCAATGCTATTGCCCTACTCAATGCTCTTAGAAAGGAGAGAAAAACCTAGATTAAAATTAAACCCATTGCTTCCTTATGAAGCAGCTGTAAAATTCCCAAGGAAGCAATCAATAAAGGTGCGCCACTGTCCAGTAATCAAAGCGGAAGCAGAGGAAGCACGAATTGGCACAATTGTTACACCGTGATAGTTGGAGGCACTGTAGGAGATTTTTCATTGGGACCCACAACCTTTAAGTTATACCACTGTACAGAATGCCAAAGTTTCTAGATTCAAAGCAGAAATAATTTGCCTGCTTACCAGCACAGTTTTATACAGATTCTGTCATCTTTGAGAAAAGTACCATCCTCTTCAGTTTCTAATAGCCTTTATTCTCCCCTTTTCTTGCATCCAGATGTATAACCCTTACATAGCAGTAGAGTAACGTTGCAGCTCCATGATAAGGAGTGATCCTGGGTAGAGGACTTGGTCTATAAAGTCTGTACTTTTGTCATTCCCTATAAATCAAAAGTTCACAAATGTACATTACAGAATTAGTATCATTATAGCAGTGCCTGCCATTTTACCACTGAGTTTATGCTTTGATCTTTTGGCCTAAAATCCAAACGCTCTGATATCGAAAAGGTTCAACCAACTATTCCCCGAGATATGACTTTATGGCATAAAAATCGAGCACATCATATCCTGATTTTGAAATACTGATCCTTTTGTTCCCAAAGAGATAAGTCGCCATCAGAGATTTCTGGCAGTGGCTCTCTGATAGAAAACACTGGTGCCCCAGTGTATGAGAAAGTTAGGGTGTGAGAAGAGAGAGGGATCCATACACTTTATATGGCTGTCGGCCGAAAAATGTTTCAGCCGATCATTTAGCTGGCATCTGTCTCTCCCAACAACTCTTTACAAAGGAATTGATCATTCTGACAAGAGCTCCAGTGTTTTATATGCTAGACATCTCTTGTGGTGATTAATCTTTTAGAAAACAAAAGGATAAGTAGTCCAAAATTGGACATACAGTCATCATGGCCAAAAGTATTGACACCCCTGCAATTCTGTCAGATAATACTCAGTTTCTTCCTGAAAATGATTGCAAACACAAATTCTTTGGTATTATTATCTTCATTTAATTTGTCTTAAATTAAAAAACACAAAAAGAATTGTCCTAAAGCCAAATTGGATATAATTCCACACCAAACATAAAAAAGGAGGTGGACAAAAGTATTGGCACTGTTCGAAAAATCATGTGATGCTTCTCTAATTTGCGTAACTAACAGCACCTGTAACTTACCTGTGGCACCTAACAGGTGTTGGCAATAACTAAATCACACTTGCAGCCAGTTGACATGGATTGAAGTTGAATCAACCTCTGTTCTGTGTCCTTGTGTACCACATTGAGCATGGAGAAAAGAAAGAAGACCAAAGAACTGTCTGATGACTTGAGAAACCAAATTGTGAGGAAGCATGAGCAATCCCAATGCTACAAGTCCATCTCCAAAGACCTGAATGTTCCTGTGTCTACCGTGTGCAGTGTCATCAAGAAGTTTAAAGCTCATGGCACTGTGGCTAACCTCCCTAGATGTGGATGGAAAATAAAAATTGACAAGAGATTTCAATGCAAGATTGTGCGGATGTTGGATAAAGAACCTAGACTAACATCCAAACAAGTTCAAGCTGCCCTGCAGTCCGAGGGTACAACAGTGTCAACCCGTACTATCCGTCGAAGTCTGAATGAAAAGGGACTGTATGGTAGGAGACCCCCAGGAAGACCCCACTTCTTACCCCGAGACATAAAAAATCCAGGCTGGAGTTTGCCAAAACTTACCTGAAAAAGCCTAAAACGTTTTGGAAGGATGTTCTCTGGTCAGATGAGACAAAAGTAGAGCTTTTTGAGCAAAGTCATCAACATAGAGTTTACAGGAGAAAAAAAGAGGCATTCAGAGAAAAGAACACGATCCCTACAGTCAAACATGGTGGAGGTTCCCTGATGTTTTGGGGTTGCTTTGCTGCCTCGGGCACTGGACTGCTTGACCGTGTGCATGGTATTATAAAGTCTGAAGACTACCAACACATTTTGCAGCATAATGTAGGGCCCAGTGTGAGAAAGCTGGGTCTCCCTCAGAGGTCATGGGTCTTCCAGCAGGACAATGGCCCAAAACACACTTCAAAAAGCACTTGAAAATGGTTTGAGAGAAAGCACTGGAGACTTCTAAGGCGGCCAGCAATGAGTCCAGATCTGAATCCCATAGAACACCTGTGGAGAGATCTAAAAATGGCAGTTTGGAGAAGGCACCCATCAAATATCAGGGACCTGGAGCAGTTTGCCAAAGAAGAATGGTCTAAAATTTCAGCAGAGCATTGTAAGAAACTCATTGATGGTTACCGGAAGCGGTTGGTCGCAGTTATTTTGGCTAAAGGTTGTACAACCAAGTATTAGGCTGAGGGTGCCAATACTTTTGTCTGGCCCATTTTTGGAGTTTTGTGTGAAATGATCAATGTTTTGCTTTTTGCTTCATTCTCTTTTGTGTTTTTTCATTTAAGACAAATTAAATGAAGATAATAATAACAAAGAATTTGTGATTGCAATCATTTTCAGGAAGAAACTGAGTATTATCTGACAGAATTGCAGGGGTGTCAATACTTTTGGCCACAACTGTACTCTATCCTTATCTCACCTGGCATCATCTATCGGAGTAAAGGTTAGAAGGCCCCCATAACACAATAAATCATTGACTGAACACATGGATATCAGCCCACATTAGTCTGCGTATTGAAAGCTGGTTTGTCGGAGGGCACAACTTTGCACCTCCACACCAGGAAGGTGCACCACCAGTTATCAAAATGATGACGATGAGAAGGAAACATCTTTAACCTGCTAGTTTCTAGTACACAACTACCTAAGCTAAGATATTTTTTGGATCCATATGTTTTCTTAAACCAATACCCAGTGGGAAAAAATGAAAATAGAGTCATGTTGATTTTGTTTCTTCTTTTTATCTAATATTTACCAGATGCAGAACTCCGGCATCGCTGATTTTGCCAAGTATTTAAAAAATATTATATAATTGCCGTCATTCTTATATTCATCATTTAGCTCTGAGAATAATTTCATAGAAACATAATTGTTCTTCCCATAAGCATTTGAATAATCTTGAAAGTTATGGAAACAAATGGGGGAAGAGACAGATTACATGCAGATGGTGACCTGGCTGGAATCCTTTTGTTACTTACCATTTATTCTTTAGATATTGAGATCCTATATTCGGTTTGGACAGACAGAGGGAACAATGTATTCAATCAAGCAACTCTCCCACCATGTGCACTCATACAGTATGAGCTGTTTATATTCTCTTTATGCAGGAAGTATTTTTGAGATGGGAAATATTGGTTAGGACTAGAGTGGTGATAAGCGAACATGCTCAGATAATGTCTTATCCGATCATGCTTGGGCGTGCTCGTATATATTATGTTCGAGTCCCCGCAGCTGCATGATGTGAGGCTGCTAGACCGCCTGATCACATGTGGGAATTCCCTAACAAAAACGCAATCCTCATGTGTTCAGGCTATCTAACAGCCACAAATAATGCAGCTGCAGGGACACGAACATAATACACGAGCATGCCCAGATGCATGGCTAAGACCTGAGCTTGCTCGGATAAGACGTTATCTGAGCACTTTCGATCATCACTAGTTGAGAGTAATTGTCGTTTATTTTTTTTCCATAAATTTATAGTACATGTGAAAATAAGAAACTTTGTACTATATCTTTTCAGAGAAATATGTTCTTTCTCTACTTGAACTGATCATTCATGCCCCAAATTCTCATTTCATATGTGGAATCTGTTTTCAGTGAAAATAGTCTTTCCCATTAATGAGATAAGAGTTGATCGTTGGTACTCATAAAGTTGTATGGAGAACTGTAACTGTCACTTCAGGAAAACTGTGTCTTTCTCCACCTCCTCTCCCTACATAGAATTTCATAAGCACCAACCATCATCTTCTATCTCACTATTGGGGAAATCCATCTTCACTGAATGCAGATTTTACCCATGAATTGAGAGTGAAATTTAAATCCAGGAGGAGAAAGAAGCACATTTTCCAATAACATATATTAAAAAATTGCTTATTTCCATGTGTACTATTGATTTATTAAATACAAATTAAAGCAATTACTCTTAAAGAAAAAAATAAGTATTTTTTATCATTAGTGAATATGAAAAAGGAAAATATCAGAAAATAAGACGCAATTTAAATGAGATTACCATGTATACTCGAGTATAAACCGACTCGAGTATAAGCCGAGGTACAGTACCTACTTTTGCCACGGAATGCGGGGTAAGCTTATTGACTCGAGTATAAGCCGGGTATGCATTGTCCCCTCATCCCTGTCCTGCTACGCATGGCTCCCCCATCCTGTCCTGGTATGAATGCCTCCCCCATTCCATCCCTGTCTGCATACCTCCCCCTTGTGATCAATATGTGCTCCCTGCCTATGGGAGTAGAGATGCGTCCATATTCATCACCTTAATGAGCGGTACCACGTGACTGCTGAGCACAGGAAGAGCTGCAGGCAGGCGCCGGCGGCCGGAACGAGATCCAGTGACAGCACCAAGGGCACGCAGGTAGTTGAGTATAATGTGTGCGCCGACTCCTGTCACCCGCTGCTCTGCCGCCCCCTCCCCCACCTGCATTCTGTACCATGACTCATGTATAAGCCGAGGGGGGGCATTTTCAACACAAAAAAATGTGCTGAAAAACTCAGCTTATACACGAGAGTATATATGGTATTTATAATTTTTGGTGATGTGTATTACTTTTTATATGACTATGTGTATGAAACAATTTTTATCACATTATATTTTTCTACACTGGTCAGTGGAGCTCTTACTAAACACTTTCAGTGGGGAAAATAAGTATTTGATACACTGTTAATTTTGCACGTTTTTCCACTTACAAAGTGTTAGGTGTCGAGTTCCAACCTCTGCACAGGGGGAATCTCGAACCACCTCCGCTGCGGTCTCCCATTCTTCTCCAGCCGCAGTGGAGCCTGCTCGGCGGAGATGTCGGTCTCAGCGTCTGGCTCAGGCTGATACTGGGCAACTGGTTACAACTGTCCTTCCAGGCTCTGCTTTTGTAGCCAGTACTGGTCAGCGGTAAGCAGACGTCTCTGGGACCTGCTTTTCCCCTTCTGAGCATGCCCATGGTAAGACCTCTCATTGGAGGTCGGGGGTCACATGCTCAGATACTGCAGCAGCTCCCATTGGTCCTCTAGGAAGGTCCTGAAGTTGCTGCAGCTATAAAAGGTTTGCATGGCTGCATGGCCATGCGCTAGTATCAAACCAATGTTTATGAACTCAGCGCCAGTGTGGTCATGTCTGGATGCGGTTAGGGTTTGGCTGAAATAAGCCGCTAGAATACCGGCACCTCCGGTGAGGAGTTGTTTGTCTGTTTTCTCTGACTGCATAACCACAGTTTGCTCTCGTTGGTAGCTATGTACCTCTGTGAGGTTAATAGGGCGCAGCATCTTGTTCCTAGCGACTCTGTGGAGTTAACAGAGTTCGCTTATACCGCCATATAGCGCCGCCATTTGCCAGCAGCAGGTTCCTCTCCTGCACGGTGGACCCCGGGTTGCAAACGCACCTAATAATACATATATATACATATATATACTTGGTATATACTTGGTGCGTTCCGCCAACCCTAACACAAAGAATGGAGAGGTCTGTAATTTTTATCGTAGGTACACTTCAACCGAGAGGGACAGAATCTAAAGATAAAAAACAGAAAATCACATTACGCTGGAGAGATCTGAAGTGGCCAGCAATGAGTCCAATTCTAAATCCCATTGAACACCTGTGTTGTTCCAATACACACCAAGAAAATAAACATGTGTATAACAAAACCTGTGTAATTGCAATAATTTTCTGGGAGAAATACTTATTCTTCTGAAACAATTTCAAGGGTGCCAACACTTTCAGCCATAACTGTATGTCTCCGCAAAGACATTTTAGAACATCTTTTCACACAGATTCATCAGCTAACGGAGTTGTGAGCCGGCTGTGAGAGTCAGATTCCACATACAGAAGGAAGAGATGGTTTTCTATCATCTCTGCCTTCCAGATTGCTATATACACATCTCAGGACAAATAATATGTATGAGAAAGTTCTTCCTGCTCCCGTCCCAATGATCACTTGAGTGAAATCCCCACAAGAAGCAAAAAATATTTGGATAAGCGAACAGGAGAAAATCTTTAGAGCTCTTAAAATTGAATGCACAACGTAGAACCAAAATATGTGACTGGGGAAACTTTTTCCCAGTCTTGAATTGTTTAATTTTGTGTACTATACACTTAAACTTAAAGAATTTGTCTGATACTAAAACTTATCTCCCGATTATCCATCAATGATAATATTGGGATTGGAGGGAGTCCTAACCATCAGGAAGCTAACCCTTACCCTATGGTTAGGTGATCATTTCAAAACTTAGTACAACCCCAAATTTTGTACCGGGACCCCGAATTGCAGGTTCCACCTCTGCCTCCAAATTTTAATTATGATGGATGAGCCATGTCTGCCTTTTATAGGCAATGTCATAAACACAAATCTGATCACGGAGACAGTCACATGCAAAAAAACAAGGTCCTTTCAATACATTGAGTCAGTGGTGAGGAATGTACAGCAAGATGATATTGCTTTTCCACTTGGCATGAGCAGATAATCACAGGGATAATGAGACAAGCATAGCCACATTGTATAAACTTATCCCCTCCAAATTATAAACCGCTGAGATTCACACGTGTAAGTTTGGACATTTCGGTGATCAAATCACATTTGCTTACATGTCCCCACAGCAGAAGCAGACGAGAGTTGAGATAAAATTAGTTTTGAATGATGTCAGCCTCGCTCTTATCGGCTCCCTTGTCTTTTATGATGTGTTTTAATTTGCTTTGTTTCCAGTTGGGCTTTGCCTATGAATATGAGGAGACTACAGATTTCCTGACCTCTAAATCAGGCTAATCCAATAAATATGAGTGCGCTTCTCATCTGGATATTCTTTTATGGACCATTTTAATCTATTTCTTATATATTTCATATTTGATATCTGCCTTTTTTTTGCTAATAGCTTAGACTTTTTTGTGGTCCAAAGTATGCAAAATAAAAAAGAAATCATATTTTTAAATAATATTAATGAAAAATATCCTACCATTTTGTGTATAAAGCTCCTATGAAGGCTTATACTAACGTCAATTATTTTTTTGGGGAGAGTAAGGTGCTCCAAAAGTAAACTGATTGCAGCTTGTTCGGCGGCTTGGTCCCGGCAATCAGTTTACATTCAAGCTGATGGACTGTCTGGGAAATGCAGAGACAATTTTGGTCTTCTGGAGTCAGTAATGGCCTAAAAGCCACACACATTAGAATACAATTGCCAGATAGACAGCAATCCTGACCCACTCGAGATTCATACGTTGAGATTTCCATTGGTGACAAGTTTCTTGTACCAGGCTTCGGTGGCTGTGGCCCCATTTGGCTCATGTTCTCGCTACAACTGCAAGACCCTCTCAGTTTAGACTTAGGGCCCCCGTAAACATTAGAATAATATCAGACAAACCTGATGATATCGACAGGTTCAGCCTACAGTCTTTTGTTTATGGGGCCCTTCACAACTGATATCTGGAGGAGATGTTGATTGGACATATCCAGTTTCGGATTGCTGATGGCTTTGTTCTCCCGGAGATTAGCTGTCTCCAGACTTGTCTAGTAGAGAACACAGGAGAGTGTGGCCGAATAAGCCCTGGTGTGTATGGGAGGATTAGAAGGGATTGTCTGTTGGCTGAATGATTGGCTGAACCACCATTTAGTCGACAATTTTAAGACCCCAAAATACATTAGATTAATGTTGGTTGAAACCGTTGATATCGACGGGTGTTGTTCTACGGTAGGTAAGACACTGGCCACCATGAAAGTTGTTGGCTTTCTCTTATAGAATACAGGTGCTATCGGTTGAACTAGCGAGTGCTCCTGTGTATGGGAGAGTCATCTGAGATGGCTATGGGCTGAACAATCGGCCAAAGCAACGTTCGTCCAATGGCCATTTAACGTGTATGGAGGGCTTAGGAAGCTCTTTGGTAGTTGCTCTTGCTTAAATAAGTTACCTAAACTTCCCTCTACTGACCCTGGTTAGTGTAATTGGGGATAGGTTTTATAGACCAGATTACCTCTTTAACTCAGTATATTGACACTGTAGTCTCCATGCTTTCACACTGTGGACTCCATGGATGCAGTATAATAATGTAAACTGTGTTTTGCAATTAAAATATACAAAAATGTGTATGTCATAACGAATCTGCAGATGCTCGCCTTGACAACCATATTAAAGACATTCTCATTCCGTTGGCATCGATAATAAGGAATTTGTAAAACAAACAAAGGGGACGATGAGACTGTTGTCAAGGAAAGTGAAAGTGTTCAGCACATGTCTACATTTCTGTGTCTGCAGGAGAATTGGAAGCTTTCCAGAAGGATGGAGAACGCAGGATCCAGAGCAGACAACAACTTCCAGTTGGAACAACATGGGGGCCCTTCGCTGGCAAGATGGACTTGAACAATGATAACAACATTTTGGTATGTGGTAATTAGGATCTGCCAATGCATTAAATGTATGTTAATGTTTCAATAGTCCTATTAATCCTAAAAGATGACTAACACAAGACATATTTGTTCAACCTCTTCTTAAGGAATTGAGTAGATATGATATTTTGCAAAGCTGCAGGGAATTGTAAGTACCATTGAACTTTCAGTCTGACATTAGATTACAGGCCTGTGTTCTGTCAAAGGGTGTACAGTTCAGCCTATACAGTCTCTATGATGCCCATGTAGAGAGGAAGCCCAGTATTCCATCCATATTGCTATTGGGTGCTGAGAACCTATGCAGGATGTTCTCAGCACCCAAAAGCAATATGGATGGAATACTAGTAGAAGGGTCCAGAAAACTAGAAAGATGAGGAAAAAAACACTACAGTAGTTCGTGGATGGGTAAAACATAGAAAGGGGTGTCATTTAATTATATGGGGCTATCTCTCATCTATGTATGCCATTGATCAATGTCATGTTGGAACATTGGTAACATGATGAACACAGAGGAGACATCATCTGTGAGTCATAAAAGGGTGTATCATAACCCACAAAAAAGATACTTGTGGCAAGTGACTAGCTTCAAAGCCAGGTGCGCACAGAGTCATCTTCTCCAAAACAGTTAGGACATGTTATTCGCTCGAATCCTTGGCCCACTAATGGTTCTTATCCTTTTGGATGTCAAGTCTGACTCTGGTCCTACACATGAATTAGCCACATGTTCCGTCAGCAGACAGCTATCTCTTCTGACTGCCCAGGGACATATGATTATTCATGTGTTTTCAATGGAAAAAGAGAAAGCCGCTGCCAGATATTTCTGACAGATATCTAACAGCGGATCCAAGATCCCAATTTTTCACTCCTTCAAAATCATTTTTTGATAAAGAGTCTAAAGTCCATCAGACACACTATATGTTTGGCCACTTCCACCAAAATGTAAGCTACTGTATATGGAAGCCTTAAGCCCTAAACCAATAAACAGTATATCCTAAACCAACCTGTGTATCTTCATGATGGGTACATCTGAATTCCTTACGCCTATCCCACTCGATACTTAGGTTACACCAGTATCAATCGACTTAGTAGGACTTTAATAGAGAATTGCCATAAAATCAATGAAGAGGACACTAAGGCACGAGGCTTACAAAACAGCAGAAGATTTAGAAGACTCCAGAAAAGGAGTTTATGTTAATGTTCTTCTTGCCCATATCTTGGCCATTTTCAAATTAATGATTTTGAGGTGGTGGCATGGCAGATGTGTGATAAGTTTGGGAGGAATTACATAGAAGAGCATTGAGCATATCACCAAGGTCTGTGCTGGAAAATAACAGGGTGGATTAAGAGCCCGGCTTCACGTTAAGCATTTTTTCTTGTGAAAATATTAGAATGTAAATTTCTAAATATGTGGTTCCAACTGGCTGAACTGTTCAATTATGAATTTGTGAAGGCAGCTACAGTACAATGCACCATATTACTGACGTCTTAAGCCGTTCCTGACTCTACATCCAGGCTCTTTGAATATGACAGATGCCGTGCTATCGCCGCTTGTCATTGGTCTGTATATTTAGGTATAGATTTTCTATAAATCCTGGTATCCCCACATATAATAGGTTCTTCATATTTAAGGCAAGGTTTGGGGTAACATCCTTCTTCTTCATTTTTGTGTAGATGGGAAGTGACAAATTTTGAAAATTTGAAGTCTAAAGAATTCTTCCATGTGCCGGGCCTTCATTTTCTTTTCTTTTTTATACAGTATTTCTTTTAAGTGTTACTGTTTATTTTTTATGTTTATTATGATTTATATTATGGTTAAGTGTTTATTACTTTTTTTGTGTGATGGAGAACTGAAATAGTAAAAAAATTGTGTTTAGATTGAAGAAAACCTATATATTCCAAATGTATTACAATATATACAATGTAAGGATGCCCTGTCAATGTGTATGGCTGCACGGTATCCTGAGCAGATACGTTATAAGTGCATACTATGTAGCAGACAAGTATTAGATTACATTACATTATAGCACTGACTGCAGGAATTCATGGGATCCAGATATTCACTGCATACACACACAACACTCTGGGTTTGATTTAATGTTTGCAAAGTACTCAATATAAAACCACATCTGTACATGGTATTCATTCTGTAGAGCATTCAGTACAGATGCAATGTGCAGAAGAGATGTTGCATAGTTAAATAAGGCTCAGATACAAAAACGAACGTATTTAGATACAAAGTCCATATAGTCGCAGCCAAAAATATTGAAATAACAATGATATAGTATTGTTTTGCAGAAAAATCCACTAAAGAACATAGCGAGAAATTTGGTACCGAGAAATAAAGTATTGTTGACTGCTCTTTTCATGTCGACCTAATAGAAAGAGGCTTCCAGCTCATCAAAAACAATGGGTGGCATGAACACTCATTGATTTTATTGGCCACCCTACCACGAGCAAATAACCATTATCAACATTACCCAATGCAAAAAGGTCAAAACACAACTATTCACCAGTGCCTACTTTGATTTTAGGACAATGATTTGGTTCTACAAGCGATTAGTGACCTTATTAGTATTTTCCGCATCATCAACTTTGATCTTGATCTTCTAACATTCTCCCACGTGTAGACTCTTCAACAAAGTGAACTAGCGCAGGAATTGATGAAAGTTGGGACTTGTGCTCTGATTAAAGCTGGGACTCACTTATTGTGAAAAGTAAAAACAGTTCCCGTAATTTATTTTCACGAGAATAATCTTAACAACAGTTGCAATTTTGACTTTACTAGGACTATGACACCTAGTAGAAATCCAAAATACATACTAAACCTCCTTACCACCAACTTCTAATTTTTCTTGCCCTTCATATAGGTGCAAGTTTAGTTAACTGTGCATGTGTTTACAACAGAGAGTTGAACAAGGTACTGCCAAATACTTCTATACATTATATCCTCTTGAGAAAAAATGGATTGGGCATGTCCCAACATCCACCGTTGAAGGAGAGTCAAGCCACCAGCATGCTAATGATATGGTTGGCAAGAGGGTTTGTGTAAGATTCATCTAAGCTATATGGTCACCTAGGATATTTTTGGCTAACAGAGTAGATCCTCTGGCGGAGATACTGTCTATTAACTACAGCTAAGACTTCCATTGACTGAGGCTCCCACCCTTGGATAACCACATATGTCCTATACAAACCAAAGTAGGCATAAAGTTCTTCATCTGGTCTCCTAAAGAAGCAGAAAATAATGCTGGTTCTCCTCATATATAAAGATATTAGCTGATCTTGAGAAGGGGTTGTGGTTCCCCAGCAGTGGAGTGTGATTAGTCAGCAGTCTATGACAATATTGTCCAAACTATACAATCCTAATAATGTGTATATTTATTGACGAACAGATTGTAGATGGGATATATTTTTTGCACCAAGCGCATCATCTAGGAAGCCCAGTGACTTTCTACCAATCAATTCTCCATGTTTAGCTTCGTCTTTATATACTAATCCTGGTTGTGAATCGTGTAAGTTGAAATGACTTTTCAGATGTGAGACCTTTTTAACAAAGGACATTTAGAAGGTTCTTGGTGAGAAAAGCTCCTTACCCTGAGCCGTTAGATGCCATAGATAGTATGTACTTTAAAAAGGATTCGGAGGCTGCTGATAATAGGTATGGAAGCCTGTCCAATACACATCAAGACCATGTAGTAAGTCATTTCTCAGAACTGCTGTCTAAAATGTAGAAGTAACAAAACCATTTCCATCATTGCTTTGCAGCAAAATCTACTAAAGAACTAATATTTTATTAGAAATTTGGTCCTGAGTAATAAAGTATTGTTGACTGACTGCTCTATTAGCTAATAGAAAGAGGCTTACAGCTCATCAAAAACAATGGGTGGCATGCATACTCATTGGCTTTATTTGGCACCCTACCATGAGCGGTGCAGTACATTGCTACATTGAAATTGTCCACAAATAGTACATTGCTTAGGATGTCTTAAAAGGATATTCTCAAGTTTTAAAGTTATCCCCTATCCACAAGATATGGGGTAATTTTCCAATACCTGGGGGTCCAACTGCTGGTGCCTCCACCAATTCTGAACATGCACACTGCCGCTCCATTCATCCCAATGAGTGAGCTAAAAACCAGCCTAGCAGAGCACTTGTCAATCTCCGGTGCTACCGTTAAGGATAGAGTCACACAACAGTTTTTTCTCCATCTGAGAAATATTTTCTGATTGTGCTAATCGGACTCTTATCAGATTTTGATCATAGTGGGATTCATTTTTCTCTGAGGTGGAGAGAAAAAAAATAAAAACAAGTTTCTCCACCTTTTCCATTCAATTAATCTGTGAAAATCACACCACACTTGGATGTCATCTGAGTGAGGTTCGATGTTTTCCACAGACCCCTATACTTAGACCCTTAGAGTAGCGATATCGATTTTGATCTGACAAAATTTTTTCCTTGAACCACTCAGTCCAAGGAATAAATGAGGCATGTGCACAGCCCCATAGTACATGTACATAGTAACATGGGTATGAGTGCAATCAGTCAAAACCATGAAAAGCAGCCGCCCGATTTTACCTGTTGTGTGAATGGAGTGGCAGTGCTCAAGGTCGACCACTGCTCTCAAGATCACTGGAGGTCCCACTGATTGAATTCCACCAATTGGAAAGCTATCCCCTATCCTGTTGATAAGGTACGCTTTCAAGCTTGAGCATACCAGTCACAATCCATTTTTGGATTTGCGGCAGCTCTGGTTCCACTATGTTTTAAATGTAGGTTTTTCCTTTCAGGCCATTGGAGGTTAATGTCAGTTTTCCTTGCTGACATCCTGCTGCAGCTGCAGTTTTTAGGTGAGCTGATGTGGGTGGTGACCACTCCCACCATCCTTTAAATGGTCACCTGATGCATCAGTTGACTGTCGGTGATAGAGCAATCTATGTTGACCAAGCCTGGAGTAAGGAGCTCTCTGGTGGCAGTGAATCTGCTGGTTTCATGGAGTTCATGGTCTGAGTGCCTTTCTGCTGTTGTGCGGTGCTTTGCAGCAGAGAAGGCTATTAAGCTAAGTTGGGTAATTTTTCCTCATCTGTCTCACGTTTGTCACTGTCCCCTGTGTTGTTCCATCTGGAGTGGTGAGGCTAGCACCCTTGCCAGACAGTGCACTAGCCAGGGCAGTACTAGGTGACAATGAGGGATGAGATTCGTAGCGGTGGTGGGGGGGAAGGACCCACTTAGGGCATTAGGGGAGAGCAGGGTCAGGCTCAGGTTTGAGCTCAGGATGTGTCCATCCCTGTTAAGGCTGGCGGAATACACCAAATAATATAAAGGAAGATGCATGGTGCGTTCGCAGCCCGGGGTCCACCGTGCAGAGATGACACCTGCTTCTCGGTAATGGCGGACTATATGGTGGTATAGTGTGAACACACACAAGTTAAGTTCACCAGGTATGTAAGAAGGTGAAATCTGTTGCTTCAGAGGGCCGCAATACCGCTGAGTGAACGCTAGTGTTAGGTCACAGGACTCTGCCCCAAGGACACACTAATAGATTTAGTGCACTAGGCACACGCAGCACCGCTCTGACGGATGCCACTAACCACCCTAACTAGGGCCTGGAAAGCGCACTTATTGTGCAAGGTGCCACATTGACGGACGCTGCTATTTGACACAGTATTCTCGTGCCTAGTGCTGGATGGCACAATCTAACCAAATAGAAAAGAAGAGCGCACTACCAATAATATATAATACTGAATCCCAATCGGGGTGCAAAAAAAGCGGCCAGTGCCATGAACCTAAACAAAGAAGAGGAGCCACTTATATGAATGCACACCACGAGTAAATGAATAATAATACTCAAATATATAACAAAACAGGAATTTTATTGACAAACCACTACTTCAAGAAAACCATAAAACATAATTAAAACCAATAATGCATGAGACACTTGATCCGTATATAAATATAGCAGATATAGCGAATAATATACAAAATCAGGCCTGCACAACCCTATTTATAATAGACACCCCACCCTCTGACTCATGGGGCTAAAGGCACAACAATAAGTGAGGACCTAATCCCTATACCACCTAAATGTGCTGGATAGCAAACAGACTCGACATTCATGGGTAAAATACCAGCATGATTAATGACCTAAATAGAGCGAGCGCCCACAATAAGGCAAAGAGAGCATGGAATTACCCACATGAGGAAGGGAGGAGGAGACACCATCCCCGTGTGCAGGTCAAAAACGGACCAAGGGACACAGCCCACGCGTGTCGCTCTACAGAGAGAGCTTCATGATTTACACATTTATATTTTTTTTATTTATTTCATATTTTTTTAAACTTTTTTACTTTTGCCATGCTTCAATAGCCTCCATGGGAGGCTAGAAGCTGGCATAGCCTGATTGGCTCTGCTACATAGCAGCGATCATCAGATCGCTCCTATGTAGCTGAATTACAGGCTTGCTATGAGCGCCGACCACAGGGTGGCTTTCACAGCAAGCCAGCATCAGTAACCATAGAAGTCTCAAGGATACCTCTGGTTACTATGCCAACACATCGCTGACCGCTGGAGCCCACATCAAAACAGGGGAACTGACCTCGGACGTACTATCCCGTTCGAGGTCAGAAAGGGGTTAAAGCAGTACTCTAGTAATGTTTCTAAGCTATGTAGTGCAGCATAAACTACTACTAAAAAATGTTGGAACTTTTGCAAATGCTTTGGGTATCTCTTTTTTATATGCCATTTCTGGGTTGTCTCCCATGTTAATTCCTTCTTTGTAAACCTGCCTGAAGAAGGAACCTCTGTGCTCTGAACGTTTGCAAAGATAATTCTTCTGGTGAACCTAGACAGGTATCACTCCTAGAATACTTTTATAATTTTGGGGCATTAAAATATTTATATCATCTTTCCTACTAATATGGTTCTTTAATGCATATTACATAATCTAAGAGGGAAACCAGCAACTCATTGCATTGCTCTTGTTCAGCTTTGAGTCCAATCTATGGGAAGGTAATTGATAGGTCAATGACACTGAACTGCTATCTTCTCATAATGCAAAATATCAGTACATTCCATGTGATGTAGTTTCACCCCTTCTCTCCAGCCTCCTTCTTGCGATAGGTTTCTCCTTGTTAGCTCTTACAAGTAGGAGAAAGGAGATACAGGCTGAAGCTGCATATCATAGGATAGAGTGAGACTCTGCATAGAGCAAGCACAGATAATACAGACAGACAGTGTGAGTCAGTGGAGTCTTATAATTGTAGCTAGACATTGTATGAACTCACCTACTATATAACCGCTTTCTTATATAATACAGAGCAAATATATATTCAGCTACATAAGGAGCATACAGAGGAAGAAAGAGGGCAGAGCTGAGTGGTGGTCTGAGAACTACTGGAATTTGGGGTGATGATATGAAGTGGTTTATAGAAAACCACAGGCTGAGTCATGTATATATCAATTCTTATATGTTGCTTCATCCTATCTTTACTGTGTCCTGCTTGTAAGAGCTGATGGGGAGAAGCCTATCACAAGCAGGAGGTTGGAGAGGAGAGCTGAAACTACATCGCATAGGATATGCTGAGATTCTGCATTGATAATTATAAGACTAGAAAGCATATGACCCTGGTGCCCATAACAAAATATTCAAAATCTAAAGATGTAACTGAGTACTGATAAAGAAAAAATGCACAGCTATAATATTGTGAAGGTATCGCCCCTGGATTCAAAGACATTGCTTAAATGGATTTGGGTTGATGTTATGGAACGCCCGCCAGAGCCGTGGGGTACTCGGTACAGGGCAGGTACTTAAGGGGATGTGTAACGGTGGCAGAGACCCGGTCCATGGCCCTGGGCGTCCAAATAAAAGTGGGATTTGAAATGGGAAATAAAGTTTGTGTTCGTGACGCCACCTGTGGTATTCGGTCAGGGATGACTGACACTGCTTAAAGGGTCCACTGGGGTGGTGTTATGGCAGCAGGGATGGTATGGCTTCCTGCAGGTGAAGCTGGGTCCCCAAGGCTCCCGTTGTAATAGGGACAGATGGTAGATGGTGTAGCAAGAAATACCCTCAGTCCAGGGATCTGGATCACAGGTGCTGGTATGGTCCGGCCAGCTTGGAAGCGATTCTGGAATCCCCCTAACCAGGTGGGGTTGGAAGCCTTCCTTCAAGTGCTGTGTTGTAGTCCCTTGCTGCCTTAGGCCTCACACAAGGTCCTCATGTTTTATCTCTGTCCCCCTTTAGGTAGGATACTAACCCGCATGACTCGAGCCTTTTTACAGGATCTTTATCACGACCCGGACTCTATGCGTTACTGTGTCTTCAGGTGTTTATGGTGGACAGGTAACTTTCAATCTGCTGTCCGCTGGTTTCTGCCGTGGGGCACAGAGTTACCCCCACAACCTCGGTCTTCCGGCTACCGGTTTCACTCGCTTCAGCATGGAAGAAGCTCAGTCGCAGCTTCTCCCCAGCTCTTCACTTCGCCTTTGCTTCTTTTCCTCCTTCACGCTCTCTACAACTTATTCTGCTTTCCTTTCTTTTCTTTCCTTTCACAAGCTGCAGCACCTCACGTGGCTGCACGGCCCCACACTTTCTTCACAGGAGCTGCAGATCTTCTTGTCTGCACAGCCCCTTTCCTCTGTCTCTCTCACAGACTGACTGACTGTACTTTCCCTCCAGCCAGAATATACATAGGGGAGCCACCCATAAGCTGGATCAGAGCTCCCCTTCTGGCCTGGAGTAAGAACATGCTTGTGATTACCTGCCAAAAGGGATCCTTCTTCGCTTCCAAGCTTGACATCACTCTCCCTGTGAGGAAAGCAATGCCACTGTAACAACCAGGAACCTGGGGTATTACAGGTATGACATGCAATAAAATGAGAGGAGCAATATCCATGGCTTCAGCATAGCACAACAGCTCCTCTCCTTTTAGGGAAAAGCAGTTTTAGGTCGGCGCCGTTATAATGATTAAAATAATACTTGGGTGATGAAATCCGTTTTGTGGTTGTTGTTGTTGTTTAATCTGTATTTGTAGTTTTGGGCTTATGACAGGTCACTGTTCCTTCACTGATTTTCCCCCTATTTTACATACTATGTATACTATTATGGGGTTCTAAAAAGAATGTTTAACTTAATCAAAATGGCACTGGCAGTGGCTCCTGCACTGTAACATGTATTGCTTTATGCCTATACTATTGTGGGGTAAAAAAAAATTAACTTCATCAAAATGGTGCCTGCACAGTAGCATCTATCGCATTTCGATAGATACTACTGCACAAGCGCCACCACCAGCTCCATTTTTCTACAAATATATTTTCTTTTTCCCTAGCAAAATGTCAGCGATGGCGCATGTAGCATCTATTGAGTTTCGATAGATGCTATTGCACAAGCTCCACTGCCGGTGCCATTTTGCTGGAGCCAAAATAACGCCATCGGCGCCTGCTCAGTAGCATCTATTGCATTACGATAGATGCTACTGCAGAAGCATCGGCGCCATTTTGCTGCAGACAATTTTTTTTCTCCAGCGAAATGGTGCTGGCTCTTGCACAGTGCACGTGATAGATGTTACTGTGCATGCTCTGCAATTTTGCTAGAGAAAAAAACATTTTTTATCCCACAATCGTATAGGCATAAAGCGATATATATGGGATACATGCTACTTCACAGGCGCCGCCACCACCACCATTTTGATTAAGTTGAAAAAAAAAATTCTAATCCCAGAATAGTTTATGCAGTATGTCAGAAGCCCATAAGGCTACACATGTAAGCAGAGCACCACATAAAGACCCGCCACAGTCCCACCCACAGGCCGCCCCAGAGCATGAGAATGTCATTAACCGAAAACTGCCAATAGAGATTAAACAACAACCACAAGACGGATTTCATCAACCAAGGTATCATTTTAATTAGTATAACAGCGCCAACCTGACACTGTAGATTACTGAGCACAATTCTGCTGACAGGTTTGCTTTAAGCCTTAAAGGGAATCTGTCAGCAGGTTTTTGTTATGTAACCTGAAGACAGCATGCTGTAGGGGTTAAAACACAGATTTCAGTGATACCTCTCTTCTCTAGTTCCAAAGTTTTGTTTGCTTACAATGATTGTTTTAGCACCAGAAGCTTAGCAGTGCTGGACACAACACCACATGTCTTCTAGTCCAGCAATACCCCCTCCTGTGATAGGCACCACACTGGCTACGGACTTTGTACATACAGATCCTGATGTGGGCGTGGCTAGCTTTCTCAGCTCTGCTTCATGCTAAATCTAAAAGCTCTGATAGTGTCAGAACTGCTGCACTCAGTAATTTAAGTGACACATCACTGGATTCAGCTTCTCTTTGCCTACATTGCGCTGCTTTCAGATGAGGTAGAAAAAACTGCTGACAGATTCCCTTTAAAAGAGTTTCTGAAACTGGGCAAATTTTACCCAACTGGGATAAAGTAAGAAACCAAGTGTTGGAAGGGTAGGGGGATTTAACAAGTGAGTACTTTTTTTTAAAATCATTTTATCTAACTTCCAATCCATAGGAAAATTTTGCTCTATTCCAGAAAACTAATTTAGGGCCCCTGTACACAAAGGAAAAATCAACCGAACCTACCAATTTTGTCTCGTTCAGCCGAAAATTTAATCTGCATAAGGATATGTTCACATTGTATCTTTTTTGCCCATTTTTGTACTGAAAACGACACAGAAAGTGATGAAAAAAGCTCAAAAGAATGGACATATTCACTTTTATGCAAAAACACCTTGCTATTCATCTTTTCAGGCTTTTGAGATTCTTTTAAACGTTTTAGGCTTTCAAAAGACGGTAAGCATTAAAAAGGTGTAAGGTGTCCGTTCTTCAGGCGTTTTCAGCAAGAAAGGCGCGCAATGCATACAAGTCAAAGAGAAGGATAAAAAATATTTATTTTGCACGTTTCTGTTGCTAAAAATCTTTCTGTTATTTTTCTCCAATATTTTTCGGGTGTTGTTTGAAATTTATAAAAAAAATTAAAAAAATGTTAAAGGAAACCAGTCATCAGGTTTTACCAATATAAACTATTGCCACCACCTTTAATAACACTTTTTCAGCATTCTAGAAAGATGCAGCGCTGGCAAAAATTAAGAGACCACTGCAAAATGTTCAGTTTGTCTGATTTTTCTCTTTATAGGTATATTTTTCAGTAAAATGTAAAGTGTTCTTTTAGTCTATAAACTTCTGACAACATGTCTCCGAAGTTCCAAGTAATACATTTTGTATTTTTTTTTTTCTGAAAAGGAGAAATGGTCAAAATTTAAAAAAAAACAAAAAAAACAAAACAGTGCTTTCAGACCTCAAATAATGCAAAGAAAACAAGTTCAGTTCATAATCATTTAGAAACAACAATACTAATGTTTTAACTCAGGAAGAGTTCAGAAATCAATATTTTGTGGAATAACCATGATTTTTAATCACAGCTTTCATGCGTCTTGGCATGCTTTCCACCAGTCTTTCACACTGCTTTTGGCACAAAAAAGTAAGCAGTTCTTCTTTGTTTGATGGCTTGTGACTATTCATCATCCTCTTCATTACATTCCAGAGGTTTCCAATGGAGTTCAGGTCTGGAGATTGGGCTGCCCATGGCAGGGTTTTGACGTGGTGGTCTGTTTATTTTTGCCAGAGCTGTATATAAAAGTCCCAGACCCCCTCTACATATCCTTTTAAATTCCCTCATACAGCACGGTGCCATTCGATGTGCATCTCTGGTCTTGATCCGGCACCTCCTTTCTTCCTACAATCACCGTCCTCCTTCCCTGCTTCACGTGGTTGACGCATCGTAAGACCAACAGTGTCCCTCATCGCGCTCCTGCACAGGCGCACTTCTCTCTGCCCTACCAAGGATGGAGCATGCGCCGGCCTTACTTCTGGGTCATTGGGGCTCTTTGGCTTTTCCCGGAGCATGCATACTACAATACTGAGCTCTGCCCTCAGCAGGTTAGAGACAAGTGCGCCTGCGCAGAACGTAGGACCCGTCATTCACATGAAGCAGGAAAGGACGGAGATTATCGGAAGAGAGGAGACGCCGAAGCAAGACGGTGGCCATCGGATCAAACCGTGCTATGGGGAGAAATAAAAGGAGTTTTTTGGACTATGCAGAGGGGATTGAAGACTTAAATGCAGCTTTATTGAATATTGTAAATGGTATTGGCCATAGCTTATGTTGGGAAAACCTGGTGACAGGTTCACTTTAATTAACTTTTTCTTTATTCCTTTATGGGTATCGAAAAAGCACAGAAAAAAAATGTTGGGATAATTAGCAAAAAAATTCCAACAGAAAAATAATGCTGTAAAAAAATTATAAGGAAATGACCCCAAAAAAGTTCTCGCAAAGGATGACTCAGGTGTACAATTTTCCAGAGAAAAGAAGAGCTTCCTGAAGTGTCTTCTCCTTGAAAAATGGATGTTTTTGACTGCCAGAACATACCCTAAGTTGTTTCTCCACTTTCCCCGACATGTAATATCACTAAAAAGAAGGATTGAGCCTGAATCTTTATTTTCTACTGAGACAAACCGTGAGAGGAAGTATATGGAGACCTCTATATCTTTAGAGCTACGGTGTAGATTATGTAGGTTATGGCTTGTTGAGCTTTCGTCAGCCTTCTCTTCCTTCTTGCCCTACTCTGGCAGTACTACCACTTTTTAGTTCTCAAACCAGTGATTTTAGGTAAAACTATCCTAATATATAATGTCAGCCATCTTGAAGGTGTCATTTTAATCAATATCAATACATTTCTTGCATGTATGGAAATATAGTGATGGAACGGATATGTAAGGCTGCCTGGCAACAAGGTCCACGACCACCACCCATTCGCTCATTTTTTCAATGCCATGTACATTTTCTTTCAAATAGAATACTTTACTCTATGTGATAGATCAGGGTAAACCCTAATGAGTAAATGCGGGGCCCAAATACATGTAAATGTACGGGTTAAATATGTGACACGCCGCCTCTCGTCTGCTTTTATTATGAATAATGACAGCTGCGATTCGCAGCTACATGGCACATGTGTTCATGTTTTTGCTCATAAAGAGATATTGAGATATTGATCTCCTCTCCTAATACATTTTCTGATAGCGGTATCAAGTAAAGTGATTTTCTAGAGAAGGCTGGGATGGCCTGGTGCGACCTCTATGCCAGATCCCATAAAATAGGCTTTAGATATTTAAAACCTGAATAAGGCACTTTAGATTTCACTGGAGGAAGAGGAAAGTACATAAAATGGAATTATTATTCTGCCTCTTATACCAGGTTATACTGAGGAAGAATCTCCATGTATAGAAGGAAACGCAAAGCTTCTGGGGGTTAATGCAAAATCAGCAACACCTCCCCCTACCTCCAATCTGCCACTGAATACTGACACCCCCTCAGGCTTCATGGTCCCATATGCCTGTAACCTCAGCATCCCCTACACATATGCCCCTGCCCATACATCTATATATATAATTGTCTAAGGGGTACCTCCGTCTTTCTGTCGGCAACTTCCGTCACGGATATCCATTCGCTGATTGGTCTCGCCAGCTGCCTGTCATGGCTGCCGCGACCAATCAGCGACAGGCACAGTCCGATTAGTCCCTCCCTACTCCCCTGAAGTCACTGCCCGGCACCCGCTCCATACTCCCCGCAGTCACGGCTCACACAGGGTTAATGCCAGCGGTAACAGACCGCATTATGCTGCGAGTAACTCATTCCGTTACCGCCGCTATTAACCCTGTGTGACCAAGTTTTAACTATTGAGGCTGCCTATGCAGCCTCAATAGTAAAAACATCTAATGTTAAAAATAATAACAAAAATAACAAATCATTATATACTCACCTTCCGCCTCCTTTCCGACGCTCCAGTGACCGATCCATGCAAGCGGCAGGTTCCGGTGCTAAGGTTGGTGTGCGACAAGGACCTGCCATGACGTCACGGTCATGTGACCGCGACGTCATCGCAGGCCCTGCGTCTGAAGCTGCCGCCTGAACCGAACACAGGCGACAGAACTACAAGGGGCCCCTCGGAAGGTGAATATGTTTATTTTTTATTTTTTAACCTGTGACATATGTGACTGCCCAATATACTATGTGGCTGGGCAATATACTACGTGGCTCTGTGCTGTATACTACGTCACTGTGCAATATACTACGTGGCTCTGTGCTGTATACTACATCACTGGGCAATATACTACGTCACTGGGCAATATACTACATAACTGGGCAATATACTACGTGGCTGTATACTACGTCGCTGTGCAATATGCTATGTGGCTCTGTGCTGTATAGTACGTCGCTGTGCAATATACTACATAGCTCTGTGCTGTATACTACGTCACTGGGCAATATACTACGTCACTGGGCAATATACTACGTAACTGGGCAATATACTACTTGGCTGTGCAATATACTACATAACTGGGCAATATACTACGTCACTGGGCAATATACTACGTCACTGGGCAATATACTACTTGGACATGCATATTCTAGAATACCCAATCCATTAGAATCGGGCCACCATCTAGTATATACAGGTCCTTCTCAAAAAATTAGCATATAGTGTTAAATTTCATTATTTACCATAATGTAATGATTACAATTAAACTTTCATATATTATAGATTCATTATCCACCAACTGAAATTTGTCAGGTCTTTTATTGTTTTAATACTGATGATTTTGGCCTACAACTCCTGATAACCCAAAAAACCTGTCTCAATAAATTAGCATATTTCACCCGTCCAATCAAATAAAAGTGTTTTTTAATAACAAACAAAAAAACCATCAAATAATAATGTTCAGTTATGCACTCAATACTTGGTCGGGAATCCTTTGGCAGAAATTACTGCTTCAATGCGGCGTGGCATGGAGGCAATCAGCCTGTGACACTGCTGAGATGTTATGGAGGCCCAGGATGCTTCAATAGCGGCCTTAAGCTCATCCAGAGTGTTGGGTCTTGCGTCTCTCAACTTTCTCTTCACAATATCCCACAGATTCTCTATGGGGTTCAGGTCAGGAGAGTTGGCAGGCCAATTGAGCACAGTAATACCATGGTCAGTAAACCATTTACCAGTGGTTTTGGCACTGTGAGCAGGTGCCAGGTCGTGCTGAAAAATGAAATCTTCATCTCCATAAAGCATTTCAGCCGATGGAAGCATGAAGTGCTCCAAAATCTCCTGATAGCTAGCTGCATTGACCCTGCCCTTGATAAAACACAGTGGACCAACACCAGCAGCTGACATGGCACCCCACACCATCACTGACTGTGGGTACTTGACACTGGACTTCAGGCATTTTGGCATTTCCTTCTCCCCAGTGTTCCTCCAGACTCTGGCACCTTGATTTCCGAATGACATGCAAAATTTGCTTTCATCAGAAAAAAGTACCAGGTCAGGCGCTTCTGCCGCTGTTTATGGTTCAAAAGTGGCTTTACCTGGGGAATGCGGCACCTGTAGCCCATTTCCTGCACACGCCTGTGCACGGTGGCTCTGGATGTTTCCACACCAGACTCAGTCCACTGCTTCCTCAGGTTCCCCAAGATCTGGAATCGGTCCTTCTCCACAATCTTCCTCAGGGTCCGGTCACCTCTTCTCGTTGTACAGCTTTTTCTGCCACATTGTTTCCTTCCAACAGACTTACCATTGAGGTGCCTTGATACAGCACTCTGGGAACAGCCTATTTGTTGAGAAATTTCTTTCTGGGTCTTACCCTCTTGCTTGAGGGTGTCAATGATGGCCTTCTTGACATCTGTCAGGTCGCTAGTCTTACCCATGATGGGGGTTTTGAGTAATGAACCAGGCAGGGAGTTTTTAAAAGCCTCAGGTATCTTTTGCATGTGTTTAGAGTTAATTAGTTGATTCAGAAGATTAGGGTAATAGGTCGTTTAGAGAACCTTTTCTTGATATGCTAATTTATTGAGACAGGTTTTTTGGGTTATCAGGAGTTGTAGGCCAAAATCATCAGTATTAAAACAATAAAAGACCTGACAAATTTCAGTTGGTGGACAATGAATCTATAATATATGAAAGTTTAATTGTAATCATTACATTATGGTAAATAATGAAATTTAACACTATATGCTAATTTTTTGAGAAGGACCTGTATATAACTGCCGACGGTTTCATCCCACATTCCAAAGACATACTGATAGGGAATGTAGGGATTGTGAGCCCCGAAAAAATACTAACAATAATAAGTCATGGAGAACCCTGTTCTACTGTGTCTTTTTGCTGATTTTTTTGAGTGGAAACTGTAAGCATTTGAGAAGTTTTGTGTTTTTGAGGAGGATCTGAGAGAGTTTCTGCTCAGTTTCCACTCCAAATACTCCTCATAAAACTTAGTGTGAACATTCTTTTGGCTTTTAGAGCGTAGATTTTACTGGATCGGTTTTTGGGAGCCATGTTGCATTTCCAACATTTCCGGTGCTGCAACAACAACAATTACATGTGTAGAGTCAAATAACATTACCCGTCATGGTGCAGTGCAGAGAGGCTGTGACCCACTCCCCAACGTACGTTTCAGTACGGCTGACCTTCTTCAGGGGTCGTGTAATTGTTGTTGTTGCAGCACCGGGATATACTCCATATCTAGAAAAAGGTAGCCAAGCATATGAGGGACATGGGGGATTCCCTATATACTAGCCGCTGGTAGCTGTCAGCACCTGTTAGTCTGTTATGTTAAGCTGGCTTTTTTTTTCCTCTTGGTTACATTAACCCATTCGAACTTGGCTACTTAGGTGATGATTACAAAGATCGTATATACCCCAGGTGCGCTGCATTTTCGCTGGCACCCATCATCTTGGGATTCTATTTGTCACTGACTCAACTTATTTATTAGCCTATTTGATTGCTCTATACACTGCTTTTTAATTGGTATTTTGTATGGTGTGTATTACTTGACCTTAATAAAATTGTTGTATATTTTCTATAAATCTAGCTATGACTCAGTTCTTTTGGTATGACATGTATTGTTAGAGTCGCTGAATCCATAATATGCAATTGGCATATAGATGTTATGTTGTGCATCGCAAATATCGATAGTGAACTATGATTTGGAGAGGTTTTCTTTTAATCAAGTGAATTCTGTTGCAAATCAGCAAGACAATCTGAAAATATTGTGTTTAGTTCAGATGTATTGCAAAAATGTCTACTGCAAATCCTATTCTCTTTAGGCCTTTTTTGTAGCACACTAATGATAAAAATTGAAGATTGTATCCAGAACACTGATGAAATATTGATGTTTGAATGAACTCTAGGCTGATGCTAAAGTTCAGCAGCTCGGTCAATGGTATGCAGTACGGTATTTGTCTTTGCTGTAACTTTAATTCCCGTATTACCAGCACTTTATGGTTTTGGTCACTTCTACTTTTGTACAACTTACTCTCTACATTACGTCGGGATCCTTAACGTCCAATTTGTTTGGAGACAGCTTGAATTACCCATAGCTGGGGATGATAATTGCCTGTGCTACTCTCCCCTCTCCCCGATAGTATCACATGGAGGAGATTGTGATCTTATCCAGAGCTATTCAGTATAGCAGTGACACTCCTTCTCTTCTACGCCGGCCTCGATAACATCAAGCCTGTTAGGATCAGACATTAGTTCGAATCAATATCTGAAAACGTGTCTGTTTGTGTTTAATCGCAAACTTAGTGTGAGGGTCAAAGTGAGATCATTTGTTGGATGAGATTACACAGCTTCTTCATCTTGTCATGGAGATGTGTACTTTCCAGGGCGTGCTGCTGAAATAAAGGAAACGCCGCATATCCCCCCCCCCACACACACACTTCATTAGGTTAAAACAAAGTGCAGACATTAACTGCTCGCTAACCTCTTGGAAGCCAACAATATTTTTCTTTATCAAAACTTTAGGTTTTTGGACGATGTCCAGTTCGATTTTCATCAGAAGAAGCTCTTGACTAAGAAAAACAAACATACAATCAAATTCAAGTCATTGGCTCATATTCCTCAAAAATGGTGTTCTAGCCAAAGTAAGGCTCTGTTCACATTGTGAACATAAGAAGAATCAATAGTATAATGGATATCAATGAAACTCAGTGGACCCGACTAGCTTATAAAGAAGTCCATCAGGTTCAGTTGTGGTGTCCCCTATTTTGACGAACAGAATAGTGCTGTATGCTGAACTTTTATTCCTGTCAACCATGATGGAATTAGTTTCGATTGGAGGCTTCTGAAACAGCTATGAACATAGCTGTAAGACTAGCCTGAAAGGGGTTGTCCGACCCTAGAGTACAAGTCTGCAGTCACTCTGTGTGACTGCAGATTTGTGAATCCTCACAGTGTGCACACTTTGGTGCCAGCGTCAATCAGACCTTTACTGATTGTTACTGTGCAGACAGATGACCATATAACTCATGCGCCCACTGCATGGACTGAGCCTTCACCTCTCCTGATCTGAGCATTACAGCGGGATGTATTTCTCCGCAGCGGTCAAGCTCAGTTCAGGAGAGCAAACAGCCAGTATGAGGATTGTGATGCGACACAACCATTTTTATCAGATGAGTGCTATCCATGGTTTTGACAAATTTGACTCAGAAAATTGCATGGTATTCACCCTTTAATATGGTATGGGTCCATGAAAAAAAATCTGACAGCACGGTCCGATTTTCATGGACTGACATATTGGAGAAACGTTTTTTTTCTCCACCTCCAAGAAAATCGGACCCCACTCCTATCAAACCCTGATCAAAATCTGATCAGAGTTAGATTAGCATATTCATAACATTTTTCTCAGATGGAGAGAAAATGGTCGTGTTCACCTGCCCTTAAGGTGTGAGAGTTTTTATAGGAGCACTACATAACGAACTGATGAGAGAGTTGACTAAGCTGGGTGGACACAAGGAGTGTCTTTTTCTTATTACACAGGTGTCAAATTCTGTTAATCGCTACCATGTATGAACCCACCTAAATTTATGTATGGATTGCCTATTTTCATGAATTCTATAAATATACAAACACTCTTGGAAACCCCTGGAGATTGTTGGCAATCACAAGTCTTTGTATTTCTACTATTCCCGCCGGCTGTAAACTGAATCCTAGAAACTTTCAGCTAAAGTAATTTTTGCTATAACACTGATCTACCAGTTATCACATATGCAGTGGATAGAGTGAATCAATGGAAACTAGGAAGATGTCATTGCAGCCAGAACACCACTTTAGAGTAAGTCATGATTATGTTGGACTCCACATTCAACAAGTACTGCTCCTGGTTTCACTGGGTTCCTAAACAGGACACCTAGATAGTTATACAGCTACTTCTTTTCACCACAAGGTATTGGAGGGCCATGTCTACACCCTGCAGCCCAGCACCTCCCAGATAATATAATGGGGGAGGATTGCAGCACTTTATAGCGCTAAAGCTTTATCCACATACAATATGTCTCTATTGCTGTATCTACATTCCATCTACAGCCAAAGAGGAGGGGAAAATATAATCACTGGTTTGGGATTAGATGCAAATTTGGAGCCTAACTTTACAAAAACAAATCCAGAAAAGTTGATCTGTTTGATTTACTGTATGCAGTAAGATCACAGGGATATGGCGGGGCATGCCAGGAATTTCCGATTGTTTAGTATTTATTGATTTATGAACCTTTCCGGTTCTGTAAAGAATTATTACCTCTGTGTTTGTTTTCAACAGGGTCAGATATGTATGTTCTATTATTATTACAGACAATAGTAGACAGCAACCAATGGGCGGTACCACCTCCACCCTGGGTTGTCGCTCTGCAGTTCTTCTGGGGTATGCCACTAGTGCATCACTTTTTCTAATCCATCCATTCATTCATCCATCCATCCTTCCATCCATTCGTATATTTATGCTTCATTTAATATTTTACCAATAAGTAAATTATTTGATTACACTTACTGATTACAGGTAAATTGGACCTTAATTTCATTAAAGCCCCTCTTTTTCATATTGATTGCAAACAGGATAAAGGAGTTTAGAGTCAGTGTTCTATCTGTGTGTTTCAAGCAGTCTAAGCCCAGTATATGTTTTGGAAATAGATTACAATGGTCTAAAATGACAAAAGGAGCAATATATTACCAATCCCCCTGAGGAAGCAATATTCATTGTGAAACGTACGTTGGGGACTGCTGACCGGTGCACTTTACCTCCTGCAGCAATGGGTATACCTTTAAAAAATTTTGTTTGATTACACTCATCCGTTTGAACGTGGATTTTCTGATGTTTGTAGTTGTATTAACTTTCCTCATAGTCATTCCCACGATACCCCTTATGATACTTATCTCTTGTGGTTGGTCTCCGGGGAAGATTTTTGTTTCAATGTATTTGCTGTCAACCTCTGTTGCTACTTTACTTGGACACTTTGTCCCTCTGAACGGAGCTATGCTTATCATATATTTTGAAGCAGGCTACTAAGATGAGTTTTTAGATGAGTGTCTTTTTACCTTGCATTTATTTTACATCTCAGTGCAACCCGGCCAGCATTTTTTTCTTACTGCATATGCCATTTACTCATTCACTTTACCATTTTAATGTGTTCTGTCGCACTTATGTGTCTTTTTGTATTCGAATAAAAATTAAAATATTTTTTGATATTTTTGACTCAGGTTCTCCTTTTTTCCAATTGCTCAGTTAGTAGTGAATCTGCTCTGCATAATATTTGTTTTGGGTCTTATGTGCATGCAATTGTGTTACGACTAATTATACTTATCTGGAGGATTTTTTTCATATTCCAATCCCCTGTTGCTCTTGGGCGAAAACTTGTGAATATGTGACCTCTGCAGCCAATCACAGACTGTAGCGGTAGTAGGTTGATGACACTGAGATCATGGCTGCGGTCAGTGATTGGCTGCAGTACTCACAAGTCATATTTTATGCCAATAATTCATCACTGGAGCTGTCTGAAAAGAGACCAACTGGGAATTAGGGAAGCAGCAGGGGATTAGTATGGTCATTATTACTTTGATATCTTAGACCACTATTAGTTGTTTGCATAAAAAAAATCCCATTATTATAATTATGTAACTTGGATTGTATAAGTATTATAGGAGCTAAATGAAATTATCTATTTATCTATTATCTATCTATCTATTTATCTATCTATCTATCTATCTATCTGTTATCTATCTATCTATTATCTATCTATCTATCTATCTATCTATCTATTATCTAACTATCTTTTATCTATCTATATCTATTATCTATCTATCTATTATCTATCTATCTATCTATCTATCTATCTATTATCTAACTATCTTTTATCTATCTATATCTATTATCTATCTATCTATCTATCTATCTATCTATCTATTATCTAACTATCTTTTATCTATCTATATCTATTATCTATCTATCTATCTATCTATCTATCTATCTATCTATCTATCTATCTATCTATCTAATCTATCTATAATCTATAGTATCTCTTATCTGTGAATCTATCTTTTTAGGGGTATCGTTTCTCCTTATGGAGAGTGACATACCATCTCTGGCTTGTCAAGGTAAGGAGGCTTATTCGCCGTGCAATGCTCCTCTGGGAAATATAATATGCAAATTGCCTCTTCTGAGAAAAGGAGGACTTAACTCTATAGCGCCACCTGTTGGAAGTAGCTACTTCCAACAGGTGGCGCTATAGAGTTAAGTCCTCCTTTTCTCAGAAGAGGCAATTTGCATTCTATCTTTTTAGTTATTTATCTGTCTCTCTAGTATCTATCGATCTCATACCCATCTATCGGCCATTGGTGTCTTATAGACCTGCTGCATTTTGCAGCACAAGTAGTCGTGCAGCCATAAATTGCTCATCTTTCCCCCTGAACAGACGCAGTCACATTCAGATGCAGCTTCTGCTGTCAGCAGCCATAGAGCAGATGCCAGCCAGGACCAGTCCTGCACAAAACTCACAACCGTCGCTCGGGGTATTAAGACCTTGGACATGAAAGGGGAGAGCAGCGACATGCCAAGTGTAGTACAGTAGTTTGGGCCCCGTCCAACAAAATATAAATAGAGGGTGGATTAGCTGGATAAAGCCGAGTTATTACAAGAATTTATCAGTGTTCGGGAGATAAGTTAGAGGAGATATTATGCTCAGTATTCCTAAAATGGTCTCAGTTTAGACATGCAAACACATGATCAATCATTGCTGCATTTTGACTGTATATATAAGCGGCTGATGCGACTTTCCAGTAGATTTGTACATTGCTCAGACGGTATAAACATTAGAAGCAGATTGTGGTTTCACGGCTTGTGTTGACCCGCAGTGCTCGTCCAGATGTTCTGTGTCATTGTGACCACATACAGTAATGCCGGTCCACCATGAGACTTTGGTATTGTCATTGTCGGGAGTTCTGCTGCTATATATACAGTACAGACCAAACGTTTGGACACACCTTCTCATTTAAAGATTTTTCTGTGTTTTACTTGTGTTCTTTAGCCCAAACAAGTCTCTTCTGCTTGTTGCCTGTCCTTAGCAGTGGTTTCCTAGCACCTATTTTACCATGAAGGCGTGCTGCACAAAGTCTCCTCTTAACAGTTGTTGTAGAGATGTGTCTGCTGCTAGAACTCTGTGTGGCATTGACCTGGTCTCTAATCTGAGCTGCTGTTAACCTGCGGTTTCTGAGGCTGGTGACTCGGATAAACTGATCCTCAGAAGCAGAGGTGACTCTTGGTCTTCCTTTCCTGGGGTGGTCCTCATGTGAGCCAGTTTCTTTGTAGCGTTGATGGTTTTTGCCTCTGCATTTGGGGACACTTTCAAAGTTTTCCCTATTTTGCGGACTGACTGACCTTCATTTCTTAAAGTAATGATGGCCACTCGTTTTTCTTTACTTAGCTGCTTTTTTCTTGCCATAATACAAATTCTAGCAGTCTATTCAGTAGGACTATCAGCTGTGTATCCACCAGACTTCTGCACAACACAACTGATGGTCCCAACACCATTTATAAGGCAAGAAATCCCACTTATTAAACCTGACAGAGCACACCTGTGAAGTGAAAACCATTCCCGGTGACTACCTCTTGAAGCCCATCAAGAGAATGCCAAGTGTGCAAAACAGTCATCAAAGCAAAAGGTGGCTACTTTGAAGAACCTAGAATATAAGACATATTTTCAGTTGTTTCACACTTTTTTGTTAAGTATATAATTCCTCATGTGTTAATTCAAAGTTTTGATGCCTTCAGTGTGAATTTACCATTTTCATAGTCATGAAAATACAGAAAAATCTTTAAATGAGAAGGTGTGTCCAAACTTGAGGTCTGTACTGTATGTATGTACTGAGCTGCATGACCGCCTAGGATGTCTACACTCTCGGGAAACCACAGTAGATTGCAATATTCCACCTCTTGATGGGATCTCACCATGATAATCTACAACATTGTTAGAGCGCAGTTAAAAGCGGATGTGTCATATTTTTAGATGGGTAAAATTGCAAAGTGCTGGTAAAAATAAGCAACTTTGCAATGAATGAATGGATTTAAGGCACGGAGTCCATTTGCAAGCTCTTTGCTTTAGGGCTCGTGCAGACAGCCGTAGAGTCTCTCATCCAAGAGAGTCTGGACGATTATGTAGATTACACAATAATACATTTCTGGTCAGTGTTTAATCTGAGACTCAGATTACAGTGATCCAATTCTCTTGGATGAGAGGATTGAGCACACTGTGAGGAGAAGATGGTCTGAGTGTGATCTGATGTTTGGTCGGATCGTACTCGGACAGAAAATACAGTGGTGTGAGTGAGCCCTTAGAGTTTCAAGTGCTGCTTTGAAAATGTCCAAATTGTTTGATCCAGACAGTTTCATCATCCTTATGCTTTTCTGATTCTGCAGAGGCAAAAATGTCTCTGCTTGCCACATCGGACAATGCACAATTGAAACAAGCAATAGGACCAAACGACTGATCCCAACCATCAATCATCAGGAGCGCATCGCCATCCCAGCAAACAGGAAGCCAGGAGGCAGGGGAGCACTGTGCTCCTGAAGATTGAAAGCCAGACAACGCTGTTTGGTCGTATTGCAGCACAACAAATCATCAGGGATCTAAATCTACCAGCAGATTTCATGCAACTTATGCAACGTGGTTATCACAACTTGAAGATGACCACAATTAATTAATTGTGGTTCAATATAGCATCGACATTTATAAACTTTGGTCACTCGACAAAAATCAGTCAAAGTCTCCCTGTAGCTCCAGCTTTCCATTACTGTTGGATGCCTGGTTGTTCTCAACGCCCCCCCACACACACGCATACACCCAAACTCATGCACACACACACACCCCACACGCACTCACACACACGCGGACACATACACACATTCCGGGCCCTATGTCCCTCCATGTCTGATTTTAGGGGAAATAAATTACCAATGAGCTGTATTTTTACCTGCCATGATCCTTAGTCAAACTTGAAGATAAGTGGCAATAAATATATGTGTTTGACCAACAGACTTGTACAGTGTTTTGCATATCTTGCTGTTAGAAGTGTCTGGGAAAGGCATGAAGAAACTGAGAAATTGCACCTTTTGGCCTAGGCTTGGAAAGATTAACTGCAAGGACCATGGCATTAAATGAGTAGTCTAATCAGAGAAAATCCCTTTAAAAAGTGCTAGTCAATGTGATTAGTTAAATAGCCAAGTTCTTCTTCCAGCATCTGCAGCGCCCCAGAGTCCTGGTCGTTGCAGTACTGTCGCTCAGCCACTAAGGGGAGTGATGGTATGTCTGATGGCACTAAAGGAGTTCACCTGACCAGGTATCACAGTCACACATTACACTTCACACTCCGGCCACCAGGGGGAGCAAAGGGTTCTATGTATTAGGCCACTCCTCACACTCTGGTAAAACTGGGGGTTGGATAGGAAGTTAGGGAGAAGCTGACTGGGTTTTGCCCAGGTAACATCTAGTGAGAGAAGAGCGTTGCTTGGGAAGATCCAGGGGGGTTACTGCCAGGGGTGGGATCCTGACAGAGGCCTAGCGAAAGGACAGATCGTCACTTCATTGCGGCGGCATCTTAAGAAAGGACACGAAGCGAAGTATATTGTGGAGAAGTGAGAAACGAGATCACAGCACAAAGGCGAGAGAACCAGTAGGAGTCATGCCCTGAGATCGGCAACATCCTACTGAGGCGCGTAGCCGGTGGCCGGAACACCGAGGAAGTATTGGGCTCTACGCATTACTTCAAACCAATGGCAGGGCAGTTAATTTTAGGTTGGCTGTCTCACCTAAATCACCTAATGAAGACAACGGAGGCAATTGTGGGAGAGGGGCGTCTCCAGGGTCCCTATAAAATAACTCCAGGCCTACCCCGTCATACGGGTGCGTCCTATCCATATCATCTGGGGGACGGAGAGAAAGAACAGAAACATACACGACAGTTGTGAGGACTATCCCGTGGTGCTCAGCAGGGAAGTACTACAACACCCAGGCGCTAGTAGGTAGGCACTGATTTCCACCTGCAAAGGGAACTCTGGATGTGCCTTCGGACCGGCCGGTCTCAGCCAGCCCTGTCAGCAGTGCTCTGGATTGTGGATGCCGAAGCCTTCAGTAAAGAGGTAAAGAGACTGCAACCCTGCGTCCTCGTTATTTACTGTGACCTACACCACCACCTACACCTTTTATTGGGCGCCCCTTAGCAGGACCACGGACCGAGTCAGGCCACCGTGACATCCTCAGAACCGAGAGACCCGGATCCGAGTACCCCGTTGTCCTGCGTTTGGGGGCCACTCCACATCTATGTCAGATCGCTGATTTAAATGGCGAAACCTGTGGCCAGCCAGGCATTTTCCCTGTATCATCCATGTTCATACAGTATTACATAGTGATCATTCAGATAAATAACCACCATGTAATACAAGGACTGCTCAAAACGTCCATAGCAAGAGCTAACTGGAGTATATAGACACTCCCACTGCCCACTCCCCATTATCTATGTGCCCAATAGGGCTAACGGACATGGGATGTCTTTACAACTAATTATTATTTTATTATTGTTATTATTATTATTATTATTATTATTATTATTATCTTTTTAAACTTTATGAACAGTTACAAAAGCCAGATATATTAGGTAAAAAATTTGAAATATGTTGAATAAATGAATAATTATAATGATAGTTATTATTTACTAATGTTGATAATAATAATATACATTACAATATTAATGATTTATATTATTATGAATTATTATTATTATTAATACTTAATCTTATAAATAATAAAAATAAAATAAATACTTTTATTCTTCTTCTTGCTATTATGTTCTTATTGTTATATTCATCATCAATATTATTATTATTATTATTATTATTTCGAATGGCTGGTGGGAATCGAGTGTTGTAGCCTCCTGGATCCCTTTTTGCCCCTTTTGCCCCTATAATCCATTTAACTCTACCTGGTATATCTTTACATGTCCATTTTTAAGACCATAATTCTGAATATTTCCTTAAAGTTTATTAAAAATAGAATAATCTTCCAATTTTTTTTGAATTTCAGTAATAATAACAAGAACGGTAACCGCATATTAGTCTATTAAGAATGATAATAAAAGTATTACTTCCATATTAACATTTTTAATATTATATTCCTATCTAAATAGTATTTTAATAACAAAAAAAAAAAGTGAAGCAGAAGTAAATCCGTCCACTCCACTTCTGAACACCTAGATTACGTTTCTACATTCGGATAAACGTTTGCCTATTTAGTAAATAATATTTGGGGAATTTTTCATTATTATTATTCTTCTTTCTCTCCCCCCTTCTCTTCCTCTTCCCCCTTTCCCTATAATTATTCCCGAGGTATTATCTGAAAAATTGTCTCCGCGGAAATAAGTAAATTTAAATATTAACAAACTGCCATGAAACCACTGATCCGTCCGGCCTAAATTCTCCAGTGACTTGCTATTATCACTTTGTTTCATGTCACATATGAAAATAAACTATCGGCGTTGATGTGTAGGTATCATTTTTGAATTGCAGAGATATGGTAATAAGCCAAGGCTGCTTAGCATCCTTCCATTTTAACTACTAAAAATATGCAAATTCCAGGGCAAACACCCGCCCGCCCGCGCTCTTGCACATACACACGCACAAATCCACGCCGGAGCATATACATCAAGTAATATTGGTGGGATTATATAAGTTTAAAGGGAAGAAAAATGCCTTTTAGGATCCGTATCTCCCGGAGCAGATAGGCACCATTATCAGGAAAATGACTGCCTTTCAGTGTTGAAACAGTTAAAAGAGTTCGACGGCCACAAAAGAGATTTCTTCAGAATTATCTCCTGCCTCACATTTGCTCTTAGGCAAGCAGTTTAAAAAAGCCCAGTGATTGAGCCAGTGATCCAATTTGAAATGCAGAAATGATTAGAGCTGCTTGCCTCATTTCATATCGAAATTCTCTGATTTATGACAGGGCTGCAGCCAAGATCTATCTCCAAAGGGAATTAGTGTGCAAGTTTGCATATTTTTGCTATTGAGGTTTCTGATAGCAGCTGCTAGCTAGAAATGCAGAACTGGGAGGTGGCAGAGGAATATTTCTTTAATTTTTGTTGTTGTGTGTGTGTAGCCGGTAAAGTAAGGCTTAGATAAGAACCTTATATGTAGGACATATATACCCTCTTGACCAACGTGGGGCATATATACCAGTCCAAGCAAATAGACTAATTGTAACATACCATAAAAGAATGATCAAGCCTCCAAACGATAATCTGAATACTAATGAGCCGTAGGACTTCAATCATGCCCCTGACCTATCCGGCACCATGTAGAACGTATGATGAAGCTGAAATAGAATTTAGTAAAGAAATAAAAAAGAAATAAAAAGATGACTTACCTTATCTGGAATTTACATGAAGTGTTAACAGTTAAAAAAGAGAAAGATGGGATTGCATGCTCGTATTGTAATATTATATTTTGTGTTTTTTTTTATTTGTTTAGATGCCATCGGTTCTTTTTGGGTGGATTAAAGATGCTAAGCAAATGGGTTTTAATTTGACATTCATTAGAGTCAAGGTCACAATTTAGCTTGGAAAAGGTTAGTACGTACTATGGTATCCTATGATAAGTTAAGTTATTAAAAGTTGCATTTACGGCGCAGATAGGCATCCGTATAACACGGGTGATGATCGCATCACAGTGAACGGACTGGCCGACTGCTCTCCTGACCTGAGGGTGTCAGCGGCATAGAAATACATGCTGTCAAACTCGGGTCAGGAGAGCCGCCGGCCAGTCCGTTCGCTGCGATGTGATCGTCATCCGTGTTATACGGCCGTCTGACTGTGCCCTTGGTATAGTTGGACAATGTTACCCAGGTATAGAGCTCAATGGTACAAAAGGGGATATTTTCCAGCACCAAAGAAAGGTAGTTAAAATGTAGCCTTCAATGATGTAGGATAAAAAAAATTAGTAGAGGAGAATGATATTAAGTTGTACGGGCTGTGGTGCGGTAAATGAGAAGCCTGTTGCTTTCCGTAATGGTTCTTTATTGTTCCAACGCATTTCGGAACTGAACCATCACCTTTCTCTTGGTAAGATGTAAGATGTTTGATTCTTTTTAACTTGAGAAAAACGTCAGTCTGGTGCCGAAATGAGTTAGGGTAATAAAAAACTATTTCGGAACACTAAAGGCTTCTGATTTACTGCACCGCTGCCCGTTCAACGTGATATCGTCTTCCTCTACTATTAATCATCCTCAAGAAAGTTTTCTCCTTCAGCCACGGGACAGCAACAGCAGTTACAGGTGTCTACAGGTGTTGTGCCTTCACACAACATCGCTAGGTGAGCGGATACTCCTCCTTTTACTTTCATTCCCAGGTGATACTGCTTTATGTGTGTGCGCTTTTGTTCCTTAGTTTTTCAGGAGAAAAAATTGTCAGAATGTGCACATTTCAAATAAAAATCAACATAATGCTTATGCGTTTCGGATAGAACAATCCTTATCCATAGCTTTTATTAAGTTTTTCTATCCGAAACGCATAAGCATTGCTTTTTCTTTACATATGTGTACATTCTGCTAAATTTTGTATCCTATATGATTAAAGGGAACCTGTCACCCCCAAAATCGAGGGTTAGCTAAGCCCACCAGCATCAGGGGCTTATCTACAGCATTCCGTAATGCTGTAGATAAGCCCCCGATGTATCCTGAAAGATGAGAAAAAGAGGTTAAATTATACTCACCTGGGCGGGCGGTCCAATTTGGTGGGCGTCGCGGTCTGTTCCGGCTCCTCCCATCTTCATCAGATGACATCCTCTTCTGGTCTTCACGCTCCGGCGCAGGCGTACTTTATCTGTCCTGTTGAGGGCAGAGCAAAGTACTGCAGTGTGCAGGCGCCGGGCAAGGTCAGAGAGGCCCGGCGCATGCGCACTGTAGTACTTTGTTCTGAAGAGGACGTCATCTGATGAAGATGGGAGGCGCCGGACCGGACCGCGACATCCATCGGACCCGACCAGGACCACCCCTGGGTGAGTATAATCTAACCTCTTTTTCTTATCTTTTAGGATACATAGGGGGCTTATCTACAGCATTACAGAATGCTGTAGATAAGCCCCTGATGCTGGCTGGTGGGCTTAGCTCACCCTCGATTTTGGGGGTGACAGGTTCCCTTTAAAGGCTAAGTTTTAACTACTTTCCTTTGGTGCTGGGTGCGGTACAACATCCATTTTTAGACCATTGAGAGCTATTTGACCTGGAAGCCAGACCAGTGCTTACTCCGTGCACTACACCCAGACCACAGAGTGTCTACCCTGGAAGTCTCCTGGGATACTCATCTCTAATACAGGAGTGGGGAGCTCAATTGACACTTTTTGGATTTTTTTTCCCAAGTATAGAGTGCCAGAGGGTTTCAACATACCATGTCGCTTGGCCAAGATACAAAGCTAGGACAGTGAATTGAATCATTGCCCCAACTAAAGGAAAGTCTAGCTATGGCATGGGTATAAATAACGTCAGTGGCCCTTATAAGCAATGCTTGATGTTATGTAGATAATTGGGCCCAGAAAGCTGCAGAACCTTATTTTTATGACTTTAACAGACTTTTTACATTGCAATTTTTTTAAAGTGTTGAATAAAACTCTATTGCATCTTTACAAGATTACTGAAATGTGTTCATTTTTTAAACTCAATTGTCAGATTTTACGTTTTCATTAAGAACTGGATAATTGTTTTGACCAGAACTTATATACTGATGGCCTATCCTTAAGAAAAGTTATCAATATCAAATCGATGAGAGTCTGACACCCCTAGAAATCAGGGCGTTTGCAGCACTAGCGGTGGCTGGATGTAAACAGTGTACAGAGCGGGTTCAGAACATCCTCGTACTGCAGCTATATTCCCATTCACTTTAACAGATCATCAATATAAGTCCTAAACTATCCCTTTAAGGTCCACCCTCATATTAAAGTAATGTCATACAATCTCAATGCCAAGATCATTAAAGCCAGCCAATCGTCTATTGTGTCTGGGGGCTTCCCATCTGTACCCCACCCCATCCTTCCAGGAGACAATGTGAGAACGCATGCACGCTCGGCCAAATTGAGTATGCATATGTTTGGCAAGGCAATGTCCAAAAGGATTGATGTTTACTGAATAAGTGTTCAGTCGATAGCTATATGAGGGTTAAAAGCAATTATTGAGTCTGTTCATATAGTATTTGGAGCTTATGTCCGTTAGTCTGGTGAAAAGGCATAGGCCACATGTTTGCAACTACACAGCCTACAGAGCGTTGACAACGACTCCTAGTATATAAAATGATGTACATTTTTTATAGGATCCAGGTGTAGTAAAGTGTTCAGACTACATTTTACGGTAAAGTTATATATCGATGTATTAAAGCCCAGTGAATGCCAAGCTGACACTATTTTGGCACACAGTTTGGATAATGCTTGTCTATTGGTTTTCCCCTGTAGATGTGCGTTAAACAGTAAAATTTGTGGATATTGGATCTTGGAAATAGAGGTTGTTTGATGTCCCCTTATGGTTTACAACAAAAGAGAAATATCCCAAATTCTGGAACCAATGGTTGAAAAGACTACAGATTCTACAAAAGGCATAAAGAGCACTTCTTTCTACATTAATTAAAACAAAATTGTATCTAAATTTCAATAAAATTGAGAGAAAATAGCTTGAAATACGTTTGTCTAACGGCCCCTATAAACATTTGGCTAACCTTGCCCAATCATGGCCGACGGGTTCAGCCGACAGTGTTAGGACCCAACTGACAGGTGGATCAGAATGCACAATTATGGGCTGTCGGTCTTTTTGTTCTGTAAGAGATAATCCGCTATCCGAGATATCTAGCAGCGACTCTCTCTTAGAGAAGGTCCTATGTATGGAGGAGTGGTGAGAAATAGCTGCCATCCGAACAATAGGCCAGACCATAATTTAGCCAACAGTTATCTATGGCGTTTGGGCTCTGTTATTCTATAGACAAAGAATGAAGCAATGGTGCACAGTGCCTGATCGACAGTCACTTTATTCGTACAGAGAACTTGATCTTGGGATTAGCGTGGAAGTCCCAATGGTCGAACCCCTAGTGATTAGCATCTTATCACCTATCCTTAGCATCCTTTAGGACTTTTGTCAAAGGATTCTCAAACACTATAGGTACCGTCACATTAAGCGACGCTGCAGCGATAGCGACAACGATGCCGATCGCTGCAGCGTCGCTGTTTGATCGCTGGAGAGCTGTCATACAGACCGCTCTCCAGCGACCAACGATGCCGAGGTCCCCGGGTAACCAGGGTAAACATCGGGTTGCTAAGCGCAGGGCCGCGCTTAGTAACCCGATGTTTACCCTGGTTACCAGCGTAAAAGTAAAAAAAACAAACAGTACATACTCACCCAGCGTCCCCCAGCTTCTGCTTCCTGACACTGACTGAGCTCCGGCCCTAACAGCACAGCGGCTTTCACTTTCACTTTAGGGCCGGCGCTCAGTCAGTGTCAGGAAGCAGACGCTGGGGGAGGTATGACGCTGGGTGAGTATGTACTGTTTGTTTTTTTTACTTTTACGCTGGTAACCAGGGTAAACATCGGGTTACTAAGCGCGGCCCTGCGCTTGGTAACCCGATGTTTACCCTGGTTACCAGTGTAAAACATCGCTGGTATCGTTGCTTTTGGTGTCAAACACAACGATACACGGCGATCGGACGACCAAATAAAGTTCTGGACTTTATTCAGCGACCAGCGACATCACAGCAGGATCCTGATCGCTGCTGCGTGTCAAACTAAACGATATCGCTAGCGAGGACGCTGCAACGTCACGGATCGCTAGCGATATCGTTTAGTGTGACGGTACCTTTAGTTGATCATAGGGTGTCCTGTTGCTGAGACTCCCAGCGTTAAGCTGCAATCTATTGAGAAATCCGGACTTGAGACAACGCAAATGACTTAAATAATGATATTACTATGGCTTCAAATGAAATATTGCAAATATAAAAGGCCAATTTCATTTCCTTGATGGGATATGGTGCTACATGTTAATTTAATCCTGAAAAGCCCTTTCATCTTCCTAAGACTTATTGGGAAATCTCTGGGAAAATTCAGGATTTATAACATGGACTAACATAGGATACGTGCAGAGCTCAGTTATTATTTCTTGCCTAATGTGCCCCAATGGAATATCTTACAGTGATGGTAGTTACTAGATTATTGGACATTTCACTATGTAAGTATATCGGTAATAGCATAAGCTCTTGACTACAGATGTATATTTTTGTTTAATCTTGGCTCATAATGTAGAGTTAGAAGAAAATACTGGATATGTGATAGTTAAACCATGTATGTTCTATAAATCTGAATTTCAATTAATGGGACCATACAAGGATGACAAATGTACGGTATGCATACATCAATGTTCTTCCTATAATGAAGGAAAATCAGGCGAATACGCATATGTTGGTGCGATCAGACAACCATTTAAAGTGTATGGAGCTCTCTTAACTCTGCCTGTAACATGTTTGCCGACTCCTGTGCCTTCTGTTGCTGCTTCGACCACTCAGTGTCATCGTGTTTTTGTTGCAGGGGACACGTGACAGCATAGGTCTTGTTTTATTCCTGGGACTTTTAGTGCCATGATATTGGGGAGCTATGGGGTTAACTGTTTGGTTTTGAATACTCCTTTTCAGAGCCCTGAGCAGGGCTGCCTACTGTTTAAACCCCTGGATCTATGACTTCCACTGCCAGTCAATGTTCTGTTTACCTGGCTTGTAGCTCCTGTCCATGGGCTTGCGTTTTCTTCCTGATTTCTCCAATGTTCAGGCCTTGGCTTGAATTCTAACCATCCTCTTGTTTTCTGATTTTTGTCCCTGATGTGAACTCTTGGCATTTACTCCATATGGCAATGGCAACCCTTCTTGCCTTTGTATTGCTCCTCTTGCCAGCAAACTTTCCTTGGAAGCAATCCAGTGGATCCTGTTAGGTGTAAGACCAGATCTCTGTACAGGGATTAAAGGGTGAAGGCCATGGTTCCTCTGGAATCTGCCAGATGGAGTGGCTTGGGCAAAGTTTGACTGAGGTAGCCTTTATGAGCCCCGTGGCTTTTAAGAGACGTGGCTCTCCCCCAACATGATATCAGAGAAAAGATGAATGTGGCCACTTTAATTTCAATAGTTAATTGTTTTCTTCAGCAAGTAGTCTGCTGGTAGACTATCTGCCAAGGAAAACAATTGGCTATTGAAATTGTCTGACAGAGAACATAAGTGCTCTGCTGAGCGTTCCTATGTATGGGAGAATTGGGACAGATAAAAGTTGGATGAAAGAGCATTTGGTTTTCAGCTATCTGGGTAGGCAATATCCAAGTCCATTGGCTTCCCTGATACAATATATAACTATATCTATAATATAACGCTGGGAGCGTCACTCTGTCCGAAGCCTTTATAGACTGCGCAAGCGCAAGCGCCGGCGCAGTCTGGACCCCACAGAGCGACGCTCCCAGGAGATCGCGGTATGCGTAAGCGCTGAACGCACACCGCGATCTCCAACAGAGAAACAGGGACGAGCCAGGAGGCGGAGGGTGAGTATGCTTACCTGTCCCGTTCCACCGACGCCATTCCGGGCCATGAATATCCCCCTGCTCCCGGAATCGGCGCCTGCGCAGTCCGCGCTTTCCGGCGCCATTTTCTTGAAGACACATTGCAGTGTGTCTTCAAGAAAATGGCGCCGGAAAGCGCAGACTGCGCAGGCGCCTTATCCGGCACCAAGAGGACACAGAAAATCTGTCCTCCTGGTGCCGGAAAAGGGGCCTGCGCAGTCCGCGCTTTCCGGCGCCATTTTCTTGAAGACACACTGCAATGTGTCTTCAAGAAAATGGCGCCGGAAAGCGCGGACTGCGCAGGCGCCGATTCCGGGAGCAGGGGGATATTCATGGCCCGGAATGGCGTCGGTGGAACGGGACAGGTAAGTATACTCACCCTCCGCAAGTAACAAATTGCTGTGCCATGAGGCTGTGGCACTTCATGCCACAGCTATTTGTTACTTACGCCACTTACGTCCACAGCCACCGCACCCAGCACAGCCACCGCACCCAGCACAGCCACGCACAGCCGCCACACCCAGCACAGCCGCCGCACCCAGCACAGCCGCCCACAGCCACGCACAGCCGCCCACAGCCACACACAGCCGCCCACAGCCGCCGCACCCAGTACAGCCGCCGCACCCAGCACAGCCACCCACAGCCGCCGCACCCACCACAGCCACCGCACCCAGCACAGCCACGCACAGCCGCCGCACCCAGCACAGCCGCCTACAGCCACGCACAGCCGCTGCACCCAGCACAGCCGCCCATAGCCACGCACAGGCGCCTACAGCCACGCACAGCCACCGCACCCAGCACAGCCGCCGCACCCAGCACAGCCGCCGCACCCAGCACAGCCACGCACAGCCGCCGCACCCAGCACAGCCGCCGCACCCAGCACAGCCACGCACAGCCGCCCACAGCCACGCACAGCCGCCGCACCCAGCACAGCCGCCGCACCCAGCACAGCCGCCGCACCCAGCACAGCCTCGCACAGCCGCCCACAGCCGCCGCACCCAGCACAGCCGCCGCACTCAGCACAGCCGTCCACAGCCGCCACACCCAGCACAGCCACGCACAGCCGCCCACAGCCACGCACAGCCGCCGCACCCAGCACAGCCGCCGCACCCAGCACAACTGCCGCGCCCAGCACAACCGCCGCACCCAGCACAGCCACGCACAGCCGCCCACAGCCACGCACAGCCGCCCACAGCCACGCACAGCCGCCGCACCCAGCACAGCCACCGCACCCAGCACAGCCGTCCACAGCCGCCGCACCCAGCACAGCCACGCACAGCCGCCTACAGCCACACACAGCCGCCTACAGCCACGCACAGCCGCCGCACCCAGCACAGCCGCCGCACCCAGCACAGCCACGCACAGCCGCCTACAGCCACGCACAGCCGCTGCACCCAGCACAGCCACCGCACCCAGCACAGCCGTCCACAGCCGCCGCACCCAGCACAGCCACGCACAGCCGCCGCACCAACCACAGCCACCGCACCCAGCACAGCGACGCACAGCCGCCGCACCCAGCACAGCCGCCGCACCCAGCACAGCTGCCCACAGCCACCCACAGCCACGCACAGCCGCTGCACCTAGCACAGCCACCGCACCCAGCACAGCCGTCCACAGCCGCCGCACCCAGCACAGCCGCGCCACATACAGCCGCCCGCACTCAGCACAGCCGCCGCACTCAGCACAGCCACCGCACCCAGCACAGCCGCCTACAGCCACGCACAGCCGCCTACAGCCACGCACAGCCGCCGCACCCAGCACAGCCGCTGCACCCAGCACAGCCGCCGCACCCAGCACAGCCACGCACAGCCGCCGCACCCAGCACAGCCACCGCACCCAGCACAGCCGTCCACAGCCGCCGCACCCAGCACAGCCACGCACAGCCGCCCACAGCCATGCACAGCTGCCTAGAGCCACGCACAGCCGCTGCACCCAGCACAGCCACCCACAGCCGCCGCACCCAGCACAGCCGCCACACCCAGCACAGCCGCCGCACCCAGCACAGCCGCCGCCCACAGCCACACACAGCCGCTACACCCAGCACAGCCACCGCACCCAGCACAGCCACCCACAGCCGCCCGCACCCAGCAGCGCCATGCACAGCCGCCCGCACTCAGCACAGCCGCCCGCACTCAGCACAGCCGCCCGCACTCAGCACAGCCGCCCGCACTCCGCACAGCCGCCCGCACTCCGCACAGCCGCCCGCACTCCGCACAGCCGCCCGCAATGATGGGGGCGCAGGATGGAGCAGCACGTGATAGGATGGGGGCGCAGGATGGGAGCACATGACAGGATGGGGATGCAGGATGGAGCAGCACATGACACGGTGGAGCAGCACATGACAGGATGGGGCGCAGGATGGAGCAGCACATGGCATGGTGGAGCAGCACATGACAGGATGGGGCGCAGGATGGAGCAGCACATGGCACGGTGGAGCAGCACATGACAGGATGGGGATGCAGGATGGAGCAGCACATGACACGGTGGAGCAGCACATGACAGGATGGGGGCGCAGGATGGAGCAGCACATGACAGGATGGGAGAGCAAGATGGGAGCAGCACATACCAGGATGGAGACCATATACCAATATAAATGCTCGCCACCTGGGCGTAGAACGGGTTCAATAGCTAGTAGTATATATGGCTATATCACCAGCATCCAACCAAACTCCAACCACAAGTGGTGAAGACTATCCTCTCATCCACTCAAGACCATCATGCCAAAAGTCCACCATGTTTAACGATCCCCTCCATTGGCACTACTTAATTCTCAGCTTCATACTGTATTGATTGAAGTAATTGGGCCGCAGAAATTATTTTAATGGTTGCCCTATTTAATGATATCCCAATAATGCTTCTCTTCTGCCATTCCTTTGCCTATAAAGTTGAGTTGTCACTAAAGACGAGAGGATCGATTCATAAATAATCAAATTACTTGCAAATTTCCTGAAAATTTTGAATTCACCAAGTGAACATTTTGTCGGATTCTTTTAAGGACATGGAAAGGGTTAATAAATAATACAAAGATTATGTTCACCCTTCTTAGGCCTGCTTCTCATCTGTCCTGCCTCTGACCAGTAAACTGCTTGCTCCCTCTAATCTTCAAATCGGTCTTTGGATCTGCTGGCACTGACTAGACTTCAGATGGTCATGTGGGATGTAACCGATATCATGGACACCAGTGGTTGGCGTCACTCCCCATATGCTTGCACTGGACAATCCGAAGCATGATCCGAAGACCAGTGGAGGATAGATTAGGAGCAGGACTAGATCAAGTGAGTATAATCTTTTATTTTGTTTAATCCCATCTTGACCCACTCTTATTTCACTTTTGCGAGTCCCCCTTTCCCCACCCTTTGATGAAATTTGTGAAGAACTCCATTTTCTCATGATTCAAAATTTAATTCATTATCATGGCATGCTAGCAAAGCCCTTGAAAGGCTGCAAACTATGGGTGGCCAAATATGGACACGTATGGCATAAATGTCTCCTAGCATAGCATCTCGTAAGAACCCACTAAGGCCACATGTTCACACATAACATTTTTGTAGCTTTTGCAGTTTTTTTCCTGAATTTTTGGTGCTGATTACTTCATCAGTTCTATAAAATTGTTAAGGGCTGTGGTCGACCCCATGCCATGTCTCCTTCTGGATGTATCCCACACTTTCTGTGTCTATTTGCAGTGGAGGTTCTAGTGGTGGGCAGATATTTGCCAAAAAATGTAAAAATAGGAAACATTTGAAATTCCACTTCTTTGCTATCTTCACTTTATAGAAAACTTAAATATTAGAATTATATTTTTTATTAAATAGCAATAATTTATGATATCATAATAAAATACTGACCTTTACAATATTAACTACAGTTTTATCTTTCTTGCGCAAGTTTTATCGTGTTTTCACCTTCATATGTGGTAAAGGCAGGAAACCATCATCTGAATAAATAATTAGTGGAGCAGGGTCATTACTGCTAATTAGCAGTCAGTAGTGTGGCTTGTGTAACACCTGTAAAGTATTCGGGGGTCTCCACCTGGATCACATACTTCATATGTTCCCTGTCGTTCCTGGCAGGGAGTCTTCATTGGAATTCACACTTTGTCTACGTAGCTGGGCACGCTGCATGGTAACAGCCTTCATTTATGCCATCAGGTAAAAAGTATGTGATAACAGCAGAAGAATTTTACTTCTTACGCTACAAGTTTATGTATTAGCTGGCTGAGCTGCAGAGAGTGAATCTCATAGTAAGGGCCAAACTGTGCCCCCATTATGGTGCCGGGTGTTTCCTTTGTGGAGTGGAGGCGACTCTTGTACCCCTGACCAGAGATAGATAGATATGAGATAGATAGATAGAGATAGATAGATAGATAGATAGATAAATAGATAGATAGATAGATAGATAGAGAGATAATAGGTAGTTACAAAAAATGGAACAGCACTACTGATACATGAGTGCAAAGCTTCCCAGCAATCAGTCCATACTTGCCATATATAGTAGACAAAAATGTATTAGGTCCACATGGCGTGGTGACGTTTCGGCTCCAAGCCTATCTTTTTTGGAGAAAGGCTTGGAGCTGAAACGTTGCCACACCATGTGGAACTAATAAAGTCCACTTTATTTAAAACAATTTTTTGGAGTGCTGCTTTCCGTTTTTTTGTCTACTAGATAATAGGTAGATAGATAATAGATGGATAATAAATAGATAGATAATAGATAGATAATAAATAGTTAATAGATAGATAGATAGATAACAGATAGATAGATAATTGATAGATAAATAGATAGATAATAGATAGATAATAGATAGATATAGATAGATAATAGATAGATGAATAGATAGATAGATAATAGATAGATAGATAGATAATAGATAGATTGATAATAGATAGATAATAGATAATAATAGGTAGATAATAGATAGATAAATAGATAGACCAATATATAGATAGATAACAGATAGATGAATAGATAGATATATAGATAATAGATAGATAGATAATAATTAGATAGATAATAGATTGATAGAATTAGATAGATGACAGATAGATAGATAGATAGATAGATAGATAGATAGATAGATAGATAGTAGATAGATAACTAGATGGGCATTTCCTGAAGGAAATACATGGTGCTTGAACAGCGCTGCCAGGTTTACAGCAGCACTTACTTATCACACACAGGATGGGGGGCACTTACTTATCACACACGGGATGGGGGGCACTTACTTATCACACACAGGATGGGGGGCACTTACTTATCACACACAGGACGGGGGGCACTTACTTATCACACACAGGACGGGATGCACTTATCACACACAGGACGGGGGGCACTTACTTATCACACACAGGACGGGGGGCACTTGTTACACACAGGACGGGTGGGCACTTACTTATCACACACGGGATGGGGGGCACTTACTTATCACACACAGGATGGGGGGCACTTACTTATCACACACAGGACGGGGGGCACTTACTTATCACACACAGGACGGGGGGCACATACTTATCACACACAGGACGGGGGCACTTACTTATCACATACAGGACGGGGTACTTACTTATCACACACAGGATGGGGGGCACTTACTTATCACACACAGGACGGGGATACTTATCACAAACAGGATGGGGGGCACATACTTATCGCACACAGGATGGGGGTGCACTCACTTATCACACACAGGACGGGGGGCACTTACTTATCACACAAAGGACGGGAGGCACTTATCACACACAGGATGGGGGGCACTTATCACACACAGGATGAGGGGGCACTTATCACACACAGGACGGGGGCACTTATCACACACAGGATGGGGGGCACTTACTTATCACACACAGGATGGGGGCACTTACTTATCACACACAGTATGGGGAGCACTTACTTATCACACACAGGATGGGGGGCACTTACTTATCATACACAGGATGGGGGGCACTTACTTATCACACACAGGACGGGGGGCACTTACTTATCACACACAGGATGGGGGGCACTTACTTATCACACACAGCATGGGGGGGCACTTATCACACAGAGGACGGGGGGCACTTATCACACACAGGACGGGAGGACACTTATCACACAGGATGGGGGGGCACTTACTTATCACACACAGGATGGGGGGCACTTACTTATCACACACAGGATGGGGGGCACTTACTTATCACACACAGGACGGGGGGCACTTATCACACAGAGGACGGGGGGGCACTTATCACACACAGGATGGGGGCACTTACTTATCACACATAGGATGGGGGGGCACTTACTTATCAAACACAGGACGGGGGCACTTACTTATCACACACAGGACGGGGGCACTTATCACACACAGGATGGGGGGGCACTTATCACACACAGGACGGGGGGGCACTTACTTATCACACACAGGATGGGGGGCACTTATCACACACAGGATGAGGGGCACTTACTTATCTTACTTATATACAGACATCCCCCTATATACTGACATCCCCCTATATACAGGCACCGTACATTTGCATAGCTGCCATCTTTGTAAGGTTAGTGTAGCTGCACTGTGGCTTCAATACATGTCAGTTGGGGGTCATGGAAAGGTCGCCATTAATTCCTATGGGAAAATTTTTTCTTAAAATGCGATTTTTTTAAAAAACTACAAATCGGATCGACTCCAAAAATACATAGCACACCTGTCCCGACCAAGGGCTTCGAAACGCCGCCTGAACGGGTTCTCTTCGCCGAGCGGTTCGGGCCGCATTAATTGCAGAAAACGCGGAGAAGAAGAATAATCTACTATATGATTGTCTAAGGGTCACTTCCGTCTTTCTGTCTGTCCTTCTGTCTGTCTGTCTTTCTTTCTGTCTGTCACGGATATTCATTGGTCGCAGCCTCTGTCTGTCATGGAATCCAAGTCGCTGATTGGTCTCGCCAGCTGCCTGTCATGGCTGCCGCGACCAATCAGCGACTGCCACAGTCCGATTAGTCCCTCCCTACTCCCCTGCAGTCAGTGCCCGGCACCCGCTTTATACTCCCCGCAGTCACCGCTCACACAGGGTTAATGCCAGCGTTAACAGACCGCGTTATGCCGCGGGTAACTCACTCCATTACCGCCGCTATTAACCCTGTGTGACCAAGTTATTACTATTGATGCTGCCTATGCAGCGTCAATAGTAAAAACATCTAATGTTAAAAATAATAATAAAAAAAAAATCATTATATACTCACCTTCCGCCGCCTTTCCCGCTCCTCGCGACGCAAGCGGCAGGTTCCGGTGGCAAGGATGGTATGCGAGAAGGACCTGCCATGACGTCATGGTCATGTGACCACAACGTCATCACAGGTCCTGCGCGCCTGCGCGAGAAGGACCTGCCATGACTTCACGGTCATGTGACCACGACGTCATCACACCCTGGGACCGGAAGCTGCCGCCTGCACCGCACACAGGCGACAGAACTACAAGGGGCCCTCGGAAGGTGAGTATACACTCACTGGCCACTTTATTAGGTACACCTGTCCAACTTCTTGTTAACACTTAATTTCTAATCAGCCAATCACATGGCGGCAACTCAGTGCATTTAGGCATGTAGACATGGTCAAGACAATCTCCTGCAGTTCAAACCGAGCATCAGTATGGGGAAGAAAGGTGATTTGAGTGCCTTTGAACGTGGCATGGTTGTTGGTGCCAGAAGGGCTGGTCTGAGTATTTCAGAAACTGCTGATCTACTGGGATTTTCACGCACAACCATCTCTAGGGTTTACAGAGAATGGTCCGAAAAAGAAAAAAAATCCAGTGAGCGGCAGTTCTGTGGGCGGAAATGCCTTGTTGATGCCAGAGGTCAGAGGAGAATGGGCAGACTGGTTCGAGCTGATAGAAAGGCAACAGTGACTCAAATCGCCACCCGTTACAACCAAGGTAGGCCTAAGAGCATCTCTGAACGCACAGTGCGTCGAACTTTGAGGCAGATGGGCTACAGCAGCAGAAGACCACACCGGGTACCACTCCTTTCAGCTAAGAACAGGAAACTGAGGCTACAATTTGTACAAGCTCATCGAAATTGGACAGTAGAAGATTGGAAAAACATTGCTTGGTCTGATGAGTCTCGATTTCTGCTGCGACATTCGGATGGTAGGGTCAGAATTTGGCGTAAACAACATGAAAGCATGGATCCATCCTGCCTTGTATGGAGCATCTTTGGGATGTGCAGCCGACAAATCTGCGGCAACTGTGTGATGCCATCATGTCAATATGGACCAAAATCTCTGAGGAATGCTTCCAGCACCTTGTTGAATCTATGCCACGAAGAATTGAGGCAGTTCTGAAGGCAAAAGGGGGTCCAACCCGTTACTAGCATGGTGTACCTAATAAAGTGGCCGGTGAGTGTATGTTTATATTTTATTTTTTAACCTGTGACATATGTGGCTGGGCAATATACTATGTAGCTGGGCAATATACTGCATGACTGGCCAATATACTACGTGGGCTGGGCAATATACTACGTGGACATGCATATTCTAGAATAAGCGATGCGTTAGAATCGGGCCACCATCTAGTAATAATAATAGTAAAATATAAGAAATCGGATTACAATATGTTGCTTGAACTTAGAGGGTTCAACCACCATAATAGATAGATAGATAGATAGATAGATAGATAGATAATAGATTAATGGTATTAGATTGCTGTTATGAAGCCACTTCTTCTGCTTTCAGCTCACACAAGTTAAAAGCATTTTTCATCTTTTGTATTTCTTTCATTTAAATTACCTTTCCATTGAGAAGTGAGGCTTTGGGATGACAGGGAACAGACACGCCACAAGGAACGTCATGAAGAAAAGTAGAACAGTTGGAAGAGCAGCCATTTACACCTGACAAGTAAATTGTTTTACATTTTCCAGCCCGCGATTCTGCTGAATAAACTTTTCTTAGTCCTCATCTCTTGACTATTTTAACATCTGTTGTTCTTGGACAGCTATGTTACCAAGAGAGACTTTTCGGAGCTCGGTGTCTTGGCCTAGGAGGGTTTGCAGGCGATGAATTGTGTTCTTCCAATCTTCCTGCTAATTAATCCCCTTGTGTTTTATTCTTCACTCTTCGCAGACCCATCAGTGAGCTGATCTGCCGGAGGGGAGGTCATATTGGGAGATACACCTAAAAACACTACTTTGGACTCTGAGTTTCAGACACTTTATATGATTAAATATCTGCAGAGGCCAAATGATTATAATATGTGACGGAAGCTGCTGTATTCCAGCATTATTCTTTATGCTTCCTATTAACCTTTTGACATCAGGGCATATTACGCAGAACCACAATGTAAATCATCTTTATCTGGAGCAGCAGCGAACGTCTCGAGGAGCCCATAGCGAGTGAGAATGAACCTTACTAAGGCCAGACACACATTCTGCTGGCCATGTACATCATTTGACCACACTAATTGTGTCTCATAGGATCTGGGCTCAGGCATTGTATGGCCATGTTAAGTGTTGCCAATCCATGAGCCAACTAGAAAATCTTGCAAATGTGTTTTTTTAATAAACTTTAAAGTGCATCTGTCAAGTACTTTTTTTTAATGATAATATAGTCAGGACAAGATGTTATTTGCATGATACAGTAATTAAAAGAGCACTAATCACAGAAAATGTACAAATAAAACTATATATCCTAGTTCCGCCTACCTTTTCTTAATCCTATTCTGTCTAATATTACAATTAAAACTTAAAAAATTAAAAAAAAATATATATATATATATCCATTCTCTATATGTCTAAGTTTTCTCACCCATATCCACCTACTCCTCCTTATTTTCCTGAGACTGGCTGTAAGATAACTGGCTGCAGCAGGAACCTCTCCCCTCTGCCCTGTTTGTGGTAAAACAAAAGATGACCAAACTACACATTTGGCTAATAAAGGCTTCAGCCAAAGATGGAACTAGTGAGAAATAAAAATCTTACTCTGAAGGATTTTTACAAGACTGACTGTTTCAGGATCATGTAGAACATACACTAACTAATGAAGAGTGAAAGCAACTATATTTCTTGTTTAATTTAAAGGGGTTGTCCAAGGCTGACAGATTGATGAACTATCTGTAGGATAGGTCATTGGTATGAGATCAGTGGGGGTCTAACACAAAAAACCTCCATTGACTATCAAAAAAATGCTGGGACAGCGGCTGGAACTTCAGATGAGTATCGGACCCACAACAATCTCATACTGATGACCTTATGGATTGACCGTCAATATATCAGTCCTTACCAACCCCTTTATTCATGCATTTTAAGGTTTAATAGAGATAGCCACTTTTGTACAGACCCTTCTCAATTGTTCCCTTATAATATGTTAACCAACAAAGTGAATGGTCTGCCTCTCAGAATTTACTATTTACGAGAGCTGAAGGTATCGTTAAGTCTACCCCTATTAAGCAAAAGAGTCATGTATTGATAATGACTCATATTGAAGAGTCTCATATTGATGATGACCTTATGGATTGACTGTCAATATATCAGTTCTGAAGAACTCCTTTAGTCATGTATTTTAAGGTTTAATAGAGAAAGCCACCTTTGTACAGACCCTTCTCAACTGTTCCCTTATAATATGTTAGCCAACAAAGTGAATGGTCTTCTTCTCAGAATTTACTATCTGCGAGAGCTGAAGATAGCGTTAAGTCTACCCCTATTAAGCAAAAGACTCCCACAGCATCTTAAAGTATCACTTTAGTGAGACCCCTGTATGTTGCTACCTGATAAAATCATGGATCTGAGCTGTGTTGGTAACACATACAGCATCTACTCAGTGACTAGGGATGTCATATTTACTGTCTGCAATAGAGGTCTCACCTCTGGGATCCAGAATAGAAAAAAGGTATCCACAGACCTCCACAGGAGCAAGGGCAGCTCTCCTTTGTAGTCTATGGCAGTTCTGGGAATAGATGAGCAAGAACTCATATTTGCAGTTCATTGAAGCTTGGAGCCCCAGCTTTGGTAACTAGTATGGCCCTATATGTTCTCATGCACACGGCCCTGTGACAGATCTGCATTGTACAAAGTCATAATATCACAGACACAAAATTCTACGGTGCTCACAACAAAGCCTGAATTTCCCATGGCAAGTTTTTCTTCTTTAGATTCAGTTTCATATGGAATCTATGGGAAAACAATTGTGATATATTCCATAATGTCATGATACAGAGATATGTTCACTGCATTGCTATACAGAAGCATCATATGGCGGCACATAAGAGTAAATGTTGTCTTCATTTTTATTTAATAAATCAATATTGCACATGAAAATAAGTAACTTAGCAATATACATTATCTGCTTCTTTCTCTTCCTGTACTGGTCTTTGACTCTCAATTTACAGGTAACATCTGTATTCAGTGAAGATAGATTTTTCCATTATTGAGATAGGAGATGACAGTTGGTGCTTATAGAATTCTATGGAGGGAGGAGCTATAGGCATATATTCTCCTAAAACAACAGTAACATTTCTCCATAGAACTTTATGAGCACCAACTGTCATCTATCTCAGTAATATGGAAAATCTGTATTCACTGAAGACAAATATTACCCGTGGATTGAACATTTTTATAATGAATGATCAGTCCTGGAGTAGAAAGAAGCAGATTTCTCTAATAATACATTTCACAAAGTTTCTTATTTTCACATGGAATATTGATTTCTGGGGAAAAAATTAATAATTAAAATGATGGTTACATTTTAAGACATAGCAATATGGAAACGTAGGCACCCTGTGTGGGAACATAGCCTCACAGCTTTGCCTTGTCCATAGGGCTTAAAGGAACCTGGATTTTGCTAAGTAAACTACATGCATTGTCATGTTGGCACTGTTAAACTGATTAAAATTATATCTGGGGTAAAGAAATCCGTCTTGTGGTTCTTGTGTAATAAGTGTTAGAAGTTTTAATGAGATGCCCGTGCTCCGGGGCGGGACTGTAGGCACAGTCTTATCTTAATGCTCTTGGCCAGAGAAACCAAGAAGAGACCTGCCCACAGGTCGCCCCGAAGCACAAACATGTTCCTCACCATAGAGATGGACTGTTTGTGCTTTGGGGCGGCCTGTGGGCAGGTGTTTCCTTGGTTTCTCTAACTTAGATCAGGATAGGGCTGGAAGATAAGACTCTGTCTACAGTCTACAGTCCTGCCCCAGAGCACAAGCATCTCATTAGCTTCAAACCTCTAACACTGATTACACAAGAACCACAAGACGGATTTATTCCCTCAGTTATCATTTTAATCAGTTTACCACTGCCAACCTGACAGTGTCTGTAGTTTAGTTAGCAAAATCCTGCTGACAGGTTCGCCTTAAGGCTACGTTCCCATCAGGAGTTTTCGGTGAGTTTTTGATGTTGCAGATTTTCTGCGATCATTAAGTATTGCATTGTTTGTAAATATACAGCTTAAAAAACTCACCAGAAACTCATCATGGAAACATAGCCTAAAACTGATAGCTTGCAATATGTTGGATTCCATTGATAGTCAATTGGAGACCACCATGACATTTTTTCTTTATGGTATAATTGCCACAAGAACTAAACAGCCCTAAAAACTTGCAATCTTTTTTTCTTCTCCAAGGCAAACCCAAGGAATGCACTAATAAAGGGTCAGATAGTAGTACATAGAGCCGAACTGGTCAGCAAGATATCATTAGCTGGTTGTATACATGAAATACAGAGGTTAGAGAACCAGCAGTCAAAAGCCGTCTCTTTACCTCCTTGAGCTGATCAGAGGATCACAGTATCAAGAAAGGATTAGCACTGACTTGGGATTTGTGTGATTGGTTAATTTATTGCAGCGATGGCAGGTCTTTCATCTATAGCGGCATTTAATCAGTCCAGCCATGGAGGCTATTACCGGCCAGCACTTTATTTTTTTTCAGTTTTTTTTTTCTCAAGCCATCTAGGGTTCGCGCCACCAGCTCTATCACACTGAAATTCCCAAATTATCTGGAACCAGCTTTATCCTCCGCAGTAACAAAATTAGAAGAGATGTCTGATACAGCCGACGGACAAGCTTTTCACATACACAAGGCAAATTAGAAATCGTACGAATGCGCACTTTAAAAAAAAATAATAATAAAAAAAAACCTACTGCTCTCTCTCTCTCTCCTAAAAAGATGTGCAGGACTTATCGCCTCCGCTCTGATCCAAATCCTCATGGTTGAAAATTTATATTAGATTTTATCAGCGAAGTCTAAGTCTAGAAAAATCAATGAAGGTTATCTTTTATGTTGCAGGAACTTGTGGAAATATTGATTTTCATTTTATAGTGAATTTGGAGCATAGGTTTGTAATCACTGCAAAGCTGCCTATAATATTCTGTAGCTACTGTATCCTTTACCGGGTATTTCTGTTCTAAGCCCGATAGCCTTGTTCATCTTGATTATTTCACGTTTCTATGTTTGCGGCTTAAATTACCGACATTTTTTTTTGTTTTACTATTCGCTGTAAAATGTTATTGCTCAGTTCTTTATCTGCACTTATTAATACTGCCCTTTGGCACCATAAGTTAATTATAGACTTTCAGAGACGAAGAAGCAACTGTATGTATTTCTGCTGGGAAAATAATATTAGAAATAAAAAAAAAAGCTTTGCGGTGGTAACTGCAATCACTGATCACATGTGATTTGCCGAATTCAGTTCTGGGTGTCACGCACAGTGTGGGAACACTAAGTGCAACACGAGGGGAAGGAAACCCAAACGCTAGGGAAAGAGGGAGTGGAAACCCCTAGGTAGATCTAATAGCACCCTGCCTCCTCTACCGTCCCTATATTGGTTCCTTACCAATCGCCGAGCAGGAGCCTAAGCCCTGTATGTCCCTAGAGCTAGGCCCTGAATAGGGAAGGGGGGAGATGAGCGCTGGTCAGTACCCACTGTACACTAAAGGGAAGAAGGGAGACAAACAAGGGGAAGCAACCTAACTTGAGCAGACTCAGAGGGGTAACACCAAACGTCCTCAAACCGCACCAGAGAGGAAGTAAGCCGACTACTATAGCTCCAAACCTTCACTAGGGAAAAAGTGAATATTACCGGCGACTCCCTGAATCATACTGGGAGTCTATAAACACCAAGGTCCAGGTGTTTCAGTTAGAGCCGGAGGGAGGTTGCCACTGAGTCCAAAAAATTAAGAAGGCGTCTGCAATGCCAAATGCAGAGATCTTCTGCAGCCAGATGCAGGGTGACTGTCTGTAGCATCTGACACAACCTTGACACTGGGATCCAAAAAGGTCAAAAAATTTCAGACTGGCAATCACTGAAAAATCACAACAGGAGGAAAAAAAGGAGGAAAAAACTCCACTATTCTAGAAAAAACACCACAGAAAAACAGGCAAAGGTGCTATCGGTCTTGGCCTCAAATCAAATGCACTCTCATGGTGCAGCGGGCCCAAGTAAAGATGGCGACTACACAGGTGCGGTAATACCAAATGGGACAGCCAGCCTACAATCAGGTATTGGCCGCTTGGCACACCAGTGCAAATAAATAATCTGCAGCCGTGTTCGAACAGAGTATGCACAGCAACTGGACCATAGCCTATTAGTAACGCCCTGTAGCGGGCTGCCCAGTGCTAACTGTAATGCGTCCTGTGTGAACAGAGGCCACAATCACTGAAAAATGTAGCAAAAATTAATCAATCTATCAAGAGAAGCCCCAATGCAAAATCTGTAGTAGGGTCCGCACCTGCCATAAACTGGCCATTGGCCCCTTAGACAACTGTCCCCGGCGTGGTTGCATGCCTCGTCATAACCACATCTCTGATTGCATCATTAACGCTTTGTGCATGGAGCCCAAATGGGGCACCAGAAGTGAGTGCGGTTCTATATGTGCCGCCATATAGTGCACTGCGTCTTGATAAGGATACTGCTGCAATGTGACATGTAACAACAACCTCACTATGACTCCATAACATTTTTTATAGAAAATGAAAATTTTCAAATGGCCCATAGTATCCTACAGGGGTCATTGTAAATATGTCATACAATATGAATCCATACCACCATCAGGTATGAGTCATTACTGTAGTAACCTAAAGACAAGTTGGTCATGAATATCCTTTTCAGGGAAGCAGTTTTAGCTTCAGAGCTGCTGTTCACCATTTTTTTGCCTATAGGCAACCAACTGCCTTTGGTCTAGATAGATAGATAGTTGTATAGGAAGAGAGACAGAAATGAGGAAAAGACTTGCGGTACTTTCAATGGCCCATAATGGTGACATTTTGGGTCATGGTGAGATCATTTCTCAAGCTTGGCTTCTCATGATGAACTGAAAAGTCACCATTATGGGTTATTAAGGCCACGTGCACACATTCAGTATTTGGTCAGTATTTTACATCAGTATTTGTAAGCCAAAACTAGGAGTGGGTGAAAAATACAGAATTGGTGACGTTTCTATTATATTTTTCCTCTGATTATAACCACTCCTGGTTTTGGCTTACAAATACTGATGGAAAATGCTGACCAAATACTGCTAGTGTGACCAAAAGTCAGTCTTTTTTCTAATTTTTTGCTGCCTCCACTCTTTGATATATTGGGAGGATTGTTCTTTGCCTGGGAGGTTTCGCACCATGTTCTCATTACTGGTGCTGCACTTACATTTTTAGTGATAGATAGATAGATAGATAGATAGATAGATAGATAGATAGATAGATAGACAGATAGATATAGATAGAAAAATAGATAATAAATCGATAATGGATAGATAATAGATAGATAGATATATAAGATAGGTATATAATAGATAGATAGATAGATAGATAGATAGATAATATAGATAGATAGCTAATAGAGAGATAAATAGATAATAAATCGATAATAGATACATAGATAGATAATAGATAGATAGATAGATAGATAGATAGATAGATAGATAGATAGATAAATAGATAATAGAGATAGATAGATAGCTAATAGAGAGATAAATAGATAATAAATCGATAATAGATAGATAATAGATAGATAATAGATAGATAGATAGATAGATCGATAGATAGTAGAGATAGATAGATAGTAGAGATAGATAAATAGATTATAAATCGATAATAGATAGATAGATATATGAGATAGGTATATAATAGATAGATAGCTAGATAGCTAAATAGATAGATAGATAGATAGATAGATAGATAGATAGATAGATAATAGAGATAGATAGATAGCTAATAGAGAGATAAATAGATAATAAATCGATAATAGATAGATAATAGATAGATAATAGATAGATGGATAGATAAGCCCAGAGGTTGGAGGCAGCACACCATTGAAGTGAAAAAAGGTTCTTTTTTAATGGCCCAACACGGTGTCGTTTTGGTTCCTGCTTGAGAAAGCTTCTCACTAAGGAACCAAAATGTTGCCATGTTGGGCCATTAAATAAAAAGCTTTTTTCACTTGAATGGTGTGCTGCCTCCAACCTTTGGGCTTATATTAATGGTTTGGTAAATACCTGGGGGGCTTTTCACCCAAATAGCTCTTATCTATGCTGTTCCTAATTTTTACTTTTAGATAGATAGATAATGACTGATAGATAGATAGATACATAGATAATAGATAGATGAAAGATAGATGATAGATAGATAAAAGATAAATAGATAATAATAATAATTTTATTTCTATGGCGCCAACATATCTTGCAGCACTTTACATTTTAGAGGGGACTTGTACATACAATAGACATTGCAGCATAACAATAAACACATAGATCAAAACAGATACCAGGAGGAATGAGGGCCCTGCTAACAAGCTTACAATCTATGAGGAAAAGGGGAGACACAAGAGGTGGATGGTAACAATTGCTTTCGTTGTTTGGACCAGCCATAGTGTAAGGCTCGGGTGTTCATGTAAAGCTGCATGAACCAGTTAACAGCCTAAGTATGTAGCAGTACAGACACAGAGGGCTATTAGATGCATGAAGCATATGAGAACATGATGCGAGGAACCTGGTTATGGCAACATTTTGAATGGGCCACACAGGGAAAGTTAGGTTAATGCATTGAGGCGGTAGGCCAGTCTGAACAAGTGCTTTTTTGGGGCATGCTTAAAACTGTGGGGATTGGGGATTAATCATATGCACCTGGGTAGTGCATTCCAAAGAATTGGCGAAGCACGAGAAAAGTCTTGGAGACGGGAGTGGGAGGTTCTGATTATTGAGGATGTTATCCTCAGGTCATTAGCAGAACAGAGGGCATGGGTAGGGTGGTAGACTGACACCAGAGAGGAGATGTAGGGTGGTGCTGAGCCATGGAGTGCATTGTGGATGAGGGTAGTAGTTTTGTACTGGATTCTGGAGTGGATGGGTAGCCAGTGTAATGACTGGCACAAGGTAGAGGCATCGGTGTAACGGTTGGTGAGGAATATGATTCTGGCAGCAGCATTCAGGACAGATTGGAGCGGGGAGAGTTTGGTAAGAGGGAGGCCGATTAGTAGAAAGTTACAATAGTCCAGACGGGAATGAATAAGTGAAACAGTAAGAGTTTTTGCAGAGTCGAAAGTAAGAAAGGGGTGAATTTTAGAAATGTTTTTGAGGTGCAGATAACAAGAGCGAGCCAGTGATCGGATGTGGGGGGTGAATGAAAGCTCAGAATCAAGGATGACCCCAAGGCAGCGGGCATGTTGCTTTGGAGTAATGGTGGAACCACACACGGAAATGGCAATGTTGGGCATAGGTACATTAGCAGAGGAAGGAAACACAAGGAGTTCAGTTTTTGACAGGTTCAGTTTCAAATAGAGGGAGGACATGATATTAGAGACAGCGATAAGTGTTTTCTACAAAGGCAGGCATGATATCAGGAGAAGAAGTGTATAATTGGGTATCATCAGCTTAGAGATGGTACTGGAAACCGAATCTACTGATTGTTTGTCCCATAGGGGCAGTATACAAAGAGAAGAGAAGGGGGCCTAGAACCGATCCTTGAGGAACCCCAACAGTAAGGGGAAGGTGAGAGGAGGAGGAACCAGCAAAACATACAGTGAAGGATCGGTCAGAGAGATAGGAGGAGAACCGGGAGAGAACGGTGTCCTTGAGGCCGATGGAGCGGAGCATAGTGAGGAGGAGCTGATGATCCACAGTGTCGAATGCTGCGGAGAGATCCAAGAGAATTAGCATGGAGTAGTGACCATTAGATTTAGCTGTTAGTAGATCATTAGAGACTTTAGTGAGGGCAGTTTCAGTAGAGTGTAAAGAGCAGAAACCAGATTGAAGAGGGTTGAGAAGAGAGTTATCTGTGAGATAGCGGGTAAGACGGGAGTGGACCAGGCGTTCCAAGAGTTTAGAGATGAAGGGAAGATTAGAGACAGGTCTATAGTTAGCGGCACAGTTTTGCTCGAGGGATGGTTTTTAAGTAATGCGATGGCATGCTTAAATGATGAGGGAAATATACCAGAAGAGAGAGAGAGGTTGAATATTTTTGTTAGGTGAGTGGTGACAGCAGAGGAAAGGGACTGGAGGAGATGTGACGGAATGGGGTCACTGGTGCAAGTGGTCGGGCTAGAAGATGCAAGGAGCCTGATTACTTCTTCTTCTGTGACTGGTTCAAAGTCAGAGAGTGAACTAGATGCAGTGGGGGAGGGAGGACAGTGCATGGTATGAGGGGATTGGGAGATGATTTCCTGTCGGATATGATCAATTTTTTCTTTGAAATAATTGGCCAGATCGACAGCGCAGAGATCCGTGGTTGGGGCCTGCACTCTTGGGTTGAGTAGGGAATGAAAAATGTCAAAGAGACGTTTCGGGTTATTGGACAGTGAGATGATGAGGGTGTTGAAATAGGTTTGTTTGGAGAGGTGAAGGACAGTGTTGTATGTTGTAAGCATAAACTTATAATGGATGAAATCTTCGGGTAGATTGTACTTTCTCCACAGATGATAGATAGATAGATAGATAGATAGATAGATAGATAGATAGATAGATAGATAGATAGATAGATAAGACTGACCAGTTCCACCCACCTCCCCGAATAGAGTAAAGAGTGAACAGGTAGAAGCTGTCTCAATGGCACAGTGCACACAGCAGCAATCTGAATGAGGGTATATCACTTGGCACTTGCAGAAAGCTGCTATGAGCTTTTGTTTGTGTAAGTGGCAGCTTGTAACTATTCACACTTTATGTGTTCTGTTCGGAGCTGCTGGTCAGGTTTTCATTTTTTAGCATACTATTGAAGGTGGTGACTGCTTCCATATTTGGCTGATCTCCTGCCATCAGCCTAAGGGCAGGTGCAGACAACCATATTTTCAGTCCGAGTGCAATCCAGCAAAACATTGGATCGCACTCAAATGAGTGCTGAGCACATGTCCGATTTTTCGTTCTGAGGAAAAAAATGCAGCCTGCCTGAGTTGGAACTGATATTCGGATCGCACTCGGTCATGCACATCAATGAGTCCGTTGAAAAAATTGGACCACACCAGAATGACATTTGAGTGCAGTCCGATTTTTATTGACAGACAGAATGGAGGATATGGAGAATTTTCTATTTCCATCGTCTCATCTGAGAACATCGGATAACACTGTGATCACTCTCTGATAGGAGTGTGATCAGCATAATTGGCCCGATTCTCTTGGATGAGATAAGAAACTCTGGTGTGACCCTAGCCTCAGGCGGCTATTTTTAATTACTGCATTTTCCCACCTGCCCTTTATATTTGCAGCCATTTATCTTGGGAGATGAATATTTTATGAATATTCAGTTTACGGTCTTACCAGAGAAAGATCGCCTTGTCGTGGCTGGTGGGCTCCCATGGGTGGGCCAGTTTGTGCGTATAGATAGATAGATAGATGATGGATTTGAATGGATCGATAGAGAGAGATAGTACTTGATGGTCCAGACTTCGCTATTGTCCTACATTTGTAAAAAATAGACAACATTTAAAAAAATCTCCAACAGATCCTCCCCCTTCTGAACCTACCCAAAAAATTAGCCACAAAAACTTTGCAACAATGGCCTTTTAGATCACAGATGGCTGGACTCTTGATACAGTTTTGCTAAGCTTTCAGCCTCTAAAGTTCTCACTGTCAGCAAGCAGAAATTAAAGAGGAACAGAAGACAAATTAATAGACTCAGAGCCTGATTTATCATTCGATGTCACTATTCTTTATCTGCCTTTTATAATCGCATATGACCCCAAATTTTTCAAAATTGCTCACAGAGTTCATGAATTTGGTGCAAATCAAAACTTCATTTTGTTTTTTTGTCTTTAAACTGTTTTTTGCTTCTTCTCAAAACAAAAAGTCACAAAAATGCGCCAAAATAAAAAAAAAAACCCTCCAGAAACCTAACTCCGGTGGGGTGAAGGGGTGGCGGACTAGAGATAGAGGTGCCAAAAAAATCTGACATTCCGTAAAAGTTGTAATTCATGAATCTGTCTAAAACAGCTGGCTAAGCAAAGTTGTTGAGGAAAAATAAAGAAATTGAGTTAAGGAAGAATGGCAACTTAAAAAGCGCCACAAATCATACAGAGAATGAAGCAAAGGAGCAAATTACTCCAGAAAAGTGGAAAAGCATCAAGAATGAATTGGGGGCTTAGTGTATAAAAAGTTGGAGAAGTTTTTCTAATTTGACAATTAGGCTTAAAATTAACAATTGTATCTTCCATTCTGGTGAAACAATGTGTAATAACAAAACACAAAATGTGACATTTACAATAAGTAGAATTATTCTTTACTTGGTAACAACTCTTGTAACCTCTGCTGCCAATCGGAGGGGACTCGTTTTATTAGAAGCCGATGTAACAGAAATGTCTGATTTTCTCCGAGCCTGTATTATTATGATGGTTTTTGATCTCAGCATAATGTTAGAAATCACACTGAATATTTTATATGGAATACCTAATGTCAGAGCTTGGTTGGTAGAAAAAAAAGCAGCATTAGTAATTGGCTGATATAATTATAGTCACATTTTATGTTGTTTTTCAGTTCACAATGGGAAGAACAGAGATGGCTTTTTATAATCAAGTCACATTTGATATGGCTCCGAATTGTGAAATTTGCTCTTGAAAACTCGCTGAGTTGCATCAGAATCATTATTTTTTTTTTGTCTCTGCCAATGACCAAAATAAGGTTTTATGATAAACCCTGTATTTTCCTGCCTTTCTCCGGAGCTCAGCCGCACTCGCTGTAAACAGAATTCTTGCCCCATATGTTTGTTCATTGCAGCCAAGAATTATGCGGTGATAGAAGATTACATAGGGATTATTTATTGGCTTCCTGCTATATTAGCCTTAAAGCAGAACGATCTTCAAAGACTGAACCTTCAGAATAATATTCTGACAATTAGGTATTTCCATGTATTACTGAAAAATGCCGCAGCTCTACGACCAGGGAATGATTTTTCCGTGGCTACAAATCATTTACAGCTGAAATGTGATACATCTTATCAAGATTAACCTTGCGCTGTAAATTTATGGAGAAGGTGTGTGTTTATGTTCACTCTGAAAACTACAGAGACATTTCAGAAAATGGTATAAAATTTGGCTACTGAATTAATCCATATTTTTGGCAATAGGGGGCAGTATTATAAGGCATGATGCATATGTAGTGAAGGTTGCATGTTTTTTTTTCAGGGCATCATCCAATGAGGATGCAAAAATGATGTTCATTTTGTGACCCTGATATGAGCTCATTACTGCTGCCCATACCCCGATAAGTTTAGCGTAGGGAAGGAAAGAGTCAAGAATTGACAGAGTAAATGTTGGTCAAATGTATGGGCCTTTGTAGCGTTCAAAATTCTAAATCCTATAAAGACATGCATGTTTACCCTCTCCTCTTATTGTGTAGCAATGTCCCCCATCCAGTACTAATGTCCCCCATCCTGTTTCATATGTCCCCCATCCTGTTTGATGTGCCCCATCCTGTACTAATGTCAACCTTCCCGTTATATACAGTATGTCCCCCATTATGTACTAATGTCCCCCATCCGGTTATGAATGTCCCACATAATATTCTAATGTACGCCGTCAGTAACGTGTGTCCCCCATCCAGTATTAATGTCCCCCATCCCGTTATGTATGCCCCCAATGTGTACTATTGTCCCCCATCCAGTTATGTATGTGAGTCACCCGCAGGGCAGTGGGGTACTCGGTACCGGGTCCGGTCGCAAGGGGAATGTCACGGTGGCTGCAACCCGGTCCGTGGCCCTGGGCCTCAACATTAAAGGGGAAAATGTTCAAAGTTTGCCGTGATGCCACCTGTGGAGTTCGGTCAGTAGTAGGACCGACGCTGCTTTGAATGGGTCCCCTGGGGGATGTTGCGGCAGCACAGATGTTATGCTTCCCACAGGTGAAGCGGGGTCCCCAAGGGTTCTATGGTGTATGGAGTGGATGGTATAGCCAGTAAATAAATGGAGGAGCCAAGCTGTAAGTCTTTACCTGGTTTACTATGGGTTACAGGCCACAGTCAAGGGCACAGGCAACAGGTGAATTAGGAGTCCAGGCAGTCCAGAGCAAAGGGAATCCCCTTGGCAGGTCAGGTAGAAGCCTTCCACTCTGCACTTGCTGTAACTGAGGTCCCTGCTGCCACTAAGTTTTCCCAGCAAAGTCCTAATTCGTTCCTCTGTCCTGGGACAGGTACCTGTATGGTAGGCAGCTCGAGCCATGCTAACTGGGGTCTTTTCATGGAGACTCCAGGCTCCAAAGTGCTGCTGTACTACAGGTGAATATGGGCAAAGTCCATGTAATCCTCTGCCCTCCAGTTCTGCTCTGTGTCTTATAGTTTCACAAAAGCCTCAGGCTCCCGGTACCCGGATTCTGCGCACTGACTCCCTGGAGGCCTACTCGTAGCCTCCTTGAGTCCTGTGTCTCCTCTCTGCTCCCTTCCTGTCTGTCCTCGCTCACAGACTCTCTGTACAGACTAAACTAACTCCGCCTCCAAACCAGGATCTTTATGCAGGGAAGCTGCCCTAAAACAGGGTTTTGAGCTTCCCCTCCTGGCCTGGATTTGGAAGGTGTTGTGTGTGTGAAAACCTGCCAAAGGGAATCTCACTTGTCTCCAGGCATAGCACTACCCTCCCCAAGAGGAAGGCAGCACTACTGTGGTACCCAGACTCCTGGGGTGCCACCCCCCCCATTAAATCCAGTACTCCTGGACTGGGAAAGGAAACATAAACAACAGGTTAGAAAGGCATTTTTGTAAATACATTGAAAACACATCAAAACAGGTTAAACTTTTCATCCCTTATGGGAGGCATGGTTCTTGAACATTGCAAACAATTTATAAAAGTATATCTGGCCTTATACCAGGGTGTCCATGTTCATAAGTATAACAGTACCGAAGCGAGGGACCCTGTTATGACCCCAATGGCGAGGGTCTCAGAGGAACGTGGAAGTCTGCAGAATACAAAAATCCAGCTCATAGGGCAGTGGTAACTGGGTTGACCATATATCTACTCCTAACGCCAACACTAGAAGTAGCCGGGGATCATTCCTACGTTGATTCTAGATGACACGCGCCAGCCGGAGAATCTAGCTACCCCTAGTAGAGGAAATCAAAGACCTTTCTTGCCTCCAGAGAAGGGGACCCCAAAGCTGGATAGAAGCCCCCACAAATAATGACGGTGAGGTAAGAGGAAATGACAAACACAGAAATGAATCAGGTTTAGCACAGAGAGGCCCGCTTACTGATAGCAGAATAAAGAAAGGTAACTTATATGGTCAACAAAAACCCTATCAAAATCCACACTGGAAATTCAAGAACCCCCGAACCGTCTAACGGTCCGGGGGGAGAACACCAGCCCCCCCTAGAGCTTCCAGCAAAGGTCAGGATATAGATTTGGAACAAGCTGGACAAAAATACAAAACCAAAACAAATAGCAAAAAGCAAAAGGCAGACTTAGCTGATATAACTGGAACCAGGATCAGTAGACAAGAGCACAGCAGACTAGCTCTGATAACTACGTTGCCAGGCATAGAACTGAAGGTCCAGGGAGCTTATATAGCAACACCCCTAACTAACGACCCAGGTGCGGATAAAAGGAATGACAGAAAAACCAGAGTCAAAAAACTAGTAACCACTAGAGGGAGCAAAAAGCAAATTCACAACAGTACCCCCCCCTTAGTGAGGGGTCACCGAACCCTCACCACGACCACCAGGGCGATCAGGATGAGCGGCATGAAAGGCACGAACTAAATCGGCCGCATGAACATCAGAGGCGACCACCCAGGAATTATCCTCCTGACCATAGCCCTTCCACTTGACCAGGTACTGAAGCCTCCGCCTGGAGAGGCGAGAATCCAAGATCTTCTCCACCACGTACTCCAACTCGCCCTCAACCAACACCGGAGCAGGAGGCTCAGCAGAAGGAACTACAGGCACAATGTACCGCCGCAACAAGGACCTATGAAATACATTGTGAATAGCAAACGACACAGGAAGATCCAGACGAAAAGATACAGGATTAAGGATTTCCAATATCTTGTAAGGCCCAATAAAACGAGGTTTAAATTTGGGAGAGGAGACCTTCATAGGAACAAAGCGGGAAGAAAGCCAAACCAAATCCCCAACGCGTAGTCGGGGACCCACACCGCGGCGGCGGTTGGCAAAGCGCTGAGCCTTCTCCTGTGACAACTTCAAGTTGTCCACCACATGATTCCAGATCTGCTGCAACCTATCCACCACAGAATCCACCCCAGGACAGTCAGAAGGCTCCACATGACCCGAAGAAAAGCGAGGATGGAAACCAGAGTTGCAGAAAAAAGGCGAAACCAAGGTGGCGGAACTAGCCCGATTATTAAGGGCAAACTCAGCCAACGGCAAGAATGTCACCCAATCGTCCTGATCAGCAGAGACAAAACACCTCAAATAAGCCTCCAAAGTCTGATTGGTTCGCTCCGTCTGTCCATTAGTCTGAGGATGGAAAGCAGACGAAAACGACAAATCAATGCCCATCCTACTACAAAAGGATCGCCAGAACCTGGAAACGAACTGGGATCCTCTGTCTGACACAATATTCTCAGGGATGCCGTGCAAACGAACCACGTTCTGGAAAAACACAGGAACCAGATCGGAAGAGGAAGGCAGCTTAGGCAAAGGAACCAAATGGACCATCTTGGAGAAGCGATCACATATCACCCAGATAACGGACATGCCCTGAGATAGCGGAAGATCAGAAATGAAATCCATGGAGATATGTGTCCAAGGTCTCTTCGGGACAGGCAAGGGCAAGAGCAAACCGCTGGCACGAGAACAGCAAGGCTTAGCTCGAGCACAAGTCCCACAGGACTGCACAAATGACCGCACATCTCTTGACAAGGAAGGCCACCAAAAGGACCTGGCCACCAGATCTCTGGTGCCAAAAATTCCCGGGTGACCTGCCAACACCGAGGAATGAACCTCGGAAATGACTCTGCTGGTCCACTTATCCGGGACAAACAGTCTGTCAGGTGGACAAGACTCAGGTGTCATGATCTCCATGGCCCGAGAACTAGCATAAGCCTCTATAGGAACAAGCTCTTGGAAGATGTAACTATACTGACCATGAACTAAACCTACCGCATCATCTAGAAGTAGCCAGGTAGCATGTCCTACTTTTTATCCCTATATGCCCAGCGCCGGCCGGAGAACTAAATAATGCTAGCAGAGGAAAATATAAGACCTGACTCACCTCTAGAGAAATGCCCAAAAAAAAGGAGACAGAAGCCCCCCACATATATTGGCGGTGATATGAGATGAAACAACAAACGCAGCAGGAAAATAGTTTTAGCAAATTTGAGGTCCGCTTTCTAGATAGCAGAAGACAGAAAGCATACTTTCATGGTCAGTAGAAAACCCTAACAAAACACATCCAGAAATTACTTTAGGACTCTGGCATTAACTCATAATACCAGAGTGGCAATTCCTGATCAACAAGAGCTTTCCAGACACAGTAACGAAACTGCAGCTGTGAACTGGAACCAAAATACAAAAACAAAACATGGACGAATGTCCAACTTATCTAGTAGATGTCTGGGAGCAGGAACAAGCACAGAGAGGCTTCTGATAACATTGTTGACCGGCAAGCATCTAACAGAGAAGCCAGGTTATATAGCGACACCCAGATCTAATCAGAACAGGTGAACAGGGAAGATGATGTCACAAGTTCAATTCCACCAGTAGCCACCGGGGGAGCCCAGAATCCAAATTCACAACAGTACCCCCCCCTCAAGGAGGGGGCACCGAACCCTCACCAGAACCACCAGGGCGATCAGGATGGGCCCTATGAAAGGCACGAACCAGATCAGAGGCATGAACATCAGATGCAGTGACCCAAGAATTATCCTCCTGGCCATATCCCTTCCACTTGACCAGATACTGGAGTCTCCGTCTGGAAACACGGGAGTCTAGGATTTTTTCCACAACGTACTCCAACTCACCCTCAACCAACACCGGAGCAGGAGGCTCAACGGAAGGCACAACCGGTGCCTCATACCTGCGCAATAACGACCGATGAAAAACGTTATGAATAGAAAAGGATGCAGGGAGGTCTAAACGGAAGGAAACAGGGTTAAGAATCTCCAATATTTTATACGGACCGATGAACCGAGGCTTAAACTTAGGAGATGAGACCCTCATAGGGACAAAACGAGAAGACAACCACACCAAATCTCCAACACAAAGCCGAGGACCAACACGACGGTGACGGTTGGCAAAAAGCTGAGTCTTCTCCTGGGACAACTTTAAATTGTCCATCACCTGCCCCCAGATATGATGCAATCTCTCCACCACCGCATCCACTCCAGGACAATCCGAGGATTCCATCTGACCGGAGGAAAATCGAGGATGGAACCCCGAATTACAGAAAAACGGGGAAACCAAGGTGGCAGAGCTGGCCCGATTATTGAGGGCGAACTCCGCCAATGGCAAAAAAGCAACCCAATCATCCTGGTCAGCAGACACAAAACACCTCAGATATGTCTCCAGGGTCTGATTAGTCCGCTCGGTCTGGCCATTAGTCTGAGGGTGAAAAGCAGACGAAAAAGACAAATCTATGCCCATCCTAGCACAAAATGCCCGCCAAAATCTAGACACAAATTGGGTTCCTCTGTCAGAAACGATATTCTCAGGAATACCATGCAAACGAACAACATTTTGAAAAAACAGGGGCACCAACTCGGAAGAAGAAGGCAATTTGGGCAGGGGAACCAAATGAACCATCTTAGAAAAACGGTCACACACCACCCAGATGACAGACATCTTCTGAGAAACAGGCAGATCTGAAATAAAATCCATCGAGATGTGTGTCCAAGGCCTCTTCGGGATAGGCAAGGGCAACAATACTCCACTAGCCCGAGAACAACAAGGCTTGGCCCGAGCACAAACGTCACAAGACTGCACAAAGCCTCGCACATCTCGTGACAGGGAAGGCCACCAGAAGGATCTTGCCACCAAATCCCTGGTACCAAAAATTCCAGGATGACCTGCCAACGCAGAAGAATGCACCTCAGAGATGACTTTACTGGTCCAATCATCAGGAACAAACAGCCTATCAGGCGGACAACGATCCGGTCTATCCGCCTGAAACTCCTGCAAGGCCCGCCGCAGGTCTGGAGAAACGGCTGACAAGATAACTCCCTCCTTAAGAATACCTGTGGGGTCAGAGTTGCCAGGTGAATCAGGCTCAAAACTCCTAGAAAGGGCATCCGCCTTAACATTCTTAGAACCTGGTAGGTACGATACCACAAAATTAAACCGAGAAAAAAATAATGACCAGCGCGCCTGTCTAGGATTCAGGCGCCTGGCGGTCTCAAGATAAATCAAATTTTTGTGGTCAGTCAATACCACCACCTGATGTCTGGCCCCCTCGAGCCAATGGCGCCACTCCTCAAACGCCCACTTCATGGCCAAAAGCTCCCGATTCCCAACATCATAATTCCGCTCAGCGGGCGAAAATTTACGGGAAAAGAAGGCACAAGGCCTCATCACGGCGCAGTCAGAACTTTTCTGCGACAACACTGCCCCAGCTCCGATCTCAGAAGCGTCGACCTCAACCTGAAAAGGAAGAGTCACATCAGGCTGACGCAACACAGGGGCAGAAGAAAAACAGCGCTTAAGCTCCTGAAAGGCCTCCACAGCATCAGGGGACCAATTAGCAACATCAGCACCCTGTCTAGTCAAATCGGTCAATGGCTTAACGACATCCGAAAAACCAGAAATAAATCGACGATAAAAGTTGGCAAAGCCCAAAAATTTCTGAAGACTTTTAAGAGAAGAGGGCTGCGTCCAATCACAAATAGCTTGAACCTTGACAGGATCCATCTCAATGGAAGAGGGAGAAAAAATATATCCCAAAAAGGAAATTCTCTGAACCCCAAAAACGCACTTAGAACCCTTGACACACAGAGAATTAGACCGCAAAACCTGAAAAACCCTCTTAACTTGCCGGACATGAGAGTCCCAGTCATCCGAAAAAATCAGAATATCATCCAGATACACTATCATAAATTTATCCAAAAAATCGCGGAAAATATCATGCATAAAGGACTGGAAGACTGAAGGGGCATTAGAAAGACCAAAAGGCATCACCAAATACTCAAAGTGGCCCTCGGGCGTATTAAATGCGGTTTTCCACTCATCCCCCTGCCTGATCCGCACCAAATTATACGCCCCACGGAGATCAATCTTAGAGAACCACTTGGCCCCCTTTATGCGAGCAAACAAATCAGTCAGCAACGGCAATGGGTATTGATATTTAACCGTGATTTTATTCAAAAGCCGATAATCAATACATGGTCTCAAAGAGCCGTCTTTTTTTGACACAAAGAAAAAACCGGCTCCTAAGGGAGATGACGATGGACGAATATGTCCCTTTTCCAAGGACTCCTTTATATATTCTCGCATAGCAGTATGTTCAGGCACAGACAGATTAAATAAACGACCCTTTGGGTATTTACTACCCGGAATTAAATCTATAGCACAATCGCACTCACGGTGCGGAGGTAGTGAACCAAGCTTGGGTTCTTCAAAGACGTCACGATAGTCAGACAGGAACTCAGGGATTTCAGAGGGGATAGATGATGAAATGGACACCAAAGGTACGTCCCCATGAGTCCCCTTACATCCCCAGCTCAACACAGACATAGCTCTCCAGACAAGGACTGGGTTGTGAGACTGCAGCCATGGCAATCCCAGCACCAAATCCTCATGTAGATTATACAGCACTAGAAAACGAATTGTCTCCTGGTGATCCGGATTAATACACATAGTCACTTGTGTCCAGTATTGTGGTTTATTATTAGCCAATGGGGTGGAGTCAATCCCCTTCAGAGGAATAAGAGTTTCCAAAGGCTCTAAATCATACCCACAACGATTGGCAAAGGACCAATCCATAAGACTCAAAGCGGCGCCAGAGTCGATATAGGCGTCAGTAGTAATAGATGACAAAGAGCAAATCAGGGTCACAGACAAAATAAATTTAGACTGTAAAGTGCCAATGGAAACAGATTTATCAAGCTTTTTAGTACGTTTAGAGCATGCTGATATAACATGAGTAGAATCCCCACAATAGAAACACAACCCATTTTTCCGTCTAAAATTCTGCCGCTCGCTTCTGGACAGAATTCTATCACACTGCATGCTTTCTGGCGTCTTCTCAGTGGACACCGCCAGATGGTGCACTGGTTTGCGCTCCCGCAGACGCCTATCGATCTGAATGGCCATTGTCATGGACTCATTCAGACCCGCAGGCACAGGGAACCCCACCATAACATCCTTAATGGCATCAGAGAGACCCTCTCTGAAAGTAGCCGCCAAGGCACACTCATTCCACTGAGTAAGCACAGACCATTTACGGAATCTTTGGCAGTAAATTTCAGCTTCATCTTGCCCCTGCGATAGGGACATCAAAGTTTTTTCTGCCTGAAGTTCCAAATGAGGTTCCTCATACAGCAAGCCCAAGGCCAAAAAAAACGCATCCACATTGCGCAACGCAGGATCCCCTGGTGCCAATGCAAAAGCCCAGTCTTGAGGGTCGCCGCGGAGCAAGGAAATCACAATCCCAACCTGCTGTGCAGGGTCTCCAGCAGAACGAGATTTCAGGGACAAAAATAGCTTACAATTATTTCTAAAATTCTGAAAGCTAGATCTATTCCCTGAGAAGAATTCCGGCAAAGGAATTCTCGGCTCAGATACCGGAGCATGAATAATAAAATCTTGCAAATTTTGTACTTTCGTGGTGAGATTATTCAAACCTGCAGTTACACTCTGAAGATCCATTATTAACAGGTGAACACAAAGCCATTCAAAGATTATAAGGAGAGAGAAAAAAAAGAAAGACTGCAGCATAGACAGACTGGCAAGTGATCCAATTAAGAGCACAGAAAAAAAAAAAAAAAAAACTCTCAGCAGACTTCTTATTTCTCTCCTTTCTCAGCCAAGGATTTTAACCCTTTAGTGGGCCGGTCAAACTGTCATGATCTCCATGGCCCGAGAACTAGCATAAGCCTCTATAGGAACAAGCTCTTGGAAGATGTAACTATACTGACCATGAACTAAACCTACCGCATCATCTAGAAGTAGCCAGGTAGCATGTCCTACTTTTTATCCCTATATGCCCAGCGCCGGCCGGAGAACTAAATAATGCTAGCAGAGGAAAATATAAGACCTGACTCACCTCTAGAGAAATGCCCAAAAAAAAGGAGACAGAAGCCCCCCACATATATTGGCGGTGATATGAGATGAAACAACAAACGCAGCAGGAAAATAGTTTTAGCAAATTTGAGGTCCGCTTTCTAGATAGCAGAAGACAGAAAGCATACTTTCATGGTCAGTAGAAAACCCTAACAAAACACATCCAGAAATTACTTTAGGACTCTGGCATTAACTCATAATACCAGAGTGGCAATTCCTGATCAACAAGAGCTTTCCAGACACAGTAACGAAACTGCAGCTGTGAACTGGAACCAAAATACAAAAACAAAACATGGACGAATGTCCAACTTATCTAGTAGATGTCTGGGAGCAGGAACAAGCACAGAGAGGCTTCTGATAACATTGTTGACCGGCAAGCATCTAACAGAGAAGCCAGGTTATATAGCGACACCCAGATCTAATCAGAACAGGTGAACAGGGAAGATGATGTCACAAGTTCAATTCCACCAGTAGCCACCGGGGGAGCCCAGAATCCAAATTCACAACACTCAGGCCTATCAGCCTGAAATCTCTGCAACACACGTCGCAGATCCGGAGAAATAGCTGACAAGATAACTCCATCTTTAAGAATACCAACAGGATCAGCGACTCCAGGAGCATCAGGCACAAAGCTCCTAGAAAGAGCATCGGCCTTCACATTCTTTGAACCTGGTAAATACGAGACAACAAAATCAAAGCGGGAGAAAAACAATGACCAGCGGGCCTGTCTCGGATTAAGGCGTTTAGCAGACTCGAGATACATCAGATTTTTGTGATCAGTCAAGACCACCACACGATGCTTAGCACCCTCGAGCCAATGACGCCACTCCTCAAATGCCCATTTCATGGCCAACAACTCCCGATTGCCCACATCATAATTTCGCTCGGCAGGCGAAAACTTCCTAGAGAAAAAGGCACAAGGTTTCATAACAGAGCAACCAGGGCCTCTCTGCGACAAAACGGCCCCTGCCCCAATCTCCGAAGCATCCACCTCAACCTGAAAGGGAAGTGAGACGTCAGGCTGGCACAAAACAGGCGCCGAAGTAAACCGGCGTTTCAACTCCTGGAAAGCCTCCACGGCAGCAGGAGCCCAGTTAGCTACATCGGAGCCCTTCTTGGTCATATCCGTCAAAGGTTTCACAATGCTAGAAAAATTAGCGATAAAACGACGGTAGAAGTTAGCGAAGCCCAAGAACTTCTGAAGACTCTTAACTGACGAGGGCTGAGTCCAATCAAGAATAGCTCGGACCTTGACTGGGTCCATCTCCACAGCAGAAGGAGAAAAAATGAACCCCAAGAAGGGAACCTTCTGTACACCAAAGAGACACTTTGAGCCCTTGACAAACAAAGAATTTTCACGCAAAATTTTAAAGACCAACCTGACCTGCTCCACATGCGAATCCCAATTATCAGAAAAAACCAAAATATCATCCAGATAAACAATCAAAAATTTATCCAGATACTTCCGGAAAATGTCATGCATAAAGGACTGAAAAACTGAAGGCGCATTGGAGAGCCCAAAAGGCATCACCAAGTACTCAAAATGACCTTCGGGCGTATTGAATGCGGTTTTCCATTCATCACCTTGCTTAATGCGCACAAGGTTGTACGCACCACGAAGGTCTATCTTGGTGAACCACTTGGCACCCTTAATCCGGGCAAACAAGTCAGACAACAGCGGTAAAGGATACTGAAATTTGACAGTGATCTTATTTAAAAGCCGATAATCAATACAAGGTCTCAAAGATCCGTCCTTTTTTGCCACAAAAAAGAATCCCGCACCAAGAGGGGAAGAAGACGGACGAATATGTCCTTTCTCCAGAGACTCCTTGATATATGAACGCATAGCGGTATGTTCAGGTACCGACAGATTAAACAGTCTTCCCTTAGGAAACTTACTGCCTGGGATCAAATCTATAGCACAGTCACAGTCCCTATGAGGAGGCAGTGCACTGGACTCAGACTCACTGAAGACATCCTGATAATCAGACAAATACTCCGGAACTTCCGAAGGCGTAGAAGAAGCAATAGACACAGGCAGGGAATCCCCATGAATACCACGACAGCCCCAACTTGAGACTGACATAGCCTTCCAGTCCAGGACTGGATTATGGGTCTGTAACCATGGCAGCCCTAAAACAACCAAATCATGCATTTTATGTAAAACCAGGAAACGTATCACCTCGCGGTGTTCAGGAGTCATGCACATGGTAACCTGTGTCCAATACTGCGGTTTATTTGCTGCCAATGGTGTAGCATCAATACCCCTAAGAGGAATAGGATTTTCTAATGGTTCAAGAGTAAAACCACAGCGCTTAGCAAATGAGAGATCCATGAGACTCAGGGCAGCACCTGAATCTACAAACGCCATGACAGGATAAGATGACAGTGAGCAAATCAAAGTTACAGACAGAATAAATTTAGGTTGCAAATTACCAACGGTGACAGGACTAACAACCTTAGCTATACGTTTAGAGCATGCTGAGATAACATGTGTAGAATCACCACAGTAGTAGCACAAGCCATTCCGGCGTCTATGAATTTTCCGCTCATTTCTAGTCAGGATTCTATCACATTGCATTAAATCAGGTGTCTGTTCAGACAACACCATGAGGGAATTTGCGGTTTTTCTATCACATTGCACCGAATTAGGTGTCTGTTCAGACAACACCATGAGGGAATTTGCGGTTTTGCGCTCCCGCAACCGCCGGTCAATTTGAATAGCCAGTGCCATAGTATCATTCAGACCTGTGGGAATGGGAAAACCCACCATAACATTCTTAATGGCTTCAGAAAGGCCATTTCTAAAATTAGCGGCCAGTGCACACTCGTTCCAATGTGTCAGCACGGACCATTTCCGAAATTTTTGGCAATACACTTCAGCCTCGTCCTGCCCCTGAGACATAGCCAGCAAGGCCTTTTCTGCCTGAATCTCAAGATTGGGTTCCTCATAAAGTAAACCGAGCGCCAGAAAAAACGCATCAAGATCAGCCAATGCCGGATCTCCTGGCGCCAGCGAAAAAGCCCAATCCTGAGGGTCGCCCCGTAAGAACGAAATAACAATTTTTACTTGCTGAGCAGAATCTCCAGATGAACAGGGTCTCAGGGACAAAAACAATTTACAATTATTCACGAAATTCCTAAACTTAAACCTGTCTCCGGAAAACAGTTCAGGAATCGGTATTTTAGGTTCTGACCTAGGATTTCTGATAACATAGTCTTGTATGCCCTGCACACGAGTAGCCAGCTGGTCCACACTTGTAATCAAGGTCTGGACATTCATGTCTGCAGCAAGCATAGCCACTCTGAGGTAAAGGGGAAGAAGAAAGAAAAAAAAAAAAAACTCAGAATCTTCTTTCTTATAATCCCTCTTCTGCAATGCATTAAACATTTAATACTGGCCTGGCAAACTGTTATGACCCCAATGGCGAGGGTCTCAGAGGAACGTGGAAGTCTGCAGAATACAAAAATCCAGCTCATAGGGCAGTGGTAACTGGGTTGACCATATATCTACTCCTAACGCCAACACTAGAAGTAGCCGGGGATCATTCCTACGTTGATTCTAGATGACACGCGCCAGCCGGAGAATCTAGCTACCCCTAGTAGAGGAAATCAAAGACCTTTCTTGCCTCCAGAGAAGGGGACCCCAAAGCTGGATAGAAGCCCCCCACAAATAATGACGGTGAGGTAAGAGGAAATGACAAACACAGAAATGAATCAGGTTTAGCACAGAGAGGCCCGCTTACTGATAGCAGAATAAAGAAAGGTAACTTATATGGTCAACAAAAACCCTATCAAAATCCACACTGGAAATTCAAGAACCCCCGAACCGTCTAACGGTCCGGGGGGAGAACACCAGCCCCCCCTAGAGCTTCCAGCAAAGGTCAGGATATAGATTTGGAACAAGCTGGACAAAAATACAAAACCAAAACAAATAGCAAAAAGCAAAAGGCAGACTTAGCTGATATAACTGGAACCAGGATCAGTAGACAAGAGCACAGCAGACTAGCTCTGATAACTACGTTGCCAGGCATAGAACTGAAGGTCCAGGGAGCTTATATAGCAACACCCCTAACTAACGACCCAGGTGCGGATAAAAGGAATGACAGAAAAACCAGAGTCAAAAAACTAGTAACCACTAGAGGGAGCAAAAAGCAAATTCACAACAGGACCCATCATAAACCACCAACGTAGGACTTGTGCGCGATACAAGGCGTATCCTGACCAGGTGTTCGCAACACCAGATGGTTTTATCTTTGGTCTGCTGAAAAAAAGAAGGCTCTACCCACGCCGGCAAGTGGGCAGAACCAGGGTGAACCTTGAAGGTGCCAAACTATTTACAAAAACAGTTCTCGGGTAATTACTGTCCATTATCGCAATGTCCATTATAAACCTGTAACGGAATACATGCAAACATTTTCAACAGGTAACACCAATTATTGACAGTCCCTATAACGGGCTGGGAGTTGACCCTTGGTGCTATGAGTAGACCTACGTAATTCCTGGTCTAACATGTTTGCTGATGTGTACCCACTGGTGCATGTACTATTTGTAGGCCTGCACTGTGTAGGTAAACTGGGAAATTGTCTGCGACTTCTCAGATTCACCATAGGTCTGACAGTTTCACCAATAGCAGAGGGTGGATTGTCTGGTTCCACTGCTGGGGTGACATTTGCTGCTTGAACCTGCTGGTTTAAAGTCTCTTCTGGTTCAGGATGGTTCTGAGTCACTTCTTGTATTTCCGGCTGGGGAAAAGTTAAGACAGGTATCACTATGGCCTGATGTATCTGAGTCCAAGACTGGGGAAAATCTCCAAGATCGGTGTGAATTTTCTTTTCTTTTTCTTCCATGGGTGGAGATGTTCCTGGGTCTGTTTATTTGTTCCTCAGTTTATCAGGGCATACTTTGAGATGGTCTCTGGATACTGCAGTTGAAGTTTTCCTCCATCTTTACTGATAAGGCAGATGTTCGTGTTGTTGAAGTTTGAAGGTAGGATAGTATACGGTATATATGGTTATAGTCTCTCTCTTGTTTTTGTCTTGCTTATGATAGACTTCTTTCAACGTACTCTTGTACTTGGCGGTACTTTTGTTGTCTCTTAGTATCCCAATGCGCATCTGGTGAGGTATTTTCTGGCTTTAAGACTCCCATGTCTAGATCAACAGGTAGTTTACTAAATCTTCCACTCATCAGGTATGCTGGAGTGCAGTTGGTGGAATTCACTGGAATGTGGTTATACAAGTCTACCAAGTCTGGAAACATCTCTGGCCTTAAGTTTCTTTCATGTAAAGGCAAGGTCTTCAGTAAGTCAATCACTACTTGGTTCATCTTTTCACTTATTCCGTTGGGTTGCGGGTGGTACGTTGTGGTTCTGATCTTTTTGCATCCATACAGGTTGCAGAATTCTTGAAATACTTCTGCTTCAAAGGCTGGTCCTTGATCAGTGAGTACTTTTTCAGAATATCCATGTGGTCTACAGAAGTGCTGTTGGAAGGCTCTGGCTGCTGTCTTTGCTGTCTGATCCTTGACAGGTACCACTACCAGGAATCTGGAGTAATGGTCCACAATAGTCAAATAGTAAACATAGCCTGACCGGCTTGGAGTTAGCTTCACATGGTCTAAGACCACCAGTTCAAGTGGCTGTTTGGTGACTATGGGCTGTAAGGAAGCCCACTGGCTGTCACGGTCCTTTCTGCGCAAGTTACATGGGCCACACTCTTGGCACCACGTTTCGATGGCTTTCCTCATGCCAATCCAGTAAAACCTTCCATGTAACAGGGTCTCCAACTTCTTCCATCCGAAGTGTCCTGCTCCATCATGGTATGCTTTCAGGACCATTGGCGCATCTTGTCTTGGGACCACTATCTGCCAGACTAACTCATAAGTGCGTGGATCGATGTTTCTTCGGCACAGCTTACCATCGTAGATGAATAGTTTGCCTTTCTCCTTCCACAGTTGTTGCGTCTCTTGTGGATCATTTGGACCAGGGTGCAATTCTGCTTGCATCAGCAGCTCTTTCACCAGCTGGACTGTGGGGTCACTGTCCTGGGTCTCTGCCCATTCATGGTGGGGCAAGGGGTTCAGCGTGGCTACTTGTTTGTTTTTGTAACTGTTCCTTACATAATGAGAGCACTGAGTTGCTCCGGGGAGATGGAAAGTTGGCAGCTCTACCTCTCTCTGTGAGATGGCTGCCATCAGACATAGCTGGCTTATCTACAGGTCAACAAAATGATAAGCAGTCTAAAATCAGAAACTCCTGATCCTTATCTCCACTAACAATCAATTGTGGGGGGTCCTGTACACATTAGATTGTCGTCCGAAACCATAGATATCGACAGATCCAGAGGAAATTAAACTAATGTGTAAGGGGAACCGAACAAGTATATAGTATAACACTTAGAAAAAAAGGTTTAAAAAACATGTCTGTCTTTTTCCAAAAAAGTACCACCCCTTGCTACAGGATACCAATCACTTTACTAGAATTGAGCTGCAATACCAGTCCCAACCCGTACCATTGGCTGGCAGTAGTTATAACACTAGAATTGAAGCAAACCTGTCAGCAGGATTGTGCACAGTAACCTACAGACAGTATCAGGTCGGCGCCGTTATGCTGATTACAATGATGCATTGGTTGATAAAATCTGTCTTGTGGTTGTTCTTTAATCTTTATTTTCAGTTTTTGAGTTAATGATATGCTCGTGCCCTGAGGCGGGCTGTGGGGGGGCTTTTATGTGGTGCTCTGCTTACATATTCATCTGTAAGGCTGGTTTCACATTTGCAGATGAGGGCTTTGCGGAGGGCTGCGTAGTTCCTCCGGTAAGCCCTGCCCACTGCCGCACCTCTTCCATTCAGCTCCGCCAACGTCAGCATGCATCCTGCGTACTCTATCTTTAACATTGCGCACGCAGGTCATGCGGATGTATGTGGATGCCTACGCATGCGTCGTTTTGAAGCTGCGCCGACCTGCGTCGAATATCAAAATAACAATAACAAAATCTCAAATACAGATATCGTCATCAGAATTTGGGTTTAAAGCCAACCCGTGTAAATATGGGTATAACCCTGTGGAGCTCCCAGACAACATTCAAACACCAGAACATGAAGAAAAGACACCACCAAAAAAACTAAGAATTTTTTGAATAGAATGAAATATAATACTCTTTAATAGCAAAATAGCTAAAAACAACAGTTATTAGGTTTATAATGTATATAAACAGAGCTATTCGAATATGGCCACAGATGCCAAGATGTAAAAATGCTAAGACAAAAAACATGGGAAAAGGTAATACATAGTAATCGACAATATCCCCAATCTAAATATCAATTCAAACTAAAGTGCCAGTGCATGTTCTCCAGAGATATAGGGATGGCCAAAGCCTAAGTGCCAAAAAGATAAGTAATACATAGACTTGTCCTGTCCGTGAAAACCCTCAGATATAACATGTATGTGTAACATGAGGCCGAATTCAAGCTCCAGTTTTTCCAGCAGTTATTTAGTCAAACAAGTATGAATACAAAAGAGAAATGGTATCAGTATTATCTCTTTAAGTTTCTAGATCTTTTCTTTGTTTGGTCTCAAAACATAAAAATATAGGGAGTATGTATTGCTGGAGTAAGATCCCTCTAATTTATTAAAAGGCACCTAATATACAGTATTAATGGGAAGCTATCATCAAAAAATGACCTTTTGCTTAAATCAGGTTTTATGTTAAAAGTATTTTTATTAACCTATTGTGATTGATGGATTCTTCTGTTATCAGCTGTGTAAATAGGTGTCTCCTGTCATTGTAATTCTGCCTCTGATGATAAGGCGCCTGCTGGAAACTCTGTATAAGTCTTTAAAAAGCCTACTGGCCAGTGTTAAAAATTCAGTTTGACTAATTTTGTTTTGTTAATAAAGATCGTAATATGAAAAAATAAAATAAAATATTGACCAATCGAAAAATAGGTCGTTTTCTGATAACTTGCTCTTTAGAGCTATAAAATTTACAGAAATTACTAGAGTTAATTCTAATAAAATAATTGGGTCTCGAAAACTTTTCCTCGTCTGCTAAATCTGATTTCCTTTTAAGAAGACTGGAAGAGCCAGAAAACCAGTAAAAGAGAGCAAAAAATTACAACATAGAATCATAAATAAATGCATTGTTATGCCACAATTAGCAAACTTTCTCAACCACAATTATAGCAAACAGCAATTAATTAACTCCCCCTCCTATATGTGTAAATCATGTGTTATGATGGTGCCAATTTCTAAAGTGGATGCAGCCATTAACAGAAAACAAGATCTGGATTTGTTCTTGATTTTGTCCAATTCACAATACAGTTATCATTATCACATTTAACTAGTGATGACTGAGCGAGTGTACTCGTTGCTCGGGTTTTCCCGAGCACGCTCGGGTGGTCTCTGAGTATTTTAGTGTTCGGAGATTCAGTTTTTGTTGATTCAGCTGCTTGATTTACGGCTGCTAGCCAGCCTGAGTACATGTGGGGGTTGCCTGGTTGCTAGGTAATCCCCACATGTAATCCCGCAAATCATCTAGCTGCGGGGATGAAAACTAAATCTCCAAGCAGTCATAAATACTCAGAGACCACCCGAACGTGCTCTGGAAAACCCGAGCAACGAGTATAATCGCTCATCACTACATTTAACAAGTATTATTATTATTCACACTACAATCATTCTTGATCACTCAAGATGCAGCGACAAAACCGGAAGTCAGTAGAATAGCTGTGGGTAAATCAACAATTTAGTCCCTAGTCAAGGTCTGCAAATCGAGGAACATTTCACTGGTGATGAAGACATGGCTCGTACATAGTCTGGTCTTTTCTGTGGTAACATATGGATGGAAAATATGGACAATAAAGAAACAAGACAGAAAAAAATCGACGCCTTTGAAACATGGTGCTGGAGAAAGATGCTATCAATACCATGGATGGCAAGAAGAACAAACAAATCAATCTTGTAAAACTCAAGCCAGACAAATTAGGCCAAGCAAGGATCACCAAGCTACGACTTGTCTACTTTGGACACATCAGAGAGCAGACACAGGAGAAGGACATCATGGTCGGAAGAATAGAAGGAACAAGGCGAAGAGGAAGACCTGCAACTTGATGGCTTGATACTATCAAGATAACAGTGGAGAAGAACCTGGTGGATCTATTTAGACTTACACACGATCAACCTTCCTACAGATCGCTCGTCCATGAAGACACCATGGCTAGAAATCAAACTAACAGCAACAGATAGGTACAGAGAGGAGAGGACCATTATCTTGCGGGTTTACAATTTACAGTTGGGATGAAGAGTTGAGACGTTTTCAGCTCCTAAAAACAAATCTGTATCTGAATGACAAATAGTGCGTACATGTATATATCTGTCATTGACTTTCACTGCAAAAACATGAATTGGAAATGTGTGAGGTTTGTTTTTAGTGGCGTTGAATAGCATGAAGGAGTCAATAAACAGTATCCAGATGTTAGCCTATAAGGCTAAGTAATGACAAATGTGGGCTACAGAAACCGGTGGCTATATACAGGATATGTTCCTTTGATTTCCTGGCTATTTGACGTATCTTTTTGATGTAGCCCATAAACATGGAGTGACCAGGTCCCCAATATACTAACATTATAGGTGTCATTCATGTCAATGTGTCACAATAAATGCAGCGTATAACCAATGTACTTATTGTATCTGATCCTGAACAGGAACAGAACAGAGTATTGTCCCAAATATGACTCACTGCCGGCTCTAAAGCTGCCAAGTGTCATTTATTTCCAACTTTGCCTGAAACCTCGCCTGAAGGGACTTACACCCTGAGGAACAAATGAGGGACTCTGTGTCAAATACGAGCAGCTGCTAACAGTTAATAACATATTCTGCACATTATTTATAGAGGAGCATCCCGGCGCCTCCTCGCTGTACAGGCGATTTAAAGGAAACCTGTCCCATTATAGTAGTGGTCCGATGTGTAAGTCACCGGTGTAGTGCAGGAGAAGATGAACAGATTGATGATAGAATTATAGAATAGATTTTGCCAAAATTCTAATTTGGCCGGGAAAATCTATTTGCACCAAATTTATTCATTGAGAATTGAACGTACCTTATTTTTATGTTCTGAGGTCATCTCAGACCCCATTTCTTGAGGGTTTAAAATAAAATTGTACTCACTTCTCTTGGGCCCTGAACTGCTTTTCCACACCGCTCCTCAGCAGTCCTCTTCTGGTTGCCTCTGGTCTTCTTCTATCTTAATCTGTCACCAGGCTTTTGCATTGTTACATCATCTTAGAGCAGCATGACATAACAAAAGAGACCATGATTCCAGCGATGTGTCACTTTCTTTACTGGGGGCAGCACTTGTGATACAATCAGAGTTTTCTCTGCTGTACATGGTTCGGAGTTGAGAACGCTGATCCCACCCACACTGCAGCTTTCTACATTGTATATTGACAGTGAGCTGATAATCAGTGCTGGGGGTGTGGTTGGACTAGGAGACACGAGACACCTAGTCCTGTAGTGATGATCTCCTGCTGGTAAAACACTGATAGTATTAAAACTACAGCACACAGAATAATATGTGACATATCACTGAAATCAGTGTCTCAGCCCCTACCTCATGATGATCTCAGATTACATAGCAAAAACCTGCTGACATTTTCCCTTTTAATAACTGTCTACAGCATCTCTGTTTCTGACTAGGACTCTTGACAACATGACGTTCATCGGCCTGCAAGGTCATGGCGTTATGAGGCTTAGTGGAAGCTCTAAAGACCACTGTTATATTTCTGTATATAAATTTATACCGGTGAACTGTCCTGGTCTCCTAAGCCTAGAAATAAAAGGTATTAAAATGGAAAATAATATGTTATAACAAATAATATACCACAAACCTATAGACCAGTCTTCTCAGCTCCCCCAACCTATAAGATCCAGCCTGCTGTTCGGCACGTGTCTGTGCACGCCGCATCTTTAGAAGAAACCAACAGAATTTTAGTTGTAGGTTTTCTACACTTGTTGCATCTACATTACTGAAGATCAGTGTTATGGCTCTAGTTGTGTTTAAAGAAAAGTTTTCTATCCTGTTTTGCATCTTTTCTATCCTCTTTATCCATAGGTAAAAATTATGATATAATTTACAGATGCCTCCTTATAATGCTACTGTAGGTTATTAAGGAGTTGTCTGGATGTAAGTGAGGGGAGTGTGTAATAATTACTTCCCTTGTAATGGGACTGAATATTTTGTATCCAACTTATTATGAAATTTGTGCCTTTTTTTGTTTAGTTTTTGGTATTTTTTGCCAATTTGTACCTTATTCTTCTTTTTATTTGCACCTTTTTTAAAGTCTATTTTATATTTATTTACCTTTTTTTAATGTTCGTCATTTTGGGCGAGTTGGGAATGTTTAAATTATTTTGGCTGATTAAACAAGTTTGAAAATTTTAGTGAAAATGTACTTCAGTTCCCTTCCTTGGAGTAATTATAAATACGTCTTACATTTTTCAGTTTATTTTTTTTCTCCAACATTTTAGCAGAACATGCCACATTTCGTACTAAAAAAAGATGCAAAACAGGTCTAATTGCAAAAATGAACTTTTTTGTTTTTGCACAAAAATTATGAACTACTTGTGCCATATTGAGGATCTTGAGGGAAAAAGAAAATGATCATTTGGGATCTATTAGTTTTAGATATTTTCTGCACCCTAGTTGACAATGAAGCTTGGCCTTACTGAAAAGGAGTGTGGCCTAAAAGAAAAACATGGCCTAACACCACGAAAAACAATGGGTCAAAATTGTGGTGCAAATTTTTGGCACAAACTAAGCCTATTAAAAAGTAGAGTAAGTTTAGGGTATGTCCGCACTGAGTGGAAACTGCAAGTTTTTGAGGAGTTTTCAGTTTTTTGAGGAGATCTTGGAGAGTTTCTGCTCCAAAAACTAGTAAAAAAAAAACCAGTGCGAACATACCCTTAGACTAGAGAATCTTAAAATTTTACTAGGTGCAGATGATCATGCATGCTCTCATTATGCTAATCACGCTCAGAGATTGATCATAGTGTGATTCGATTCTCTCGAATGAGGAGATGATGGAGAAAAAATTCTCCATCTTCACCATTCTGTCAAAAATTTAAAAATTGACACCAGTAAACAATGGAAACGAAAAATGACACTACATTAATACCAAAATTATACAGATGTGCCGTTGGCAAAAAGGGGCACGCCTACCCCCACAAACACCCACCCAGAGCACTGAGAACAAATTACACAGAATAATAAACATGTATATCACTCCATAATAAATCACATATCGTGGTCTGCGCTACAGATATTACACTGCTCAGTATTGGCCCCATATAAGTATATGGTGAATCACATAATTTATTTAAAGGTCATTTTTCCACTGGCCAGTGGCCACCATTGTCTTTTTGCTGGGGTTGCATTATGTGATTCACCATATAAAGTATATTATTTTTATATTGGACTTGTACATCATTGCTCCCTCTGGTAGCTGTTTTTCTATGTATCTTTGGTGTGTCCAGATGAGACAAAATTTTTCACATAAGGTCATCGCTTATTTAGTAGTATTATGGTGTTTGGGGCTTTTCATCATGTCATGTGGTATTGTTGGCTGAATTTTGGGTATCCATTCTGTCAGTGCGCATAACTTGGACTAAACTCAAATGTCATCCGAGTACAGTCCAATGTCTTGCATGGATTCATTGACTTGCATGGCCGAGTGCGATCTGAATTTCGAATCAAACTCGGGCATGCTGCGACTTTTTTCTTAGACAAACTCTGTCCGAGGAAAAAGTCGGACATGTGCACGGCCCAATACACTTACATTGGTCCAAGTACGATCCAACAAAACATCAGACCGGAAATGGAAAATATGGTTGTCTGAACGAGCCCTGGATCACACTCGGACAGAAAATATGGTCGTCTGCACGAGCCCTGGATCACACTCGGACAGAAAATATGGTCGTCTGCACGAGCCTTGGATCACACTCGGACCGAAAATATGGTCGTCTGCACGAGCCCTAGATCACACTCGAACTGAAAATATGGTCATCTGCATCTGCCCTTAGACAAATTTATCATACAGACCACGCTATGGCCATTGGAAAATATGGTCGTCTGCACAAGCCCTGGATCACACCCAGACCAAAAATATCATCGTCTGCACGAGCCCTGGATCACACTGAGACCGAAAATATGGTCGTCTGCACAATCCCTGGATCACACTCGAACCAAAAATATGGTCGTCTGCACGAGGCCTGGATCACACTCGAAACAAAAATATGGTTGTCTGCACGATCCCTGGATCACACTTGATCTCGGACCAAAAATATGGCCGTCTGCACAATCCCTGGATCACACTTGAACCAAAAATATGGCCGTCTGCACGAGCCCTGGATCATATTCAAACAGAAAATATGGTCGTCTGCATCTGCCCTTAGACAAATTTATCATACAGCACTAATCACTGTGATAAATGTGCTGCATTTTAAGATAGTATAAGTTGACATCATCTAAGAATTAGAAAGTATTAATGTCTGTCAAGTGAGTATTTCCTAGTGGCACCTGTAACCATCACTATGATTAAGTGATGAGTAGTTTAGCGTTGGGTCCCCTCTGATGGCAGTCGCACTGTCCCTACGATGGTAAATTGCTGGCTCTCTGCTTGGCCATATATTTTGGATAGAATTGCATCTTGTGAAACCAAGATATTTTCCTAAAAAAACTTGGCTCTAAATTAACACAATTAATAATAATTGGTCCAAACAATAATCCCTAGGTCCCTTATATATACACCAAATAAATGTAAGAATGTCTTTTCTCAATCTTCAAGTAAGACGTGCTCCTCAATGTGTTTGTAGGTTGCTGTTGACCTCCAACTGTCGTGTTTACTGGGATGAGTGAGTTGGTCCTTTTAATGCTCAATATTACAGAACAGCCGGCAATCTGCTCTGTACGGATAAAATCACAAATCTTCTGGAAAACTCAGAGAAATGTGTTCTCTTATCCTTATTTTTTTGTAATTTAAAATAGAGTTCAGAAAGGCATGGTGAAGTTACTTTCATGGTCACTACTGAGTGCTCTCAAAATGAAGGCGCTGCTCACACAGGGAGGTTCCTGTGGGCAACTACCTCAAATAGACTTGTACACAGCTGCCAAGTGAAAAACGAATGGGCAGCGCTTCCAAATATGGCAACATAGTACAAGTGTGAGAACATTAATTACTTTTACACAGTAGAACAATCATCCTTGTCGATAGCAACTTAAAGGGATTGTGCAGAATTAAAATTATTAGCGATATAGTTAAAAATTGCAAGTTTGTCAGATAATTAATTAATAGTCCACTATTCAAAGTAGTGCCAGGATAGTAATAATAGCAGATTTGTCACTATAATATGCCAACCAGGACTACCAGGCTGTTATGTCTAACATGCCAAGTGGGATGTAAGAAAGAGGGATGTGTTGTGAATTTGGATTCTGGGCTCCCCCGGTGGCCGCTTGTGGAATTGGACTTGTCATCCTCTTTCCTGTTTCACCTGGTTCCATCAGTAGTGGGTGTCGCTATTTAAGCTCATTTCTCTGGTGGTTTCTTGCCGGTCAACAATGTTATCTGATGCCTCTCAGTGCTTGTTCCTGCTTCTAGACAACTACTAGATAAGTTGGACTTTTGTCCATGTTTTGTTTTGCCTATTTGTTCCAGTTCACAGCTGAAGTTTTGTTACTGTGTCTGGAAAGCTCTCGTTGATCAGGGATTGCTACTCTGGCGTTATGAGTTAATGCCAGAGTTTAAGGTAATCTCTGGATGGTGTTTTGTTAGTGTTTTTCTGCTGACCATGAAAGTATACTATCTGTCTTCTGCTATCTAGTAAGCGGACCTCAAATTTGCTAAGACTATTTTCCTGCTGCGTTTGTTGTTTCATCTGAACTCACCGTCATTATATGTGGGGGGCTACTGTCTTCTTTGGAATATTTCTCTAGAGGTGAGCCAGGTCTTATATTTCCCTCTGCTAGCTATTTAGGTCTTAGGCCAGAGCTGGGCATCTAGCGATAAATAGGAAATGCTACCTGGCTATTTCTAGTTGCGCGGCAGGCTTAGTTCATGGTCAGTATAGTTCCATCTTCCGAGAGCTTGTCCCTCTATAGGCTTGCTATGATCTCTGCCTGCAGAGATCATGATAGTTTGACCGGCCACTAAAGTGTTAAAGACCCAGGTTGAGAAAGGAGAGTTATAAGAAGTCTGCTGGAATTTTTTTTTTTTTTTTCCTCCAGTCTGCCTTGCTGCAGTCTTTTTTCTCTCTCTCCTCCTAATCTCTGTATGGCTCTGTGTGCACCTGACAATAATGGATCTCCAGAGTGTAACTGCGGGTTTGAATAATCTCATCACGAAAGTACAAAATTTACAAGATTTTGTGGTACATGCTCCGGTATCTGAGCCGAGAATTCCTTTGCCGGAGTTCTTCACAGGGAATAGAGCTAGCTTCCAGAATTTCCGAAATAATTGTAAGCTTTATTTGTCCCTGAAGTCTCGTTCAGCTGGAGACCCTGCTCAGCAGGTTAGGATTGTGATTTCCTTGCTCAGGGGTGACCCTCAAGATTGGGCCTTCTCATTGCCAGCAGGGGATCCTGCGTTACGCGATGTGGATGCGTTTTTTCTGGCCTTGGGCTTGCTTTATGAGGAACCTCATTTGGAACTTCAGGCAGAAAAAACTTTGATGGCACTATCTCAGGGGCTAGACGCCAGCAAGTATGCAGTGTGATAGAATTCTGTCCAGGAGCGAGCGACAGAATTTTAGACGGAAGAATGGATTGTGTTTCTATTGTGGGGATTCTACTCATGTTATATCAGCATGCTCTAGGCGTACAAAGAAGCTTGATAAGTCTGTTTCCATTGGCACCATTCAGTCTAAGTTTATTTTGTCTGTAACCCTGATTTGCTCTTTGTCATCCATTGCCACGGACGCCTATGTTGACTCTGGCGCCGCTCTGAGTCTTATGGATTGGTCCTTTGCCAATCGTTGTGGTTTTGATTTAGAGCCTTTGGAGACTCTTATTCCTCTGAAGGGGATTGACTCCACCCCATTGGCTAATAATAAACCACAATACTGGACACAAGTTACCATGCGTATCTATCCGGATCACCAGGAGATTATTCGTTTCCTGGTGCTGTATAATTTACATGACGATTTGGTACTGGGATTGCCATGGTTGCAGTCTCACAACCCAGTCTTGGACTGGAGAGCAATGTCTGTGTTGAGCTGGGGATGTAAGGGTATTCATGGGGACTTACCTTTGGTTTCTATTTCGTCGTCCATTCCCTCTGAAGTCCCTGAGTTCCTCTCTGATTATCAAGACGTCTTTGACGAACCCAAGCTTGGGTCGTTACCTCCGCACCGTGAGTGCGATTGTGCCATAGATTTGATACCGGGTTGTAAATATCCAAAGGGTCGTTTGTTTAATCTGTCTGTGCCGGAACATGCTGCTATGCGGGAATATATAAAGGAGTCTTTGGAAAAGGGACATATTCGTCCATCTTCTTCTCCCTTGGGAGCTGGGTTTTTCTTTGTCTCAAAAAAAAGACGGCTCTTTGAGACCATGTATTGATTATCGGCTTCTGAATAAGATCACTGTTAAGTATCAATACCCATTGCCATTGCTTACTGATTTGTTTGCTCGTATAGAAGGTGCTAAGTGGTTCTCTAAAATTGATCTTCGTGGGGCGTATAATTTGGTGCGGATCAGGCAGGGGGATGAGTGGAAGACCGCATTTAATACGCCCGAGGGCCACTTTGAGTATTTGGTCATGCCTTTTGGTCTTTCTAATGCCCCTTCAGTTTTCCAGTCTTTTATGCATGATATTTTCCGCGATTTTCTGGATAAATTTATGATAATATATCTGGATGATATTCTGATTTTTTCTGATGACTGGGACTCTCATGTCCAGCAGGTCAGGAGAGTTTTTCAGGTTCTGCGGTCTAATTCTTTATGTGTGAAGGGGTCTAAGTGCGATTTTGGGGTCCAGAAAATTTCCTTTTTGGGGTATATTTTTTCTCCCTCTTCCATTGAGATGGATCCCGTCAAGGTGCAAGCTATTTGTGACTGGACTCAGCCCTCCTCTCTTAAGGGTCTTCAGAGATTTTTGGGCTTTGCCAACTTTTACCGCCGATTTATTGCTGGTTTTTCGGATGTCGTTAAACCACTGACTGATTTGACCAGACAAGGCGCTGATGTTGCTAATTGGTCCCCTCATGCTGTAGAGGCCTTTCAGGAGCTTAAGCGCCGTTTTGCCTCTGCCCCTGTGTTGCGTCAGCCTGATGTGAATCTGCCTTTTCAGGTTGAGGTTGACGCTTCGGAGATCGGAGCTGGGGTAGTGTTGTCGCAGAAAGGTTCCGACTGCTCCGTCATTAGGCCTTGTGCCTTCTTTTCTCGCAAATTTTCGCCCGCAGAGCGGAATTATGATGTTGGGAATCGGGAGCTTTTGGCCATGAAGTGGGCGTTTGAGGAGTGGCGCCATTGGCTCGAGGGGGCTAGGCATCAGGTGGTGGTATTGACTGACCACAAAAATTTGATTTATCTTGAGACTGCCAGACGCCTGAATCCTAGACAGGCGCGCTGGTCTTTATTTTTTTCTCGCTTTAATTTTGTGGTGTCATACCTACCGGGTTCTAAGAATGTTAAGGCAGATGCCCTTTCTAGGAGTTTTGACCCGGACTCTCCTGGTAATTCTGAACCCACAGGTATCCTTAGGGAGGGAGTAATTTTGTCGGCCGTTTCTCCTGATCTGCGGCGGTCCTTGCAAGAGTTTCAGGCGGATAGACCGGATCGTTGTCCGCCTGATAGACTGTTTGTTCCGGATGATTGGACCAGCAGAGTCATCTCTGAGATACATTCTTCTGCATTGGCAGGTCATCCCGGAATTTTTGGTACCAGGGATTTGGTGGCAAGATCCTTCTGGTGGCCTTCCCTGTCACGAGATGTGCGAGTCTTTGTGCAGTCATGTGACGTTTGTGCTCGGGCCAAGTCTTGTAGTTCTCGGGCTAGCGGACTGCTGTTGCCCTTGCCTATTCCTAAGAGGCCTTGGACACACATCTCGATGGATTTTATTTCAGATCTGCCTGTTTCCCAGAAGATGTCTGTCATCTGGGTGGTCTGTGACCGTTTCTCTAAAATGGTCTATTTGGTTCCTCTGCCCAAGTTGCCTTCTTCTTCTGAGTTGGTTCCTCTGTTTTTTCAGAATGTTGTCCGATTGCACGGTATTCCTGAGAATATTGTTTCTGACAGAGGTACCCAATTTGTGTCTAGATTTTGGCGGGCATTCTGTGCTAGGATGGGCATAGATTTGTCTTTTTCATCTGCTTTTCACCCTCAGACTAATGGCCAGACCGAGCGGACTAATCAGACCCTTGAGACATATCTGAGGTGTTTTGTCTCTGCTGACCAGGATGATTGGGTTGCTTTTTTGCCATTGGCAGAGTTCGCCCTCAATAATCGGGCCAGCTCTTCCACCTTGGTGTCCCCGTTTTTCTGTAATTCGGGGTTTCACCCTCGATTTTCCTCCGGTCAGGTGGAATCCTCGGATTGTCCTGGAGTGGATGCGGTGGTGGAGAGATTGCATCACATCTGGGGGCAGGTTATGGACAATTTGAAGTTGTCCCAGGAGAAGACTCAGCGTTTTGCCAACCGTCATCGTCGTGTTGGTTCTCGGCTTTGTGTTGGAGATTTGGTGTGGTTGTCTTCTCGTTTTGTCCCTATGAGGGTCTCTTCTCCTAAGTTTAAACCTCGGTTCATCGGCCCTTATAGAATATTGGAGATTCTTAATCCTGTTTCTTTCCGTTTGGACCTCCCTGCGTCCTTTTCCATTCATAACGTTTTTCATCGGTCGTTATTGCGCAGGTATGAGGTACCTGTTGTACCTTCAGTTGAGCCTCCTGCTCCGGTGTTGGTTGAGGGTGAGTTGGAGTACGTTGTGGAGAAAATTTTGGACTCTCGTGTTTCCAGACGGAGACTCCAGTATCTGGTCAACTGGAAGGGTTACGGCCAGGAGGATAATTCTTGGGTCAATGCATCTGATGTTCATGCTTCTGATCTTGTTCGTGCCTTCCATAGGGCTCATCCTGGTCGCCCTGGTGGATCTGGTGAGGGTTCGGTGCCCCCTCCTTGAGGGGGGGGTACTGTTGTGAATTTGGATTCTGGGCTCCCCCGGTGGCCGCTTGTGGAATTGGACTTGTCATCCTCCTTCCTGTTTCACCTGGTTCCATCAGTAGTGGGTGTCGCTATTTAAGCTCATTTCTCTGGTGGTTTCTTGCCGGTCAACAATGTTATCTGATGCCTCTCAGTGCTTGTTCCTGCTTCTAGACAACTACTAGATAAGTTGGACTTTTGTCCATGTTTTGTTTTGCCTATTTGTTCCAGTTCACAGCTGAAGTTTTGTTACTGTGTCTGGAAAGCTCTCGTTGATCAGGGATTGCTACTCTGGCGTTATGAGTTAATGCCAGAGTTTAAGGTAATCTCTGGATGGTGTTTTGTTAGTGTTTTTCTGCTGACCATGAAAGTATACTATCTGTCTTCTGCTATCTAGTAAGCGGACCTCAAATTTGCTAAGACTATTTTCCTGCTGCGTTTGTTGTTTCATCTGAACTCACCGTCATTATATGTGGGGGGCTACTGTCTTCTTTGGAATATTTCTCTAGAGGTGAGCCAGGTCTTATATTTCCCTCTGCTAGCTATTTAGGTCTTAGGCCAGAGCTGGGCATCTAGCGATAAATAGGAAATGCTACCTGGCTATTTCTAGTTGCGCGGCAGGCTTAGTTCATGGTCAGTATAGTTCCATCTTCCGAGAGCTTGTCCCTCTATAGGCTTGCTATGATCTCTGCCTGCAGAGATCATGACAGGGATGCCTGCAGGATGTCCTGTAAGTGAATTGGCAAAGCTGGTTTAGTGGATTGGCATGCAGGATTAGAATAAGGTCTCCTTCACCTAGATCAGAGGTCTCAAACTAAACTGGGGCCTGGTGCAACTTAAAAAAATACTGTTATGGTGTGGACCACATTGTTACATTTATTCTGGGTCAATACGGCCCTACAGAGGTTGCATGGGCAGTTTACTGTGTTTAGGTGCTACATCATAAATGTAAATGGTGTTGCATTGTGATGCCAAGCATACTGCAAGCCCACAGCTCCCTAAAGACAATATGATGGCCCTACAGTCTCCCTACATACAGAATGTTAGCCACATGGACTTCCTTCATACAGTATGATGGCTATACAACCTACCTACATACATGATGATGGCCTCACAACTCCCTACCAACAGTATAACGCTGCACAGTCTTCCTACATAGTGTAGGATGGCCCAGCAAACTGCCTGAATACAGTATTATGGCCGCACAACCCAGTACATGCAGTAGGAAGACCCTCACAGCTCCTGCTATACACCATGTTCCAAATTATTATGCAAATTGGATTTAAGTGTCATAAAGATTTAATTATTTTGTTTTTCAAATAAACTCGTGGATGGTATTGTGTCTCATGGCTGAATGGATCACTGAAATCAATCTTAAACCTGTGATAATTAGTTTTCCAGGTGATTCTAATTAAAGGAAAACTACTTAAAAATGATGTTCCACATTATTAAGCAGGCCACAGCTTTCAAGCAATATGGGAAATAAAAAGGATCTCTCTGCTGCTGAAAAGCGTTAAATAGTGCAATGCCTTGGACAAGGTATGAAAACATTAGATATTTCACAAAAACTTAAGAGTGATCATCATACTGTGAAGAGATTTGTGACTGAAACAGAGCACAGACAGAGTTCATGCAGATAAAGGCATAATGAGGAAGGTTTCTGCCAGACAAATTCATTGGATTAAGAGAGCAGTTGCCAAAATACCACTACAAAGCAGCAAACAGTTATTTGAAGCTGCTGGTGCCTCTGGAGTGCCTCGAACCTCAAGGTGTAGGATCCGTCAAAGGCTTTCTGTGGTGCAAAAAACTACTGTTCAGCCACCCCTAAACAGTGTTCACAAGCAGAAACGGTTGCAGTGAGCCCAGACATACATGAAGACTAATTTTCAAACAGTCTTGTTTACTGATGAATAGTGTTGAGCATTCCGATACCGCAAGTATCGGGTATCGGCCGATACTTGCCGTATCGGAATTCCGATACCGAGATCCGATACTTTTGTTGTATCGGGAATCGGTATCGGGACCATATTAATGTGTAAAATAAAGAATTAAAATAAAAAATATTGATATACTCACCTCTCCGACGCAGCCTGGACATCACCGCTGGTAACCGGCAGCCTGCTTTGTTTAAAATGAGCGGGTTCAGTACCTTCCATGACGTCACGGCTTCTGATTGGTCGCGTGCCGCTCATGTGACCGCCACGCGACCAATCACAAGCCGCGATGTCATCCCTCAGGTCCTAAATTCCCTTCTAGGAATTTAGGACCTGAGAATTACGTCACGGCTTCTGATTGGTCGCGTGGCGGTCACATGAGCGGCACGCGACCAATCAGAAGCCGTGACGTCATGGAAGGTACTGAACGCGCTCATTTTAAACAAAGCAGGCTGCCGGTTACCAGCGGTGATGTCCAGGCTGCGTCGGAGAGGTGAGTATATCAATATTTTTTATTTTAATTCTTTATTTTACACATTAATATGGTTCCCAGGGCCTGGAGGAGAGTTTCCTCTCCTTCAGACCCTGGGAACCATCAGGATACCGTCCAATACTTGAGTCCCATTGACTTGTATTGGTATCGGGTATCGGTATCGGATTAGATCCGATACTTTGCTGGTATCGGCCGATACTTTCCGATACCAATACTTTCAAGTATCGGACGGTATCGCTCAACACTACTGATGAATGTCGAACAACCCTGGATGGTCCAGATGGATGGAGTAGTGGATGGTTGATGGATGGCCACCATGTCCCAACAAGGCTGCAACGTCAACAAGGAGGTTGAGGAGTCATGTTTTGGGCTCGAATTATGGGGAAACAGCTGATAGGGCCCTTTACAGTTCCTGAAGGTGTGAAAATGACCTCTGCAAAGTATATAGAGTTACTGACTGACAACTTTCTTCCATGGTCTTCAGGAGCAAAATCATCTTCATGCATGACAATGTGCCATCTCATGCTGCAAAGAATACCTCATTGGTTGCTATGGGCATAAAGGAGATAAATTCATGGTGTGGCCACCATCTTCCCCTGACCTCAACCTTATAGAGAACCTTTGGAGTATCATCAAGCAAAAGATCTATGAGGGTGGGAGGCAGTTCACATCAAAACATCAGCTCTGGGAGGCTATTCTGACTTCATGCAAAGAAATACAAGCAGAAACTCCCCAAAAACTCTCAAGTTCAATGGATGCAAGAATTGTGAAGGTGATATCAAAGAAGGGTTCCTATGTTAACATGTAACTTGGCCTGTTAGGAGGTTTTGGAGTTAAATAGTTTTTTTGTTCAGTGAATGTGACCTCCTAATGCTGCAAATTCCACAAATGAGCATTTTCAGTTCTTTAAAACAAATCAAATGTTTAGAAATTCTACTGTGCCTAATAATTTGGAACAGTGCATTTTGAGTTTGTATTCATTTTGGAAATTATACTGTTATCATTGGGAGGTTTCTTCAATAAAATTCGATGTATAATCTAACGGGTAATAACTTTTATTAGACTGACTGTCATTTGTACCGACCATTTAGGAAAATCCGAGAAAAATATAATTTGCATAATAATTTGGAACATGGTGTACAGTATGATGGCCCCACAGCCTCCCTACAGGCAATATGATGGGCCACAGCTCCTCAACACACAGTATAATGACCCCACAACTCTCCTATATAGTATGATGGCCTAACAGACTCCCTACATACAGTCTGGTAGCCCTTCAGCCCCTGTAAATATAGTATGATGGCCCGCATCATTGCGTATTGGCCACATAGCATATTTGTGCACCTCTGCATTAATTTAATACTAAAACTGGATGGGTTCTATTTTTTCTTTTTGCACCTACATACAGTATAATCACACACAGCTCCCTTTTTTGTGTAGTACATATCTGGAGGTGTGACCCGCTACAGGATCAGGCACCCTTATCCACCCATCATTCCCACATAAGGTTTTAACTGCGAGCTTGGTCTGTTTTCCTTTTCATCTCCCATTCGCATAAGGCTGTTTTGGTACATAGAGAGGTAAGACAGTTAGTGTTTAAGGACCAACCATATGACAAGATCACCTTAACGTGGTTGGATGACTTTTATGAGCTTCGATCAAAACTTGCTAACTAAGTACCTTTACGTTTTTAACATTTGCAGCAATATTGGAGTTCAAGAATTCATTAGTCGCAGTATGCCGACGCATTGTGTATGTATGTATGAGTATATTGGCCACATAGCATATTTGTGCACTGCACATTAATTTAATACTAAAAGTGTGAGGGTCCTCTTTTTTATTTTTTGTCGTTACATGCAGTATCATTTACACAGCTTCCTTACATATAGTATAATTGCCCCACAGCTCCTTTAAATACAGTAAAATGACCACACAACTCTCCTACATACAGATTCCCTACATACAGTATGATGGCCTCTCAACCCATCTAAATATAGTATGATATTCCCACAACACTTACACGCAGTATGATTACCCCACCTTCTCCTACATAAAGTGTGATGGCCTCACAAATTCCCTACATATAGCATGATGGCCCGTCAACCTTTCTAAATATAGTATGATGGTCCCACAACCCCTACACGCAGTATGATTACCTCACCTTCTCCTACATACAGCGTGATGACCTCACAGATTCCCTACATATAGCATGATGGCCCCTCAACCCTTCTAAATATAGTATGATGGCCCTACAACCCTTACACGCAGTATTATTACCCCACCTTCTCCTACATACAGTGTGATGGCCTCACAGATTCCCTATGGAGCGCCCCCAGACGCAGGGCCGCAGGGTACTCGGTACCGGGCCTCTCTGTCTCAGTTCTGGTGCGGTCACGGTGGCTAGACCCGGTCCGTGACCCTGCTAAGGGGCGTCCAATGAAAGGGGATAGTGCGTGGTGCAAGGCGCGATGAATAACGAGGACACAGGGTTGCAGTCTCTTTACCTTTTTACTGAAGGTTTCAGGATCCTCAATCCAGAGCACTGCTAACAGGGCTGGCTGAGACCGGCCGGTCCGAAGGCACATCCAGAGTTCCCTTTGCAGGTGGAAATCAGTGCCTACCTTCTAGCGCCTGGGTGTTGTAGTACTTCCCTGCTGAGCACCACGGGAGAGTCCTCACAACTGTTGTGTCTGTTTCTGATGTTCTCTCTCTCCGTCCCCCAGATGATATGGCTAGGACGCACCCGTATGACGGGGTAGGCCTGGAGTTATTCTGGGACCCTAGAGATGCCCCTCTCCCACAATTGCCTCCTTTGTCTTCGTTAGGTGATTTAGGTGAGACAGCCAACCTATAGTCAACTGTTCTGCCGCTGTTTGAAGTAATACGTAGAGTCTCTTACTTCCTCGGTGCTCCGGCCACCGGCTACGCGCCTCAGAAGGATGTTGCCACAGTCTTAAGGGCACGACTCCTTCTGGTTCTATCTCCTCTGTGCTGTGATCTCGCTTCTCACTTCTCCGCAATATACTCTGCTTTCGTGTCCTTTCTTAGGAGTCTGCCGATGTAACACTCAAGCATGGCTCCGTAATGTTCTGTCTGTCCTAGGCCGCTGTCAGGATCCCACCCCTGACAGTTCCTCTCTCAAGCTCTCCCTAGCTACTTTCTCCCTAACTTCCTGTCCAACCCCCAGTTTTACCAGAGTGTGAGGAGTGGCCTAATAGATAGAACCACCCCCCCTGGTGGCCGGAGTGTGGAGTGTAGTGTGTGTCTGTGATATGTGATACCTGGTCAGGTGAACTCCTTTAATGCAATCAGATGTAACATCACTCCCCTTAGTGGCAGAGCGACATTACTGCAACGACCAGGACTCTGGGGCGCTGCACCTACATATAGTATGATGGCCTCTCAACCCTTCTAAATATAGTAGGATGGCCCCACAACCCTTACATGCAGTATTATTACCCAATCTCCTCCTACATACAGTGTGATGGCCTCACAGATTCCCTACATACAGTATGATGGCCCCTCAACCCCTCTAAATATAGTGTGATGGTCCCACAACCCCCTACATGCAGTATTATTATCCCACCTACTCCTACATACAGTGTAATGGCCTCACAGATTCCCTACATACAAGCCCTCTAAATATCGTATTATGGCCCCAATCCTCCCCTACATGCAATATGATAACCCTACCCTCTCCTACATAAAGTATGATGACCCTGCCCTCTCCTACATACAGTATGATGACCCCTCGCACTCCATAGACTTACAACATACAGTATGATTGCCTACAACTCCTTTACATACAGTATGATGGCCTCACAGACTCTCTATATACAGTTTTATCACTCAGAGCTCCTTATAAACAGTATGATGGCTCCATATTTTGCAATGTGACACATATAAAGACAGTGCCGGCCCAGCAGATAACTGTCCCTCTGCTCACCACGCCCTTGGCTGTGGCCTGCAAAAAAATTGCTTCTGGGTCTGCAGACCAAGAGTTGCCTATTTGAGACACTTAATCTAGATGCACCTTGACTGATTATTAGTATGGTAGTTTCATTCAGCCAAAATGTTATGATACAAGAATTAGTTGTCTGTATGTGGTGTAATAATAAGTGTCTGGTAGATCCTGGGAAACTGTGGAGCCAAATTCAACCCAAGTCAAATCTACAAAGTGCAAATAGGTTATAGCCGTCTACGACTTCAGCGAACAGTGGAGCTGGAAATTAAATATTTTACTCATCCCAGGCTTTAAATATATTAATTTCACCATAACCCCCCTACTAGATCTGGAGAAGTGGAGAGGGGACCTATGGGAACCTATTACAAGTTTGAGAGCCACAGGTTGGAGAGCTCGGCTGTAAAGCAAATCAGACACAGTGGACACTGTATATCATTGTCATTACCGTCGATGCTTCCCTTTCTTGTATCGCTGTGATGTTATGGCTGCTAAAACATTGTTTCAGGAAACATCCACTTTGTGTTTCCTTCCTTTACATTCTTTATCCGCATAATACTGATGGAATAGGAGTGCAGACAGGAATTACAATTTGTGCAGTCTTCCTCAAGGCTACAGTTATCCTAAAATCCTCCGGGATCTTTAACATCAAATTTTGGAGTGGTTAATGGATATTATTAGTGTTTATATCATGCAGATATCAGGTGATATTAATAGTGTGTTTATATCCACCTCTCGTGTCTCCCCTTTTCCTCATAGTTTGTAAGCTTGCGAGCAGGGCCCTCATTCCTCCTGGTATCTGTTTTGAACTGTGATTTCTGTTATGCTGTAATGTCTATTGTCTGTACAAGTCCCCTCTATAAGTTGTAAAGCGCTGCGGAATATGTTGGTGTTATATAAACAAAATTATTATATATATATATATATATATATATATATATATATATATATACTAGCTGAAGAGCCCGGCGTTGCCTGGGCATAGTAAATATCTGTGGTTAGTTATAGCACCTCACTTCTCTTATTTTCCCATCACGCCTCTCATTTTCCCCATCACATCTTTCATTTTCCCCCTCACATCTCTCATTTTCTCCCTCACACCTCTCATTTTCCCCCTCACTCCTCTTATTTTCCCCCTCACTCCTCTCATTCCCCCCTAACACTTGTCATTTCGACCTCACATCTGTCATTTTCCGATCACTCCACTATTTTCCCTCACTCCTCTCATTTTGCACTCACACCTTTTCATTTTCACCTCAGTATATACATGTTTGTCATCTCCCTTATATATAGTATACACCTGTATGTCATCTCCTGTATGTAGTATATACCTGTATGTCATCTCCCCTGTATATAGTATATACCTGCTGTGTGTCATGTCCCCTGTATATAGTATATACCTGTATGTCATCTCCTCCTAGATATAGTATATACCTGTATGTAATCTCCTCCTGTATATAGTATATACCTGTGTGTCATCTCACCTATATATAGTATATATCTGTGTGTCATCTCCTCCTGTAAATAGTATATACCTGTATGTCATCTCCTCCTATACATAGCATATACCTGTATGTCATCTCCTCCTGTATATACTATATACCTGTAGGTAATCTGCTCCTGTATATAGTATATACCTGTGTGTCATCTCCTCCTGTATATAGTATATACCTGTATGTCATCTCCTGCTGTATGTAGTATGTACCTGTATGTCATCTCCTCCTCTATATAGTATATACCTGTGTGTCATCTCTCCTGTATATAGTATATATCTGTGTCATCTCCTCCTGTATATAGTATATACCTGTGTGTCATCTCCCCTGTAAATAGTATATACCTGTGTGTCATCTCCTCCTGTATATAGTATATATCTGTATGTCATCTCCTCCTGTATTGACCCTCATTCACACGTTATTTGGTCAGTATTTTTACCTCAGTATTTGTAAGCTAAATTGGCAGCCTGATAAATCCCCAGCCAACAGTAAGCCCACCCCCTGGCAGTATATATTAGCTCACACATACACATAATAGACTGGTCATGTGACTGACAGCTGCCGGATTCCTATATGGTACATTTGTTGCTCTTGTAGTTTGTCTGCTTATTAATCAGATTTTTATTTTTGAAGGATAATACCAGACTTGTGTGTGTTTTAGGGCAAGTTTCGTGTGTCAAGTTGTGTGTGTTGAGTTGCGTGTGGCGACATGCATATAGCGACTTTTGTGAGATGAGTTTTGTGTGGCGACATGCGTGTAGCAACTTTTTGTGTGTCGAGTTGCATGTGACAGGCTAGTGTAGCAAGTTGTGTGCAGCAAGTTTTGCGCATGGTGAGTTTTGCGCATGGCGAGTTTTATGTGTGGTGCCTTTTGAGCATGTGCAAGTTTTGTGTGAGGCAACTTTTGCATGTGTTGCAACTTTTGTGCATGTGGCAATTTTTCCGCGTGTGCAAGTTTTGCGTGTGGCGAGTTTTCCATGAGGTGAGTTTTGCACGTGTGGCGAGTTTTGCATGTGGAGAGTTTTGCGCGTGGCGAGTTTTGAGTGGCGACTTTTGTGTTTCGACTTTTATGTGGCGAGGTTGGTGTATGTGTGGTGAAATGTGCGCTGAGGGTGGTATATGTGTTCGAGCACGTGGTAGTGTGTGGCGCATTTTGTGTGTGTGTTCATATCCCCGTGGTGGTGTGGTGATTATCCCATGTCGGGGCCCCACCTTAGCAACTGTACAGTATATACTCTTTGGCGCCATCGCTCTCATTCTTTAAGTCCCCATTGTTCACATCTGGCAGCTGTTAATTTGCCTCCAACACTTTTCCTTTCATTTTTTCCCCATTATGTAGATAGGGGCAAAATTGTTTGGTGAATTGGAAAGCGTGGGGTTAAAATTTCACCTCACAACATAGCCTATGACGCTCTCGGGGTCCAGACGTGTGACTGTGCAAAATTTTGTGCCTGTAGCTGCGACGCCTCCAACACTTTTCCTTTCACTTTTTCCCCATTATGTAGATAGGGGCAAAATTGTTTGGTGAATTGGAAAGCGCGGGGTTAAAATTTCACCTCACAACATAGCCTATGACGCTCTCGGGGTCCAGACGTGTGACTGTGCAAAATTTTGTGGCTGTAGCTGCGACGGTTCAGATGCCAATCCTGGACATACACACATACACACATTCAGCTTTATATATTATATATATACACTCACCGGCCACTTTATTAGGTACACCATGCTAGTAACGGGTTGGACCCCTTTTGCCTTCAGAACTGCCTCAATTCTTCGTGGCATAGATTCAACAAGGTGCTGGAAGCATTCCTCAGAGATTTTGGTCCATATTGACATGATGGCATCACACAGTTGCCGCAGATTTGTCGGCTGCACATCCCAAAGATGCTCCATACAAGGCAGGATGGATCCATGCTTTCATGTTGTTTACGCCAAATTCTGACCCTACCATCCGAATGTCGCAGCAGAAATCGAGACTCATCAGACCAAGCAACCTTTTTCCAATCTTCTACTGTCCAATTTCGATGAGCTTGTACAAATTGTAGCCTCAGTTTCCTGTTCTTAGCTGAAAGGAGTGGTACCCGGTGTGGTCTTCTGCTGCTGTAGCCCATCTGCCTCAAAGTTCGACGCACTGTGCGTTCAGAGATGCTCTTAGGCCTACCTTGGTTGTAACGGGTGGCGATTTGAGTCACTGTTGCCTTTTTATCAGCTCGAACCAGTCTGCCCATTCTCCTCTGACCTCTGGCATCAACAAGGCATTTCCGCCCACAGAACTGCCGCTCACTGGATTTTTTTTCTTTTTCGGACCATTCTCTGTAAACCCTAGAGATGGTTGTGCGTGAAAATCCCAGTAGATCAGCAGTTTCTGAAATACTCAGACCAGCCCTTCTGGCACCAACAACCATGCCACGTTCAAAGGCACTCAAATCACCTTTCTTCCCCATACTGATGCTCGGTTTGAACTGCAGGAGATTGTCTTGACCATGTCTACATGCCTAAATGCACTGAGTTGCCGCCATGTGATTGGCTGATTAGAAATTAAGTGTTAACAAGAAGTTGGACAGGTGTACCTAATAAAGTGGCCAGTGAGTGTATATATATATATATACATATATATTATATACAATATGTATAATATAATCTGCAAGATATATACATATATCTGCAATATATATATATATATATATATATATATATATCACCATTGTTGTATTTTGAGGTTATGGAGGGGATCCCTTGTTTAGAATTACCATCACTACAAGAGAGAATACAAAGACCGATTCATCATTGCGTTTGCTCCTATTTTTTGTCTAGTTCTGTGTGGTTTTTTGCCTTTTTTTTGTTTGCTCAAAATTAATTCTTCTATTTGCATCTTTTTTAAGTCCATTTTATATGTGCTTATCTGCTTTGTTTTTTTTTTTGTTTTTTTCACTTTGTGGGCAAAGTTTAGATATTTTCAAATGATTTGCAAACTTTAGAGCTACCATACTTTCTTTCTGGTCACGGACTATATATGAAGACCTGACTAGTCCGGTACAATCCCCGGCTGCTTCTTAATGGCCTGATCCAGTTCATTGAGGGGTCTCTCTGTATGTAAACATATGTGAGAAGCCTGTCAATTAAAATGAGCTGAGCAAGGAGAATAATAATAATCTCTCAGTGAGATCTATGTCCGGCCCATAGATCTTAACAGCTCATTTGCATATTAAGAAAAAATGTGTATTTCTGTGGAATAAGGCATCGAATTGCAGATATCAAGGTATCATTCTATTCAGGGTCCTATGACCTACATGCCCCTGTAGTCAGCTTAGGACGGCTGATCCTACTGATGGATTCCCTTTAAATGGTTGTTAGCCAATCACTGCATGTTGAACAGCCGCAAGACATGCAGCTGCGGGGACTTGAACATATTTTTCGAGCACACCGAACATACACAGTTAGCACACAAGCATGCTCAGGTAACGCCTTATCCGATCACGTTCGTTCCTCACTGATAATAATCTGTCCTGGTCATGTGATAGTCACACAGGTGTATGGTTCTGTGCTTTGTAACAAGCCATACACCTGTGTGTCCATCACATGACCAGGACAAGATAACTGTCCATTAAAAGTAATGAATATGAGATTTTGAAATCATATATATTATAAATTGTATAAACATTTAGTATATCATAAATAGCCATTTCTTTTCTAAGACCGTAGTGGCTCCTTTAAGGAACTATTTCTAAAGGATCTGGTTTTCTTCTCACTGTCGCTAGTTATTTAGTACCTGATTGTAATAAATGTAAATTAATGGATGTCAATTCCAGGTTAGGACATTTATTTTCACAAGTGTTATTTTTATTTATTTCCTTTCTAAACGCAGATTTTTGAATTGAAACTTGATATGCTTGGATATTTATGATAATTTTAGACTGATAGCGCGTAACCTGCATTCTTATAGAATTACGAGCATTGTTTTGTTCATTTTTTTTTATGGTACAGTATTGTACTGTGTTTTTTTTTCTCCTATGAGAATGATTTATGCGCAGCGTCTATAAGGCTGCCTTTGATGACAACACTACTGTGATAATCTTTATACAATCCAAATATTCAAATTGGTCCATGACCCACTGTGATGGAAATAAGTATGAGATCACGCTCTCTCCATTGGCCGCTATAGAATGCAAACAGAGCTGGAATTCTGGGGCTTTTATGGTGGAAAAAAAAACAGCACAGCGTACAAGCTGCGATCTGTTTTATTCCGAAGACAATAAGATTAACTGATTCAGTAGAAAACTGTTGTAAAAGAAAAAAAAAAAAAACAAGCCGGTAAAAAAAAAATAAAATGCTCCAACCATCAAACATGAAGCAATAGCAGCTAGGAAGTGGGGAATTTACGTTACACCATTCTCCATGTAAGCTGAGAAGTCTGGAATTTCTTATGTTAACCCCTAGATGCCATGGGAGGGACTGCACTGATGAGAAGTTTAAGGGTTAAACCCACCCTCTGATAACTGAATCCATCATTGCTATACTTTGATGAAAGTGTTAAATGAGAATTCATGTTTGACCACATTTAAAGGGGGCGTCATCTCTCTCTTGATACAACTAATTACATAAGTGCAGCGTTTATATTCTTTAATAAAATGTTTAGAACATCTTTTATAAGGACTCTGCGTTATGCCATTCCTCTCTTACACCTCTTGGAAATATGTTATTAAAGTAGCACTTCCAGTAAAAGTTTTATCAGAATATTTCTGTCATTTAGTTTGTATGTATGCAAGAATTTTTTCTAGTCGCCATCTTTATGTGTGAACGGGAAGTCACTCTCTCATTCTAAAATTTGTAAAAACTTTTAGAAATGATGCCTATAATGAAAAATAATAAAATCAGATAGTAGTCACCCTCCTCGGGTCCAGTGCTGGCTCTCTGCCACTGCTCCTGTCTCAGTGATTGGCTGCAGCGGTGATATTACTTGACAGTTCACAACACTCCTGCAGCCAATCACTGAACTCAGTGCCTTTGCTGATGTAGATGAGCCGCTCAGCTCATTGAATGGCTGCAGAGGTGATGTGAGCTGTCGACATCATGTCACCACTGCAGCCAAAACAGTCAGATCGGAGAGGCGGCATAGAGTCAACACTGGACCTGGGGAGGGTGAGTACTATATGGTTTTGTTATATTACATGATAGCAAATGTTTGGGGTCCACTTTCCTAATGATTATATACTCTTCGTTGACAGTGTTAGAGTTTTGACAGGAGAAACTATAAAACCCAATTGCCAAGAGGAATAAAAGAGGGATTGTAAACTTCTTCATGAGCATTGGTATTTTATGGGTAAAAACGTATTTACTTAAATAGACATGTCAGGATTTTCATTTGAACACTATCCAAGCCCCTAAAGACCCCAACACCACCCCTTTACTTACTGGAGTTTCAGAAGGCTCTCCAAAAGCATATCATTGCTGTTAAGTAGTGAAGAATCGGACATGCCAGAGTAAGGAGACTTATAAGCCATGCCTCTTTCCACAAGGAGAAACGATACCCCTTAGACCACAATGAGAGGCCTCTCAAACATCCAAATCAGATCTCATGCTTTGCACTGAGGAGGAGCAAATACCTCGGAACACGTGTCTGCAAATTGAGATTCTGGTTTGGCTTTTATCCTAAGTCATGTGGCAAAGCTTAATATTGACTTTTAGGATTGCTACTCTTCCAATAAGAGCAATTTTGTTTTCCAGAGGACATGTCATTCTCCACTAGGAGAAATCTTATTTCTTAGAATTCAGTCAAGGCCTCTCATACAGCTAAATCAGATCTCATGCTTTGCACTGAGGATGAGCAAATATCCCGAAACACAGAAATAGAGATTTTGGTTCCGATTTTATCCTAATTCGTGTGGCAAGGATCAATATTGCCTTTTAAGATTGCTACTTCCAATAGTTGGCACTAGAGTTCAAGTCCTCTTCTTCTCTCAAGAGGCAATTTGCATAATTAATTTCCCAGAGGAGCATTGCATTGCCTATAAGTCTCCTTACACTCCTTACATTGCCTATAAGTCTCCTTACACTGGCAAGTCAGGCATGTCACTCTCCACAAGGAGAGACATTACCTGTTTGACTCTCTGTTCTTGGCAATAAAATGGGTGAAGCATTTTGGTTTTCTTGATGCGGAACTCTCTTTAATCGACACCCCTGCATCTCCCCACATGTAATTTTAATAAAAATGCAAACGGTAGTCCTAATGTCGGGAGAAATTGCTTTTTTTTTTCTTCTTCATTTTTTCAATATTTTATGGACGGACAGAGGGAAAATTAAGAGGACATACAACCCCCCCACCCCAATCTAATAATATCACAAGGTCATACATTCCGCTCCAGATCCATCTTGCATTGAAATTGCTCCAGTTTTTGATTAGAACATCTTTTAATAACAGGGAATAAAAAAAAAATCCCTATTATATATAACAGTAAATCCTCAATGAGAAAAAAAATATGGAACAAGCTCTTCAATTTTTTATTCCATTTTTTTTTTTATACCTCAAAGGACAAGAGGTGTCATGCTTTGCTTCCTCTGCTTTGAAATGTATTCACTCTGTGTCTTTTATAGTCCCGAGACTACATATTGAAACATTAACAATATTATTATTTCAGCGGCAGTAAAACTGTACATCATCAGGCGGCAAAAGATAGAGAAGGGGAAAATTACATTATTCATTCAGAATAATTTCCTACGAGAAAATAAATGTAAGAGCGGATAAGGGGGTTTGAAATGGATACTGATTCTCCGAATTCTTTCCTGTCTGTTTCAGGAAATAGTGAGATCTTGTTGATAGCGAAGTACAATGTACCTAAAGTTCACTCGCAAACATGGTTTTTCTGCTCTGAAAGTCATCTGCATTTTCCTTTATAATTCCAAACCACTGGAGATCTGCGTAATCTGCGAGATCTGATCCAGTATCGTTTGGAAATATCCTTGATAATAACTTAGCTATTCAGATCGGTGGAGAGGCAGGAACGCTTTTATCCCTTCTTATTGTTTAAAAGGAGATGACGCCGGAGAATATGGATAACGTCTCGAGTCGGTAAAATATGAATCTTAATATTCTCGATTTTTTTTTGATTATTTCTGCTAATTGCTGCTTATCTTATTCTTCTCGGCAGAAGACAAAGGCCCCCGTTCCTCTGGTGCTGACTGATGGTCCCAAATGGTTGTTGGATGTGACCTGGCAAGGGGTTGAGGATAGCAAGAACAACTGCATTGTGTACAACAAAGGTAAAAATCGCATATGCGAATATTGATGATGGTTTTTGGATTCCCGATAATGCCATTAATTAGTAATTAGAGAGATATGGCCTTCTACCGGTGGGTAGCGGTGCCGGCTGTAGAGTCAGGCTACATTCACACATCCACGTGTTACGCTCTCGATCACTGACCCATAGAGTTTCATGAACCACACACACATCAGATGGAAAAACAGGTCCATGTGTACGGTCCCTGAGACTCCGAGCATGTACTATCCTGATCAGATTAAAACCTATAAGGAAGCGTTAGCCTAATTCGGCCATCAGTTTATCAAGGACAAGTGTCCTCCAGTGTTTTCGCCATATCTCTCGTACCTACAGTGTCGGACTAGGCTGCCAAGGGCCCACCAGTAGCCACCTCCAGGGCCCCACTTCTCAGCTACATGCAATCACAAATTTATTTGACAATGACCTGGGTAGATTGGTAAATGAATGAGATGCCGCCTTTGTCTGTACATAGTGATTCATGTATATAGTGCCAAGTACTGCTCATATATGAGGGTGGTGGCCCACCGGAGGATTCTACTGTTCTCCTGCCGGCCAGTCCAAGCCATCCTACAATATTGAAAGGGGTCATACACATGTTCCATGGACTGAGTGATGATCGATTTTGATCTGAGTGTGGGATCAGAATTGGCAGTGCAAGTCTATGGGTCAGTAAAAAAAAATCGGACAACAATCGGATGGCATCCAAGTGCAGTCAGATTTTCATGGATTGTTACATAGGAAAAGAATAGAGAATTTTTTTTTCGCATACGAAAAAAAACTGATGTCACATGGACCAATCTCCGACCAAAAATCATGGCTAAAACTCTCATACATGAAAACACTGACAAGTGAATGAGGGCTCCGATAAAGCTGAGAAGACAGACTTTATACTACAGTGTTGCATCTTAGTTTCAGCCGTTTTTAAATTATTTATTGTTAAGGCCTAATTCAGTCATACAAGAACAACAGACCGATTAGTTTGATCAGAGTTTGGTCAGTTTGGTCAGTTTTTCCAATACCTGAAGAAAAAAAGTGGAACGTTTCTCCACCTTCTCCTAGGTGACAGTCTGTGTAAATCAGACCTTACTCAGATGTCATCAGAGTGCAGTACAATTTTTTCACGGACCCATAGACTTGCATGAGATATTCCGTTCAAAGTCAGACGTGTTTCCGCTATTTTGCACAGGCCACTCGATCCGTGGAAAATCAGGGAAGGGCGCCATAGATGGGTATGAGTGCTGTCCGTGAACACCTCAGGTCGCACTGGTGCGTGATAAAATGATGTCTGAATGTGGCCTAAGAGTCAATGGATAAAAAAAAAATCAAACATAAATTAGGAGTTCTATTTAGTCCATTGAGGGACGCTCTGGGTTGTAGTGACTCCGGCAAAACGAAAAGTGTTCTAGAACCCAGAGGCGTCATGTTTTTGTGGCAGCACAAGGGAAAGTGATGTGATCCATACAACATGGAGTTTTAGGACAACGGCACAAACCCATTTACTGTATTCTGAAATCTATGCGTATATACAGTATATAGCACCACTACCTACTGTACTTACGTGCAAATAACTTATTCTGTTAATCAATATACTTCTTTTTGATTGGTAGGTTTGCTGCGGCGCAAAGTGTTTTATTCGTGAGCGTAACATCAGAAAATGTTTTATTGTTTAATTCAGATTGTTTTGTGATGTGCATTTAAAATAAAATTTGGCAATGTTTTTTTTTTTTCATATTATGATTTTATGAAAAAAAAATGAAATTATTAATCTTGCAATTTTTTTCAGTGGTCAGTAAAGCTTTTTTAGACTCAAACTATTCTTTCAGTGACAGTTTTCAGCAGGTTCCTTATCATCACAGGCAGGTTTACATTGCCAGGTAAAACCTCTACACTCAGCTGATAACACAGTATCCACCAATCACCAAAGGCGATATCAAAGCTGACCCTGCTCCCCCTCCCTTCGCAGTCATTGTGACCCTCGCAGAGGCTCATTAAACACTTCAATACAAAAGAAAGGGTCAGGATCCGGCCATTGTGGTTAATGTACAAGTGGATTTCTTGAAACAATTGGAAATTAAAGTCTAAAAAAAACCCTAGTGGCCGGTAAAGAAATTAGAAGATTTTTTTTCAATACAGATAGCAATATGTAAAAAAAAAAATTCCTGTAAGAGTTTCAGGGATTCCAATAACCTTTGGAGTTGGATTCCCCAGGTCCATTGTGTTTTTCAGGCTAGCTGTACAGGTGCGTCTAACCTTATTTGTCTTGAATGTGGTTAACAACTACAGTTTGCACTAAAAAAGTGGATATATTTTAATGGTCACACATACATACTTATAGCATAAGCACTTCCCAACAGGGTATGACTAAATAATTTTTTAAAAAGCTCTTAATCTGGCAAAATAGGTCTATGTTGGGTCTAGAGCAGAGATGAACGATCCCAAGGTTTGTACCGGACAGTTAGTGCCCAGTGCTAAACGCTGAACACGGACATCGGCCGGAATGTTTGGAGTTCCAGAGAAGTCCATTCAACAAAGAGAGAATATTTTTCAAGAAACAGTTCGGGTCTTCATTGTTTTCTATTGGGTTCAGGTTCTGGTTCAAGTTTGTGTACAGTTCTGATACCTAAATCGAACTTTGGACTGAAGTACAATCGAGTTCCAGAACCCGAACTTCCTTGAGTTCGCCCATTCCTAGTCAAGAGAAAAAGTAAGACACATCTGTACCTAGCCACTCCGCTTGTAATGTTAACATTATGTGTTTCATTTGGGCAACATTATATTTTGGGGTAAAATTACTGTGTTATCAAATAACTTCATAGCAATGTGTGTATTGAAATAGAAATTATTTCATTTTCGCCAACAGTTTGTGTCCAGGATAATTCAAAGCAATAATAGGTGTTTTAATGGGAATCAACCCTCTAAGCCGTCTATGTGGACATGTAGGTCGTAGGAAGCTAAATGAAATGATACTTTGATATCTGCGATCCGATTTCTTATTCCAGAGAGATCCACATTTTTATTTTATGTAAATGAGCTGCTAAGATCTATGGTCCGGACATAGATCTCCCCGAGAATCTGAAAACAACCACTTATTTTTAAAGAAAAGGTGCGTTACCAGTGTGAAAGATTTATATCGACTTTTTCAACAAGTCATTTTGTATTTCAAAAGATACGTTCCCAAAATATCTTAAAGTTTTTTAAGACCCTGTTCTGCCATCTTATCGAAAGTATATCTTTAGACACCTGATGAGGACCCTTTTATGGGGTTGAAACGTGTTGTACAGTTAAACGAAAGTCAAGTTTTTTCCTCATTTCTATCTATTGGTTTTGTCCGCTAACCTATTGTAGATGCCTTTTCTTTACACAAAGATTGAATCAGGTATGATGTGTCCAAGGGGCTCTCGCTCCTTTCGATGACCTGTTTGCAGAAGACTTTCCTGTACTATTGGGTTTTGCCATTTCAAACAGCTGCTAATTGTAGTTACACTTTAAGCGGCGGTCTCAAACAATTGCTCCTTGTCAGGTAAGAGCTTTGAAAAAGCTGCCTGGCCATGATAGCCTCATCCGGGACAAAGTGTGTCGATACAAATGCCAGCTCTCAGAAGTGATTTTTTTTTTCAGTACATAAAACAGACATTGATAGAGAAGTCCAGGGGTGCAATCATATGACATTGATTCTGTATGCATTTTATATCCATGTTGCTCTAGAAGACCACTTAGCTCAAAGGGTTAATGAGAACCTCTTGTACCAATCAATAACAGTATTTGTTTCCCGTACTTTCAATTAATAAATTAAATAAGATGTGGATAAAAAATATTTTTGAGTGCCCCAAAATACTAATCAAAATCTACCTGTATGAGCTACAGAAAACGAGGGCCACGCGTCTTGTATTTAGAAATGCCTAAGTTTTTCTTAAGATCCTTCAGTGAAAAAAAAATTCTGTGTAATATACTTTTTTCTTGTGGTCAATATAGAGGAAAGCACAGTAACAGACACTCTTGTCAAACATCAGCCGTGTAAATGTGTTTATTGTGTATGCTGGGAGGTTTTTCTAGTGCAAATGCTAAATATTACGTTTAGATAATATAAGCCCTATATCACTCTTGAGTCTATTCACAAAAAAAATATTTTTAAAATAAAGCAGACCCTCTCTGTAAACCTATAATTAGATGCTATTGTTAGAGTTAGTTGCAATTGGCCACATATTTCATGCTGTATTACACGCCAAACATTGAAATAAATGGGTGAGCCTGTAGTACATGGTGGTCTGCCTGTCTGGGAAATACTATGGTTACCAAGGGGCGATACAAAGAATTATTCCGTGACTTCATTAGGCAACCTAATTTTGTGCCTAGAAGATAATAGGCTATAGGATGAAGGCATTCTGGTTTTGATGGCCCATGTTGCCAAACTCAAGATCAAGGGGGGATCCAAAAACTTACTCCATGACTTCATTAGACAACCTCATGTTGTGCTTAGAATAGAATGGGCTACAAGACAAAGACCTTTTGGTTTTGATGGCCCATATTGCCAACCTCAAGATCAAGGGGCGATCCAATAACTTACTCCATGACTTCATTAGACAACCTCATGTTGGGCTTAGAATAGAATGGGCTACAAGACAAAGACCTTTTGGTTTTGATGGCCCATATTGCCAACCTCAAGATCAAGGGGCGATCCAATAACTTACTCCATGACTTCATTAGACAACCTCATGTTGGGCTTAGAATAGAATAGGCTACAAGACAAAGACCTTTTGGTTTTGATGGCCCATATTGCCAATTTCAAGATCATGGGGCAATCCAATAACTTACTCCATGACTTCATTAGACAACCTCATGTTGGGCTTAGAAGAGGATAGTCTACAAGATGAAGACCTTCTGGTTTTGATGGCCCATATTGTCAACCTTAAGATCAAAGGGTGATCCAAAAATTTACTCCATGAAATAATTAGACAACCTCATTTTGTGCCTAGAAGAGACTAGGCTAAGAAAAGTCATTCTGGTTTTGATGACCCATATTGTCAACCTTAAGATCAAAGGGTGATCCAAAAACTTACTCCATGAAATAATTAGACAATTGTGCCTAGAAGAGACTAGGCTAAGAAAAGTCATTCTGGTTTTGATGACCCATATTGCAAACCTCAAGATCACTCCAGTGTCCTTCAAAACTGTAAATCTAAATATAAAGTGACCACATAGGTTAATGGAGACATCGCCATATGAGGAAACATATAATATAGAGCACACAAGTCTCTTATGGAAATACTGCCTATTGTTAACCAAGACAACTCTTAGTTGTGCCTGGAAGAGACTTTGATGATCTCTTTGTAGATTTCACAGAACATATTACAATTTTACACATTATATTCTAGTTTCCCAAACATAGGCGCACACTGAGATGAAATATGTTTTTTTCCAAGGCAACCTACTGACTATAATAAAGAAGAAAAACATTATGAAGCCCAAGAACTTAAGCAAACAGGCATTCATATCAAGTTATTTACATCCGAAACATTAATCGCAACATCAAAGACTTTAAAAAAAAAAAACTTCCTCGAAACAATTACAAGTTGTTCTTTTAATCATTACATTTTACACACTCAGAAGTAGATTTCTTTGTAACCTTCACAAGCCTTTGAAAGCACCAAATGAAATATTAAATATATAAATACACAGCATCAATTTGCATTTAAATAATGTATGTCAGGTTCTGTAAAACATAACATTTGTTGTGTAGGAACGTGCACATTTGAGGAAAGGCTGTCTGCTGGGAACTTTTTACTTTCAGATCAGTTGATTCGGCATGGTGCATCCCCTTCAATGCTCTCTTCTCTAAGTTGACCTCAGATAAAAAAACAGGGCTTATTATTCATGGCCTGTAAGTTATCCCTATATTCACTCACAGTGGAAACCAGTAGCATCCTCCTCAAGATTACAGGTTGCCCTCCATCACTGAAGAGGTCTACAAGAGCTTTTCTTATCTGAACAGCAATCATGTTAGCTCGAAATATTCAAGGAGTTCATGGCAACCATCATCAAAGGCTTAAGAATTTCCTTTATTCTTGGAAGGGTAAATACCCATTTTTATGAATTTGTTCTATGAACCATTATTAAGGTATACCCCCTGATGATAACTAATAGCTGGGGTGACCTTCATTTGTCATACATATGTGCCTTTTCTTACCTTTTCTATTGACTCAACGTGTCCAATTCATAACCTCATCCATTTGGTGCCTAACAGATATTATTGAGCCTTTTGAAATTCGAATTTGCAAGGTTCAACAAATTTTTCCCAAAAATTTGATTTGCAGTGAATTGATTCTCTGCGAATCACAACACTTCAATGTCTATAAGTGCACTGAAAATATGTGTGCAACACTTTGAGGTCTCATATGACTGAATTCAACCCCCTTCTCAAAATCACAGGATAAGAAAAGCTAGATAGGTACAAGTCCAAAACGCCAGCACCTATGACAATCAGCTGTATTGTTTTTGCATTTATGGATGTAAAATTTGACTAATAAAATAATTGTGCAAAAAAAAATAAATTGTTTGCTATACCCACACTTTGTGAGATAGATAGTCTCAGTTAAATGTCTGTGTAAATTTATTTTGTATTTTTAAAAAAACAATCATTCCCCCTTCACAAAAAAGGATTGCACAAGAAATGTAAAATCTCAGCACAGTCGCTTTTGACCAACACTGATTATAGATTTTTTTAAACTGTTGTACTGCCTTGCTATTGCTTTCTAGTGTTCTAAGAATGAAGTGTAAAACTGTAATTGTAATTCAAATGTAGCAGGACAGATGCCAACTACACCATATGACTGATCAATTACGGGACACTATATGTGGCTCTGCTGCTGGCACTTTTCCTCCCTTTCTCTCTCTCTCTCTCTCTCTGTCTCCCTCCCCCTGTTAAATGAATCTCTGTATTATTCCCAGACTAATCTCTCTCTTCAATGCAGCAGTTGCATGACACATTGATGTCTGGAGTATTTGTCTAATGTTTTAGGGCTTTTTCTTTCTATCTGAGCTGTGAGCTCTGACGCAGTCTCACAATGCTAAATCATCCTAAAATGGCTGCTGCATTTCCTGCCTCAGCTTTTATACAGGCAATGATAGTCCATTCTGATTGGTTTCACTAGACCATGTGATGTAATAGCTGCAAGGCATTATGGTGAAGCCTGTGTAGTCATGCCTGAGATCATGTCAGCCATCTGTGGCTTATGCAATCTTCTGCAATCCGTGAAAAGGATGAGTTGATCTTTTTGGTGATTTACGCAAATCAAATCATAGATTGTTCGAATTCACCAAGTCATGGGAATTTCATAAAATTTGCAACAAATTCTATTCGCATTAAATCGCTTTGCTTATTTATAGCCTTCTAAATGTATAGTGATACAAAAGGGAAGGGATTTAGTTCATTTTTGTATTCTACAACCATGGTCTGCTTAGGAAATGTGCACACAAAATAGTAAAGTAAATTTTTTATCAAAAATATTTCCAAAGTTTCTTCTTTTCTTTTATTATATTTTTATGTGGATTGAAACAGTGAAAAAAATATTTGTAAATTTGCAAACTCAGTAAAAACATGGAATTGTTCTGTTATTTAAGCTCAGATGTGACCTGGGATTATCTGTGACTGCTGGTGGGGATCCAAGCTCAGTGTTAAAAGTCGGCCAATGTAGGTTTTGTTATGGATTTCCCCTGATCGCTTTCACATAACATAATTTTGTTTTCTGAAAGATGCGAAAATGTCCATGACCATAAAATCATATCCCTTATATTGTCATAATTTCATCACATAACTTTTTGCTGCTGTATGAGGATGGTTGTCCTTTTGTTTTTTTTCTACTCACACTAAATTGTTACCAAAACCTATATAACCCCTTAGCATAATATAATCAGTTTTCATCTTTTTTACCTGGTGAGGTGGTGTTTAACTTATTATGTATGATATTTCAATTTTGATCTTACTTATATAAATTATTTGTTATTGTTTGTGTGGGCACTTCTCGTTCTTGTAGTACTACAGTATATACCGTTATTAATAAAGGTATTTTAACCTCAATATCCTTATTTGTCCTATTTTTCTGACTTTTTGTTTGGGCTTTTTCTTCTTTGGGTTTATAATAATTTCCAAATGGTCTGCCATTATTCCCTATACAACAAATGTTTTTCACTTACTTTATATTGATTTGCTATAATTTCCTTTATTACTAGTGATAAATATCCATTGTTGTGTTTTAAATTCATATTTCACAGCAATGTACAGAGATCACCATCACTGTCCCCATTGGGGCTCACAATCTACATTCCCTATCCGTATGTCTTTGGAGTGTGGAAGAAAACCGGAGAACCCAGAGGAAACCCACACAAACACAGGGAGAACATACAAACTCTTTGCAGATGTTGTCCTTAATGAGATTTGAACCCACGACCCAGCACTACAAACTAAGCACTGAGCCACCGTGCTGCCCATTCTTAACTCAATCCTTGTTGGACAGATTGGTGGCACGACCCTATTGCCATTTCTCAATTTTCTCCAAAAAGTCCATTAGACATTGGATAGGTCTAGTCAGAACCGATGGTGGAGCTATAGATGATTAATAAGTAGCAGTGCCATTAAGGATGCCTAAATGGGCCCAAACAAATATAACTATAGTATATAACACATAAAAAGTGGGGGATCAACTTAAAGAGTTTACATTAGGGTGCAGAAGCCTCATGCCTGATCCAGATTCATTTCATACTGGAGGCAGCAACTACGTACCTTGCCTCACATCTCCGCACACAAAGGAGAAAGAAAGATATGTTTCCAGCACACCAACCAGGTTGTTTTGATTGTTTTATTTTTAGTTATGGTCTAATAAAATTTTTTCATTTTACCTGGTCGGTGTGCCAGAAACATATCCTACTTTCTAATTTGTTTGCTGAGCGCACCAGCGGGATCAGCATCCACCAGACACATATCTGCAAACTCGATTGTATTTTGTTTGGTCACTGCTCGTGTGGAGACTCCCTGTCCCTCTACCCTGCCCGATATCTCAGCACATGGCTGCAAATAGAAAAAAAAATCAAATTTCATATATAACCAGTGTAAAGCTATAGATGAAGATTAATATATTCTACCAATATTTCCAGGGTCACAACATTGCATTGTTATTGAATGAGAGACGTCTTTGAGCCTTGCTGTGTAATTATCTCGTCTTCCTCATTACATGTATGGTTACCTGCGTTTAGAGGCATTATTAAAGCAGGGTGTCGGGACAAATATTTAGCAATGGGAATTATACATTCATAAGACGATTAAGTTAGCTAGTTAAGAAATTCCAATATTGCTTTTTAAATGACTTCAGGATATGGTAGGTACTAAGGTTATTATCTGTTATCTGGAATACAGCGGAATTGTACGACTGGATAATAACTAAACAACTGACACAATGTAAAATTACATTATCAGTGTGTTAAAACAAAATTGCGCCCTAAAGGAGTGTACATGCCAGCTCAGAGCTGCAATGTAATTATGCTTAACTCTGATAATTAAAATACAGCAGAGATCAACAGAATCATTTTCATTAAGAAAATTATTAATGATGGTGGTATAACGGTAATTGATTGCAGAGCACCACAGGATAACACCACGCTGTAAAAACCAACATGTTTCCGAGATGTCAGAGACCATTCGATTATGTTGCAGAAGATAGGCGGTGATTCAAATTAAATAGTGGCAGTAATCCGTGGACATGACATAGGCTTCAAAGAGATCCAAAATTCCAGACCTCGTCGCCAATGGACAGCAATTGGCAGACAATCTATGGAGGGGGAAGGGAAGCTGTCATATAAAAAGTAATTATTAATAGTCTGCTGTCATAGTGTTCACGTAATGGTATAGCATAATATATTTATTTTATTTTTCATGTTTTATTATTTATTTATCTCTCATTCAGTCTCAAAGGAATTTTATGCTTTTATCAATTGTTCCCACAAAAGACTCGACCCGGGACTTTCTATACCCCCAATCTGAAGATTGCTTCTTGCAGCCAACAGCTATTTCTCCCAACCTCAAGTTCCACATTGATTAGAGTTGAGAAAATCTCTCGAAATTTGAATTGGGCAGATTTTCTCAAATTTTTATGAATAAATTTTGTATAAATCAAATAAACTGTTATATTTAGGTCTCTTTAGTTGTGGCCATATCTGTCCTTCTGTTGCCGTTCCATGCGCTATCCTCCAATCAGCTCCTCTTGCTTCTTCTACTTCCTCCCGGTCTTCCAGCGGGCGCCGTTGACCATGGTCATGTGCGGGACCAGACACTTCATTGATGTGTTGCATCCCACATGACAATGTGGGGCCTAGTCAGAGGTGGGGCCCACCAGAAAACGCAAAGGTTAAGGATGAAAGAAGATGAGCTAATCAGAGGGTAGGGTGGGGAGCAGACTGGTTTAAGTAGGGCTGAGGAGAGGTAAGTATAATGGTTTATTGCTTTTTTAAACTTTTCACGGCTCTTCTGCCCACCACTAGATCTGCACATATTGAATCCAAATATTCTGGTTCATTAGAAATTGGTAGCAAATACAATTTGTTAAAAAATTATTTGATCATCTGTGATGATTAAGTTTGGTGCAGGATATGTGTCAGCTCAATAGTTAGTGGGTAGTGAGCTGATAACCTCTAGCAGAGGTTTACCTTCCTCGATAACAAAAGGTTCTGGTGTGGAACTTCAACAAGTTTAATCAAACTTTTGTCCAATATTATCTGGCTAGAAAAATCTGTCATATACACATGATAATCTTCTGACTCTGCCAATAGACTTTGCTCTTATATGTATGGGCACCTTTGGAAACGGTGATGTTTTACAGTACTCATTTTTAATCGAGTAGAGGGTGGGACTGTGATTTCTAGGTGAGTCCTAGAAATTCTGAGATCTCCGCCTAAACACAGTTATGATTTGGGGGAACCTATTAAGAATCTGCAATTGACAATTAATAAAAAAAAGTCTAGGGTAGGCCTTATATGATTCTAATGTTTTTTGTTTGTTTGTTTTACAATGGGTGAATCTGAAAATGATCCAGCAGACAAAAGATGTATTTAAAGAGGTTGTCAGGGGATGGCCTATCCTTGGGGCACATTCAGACGGCCAAAGAGATTGAAGAAAGATCGCAACTCAGTGCATGGACTGGCCGTCAGCTCTACCAACCTGTATTTTTAGGTAATTCTCATGCTTGGATTGGGAGATCCGCCAGCCAGTCCCTGTACTTCATTCCAATCTCGTCTCATTTATACGACTGACTGACTGCGCCCTTACGATAGGTCATCAATGTCTGAACGATGGGAGCGGTGGCCAGAAATGCTTAGTTGCAGAGCTGCACAGCTCTGTTAATGGAAATAGTGGCCATGGCTGAGTATTGCACATCTTATTGATTTTAATAGGTGGCGAACGTTCAATTCCAGACACTGGGAACAGTTGATCGGTGGGAGTGCTGGGTGTTACACACCACCGATTAGACATGGAATACCTATACTAAGAATAGGCTATTAATGTTAAAGTCTCTGACAACCCCTTTAATTCAATAACTATAACTCAGCATAAATTAATGAGTCCCAAAAACACTGTCATGAAGCAGAAACCAATAATAATAAAGTACAGGACAAAATTAAGTAAAACAAGAAATAAAATAAATAAGGTTTATTGAAAAATGATTAAAAATAATAAGTAATATATATTTATTCCAACACAGTAGAAATAATTAGCATGGGCCTAAAGATAGTCACAAAAGTGGTCCTAATAAGTAATACAAACATCATCAAAAAGTAGTTGAATTTACGTAATAGGAGCAGAAAAATAAGTAACGCCATAAAGATCAAGGTATAGTAGTAATAGCACATAATGGCGGCCAGGTATGTATGTGTGTTTCACAAAGGCTTTGTAAGACAATTCCTGTAAACTGTGGCTAGTTTGAAAGTCGAAAAATTACTAATCTTATGGTTCCAATAAAGTTCATTATATATATATATATATATATATATATATATATATATATATATATATATATATATATATATATATATATATGCAATTGACAAAATAAAAAAGAAAACACATGTAACACAAAAACTTGATTCCCTGCACCACTCCAGGTGATTGACACACCTATGTACATACATGGGAGAGACCTGTCCATCAACTAGAGCGATGCGATGAGAAGCTGGCCGTGGGCAGTGCTGGGTTGTTCTAGTCTTCCAAACTACTTTTTGAAAAACATACATGTCTACAATCGTGTACAAGGTTTGGACAGCATGAATCGAATGACAGGTTCCCTTTAATTGAAGTATAACACGGAGTTGCTATACATGCATGTGTTCAATCGTCCAGTGGACATTATATTTTACAAAAACAAGAATCTTCTGTCTCTGTTTTAAGTAAGACATTGCAAAATTGTATTTTTGTCTTTTTCCCAAAAGCAGAAATGAAGTCTGGGCTGAAGACGTTACAATTTCTGCTTGAAGGAAAACAGAGAAATATATATATGTTCTCTTAGCTGTCAAAACCCTTTTGCCTTATCTGAGAAAACTGTCATGGCAAGAACATCACGGAATGGACAGGAGTCTATTAAATTAATAAGCTGCAGGATGGTGTCTGGGGAGTTATGATGCGCCATAAATCCAGTTTGATCATGGTGGACAAGTCTTAAATCTACAGCTTTCTAATACGTACCCTTCGTGGATTGAAGTTTCATGCTAGAAAAAAATCATTATTTCTGGAAAATTAAGACTTATCTTTTCAATTTAGCTTTTTTTTACCAAGATGAAAAAAATGGTAGAATTACTTATATTAAATATTAGAAAAATATTGATTTATGCTACGCTGAAAATTATGGCTTTGCAGAGTTAACCCCATAAATATACTGTATATGTTGGCATCAGGGACATATTTTAAGATTTCTTTTCAATATTTTCTTTTATTTTGCCTTTGGTGATAGATTTCCTGTAATAACATGTCAAGGTTTATTGACTGTTCTCTATATACCGCCCAACCTGGGTTGTATTAGTCTACCGGGGAAACCAGAAGAAGCTTAACGTGATACCATAAACAAAGTGCTTTCTGAAGGGTTTGCGCATGATTAGAAAAACATGGCTGCTAACTTCCCAAAAAAGCTCCTCACCTGACCTTAGGTAATGCAGATTAAATTGATTCACTTCAATGCAGCTGAGTTGCAACACCAGGTACAACCCATAGAGAGTTGTGGAGCTGTTCTTGGCCTCTGTGTTTTTCGAATCTTCTACAACCAACCATACAATTCTGGGAGGTTTCTACATCCAAGGAGGTGTGAAACAACTCATGGAGAGGCCAGAGATGGGCATGACATTGGTAAAGGGCATGGCTAGAGACAAACATTCCTGCAGATGGTTCTTCATCTTAGATATTTCCTTTTCTTAGTTCTTTGCCTCGGAGAGTTGGCAAGTATAGCTAGGGTTTAGAAATCATACTAGGCACGGTCAAGTCATATCGGGTAGCACCCAATGTGCTTTGGGGTCTCGCATGTTTGACTTGTAAAAGTAATTTAAAGGGGTTTTCTGGTCTAATTCTGCTGTCACACTGTGTTACTGCAGACCCTTGAATTCCCTGAGTGCACGCAATGTGTGCTGCAAGGATTTGCCAGTTTCTGAGCCTGGAATGGCGAGTGAGTTATGCATACTCACAGTTAGAGCCCATCTAGTGGGCTCGGCTTCGCTCAATGCAATGGTATGGAATGAGGTCACGCAACTAGATGGACATGTCACTAGACGGGACACAGCCTTGCTCAATTCAAGTGTATGGAGCAAGGTGCGCCCACTGGCCGGGATGTATAATGCCTACATACCCACCAGTCCTGGCTCAGAAATCGGCGAATCCTCGCAGTGCACATTGTGTACGCTGGTGGGATTCAAATGTCTACAGTAACTGCAGACTTATCAATTCAGACTGGACAACCCCTTTAAGGAAACGTTTATAATATTTTATAATATTAATGGATCATGTGTTGTTAGTTGACGGCATATTGCTAATGGATTAATGATTAGCATTTGTCTTACCCAAAGCTTTCACAAATGTTAGTGCGAGAATAGATTTTTGAAAGGGAGTATGTCATATTAAACTCACAGTATATACTGAGCACATAGCTTTGTAGGGGATATAGCTCCTATAAAAAACACACCTTAAAGGGGTTGTCCAGGCTTTGGGTCCAAGTCTGCAATCGCTCTATGTGCCTGCAGACTTGTGAATCCTCACAGTGCGCACTGTCAGGATTCTCTGGTGATGGCAATGTGAGCAGTGGGAGTGTGACAACAAGTATGTGATTTGCATACATGGTATCACCTGCCCACTAGATGGGTTTAATGCAAAGGTATTGAGTTAGGTCAGACATGTCTAGTTGGAATGTAGCTGGAAGTATCAAAATCATACAGTTATGGAAATTTGACCGCTCTTTTCCGGTGTCGAGACTAGAGAATTCTCACCATGTGAAAACTAAAGGTTCACAAGTCTGTAGTCACTTAAGATTGACTGCAGACTGGTAGCGTAAGTCTGGACAACCATTTTAAGCACTCTAATTGCTGCCTCTGTTCTTCAGAAAATGACGTTTAGTTAGATATGCTAATTACTGTGCCCGATGCACCCTTGGTGCGGCCCAACAGGCTGAGTGCACCGTTCAGCCCACCGTTTTTTCATCCCCTCCTTCCTCACTGGTGAGTGACAGCTTGGGCTTGTATGAGTTTTTTTGCAGACAGTGTTTGCTCTAGAAAAGCCAGTGCTGTCACTTACCATTGAGGCAGGCGGGGCATGCAAAACCAGTGAGCAAAGAGGTGCACTGAGCCTTTCAGCCATACCCAGAATGCACCAAGCACACTAATTAGCATATTTGATTAAACCAAAGTTTCTGCATAATGGAGGCAGCAATTAGAACACTAAAGATGGAATTATTATAGGGGCTGTATAGTCGCTCTTTAGTGTCTGCCCAAATGCCAAATGCTAGCTACAGGGATATCCACATTTTGGTCCACGGAGGAATCTTCTTGCTTTTTGTTTTTAAGATTGTTGTCTTTTGAACTCCAAGAGCAGACATTTTTGGCTCTAATCTGTTGTCTGACTGACATCGTGCTGCAATCTGAACAGGAAAGGTATATCTTTTGTATACCTACTGGTTCATACACTCCTGAAGGTTTTATGGTAATGCCTAGAATAAATTATTCTAAAGATGAGGTCCACCCTTTACAATCTCACTTCACTATTAGATATTTGTACTGAAAATGCGGAGAACTATATAATTCACTGCTACGGAAAGATCATACCATTGCCTGAAAATAACCTAAATTAGTCCCTCACTGAACATACTGTGCTGTAAATTGGATTTGTGACGACTGTAGCATAATTAGCCGAACAAAAAGGTCAATTTTAACATTAAAATGTTACTTTGAAGTTAATCTAATGAGATGTATACATGTTCACAGCTCGCCATTCCAGAGTAAAACAAAAATAGAAACTATTGAGTGGCTTAAATGACAAATAAATATATGTCATAGTTACAAATTGGCAGAGATGTGTCCATTATATCACCAAGAGGGTCTTCTCTTTGGGATGTTATGAGTGAAAGAGAATAATCTTTAGAAATGTTGTTACAGTTATCAAAATCTCCATTGTTGCTCAAAAAAGAAGGTAGAGCTCAGGTCCTTATGCACTTGCGGCAATGGTGTAGTAGTACTTGGGAATCATACAGCATTTTATAAACATTGTATTGTTATTGATATAATGCTACGTAATCAGGTTTGCCCTTTGAAGTTTGTCCTGTCTCTTTTCCTGTAGCTCAGCTCTGACATCAGTAACCACTCCCATCCTCAGTTAGCATTTGTCAGCCATTTTTCTAAGTTCATCTCTGTACATCTCTGGTTCAGAATTGTCTTTTCTCTTGCTCCTGCTGTTACTATTGTGCATAATACAAGAATTCAGCCTGAGAATCAACTTTTTCTGGAATCTTCATGCGTGCCTCTGCAGCTGAGTTAAGCTATCTGATGAAGTTCTTGGTGTGAGAACTGGTACATAGACACATCCATAGAAACACTGTCTAAGGAGCCTCGCACTTGCAGCCCAGTTATGGAGCCAGAATAGTATGAAAATGAGAGGCTGCATTAGCATTTATTGACCATGTCTTCAGTGTCAGAGTAGAGCAGCACTCGATTGGGTAATTCTCCCCATCTGCATAATTGATTGATAGAAGACATCGCTCTCAGACCTCCAAAACATTTGGGTTGACAAGTCTCTATGACATCTAAAATGTTGTCTGGAAGTTCAGTTACTGGAAATCAGGGCCACATAAAGGAACGATAGATCCCATGGAGCTTGTACAAACCATCATATGACCATGTTCATCAGCCTTTGGTTATGAAACACTTTTCATGTAAAATAATCAATGGCACGAAAGTTTATGAAGTCATAAGTTAACTTAATTGGCCACTTTACTAAAGTAACTCCATGGGTGTACTTGTATTGTAAAGCCATAAACAGCAGGTAGACCACGATGAGGGTCTTATAATGCTCCTCGGTGTCACAAATGAACTGGTTTCCAACGGATTGAAAGAAGTGCACCCCTTTCAAGGTATTATTATAATCTAACATTGATAGCCTAGCTGGTGGGGGGTCCGACTCTCAGTACCATTGGTTCGCACTTGTACACATATTACTTTCCATAGCGGCTGTTCTTGATAGTGCAGTTTTGTCCCTCGGATGGGACAAAGTTGTTATTCTTAGGAAGAAGTATGGCTTGTGCAAGTACAAAGCTGTAGAAAACCCAAAGTACACAATTAAGAGGCTGCACAAATACTGTAGCCCCTTTTAACAACTGATCGGTAGTGGTGCTCAGAGTTAGACCCCCACCGATCTAATATTGATGATCTACCCTAAGGATGGGCCATATATTTTTAAAGCCAGGATAACCCCTTTAACAGTTCAGATGTACGGTATATGTTAATGTTTTCTGGGAAGATCACGTTGGATGAAATTCAGTTCCTTTGTAAACCTGCAAATTGGTTTGCACAATATTACCAGAGAAGTCATTTATATTGGAAAATACGGTTTTGTGTCAGTCTATTCCCACAATCCATTATACAGACCATTCCCAAAGTGGCCGATATCATTATGAAGCCAATATTATTATTAGACTTATCCTAATAACTAGACAAGTTACTGTTAGGGGGAATTTTCTACCCAGCCCTATAAATTATTCTTTCACACTTTTAGTACTTAAAATGGAAAAAATATTGAAAATCCTCAGAGGTTCGTAAATCCTTTAATTTCTGCTTAATATCTACTATTTCACCAAGCTATAAGCTAAAAAAGATTGATTTGTACTTCTTTGACTATAACATCCATATCCTACAGCTCGGATTCATGTATTAGTTTCGTGAGATGCAGTACTTTGGGGGTAAGGAATGAATAATTGCTCATGACTGTCTAATGCTCCATCCAAACTCTCTTGATGAGCTCCTAAAACTTTCCTAGATTACTTTATCTACATAAATGGTGTCCTCATCAAAAAGACGTTACTTGATTCAAAATTTACATCTGAGGAATGTTTACCCGTAACTAGACTTTAGACACGATTTACATTATCACCATAAAATCCAGTCTCCATCTTTTCTTTAAAGCCCCCTTTCCACATTAAATGAGAGACAGCTAAACAATGGGTTGGCTAGTTGTTTGGTTGACAGCTTTCTCCGTCATCTCTCTCATTTGACCCAACACTCCTATCTTCTCTATGAGAGATCTGCTGCCAGATATGTATGGTGATGGTCTACCTCAGTGAGGACAAACGGAAACATACCAAATCCTTAATTCCCCCCAACAATCATCTGTCCAAGGCCCCCAAACAACTTAAACCAGGAGGCCCCAATCTGTGGTCAGGAGCCACCTGTGGCTCGTGTGCCCATGATGTGTTGCTGTCTGCTAAATTGGTGCAACAGCACCAGATCTAGGAAATGGCTATGAAAAGAAGGTCTCTAGATGATGACTTTTGTGGAAGCTTCTCACAGAAGATCAGATATAGATGCACTAATACTTTAATTAGGGGTTTAGAAAAACATTAAGCAAGGTAATCTGGAAATAGGATGGTATTACCTGTCCGAAGAGAGGACTAAGGCGGAATTTGGCAGTTTGTTGGGAATGTTTGATGTGAGACTACTGAAGGTTGGAATCACTGGTTGTCAATATATTGCTTCGGTGGGATATCTGTGAGAAAGCTTTGGCTGTCATCAATCATACTTGTAATAGGGGCTTTTGGTGTCATTACTGTGATGAGGTCAAAAGCTGGATGTTGCTACTCAGGAGGTCTGGATGTGGGTTGCGTCCTCTCTGAAAGCTAAATGTGGCTCTCAGGGTCAGCAAGGTTGGGACCGCAGCATTAGACCATTTTTATTGGCGAGTTTGGCATTAGTCTAATGTGCATGAGGGCCTTTAGGCATCTGTAATTTATGGTCTTAGTTTAGTGTGAGAGAGCTTGTAGTGGTGATATGGAGGGTAAAATCTTTAACTACTGTGATCATCATGACCTGGTCTTAAGAGGTCTTCCACTCTAAAAGGTTTCTGACATGATTAAGATGTTTCAGAAGAGACATCAGTTGGATTCTGGAGACTTTGACCTTCACTAATACTCAAAGAACAGTGTCAACTCATATCTCTCCTAAATATTTTTCACTTTGGTCAATGCACAAGTTTATTTTATGGAGAACTTATCGAAAATTGAAAATTTTTCTTTTTTAACATGTCTGATCTTGCTTTCTAGAGACAGCCAAGAGATCTGTGTATACTTCAACCTTGATATTCCATCAGCTTGGAATCTGTCAGCAGGTTTTTGTATTTAATCTGAGAGCAGCATGACGTTGGGGCTGAGACACTAATTTCAGCAATGTGTCACTTATTAGGCTATTGTTTCAATATAATGAGAGTTTTATGAGCAGGAGATTAACACTACAGGACAAATGGCCTTAGTCCATTCTCTGCCCCCCCCCAGCACTGATTAGCATCTCACTATCAATATACAATGTACATGGAAAGCTGTGGTGTGGGCGGTGTTACCTTTCTGAGCTCTGCTACATGCTACATCTAAGAAATCTGATTGTCTCACAACCGCTTGACCCAGTAAACTAAGTGAAACATTACCAGAATCAGGGTTTCTGTTTCTACATTATGTTGATCTCAGATGAGATAGCAAAAACTCGGTGACAGATTCCCTTTAAGTGTATGGAACATTTTTGACCCAAATGTTTTTCTGCTTATATTTTTCCATTAATACAGGAGCATTTCCATGTTAATCTATGACCATCATAAAGTGAATTTGATAAAATACCTAACCCCCTAAATAATAATTCCTAAAAGCTGAAGAGACAAAGAGTCTAAAGTAAGCAATCTGTTTGCAATGAATCTCCCGGATGCCTAATGGCTCTTCATTCACATTAGATAATGTGATAATGTTGTTCAAACCCACCGATTTCTGAGGGATCTAATGTGTATGGAGGGCTCCCAACTCTCAACTGTCAAGGGAAAGAAAGATCCTCCATGCTGAATTTTAGCAATTGATCCCATTGTTTGGTGTGGAAATGAGTGGCTGCCTGAGGAACCTCATGGAGAACACAGGAGCACTTGGGCCAGCCGATCATTCCAGTGTATGGGGAATCGGGAGAGATAGCTGATGGCCAAAAGGGCTATCTAGCGTGCATCTCCTGCTTCACCATAGAGAAATGGTACAGAGGACTCCTAGAAACCTCCAAAGATACAAAGCACAGACTGTGGGAATAAAAGTGAGTTCAGAGATAAGAAATACATGGGCTGAATTTGCATCTTTCCAGCTATCCACAAAATATGGAAGTGTAGATGAGTTCAAGGCGCCAATTTCTCTTTAACCTCGTAATTAGAATCATAGACTGTTAGAGTTGGAAGGGACCTCTTGGGTCATCTGGTCCAACCCCCTGCTCAAAACAGGATTCACTAAATCATCCAAGACAAGTGTCTGTCCAGCCTCTGTTTGAATTGTTTGGGCTGGAGGAGTTTAATGGTTTCACACCTTTTTCAGTGGAGTAAGATCGCATATTCCATACTCTAACTCGCTGATTTTACAGACCGATCTTCTAGGGATGGATGGAGGTACCAAAATGAAGTTCCTATTGAATGTGGGCCATTAGGTTTATGAGCTTAGTGCAAAACACAGTACTTGTTGCAGATTTTGGCTTTCAGCAGAATCATCAGCACTTAGAGAGAGAATGAACTGTTTTACCTTGAACATACAGTGATCATCATCTTTATCACCACAACATGGAGGATTACAGAAGAACTTGTCAGAAACAAACCACTCAGGTTTGCCAATCGTATAGTAATTTCAAGACAGTCCGTAAAAATAGGGCTTTTTTTTTTCAAAATTCAATTTTTATTGAAAGGTTAAATAATTTTCAATCACAAAAGTACAACAAAAAGAAAAGAATAACTAGGACAATATCAGCATCAATATATCATAGAATAAAAGTATAACGTCCAATAATACATCAAGTTATAGGAAGAAAAAGGAGGGAAGGGAACAATTTAGGCCGTCAGTATTACAATTATGAAGTTACTAAAATCCAATGGAAACCATACATAGCGTAGCCCCGAGCGAACCAACGTGGAGCCCAATCCGGACAGAGGAGAAACACTCCGGAGAAAAGGGAGGGTCAAATCAGTCTAATGCAAGACGGTAGGGATCGGATTCTTGGGATTCAATCCAGTCTCTCCAAGTCTCACAGTATCTATCACAGTCAGTGGGGGAATGGGCAAAAATAGAGCATTTTTTGCTCTGTCTGTAAAAATGCATAGTGATTATTATTATTATACAGATTATTTTAACTAAAATGATCACTATTTTTCAGTTTACAAATTACAATGTATGCAGCTGATGTCTTCATATCAGGACTATGGACTGTAGACATGGATTGCTTATAATTTTAATGATTTATTACAGTTTTCCAATGTGTCCGCAATAATTACTGTTCGTCTGTGATTTTCTTTATAAACTATCCAGAAAAAATAAAAAGTCAAGTTGACAACCCTGAAACCTCTGGGAAGTCATGCAGTACAGCAGGGGTGGGGAGCCTCACACCTGTTTCCGGCTTTCCATGACCTTTTATCTTGCCCCTCTGCAGTTTTCTTGGGACTACAGAACTTGGGCCAGCAGCTGTATTTTGAAAGCCACCGAGCCATTAATTTCTTCTTGCTCTGTAAGCACACATGCAGTGTTCACTACTGAGTGCTGAGGTGCATTCAGTGAAAGATTACATCCTGATACCAATGCCAGTGGCAGGGTGCCCTTTGTGGGTGGAGTTAGCGCACAATTTGTACGGCCCCCGAAGAATGGTATAAATATACAAGTGGCCCTCCTTGGAAAAAAAAAGATTCCCCACTACTGCAGTACAGTGTTAACAAGCTTTAACTATTAATACAGAGCTATCTGCTATTTGCTCAAAACAGTCCTTCCACAACATAAGCCTGCAGCTGTTGTGTACACCAATTGTACAGGGAAATACAGATTTTACATTGACTTTCTAACTTATATATTGTTTTCAGATTTTTTACTAAATGAATACGATGAAATAAGACATGGCAGATTGCGAGTCTCCCCTGTGTAACACACTGTCATGATCCAGTCCGGCATTTTCTGCTATCCTCTCTCTGGACTGGTCATGTGGGGGTTAACCCCTTCTGCCTCATTTTGGAGCTGGCTGGGCTTTTTCAGTCCTCTGCAGTCTGCTGGCCAGCGTCAGTGATAGTTCATGCTTCCAGGTTAGAGCAGCTGACCCGTATACCCTGGTGATCCTTCTGCCTCTGACTTCCTGTATTTGTGTGAGACTCGTTCCCTATCCCTGACATAGTGTTCATCTGGTGGTTTTCCTTACCGGGTATGACTCGGCCTGATCTCTGTACCCCGCTTCTTGCTTTCCGTCTCTGATACTTTGTTCCCTGTCCGGCTTTGACATCTGGCTTGTACCCCGACATGGTCCTACATCTCACGTTTTGCATACCGCTCTCCCATTTGGCTCTGAATTCTGGCTTGTCTCTGACTTTGTGCATGTGTGACCTCTGGTACCTCTGCTCCAGACTCCATTCGTCTGACCACTCTTTCGTTACCTGTGACACCTGTGCGGCTGCTCAGTGTTGCTACGCTGTGAGGGTGCAACCTCTCACCTCACCAGCACCCCCTGGTGGAGGTTGCACTAAACTGAACTGCAGCTGCATCACACACACCAGGCGAAAAATGAACTGAACTCAATGATATAATAAGAACTGTAAATAAAACAACGGACGCTGGTATTAATTTTTGTATATCTATATCTATATATCCTCTTGTGTGTCTAGAAATATTTCATTAGAGGCAGCTCCAAAAAGCAGCATCCAGTGTATATTTTCCGGCTTCTTTTAATACCTGTGGGGCACTGTGATTTCTCCTAGCTGGACTAAAGTTGTATCAACGGGAGACCAAAACCATAAAGACAGAAATGTTAAAGAAAAGCTACAAGGAGCAGCTTTGAGGCAAGGTTTCAAGCTTTGTCATCACGCTTGAAGAATTTTCTGTTTAATGTACTGTAATGCAGTATTCAATGGGGACAAGTTTAATTGAGTTTTACACAACCCAGTTGGGAGTAGCGCTGCAAGGTAGGTGATGTCTAGGTTTTTAATCTTCCACTCCGGAGAGGCTTGTTGACGAAGTGGTTCTTTTTCTTTGTAAGGAAAAAAAAAAAGAGGCATGAGGAATGATACATCCGTGGATAAAACCAATTGGCAACCCCCAAAGGAACAAGGGCGATAAGGCAAATCCAGCACTTGTAAGAAATAAAGGAATCCAACTGTTCATTTAAATGAGAAACAACGCATGTGATTGAGGAAGCGACGAGGCTGGATACAGGAATGAGGAACCGGGGCTGCAGACAGGAAAACTGCTCTGGAAGAAAAAGTGTTTTCCTTCTCGCAGGCCGAGAGTCCAGCAATCAGAAATAACCCACCTCATGATAACAATGGACAACTAAGCCCACCAACGATTGTAGGCCTGTCTGGAGACTTTCAGTTCAAGAGAGATTAAATGCCTGATGTAACAGAGATTTATTTGTCAACTGCAAGCCCTAAAATGTTATAAGAATTGGGTAACTGGACATTGGATGAAACTTTAAAAAAGTTTTTTTTTTTATTATTTGGGGTGTAGCTATAGGAGGTACAGATGTAACCATCACTGACATTAAAGATAGTGGGCCACTCTACAGCGCACTACTCCGTATTCTTTACATAGCGGGCGCCATACTAATAGTAATTGTATTAGAACTGTACTCTACCAGAGCAGATTGTCATCTATAAGATTGGTCACACCCAGATTCAATTGACTGGCTTGACCCAAAGGCCCCTCTTCTACATATCTAATCATAGAATCATGGAATGTTCCAGAGTTGGAAGGGACCTCCGGGGTCATCGTGTCCAACCCCCGCTCGGTGCAGGAGTCACTAAACCATCTCAGACAGATGTCTGTCCAGCTCCTGTTTGAAGACTTCCATTGAAGGAGAACTCACCACCTCTTGTGGCAGCCTGTTCCACTCATTGATCACCCTCACTGTCAAAAAGTTTTTTCTAATATCTAATCTGTATGTTTTCCCTTTCAGTTTCATTCCATTGTTTCTCGTGTTTCCATGTGCAAACGAGAGTAATGATGATCCCGCTACACTGTGACAGCCCTTCAGATATTTGTTGACAGCTATTAAGTCTCCTTTTAGCCTTCTTTTTTGCAAGCTAAACATTCACAAATTTTTTAACCATTCCTCGTAGGACATACCTTGTCCTACGAGGAAGTGACTAGGGATAAACGGAACTGTGGAATTTCAGGTTCTGGTGCTCAACCCGAACTTTAGTCCAAAGTTCTGTTTGGGTACCAGAACTGAACCAGAACTCTCTCTCTGCAGCGGAATTTCCCCGAAACTCTGAAAATAGCAACAGACTTCGGGGAACAAGCTGTGTTCGGTGTTTAGCACACTAACTGTCTGGTACGAACCCCAAACATTTAAGTTCGAGATCGCTCATCTCTAAGGATGACATTTAGATGTGCAGCACATGACTGCTGAAGCTAGTGGGAAAACAAGAAGAAGGTAGACTAATATGGTATGCACAACCACAACTAATATAAGAATATCAAAACCTTTATTACACCTCACAAATATACATAAAACCATGTAAAACATAGTACAAAAATCAGTACAAAACACCACACCCCAAGAGCAAAAAAGCCCCTTATGGAAATAACAAACTCATAATAGCAAATACTGTTGTACATGCATTGAACCCTGTATGCACACAAGCACCAACCCTGCATGCATATAATTGCAATTGGAGTGGAATCCCATAGGCCTTAGATATCCACTGCCCCAGTGTAACTGGCAGCTCAAAAACAGGGGATAGATATCCCCAGGAGGATGCATATATATGCAGCCCCCAAGCAAAAGGTGATAATATGTGTGTGATCCAGATATATACAACCTGTGGGTGAACAAAATGGACCCAGGGCGTGCAGCAGGGATTTGTAGACCGGGGCTTCAAAGCAGCAATCAATTCCCTGTCCAAGGGAAAAGGAACCAGGCATAATAACCCAGAAATATGGGGGAGTATGGCAAGAGCAGGCCCCACGCGTATCGCTGCCGCAGCAGCTTCGTCAGGGGGAGTGCTCTTGCCACAAACATCTTGGAGAACTGACCTCCAATCTTCTGTGGATGTCACTTTTACAAATCCTTCTGTCTGTTCATGTAATACCACACAGACTTGATGTTGAGATCATAATCATCATTGATGCAATACCATCAGGGAGACATCAGATTGCCTCCAAATTTATTCTGCAGCAGGACAACGACCCCAAACACACAGCCAATGTCATTAGGAAACATCTTCAGCGTAAAGAAGAACAAGGAGTTTGTAAGTGATGATCCGGCCCCACAGATCCCCGATCTCACCCAGTATGTCTGGTTACATGAGGAGACAGAAGGATTTGCACAAATGACATCCACAGAAGATCTGTGGTTAGTTCTCCAAGATGTTGGGAACAACCTACCTGCCGAGTTTCTTCAAAAACTCTGTGCCAGAACAAGTGCATCTAGACGAATTGATGCTGAGGTCACATCAAATATTGATTTGATTTAGATTTATTTTGCCAATTGAGAAAAATAAACTATGAACACTTGCCCTCGCATTCCATTTTTACTGCAATGTGGAATTATTTAAACCATGGCATGTTCATTTTTTTTGTTTCTTTGCACAGCGAGTTTCCCCTATAAAGGGTGAAATCCGTCACAAATACACAACAAAATCCATGTGCAGAATCTTCTTTAAAATCCATAATGTATTTTTCCCTGCACATGTGAACATATTCCTATAACTCCGAGGAGAAATGCTTTAAAAATGGTCAACTTGAAGACATCATAGGAACATCAGACTTTTCTATACCAGAAATAAAAAGAACATATAGCAGGCATATGGCTCCCTCCCATATATTTCCACTCTGGGGGGTAAAATACCCTGCAGGGGTGTAGGATGGGGGGGTATAACAGCCATTGCTCTATGTGTAGTTAATGTGGCTGCGACTCCTTCCATATTAATAGTTGTCATTGAAATGTGCCGGTTTTTTTTCTATGTAATGTAGTGGAGCTCACTAAGAATTGAGAATCAGAGGCATTGTAATGCAGATTTTCACCGAAATCTTTCAATGCAGGGCAGCATCACATTTCAATAGCCTCAAATCCTTTCATCATTTTATCATAAGATACAGTATGGGACTGCGACAATCTGGGGGATGGGGGGGGTTCATTAACTATGTGTGTTCTGGACCTGTAGCCTGCAATGTTCTGCATTGCTGGACACTATGTCGTTACCACTTTTTGTCCTTAATATTTAACTTTTGTAGTAAACATAGATATCATGACATTTCTGCCTTTTGGTAAGTGGGCACCAGCTCTTATCGAAGATACGCAACTATGTATAGAGATTTATTATCAAGGCAATGCTCCATGCGAAATAAATATATGTACAGTGACTCATACCAGCCAGGAGAGATTGAAGTGTTGACAGCACTGTTTCGGGATTTTTGCCCTTCATCAGGACAGAACAAGATACAGATTGGATGAATGAGATGCTAATTACAGCTCAGGGGCAAATAATGGCTTTTATGGAAAAGACTTAAATATGTATTGTAACTTATTTTCATAGAAATGCTCCATGGGGAAAAAAAGCAAACCAGCAAAAATTTGTAGAAAGCACTGTTTTAGTGTTTATGCCACTCATTAGTACAGAGCGGGGTACTGGTTGGCTGATTTGCTCTACTGGTTATGACTTTCCCCATTGGTATAAAAGGGCAGAGAGTGCACAAGCTGGTCGCTCACTTTGCTCCTTGGAAACCTGTTGTGTGAGTAAGGCGATTGTTTGAATGGGGTGCTGTGCAGCAGGCGCAGCTCTCAGGAGTCAGGGTCATCACATATAGTTAGTGGCCAGCCAACCTAGAATTTTGCATCAAACTGTCACTGAAGTGCTCGTCTGACCCAGGAGATGGTGACCCCGTAATCCACTGACCTGTCACAGGGTATGTTTCAATAAAAGGAAGAAGCCCATGGTCACAAATGGCACTGAACCTTTTTTTTCGAACCAGAAAAATTTAAAAGATGATGGATACAAACAAAAGAATAGAGCAGCCTCTATAAGCACTGAAACGTATGCAGCACTGAACAGAGAAATAAATGCTTTACTGCTATGTATAGAATATACTCATAAAATATAGATACTTAGACTTTTTTGGGACCCTGTATTAACATTTCTCAAATACGCCCTTGTTGGGCTAAATATAATGGGCATGCCCCTGAAGAAGCAACATACGCGAAACGTACGTTGGGGAACAGGACCAACGCCAGTTCAGGATGCTCAACATGGGTAAATACTGCTTTTTATTTATGCTTCATTTTTGAGCAATATGCCCTAATGGGAACTGTGACCAGTTCATTTTGTGCACGTGCACCTTTTATGATTGTTTGCACGATACATTAGGATTCCTAAAAGACTACATAGCGCCACATGACAACCAATGGCTCTCATCTCATCATGGTAATGTACATTTAGGTCACAACTCCTCTTACACTGTAGTTGGACACATAACCTTTTGTTCTGCTCCGCCTTTGCACCCCCTTTTTTTGAAAGCTCGGGTCATCATCACTATTGAGATCTATATGTATCCATTGTATTTTTCAATATATTTCTATTTATCTTGTAAAAACTGATGTTAATAAAATATAGTTTTATTTTTGATGGCAGAAATGGACTCTGTTTCTCCATGTTCAAATGATTGTTTTGAGTCGCCAATAATGTATGGGTACATTTAATACGCGAAACTGGCACTTTTGTTATAAATATAATGGGCAGGTAGAATCCAGAACTAATTAAAAACAGCCTTAGGCCACGTTCACATGGTCAGTATTTGGTCAATATTTGGTCAGTATTTGGTCAGTATTTGGTCAGTATTTGGTCAATATTTGGTCAGTATTTGGTCAGTATTTGGTCAGTATTTGTAAGCCAAAACCAGGAGTGGGTGATAAATACAGAAGTGGTGCATATGTTTCTATTATACTGGCTTAAATCAAATACTTTAGCTATTCTAATAGGGATTTTCTAAACCAGAAAACCCCTTTAATATACGTATATAGAAGACACTTAACCCCTTAACGACCAGAGGCATTTTTAGTTTTGCATTTTCATTTTTCCGCGCCCCCTTCTTTCCAGAGCCATAACTTTTTTTATTTTTCAGTCGATATGGCCTTGGTTTTTGTGGCACGAGTTGTACTTTTGAACGACACCATTGATTTTACCATGTCTTGTACTCGAAAATGGGAAAAAAATTCCAAATGCTGTGAAATTGCAAAAAAAAGTGCAATCCCGCAGTTATTTATTTTATTTTATTTTTACCATGTTCACTAAATGCTTAAACTGACCTGCCATTATGATTCTCCAAGTCAGTACAAGTTCATAGACACCAAACATGTCTAGGTTATTTTTTATTTAAGTGGTAAAAAAATTCCAAATCTTGTTAAAAAAAAAAATTAAAAATTGCTCCATTTTTTGTGATCTGGGGCTGGGTGAGGGCTTATTTTTTGCACGCATAGCTGATGTTTTTATTGACACCTTTTTGTTGGAGATATGATATTTTTATTGCCCATTATTGCATTTTAATGCAATGTTGCAGCCTCCAAAAAAGCGTAATTCTGGCATTTTTACTTTTTTAATCACTGCACCATTTAGCAATCGGGTAATTCTTCTTTAATATTGATAAATTGGGTGATTCTGAACACAGTGATACCAAATATGTGTAGGTTTGATTTTTTTAATTGTTTTATTTATTTTGAATGGGGCGAAAGAGGGGTGATTTCAACTTTTTTAATTTTTTTTTTAAATATTTTTAAAAACTTTTTTTTTTTTACTTTTGGCATGCTTCAATAGTCTCCATGGGAGACAAGAAGCTGCCATAATCCAATCTGCTCTGTACATACAGGCGATGATCAAATTACCTGTATGTAGCAGAATTGCTCACTTTCTATGAGCGATGACCACCGGGTGGCGCTCACAGCAAGCTGGCAGTAACAACCATAGAGGTCTGCTGGAGACCTCTGGTTTTCATGCCAAAACATCGGGGACCCGCAATCATCGGGGTCACTGATGGGTGGGATTTCTGGGGAGCTAAATGCTGCTGTCAGAGTTTGAAAGCGTCATTTAACAAGTTAACAGCCGCAGATGGATCGTGACTCCACCCGCGGCTGTTAGATGCACATGTTAGCTGTTTAGAACAGCTGACATGTGCCGGAAAAGATGTGGGTTCAACGCCGGAGCCCACATCAAAGGGAGGAAGTCCGACATTGATGCACTATTACGCCCGATGTTGAACAGGGGTTAAAGGGAATCTGTCACTTGGTTTTTGCTACTCCGAGTGCAGCGTGATGTAGGGCAGAGACTCTGATTCCAGGATTGTCACTCACTTACTGGGCTGCTTGCTGCATTTTTATAAAATCCCTGTTTTCTCTGCTGCAGATCTATTAGTTCTGTGAATGCTGAACGCTGTATAACCCTGCCCACATCACTGATTGGCTGCTTTCTGTATACACTATGCATAGGCAGAAAGCTGCCAATCAGTACTGGTGGCAGGGTTACACCGAGCCTATAAATATGGAGGACTACATGGCAACATGTTTATTAGTCCCCTTGTGATAATCACCTGCTGATAAAACACTTATTTATTCACACCTGTAGATTAGGTGGCATAACCTGATGACAGATTATCTTTAATGTTTCATTCCTCCTCTCTGGAAGTCACACATAATCTTGATTTTGATATTCCACATATGAGACCACTTTGTAAGAAACAACTAATGCTTTTGGTATTTATTGCAGTTAATGCCTCATCAAGTTTCATTTAGGGGAATCCATTAGGCTGACTCATATTGGAATATTCTGTGGTTGAGCAACCTTTAGTTGATCTGCGATAAAGGCCTATCAGGTAGTTTGTGAGTGAGGATCTCAGGGATAATGTTTATTAGGATGGCTTTTATATCACGAGAACTGTTTGATGTCTGTGCAAGAAAACATGGGGGCACTTATTTCATAACTCGGCTCTGCAAAGTCATTATGCTGATGGAAGACATTTCTATTTTAAGGATAAAGAAATGAAAGTGCCGCCGTCTGAATATACGATACCCAACTAATAGTGAAAATGGTGATGCCAGCAGTTATGTGGGGTGTTCATGATCAAAGTGAAATCTTCTAATAATGAAACATCCATGAGACAACCACCCAAAAGTGCAGTCAAAAGGCGGTCTCATAGAAGAGTGGTCCCGATCCATAGGATATCATGGAGATGTACGTCTGTCCATAGAGCAATCTGGTCTGGGCTAGGGGTGGTCTTCTATCTATCTATCTATCTATCTATCTATCTATCTATCTATCTATCTATCTATAATCTATCTATCAATCTATTATCTATCTATCTATCTCTCTATCTATCTATCTATCTATCCATCTATATATCTATCTATCTATCTATCTATCTATCTATCTATCTATCTATCTATCTATCCATCATTTATCTATTATCTGTCTATCTATTATCTATCATATATCTATCTATCTATCTATCTATCTATCTATCTATTATCTACTATCTATCTATCTATCTATCTATCTATCTATCTATCTATTATCTATCCATTATTTATCTATAATCTATCTATTTATCTATCTATCTATCTATAATTCCAAGAAAGAGGCAGCACTCCATTGTTTCAGTGGAAAAATGTGCAGGATTTTAATCAACCCACATGTCTGGGCGACGTTTCGGCTACAAATGAGCCTTTCTCAAGGCGAGATATCTATTATCTACTATCTATCTATTTATTGTCTATCTATCTATTTATCTATCTATCTATCTACAGTATCTATCTATCTATCTATTATTTATCTATCTATCTATCTATCTATCTATCTATCTATCTATCTATCTATCTATTATCCACTATCTATCTATTTATTATCTATCTATCTATCTATCTATCTATCTATCTATCTATCTATCTATCTATCTATCTATCTATTATCTATCCATTATTTATCTATTATCTATCTATATATCTATCTATCTATTATCTATCTACCTATCATCTATCTATCTATCTAACTATCTATCTATCTATCTATCTATCTATCTATCTATTATCTATTATCTATCAATTATCTATCATGTATCTATCATCTATCTATTATCTATTATCTATCATTTATCTATCATCTATCTATTATTTATCTATTATCTATCTATCTATTATCTATCTATCTATTATCTGTTATCTATCATCTATCTATTATGCATTATCTATCTATTATCTATCTATTATCTATCTGTAATCTATCTATCATCTATCTATTATATATCTATTATCTATCATCTATCTATTGTCTATTATCTATCTATTATCTATTTATCTATTATCTATCTTTATTTATCTATAATCTAGCTATTATCTATCTTTCTATTATCTATGTATCATATATCTATTATCTATCTATGTATCTGTCTATCTATCTATAATCTATCTAACTATTATCTATCTATTATCTATCTATTTATCTATCTATTATCTATCTATCTATTATCTATCTATCATCTATCTATTATCTATCGATGTATCTGTCTATGTATCTATCTGTAATCTATCTATTATCTATCTATTATCTATCTATTTATCTGTCTATTATCTATCTATTATCTGTCTATCTATCTATCTAAATATCGATCTATCTATTATCTATCTATCTATCTATCTATCTATTCATTATCTATCTATCTATCTATCTATCTATCTATCTATCCATTATCTATCTATCTATCTATCTATCTATCTATCTATCTATCTATTATTTATCTATCTATACAAAAAGACTGACCAGCACCTCCTAAGTATGAACATGTGCAAGCTGCCAGACTGCATTATATAGAAAAAAGAGAGCACAGCAGCACAATGTATAAGTTTAGGCCATTTGCAGGGACCCATCGCCATGGTTGATGGGCATACATGAATTGGCCAATGTATGCGCTAAGAACCTTCATTTTCATTCATTTGCGTAAGTTTAAAGAAAAATATTTTTTTTTCAGTACTAACATCAAGATTATATGTTTTTAATGTTTTTCTGTGTTTTCACCTGGCCTAAACTGATACATAGTGCTGCTGTGCTCTCTTTTTTCTCTATCTATCTATCTATCTATCTATCTATCTATCTATCTATCTATCTATTATCTATCTATCTATTATCTATCTATATAGCAAAAAATGGAACAGCACATTATTATTCTTTGGGTGCAAGGCTTTGCCTGCAATCTATCTACTTTGCAATAGTTATAATGCCATTAGAAAAAATCAGGCAGCACTCCTCCTTTAGGTGAAATTCTGTGCTTATTTATTCAGACCCACAAGGCAGGCGACGTTTCGGCTTTTTTTTTTTCTAATGGCATTCTATCTATCTATCTATCTATCTATCTATCTATCTATCTATCTATCTATCTATCTATCTATCTATCATCTATCTATCTATCTATTATCTATCTATCTATCTATCTATTATCTATCAATCTATCTATCTATCTATCCATCTATTATCTATCTATCTATCTATCTATCTATCTATCTATCTATCTATCTATCTATCTATCCATCTATTATCTATCTATCTATTATCTATCTATCTATCTATCTATCTATCCATCTATTATCTATCTATTATCTATCAATCTATCTATCTATTATATCAGTAATTTTTATCATCAGTCACATCATCTGATGTTTTTCTGATGATTCATTGTTCAAATGTCTTTTCCGCTGCAGCCAATCACAGGCTGCAGCAGTTGGTGCGGCATGTATCCATATGAGTGTCGGTAGGAGAATATCAATTACTTTGATATCTTTTACACATCCAAGCAACTGATAAACTTTAATTTTTCCACCAGACAATCCCTCTAAATATTTGAGAACTTAAATAATAAAAAAAAAAATTGAAAAACTTTTCCTGAATTGCAAAAACTTTGCTTTTTACAAAACAACCCCCCGCCTGGGCCCAGACTGAGGGTAGCATTGTCGTCCGAATTGGTATGACAAAAAAATGTCAAAATTACACTGCCCCATAGGATAACATTGTGCCGAGTGTTATACTCTAGTGTCAGCGAGACCGAAAAGAGCATGAAGCCTGGAGAAGAAAAAGAAACGTGAAAAAGAGAATGTTGATCTGTATCTGACACAAGTTGTCTTGTAGGAATCCTGCCAAGTTTAAAGGGATTAAAGGAGTCATCCAGGACCATTTAGAGCCTCTTATTCCTGGTGCTGATGACTTTATAACCCCAAACATCTCCCGAAAAACTCATGCATGATTCAGGTGTTGGGCACAAGTCTTATTTCTAAGGGCAAGTGCAGGCGGTCAATGTTTTCCATCCAAGAAAAACAGTCAGAGTGGGTCCATTTTTTTCGGATGTGGGGAATTTAAAAAAAAAAAATTCTCCATCTTCTGCATTTAGTAAGTCAGTAACAATTGGACCCCAAGTGGGTGTTGTCATCCTAGTGTGGTCTGATGTTTTCCATGGACCCGTAGAGATGAATGGGTGAGTGCTATCCGATCGGAGAAAAATCATGTATGCTGCACTTTTATTCTTCGGACCACTCGATCCAAAGAAAAGTTGGGACTCAGACATGGCCTCATTCAATAACATTGGTCCGAGTGCAATCTGATGTTTTGATGGATTGCACTTGGACCGAAAATTTGGTCATCTGCACGAGCCCTTGTGAAAAGTGCAAGATAACTGCTGATTGTACAAATACATATATACGTCTCGTTAGGTATTGGGTCGTAACATCATCGGAAGTGAGTGACTTTTCTTGGCTGTGGAAAACGCCTTTAATTTCCTCCTAAAATTTCCTATACTCAGCTATGAATGATTGAGTGGCCAAAGCTTAAAGGGATTGTCCAGATATGTAAAATCCTGCACTCAAGTAGCAGCAGTGTTATTACAATGAAATATTTACCCTCTGTTCCAGTGCATTGGTAGCAGGCATCACTGCCCATATACCCCACGTGACATCTGTGGCCAATCACTGGCCTCGGCAGTCTTCAGCTGTGTGCTGCCGAGGTCACTGATTGGCCACAGATGTCACATGGTGTATATAGGCGTTGATGTCTGCAGCCAATGTGAATAGTTTACCGACAAGGAGCAGCTGGGACGCAGCACTGGAACAGAGGGTAAGTATTATTATTTTAGCACTAGTACTATCTGTGTGCAGCATTTGCTTATTTCAGAGAACCTCTGTAAGAAACGGGTGGTGATTGTCTTTCTATAATACTTGAGATGAGGTAGAGGGGAGAGGCTCCTGCTGCAGCCTGTCATCTTACAGCTAAACATAGGATTGTAGGGAAGAGGTGGGAGGAAATGTCTGATCTCCTGGGCACACAGAGTTCGTTATATATTCACAGAGGAGGAGATTAAATGGGTTCTACGGAGAAAGCAAGTCATCACCTACCCTGTGGATAGGTGAAAACTTATTGATCGTTGGGCGTCTGACTTCTAGGGCGCATGGGGGCAGAACAGGGCACTTTATCCCTGGTAGAATAGATCAGTTGTGTGAATGCTCGAACGTTGCTCCATTTTCCCTAAGGAGCCGGAATATTGCCCATTTTGCTGTGTGTGAGGTCTGAACGGCCTTTTTTTCACATACGAGAATATCGGACCGATTTCAGAGTTTGATCAGATTGTGCTGTGAGTGTCATCCGATTTTCTCATCCGTGAAGACATTTTTTTAACAAAGTCTTCATCTTCTCCATTCCGGCTATCAGTGAAAATCAGAACGCACTCTGATGTCATTCGAGTGCAGTCTGATTTTTTGACGAACCCATTGACTTGCATTGCCAATTTTGATTCGACCCTCGGATCAAATCAGACATGTCTCCGAGGAATAAATTGGACATGTAAATGGCCTCATAGACTATCACAGGTATAAAAAAAAATCTTGGATAGCACATGGACGAGAAAATCGAACGTCTGAAAGAGCCTCTTATAATCTCATATTCTTCCCCTCTAATTATTTCATGGTCTTCATAACAGGCCCCTTGTTGGATAAAAAGACAGAAATCTAGATAAATCTGGTGAAAATTGTATGAGGATATGTCCATATGCCTAAAATCTAGTGATTCGACAGCATAAAGTCCTAATAAATTGCATAGGAAAAAAAAAAGCTTTTCTAAAATGATAATTACAATACGGAGATAATGAACGCCGTTACCATCCGGTGAAATAATACAAAGAGCCGGGGGTGGGGAATGAGTAAGAATATTGAATAAAACTGTGAAATAATATATCAAGAGAAGTGATTTGGGGAGAACACCAGTGGAGCATTTTGTTTTTTTGTGCAATAAAGCCATCAGATCAATAAAAAATGATGTAGCAGATTATTATTACACGGCGCTGACTACGGCTCTGCTCGTAAATAATACAAGCGGTTATCCCGCTCGTATTAATTATAATTAGAATGCAGATAATGCAGACGCTCTTTTATGACTAGAGCCGAATCAATTTTCCAGTGTTATTCAATGCAAGGTCACCCAAAGTTGTTGGAGCTGTAAGAGTTTCTCATTCAGTGACCTGCGCGAGGCAGGAGAAGGGGTTTGGCTCGGCTGCCGAACGCACATTGATTGGGAAGTGCATTGAAATAATTACAGCTGTGAACTCTTGCCTATAATGGCAAAATTTCATTTTATAAAGTAAGCACAGCCATAATCTGGTCTCCTTTATAGTGTAAAGTCTAATAAATCTTCCCAAGGAATCGCAGACGTCTATTCCATTGTAGCGCGGAAATCTACTGGCCTGGCACGCACCGCGCCGTGTCGTAAAGCCTCAACGGCGGCTCGCTGCTAAATCACATTATCTATAATGGCTATTAATTGGGATGGACTTTTTTGTTCAGGTTGATGTTGTACCCTCTCTACATATCATGTTTGCTGGTAGCCCCCGTTCATGTCGGACATAATTATATTGTGTCAGTACCTGGTCAATTTTTTTTTTCGGCTACCTTAATAAGTCTACTTGGAAACAGTACAGTTTCCATGTAGAGATGTAGCAAAGCTGAGTTTGCCATTTGGGCTATATGTGGTATGTCATAATCATAACCCCAGGGACATAAAAAAGGTTGCAATTGCATCCAGGGTCCCAATGGACTATCTTCTGCTTGTATTATAAGTGGTTCTTGATAGGGGGAGACCATGTTGCACATTTTGCGTTAGAGCTAGTGATGAGCGAGCGTGCTCGGATAAGGTGTTATCTGAGCATGCTTGTGTCCTAATCGAGTATTTGCAGCGTGCTAGGAAAATATGCTCAAATCGCAGCGGCTACATGTCTCGCGGCTGCTCGACAGCTGCAACACATGCAGGGATTGCTTGTTTATTAGGCAGTCATGGAGACTCTAACACCTTATCCTAGCTCACTCACTCATCTTTAGTTAGAGCCCAAGAGATTCGGATTACACTGCTGCAGTTTAGTTTTATTTTTGGTTTCTTCCTTTGCGCACAGGGCACCTCCAGTTTCCTCCACTATCTCACACACCTGTCAAAAGTTTTCTGGGCTCTGCTCCCTTCCCCTTGGTCTGCTGCCCTCTGTTGTGCTCCACAACCGGTTTTACAGGTTGCTCGGTGTGGATGAATGACATCATCTCCCTAGACCTATTTAAGGCCCATTGACACACACACGCCTGTGTCTTGGGATTCTTACTCCAACGTTTCTTGTTTGGTATGCTCCATTATATGTACAGTTTTACAAAACCCATCCATCCTTGCTGGGTCCCAATCCGTTTGTCTGTCTGCTACTGAGTTCCCAGTTAGTCCTAGTCCCCACGATTCCACATGTCCGTTGGAAGCTTCACCAATGCCTGAGGTCCGTGTGGCCACCGGGACTAGAGGTTTACGAGATCCACACTGCTTGTGAGCCCTTAAAAGCTACATCCCTGCATAAATGTCTGTATATCATCATCAACCATTGTTAGAGTGCACCTGAAACTTTAAGATCATATTATCTCAAGGATAGGACATCAAAATACATTTTCTACAAAATCACTTTAAAATTCTAATTCATTTTTGATACAGGTTGAAGTTTAAGCATTTCTGTATTCAGTAAGCTCCTAAGCTCCCCCTAGTGGAAGCTGCAGGTAGCGAATCTATTTTTCACAGTAGCCTAAAGTTTCCTGCTCACATCCATATTGCAAGTCCATTTTGTGTATGGCCTTAGTAGGTTATCCATAAATCCTCTACTGCACTTCTGTGCTACCTCCAGTTTCATACATTCAATCATTATCTGTCACATATTGCTTATGGGTGAAAATAACTGCTGAGCAATATATGTTAGACATAGTCATATGGGACTTCGGGTGCTTTGCTTGAAGAGAATCTTTCCCCAGGTATTTGTAGCACCATCTGAGTGCAGCATAAAGTAGGGATAGAGTATATTTTACCAGGTTTCTTGCTGTAGTTTTGATAAAATGATGCTTCATCTGCTGCAGCCCTGCTAGTCTTCTCAATGATGTGCTCCTGCTATGTAGTTCTCGATATTCATGAAATCTAGTTATCCCTGCCCCCACCATTGATTGGCAGTTTCCAACCTTTGCAAAGTGTGAACAGAAAACTGACAATCAGTGGCACCAACTTGGTTATAGACAGTTCAACACTGAGAATACTAGCAGAGTTGCAGCACATAAAACAGCAATATTATTGAAACGATAAGTATTTTGCTGTGTTGCGGGACATAGTACGCGGACACATGCGCAGTAATGCTTTTTGGCTTTGCCCGCAGTTGGACAAAGCATACTGCTCGTGCGCGACCGAAGATTGCATTGCGCACACGCCAAATATGGAGCACACGTACTCTTATTCACTAACATATTGCGGACAACAGGGACGGACGGGGTGGAGAAATGAAGATGAAACACCGCCCATCGGACCGGTAAAAAGTCATTTACATATCCTGCCAATTTAAGGTGACAGGTTCCCTTTAAAGGTCACAATTAGTGTTGAGCGATACCTTCCGATACTCAAAGGTATCGGTATCGGATGGTATCAGCCGATATCCAAAAAATATCGGATATCGCCGATACCGATACCCGATACCAATGCAATCAATGGGACACAAGTATCGGAAGGTATCCTGGATGGTTCCCAGGGTCTGAAGGAGAGGAAACTCTCCTTCAGGCCCCGGGATCCATATTCATGTAAAAAATAAAGAATTAAAATAAAAAATATGGATATACTCACCCTCGGACGAGCCCATGGACCTTACCGATGTAACCGGCAGCCTCCGTTCCTAAGAATGAGGAGTTTAGGACCTTCAATGATGTCGCGGCTTGTGATTGGTCGCGTGACCGTGACCGCTCACGCGACCAATCACAAGCTGTGACATCATCGCAGGTCCTAAACTCCTCATTCTTAGGAATGGAGGCTGCCGGTTACATCAGTAAGGTCCAGGGGTCGCCGGAGAGGTGAGTATATCCATATTTTTTATTTTAATTCTTTATTTTTTACATGAATATGGATCCCAGGGCCTGAAGGAGAGTCTCCTCTCCTCCAGACCCTGGGAACCATACACTGGGAACTTCCGATTCTGATTTCCGATATCACAAAAATATCGGAACTTGGTATCGGAATTCCGATACAGCAAGTATCGGCCGATACCCGATACTTGCGGTATCGGAATGCTCAACACTAGTCACAATATAATGGAGCAGGTAACGCACTTAATCGGTGAAGGCTTCATTCATACCTGAATTTTGAATTCCACCTCTTTGTTTTATTTTACAAACCAAGAAATAGAATTCAAGTGGAAAAAGTGATCTGTTACAAAACGTATTAAAACGGAAGCAGAAGGGCCCCGTGGAATATAGTAGGAATGGCCCGGTTTCCATTTTGTGTATTTTTTTTTTTGAAGAACAGAAGAAAAAGTGAAGCATGCAGAACGGAAACAACTACATTATTGTCAACCGGCATTTCTTCTTCAGTTTGCATCTGTTATGTTACAGATCTGTTTTCCATACAATTTCTGCTTCTCTGGTCCTAAAATGGAGCTCAAAACACAGGTGTGAACAGAGCCTAAAATGGGTGGGCAAGTCATTTATCAATCCCAATCTCTTTACATTTTAAGGGAATATATTTATCCTACTATTAGTGAAAATTCACCAAACCAGTAAAGAGGTCATAAGCAGTAACGTTACTGGGGGCATGGATAGGGCGAAAGTAACAAAGACTGGCATACTCTCCTGCTTTCTCTTTCATGGATTGAGCATCACAGGACCTCTTTAGGACATGTTCACACTAGCAGTATTTGGTCAGTATTTGACCTCAGTATTAGTGTTGAGCATTCCGATACTGCAAGTATCGGGTATCGGCCGATACTTGCTGTATCGGAATTCCGATACCGAGATCCGATATTTTTGTGATATCGGGTATCGGTATCGAAACAACATTAATGTAAAAATGTGTAAAAGAGAGAATTAAAATAAAAAATATTGCTATACTCACCTCTCCGACGCAGCCTGCACCTTACCGAGGGAAGCGGCAGCGTTCTTTGTTTAAAATTCGCGCTTTTCTTTCCTTTACGTGAGTCCCGGCTTGTGATTGGTTGCGTGCCGCCCATGTGACCGGGACGCAACCAATCACAGCAAGCCGTGACGTAATTTCAGGTCCTTCAGGATTTTAAAATTACGTTCCGGCGTTGTGATTGGTTGCGTCGCAGTCACATGGGCGACGCAACCAATCACAGCAAGCCGTGACGTAATTTCAGGTCCTTAAGGATTTTAAAATTACGTCCCGGCTTTGTGATTGGTTGCGTCGCAGTCACATGGGAGACGCAACCAATCACAAGCCGTGACGTCACGGGAGGCTGGACACGCGCGCATTTTAAAATGGGCGCGTGTCCAGCCTCCCGTGACGTCCCGGCTTGTGATTGGTTGCGCCGCGATCAACCAATCACAAGCCGGGAGGCTGGACACACGCGCATTTTAAAATTTTAAAATGCGCGCGTGTCCAGCCTCCCGGCTTGTGATTGGTTGACCGCGGCGCAACCAATCACAAGCCGGGACGTCACGGGAGGCTGGACACGCGCCCATTTTAAAAAGTGCGCGTGTCCAGCCTCCCGTGACGTCACGGCTTGTGATTGGTTAATGGCGGCCATGTTGCCGGGACGCGGACCAATCACAGCAAGCCGTGACGTAATTTCGTCACGGCTTGCTGTGATTGGTCCGCGTCCCGGCAACATGGCGCCGTGACCAATCATAAGCTGGGACGTCACTGGAGGCTGGACACGCGCGCTTTTTAAAATGGGCACGTGTCCAGCCTCCCGTGACGTCCCGGCTTGTGATTGGTTAATAGCGGCCATGTTGCCGGGACGCGGACCAATCACAGCAAGCCGTGACGTAATTTCGTCACGGCTTGCTGTGATTGGTCCGCGTCCCGGCAACATGGCCGCCCTGACCAATCACAAGCCGGGACTTCACGTAACCAAGTAAAAGCGCGAATTTTAAACAAACAACGCTGCCGGTTCCCTCGCTGAGGTCCAGGCTGCGTCGGAGGGTGAGTATAGCGATATTTTTTATTTTAATTCTTTCTTTTACACATTTATATGGATCCCAGGGCCTGAAGGAGAGTTTCCTCCTTCAGACCCTGGGAACCATCAGGAATACCGTCCGATACTTGAGTCCCATTGACTTGTATTGGTATCGGGTATCGGTATCGGATTGGATCCGATACTTTGCCGGTATCGGCCGATACTTTCCGATACCGATACTTTCAAGTATCGGACGGTATCGCTCAACACTACTCAGTATACGTAAGCCAAAACCAGGAGTGGAACAATATAATAGAAGTATAATAGAAAAATATGCCCCACTTCTGCATTTATCACCCACTCCTGGTTTTGGCTTACAAATACTGATGTAAAATACTGACCAAATACTGCTAGTGTGACCGTGGTCTTAGGCTATGTGCACACAATGTCTTTTTCAGGCGGCCAAAAACATCCATTTTCAAGCTGAAAGTACTTTATGAAATTCTCCTTTTCTCCAGCATTTTTGTAAACCTGAATAGTCTTTTTTGGCATTTTCTTGCCCTTTCCCGAGTCCTTTTTACAATATTTTTGACTGTTTCCCACCATCTTTGGGGCGTCTCTTATACTGTTTTTTCCAGATGCCCAGACCTTTTTTGTTTTGTTCCAATCAACAATGAAGAAATAACAGTTTTTCATGCAAAAAGCTCAAAAAAGACGCCCTGGGTAACTTTTTAGCCTTTCTTTTGACTTGTATTATAAGTACGGAGCATTTTCCAAGTGAAAAATGCCTGAAGAATGGTCTAATCATTTCTTTTAAGATCTCCTTCAGATGTTCGATGTTCATATACAAGTACTATCCGTGGTTTTCATGGATAGCACTCATACCTGTGATAGTCTATGGGGCCATGATATAGTCCGTGATATTTCGAGAACTGAGCGGTCCGTGCAAAATCACGGCGGCTTGTCCAATTTTGGTCCACGTGTCGGGTCAAAATCGGCAATGCAAGTCTATGGGTCCGTGAAAAGAAACGTATTGCACTCGGATGACATCTTAGTGTGGTCTGATTTTCCCAGACTTTCACTTATTTTTATTTTTTCACCTATGACAAAAATTGATGACACTCGGACAAAACTGATCAAATGCTGAAAATCGGACGGCTAAATGAGCCATAACCGCTTAGTGTCTTTGGAAACCTGAAGGATTTCGAAGACGCTCAAAAGACTTAAAAGTAATTTTTTGCATATACATATATATTCTCCAAAACCAGCCCATGATTAGCTGCATTGGCCAGCTGACGGAAACGGCGCTTCATTGATTGTTACATTTAATTAGGCTGCAAAACCCCTTTAAAGTTCCCTTATTCATGAAGGAACCCCTTAGTGCCTTTTTGTTCCACCAGTTGTTCCATTTCTGCATGTCGGCAGCCGGCGTATCATGTAATTTGTGTGGTTCTGTTGCATTTTATTTCTCCCTGCTATCTGGTATAGCCACGTTCTCGTATCTTACCTGCTATATAGCTCACTGCCTGCGCAGATTTCCTTCATATTTACTGTTTATGATAAAATGCCAAGATCTTTACCGTACACATCTCACAAATCAAAGCCGTGTTTAAATCCACAGAGGAACAGAAAGCATTTGAACTAGCGCGATAAGACACTTTGATACCAGTACAAAAGTACTCAACGGGGATATTTGTTTTCTGATTCTTCATGAGGTGCGATAACCCCGCATACATTACATCCCGCTCACTCTTTTTTTTTTTGTGCATCTCGAATTTGCATCTTAATAACTTTAACAAATTTATTGCCAAATGAAGCTATTGTGCCGGGTACAGTGAAAAGTCTTTTCTACCAAACGCCAACAATTAAGGCAATGATCAATAAGGGTCACTCATTTACAGCAGACGCGCATAAAAGCAGAGTCACATACGTTCCTTCGCGTATTCTTCGCCTCGTAGATTTCAGTGGAAGTTGCAGTCTTGCCTACAATTAGTGAGCCATTCCAGAATTTTAGCAAATAATTGTTGTTTATTCTGTAGAGAAGAGTTTGATATCAATATCTTATGGCTTTCAATATCTACTGTACATGTGTTGCCTGATACATTTCCTTGCAGGATCCCTCTGGACTGAAAAGCATAGATGAATACACATTTGAGTACAGATTTAAAAAAGGTTCCCCCAGAGAGGACACCACCCTAACACTCTATTGGTATTGACATTGGGTAAATGCTGATATTACACACCTGTTCTGGGCATCTCAGGTTCCGCTTCCTTCCCATGGGTTCGCTGCCCTCTGTTGTGCTCCACGTCAATTTTTACAAGTTGCCTGGTGTTGGTGAATGACATCATCTCCCTAGATTTGAGGCCCTAGATTTTTGGATCAGTTTAATCTTTTCATGGAAATGTAGCCTTTCACTGTTTCTTACCCTGTGCTGTATGTGGCAGACATACTGGGTTGTGTACCTTCTTTTTAACCTGATAATTAATAAGTCTACTTCAGTTTGGTGTACCATTAAGACACCCACCTGTATCTTACGATTGAAACTCTGGACTTCTGTTTGGTATGCGCCTCCTTCTGTGCATACTGTGCTTCTACTTGCTTCCATCCCTCTTAGGTTCCACTTCATCCATTCCACAGCTCTTGAAATAACTGAGTGTGCCAAAAACATTTAAAAAAATTGAAAAATATAACAGTTCAAATCACCCCCTTTTGCTCCATTCAAAATAGAACAATAGCAAAAATGAAAAATAACACATATTTGGAGTCACTGCGTTCAGCAGCCTCAGATCTCGAAAGGTGGAAACGCTACAGGTCTATGAAAATGGCACCATATCTAAATATATCGATTTTTTTTACAAATTTTGGAATTTTTTTTCACCACTTAAGTAAAAAAGAACTATACATGTTTGGTATCTGCAAACTCGTAATGACCTGGGGAGTCATAATGTCATGTCAGTTTTACCAATAAGTGAACGTGGTAAAAATAAATAGTGGAATTGCACTTTTTTGCAATTTCACCGCACTTGGAATTTTTTTCTCATTTTCCAGTACACTATATGGTAAAATCAATGGTGTTGGTCAAAAAGTACAATTCGTTCCACAAAAAGTAAGCCCTCACTAGGCCATATTGATGGAAAAATACAAAAGTTAAGTCTAAGGGGAGCAAAACACAAATAGCAAAAACGGAAAATCCTAAGGTTGTGAAGGGGTTAAAAGCTAAACCATGCAAAAATTTTAATGAACGACAATTCATTCAAAATGTTTTTTAGGCCCAAAAACATGCATTTATGTAAAAAACAAAAGTTTTCAGATGTGGAAAACCATGTAAATTCCCCCTAAAGTTTTCTTACAGGCCATCTAACTTCGCAAAAGAAATTGAAAATGAGGCATTTTAGCAATAAATCTTAAAGGGGTTATCCAGCACTATAACATTTTTTCACTGTGGGTTTAAGTACTAACAGGCGGTACGTAGTTTCTTCCTACTTACCTGGTGTGCCTGATGCTGATCTCTGTCGGCACACAGCGGTCGCAGAATGATCCTGGTGGTGATTTAGGGGGTTCTACTGATGTCACATCAACAGAACAGCGGCTTCTCTACCTTACTCTGTTGATGGGGCTTGGCTGCTGACGTCATGCTGTGGCTAGCCAGCTGTCAATCAGCATGACGTCAGCAGTTATGGCCCATCAACAGAGCAGATCAGAAGAGGAAGAGCTGCTCTGGAGCAGCTGAATCGCCAGCAGGAGCGTTCAGTGACCGCTGTGATCTGGCGCTGGGCAGAACAAGCAGGTAGTTAACTATGTTACCAGCTCCCTGCCTGTTAATTTTTAGGCCCATGTAAAAAAAAAAGAATAAAATGGTCCTGGAGAACTACTTTAATTCTACATTTTCTGTTTTTTTCTGTCTACAGCTCCAAGGCAGCCAATATCTCTCCATGATAATGGGCTTCACACAAACACTATATAATCTAATCCTGCAATCATGTTTCCTTCCCTTTATCCCTCACTATATACTAATCTACCTATACTAGGAAAGCAAGAAGTAAAGAACTGACAGGAGAAAGTATAAGTGAAGGCTCAGACAACACGGGATTTGTTTCATTGTCTGGTACCATGGAGACACATAAGCCTGCATAGGAACGGTAGAAATAAAATGGTGGAAATGCAACATTTCTGATTTTAGATGCTTTTGATCAATTGTAAAAAAAATGTGATGGAAATAAAGTTGTTGTCTGCTTTTCGTAATTTCATTTTTCTGAGAGTCAATTGATAGATAATCCATTTTCTAGGCCCTCAATAAATCAGCAGTTATCTGAGGGACAGCCCAGCAGAAAGACTCTAATGCCTCAGCGGTGGGAGTTCTTCAGAGCAAAAGTCTGAACCTCTACCTACTTTTATCTTTGCTGTAACTTGAGTCTTTTTGAATTCCTTCATTTAGAATTTATTTGTGACAAATTTCCAGGATGTAATAATTTACAGATGAATCCAGCACTTGGCAGAAAAAAAGGTGCTGTTGACTGACATCCAAGATGGATGCTTGAATTATATAGAGGTTAACAACTTTCGGCATCTTTCACATGACTTAGACAGGTCACTGTCTCCAACAAGTTCATACCATTCATCTCCTCTGAGCTGGGACCAGTCTCCATTCTCCTCCTCTCATGTTTGTGACCTCAGACTTGAAGGACAGACCAAGAATCAAGACCTCATCATAGTTTCTCTTCATCTTGACCTGTGTTCAATGACCTACCACGATTATCACCTCCAGCAGAGTCACAGAACTAATCAGTATTCCTCCTGGAAATGCTCACTAATCTTCATTACTTTTCTCACTTTCTGACCTAACTTACTTCACAAGCCGAAAATCTGTCAGACAAAAATTTGTACAGAAGCTTGTAACCATTGGAACATGCAAATATATCCCAAGATGATCAATTGATCATTGATTGTTTCTCTTTAAGGGTGCGTAAGGAGGTCTGATTCTATCCGTTAAGTCATGTCTGACCCTTAGATACTTTGTAGACCCTTTCTCCCAATGTTCTCTGTTTTCCTTGGCTTTTTTCAATTGCTTGATGCTCATTCTTGTGTCATTTTCCTCTGGCAGAGGATGCAAGAATTTTTCGAGGAAGAATGGATGAAAATCACTCAAACAAGAATTGAAACACCCTTGTCTGGCTACAAAAAGTGTTTACAAGCTGTGATACTTTCAAAAGGGGGTGACACTAGTTAGTAACCATGCACGGGGCCCAAACTTTTGCATCGGCCCATTTTACTTTTTGAAATTGTTAAAATATAAAAGATGAATATATACTGTATATACTCTCCTGGTCTGTTGATCATCTTTGACTTCACTGAAGTTGACCAATCTAAGCATGAGAGTATATGTAGATAACGTTATTTCCTCCTATATGTCCTGAGGCGTATTAAAGTGTTAGCGCCTGAAACACACACATATATATATATATATGCAAATACATTTATATAATTCATATAATGTAATTTTCGGGATTTTATTTTTGATATTCTATCTCTCAATGTTAAGATTAACCTACCCTTAAAATTACAGACTGTTCATGTCTTTGTCAGTGTGCAAACTTACAAAATCAGCAAGGGGTCAAATACTTATTTCCCCCACTGTATATATATATATATATATATATATATATATATATATATATATATATATATATATATATCAGATTAATTTACCAGACTTTGGACATTTCACTGCATGACAGCCCACATGAGCTTCCTACTAACAAATAAATTGGATACTTGAAATGTTAGTTTTATATGTCAGTGAAGCAGAAAAACACTGACATTTATCTAATTATTAAAGATTTTCTATTCACTTTTCTGAGATGTGCAAACTTGTTATAGGGTGTTTATTTTTGTGCAACACGAAGTAATTGTAAATGTCATCAAATGAGAATATCCTCCGTACGGTAGAAGAAAAATCACTGAATACCAGAGAACTCTGACATAAACCTTTCTCATCCTCATCATCTTCTCTGGATTTGTCAGCGGTAATCCTAGAATTTGTAATTGATGGCAATAATAAAATATGATCATTATCCATTAATGGAAGATGTTAAGAGTAAAGAAAAAAGAAAATTACCGGAAAAAAGAAATGATACTAAAACGATAGTAAAATTTAGAATTTATTCCCTATCTATAGGGTATAACTTCCCGAAGTACCGGGGGTCTATCCACCAATTCTTAGAACTGGGCCATGATTGAATGGAGTGTTGGGTGATCGTTAACACCTTCACTCCATCCTTTCTTAGTGGGACCAGTTCAATGCTGCTTTCAGTATACACCCACTGTCCCAGAATGAATGGAGCGGAGATACACAAAATCGACCAAGACTCCATTCCCTCCAGTGATCGGGAAGTTATTCCTTATCCATTAGGGATACAACTCTTTATAGAGCATATCTATATATATTATTGTCTAAGGGGTACTTCCGTCTTTCTGTCCTTCTGTCACCGTTATTCGTTCGCTGATTGGTCTCGGCAGCTGCCTGTCATGGCTGCCGCGACGAATCAGCGACGGCCACAGTCCGATTAGTCCCTCCCCTACTTCCCTGCACTCACTGCCCGGCGCCCGCTCCGTAATCTCCCTCACACAGGGTTAATGGCAGCGGTAACAGCCCGCGGTGTAACGGGCTCCGTTACCACTGCTATTAACCCTGTGTGTCCCCCAACTATTTACTATTGATGCTGCCTATGCAGCATCAATAGTAAAAATATGCATATTAAAAATAATAATAAAAAAAAAACCTGCTATACTTACCCTCCGCCGCCTTTCTCGCTCCTCGCCACGCTCCCCGGACCGCTCCATTACAAGCGTCAGCTTGCGGTGAGGTCCCGTCCCAGGGCTGGTGTGCGGCAAGGACCTGCCGTGACGTCACGGTCATGTGACCGCGACGTCTTCATAGGTCCTGCTCCCACCAGCCCTGGCACTTGCAATGGAACTCGGCTTCAGGAAAATGGCCGCCGGGATCTCGATCTGCGCACGTGCGGCATCCCGTGGCCATTTTCCTGAAGCCGAGCACTACCATCTGCACAGGATCCCAGGAAGAGGAGAGGCGGGACGCAGAGGAGCAGCGACAAGAATAGTGAGTATGATACACTACAAGGGGCCCTCGGATCGTTAGGTGAATATGTTTATTTTTTATTTTTTGGACCTGTGACATACGTGCCTCGGTAATATACTACGTCACTGGGCAATATCCTACGTGGCTCTGCTGTATACTACAAGGCTGGGCAATATACTACAAAGCTGTGCAATATACTATGTGGCTCTGTGCAATATACTACGTAGCTGCGCAATATCCTACGTCGCTGTGCTGTATACTATGTAGCTGGGCAATACACTACGTGGCAGGGCAATATACTATGTAAATGGGCAATATACTACGTGGACATGCATACTCTACAATACCCGATGCATTTGCATCGGGCCACCATCTAGTACACTACATAATTGTCATGAACGAGCATTCCTAAGAAAACTCATTTAATGCTAATCAAGCAGTCTACACAGGCTGACGATCACCCAATGATCGAACAGAATTATCTTTCATCGGGTGAAATGACCTTTGGATTTGGATAAAAGCAAAGGAACAGGAACTACAGATTGAGGAGGATAAAGATTATTTTATTCGTTTAAAGAAGTCTAAGGCATTAAAAATAAAAAATATTCCCTTGAACTCCTTTTTAAATAATGGCATTGCATACAATAGGAATGCTATAGGTGCAGTAATAACTGGACATGCAATCTTCTGTACAGATTGATGGAACTCCCTTAGAATAAAATCTTGTGGTGGTGCGAAAGTACCCGAGTCTGGCTCAATGGATGTATGTACCCAGTAGTGGACACAGACCAAAGGCGGCTTCCATGCAAGAACAATATTTGGACCCTTTGCAGTCCAATATCTCATCCATAATACACAATTCCCTTACCTCTTGGGCCCCCATGTCACTACGTAGGTTACACCAATGGTGCGCATCCTCAAGTCTCTCCCACTGGTTTGCCAGTTTGTCCTCTCTATGTTATTGACTATACAGTAGTTATAGTTTTTTCAGGGGATTCCCTATAGTAATAAGTCAGAAATCATTGCCAAAGAATGAAATATTTTTTGAAGACCATTTTTTATGTACAAGACTGTATTGAAGTTTACATGTATAAGACGTCCAAATGCAAAAGAAAAGTAGCTATAATATGAGGAGGAAGCATTAACAGGTTATTTCCACCTCCGTCTTTCATGGTCAAGAGAGAAATACCTACTTTTCAGTCCCGGACGTCAGAGAAGGGTTTGACTGTGGCTGTAGACTATGCTATCTTAAGAGTTACCCCAAAAACGCAGCTCACTTTGCTACACTATTTCTGTAACTCACATTTCTATGGGCGTTACACAAAGAGCATAGCGCAGCTGCTCTTATCTGTCTTTGGCCAAAACCTGCAAACAATGTATTCCCATCTTGACCATGAACGACAGCAATGGGATGGGAATAACCATTTTAAGAGAATTTACCATGAAAAAAGCCCTGAATTACTACAATGGTAAAGAGACGAACCTATCAATTGATCAAGAGCATATTGCCCCATAAAAAGACATGAACGTCATAGATAGTACAAAAGAAATAATTTTATTAATGACAACAAAGACAATTACACAAATATCATTAAAAAACTGTAAGGATCAGGAATTGGTAAATGACAAAAATGGACAGACACAGACTACAAATCCCACCATAACAAAAGTAAAGGTGCAGACTATCTCTAGGCATAGACATAAAAAGTTTCAGGCATAGTAAGAAGAGCATATACTAATGTGCAACGGGGAGAGAGACAATGAGGTGCAAGAGTAAGTCATATAAAAACAATATGGTAAGTGTGTGCTCAAGATCATAGAGCCTCCTGCTGCCTCACCATACAACCCTCATATTGCACTATGCCCATAAAGTGCGTACTGTCAAAATTGCCATGTGAACTGCTTACCCATGGAAGGTTTGGTGCTGTGTGTGTCTATGAAAAGAGCCCCGACGCGCGTTTCGCGTGGTGAGCTTCCTCGGGGGGCCGTGTGGAAAGTAAGGCAGATCGGGTTTTATAACACCCCGTCCAGATGTACGTGATTATGGTCCCGGTTAATGCGGCGCATGGGGGCGGATCCAACCGCCAGTAACACGCTCCCTCTGGCCATCTTGGCGGCGCACAGAAAGGGAAATGTTCCCATGACGTCATTATTCTGCGCACCGTCATTAAAGATGCCTTTAGGAGCGCGACCAGACCGGAAGTCCACCGCGCATGCGCACCGCCACCGCGGCCATTTTGGAACAGGGATAAAAGTACTGGCAAGCGCCGAAAAAACAAGGAGGAAACCGAACAGGCACAAGCAAGGGGCATGATTTTTAAAAACCAGGTACATCAGAAAAGAATTATACAACAACCATAATGATAATATGTACGATAATCATCTGTGGTCGCTTAGATGGCAATGATGGTAAATCAGAACGTTCTAACAGATCTGGAAACTCTGGTACTCTGATGATATTATAACTCTTGTAATATTCATTTAGCGCATCAGCCTGCATCAGACCTCCTCCTTCCAAGGTACCATTAAGCCAGTACGAGCCTCAATACATATGTAACATAGTAGAAAACTAAAACTGAAAAAAGAAGAAGGGAAATCAATGAGTAATACAGATAAAACCACAAATATGCAAATTAAAATCTAAGGAAACAAAAGGACCATAAAGAGAGAAAAGCACCCATTGGTCAAACGCCCCTACAAAAAAGGAACGAAGGAGAGTTTCTCATTGAGGCCTTGTGGAGTCATAGTCCTCAATGTAACTATCCAGCGGCACTCAAGTTGAGCCAGCATGCGTTTCAAATTGCCCCCCCTGATACCGGAATGGACTCGATCAATTCCCCATATTTTTAAGGCATCCGGGTTACAATCATGGTGCAATCTGAAATGTCTCGGGATGGTCTTTAATTCCGAGACATCGGTGGCATCCTTTGCAGCTATGATGTCCCTAACATGTTCTCGGGCCCTGACACGGAGCTCTCGAGAGGTAAGACCTATATAGATCAAATTACAGGTACAAATCGCGTAGTACACTACATATGTAGTGCTACACGAAATGTAACAAGTGATCCGGTACTCCCTCCCCCCACCAGCTGCCGAAAAAACCGAAGTGCGAACGATGTTTCTGCACGCCTTACAGGACCCACAAGGGAAACAACCCCACCTCTGGCGACCAGACCCAAAAATATTAGGGGGAACAGCAACATAATGGCTCCTCACCAATTGATCCTTAAGGCTGCGTCCCCTTCTAGCTGTGAGCAACGGTCGATCAGGCAGAATCTTATTGAGGGTCGATTCTGTCTTCAAAATGGACCAGTGTCTCTGCAGGACCTCTCGAATACTGTCCCATCGATTATTAAATGTTGTAATAAATCTGAGAGGTTGTTCTTTGACGTGAACAGAACGAGAGGAACCACAGAGCAACTGGTCCCTAGGGGCCCTTTTGGCACGAAGGTATCCCTTTTTGATGACCCTCCTACTGTAACCCCGATCCTGGAATCGAGAAGTAAGGTCTCGAGCCTGAGCCTCGAAGATCGCATCCATGGAACATATCCTCTTAGTCCTCAAAAATTGGCCAATTGGTATGGCACGTATTGTGGATCTATTGTGGGCAGAAGTAGAGTGTAGAAGGGCATTGACCGAAGTCTCTTTACGAAAAATATCAGTCAATACCCTCCCTCCATCACATCTCATGATCTTAATATCCAAGAAGTCAATATCATTGGCCGCTATCTTATGTGTAAGGCGGATGTTACGATTGTTATGATTTAACCCACGGATGAAATCCACGAGGCCCGGCCCGGGACCCTGCCAGATCATAAGCACGTCATCGATATAGCGATACCAGCACTGCACATGGGAAGCGGCGCCCGCGCCCTCCCCGAAAACCTCTCTCTCCCATAAACCGAGAAAGAGGTTAGCGTACGAAGGCGCGCACGCCGTGCCCATGGCAGTGCCGCGCTTCTGTAGAAAAAAACGATCTTTGAACGTGAAAAAATTGTGTGTCAATACAAATTGAAGTAATTCCAGGATCAGGGAACGAAATGGAGGGTCAAGATTAGTCATCTCTAAGAAGAACTCCACCGCCTCCAAGCCATCACTGTGCCTAATGCTCGTATATAGGGATTCTACGTCGACCGTTGCAAACAGCATGTCTGGCTCCAAGGTGAGGCCGTCAAGTTTCCTCAGGACGTCCGTCGTGTCCCTGACATAGGAGGGGAGCGACTCAACCAAAGGATGCAAGTAATGATCGATGAACTTGCAAACGGGGTCGCACAGCCCCCCCATGCCAGAGACAATCGGACGCCCCGGGGGTTCAAGTGGGTCCTTATGTATCTTCGGCAGCAGATAGAAGGTAGGGACCACCGGAAACTGTATCAAAAGGCCCTCAAATACCCTCTTCGGTATAATCCCCAGTGTCAGGGCCCGATCTAGAATCTCAAACAGGACACCCGAAAAAGCGGATAATGGATTATGTGACAAGGACATATAGGATTCCCTATCCTTCAGCTGGCGAAATGCCTCCCTCTCATATTTAACCGTTGGCCAGGTGACCACGTTCCCCCCCTTATCAGCTGGTTTAATCAACACATCTCGCAGGGACCTCAATTCATTGAGAGCCCTCCACTGCGGTGTAGTCAGATTGTCGCCCCTTTTGTCCCTAGGAATATTTTTCAAATCCTCTAATACGAGTTTATTAAAGATGTCAATCTGGGGGCACAGGGAAAAGGGGGGGAACGTGGTACACCTCGGCGCAACGGAAACAGGAAAAGTACCTGTTGTGGGTTGGTCATTTTCGCCAGCAAGTTCCTCCAAAGCGACAAGTGCCTCATGTTCCAGAGTAGTCTCCGGATCAAGAGTATCCATAGATTTATAATGTAGCTTCCGCAGAATAACCTTCCTCAGGAATAACTGAGTATCCTTCATAGCTGCAAAGTAATTAAAATTGTTAGTCGGGACGAATGTTAAACCCAGACTTAGGACACTTAATTGATCTGGGGATAACACGTGATCTGATAAATTTATTACCTCCAAACTATTGGTGGCTTTAGATTTTTTCTCCTTAGATTGCGGTGGAGTAAACCGACGTTTGTTTTTTCCTTTTCGTTGGTCAGATCTACCCAAACCTAGCCTCTCATTGAGAGCGCTATTGGAGTAACTACCACCAGCTGGTTCATCGTCCATGGATGATGCAGATGAAAAGGAATTACGTTGAATCTGCGATTTGGGTTGAGTCATTTGTTTTTTCCTCCATCTATACACATGATTATTTTTAAAATCCAACACGTCCCTCTGATACTTTTTGGTCTTAGATGTCACAATGTCTTTTTCCCACTTTTGAAATTCCGTCTCCAGTTCTTCATCAAGTTTAGCTTTAGCCACGGCCGACAGGGTGCCAAATAAAACCTCCTGGATAGAACCGACCTCTCTCTCCACCTCTTGTAAGGAGGCTGTATTTGACCGTATCAATAATTCCATGTAACCTCTTGAGCAGTTAGAGGATAACTCCTCCCACTGTTTTTTGAGGGTCTCATCATCCATAGTAAATGACGGGAAAACTTGCACCCGTAAACCTCTTGGAATTAAGCCCTTAGCAATATATCGTTCTAAAAAAGCCCTGTTCCACCAAAGGCGCGTTTTCTTGTTTAACAGATGTTTTAATTTAGTAACTGAGTCCTCTGTTTCCCTTGAGTTAAAAACCACACCTAAGTCATCACCAAATACCTCATCCAATTTAGAGAGGTACTGGACATGCAATCTTCTGTACAGATTGATGGAACTCCCTTAGAATAAAATATTGTGGTGGTCCGAAAGTACCCGAGTCTGGCTCAATGGATGTATGTACCCAGTAGTGGACACAGACCAAAGGCGGCTTCCATGCAAGAACAATATTTGGACCCTTTGCAGTCCAATATCTCATCCATAATACACAATTCCCTTACCTCTTGGGCCCCCATGTCACTACGTAGGTTACACCAATGGTGCGCATCCTCAAGTCTCTCCCACTGGTTTGCCAGTTTGTCCTCTCTATGTTATTGACTATACAGTAGTTATAGTTTTTTCAGGGGATTCCCTATAGTAATAAGTCAGAAATCATTGCCAAAGAATGAAATATTTTTTGAAGACCATTTTTTATGTACAAGACTGTATTGAAGTTTACATGTATAAGACGTCCAAATGCAAAAGAAAAGTAGCTATAATATGAGGAGGAAGCATTAACAGGTTATTTCCACCTCCGTCTTTCATGGTCAAGAGAGAAATACCTACTTTTCAGTCCCGGACGTCAGAGAAGGGTTTGACTGTGGCTGTAGACTATGCTATCTTAAGAGTTACCCCAAAAACGCAGCTCACTTTGCTACACTATTTCTGTAACTCACATTTCTATGGGCGTTACACAAAGAGCATAGCGCAGCTGCTCTTATCTGTCTTTGGCCAAAACCTGCAAACAATGTATTCCCATCTTGACCATGAACGACAGCAATGGGATGGGAATAACCATTTTAAGAGAATTTACCATGAAAAAAGCCCTGAATTACTACAATGGTAAAGAGACACAGGTTCCAACAATGTAATTCTTATCTCTGAACTCACTTTCATCCCCTGCAATAAGTCTGTAAATGGCTTATGCTCTGAAGTATCTAGGAAGTATCTGCTTGAAAAAGACCGGTTGATCGGTCAAAACGTTGCTGCTGTTTTTACCATGGCTGAAATAAAGATTCTTTTTATTGGACTATAAACACCTGGTTGGAGCGCTGTCCTTTTGCTTTGGAATTTATGAAGTATCTAGGAGTCCTGCTGTAATATTTCTTTACTTAGGAGTCCAAGGGATGCATTACAATACATGGCATGGCCCGCTTGGTGGCCTACTAAAGGTAGAATGAAAATGTCACAACGGTCCGACTCTTAGGACTACGATGTGGGGTTGCAGAATGTAAGGTAGTTGGACCACCCTAGTCATCATTCCACGTGCACTAATGCCTTGGTTCTACATTGATTTTGTCATGAAACCAGTAGTTCAACCATTTTATTAAAGTGTCCCAGGCTATTATGGTGCAGAGCAAGATGGCAATGGAGGTCTATCTTCTTCAGCGATGAGACCCATTTTTATCTTAAAAGGAATGGTAGTGAAAGACTGGTCTGAAGACCATGTGGGCACAGTCATGAAGAAGTCTTTACAAGGGAATGTCACACTGGTCCTATTCCTGGGATGACATAACCATCTAACCTTCATCCCAGGTACACTAACAGCTTGGCATTACATTAATTCATTGATTTGGTGGTGGACCATTTCTAAAGTGTCCTTCAAGATGTTTTCCAACATGACAAAGCCTGCCCGTATGTTGTCCCTGCTCCTTTGAGCAGCCTCTGTGGACTAAATGAGTTCCTATCTTGCAACGTCTCTTGACTTGTCTCCTATTGAGCACATCTGGGATGTCATTTATTGACAATTACAATGAAGCTGCCAGCAGAGGATCTTAACGATTTTGGTGTCCAAGTGCATTCAATGGCAGGACCTTCTTCAGACAACCATTAATAACCTCATTGATAGCAGACACGGTTGTAAGTGCCGGGATTTCTGCATGTAGAACTCATGTCCGATTTTGAACAAATCAAGATGTTTAGAAAATGTTGTTTCTATTTTCTTTATCATTGGCATATCATTAACTTGGGTATCCATCCTATGATTTTCATAATGCCACATCCTTTCCTTCTTAGGGGAGTGTATACACACACATTTATATAGATATTTTTATATATATATATATATATATATATATATTTATATATATACAGTACATCATAAAGCTTGACCCAGTTTCTTCTTCTTTCAACTGTTGTCAAGGTTGCCAAAACAGATTTAATTTATAAGCAATCTAAGCCGAATGACTTACTCATGCATCTAAAGCTTCCAGATTAGGAATTCAAGGATAGAGATTTATGTATAAAAATATATATATATTTTTTGCATTGTATCAGTGTGTGAAATATATACACATTAAAGGAAATTTTGGCAAGAGGATCATAGACGTGCGCCTCGAATAAAGGTCTATTGATGTTCATCATCGGGCCACGTACTTTGTGTACGGGTAATAGGGTGGATATTTGAAAACGGCATTTTCCGCTAATCACTGCATCGCATGTGTTGCAGTTGATACAAATGTAAAAGAGATTTGCCTTTCCATTACTGAATTCTTTAGAAATTTGTATCCATCAGCAAAACTGTAAACTACATTTGTAACAAGAGAATTGGATGCATCCTTTTGCAAAAATGTAACTTTAGGATTAAACACAAAGTCGCCTCTTTTCATGCTAATGTGCCGTGTATAGACCCGCGTAGTTAAGATGAGGCGGGGTTTTTTTTTTTTTAGAGCACTCCGATAAGATTGATATCTTAATCTATCCTTTTTTTTGGCTTCAAGGTTTTTATACCTAATCTTAATGATGAATTATACATCATTATAAATGACTAAAGATTACTTCGTATGTTGGGGTTTAATCTTGCACTGTGCAAAAAGTGCTTGGCGTTAGTACATGGCATCATTACCGAACTTGCGATTTCCATAAGTCTGTCACATTTTGCATACAGAGCAGATTTGCTGATTAGGTAATCCATGTAAGGTATTTAAATGTCAGCTTATTAGCGGATTGTGTAGACTGTCAAATTAAAAGTATTCTTTAAATTGTGCATGAAAGACTTGAGGCTTAGGAAGTAGAACATGAGGGCAGCCATCGGTTTCCAAAAAGAAAAGCTAAATTTGTAACAGCTGCCCCACCTTCCACATGTCCCTATAATAATGGTGTAATGGTGATGTATGTTTTTGAATCCGGAACCAGGTACTATGGCTATGGCCAAGATGGAGTTTATTTTGACTCATGTGAGCAATGGTATAAATTCCCACTTGGTTAAACCATACTTTTTAAGTGGTCTTGATGGAACTCCCCGAGTGTCCACATTGTTTTTTGCAAGTTGAACCCCCTTTTTACAAGGCATGTCCAGTTTTCTGCTTCATTTTACTTGCCCATAAATTTATGTCTAGATAGCAGGATGGATGTGACCAAGAAAGAAAACCGAACCTGAGGTCATAGAAAATGTCAAAACAATGATCTCAAAAATTAAAAAAACCTTTATTAACAAACAAATGGTTACTGTATATGGTGGCACTGTAGAAGATGGATAGCCACACATCTGGAAAAACAATAATATGAGTCTATATATACATTGCTCAAAAAAAATAAAGGGAACACTTAAACTTTGAGGGAAATAGGAGAGCAGGGCAGGCCAGACAAGTGCTGGTAGTGGGGGACTCAATTATTAGGGGAACAGATAGGGCAATCTGTCACAAAGACAGGGATCGTCGGACGGTGTGCTGCCTACCTGGCGCTCGAGTCCGACACATCGCTGATCGGGTGGACAGATTACTGGGAGGGGCTGGTGAGGACCCAGCGGTCATGGTGCACATTGGCACAAATGACAAAGTTAGAGGTAGGTGGAAGGTCCTTAAAGATGATTTCAGGGAATTAGGCTGCAAGCTGAAAGCAAGGACCTCCAACGTGGTATTTTCTGAAATACTGCCTGTACCACGTGCCACGCCAGAGAGGCAACGGGAGATTAGGGAGGTTAATAAGTGGCTCAAGAATTGGTGTAGGAAGGAGGGGTTTGGGTTCCTGCAGAACTGGGCCGACTTCTCAGTTGGCTACAGGCTCTACGCTAGGGATGGGCTGCACCTCAATGGGGAAGGTGCAGCTGTGCTGGGGGAGAAAATGGTTAGAAGGTTGGAGGAGTGTTTAAACTAGGGATTGGGGGGGAGGGTATTCATTTTACAGGAGGGGAAGATAGTGCAGATAGAGACCTGGGCACAAATATGGAAGCTGGGGGTGGCGGTGGCATGGGGGGTGGGGTTAGAGCAGTTAGTAATTTAAGAAAGAATAGAGGTACAGAGAGTAACATCAAGTGCATGTATACTAATGCCAGAAGCCTCGCCAACAAAATGGATGAATTAGAACTAATGTTGTTGGAACATAATTATGACATGGTGGGGATATCTGAAACATGGCTGGATGAGAGCCATGACTGGGCTGTTAACTTGCAGGGCTATAGTCTGTTCAGAAATGACCGTACAGATAAGCGAGGGGGTGGGGTGTGTCTGTATGTAAAATCGACCTTAAAACCCATCCTGCGTGATAATATAGGTGAATCTAATGAAAATGTAGAGTCCCTGTGGGTGGAGATAAGGGGAGGGGGAAAAAATAATAAATTACTGATAGGGGTTTGTTATAAATCTCCAAAAATAATGGAAGCAATGGAGAATATCCTCGTAAAGCAAATAGATGAAGCTGCGACTCAAGGAGGTCATTATTATGGGGGACTTCAACTACCCTGAAATAGATTGGGGAACAGAAACCTGCAGTTCCAGTAAAGGTATTCGGTTTTTGACAACTATGAGAGACAATTACCTTTCACAACTGGTTCAGGACCCAACAAGAAGGGGGGCACTGCTAGACCTAATATTAACCAACAGGCCAGACCGCATATCAAATATAAGGGTTGGGGGTCACTTGGGGAATAGTGATCACAAAATAATAAGTTTTCAGGTCTCCTTTAATAAGATGTGTAGTAGAGGGGTGACAAAGACACTAAACTTCAGGAGGGCAAATTTCCAACGGATGAGAGAGGATCTTGGTGCAATTAACTGGGACGATATCCTGAGACATAAAAATACACAAAGAAAATGGGAGACGTTTATTAGCATCCTGGATAGGACCTGTGCACAGTATATACCGTGTGGGAATAAACATACTAGAAATAGGAGGAAACCAATATGGCTAAATAAAGCTGTAAGGGGCGCAATAAGTGACAAAAAGAAAGCATTTAGAGAATTAAAGGAAGTAGGTAGTGAGGAGGCATTAAATAAATACAAAAAATTAAATAAATTATGTAAAAAGCAAATCAAGGCAACAAAGATTGAGACAGAGAGACTCATTGCTAGAGAGAGTAAAAATAACCCCAAAATATTCTTTAACTACATAAATAGTAAGAAACTAAAAAATGATAGTGTTGGCCCCCTTAAAAATAGTCTGGGTGAAATGGTGGATGAGGATGAGGAAAAAGCCAATATGCTAAATGACTTTTTTTCATCAGTATTTACAAAAGAAAATCCCATGGCAGCCAATATGACTAGTGATAATAATTCCCAATTTAATGTTACCTGCTTAACCCAGCAGGAAGTACGGCGTCTAAAAATCACAAAAATTGACAAATCTCCGGGCCCGGATGGGATACACCCCCGAGTACTGCAGGAATTAAGTACAGTCATTGATAGACCATTATTTTTAATCTTTAAAGAGTCCATAATAACAGGGTCTGTACCACAGGACTGGCGTATAGCAAATGTGGTGCCAATATTCAAAAAGGGGACATAAACTGAACTCGGAAATTATAGGCCAGTAAGTTTAACCTCTACTGTGGGTAAAATCCTGGAGGGCATTCTAAGGGATGCTATACTGGAGTATCTGAAGAGGAATAACCTCATGACCCAGTATCAGCACGGGTTTACTAGGGACCGTTCATGTCAGACTAATTTGATCAGCTTCTATGAAGAGGTAAGTTCCGGTCTGGACCAAGGGAACCCAGTAGATGTAGTGTATATGGACTTTTCAAAAGCTTTTGATACAGTGCCACACAAAAGGTTGATACATAAAATGAGAATAATGGGGATAGGGGAAAATATGTGCAAGTGGGTTGAGAGTTGGCTCAGGGATAGGAAACAAAGGGTGGTTATTAATGGAGCACACTCGGACTGGGTCACGGTTAGTAGTGGGGTACCACAGGGGTCAGTATTGGGCCCTCTTCTTTTTAACATATTTATTAATGACCTTGTAGGGGGCATTCAGAGTAGAATTTCAATATTTGCAGATGACACTAAACTCTGCAGGGTAATCAATACAGGGGAGGACAATTTTATATTACAGGCTGATTTATGTAAACTAGAAGCTTGGGCTGATAAATGGCAAATGAGCTTTAATGGGGATAAATGTAAGGTCATGCACTTGGGTAGAAGTAATAAGATGTATAACTATGTGCTTAATTCTAAAACTCTGGGCAAAACCGTCAATGAAAAAGACCTGGGTGTATGGGTGGATGACAAACTCATATTCAGTGGCCAGTGTCAGGCAGCTGCTACAAAGGCAAATAAAATAATGGGATGTATTAAAAGAGGCATAGATGCTCATGAGGAGAACATAATTTTACCTCTATACAAGTCACTAGTGCGACCACACTTAGAATACTGTGCACAGTTCTGGTCTCCGGTGTATAAGAAAGACATAGCTGAACTGGAGCGGGTGCAGAGAAGAGCAACCAAGGTTATTAGAGGACTGGGGGGTCTGCCATACCAAGATAGGTTATTACACTTGGGGCTATTTAGTTTGGAAAAACGAAGACTAAGGGGTGATCTTATGTTAATGTATAAATATATGAGGGGAAAGTACAAAGACCTTTCTGCTGATCTTTTTAATCATAGACCGCTGACAGGGACAAGGGGGCATCCTCTACGTCTGGAGGAAAAAAGGTTTAAGCATAATAACAGACGCGGATTCTTTACTGTAAGAGCAGTGAGACTATGGAACTCTCTGCCGTATGATGTTGTAATGAGTGATTCATTGCTTCAATTTAAGAGGGGACTGGATACCTTTCTGGAAAAGTATAATATTACAGGGTATATACACTAGATTCCTTGATAAGGCGTTGATCCAGGGAACTAGTCTGATTGCCGTATGTGGGGTCGGGAAGGAATTTTTTTCCCCATGATGTAGCTTACTCTTACCACATGGGGTTTTTTTGCCTTCCCCTGGATCAACATGTTAGGGCATGCTAGGCTATGGGTTGAACTAGATGGACTTAAAGTCTTCCTTCAACCTTAATAACTATGTAACTATGTAACTATGTAACTATGTAAACAGCAGAATATAACTCCAAGTAAATAGAATTTCTGTGAAATCAAACTGTCCACTTAGGAAGCAACACTGATTGACAATCAATTTCAAATGCTGTTGTGCAAATGGAATAGACAACAGATGGAAATTATTGGCAATTATCAAGACACACTCAATAGAGGAGTGGTTCTGCAGGTGGGGACCACAGATCACATCTCAGTACCAATGCTTTCTGGCTGATGTTTTAGTCACTTTTGAATGATGGTTGTGCTTTCACCCTTGTGGTAGCATGAGATAGACTCTACAACCCACACAAGTGGCTCAGGTAGTGCAGCTCATCCAGGATAGGACATCAATGCGAGCTGTGGCAAGAAGGTTTGCTGTGTCTGTCAGCGTAGTGTCCAGAGGCTGGAGGCGCTACCAGGTGACAGGCCAGAACACCAGGAGACGTGGAGGGGGCCATAGGAGGACAACAACCCAGCAGCAGGACCGCTACCTCTGCCTTTGTGCAAGGAGGAACAGGAGGAGCACTGCAAAATGACATGTAGCAGGTCGCAATGTGCATGTGTCAGCACAAACGGTGAGAAACCGACTGCATGAGGATAGTCTGAGTGCCCGACATTCACAGATGGGGGTTGTGCTCACAGCCCAATACCGTGCAAGACGCTTGGCATTTGCCACAGAACACCAGGATTGGCAAATTCGCCACTGGTGCCCTGTGGTGTTCACAAATTAAAGCAGGCTCACACCCTAGCACATGTGACAGACATGGAAGAGTCTGGAGACGCCGTGGAGAGTGATCTGCTGCCTGCAACATCCTTTAGCATGATAGTGTGGGGTGGCATTTCTTTGGAGGGTCGCACATATATATATATATTTATACACACAAGGGTGTATAAATTTTGTAAAAATACCCCAAACCACACAGGAAACAGGTATGAGCCAAAAACAAAGGATGGCATATGCAAAGAACACAAGTAATGGCCATGGATATGCACAGATGGTACAAAGTGGATAGGTGTCTAAATCTAAATATATAGAGAGATACTCAAATATAATTAGGACAAATGCAAAATAAAAACTGACCATCATTTTTCAGCAAGGCATACCCACAAATGATGAGACACTAATTCAGTATATGCAATAATTTATGGAGAAAAAAAGTATTAATATATACCAAAATTATTTTATATATATTACATATACAGTATATACCTGTGCTCAAGGAGTGCCAATCTTGAAGAGATTGTCATCCAATGACTTACTCCTATAGTAATCTTACCACTGCAGTAGTAATAGGTTGCAGGGGTGCTGCGACTTCCGAACAAAGAAGACATTGTATCCGGAGCCACCGCAGACCTCCGAAGACGTCTATACTGGATCTGCTGGAACTCGGGAATGGGGGATATGTCTCCATTTTTTATTTTCATACTATAGTGTCAGACAACCCCATTAAATCTGACAAATATTTTTCGGGCAGAAATGCAAGGATGACATTAGGCTTTTGTTGTGGATTTGCTGTGAACATTTTTAGGCTATTTGCAGCATTATTTTTGTCCGAAAGAAGAAGTTTTTTATTTCTGTTTATGACTGATTTTTTTTTATATTGCTCTGAAAAAAATTAGCAGAGGAATTTTCTTTTTCAAAAAATACATTCACATACACAAGATGCAATTTGTCGCTGGATTTGATGCAGATTCTGGATTTTGATTCTGTGTCAAATCCAGCTCATAAACTTTAAGGCAGGAACTAAGAGGAAAAATCCTATATTCTCTGCAAAACTTCTACCAGCACAATATTTTCAAGTGCTTGAGTAAAGTCAAGGCTGACATTTAATTCTTTGTATTAGGCGTAATGTCCCCTTAACAATGACGTACCTTGTATGCCATTTAAAGTACCTCTGAGAAGGTTTCTCTTTCAATGCCGCCACCATTATCCCAGACTTATCTTTATTAATGTATTACTCTACCATTTTATTTTTGAAATATTTATGATGTGAGTTACCAAAATGGAATAAGTAGCTAATTGTAATAAATCTGTTTTTACACCTGTGTTAGAGGTTAATGGATAGACTTTAAATTTTGTTCTTTTTCAAGTATTAATGGATATCTCTGACAAGACCGTCTTTTAAAGGAGATTTCAGTCATTATGAATTCAGTCATTGAGTGATAAAGATGTTTTGACTTTTTTGAAAGCCAATTGATATAGTAAAACATGGAACGTTTCATCTCCTGGAATCATTGAAATTAAAAGATTAAAATAAGTTGATTCATTTCGTTTCTTGCTGTTGTTTAGATGAGAAGATAGTGAATTCGTTCATAAATATTAGATCATTGTCGGCTATACACCCCAATTTCAGCTGGCGGCCTACCATCTAATGTGTATAGGGACCCCTTACTCTGCCCCAAACCTCCAAATTTCAGATGAGAGAAAGATTGAGCAATTGGATTTCAACATGACCAATCCTTATTTCTCAAGGGAAAATTGCTACCACCAATTATGTCTGGACATGACATACCCCCTTCTCCTCATTCAGAACACAAATACACTCTCTGAAAAAAAAATCATGCATGTGTATAGTGATTCATGAGATTGAGCATTTGGTCAACAGAAACTAATCCTAAAAAAATGAAGGCTTCTAAGATGATTGGAAGACCAGCGAATCACTATAGAAGTCTCTATTGTGTCCACCCACCAATGTCCAAGTTGTGTCCCTCCATTTTTCCCTGTTCTTGTCCTCACGTAATGGCATTGTCCATCACTTACAACTAGAGTTTAGCAAAATAATTTATTCCTCCCTGGTACGGCGTCTTTCGCCAAATGCGAAATCCAGAGAACAGTCTTCATTTCTGTAGCCGGCATCCTCAGCCCGGCATGCTGAGTGACTCTTGTGTTTCCTTGGTCATGTGATATGTCGTTGTGTGAGGCCTAGTCACTAGGCCTCACTCCTTGACATTATGTGCGTTGCTCGGTGTCGTCATGACGTCTCAGGGCCCAGAGATGTCCATGTGAAAGGCCTAGAATGATAAAAAAAAGAAGGGAACCCTGCCCTGGACCAGATGTCATGGAGAACAGCGCTATACACTGGACCAGGGCAGTGTCAATCTATTTGCTCAACTGTACCTATAACACTTTCCACAATGACACATCCATGAGAGGCATAGTGGTATTGACCAAGCACCACCACTAAACACAGCATACCACCACTTCAGGTATCTAACTCCATACTAATTGTAACATCTGTGCCACTTCCTGCCCCTTTTGTTTCTGCTTCAGCTACTACGAGGCACCGCACCTTTGTTGTGGGTGATGCATGATAGCATTTTTTTAAATTTAATTTTTTAGATTTTTGCTGCCGCTAGATCAGGGAACTATGGGGTTAATTGTCTATTCTTGATTACTCTTTTCTGAGAGCTTTGGGTGGGGCTGTCTGCTGATTAATCCCCTGGGTCTCTGACTTCCACTGGGTTTTTGCTACCTAACTTGTGCTTTTGTCCTTGCTTGTGGTGTTTTCCTGATTCCTCCTGTTTCCTGACTTCGGCATGAATTTTTACCATTCTCTTGTCTTACGATTGTGTTCCTGATGTGACCTCTTGGCTCTGACCCTTCTTGGTGACCCTTCTTGTTTATGGTTTGCACCTCTGGATGGCAGCCCTTCTGAGGAAGAAATCCACTGGACCCCATTATAAGACCAGATCCCCATCTGCCAGGTGGAGTGGCTTGTGCCAAGTCTGTCTGAGGCAGCCTTTTTGAGCCTGTGGCCTCTGACAGTGGTGACAATAATTTTTTTTACATCTGACTATAACCCATTTTCAAAAACTCTACATTCTGAGTTAATAGAAGGAAATGGAGATTCTCTTTTCTGGATCCTCATCTCCTAGACAAAGTGGAGAGCGGTTACATAGATAGTCTCTCTAGCTTACCTGTTATATCCTACCTGACACAGACAACCTATTGATTTGAATGGGCACTATGTAATGCTTAATTTCCCCTGTGGAGGCGCTGCAGAAAAACTGATCACTTATTATAAGGTTTCCCTTGCAGATGATCTGCATCCCAGCAGGAGGACACTTTATGAGCAACTTATTTGTCAATAACCCTTCTAACAAGTGGAGAACCCCTTTCCTACAAATTTATTTGGCCATGTGCTTCTTATTGCCACCTCTTTTGTAATCTCTCTAAAAATTAAAGAAAAGGTGAACATTTTAAAGTGGCTGAGAAGCTGTTTTATAGCACCACAAAATAAGAAAAAAAAAAGTAATTTCATATATATTTTTTCGGTTCTGTGAAATTAGAGATAACTAGGTTCTTTGACCACACTTAATTTTCAGGTGCAATGCTTCTTTACAAAAAAAAATGGGGTTTTTAAAGAAATACAATTTAAACTGCGCATCTTGGGTATTTTCAATAAAAGTCACACAAATTCATATTTCTGTCTGAAAAATGAAATGTAAATAACTAGATGGTTGATAACAAACTAATTAAAATGTATGGTTTTGCCTACTGCGTATAATAAGGGCTTATATTTGATCAACCATAAAAGTTATTTAATCACTTTAACCTTGGAATACTATCCCATAAGAACTACTTAATGGAAGTTAGTTGAGAAGTATTAAAGAATTTAAAAAAAAAAATGAAAATAAGACCAGAAATTATAGATTTGTATGTAAGACGCGCTTCCGATGGGAGAGGGTGAGGCACAACAGGGTAACTGGAGAGTATCTTAACACACATTCAAATATCAATCAAAACATTAAATTATTTAAAGAGTGAAAACAAATTTTTTCGTTATTATTTTTTGTTTTAATTTATAAATTAGAATTGTAATTTTTATCTATTTTGTAATAAGGGTGATCGCCTTATTTAGCTGCCATCATAGAGCAAATAGGTACTAACATGTGCAATACCAAGTGCGTAGATCAGTACTCCATATTTGCTCTATTCCGTATTTGCATTATGGATCTCCCGTGTATGATTTTTTTTCACGTTTTTTTATCTATGATATTTTTTCTGTTATTTTCATATATTTTTTCTCTTCATATATGCAATTATTTGTATCTTTGTTATTTTTTGTGGGTGAGCGGGGTTCCCTTTCTTCTATGATTAATGAAGTATTTGGACATGATTTGGGATAATTCTAAGGATAACTGTATTTCTGTAATTGTTCCATGTATGATATATTGGTACATATGGTAGAATGCCAACTTTATCGTGAATTATGGCTATGTGATTTGATTTAATCTATTAAAATAAAGATAGTAGCTGCAGACCAGACAATCCCCTTTAAGTAGGAAAAAAAATGTCTGCAAAGGTAGAAAACTCCTTTAAATGTTTTTAAAGGGAACCTGCCAAGACAAGAAAAAGACCTTTTATAATATTCACCCTAGTGGTCTTGGTCCGGTGCCTCCTCTCTTCTTGTGATGCCGTCCTCCTTGCTTTGTGAGGATGACGCATCCTACATAGTGATGAGCGAATATACTCGTTACTCGAGGTTTCCCGAGCACACTCGGGGGTCCTCCGAGTATTTTTTAGTGCTCGGAGATTTAGTTTTTCTTGCCGCAGCTGAATGATTTACAGCTATTAGCCAGCTTGATTACATGTGGGGGATTCCCTAGCAACCAGGCAACCCCCACATGTACTCAGGCTGGCTAGTAGGTGTAAATCATTCAGCTACAGCGATGAAAACTAAATCTCCGAACACTAAGAAATACTCGGAGGACACCCGAGCAACGAGTATATTCACTCATCATCACTAATCCTACATCTTCCACACAATGTTCCCAGCATAGTGCTCCTGCGCAGCTTACTTTGCTCTGTCCTGTCAAGTACTGCAGTGCGCATGCGCAGGTAAAGGTATAGAACCCTAGCGCATGCGCACTGCCATCAGGGCAGAAAAGTACGCCTGTGCAGGAGCGCAATACCACGGGCACTGTGTGGATGACATAGGACACGTCATCCATACGAAGCAAGAAGTGATGGGGCACCAGACCAAAACCAGGTATGCTCACCAGTCCCGATCACCCCATAGTTGAGCATTATAAAAGGTCTTTTTCTTGTCTTGCAGGGTGGATTGAGGGCATTTATACAGCATACTAGAATGCTGTATATCAGGACTTGGGGTTACTGGCCTCACCTCATATGGGACAAACCTGGTGACAGGTTCCCTTTAAATCATGTCTGTTCTTTTCTTATAAGCTAATTGTGTGGTTTTTTTGGATGTACCTTTAATATATGTTGGTGTACCATTTTATTATTGAGAAAATTACGAATCAAAATTATATTTCTACTATAAAAAAAAGCTATAAAAAAAAGTGTAGTTTTTCCTTAAGGGATTTTTCAAACCTTATAGTATTTTTTACAAATAGTTTAGATCTCCTCCCTCAAAGAGACATGAAACTCCCATAAAGTCCAGCTGGGCTTCATACAAGATGGTGGTCTGTACTATATACTGTAATGCTGAAATATTGCAGTACATAGTAGAAGCAATAAAATGATCACTATAAGAACTAAAAAAATAAAAAGTTTTATTAATATGTAAAAAAATATAAAAAAATAAAAAAGTTGAACACATAAAACAAACACGTGAAAGTTTAAGTCCAGAAATAATAATAATAATAAAAAAATTAACCTATTTGGTATTGCAACTGTTCAAATCTATGGCAGAATTACATTTTTTCCCCCTATGTCTTTGCACATTCACATTTTTTTTTAGTACAATACTTGTTTAAATGAGCGGTGTCATTTATAGCTACAACTCAGTATGTAAAGGCAAAAATGAACAAAAATTATGACTCTTGGAAGAAGAGGAAAAGGAAAATCAAAGAGCAAAACTGAATTTGGGCATGAGTGGGAGAAGGGGTTAAAGCAAGACAACCCCTATTTTCAGAGTTTTATTTTTGACAAGCCAATAGGAAAATGTGAAATGGAACATAAACGCCTTTGTTGCTTTGTTTTCCTTCCCTGTTTTTTTCTTTCCAAACACGGCATGCTCCGGGACTCACCTTTTTCACGGGTTTTCCTATAGAAAAAAAAAATCATAAAATTGTGGCGTTTTAAGGAATCACATCGAGTTCATGATGATGTTTTCTTGGAATTTGGTTTCTACGAATATCTTAAGGGATCATTATAGAACAGTAACCTTTTCTGTGACCACATTCCCCGTCATGTGTTTTACACACGCAGACCTCTTTAATATAACAGCGCAGTCCAAATATACTCAAGGGCCTTATAGCAGAGCAGACATTTTATCTCTTCCACCTTTTGCGATAAGCAATATTTTGCCATAATTTCGGCTCACCATTTTTAATTATCTTCTCACAACAAATGCAGTTCCGCTGGAGGGGTGGGGGGGATACAACAAGCATTTGAATGCAACACATTTTTAGCTTTGGAAAGATGCCATCTGCTAAAGGACGTAAATGACTTTCATTAATCTTCATCAATTGTGGTTAAATCCCATGGCACTGTTTATGTGTGCATAGTGATGCCGATGATGCGGGATCCTGCGGAGAGCCAAGGGGTATAACATGCGAGCCGTCGGTAATGCATAGACTAGAGTCAGCCTATAGAAACACATGGGAGTGGGTTTTGCATGTTAATAACCTTTATTTATGATCCATCTCTAGAGAGAAGCTTAAATATCTTCTCAAATCTGTTTCAGTCACTCTGGGGACAAAATGGAATATCTGTAGCCATTGCTACCTGGTAAAAATAACAGACTCCTGACAATTGTGCTACTGTATAGTTAAAGAAGCACTCCCAGTCTTTATCCTCTTAATATATTGCAGTTATCATATTATATAGAACTGTGTTCTTACAATTGCTCATTTTGCCTTTCTACCCAGCTAATTCTTCTCTTTTCACTGTTCTTCATAGAAACAGAAACAGTCCCTGCATTTATCATCCCCCCCTTCAACCCTCTGCTTCTCTCTCCTACCTGGGACTATTGCAGTAACTCATGACTTGCGCAGAGAAAATTGACCTCCTGTTTCTACATAGAGATTAGAATGATTCAGCTAGTCAGTTTTTAATCACATGATGTCATAGATAGAATGGAAAAAAGGATAATTTGCTGGGTAGAAAGGCAAAATGAGCAATTGTAAGTACACAGTGTTATATAATTTGATAATTGCAATATACTAAAAAGAGAAAAAAATTATGGGAGGAGGAGTGCTTCTTTAACATGGGATTTAATAAAAAATCACAGTCTAGGATCTTAAGTGTTAACTCATGGTTTACATAATACATTAAGTTTTTCATAATTAGTACGTCTGGAGCCCGGGCTGAAAAGAAATGACAACAGAAGATCAGGAGAGAACGACACTGGAAGTATAATCTCTAATGCATGTATTCTTTCAAGCAATTTAAAAGATCACTATGGCGCAGTCATTCTTGCCTTAACCATTTTTTTGTGGTCTAGTTTTGTGTGTTTTGCACCTTTTGATTGTTTAAAGGGGCTGTCCGTAACTTTAACATAGATCGCTTATCCTTAGGCTAGGTCATCAATATCTGATCGGTGCAACACCAGGCACACCCGCAGAGCTGCTATTAACTTTGTCAGCGGCGGCCGGGACTGCTTAGTTATGGAGTCCCGCGTAGGTGGCGGATGTGCAGTACTTGGCCGCAACCAGTATAGAGTCAACAAAGCTGTGCAGCTCCATAACTGAGCAGTTCCCGCTGCCGCCGACAGCTGATCGGCAGGTGTGTCAGGTGTCACACCACCACCGGTCAGACATTGATGACCTATCCTAACCTATCCTATCCTAATCTATTTACATCATTTTTAAGTCTGGTTTTTTTTTTGTGATTCCAGATGTTTCTTAGCCTGATTCATGAAAATGGAAATGAGGCGCAACTCTACTTTTTTTTTTCAAAAAGTCGCATCTTTTTGCATCAATTTTATAAAAAAAAGTGACTTTTTGCTAAAAAAAAAAAAGTTGCACAATTGGTTAATAATGATTGGAATGAAGACCTTTATTTACTTTGTGCCAAATTTATGAACCGTTTGCACCATTTTATTAAATTTGGTGCAATAAACATCCTCTAATACCTCAAGACAAAAAAAAAGAGAAGTGACTTGAAACAAAATGTAAATGATAAATCGGGGTGTATACTGAGAAATGAATGAATGTACACAAATCTCCAGTATGTATAGGGGAGAAAGTATCTACAGTATCAGGGAGGACAGTGAAAACGGGCTGTCGATAGGGAAATCACAAGGAAGTGCAGGATAGAAGCTGTGCTGATAGATGAGCTAATGAAGCCAGCAATATCCGGAATACACACAAATCTCACATCCAGCCTATGTTACTGGAAGGGACACCCCCACAAAAGAAAAATATGTAATTTTATTAACTAAAGGAACCACTAACATATATAATGGCCTTTATAGTAAATCTACTGTGATAGGGCAGAGCAGGGAAGTTCCTGGTGAAGCTGGTTGGAAGAGGAAGAAATGGACATAGATGAGCTATTAAGACACAAAAATTTCTATATATACTTTTCAGTTCTAGTTGTTGAAGGAAACTACAAAAAGGGTCACTGATGAAGAGAAGATGAAGAGACAAAGTGCAAGAATATATATATATATATATATATATATATATTTTTAATATATATTTTTAATTTTATGTTTTCTGTTTAATATTCCTTAAATGGTGAGTCCATTTTGGACAGTCCCGCTCAGTTTTAATTTGCCAATAAGTTGATTACTCATTATCCCACTTATGAGATCCATAGAAATCGGTGGTAAAACTGAGATGTTACATAGTTACATAGTTACATAGTTATTAAGGTTGAAGGAAGACTTTAAGTCCATCTAGTTCAGCCCATAGCCTAGCCTAACATGCCCTAACATGTTGATCCAGGGGAAGGCAGAAAAACCCCATGTGGTAAGAGTAACTCCACCATGGGGAAAAAAATTCCTTCCCGACCCCACATACGGCAATCAGACTAGTTCCCTGGATCAACGCCTTATCAAGGAATCTAGTGTATATACCCTGTAACATTATACTTTTCCAGAAAGGTATCCAGTCCCCTCTTAAATTGAAGCAATGAGTCACTCATTACAACATCATACGGCAGAGAGTTCCATAGTCTCACTGCTCTTACAGTAAAGAATCCGCGTCTGTTATTAAGCTTAAACCTTCTTTCCTCCAGACGTAGAGGATGCCCCCTTGTCCCTGTCTCAGGTCTATGATTAAAAAGATCATCAGAAAGGTCTTTGTACTGTCCCCTCATATATTTATACATTAACATAAGATCACCCCTTAGCCTTCGTTTTTCCAAACTAAATAGCCCCAAGTGTAATAACCTATCTTGGTATTGCAGACCCCCCAGTCCTCTAATAACCTTGGTCGCTCTTCTCTGCACCCGCTCCAGTTCAGCTATGTCTTTCTTATACACCGGAGACCAGAACTGTGCACAGTATTCTAAGTGTGGTCGAACTAGTGACTTGTATAGAGGTAAAATTATGTTCTCCTCATGAGCATCTATGCCTCTTTTAATGCATCCCATTATTTTATTTGCCTTTGTAGCAGCTGCCTGACACTGGCCACTGAATATGAGTTTGTCATCCACCCATACACCCAGGTCTTTTTCATTGACGGTTTTGCCCAGAGTTTTAGAATTAAGCACAAAGTTATACATCTTATTACTTCTACCCAAGTGCATGACCTTACATTTATCCCCATTAAAGCTCATTTGCCATTTATCAGCCCAAGCTTCTAGTTTACACAAATCATCCTGTAATATAAAATTGTCCTCCTCTGTATTGATTACCCTGCAGAGTTTAGTGTCATCTGCAAATATTGAAATTCTACTCTGAATGCCCCCTACAAGGTCATTAATAAATATGTTAAAAAGAAGAGGGCCCAATACTGACCCCTGTGGTACCCCACTACTAACCGCGACCCAGTCCGAGTGTGCTCCATTAATAACCACCCTTTGTTTCCTATCCCTGAGCCAGCTCTCAACCCACTTACACATATTTTCCCCTATCCCCATTATTCTCATTTTATGTAACAACCTTTTGTGTGGCACCGTATCAAAAGCTTTGGAAAAGTCCATATATACTACGTCCACTGGGTTCCCTTGGTCCAGTCCGGAACTTACCTCTTCATAGAAGCTGATCAAATTAGTCTGACATGATCGGTCCCTAGTAAACCCGTGCTGATACTGGGTCATGAGGTTATTCCTCTTCAGATACTCCAGTATAGCATCCCTTAGAATGCCCTCCAGGATTTTACCCACAGTAGAGGTTAAACTTACTGGCCTATAATTTCCGAGTTCAGTTTTTGTCCCCTTTTTGAATATTGGCACCACATTTGCTATACGCCAGTCCTGTGGTACAGACCCTGTTATTATGGACTCTTTAAAGATTAAAAATAATGGTCTATCAATGACTGTGCTTAATTCCTGCAGTACTCGGGGGTGTATCCCATCCGGGCCCAGAGATTTGTCAATTTTTGTGATTTTCAGACGCCGCCGTACTTCCTGCTGGGTTAAGCAGGTGACATTTAATTGGGAATTTTTATCACTAGTCATATTGTCTGCCATGGGATTTTCTTTTGTAAATACTGATGAGAAAAAGTCATTTAGCATATTGGCTTTTTCCTCATCCTCATCCACCATTTCACCCAGACTATTTTTAAGGGGGCCAACACTGTCATTTTTTAGTTTCTTACTATTTATGTAGTTAAAGAATATTTTGGGATTATTTTTGCTCTCTCTAGCAATGAGTCTCTCTGTCTCAATTTTTGCTGCCTTGATTTGCTTTTTACAGAATTTATTTAATTTTCTGTATTTATTTAATGCCTCCTCACTACCTACTTCCTTAAATTCTCTAAATGCTTTCTTTTTGTCACTTATTGCACTCCTTACAGCTTTATTTAGCCATATTGGTTTCCTCCTATTTCTAGTATGTTTATTCCCACACGGTATATACTGTGCACAGGTCCTATCCAGGATGCTAATAAACGTCTCCCATTTTATGTAGCAAGTGTCCAGTTGTCCCACAGCATCCCCGGTGGAGAAATAAAGCATTACACCATGTCCATTTAAAAGAATAAACTATTAGGTCCTCCAGAGAGAAAGACACTCTTTGTAGCTAATCTTTTCTCTCTTGCCCTACATAAGAGTTACCCTCATTAATACTAATTCCCAGAGCATGGTGTGTGACAATGGGTTGTGTGACTTTGTATTTTTGTGTTTAGTAAGTAAGATTATGAAGGATCAGTCGGGCATATAATTTTTGTTTTTATAAAATGTTGGTTTTTAGTACAGAGTAACTTTAATGTCCACCGTATCTGTCTTTGAAGTCGCTTTGTGCTGAGCAAAGATATTGTCCCGATGATCGGTGTAACCCACCTGCCCAATGTGCATCTTTATTGCGGCACTTTGGGATTAACACAATGTTTACAAAGTCCTTTTCTTTCAGTCATTATGAAAGGGGTTGAGGTTTTCTGAGATAAGTCCGACTGGCCGGCCCTAAAGAGCTGCAATTTCTGTTAAGATGGCTCTTCTACGGGAGCCTCATATTGTCTGTCCTGTAAGGATTCTCTCTTCTTGCCGTATTGTAACATGCTAAGCCCGGTCATAAAAGGAAAACTGCAACACAAGAAACCGTGTTCTTCTTAGAGCTCAAAGCAATTCCTCAACTCATATACAAGGCACAGAAAAAATGCAGCCTGAGCGAGTAACGATTAGAAAGCTTTTGGAACTGTATTACCAGAGGTGACAGCTCGGAGGAGATAGGCAGGTAATGTTAAGAGGCAAGGGATAAGAGCCTATGACATTATGTCTGGAGGGTTACGGTGTCACAGTCAAACTCTGAACTGCTTTTACCGGATCAATACTTCTCAGTTCAGGACTTATCTTGACTACTGGGTAAAGGCTTTCGCAGATATGAGCGCAGCAAAATAATGCTAAAAGTAATATTGCACCGCTCTTTCATGCTTGTTTTGGAAGGAAGCAATGGCTCTTGCCATGTACGCCAAGGACCTATTGCATTTATATTGTTGAGTTCTGTTTATGGTGCATTTTCCTTTTTTTTATTCCTTTAGATCCAATGTGCTTTTAAATGCTACAGATAACGATAAGGTATTAAAAGCGTAGTCTCATCTCAACCACCTGCTTGCCATATACATTATTGTTGTGATTTTGCTTTTTGCTCCCTCTAGTGGTCATTAGTGATTTGACTCTGGAGCTTCTGTCTTTTCCTATATCCTCACCTGGGCCGTTAGTTCAGGGGCGTTGCTATATAAGCTCCCTGGACCTTCAGTTCAATGCCTGGCATCGTTGAAATCAGAGCTAATCTGTTGTGCTCTTGTCCTATGATCCTGGTTCCTGTATTTCAAGCTAAGTCTGCTTCTTTGCTTTTTGCTTTTGTTTTGTTTGGTATTTTTGTCCAGCTTGTTCCAATCTGTATCCTGACCTTTGCTGAAGCTCTAGGGGGCTGGTGTTCTCCCCCCGGACCGTTAGACGGTTCGGGGGTTCTTGAATCTCCAGCGTGGATTTTTATAGGGTTTTTGTGGACCAGATAAGTTATCTTGCTATATTCTGCTATTAGTAAGCTGGCCTCTCTTTGCTGAACCTGGTTCATTTCTGTGTTTGTCATTTCCTCTTACCTCACCGTTATTATTTGTGGGGGGCTTGTATCTTGCTTTGGGGTCCCTTTCTCTGGAGGCAAGAGAGGTCTTTGTTTTCTTCTCCTAGGGGTAGTTAGATTCTCCGGCTGGCGCGAGTCATCTAGCGATCAGTAGGCATGATCCCCGGCTACTTCTAGTGTTGGCGTTAGGAGTAGCTATTTGGTCAACCCAGTTACCACAGCCCTATGAGCTGGATTTTTGAATCTCGCAGACTTACACGTTCCTCTGAGACCCTGTCCACTGGGGTCATAACAGTATGCCAGGCCAGTATTAAATGTGTAATGCATTGCAGAAGTGGGATTATAAGAAAGAAAATTTTGAGTTTTTTTTTCCCTCTCTCATTTTTTTTTTTTTTTTTTTTTTTCTTTTCCCCTTTACCTCAGAGTGGCTTAAGCTTGCTGCAGACATGAATGTCCAGACCTTGATTACAAGTGTGGACCAGCTTGCCGCTCGTGTGCAGGGTATACAAGATTATGTTACCAGAAATCCTAGGTCTGAACCCAAGATTCCGATTCCTGAACTGTTTTCAGGAGACCGATTTAAGTTTAGGAATTTCAGGAATAATTGTAAATTGTTTTTGTCCCTGAAACCTTGTTCGTCTGGAGACTCTGCTCAACAAGTAAAAATTGTTATTTCATTCTTACGGGGTGACCCTCAAGATTGGGCTTTTTCGTTGACGCCAGGAGATAAGGCATTGGCTGATATTGATGCGTTTTTTCTGGCGCTCGGTTTACTTTATGAGGAACCCAATCTTGAGATTCAGGCAGAGAAAGCCTTGCTGGCTATGTCTCAGGGCCAGGACGAGGCTGAGGTGTATTGCCAAAAATTTCGGAAATGGTCCGTGCTGACACATTGGAACGAGTGTGCACTGGCCGCTAATTTTAGAAATGGCCTTTCTGAGGCCATTAAGAATGTTATGGTGGGTTTTCCCATTCCCACAGGTCTGAATGATACCATGTCCCTGGCTATTCAAATTGACCGGCGGTTGCGGGAGCGCAAAACCGCAAATTCCCTCATGTTGTTGTCTGAACAGACACCTGATGTGATGCAATGTGATAGAAAAACCGCTAATTCCCTCATGGTGTTGTCTGAACGGACACCTGATTTGATGCAATGTGATAGAATCTTGACTAGAAATGAGAGGAAAATTCATAGACGCCGGAATGGCTTGTGCTACTACTGTGGTGATTCTACACATGTTATCTCAGCATGCTCTAAACGTATATCTAAGGTTGTTAGTCCTGTCACCGTTGGTAATTTGCATCCTAAGTTTATTCTGTCTGTAACTTTGATTTGCTCACTGTCTTCTTATCCTGTCATGGCGTTTGTAGATTCAGGTGCTGCCCTGAGTCTTATGGATCTCTCATTTGCTAAGCGCTGTGGTTTTATTCTTGAACCATTAGAAAATCCTATCCCTCTTAGGGGTATTGATGCTACGCCATTAGCAGAAAATAAACCGCAGTATTGGACACAGGTTACCATGTGCATGACTCCTGAACACCGCGAGGTGATACATTTTCTCGTTCTACATAAAATGCATGATTTGGTTGTTTTGGGGCTGCCATGGTTACAGACCCATAATCCAGTCCTTGACTGGAAGGCTATGTCAGTGTCTAGTTGGGGCTGTCGTGGTATTCATGAGGATTCCCTGCCTGTGTCTATTGCTTCTTCTACGCCTTCGGAAGTTCCGGAGTATTTGTCTGATTATCAGGATGTCTTTAGCGAGTCCAGGTCCAGTGCATTGCCTCCTCATAGGGAATGTGACTGTGCAATAGATTTGATTCCAGGCAGTAAATTTCCTAAGGGAAGACTGTTTAATCTGTCGATACCTGAACATACCGCTATGCGTTCATATATCAAGGAGTCTCTGGAGAAAGGACACATCCGTCCGTCTTCTTCCCCTCTTGGTGCGGGATTCTTTTTTGTGGCTAAAAAGGACGGATCTTTGAGGCCTTGTATTGACTATCGGCTTTTAAATAAGATCACTGTCAAATTTCAGTATCCTTTGCCGCTGTTGTCTGACTTGTTTGCCCGGATTAAAGGTGCCAAGTGGTTTACCAAGATAGACCTTCGTGGTGCGTACAACCTTGTGCGCATTAAGCAAGGGGATGAATGGAAAACCGCATTCAATACGCCCGAAGGTCATTTTGAGTACTTGGTGATGCCTTTTGGGCTCTCTAATGCCCCTTCAGTTTTTCAGTCCTTTATGCATGACATTTTCCGGAACTATCTGGATAAATTTTTGATCGTTTATCTGGATGATATTCTGGTTTTTTCTGATAATTGGGACTCGCATGTGGAGCAGGTCAGGATGGTCTTTAAAATTTTGCGTGAAAATTCTTTGTTTGTCAAGGGCTCAAAGTGTCTTTTTGGTGTACAGAAGGTTCCCTTTTTGGGGTTCATTTTTTCCCCTTCTGCTGTGGAGATGGACCCAGTCAAGGTCCGAGCTATTCTTGATTGGACTCAGCCCTCGTCAGTTAAGAGTCTTCAGAAGTTCTTGGGTTTCGCTAACTTCTACCGTCGTTTTATCGCTAACTTTTCTAGCATTGTGAAACCTTTGACGGATATGACCAAGAAGGGCTCCGATGTGGTTAATTGGGCTCCTGCTGCCGTGGAGGCTTTCCAGGAGTTGAAACGTCGGTTTACTTCGGCGCCTGTTTTGTGCCAGCCTGATGTCTCGCTTCCCTTTCAGGTTGAGGTGGATGCTTCAGAGATTGGAGCAGGGGCCGTTTTGTCGCAGAGAGGCCCTGGTTGCTCTGTTATGAGACCTTGCGCCTTTTTCTCTAGGAAGTTTTCGCCTGCGGAGCGAAATTATGATGTGGGCAATCGGGAGTTGTTGGCCATGAAATGGGCATTTGAGGAGTGGCGTCATTGGCTCGAGGATGCTAAGCATCGTGTGGTGGTCTTGACTGATCACAAAAATCTGATGTATCTCGAGTCTGCTAAACGCCTGAATCCTAGACAGGCCCGCTGGTCATTGTTTTTCTCCCGTTTTGACTTTGTTGTCTCGTATTTACCAGGTTCAAAAAATGTGAAGGCCGATGCTCTTTCCAGGAGCTTTGTGCCTGATGCTCCTGGAGTCGCTGAACCTGTTGGTATTCTTAAGGATGGTATTATCTTGTCAGCTATTTCTCCAGATCTGCGACGTGTGTTGCAGAGATTTCAGGCTGATAGGCCTGATTCTTGTCCACCTGACAGACTGTTTGTGCCTGATAAGTGGACCAGCAGAGTCATTTCCGAGGTTCATTCCTCGGTGTTGGCAGGTCACCCAGGAATTTTTGGCACCAGAGATCTGGTGGCCAGATCCTTTTGGTGGCCTTCCTTGTCTAGGGATGTGCGGTCATTTGTACAGTCCTGTGGGACTTGTGCTCGAGCTAAGCCTTGCTGTTCTCGTGCCAGCGGGTTGCTCTTGCCCTTGCCTGTCCCTAAGAGACCTTGGACACATATCTCCATGGATTTCATTTCTGATCTTCCGGTGTCTCAAGGCATGTCTGTTATCTGGGTGATATGTGATCGCTTCTCCAAGATGGTCCATTTGGTTCCTTTGCCTAAGCTGCCTTCCTCTTCCGATCTGGTTCCTGTGTTTTTCCAGAACGTGGTTCGTTTGCACGGCATCCCTGAGAATATTGTGTCAGACAGAGGATCCCAGTTCGTTTCCAGATTCTGGCGATCCTTTTGTAGTAGGATGGGCATTGACTTGTCGTTTTCGTCTGCTTTCCATCCTCAGACTAATGGACAGACGGAGCGAACTAATCAGACTTTGGAGGCTTATTTGAGGTGTTTTGTCTCTGCTGATCAGGACGATTGGGTGACCTTCTTGCCGTTGGCTGAGTTTGCCCTTAATAATCGGGCTAGTTCCGCCACCTTGGTTTCGCCGTTTTTCTGCAACTCTGGTTTCCACCCTCGTTTTTCTTCGGGTCATGTGGAACCTTCTGACTGCCCTGGGGTGGATTCTGTGGTGGATAGGTTGCAGCGGATCTGGAATCTTGTGGTGGACAACTTGAAGTTGTCACAGGAGAGGGCTCAGCGCTTTGCCAACCGCCGCCGCGGTGTGGGTCCCCGACTACGTGTTGGGGATTTGGTGTGGCTTTCTTCCCGCTTTGTTCCTATGAAGGTTTCCTCTCCCAAATTTAAACCTCGTTTTATTGGTCCTTACAAGATATTGGAAATCCTTAATCCTGTATCCTTTCGCCTGGATCTTCCTGTGTCGTTTGCTATCCACAACGTGTTTCATAGGTCCTTGTTGTGGCGGTACGTTGTGCCTGTGGTTCATTCTGCTGAGCCTCCTGCTCCGGTGTTGGTTGAGGGCGAGTTGGAGTACGTGGTGGAGAAGATCTTGGATTCTCGTCTCTCCAGGCGGAGGCTTCAGTACCTGGTCAAGTGGAAGGGCTATGGTCAGGAAGATAATTCCTGGGTGGTCGCCTCTGATGTTCATGCGGCCGATTTAGTTCGTGCCTTTCACGCCGCTCGTCCTGATCGCCCTGGTGGTCGTGGTGAGGGTTCGGTGACCCCTCACTAAGGGGGGGGTACTGTTGTGATTTTGCTTTTTGCTCCCTCTAGTGGTCATTAGTGATTTGACTCTGGAGCTTCTGTCTTTTCCTATATCCTCACCTGGGCCGTTAGTTCAGGGGCGTTGCTATATAAGCTCCCTGGACCTTCAGTTCAATGCCTGGCATCGTTGAAATCAGAGCTAATCTGTTGTGCTCTTGTCCTATGATCCTGGTTCCTGTATTTCAAGCTAAGTCTGCTTCTTTGCTTTTTGCTTTTGTTTTGTTTGGTATTTTTGTCCAGCTTGTTCCAATCTGTATCCTGACCTTTGCTGAAGCTCTAGGGGGCTGGTGTTCTCCCCCCGGACCGTTAGACGGTTCGGGGGTTCTTGAATCTCCAGCGTGGATTTTTATAGGGTTTTTGTGGACCAGATAAGTTATCTTGCTATATTCTGCTATTAGTAAGCTGGCCTCTCTTTGCTGAACCTGGTTCATTTCTGTGTTTGTCATTTCCTCTTACCTCACCGTTATTATTTGTGGGGGGCTTGTATCTTGCTTTGGGGTCCCTTTCTCTGGAGGCAAGAGAGGTCTTTGTTTTCTTCTCCTAGGGGTAGTTAGATTCTCCGGCTGGCGCGAGTCATCTAGCGATCAGTAGGCATGATCCCCGGCTACTTCTAGTGTTGGCGTTAGGAGTAGCTATTTGGTCAACCCAGTTACCGCAGCCCTATGAGCTGGATTTTTGAATCTCGCAGACTTACACGTTCCTCTGAGACCCTGTCCACTGGGGTCATAACACATTATTAAGTGATATGAACAGTTATATGAACCATATATGAGCTAAAGAGGAGAATCTCTAAGAAACAGCTGGTCTGTCAATGGAAGAGATGGTCTCATGGATGATTACTCGTGATGAGCGAACGAGCTCGGACAGGGTGTTATCCGAGTATGTTGGACTTGCTCGAATAATATGTTCAAGTTCCCGGAGCTGAATGTCTTGCGACTGTTTGTTAGGCAGCCACGGGGACTCAAACATATTATTAGAGCAAAGACAATTGGTTAGTGCATGAGCATGCTCAGATAACATCTTATCCAAGCCTGTTTGCTCATCACTAATGATTACACATCTCCCATAGTGGCCAATGCATGTTATATTACTATAAGGAATGCATGTAATACTACATTTCACTTTCATTTTGTGGCCACTACACCCAATACATGCAATACTACTATACCTGATGTATGTAATACTACATTTCACCTATAGTGGCCACTATACCCAGTACATGCAATACTACTATACCTGATGCATGTAATACTATATTTCACCTATAGTGGGCACTATACCCCGTACATGCAATACTACTATACCTGATGCATGTAATACTACATTTCACCTATAGTGGGCACTATACCCCGTACATGCAATACTACTATACCTGATGCATGTAATACTATATTTCACCTATAGTGGCCACTATACCCAGTACATGCAATACTACACCTGATGCATGTAATACTACATTTCACCTATAGTGGCCACTATATCCAATGCATGCAATACTACTATAAAGAATACATGTAATACTACATTTCCTTTGTAGTGTTCACGGCAGAGGAAGTGAGCAGACAATGCAGAGGGGGACCTCCAAGTGGAGCAACCTGAGCAGCCAAACAGGGGCCCAAGAGGTGAGGGGGCCACTACCACCTCCAAAGCAGGTGGCATTGTGCATTATGATGAGCTATTGGACTGCTAAAAGCCCATATATTGTTCTTGGAGAGGGACCCTCTTCTGTTTGTGTCCACCTGTGAGCCAATAGCAACTTCAATATGCAAAATCATCTGTTTGCATCGTGTTCCCTGGTAATCGTCTGATCAGTGTGGCTGTATTCATTTTATAGGGTTTGTATGTGATGAGGCAAACCATTTAAATGAATATTTCTAACATTAATGGTTAGCACTTATCCAAAGGTTAGATAACTTGCAAATCGGTCCCCGAGAATAGAGCTCTGAAATGTCTCATCGGAGTAAAGTTGTGGCCATGACTAGAGGTGAGCGAACTGGACATTCAGTTTCCGGTCCTAAATTCCGAACACGAACTTCTCCCAGAAGTTCGTTTTAATGTTCAAATTTCAGGGTAAAGTCCAGGGATGAGAGAGAGATGTTTTTCAGATCCAAAGTTGTTTTCAATGGGATTCAGGTACAGTTCTGGTACCTAACTTGACTTTTGAACTTTGAAGGGTCCGCCCTTCTGAAGCCATGACCCATTCATTCTCTATAGGGCTGCAAAAAAAGCGTTGTACTCAGCCATCTCTGGCAATCCCATAGAGAAATGGCGCTCCATTCCAACAGGCATTTCCAAGCACCAGGACTGTCATCGATGTCCTAGTTATTACCTGCCCTAACTTGAGTGGATAGTGGACACGGGCAGTGCTATCCAGCCAGACAATTTATTTATATGTTTCCAGGGGTAAATTTCCACTGGGGGTCAAAAATGTTGAAAAAGTGGTTAGGAAATGAAAAAAAAAATGCTACAAACAATGCTTCAGCTTCAGGAGAAAAAAACCCACAGCATATCCTGAAGCATCTTGATGGGTTTGCTCACCTCAAAAAGGTATTGAATACACATAGTTATTTGGATAGTAAACACATCAATTGGCTTTTACCACTATGGTAGGCTGCAGTGATTGGGCAACCATTGCAGAATATATGAGATATTGCTTGGTGCCAGTTCCAATGTCTACAGGGTCATACTGAGTCCACTATAGTCCTCTAGAGACATCCGTAAGCCTAAAAGGGCAGATGTACACTGGGTGTCCTCATGTTGGCACCTCCTGAATAATGAAGACACTGTATTTCTCAACAATTTTTCAGCTAGCGTATAGTGTTGAGCGATACCGTCCGATACTTGAAAGTATCGGTATCGGAAAGTATCGGCCGATACCGGCAAAGTATCGGATCTAATCCGATACCGATACCCGATACCAATACAAGTCAATGGGACACCAAGTATCGGACGGTATCCTGTATGGTTCCCAGGGTCTGAAGGAGAGGAAACTCTCCTTCAGGCCCTGGGATCCATATCAATGTGTAAAAGAAAGAATTAAAATAAAAAATAGGGATATACTCACCCTCTGACGCACCCTGGACTTTACCGCCGTAACCGGGAGCCGTTGTACCTAAGAATGCGCGCTTGAAGGGCCTTAGATGACGTCACGGCGCTCTGATTGGTCCGTAGCGGTCGCGTGACCGCTACGCGACCAATCACAAAGCCGTGACGTCACCTAAGGTCTTTCAAGCGCTTGAAATACCTTAGAAGACGTCCGCAGCTTCTGATTGGTCCGTAGCGGTTGCGTGACCGCTACGCGACCAATCACAAAGCTGTGACGTCACCTAAGGTCTTTCAAGCGCTTGAAAGACCTTAGGTGACGTCACGGCTTTGTGATTGGTCGCATAGCGGTCACGCAACCGCTACGGACCAATCAGAGCGCCGTGACGTCATCTAAGGCCCTTCAAGCGCGCATTCTTAGGTACAACGGCTCCCGGTTACGGCGGTAAAGTCCAGGGGCCGCCGGAGAGGTGAGTATATCCCTATTTTTTATTTTAATTCTTTCTTTTACACATTGATATTAATCCCGATACCGATTCCCGATACCACAAAAGTATCGGATCTCGGTATCGGAATTCCGATACCGCAAGTATCGGCCGATACCCGATACTTGCGGTATCGGAATGCTCAACACTACTAGCGTATTTTAAGAAGTGTTTGATTTATTTTTCTTAAAAAATAGTTCTACTCTTGTCTATGGTTGCATCTGGTATTGCAGATGAGCTCTTCTCTGTTAAAGCGTAATTAACAAGTAAGCTCGTTATACTCTATCTTTTGGATAGTTGATGTCTTGCTGATCACTGGTGGATCGACCACTGATCGGGGCTCTGAAATCCTGAGAATGGGGCTCTGCAGTGCCATCATGAATGGAGGTGCGCATGCTTGGCCTCTGCTCCATTCATTGCCTATCAGGGTGCTGGAAGTAGCCAGGCACAGTGCTCGGCAGACCCATGGACTATGAATTGATCGAAGACCAAATATGTGCACCTCCACTACATTCAGTAAGGGACTGCAGCAGGGGCATAATGATCATATTCGCAGAGAGTTCGACCAGACCCGTGGGGGGTCCTGCAGACACCAGCAGCTATATCTGGACACACATTCTGAGGACGCACATTCAGCTGAAATATTTTCCCTGCACTGCAATACACACTGCAAGCCAAGGCCAGCAGCTGACATAATGCTGTGCCCATCGCTTGCAGCTGTTGGCTTCTGTGCCGGCTATGGAAGATGGAAGAGGGCACCACATGTAGTGGGAGTGGGAAAATGTGATTAGATTAGAATTATTTATGTTTTTATATTTGGTGGAGAAGTGTTGTGGACTCTGTTTTTGTGCTCCCTCTGGTGGTTACAACTGGTACTGGGTGACTTTGGTGGGTTGCGGTCTCTGGTTTCCACCTGTCCATCAGAGGCTGGGTGTTTCCTATTTAACCTGGCTTTCCTGTCATTCCCTTGCCGGCTATCAATGTATCAGTGTGTCTCTGTTACCTTTGCTACCTGCTCCTAAAGCCTTCAAGACAAGCTAAGTCTGGATTTCCCTGTTTCATGTTTGTTTTCATGTTTTTTAGTCCAGCTTGCAGATATGTAATTCTCTGTGGCTGGTTGCTCTAGTGGGCTGAAATTACCACTCATTTACCATGAGTTGGCACATGAGTTCAAGTAATTTCATGATGGTATTTTGAAGGGTTTTTAAGCTGACCGCGCAGTTCACCTTTTGTATCCTCTGCTATCTAGCTTTTAGCGGGCCTCATTTTTGCTGAATCTATTTTCATAACTACGTTTGTGCCTTCCTCTCATTTCACCGTCATTATATGTGGGGGGCTGCTATTTCTGTGGGTACATTTCTCTGGAGGCAAGCGAGGTCTGTTATTCTTCTGATAGGGGAAGCTAGATCTCCGGCTGGCGCGAGGCGTCTAGAGTCCCCCCAGGAACGCTCCCCGGCTGCTGCTAGTTGTGAGTTGAGGTTCAGGATTGCGGTCAGCTCAGGTTCCATCACCCTAGAGCTCGTCCTGTTTTTTGCCTGTGTTCTGTTGTTCAGATTCCCTGCCATTGGGAACATGACAGTATAGCCGGCCCACAGAGTGTTAATTGTTTGGGCTGAAGCAGGAGGAAAAGAAGTGTTGAGGAGAAATTTTTTTTTTCCCCTCAGAGTTTTGCTGCCTAGCCCTTAATTGCTGTCTAGCTGCTTCTTACCTCCTCTTAACCCTTGAATGGCTCTGACCTTAGCTGTTTAAACATGGATGTCCAGAGTTTGGCTTCCAGCTTGAATAATCTCGCTGCTAAAGTTCAAAACATACAGGATTTTGTTGTTCACACTCCTATGTCTGAACCTAGAATTCCTATTCCAGAGTTTTTTTCTGGAGATAGATCTACCTTCCTGAATTTCAGGAACAATTGCAAATTGTTTCTTTCTTTGAAATCTCGCTCCTCTGGAGACCCTGCTCAGCAGGTCAAGATTGTGATTTCTTTCCTGCGGGGCAACCCTCAGAATTGGGCATTTGCACTGGCACCAGGGGATCCTGCATTGCTCAGTGTGGATGCGTTTTTTCTGGCACTGGGATTGCTCTATGAGGAACCTAACCTGGAGATTCAGGCTGAAAAGGCTTTATTAGCCCTCTCTCAGGGGCATGATGAAGCGGAGGTATATTGTCAAAAATTTCGGAAATGGTCGGTGCTTACTCAGTGGAATGAGTGCGCCCTGGCTGCAAACTTCAGAGATGGTCTTTCTGAGGCCATTAAGGATATTATGGTGGGGTTCCCTGCGCCTGCAGGTCTGAATGAGGCTATGACTATGGCCATTCAGATTGATCGGCGTTTACGGGAGCGCAAACCTGTGCACCAGTTGGCGGTGTCTTCTGAACAGGCACCTGAGACTATGCAATGTGATAGAATTCAGTCCAGAAGTGAACGGCAAAGTTATAGGCGGAAAAATGGATTGTGTTTTTATTGTGGTGATTCAGCTCATGTTATATCAGCATGCTCTAAACGCACAAAAAAGGTTGATAAATCTTTTGCCATTAGTACTCTGCAGTCTAAGTTCATTTTGTCTGTAACTCTGATTTGTTCTCTGTCATCCATTTCCGTCGATGCCTATGTGGATTCGGGTGCTGCCCTGAGTCTTATGGATTGGTCATTTGCCAAACGCTGCGGTTTTAGTCTGGAGCCTCCGGAAATTCCTATTCCTTTAAAGGGAATTGATTCTACACCATTGGCTATGAATAAACCGCAGTACTGGACACAAGTGACCATGCGCATGACTCCCGTTCATCAGGAGGTGATTCGCTTCCTTGTACTGTATAATTTACATGATGTACTAGTGCTTGGTCTGCCATGGTTACAAACTCATAATCCAGTCCTGGATTGGAAAACAATGTCTGTGTTAAGCTGGGGATGTCAGGGGGTTCATGATGATGCATCTCTGATTTCAATCGCTTCATCTACTCCTTCTGAGGTCCCTGCGTTTTTGTCTGACTATCGGGATGTTTTTGAGGAGCCTAAGCTCACTTCGCTCCCTCCTCATAGGGATTGTGACTGTGCTATAGAATTAATCCCTGGCAGTAAGTTCCCTAAGGGTCGTTTATTTAATCTGTCAGTGCCAGAGCATACTGCTATGCTGAATTATATTAAGGAGTCCTTGGAAAAGGGACATATTCGTCCATCTTCGTCCCCTCTGGGAGCAGTTTTTTTTTTCGTGGCTAAAAAAGATGGTTCCCTGAGGCCTTGTATAGATTATCGCCTTCTGAATAGGATTACAGTCAAATATCAATATCCATTGCCATTATTGACTGATTTATTTGCTCGCATTAAGGGGGCTAGGTGGTTCACTAAGATAGATCTTCGCGGTGCGTATAATCTTGTGCGGATAAAGCAGGGTGATGAGTGGAAAACCGCATTTAATACGCCTGAGGGCCATTTTGAGTATTTGGTAATGCCTTTTGGACTTTCTAATGCTCCTTCAGTCTTTCAGTCCTTTATGCACAATATTTTCCGTGAATATCTGGATAAGTTTATGATTGTGTATTTGGATGATATTTTGGTGTTTTCTGATGACTGGGAGTCTCATGTTCTACAGGTCAGGAAGGTGTTTCAAGTTTTGAGGGCCAATTCTCTGTTTGTGAAGGGCTCAAAATGTCTCTTCGGAGTCCAGAAGATTTCTTTTTTGGGGTACATTTTTTCTCCTTCTACTATTGAGATGGATCCCGTCAAGGTTCAGGCTATTTGTGACTGGACACAACCTACATCTGTTAAGAGTCTTCAGAAGTTCTTGGGTTTTGCTAATTTTTATCGTCGGTTCATTACTAATTTTTTCAGTGTTGTTAAACCTTTGACTGATTTGACTAAAAAGGGTGCTGATGTTGCTAATTGGTCTCCTACGGCTGTGGAGGCCTTTCAGGAACTTAAGCGCCGGTTTTCTTCTGCTCCTGTGTTATGTCAACCAGATGTTTCACTTCCTTTTCAGGTTGAGGTTGATGCTTCCGAGATTGGAGCGGGGGCGGTTTTGTCACAGAGAAGTTCCGATGGCTCGGTGATGAAGCCATGTGCGTTCTTTTCTAGAAAATTCTCGCCCGCCGAGCGCAATTATGATGTAGGTAATCGGGAGCTTTTGGCCATGAAGTGGGCATTTGAGGAGTGGCGTCATTGGCTTGAGGGTGCTAGACATCATGTGGTGGTCTTGACTGATCACAAAAATTTGATTTATCTTGAGTCTGCCAGGCGTCTGAATCCTAGACAGGCTCGTTGGTCGTTGTTTTTTTTCTCGTTTCAATTTTGTGGTTTCATACCTGCCAGGTTCAAAGAATGTGAAGGCAGATGCTCTTTCCAGGAGTTTTGTGCCTGACTCTCCTGGAGACTCTGGGACTACTGGTATCCTTAAGGATGGGGTAATATTGTCCGCCGTCTCCCCAGACTTGCGACGTGCATTGCAGGAGTTTCAGGCGGATAAACCTGATCGTTGTCCACCAGAAAGACTGTTTGTTCCGGATGATTGGACCAGTAGAGTCATCTCCGAGGTCCATTCTTCTGTGTTGGCTGGTCATCCTGGAATATTTGGTACTAGAGACTTGGTGGCCAGGTCTTTTTGGTGGCCTTCTTTGTCAAGGGATGTGCGTACCTTTGTGCAGTCTTGTGAAGTGTGTGCTCGGGCTAAGCCTTGCTGTTCTCGGGCCAGTGGGTTGTTGTTGTCCTTGCCTATCCCGAAGAGGCCTTGGACTCACATTTCCATGGATTTTATTTCAGATCTTCCTGTCTCACAGAAAATGTCCGTTATCTGGGTTGTGTGTGATCGCTTTTCTAAGATGGTTCATTTGGTACCCTTACCTAAGTTGCCTTCCTCCTCTGAGTTGGTCCCTTTGTTTTTTCAGAACGTGGTTCGTTTGCATGGGATTCCGGAGAATATCGTTTCTGACAGGGGATCCCAGTTTGTGTCTAGATTTTGGCGGACGTTTTGTGCCAAGATAGATGGGCATTAATTTGTCTTTCTCGTCTGCATTCCATCCTCAGACGAATGGCCAGACGGAGCGAACTAATCAGACCTTGGAGACTTATTTAAGGTGTTTTGTTTCTGCTGATCAAGATGACTGGGTTGCCTTTTTGCCACTGGCCGAATTTGCTCTTAATAATCGGGCTAGTTCTGCTACTTTGGTTTCTCCTTTCTTTTGTAATTCGGGGTTTCATCCTCGTTTTTCCTCTGGTCAGGTGGAGCCTTCGGATTGTCCTGGAGTAGACGTGGTGGTGGACAGACTGCATCAGATTTGGAATCAGGTGGTGGACAATTTGAAGTTGTCTCAGGAGAAGGCTCAGCAGTTTGCTAATCGCCGTCGCCGCGTGGGTCCCCGACTTCGTGTTGGGGACTTGGTGTGGTTGTCTTCTCGTTTTGTCCTTATGAAGGTCTCTTCTCCTAAGTTTAAGCCTCGGTTCATCGGTCCTTATAAGATCTTGGAGATTCTTAACCCTGTGTCTTTTCGTTTGGATCTCCCAGCATCGTTTGCTATTCATAATGTGTTCCATCGGTCGTTATTGCGGAGGTATGAGGTGCCCGTGGTTCCTTCGGTTGAGCCTCCTGCTCCGATGCTGGTGGAGGGAGAATTGGAGTATGTTGTTGAGAAGATCTTGGATTCTCGTGTTTCCAGACGTAGACTCCAGTATTTGGTTAAGTGGAAGGGTTATGGTCAGGAGGATAATTCCTGGGTGGTCGCCTTTGACGTTCATGCGACTGATTTGGTCCGCGCCTTCCATAGAGCTCATCCTGATCGCCCTGGGGGTTCTCGTGAGGGTTCGGTGACCCCTCCTCAAGGGGGGGGTACTGTTGTGGACTCTGTTTTTGGGCTCCCTCTGGTGGTTACAACTGGTACTGGGTGACTTTGGTGGGTTGCGGTCTCTGGTTTCCACCTGTCCATCAGAGGCTGGGTGTTTCCTATTTAACCTGGCTTTCCTGTCATTCCCTTGCCGGCTATCAATGTATCAGTGTGTCTCTGTTACCTTTGCTACCTGCTCCTAAAGCCTTCAAGACAAGCTAAGTCTGGATTTCCCTGTTTCATGTTTGTTTTCATGTTTTTTAGTCCAGCTTGCAGATATGTAATTCTCTGTGGCTGGTTGCTCTAGTGGGCTGAAATTACCACTCATTTACCATGAGTTGGCACATGAGTTCAAGTAATTTCAGGATGGTATTTTGAAGGGTTTTTAAGCTGACCGCGCAGTTCACCTTTTGTATCCTCTGCTATCTAGCTTTTAGCGGGCCTCATTTTTGCTGAATCTATTTTCATAACTACGTTTGTGCCTTCCTCTCATTTCACCGTCATTATATGTGGGGGGCTGCTATTTCTGTGGGTACATTTCTCTGGAGGCAAGCGAGGTCTGTTATTCTTCTGATAGGGGAAGCTAG